>NC_056663.1:57551293-58863793 GCF_018350195.1 Panthera tigris | reverse complement strand
AGAACAAAAGCCAAGAATATTTATAGGAATATAAAAATATACAGCCACCCATCTAGGTAAAATTCATGCTTTAGCTACCAAACGAAAAATGACCAAGCCATGCACAGAAGCAAAAGAATTCAACCTTCAATAAAGAAAAAATTTCAACCAATTAATATCAACCTAAAAATTATAGATGACCTAATTAGTAGAGAGGATGTTTATAATTTTCATAAATAAATTCTGTATGTTCATTAAGCTACAGAGACAAATGATGAAAACTAGAGAAAAAGAAAACATTAACAAGCTCCATATGAACTTCTAGAAAAGACAAAAAAACGCTAGAAAAAATAATGGCCAAAATTATCCAAATTTGATGAAAACCACTCACAAATCCAAGAAGCTCAACAAAACCCAAGCAAAAGAAACATGAAGAAAATGACATCAAGGCACATAATTATCAAATTTACTAAAACCAAGGCTTAGGGAAAAAAGCTAAAAACATCAAGGAGAAAAAAGACATATTACATACAGAGGAATAACAAGGATGATAGAAGATTCTCATCACAAGAAATGCAAACTGGAAGACATTGGAGCAATATCATGAAGTACTAAAAGAAAAAAATATCAAGGTAGAATTCTATCCCCCCAAAAAAATCTTTGCAAAAGAAAGGCAAAATAAACGCTTTTACAGACATACAAGAGCTGAAAGAACTCATCATCACCAGCAGGACTACACAACAAGAAAGGTTAAAGTCCTTCAGGCAGAAGAAAAATGGTAACACATGGAAATCTCATTTATACAAATATTATGAAGACTGTTGGAAACAGTAACTACATGGGTAGATACAAAAGACTGTTTCTATTATTATTTAAAATTCCTTCAAGGATAAATGACCATAATGTATTGTGGGTTTATCACATAAGGTAAACAAACAAACAAAAACACAGCATAAAGACTAGGAGGAAACAAATCTAAGTATACTGTTGGAAGGTTCTTACGCTATATGAGAAATGTAATCAATCTCTGGAAGATAGACTGTAACTTAAAGATGTGTGCTATAATGTCTAAAGCAAACACTAAAATAACAGTAAACTGAACAATAACAGAGATAAAATGAAATCATAAAAATACTCAATCCAAAAGAAAAACAAAAGGGCAAAGGAAACAAAGAATGGATAAGACAAACAAAAAACAAATGGCAAAATGTCATTTTTAGATCCAACCATCTTAACATCCACATTGAGTATAAATGGTCTAAACAACCGAGTTAAAGATTTTAAGAATGGATTTAAAAAGCAAACCTAACAACATGCTGGCTGCAAGAAACCTACTTTAGATATATAGACACAAAAAGACTAAAAGGGGAAGGGGGGACTGGATAAAGATATACCAGCTAATATTGAGTAAAAAAAAGTAAAAGTGACTTTGTTAATAACAAAGTAAATTTAAAAAAAAGAATTTTCTAAAAACTGAACTATTGATAATCACAATGCAGATTAATCTCAAAAAGCATTATGCTGAATTTAACAAGCTAAACACAAAAGAATACAAACCGTTACAGTGTTTAAATGAAACTCTAGAATAGAGAAAGTTAGGGGTCCCTGAGTGGCTCAGTTGGTTGAGTGTCTGATTTTGGTTTGGTCATGAACTCACATTTTATGGGTTCAAGCGCTGCATCAGGCTCTGTGCTGACAGCTCAGAGCCTGGAGCCTGCTTCAGATTCTGTGTCTCCCTCTGTCTCTGCCCCTCCCCTGCTAACACTCTGTCTCTTTATAAATAAATATAATATAATATAATATAATATAATATAATATAATATAATATATATATTTTTTTAGAATAAAGAAAATTAATCTAAGAAAAAATTCAGAAAAATTCTCCTCTGGGACTTCTGCTAGAAGCAGAAACTGACCAGGAAGAGGTATGAAACTTTTTGTTTGGGAAGATGGTGATGTTCTAGAGGTTTGGGTTACATAGATATAGGCTTGTGTTAAAACTCAGCAAATGTTCATTTAAAATATTTGCATTTCACTGTATGTAAATTTGACATTAAAAAGAAACAAACTTCTAAAAAAATATTGAACTCTGCTTAATGATATGTATGTTATGAAGTACTTGGGACAAAGTGTACCAATATCTGCAATGAACTTTAAATTGCATCAAAAAATAGGGGTGCCTGGGTGGCTCAGTCAGTTAAGCATCCGATTCCTTCTGGCTCAGGTCGTGATCTCATGGTTGTGAGATTGAGCCCTACAGCGGGTTCCACATGGAGCCTGCTTAAGATTCTCTATCACTGCTGATGGCAATGCAAACTGGTATAGTCACTCTGGAAAACAATATGGAATTTCCTCAAAAAATTACAAATAGAACTGCCCTACAACCCAGCAATAGCACTACTACTTTATCCAAAGGATACAAAAATGCTGATTTGAAGGGGCACATGCCCCCCAATGTTTATAGCAGCACTATCAACAAGAGCCAAATTATGGAAAGAGCCCAAATGTCCA
The DNA here is from genome assembly GCF_018350195.1 of Panthera tigris. Lineage (NCBI taxonomy): Eukaryota > Metazoa > Chordata > Mammalia > Carnivora > Felidae > Panthera > Panthera tigris. The sequence continues at coordinate 58,861,303 of NC_056663.1, read as the reverse complement.
TCGACTGATGAACAGGTAAAGAAGATATAGTATGTATGTATGTATGTATGTATGTATGTATGTATGTGTCTACACACACACACCACTCACCCACACACATGCACATATGAAGGAGCTCAGAGGGATAAACAATAAACTGTATCTGTGGTTACCTGGTAACAGGGATGGAAATGGAGTATATGTTGAGGTGAAGAATAATTTTATACACTGTTTATACTATGTAAAAACTTACCACATGAAATACTTTGCCTACTCAAGTTAAACATGATTTTTGAACTCATGAGACAAAGTATTATTTATGTTACAGTATTCTCAATCTCATGCTATTTTCCATATAAAAGTGCTTTTAATAAGGTAATAAGGTATCTCATATGTCCTCATATATTTTTCTGAGATAGGGCTATCTGATCATTCAAGATTACCCAATTGTTGTATGGTCTGCATACGACCTTTTTTCCTACTTTTTAAGAAAACATGGCAGAGATTTCTTTTATCTTGTATAAGACTTGCTTGCATTCCTCTACCTTTGCCTCTATCCCAACCTGTCATACTGGTGATAGTTTATTGCCTCAGAAGTGCTCTAAATTATTTACAGCCTCATCACCTGAGAGATCTCACAACATCAGTTGTGTTTAACATCATATATATGCAATTAATGACTACTCTTCATTCATAAAGTCTGTGCTACATGATAGGAAACATAAAATATGCAATACAAGTCAGGCAAATGTATTTTAAAAGTTTATATTACAAAAAGGAACATAGGTAAAATATATTAAACAAATGAAGAAAATAATTACAGCATGTAATTAGTTCCTTAAAAATAATAATATTCTATGATTTAGAAAATAATCTTAGAAGAGGTCTACTTTTAATAGAGTGCTGAAAATTGAACAAAGGGTTTCAAGAAAAATGGGATAGAGAGAGTGGACAATAATCCAGTACATCAAATGCTACAGGTACATAAAATAAGGATAGCTAACTACCAACATGAGCATCTTTGGAAACACTTAGAAGGGTTTTGATGCATGCAGTAGAGAGGGAAAGTTCAGGGAGAATGGAAAGAAAGGAACTGGAGTTGTAAAAAGGTAATGCTTTGAAGAGCTCTGCTATAAAGAGGACTTCAGAAATGGGGTGAAAGTTGAACAACAGGGACAGAAAAAAAAAAAGAAAAAGAAAAAGAAAGAGGCAGCCACGCAAAGAACTTAGAAGAGAGACAAGGGGAAGAGGATTGTGAAAAAGAGTTTGGCGTGTTTTAAGAAGTGAAAAGAAGTGAGTATAGGTAGAAAAAAATGGACAGAGTGAGGATACAGAGGGAACCACAGGAGAGCCTTGTAAATTATGAAAAGGGCTTCAGATTTTTATTCTAAGTGCAACAAAATCAATTAGATTTAAAAATTTTGCCCTTCTAATTAGCATAATTTTCAGGTCTCTAAGGTTACCGTGATTCTATATCCCAAGTAATAACACTTTACATCTTTCTTCTCCTTTACAGCTCCATAAATGCAGGTTTATTAATTGATAAACCTGTGCTGAGCTGTCAGCACAGAGCCTGATGTGGGGCTCAAACCCAGAAGCCATGAGATCATGACCTGAGCTGAAGTGAAACGCTCAACCAACTAAGCCACCCTAGCGCCCCCAAATCCTTGCTATTCGTAAGGTTGAATAGTTTTCTCCATTTTTCACATACAAAGAAATTTTCCAGCCTCTCTCAATCCCTCTAAGTGTTTGTTCTTTCAGAGTATTCAAGTTTACATGTGTGCTAAACCAAAACAGATTATTAAGATTTTATACATACTTTCAGTTGCAGAGAAGGATGTGTCCAATGTTAACTCATCCAGGGGAATCACAAGTTGCCCTCCCGCCTCCCATTTCTTGCGATCAGATGAAACCGATTTTTCCTTTTCGGGCTCTTTGGCATCTTCACTAACGACCACTTCACATGTATCAGAGTGACATTGCTTTCCTTTTTCATCTTCTTGAGCTTTAAGATTTTGATTTAATCTACGGAGTATTTCTCGCTTACTCTGAAACAGTTAAAATGTTATACTTTAATATGTATACAATTAAGTAAAATGACTAAGAAAGTTTGAAAATTGTACCTACTGAAATAGCATTGTTAGTCTTCTGCATGTCTTCTGAGGTTTCCTGGATATCAGTTAAACTACTGTCCTATAAACACAGACAGTTACAGAGTAAGAAATAATGTTATTTAAAATGCCTACCTTAAAAACTTTCATATTTTTGTTACTTTTTGTTTTTTATTAAATTGTTCCTTGTGAATTGTTTATTCCTGTAAAATGTTAACACAGATTCCTTCATTATACTTAATAGCAGAAGGGACAATTCTCAATTATTTGTCTTATTTTTAGATTACTGATCACATATCTAACTAAATCATCTTCCTTTTTGGCATCTGATTTTTGGTAATTTTATGTCAATGGTAGAAATAAAAAGAAAATTAACTGATGTACTCTCTTAATTGGAGCTAGGGAGTTTAGTGGATAGAGTAACTCAGGATAGGCTGTATTATTTTGAAATTGTCTTCATGTTTCATGTACATATATTCCTGCTCAGCCATACTACTAAACATAATTGAGAATTGGTTTCTCTCAGTAAACAAAGAGAGTAACAGTAATGAGTTCTGAGTCCTTTATACCAACAGTAATATAAATTCTGTCTTTGATTAGTATAATCATAGTGATCTAGACCAACTCGAATTTTTAAACACTCGCAAAGACGAAATTAGTAGTTATGAATGCTACGAGAGCAAAAATAATCTGAAAAATGCGGAGTAAGAAACAGCAGTTTTCAAAGTTTTAAGTAGCAATATTTACTAAGACAACACATAAAGAAAAACCATTTCATTACATAGATTACCTCAAATTTTGAAAGATTTGAGGAAAATACAAAAGAGTATAGTGGTCAGTTTTAAAGTAATACATGTAAATGAGACAAAGAGCATTTTACCCCATAAAGTAGTCAGGAATTAGCAGTTGCTATAACCAGAGAGATGAACAGCTACTTGAGATGTGAGACTGGGTACCAGGAAGGAAACCACACAGTGGTATCTAAAGTTGAAGTGAACAACGCAGCACACGCAAAGTCGTTATCAGAAAGCAAGAGACTAAACCTACTTAAAGAACAGTAATTTCTTACACGAAGTTCTTGAGAGTTACCAAGAAACTTGTATTTTCCTACTCAGTCTTATTTTCAAGATAAACACAAAGGCTATAAAAAAAAATGGTGTATCAGTAACATTAGTGTTGTCTGCAAAAACGTAATGAAATTCAGCCAGAAATTAAAAGGCAGAGACATTAATTAATGAGATAGGAGAGAATCAGGTTAATGTGTTACATGATTCAGTAGACTTCTCCCTTCTCTGTGTTGAATTCTGGGCTGAAATCCCATACCATGAGCCTATTTCCTTTACTCCAGAACAGAGTTTTCACATTTTAGATGAATACCTGACACATACTTCCAAGTTTAAGCTTTTTATTTGCCCATATTTCTTTGTTTCATTATCCATTTGGCATGACAGAGATTTATAAGTAGAAAGGAAAAGAAATAATTGATGGAGTAAGTGTAATTATAATGAATCTTCCAACATTTGTTATGCTAAAAATTTCCAAATAAATGTAAACATGCCTTGGATTTTATTCTTAGAGTTAATTTAAGTACCAAAGAGACATTATTTTTTAAAAAAATGAACCTTTCTTAAAAAAAATGAAACTGTTAATTGTGAGAGTGTTTGTTAATGTTTGTTCCATCACAAATGTTTGTTGCACTATTTTCTGTACATTTTTATATATAATTTATTTGTTCAATATTCTTTTAAAGTAAAAATGAGAGACAATCACTTAAATCTATTTTTATGTATTAAGTGATCCTAGATATAAACCTATCAGCAATGAGGCTCCAATACTCAGAGTAAACTATACGCAAAAATCTTAACAAGTAATTCTTTTTAGAAAAAATTTAATGAAACACTAGGAATTAATGTAATTTCATTAAATTTAATCCTTCTAATAACTTTTTGCTTTGAGGAGTTCTAAACTTTAGGGAACTTACCATACCCACTTCTTTCAAAGCTGAAGTCACAGAAATAACAGATTTCATCTGTTGCTTTGATGGAGAGCCACCTGCTTCAGGGTGTCCCAGTGGCGGAGACATATCAGAACTCTTTACTCCTTTAGCCACCAACTATAATAAAAAATTTAAATATATTTGCAACTTTATATTTGTATGAAGAATAAAATGGTATTTATCAAATCACTGTTTATCTACTCTATCCAAAGTTACAGTTTTTTCATTTCTCAATTTTTATTGTGTAAGACAATGTGCTAGGTCTGAGGAAAGATCAGAAAAGACAGAAACATCTCTGGCCTGAGATGTAAACATAATCAAGTCTCATGTAGTACTAAATAACTCCTTTCCATTGCATTAACAATGTTTAATAATTTTTTTTTAAAAACCTGATTTCTAAAAGATTATGACATCAGTCCCTCCACTTTAATTTTAATTCATTACAACATCTGATGGGAAGAAAAAATATTTTACTTATTAATCTTAAACTTGAAAAAGAAATGCTTGCGTAATCTCTAAAAGTTTGAACATCAATCACCCAACATAAGAGCCCTCATTATAAAAATGTCAACAGAATGAAAGAATGGGGGAATGGAAGAAATGAAGGTACAGGTAATAAGATTTAATGTCATTAAAAATATCACAAGTTATATTCAAACATGTGTCTTTTCTTATCTTGCTGTTTAGACTTTAAACAATATGAAATAAGACATGTTAAACCATTGAACCATTCATCAATATAAGGAAATGGCATTTACAGGTATGCTCATGGTAACATGGCAGCAAGTCTGTTCTCTACTTTGTTCTCCTTCAAACCAGTAAACAAATATTTCTGGTGAGTATACGTTTCAAATGCAACACTTACTGAGCACTTGGAAATATAAGGTAGCAATTCAATTATATTATCTAGTCTTCTGAACTCTCATTTAACATAATACCTATGTTATTCAAAAGAAGATGGAAACAGCCATCACAATAGTGAAGAACAAAGTTCAAGGAATGATAATACGTAATTTCTTCAAGTCTTACTATAAAACCACAGTAATTAAGACAGTGTAATACTGGTGAAAGAATAGACAAACAAATCAATGGAATAAAACATAACTCAGACGCAAACGAATAGAGCCAAATGAACTTTAACAAAGGAGCAAAGGCAACTCAATGGACAGGAGTTGCCAGGAGAAAGGACAAATGATACTACAACATCTGGACAACCCAGATGTTCCCCCCGCCCCCAGAAAAAGGATCTAAACAAACATCGACGATACACCCTTCACAAAAATTCACTCATTACAGACCCAAACATAAAATGCAAAGTTATAAAACTCCTGGAAGGTAACATAGGAGAAAATCCATATGATTTGGGGTTTGACAAGACTTTTTAGATACAACACCAAAGGCAAAGCCGGGAAAGACAGAATTGATAAGCTGGACACTTCACTAAAATTTAAACCTTTTGCTCCATGAAAGACACTGTCAAGAGAATAAGATAAACCACAGACTTAGATAAAGCATGTGCAAAAGACATGAAGACTTAAATCACTGTTAATTAAAATATACAAAGAGCTCTTAAAACTCAACAATAAAAAAAAAAAAACCCACCCAATTAAAAAAATGTACTAAAGATCTGAACAGACACCTCACCAAAGAACATATACAGATGGCAAACAGGCAAATGAAAAAAATGCTCCACGTCCTAGGTCATTTGGGATTTGCAAATCAAAATTTTTTTAAATCTTTTAATTTATTTTTGAGAGACAGAGTGTGAGCAGGGGAGGAGCAGAGACAGAGGGAGACACAGAATCGGAAGCAGGCTCCAGGCCCTGAGCTGTCAGCATAGAGCCCGACGTGGGGCCCAAACTCACGAACCATGAGATAATGACCTGAGCCGAAGTCAGATGCTCAACCGACTGAACCACCCAGGCACCCCTGGGAATTGCAAATTAAAACAATAATGTGATACCACTACACATCTACAACATTGGTTAAAATCCAAACCACTGACCACACCAAAGGCTGCTGAGGAGGTGGATCAACAGTTCTCATTCATTTCTGATGGGAATTCAAAATGGTACAATGGTTTGGAAAACACTTTGGCAATTTCCAACAAAACTAAACATACTCTTACCATGTGACCCAATAATCACAATCCTTGGTATTTACCTAAAGGGGTTTAAGACAGATGTCCACACAAAAACCTGTATACAGATGTTTACAGCAGTTTTATTCATAATTGCCAAAACTTGAAAGCAACCAAGATGTCCTTTAGTAAGTAGATTTTTTTTAAAAAAGCAAAAAACTAGTACATAATGGATTATTATTTAGTGCTAAAAAGAAATGAGCTATCAAGCCATGCAAAGTCACAGAGGAAACTTAAATGCATATTATTAAATGAAAGAAGTCAATCTGAAAGGCTACATACTGTATGATTCCAACCATATGACATTCTGGAAAAGGCAAGACCATGGAGACAATACAAAGATGCATGGTCACCAGAGGTTCGCAGGGGAGTGGTAGGAGGAATGAATAGGCAGAGCACAGAGAACTTTTAGGGCAGTGAAAATACTCTGTATGATACTGTAATGATGGTTATATGTCATTATACATTTGTCCAAACCCACAGAATGTACGCTACCAAGAGGGAACTGTAATATAAACCACAGACCTTGGGTGATGATACATAAATGCAGGTTTATCAACTGTAACAATGTACAACTCTGGAGGAGGATGTTGATTAATGGGAGAGGCTATACATGTGAGAGGACAGGGGATACACTGGAAATATGTATCTTCCTATCAATTTTCCTGTGAACCTAAAACTACTCTAAAAAAATTAAGTCTTTATTTAAAAAGGGCAGAAACATTGCTCTAATCCATAGTTCAGCACCATTGAAAAGTATACTGATATTTAAGATGTTATAAATAATTTTAAATATCTAAAGCTAACACAGCTGGGTATTATCTGGGTGTCATCTTGAAAGATGACAGAAATATTTTGAAACTTTACCATGGTCTTCCTTCCATATGGTATATGCAAAAAAGGTAACAAATTCTGAGGAAATAGAAACAAGTTCCAATTGGTTCTGAAACACTAGCAGCATTTTAGAGAAGTATATTATTTCTCTAGATGATTATTTTGAAGGAAACACATTAATCTGGATGTACAAATTCTATCATATTTATTTAAATCAGTAATTACTTCTCTAATCACGTATCATATTTATCCACTGTATAATCTTGTGAATGTTTAAATTCACTTAAAGAAATGATTTCTGTTATTTTAATAAATAAACTTGATGTGATTTTTGTGAGAAAACAAATATATAATATTTTATAAAATTTAATCAACATATTCAAAAATGTATTAAGTGTCAGGGTGCCTTGGTGGCCCAGTCCGTTAAGCATCCGACTCTTGATTTTAGCTCAGGTCATGATCTCACAGTTCAGTGGATTGAGCCCTGCACTGTGGGACTCTGCACTGACAGCATGGAGCCTACTTGGGATTCTCTCCCCCACTCTCTCTCTGCCCCTCTCTCACGTGCATGTGCATGTGCACACTCTCTCTCTCAAAATAAACAAAACAAAAAAATAATTTTAAAAAAGATGTATTAAGTGCCAAGCACAGTGCCAGATAACGGCTATCCAAACTGAAAGACACATGGTAACTATGTGAAGTGATTTGTTAACTAACCTTATTGTAGTAATCATTTCATAGTATATACCTATGTCAAATCATCACATTGTATATTGCATACTTAACACAATGTCACACAACTATACCTCAGAAAGTTGGGAAAAAAACCCAGTATGTTGTAGACCAGAACTAGCTGCAATAATTTTCAAACAAAAGACAAAAACAAAACAAAATTGATCATTTCTCTCAAAGGATTATAAACTATAAAAGAAAGGGAAACACATAAATCTATCAGTATGTTACAGAGAAATAAAATAAGAGAGATGTGCGCTAAATGGTCTGGGAGAAAAACAAACAAAATAAAACCAGAGAAGGAACTAACTAACTCCTGGGAGGGGAGAAGGTGAGAGTGACCTTCGTAGAGTAGCCAGTTTGAACAGCTATTCATTGTTTAAGAAGGTCATAAAATACAGTTCAAGTAGGACAGTTCTACACTCAAATCCCCAAATCTCACTGACTAGGGACCTGTGATTTTTCATTGTTTCTAATCCTCTCTCAACTTCAAACTTTTTCTCACTAAAATGGGAATGGTGTGTACTCATTGTCTCCTTACTGCAGGGATTAAATGTGATAATTTATGTAAAGTGCACAGTTGTGTGCCTAATAAATGGTAGTAACTATAGTTCAGCAAACATTTATTTAGTTTCTACTAAGTAACGTTATTTGGCTTAAACACTGAAACTATGATTTTAGACCCTAACAAAATGAAGAAACTGGCTTTGCCCAGAGCTAGTTTTTAATCTCCAGAATGCAGAATAAAAACAATAACTGCCCATCTATGCATAATCAGAGTTTAAAATTTTTGCATTGCATAAGGTTTTTTGTTTTTTTTTTAATTTACTGGTTTTGAGAGACAGAGAGAGCACACGTGAGAGAGTGTGCATGCACATGTGTGCACAATCAGGGGAGGGACAGAGAGAGAGAGAGTCATAAGCAGGCTCTGCGCTGAGCACAGAGCCCATCGTGGGGTTCTATCTTACAATGGTGAGATCATTACCTGAGTAGAAATCAAGAGTCAGATGCTTAACCAACTGAGCTACCCAAGTGCTCCAACACTGCATAAAGTTTTATGACACAGAAGTTGGTAAGAAGCAAAACCTGAGGGGTGCCTGTGTGGCTCAGTTGGTTAAGCCTCTGACTCCTGGTTTCAGCTCAGATCATGATCTCATGGTTTGTGAGCTCGAGCCCCACATCAGGCTCTGCACTGATGGTGCAAAGCCTGCTTGGGATTCCTTCTCTCTCTGCCTTGTCCCCACTCATATTCATTCTCTCTCATTCTCTCTCTCAAAAATAAGTAAACTTTTAAAAATGTTTTAAAAAAAAGCAGAAATCTGAAAGACAAATAGTTGCCATCATAAATTCAAAAAAGCCTAAGATTTTTAAAGAATGATCGAAAGAGAATTTAATTGTATAAATAAACAGGAGAAATAACATGTATTTAACTAATTTTGCTAAAGAATAAAACCAACTGCCTTTCTCAGCCTATGACATAATTTTCATTTATGCTTTTAAAGATTATTGCAAAGTTATTTCCAAAATTACTATGCAGATGCTTAGACCTTAAGGAAACTCATAATAAAATTAAAAAGTCACCCATACCCTATAGCTCCAACTTACTGTATTTCATTTTTTATACTTTTTTAATGCTTATGCACATACACACATGATTCATATACAATTTAAACAGGGTACTGGCATAACTCTCTAAAACTGTAGACATATGGCCAAAGAAAAATTTTACAACCTCTAGGGAATACTTAGCAGATTTATCTTTAGTTAAGAATGGCAAAAGTCACATAAGGGAATTGAAACCCCTTTATCTTGACTTTCTATTCTTAAATTGTGAATATTCTTAAATATATTCTTAAATTTTTTATATGAAATAGAGATATTTCTGTATTAATCTCAACCTTAAGAGAAATCTAAAGTAACAGAGACAAAAGTGTTTACTGATAAAGTGCTATGAGTTAAACTGGTATGAGACCAAAAATAATCAAATTCAGTATAGTAGGGATTATGCTAAAACATGGAAAATCTCTACTAAATTCTCTTCACACTGTTCATTTTTGTACCTGCATAAGCACATCTTTTAACCAAGAGAATATATTTTTAATGAAGAGAATGACACATATTACTATTAAAAATGTGTTTTGTATTATATTAAAATTTGTTTGGCTGCCATATATATGGTTAATGACTGGTATATAGTCTATTACCTAAGATACCTGATTCAATGTGTAAGACAAACTTATTGGCACCTTTATAATAATGATCTCCACCAGCCTTCAGTAAATGCTTATTTTTCATAACCAAATATATACTAATCTCTCCCCTGGGTCAACTAAACTAAACAGATCATAAGAACTTGAAATAAAAAACACACAAAGAAACTCAGACATAATGAAATCTAAACCAAAGAATACAGACAAAAAGACTGCCCTACTAACTCATCCAATTACTTAGTAACAAAACTATATCAGTTAACAAAAATGTAAAGGTAATTCTAGTAACTAGTGAGATGTCATTATAAGCCCAGGTAACACACACCACTAACTGATCAGTACAACAGGAGCTGGGCCTTCTATGTAAGTAAACATCATGAATATATTTTTTATAACCTGGATGTTAAGGCTTTCAATGTGAACCAGATCCCGAGATTTTAAAAAAATAACGTATTTTTAAATTGTTAAAAGAGAAAACACTAGACTGAGTTAATTCAGAAAGTTGATCCAATATGATAAACAACACTAAAATTAAAAAGAAAACAAAACAAAGTTTTACATAAGATAAAAAATTAAAACCTAAAAAAAAATCCAAACAATTTTGTTAAAATTGGTCACCCAGTTACATGTAGTATATATATTTCATTCTAAACAGTTTTTCAAAATCCAAACTTAAAAAAATACTGCAACAGAAATAGAACAATGAGCTGAAAGTTTCATTGTGAAGTTAAAAAAATAAACTGCTTTAGGAGCTATTTTTCCTAGCCATTTTCTCACTAAGTTCATAAATTCAAGACTTTTCTACATTGCTTATATCTCCAAAAAATGTTTTTAACTATCACTGTAAAATTGCTTCTATTATATCTGCTAATTGTATCTGTTTAATTTTGCTAAAAAATTAATCAGCAGTGCCACCAAATGACAAAATGCAAAATTTTACCAAATAGTGAGGCCAGGTTTATAAACACATGAAACTGTTTACCTGTTCTTGAAACACATATAAATACAAATACTATTTCATCTCTATATGCTGAATGATTTAAGGATTTAACATATGTTAGGAAAATATTAAAAGGCCTGACTACATACATATTTTGACTATAGAGCAATTTCATACATAATTCTATATAGCTTGAAAATACATGGTCAAATTTTATCAAATTTACATTTAAGTTCTCAAAATATTACTTTTGAAGAACTAAAAATATATTTTTATCTGAATAATTTTTCTGAGCTAGTACTGCTATACTCTATTTATAGGAATGTCTAAGAATAAGAACATTCCAATGTGGCCACCAGGAGGAAGTATGTCTCCACCCTTAAAGTAGCTATATAGAACTGTATGGCAGGTCCAAAGAAAAGAGCAAAGACATAAACAGAAATGAAATACACAAGAGCTAAACACAATGAAAAAGGAATTCCTCACACTCAAAAATAGTCTCTCACCAAGACAGAATTTCCCTAATTCTGCTTTTCATTTAATTTTAATTATTAAATGCACTGCTACTCTTAAAAAACTCTATCTTTTTTATGTTTCACTCACAATATGAGTCTATATGGTTGACTGAAAAAGGCAATACTGTATTATTTGGGGGAAAAAAACCCTATTACCACACATGAAAATTATTCTTCATATTAAAGTACTATGTTTTATTATAATTTTTACAATGAAATGTGTCAAAGACAAAATTTTTAAAAATGGGTCTTACATACTGAAGAATCAGAATAATTAAGGCAGTGATTTTTACCATTTGTTAGATCAAAGATACTTTGATAATCCGATGAAAGACATTTGGTCTTACTTTAGAAAAATGCATCAACATATATGCAATCAAACTAAATTAACATTTCAGGAAGTTAATAATGCTAATTCTAACTGTGAATAACATATTAACCACTCCTGAGTTAGAGTAACACTCAATAGGCAGGCCTGGGTGGCTCAGTCAGTTAAGCATTTGACTCTTAATTTTGGCTCAGGTCATGATCTCACGTTTGGTGAGTTCGAGCCCTGCACTGGACTCTATGCTGATCTGTGCGCAGACCACATGGAGCCTGCTTGGGATTCTCTCTCTCTCTCTCTCTCTCTCCCTCTCTCTCTGCCCATCCCTGCTTGCACTCTCTCTCAAAATAAATAAAACAAACATTAAGAGTAACAGTCAATAAATAAATACAGATATATGAAGTCCCCATACTGCATCTAGATTATGTTAAATTAGAACTTATTTTAAAATAATTACTGGGTAAAATAACTTTAACTCATTTTCTAGAGATCAAACTGAACTTAAGTACTTATATTATGAAGACTTTTTCTAAGCAATTTAGATAGAACAATATTAGAGATCATGCCTTTCATTTGGGAGATAAGAAAATAAAGGCCCACAAACAGAAGTCAGCTCCCCAAGAAGGCAAATTCATTGGCAGAGTTGAGACTAAAAATCAAGTATTTGGATTCCCAGGCTCATTTTTTTTTTCTCACTACACAACGATGCATTCAGTAAACCAATATTTGAACATTCCTCCATACATAATTCTGAACTGTCATGAGCCACAGATTTCCCAATGCATTTATTTGTGTTACTATTCGCCAGATACCATGCTAGCATTTTACAAGGTGAATCACGGTTCTTTGGTTGAAAGCAACAGAAACTAATTCTGGAGGAAAGGAGGAGGTGGGTAGGGGAAAGGAGAAAAGAGAAAAGAATGGTAAGTAAGATTATAAAAGCAAAGGGAAGCCCTCTAAAAACAACAGGAACCAGAGTAGCTGCATGGGTCTAGGTAGCAGAAATGAATTCATTGTTTCATCAGGTTCTCTTATTGGATTAAGTAAACTTCAAATCCTGTGACATTCTGCTCAAGCTTCAAGCTCTGGGAGATAATTCAACTGATCTACATTCGATGACCTGCCTATCCTTCAGCTAGAAGAAGCCAGAATACCTTGTTTGACAGTCTTACTGAAACAGCAAACAATAAAATAATTCCCCCAAATGAAAATGGGTTGCTTGCCTATTGGACCTCAAAAGTCAGACTCACTACCACAGTTTAATGCTGCCACCATAAAAATACTTCTGAAAGAACCTGAGGAAATACAAAGTTGTACAATACTAGAAACTAGTATTCTCTATCATTAATAGAATCATAAAAGCTGTCATTTGTGTACACTTTAGAACTGTCTAAGACAGATCTACCATTAAAAAACAAAATACAGAGAAAAAACTGGGTATTTGTACTGGTTTACATGCCTTAAAAGAACAAGGACTCTTTGGGTTTTCTGGGACTGTATTTTAATTATATGAATGCTACTGAAAGTGTGTTGGATGGGTTTATGAGGTCTAATCAGCCTTCTGGAAGTAGAGAAACCTGGCTCCAGTTGGTTATCTGTGGAAACAGAACTATGCTATTATACAGCTGCCTAGTAATAAAAGCATTATATGAGAATGTAGAGCTCAAAGCTGAATCACTGTTGGGCATAATTTGTAAAATGTACTTGTTAACATATAAAACCTAACATGCTTCCAGAGATGCTCCCTGCTCCCCTCCCTCTGCCTCTTCTACCACCATTACCACTACCACCTGTGAAACTTCTGCTCCTTCTGCTTAGGGAAAGTTAGTTTAATGCTAGGAAGGTCATCAGAGGAGCAGCTTTGAAATAGGGGCTCTCAACCTAAGAGGCATCCTGATTCTCTTTGAATCATATCCTGCAGACCACTCTGAAACACTGTTTCAGTGTCTGGGACACTTCCAACAGGGAGCATGATTCCACGCTGATCTCATGATGTGTCTATTTAAATGGATGAGATTGTGTGGCAAGACTAAGGATAACAACATTCTGAGGTAGGCAGAGATGGGAAGTGTGTTCACCAGAAGGCATATAGGTCTATATGGCAGGTCCAAAGAATGAGACAATGATAGAAATGAAATACACAACAAAGAGTGAAATGCAAAGCAGGAGGAACACATGATATGCAAACTATAGTCTCTTACCTAATCAAAGAACAGACTTCCACAGGTACGATGCCTGAATTGATGCTAAGAAATATGCAGATTGAGGACCCTGCTATGATAATTTAGATAAAAAATAAGGTAAAACAGCTCCATTTACAACTGTAGGACTGTAATCCAGAGACGTCAATGAAGTATCGAGCACCAATGAGAATAAGAAGGCAAAGAAATAAATGAAACAGTCAACCCAATAGGTAGATTTTATGCTGAGTGATCAAGCAAATATTTATACTGACTCTTGGACAGTGGTTATGACCTTGATGAATGAGCAGGACATTTAAGAAATAATGCTATAAAGAGAAACTGGGCTTTTGAAAAACATTATACAAGATGTACTTAAGACCACATTAAAATTTTTTCAAATTTACTTGTTTTGAGACAGAGACAGCATGAGTGGCAAAGAGGCAGAGAGGGAGAGGGAAAGAGAGAATCCCAAGCAGGCCCTGTGCTGCCTGTGCAGAGCCCGATGCAGGGCTTCAGCTCTCGAAACATGCGATCATGACCTGAGCTGAAATCAACAGACACTTAACTGACTGAGCCACCCAGATGCCCCAAGACCACATTTTAAAGGTGTTTGTGGGCCGTTTTCAGCCCACCAAAAGCAGATTTCAGGAAAGAAATGTAATTACAAAGCTCATGCTATGTTTTCTCTGAGATATACTAACTTGAGCTGTTGGAAGTATAATATTCTGAATCACTAAAATGAGCAGTCCCTACATGACTGGGAGAAAAAGAAACATTTCCCATTGATAAATGTACTACTCGTATATCCCACATGCCAATCACAACATGAGTTAAGACACAGACATTCACTTTACCTTGGGGGAAAAACACAAGGTTATACATAGTTGGTACAGTGGCAGGTGGCTATATAAGCCTGCTGCCAAGATAGGCCTATGCATGCATACTGACAGCAGTGGATATGGAGTAGCTGACTCATCTCTAAGACTAAAGGGAAATCACATAATCAAAGCCATGCAGACTGCTATTATAAAATACTCTGATGCCCCCATGTAATTTTGCATAGTGGATCACATTTTAAAAATAAGGCTGATTTGCACTAAGCATAAGCTTATCATATTTAATGGATATATTACTATGCCAATCACCTTCGGGTGCTATGTAGACTGCTAGAATAGACTATTAAAGACTAAACTAAAAACTCTTACGGTCAATTGCAACTGTGGTATCGTAGCTGAACACAAGGATGATAGCAGCAGGTGCATCATGAGGAAAGCTGACTGAAAAAAGAACACACAGGGAGTTTCATACCAATTCATCTTGATATAATCTCCGCCCTACTGTGCAAATCAGCACGGGATGAAACATCCCTGTTTCTTGTGTTGAAGATACAAACCCAAGAGAAGAAAAGCAGATTGTTCCCAATTGCTATATATGTATGTCACCAAAAGTAGGCTCGTACTATTTTCCAGATGAGGGTAAGCTTGAAAGAGATTTGAGTAATAGAAGAAATCATTGGCTCTGACTATGAAGATGAGTTATTTCTACTTCTGACAAATTTGGCTGCCAATAAGTTAGCATGGTAATTATTTCATACTCTTGCCCTATTAATTCTATATCTATAATAAAGGAAAGAAAAGAGGGAATTAAGGAACACCAGACATAAAACATTGAAAAAGCACTGCAATCTAAAGCCAGGTAAATTTTGTCAATGGTCCAGGAGATAATTACTAGATACTCTTGAGGAAGATGGAATACATTACCACAGTTACTGTTTCACACTCAAGCCTTGTCCAGGCTATGTCTATAGTCAGGGAAAAAAAGGGGGAATAAGATAAGATTTCCTGACTGGTGGACTTTTAAAACACATTTCTGATAAAAACTGTACAACCTAGAGATACAATTATATTCCTTATTATTTTTCCACACATAACAGAGAAATGATTAAACTATTTCCATTAAAAACAGGAATAAAATATTATCCACATTGTTATTTAATGTTGTCCTAGAAGATCTGGCCAATTTAATTAAAGTAAATAATAATATAAGGTACAATTTAAAGAAAGCAGGGGAAATTAAGGTGTAGTGCATAAGAATAATGACTTCAACACTGGGCGGACCCAGGTTCAAATCCCTGTTCCATACTTACTGGAATTATGACCTCATCTAATTGTTTTATCCTTTCTACATCTGCTTCAGAAAGTTGTAAAGATTAAGCAAAGCAAAACATGTGCAGTGCTTATAATGTGCATGGCATACAATAAACTGTAAAGGGGCACGTGGATGGCTCAGTCAGTTAAGCATCCAACTTTGGCTCAGGTCATGATCTTGAGGTTCGTGAGTTTGAGACTGGCATTGGGCTCTGTACTGACAGCTCAGAGCCTGGAGCCTGCTTTGAATTCTGTGTCTCCCTCTCTCTCTGCCCCTCCCCCAATCATGCACATGCGTGTGCTTTGTCCCTCTCTCTCTCTCTCAAAAACAGACATTAAAAAAAATAATAAAATGTAGGAATAATTGTTATGATGTATATATCATGACTACTTGCAAATGACACAGCTGCATACTAAAAACCCAGAAAACTAAATGAGAATTGACGGAACAGGTAAACTCATTCTATAGCAAAAACCAATGATTTCTCCAAATATCAGCAATATTGTTAGAAAAAAAATAAAACCCTGTAAAACAGAAATTTAGAATTATGTACTATCAAGAAATCACCTTTACAAGAAATGTAACAAGTTTGAGCTTAAAATGATCAAAATCGTGTAAGAGATATAAAAGAAGAAAATGAGTAAATGTAGAAAATGAGTAAATGTAGATGCCCCGGGATAAGTTAATTTGTAGGTTTAAGGTAATATTGATAAATGGGAATGCAAGCTGGTGCAGCCACTCTGGAACACAGTTTGGAGGTTCCTCAAAAAAACTAAAAATAGAACTACCCTACGACCCAGCAATTGCACTACTAGGCATTTATCCAAGGGATACAGGTGTGCTGTTTCGAAGGGACACATGCACCCCCATGTTTACAGCAGCACTATCAACAATAGCCAAAGTATGGAAAGAGCCCAAATGTCCATCGATGGATGAATGGGAAAGAAGATGTGGTGTGTGTGTACATATATATATATATATATATATATATATATACACACACACACACATACATACATACACAATAGAGTATTACTCGGCAATCAAAAAGAATGAAATCTTGCCATTTGCAACTACGTGGATGGAACTAGAGGGTATTATGCTAAGTGAAATTACTCAGAGAAAGACAAAAATCATATGACTTCACTCAAATGAGGACTTTAAGAGACAAAACGGATGAACATAAGGGAAGGAAAATAAAAATAATATAAAAACAGGGAGGGGGACAAAACAGAAGAGACTCATAAATATGGAGAACAAACTGAGGGTTACTGGAGGGATTGTGGGAGGGGGGATAGGCTAAATGGGCAAGGGGCACTAAGGAATCTACTCCTGAAATCACTGTTGCACTATATGCTAACTAACTTGGATGCAAATTTTAAAAAATTAAAAATAAAATTTTAAAAAATGTAATATTGATAAAAATTCCAATAGAATTTAAAAAGAAAGAAAAAAGAACAAAAATTACCCAAAAATGTGCCTGGTAAGGAAAAAGAGAGCACGTAACTAAGGCAAACACTGTAAAAAGAAGAGTAAAAAGGAAATGAGGAAAGAACTCTATCAGAAATTTAAATATATTCTAAATCCATAATTATTAATACAATGAGGTGCTGGCAGACAGAGTAATGGAGCAGAAGAGAGAGCTTGATGCATGTATACTATAGATTCATTCTCTAGCATATATAAGAATTTAATATATATAGGTATTTATATTAATATATAAAAGTAGCTTTATAAATCAGTGGCAGAAGGAAAGTGTAGCCATTAAATGATGCTGGGTCTTTGATTAGGTACTTGGCAATAATAAAAACTAAAATGAATAAGTAAATTAGGTTTTCACCACAAATCAAATCCCAAAATAACTTCCATATTGATCATCCATAAATATGAGAGAGAGAGCAATAGTGAGGGAAAGTGGGGGAGGAGAGAAGAGAGGGAGAACGAATGAGAATAAAAAATGGGAAAAAATAGAATTACCAAGTTATAATGGTGATATACTATCCAGTAAGAGATATAAGAACATTAACATGAGTAGGATCAAGAATATGAGTTAAATCTTACATGCTCTTCCCATACTTTCTTTTCTCTCTCATATGCTTCCTTTCTCTTTCGCTCTAATTGTTCTTTTAGTACAGCAGCACGTGCACTTGCTTGGGCCTGAAAATAAAACCAATCAACAAAGTTAATTACCAGAAAGAAGGGCATAGGTTTTTGTTTTTGTTTTCCCCCACCAAGTCTATAAAGATACTTATTAGCCAAAAAAGAAAAGTTTGGTGGGAGGGAGAATTTCCAGAGTAAAAATATAAGCTCACTTTATATCCCCAGCACCTAAACCAGGGCTCAACACACAGCAGCTCAATGAAAATAAATGCAGGCACATTCTAATGGAAATACAAATGTAAAAGTTTTAAACTATGGTTATTATGTACAGACTTTATTTATCTTCAGAGAAATGGACAATTATATTTTTCATTTTTAAGATTATCATTTATTCTTTTTAAAGTTACTTGTGTAATAGCTTCATACACTTATGTTATGATTTCATCAAATTGTTCTCCATAAATATAAGATATGAAGAGAAGACGACACTATTTTTCAGAAACCAAAGAGTGAGGGATAAATAGGAATGTAAAATTAAGGCAAGAGAATAACTATTCAAGATTTAACACAATTGTCTACCCCAGGTTCCAATTTTCTCAAAGAAAATCTGTTTATTTCTAGTCTATACCTTAAGTGCTTCAACTTTTTTACGCCTCACGTCAGCCTCCTCACTTCCTTCTTGTCCTTCAGAACTATCAGCTTCTTTCTACAAAGCAAGTAGATAAGCAAACCACTTAGGACAGAGCCTCGAATTGAGGGCGGACCTCAGAAGATAATATGAACAGACTAACACCTAAAAATATAAAATGGTAAATTGTTCAACACTATTAATTTTCTCTCACAGCTGCAAGTGAACTCTCTACAACTATCAACTCTTATGAACAATGAATGGGGAAAAAAAGACAAAAATAGAATGATATAAAATGTCCATGGGTACTACCTATGTTTTCTTCTCAGAATTCCTCTGGAACAAATGGTCTTATCGATTGTAAATCTAACATATAAAATTTATTTTTTCTCTATGTATAGTTTTCTGATCTTTGACTTTCACTCTCTTCATCAGACTTTGTGTTAGTGTCATAGCATTTTTAATCTTCCTCTATTATAATGTCATTCAATTACTTTTTTTTTCCATTCAATTACTTTTTAAAAAGTTATTTTTCAACCTGCCTTTTCACCACGAAGTTTGGCTCTAATCTGCTGGCGCTCATTGAAATTCTGCAGTCTTATTTGTCTCAATCTTGCCAGATAAACCTACAAGGAGAGAAAAAGAACACACAATATTTTAATTAAAAAAAAAAACATTTTTATTGCTAAAAATTTTTTTGTAATTTAAAGAAAAGTGTTAATCTGAATACAAGAAATAAAAGTTTTGAAATCTGGTTAATGGAAATGTAATATTAGCTTTCAAGTGTTTAATTTAGATCAACTTATTTCTGAAAAGAAATACATTATAAATTCTTAATTTTATCAAAAGAAAAGAAATTGAACTCAGAATACTGAATATCAGTTATGGGACAAAATTATGACACAGCAGGTCAGTCAAATTATATTAACAGGTCCCTCTAGACCTACAAAATCCTTAAATAATTGTTAAGAATTTAAACCATGCAAGAAAGGAAGGCAATAAACTCAAAAATGGCTATGTGACGGAGGTAGCGAACATGCGGGAAGCATACCTCTTCCTCTTTGTTTCTTGGCTTCCCTCCTCTTGAAGAGCTGGACCTGCCTCCATACATAGCTGCCAGGTTTTGCAGGATTCCCTGTTCATCATTTAATGTACTAAGTTTAAAGAATGACTAAGGCTACATCAGCATCTTACCTAGGAATATCCAGGTGCCACTTTATTTCTTTTGGCAAATACTGATCATTTCTAGCTGATAAACTTAGATAAACCCTGGCATTTTCCTCTATCGATTTAACCAATACATTCAGTGAGAACATTGAAGGAATCAATTAAACCGCAAACATAATTATTCAAAACAGAGATCAGGTATGTTTTTATTAGCCATTTAAGTGATCAGGTTTTTAAAGCTACTTTGGAGGTTAGCTAAACCCCAAATCAAAGTTTTGTTCTGTAAAAGTCCAATCATTTCTACAAATTTGTTTACATACTAAATATATAGTATTTACATAATATTAAATATTTGAACTCAAACTCTATACTCAGGAATGTCCTATTACTATACTGCAAATGATTATACTCAATCACAAACTGACATCATTTTTAAACATAGTTTATCATAAACATGGAATTATGTTCTTATCAGAAATTATTAGTATCCTTTAAAAAAGTATCAGATTGCCAAACTATCCATGTTCTCTTCCTTCAGCACACAACCACGCTATAAGATTTTTCCTTAAAAAAAAATCCTTAGTGTCTCACTTCCCTATCTAATGTCTTTTTATCAGCTTGCTGAAAGCATACTTTCTACATACATGACCATTCAGGACTTCTATTTTCCTGCTTCCTACTTACTTTTTTTTTTTCCTATTTACTTTTTAACACACTACAATCTGGTTTCCAATCCCACCATGACTCTGAAAATTTTCTAGGGTTACCACTGACTTCCTAGTTAACATTGCAAATGGACTCTTTTGAGCAAATTTTGCAATTAACATTTCCACTGGAAATTAGTTTGAATCCACAGAAGTATTTTTTGTCTCATAAAAACATATATGTTCGCTGTAGAAAACTTATAAAATATAAATCACAGTTCTACCATCTGAAACACCTAAAGTCTGTTATTCCCTTCCAAATTTCTGTGCATATGTACAAATACTTAAGCATCTTATCTTTATAACACTTGAATCTTACTATAGTTTTTCTGATTTTACCTTAATATTAATTAGCGTATTAATTTTAACATTCTGAGTCTCTCCTCATGTTCAATATCCTTAAAAACATTATTAACTGACTATATGATATTCATAATACACCACCAAATAGTGTTCTCTAAATAACACTTTAAAAAAAAATCTCTCTTCTCTTTCATATTTATATTAGCACTCTCTCTTGGGTTCTTCCAATCAATCTTCACTATTTTTCACAGGCTTTTCTTTTCCTTGGCTCATCACTAATGTCAATATTTTGTCAAGACGCATTCTCTGGTCTTCTTTTCTACTCATTCCCAGGCTGTAACATATGTTGCCAATTCCCGAATCTAAATCAACGTCGTCGCAGCCCTCTTCTCTTGAACTACTTGAACTGACGTCTGGACAACTCCACCCTTTATGTAGCAAAGCTACTTCAAACAATTTACAAACCTGACCTCATCATTCTTTTTACTATATGATCTTATTCCCATTTCAGTTACTGATCACAGTCAACCACCCAAGTCAGTGAGATGGGAGTTATCATTACTTCTTTCTCTGCCAAATACAAATGACTGTCAAATTACCAATCTACCTCCTCCTAATTCTCTAATTATCCCCTTAGTTTCTGCCTTAGCTCATGCTCTTTTCTCTTGACTCCTGGATTTCCAAGACGTTTCTAATTTATCATTATGCCTCTTAATCTATTCTATACCCCAGTCTACTCGCTACACTGCAGAGTAACCTTTTTAACAGTCTCTTTCACACCAAAGCCCACCTAAATCTTTCAATTATTCCCATTATCTTCATAATATAATCCACATTCTGTTCTGATGCATAACAGATAAGGCTGTTTGTGACCTAACCATATCTATTCTCATCTCTGCCATGACCTAATCATAAAGCCTACATTCTAGCCACGACAACTATTTGTGGTTTGCAGACTATGCCATGATTTCACTCATCTTCTGAAAATGGCTAACTCTACTCCTCTTCCGAAATGCAAATCAAATATCTCACCCATGGAAAGCCTTGCTCATACCTCTTCCAGTCAGTTAAGTGTGACGTGCCATGCCATTTTTATATATACCTTCTGCAGCAGTACTCATCAGTGTATTATAATACAATATAATGGAGGATAGGCAGTCTCAATATAATGGTGGACAGGCAGTATACTCTGATGGTTAAGAATATGGACTATGGTAGACTCCAAATTCTGTCAGTTCACACATTTGTCAATGTCACCTACCATCGCTGACCTTCACCAAAATTACTTGCTGTAAGTTCGGACATAATAATACTGCCGACTCTGTGCATGTACTAGAACAAAAAGTATTATTATATGAATGTGCTCTTTCTCCTCTTCCAGTCTGACAAAAGACTACTGCCCCTCTTCAAAGCAATCTTGGCATTAGCTTATCAGATACTTGAGCTTTTGAGATAGAAGTAAGAGACTAGGAAGGTGAAAGAAAACAAGAAATAGGCAGGGCTGGGCAAATACGTGAAGTGAACTCTGAAAAGATGAATGAAATATCTACAGAGTTACAGGAGAGTGGGTGGAGAACTGAGCACTGCTATAGACTCTTATCTTCCTTTCATGGTATTTAAGAACTTTAAGTAAAAAAACCTGAGTTACTTTGAAGCAATTTTTTTTAACATTTTACTTTGAAATATTATAGATTCACAGAAAGGTAAAATATACAGGGAGCTTTCATGGACCCTTCATCCAGCCTCTCCCAATTTTATCATCTTGATAAGGACAGTACACTATCAAAGCCAGGAAATCGATTTCAGTAGTTATACATGCATAATTGTGTATCTGTGTCAATGTAATTTTATTATACATATAGATTTATGTAATCATCACCATAATCAAGATAATCAATTGTACCATTACTTTAACACTTCACAGACACATTCACTATTCCCATACCTAACACCCATTAACTAATACAAACAAAATTTACATATTAGAATCATACAATACATATCTGTTTGAGATTCACTGTTTATAACAGTATTATTTTCTTGCAGTCCATTCAAGGTATTGGATGCATAAATCAATAGTTTGTTACATTTTACTGCTAAGTAGAATTCGATAGTATGACTATACCATAATTTGTTCATTCATTCACCCACTGAAGGACATTTGGGTAGTTTCAAGTTTTGGACTATTAGGAGTTAAAGTTGCTGAGGACATTCATGTACAAGTTTCTGAGTGAAAATATGTTCTTTTCTCTGAGACATACATGTAAGAATAGAATTACTTGTTCTTGATATGGTAAATCCATTTTTAGTTTTAAAGGGCACTACCAAGCTATTTTGCAGAGTGGCTTTAAGTTCTTACTAGGAATGATT
Organism: Panthera tigris; assembly: GCF_018350195.1. Classification (NCBI taxonomy): domain Eukaryota; kingdom Metazoa; phylum Chordata; class Mammalia; order Carnivora; family Felidae; genus Panthera; species Panthera tigris. The sequence goes on along the minus strand of NC_056663.1, from coordinate 58,837,918 downwards.
GATCCAGTTTCTCCACATCATCACTGGCACTTGGTTTTGACCACTTTTTAAAAAAAATATTTATTTATATTTGAGAGAGAAGGGGTGAGAGAGAGATAGTGCAGGAGCAAGGGAAGGGAGAAGGAGAGAGACAGAGACAGAATCTGAAGCAGGCTTCAGGCTCTGAGCTGTCAGTACAGAGCCTGACGTGGGGCTCAAACTTACGAGCCATGAGATCATGCCCAGAGACGAAGTCAGATGCTCAACTGACTGAGCCACCCAGGCGCCCCTGGTTTTTATCACCTTTTAATTTTAGTCATTCTGATAGGTGGGTAGTGATACATTAATGTGGTTTTAATTTGCATTTCTCACATAGCTAATGATGATGAACTGTCTTTCAACAGTTTATATGCTATCTGTATACTCTCTTCAACCAAATCTTTGGCTACTCTTTTGCAGGTTTTCTAATTGGATGCTCTGTGTTTTTAATGTTGAGTTTTGGTGATTCTTCATGTGTTCTAGATACAAGTCCTTTGTTGAATATGGGGTTTACACATATTTCCTCCCAATCTGTAATTTGTATTTTCTTCCTCTCAACAAGGTCTTTTGCAGAACCAAAGTTTTTAATTCTGATGAAGTCCAGTTTATCAAGTTTTCTTTTTATGGACTGTGCTTTTGATGCCAAGTCTAAGAATTCTTTGTCTAGTCTGAGGTCTGAAATTTTCTCCTTCTTCTAAAAGCTTTATAATTGTATGTTTTCCCTCAGAGTGCACGATCTCTTTTAATAAGAGGTGAGGTTTAGGTCAAGGTTCATTTTTTGCCTAGGGGTGGAAGTCCAATTTCTCCAGCACTAATACTAAAAAGGCAAACCCTCCTCCATGAATTGCTTTTGCTTCATTTTCAAGAATCAGTTGGGCATATTTGTATGGGTCTATTAGGGTGTTCTCCACACCGTTCCATGAATCTACCTATGTGTCTATCCCTCCACTAGTACTATACTGTTTTGATCCCCATAGTTAAGCCTTTTTAAAAAAAAATTTTTTTTTAATGTTTATTTTTGAGAGAGCGAGAGACAGAGAGAGAGAGCAAGCATAAGCATGAGCAGGGGAGGAGTACAGAGAGGGAGACACAGAATCTGAAGCGGGCTCCAGGCTCCAAGCTGTCAGCACAAATCCTGTGCAGGGCTCCAACTCACAAACAGTGAGATCATGACCTAAGCCGAAGCCCAATGCTTAACTGACTGCGCCACCCAGGCGCCCCAGTAAGCCTTTTTTTTTTAAGGTTATTATTTTTTTTTTTTTTGAGAGACAGCACACGTATGAGCAGGGGAGGGGCAGAGAGAGAGAATCCACACCGGCAGTGTGGAGTCCAAAGCGGGGGGCTCAAACTCACAAACCTCTAGATCATGACATAAGCTGAAATCAAGAGCCGCTGCTCAACCAACTGAGCCAGCCAGGAGCCCCTGTAAGTAAGCCTTAATAAATGGAAGAGTATTTCTTCCCACTTAATTCTTCTCAAAACTGTTTTGGCTATTTTGGGGTGCCTGACTGCTTCATTGGGAAGAGCATGTGACTCCTGATCTCAGGGTCATAAGTTCAAGCACCATGTTGGGTGTAGAAATCACTTAGATAAAACAAACAAAAAACTATTTTGGCTGTTTTAAAATCCTTTTCTTTCCATATACATTTTATTTTTTAAATTTTTTATTAAAACAATTTGTTTAATGTTTATTTATTTTTGAAGGAGAGAGATGTAGAGTGTGAGTGGGTGAGGGGCAGAAGAGAGGGAGACACAGAATCTGAAGCAGGCTCCAGGTTCTTAGCTGTCAGCACAGAGGCTGAGGCGGGGCTAAACTCACGAGCTGGGAGATCAGGACCTGAGCCAAAATCAGATGCCTAACTGACTGAGCCACCCAAATGCCCCTTTCCATACACATTTTAAAACAAGTCTGTCTACATCTATAAAAAAAAAAATATTCCTGAGATTTTACTAGTAATTGCACTAAACATAGATCAATTTAGAACAACTTGCCATTTTTATTACATTGAGTCTTCCGATTCATGAACATGGTATGATTCTCCAAGTATTTAGGTCTTCTTTAATTTCAACAACATTTTGTCATTTTAAACACATAAATTAGACTGTATATTTTATTAATTTTTTTCATTTTTATGGAGCAATTGTAAATGGTATTATATTTTTTTGTATTGGTTTCTACTTTTTCACTGTCAATTTATAGAAATTCAGGGGCACCTCAGTGGCTCAGTTGGTTAAGCATCCAATTCTTGATCTGACTCTTGATCTTGGCTCAGGTCATGATCTCACAGTTCAAGCCCCATGTTCGGCTCTACACTGATGGCACAGAGACTGCTTGGGATTCTCTCTCCCTGTCTCTTCCCCTCCCCTGCTTGTGATCTGTCTCTCTCTCTTTCTCTCTCTCTCTCAAAATAAATAAACTTTTAAAAACTTCAGTTGAGGGGCACCTGGGTGGCTCAGTTTCAGTTTCTGTTTCAGTTCAGGTCATGGTCTCACAGTTTGTGGGATCGAGCCCTGCATTGGGCTCCATGCTGATAGTGCAGAGCTTGTTTAGGATTCTCTCTCCCTCTCTCTGCTCCTCCCCTGCTCTCTTTCAATAAATAAACGTTAGAAAAAATTCAGTTGATTTTTATGTATTGAATCTTGTATCCTGTTAACTATAATGAACTCATTTTTTTTAGTTTGAGGAGAGTTTTTGTAGAGTCCTTGGGATTTTCTAAGCAAATTAATCATGTCAACTGGAAATAGCAATCATTTTACTCCTTCCTTCTTTTCAAATCTATATACCTTTTCTTTTTCTTGCCTTACTGCAGTAACTGGAACATCCCGTACTATGTTGATTAGACTGGTGAGAACAAACATTCTTCCCTTTTTTCCAACTGTAGAGGGAGAGCATTTAGTCTTCTATCCCATATGAAGTTAGATGTAGACTTTTTGGAGCTGAGGATGTTCCCCTCTATTTCTAGTATACTGATATTTCTTATTGTGCATGTTGAACTTAGTCAAAAGACTTTCTGCATCAATTGATATGATTATATTATTTTTCTTCTTTAACCTATTGATATGGTAGATCACACTCATTTTCTAATACTGAAACAAGACTAAATTCCATTTGGTCATGGTTGGGTTAGATTTCCTAAAATTTTGTTTTCCATCTAGGTTCATGAGATACATTAGTCTGTACTTTTCTTCTTTTGTGCTTTTCTAGCTTGACTATCAAGGTAATACAGGCCTCAAAATGAGTTGGGAAATATTCCTTCTGTTACTAATTCCTGCAAGAGATTGTATCATTGTATCAAACTGATGTTAATTCTTTGAATGTCTGGTAAAATTCTCCAGTGAAACAATCCAGGCCTAGAGATTTCTTTTTTTGACAGCTTTTAAATCACAAATTCCATTTTTAAAAGTTGTTGAATTTATGAGTGTTAAGTTGCTTATTATCTTTCTACTCACTATAAGATCTGTAGTGATATCCCTTGTTTCATTCCTGACACTCGTGATTTGTGTTATTCTTTTTATTCTTGTCAATCTAGAGATTATCAATTTCATTCATTATTTTCTAAGAACCAGCTTTTCACTTCATTAACTTTCTCAACAGTTTTCCCTTTTCCAATTTCATTGATTTCTGCTTTAATGATTTCCCTCATTCTGTTTGCTTTGGGTCTATTTTGCTCTTCTTCTTTTTCTTTTTCTTTTTTTTTGTTTTAGGATTGAGATAGGAACTTAGAGTGCTGATTTGAGACCTTTTTCTTTTCCAATTTATAAGCATCTAGTACTATAAATTTCCTTTATAGGAATAAATACAAATATATGTGCTTTAGTTGCATCTCACAAATGTTAATATGTTGTATGTCTATTTTCATTCAGTTCTATAATTTTTTTTAAGTTTATTTATTTATTTTGAGAAACAGAGGGAGAATCTGAGCAAGCATGAGTACAGAAGGGCAGAGAAGAAGGAGAGAGAGGATCCCAAGCAGGCTCAGCAACGTGGGGCTCAAACTCACAAAACTGTGAGACTGTGACTTGAGGCAAAATCAAGTCAGACACTTAACCAACTAAACCTCTCAGGTGCCCCTGGTTCTATGTATTTTTAAGTTTTCTTTTATATTTCCTATTTGATACCATATTAGTTAGAAGTGTTTTAATTTTCAATTGTTTGTAGATTTTCTTGTATCTTTCTATTATAGATTTCTAGTTTCATTCCATGATGTTCAAAAATTATACTCTGTAATTCCGAGTCTTCTGAATATAAGGTTTGTTTTATGATCTAGCATATAGTCTTTCTTGGTGAATGTATTATTGCATGTTAACTCATTTCCACTTGAAAAAAAAAGTGTATTGTGCTATTGTTGGGTAGAATGCTCTGTAAGTGTAAATTAGAACTTGTTAGCTTGTGATGGTGTTTAGCTATTCTGTATCATTGCTAATTTCTGTCTAGCAGTTCTATCAATCACTGAGAATGGGGTGCTAAAGTCCCTAACTATACTTGTGAATTTATCCTTTTAGCTGTTAGTTTCTGCTTTATATATTTTGAAACTCCACTGTTTGTTGTACAGCCATTTACAACTGCAATAGTATTTTTAAAATATATATATTTTTTTTAATTTTGAGAGAGAGTGCACTCATATGTATGAGCAAGGTAAGGGCAGAAAGAGAGGGGGAGAGAGAAAATCCCAAGCAGGCTCCATGCTGTCAGTATGGAGCTCAACGAGGAGCTCAAACTCACAACTGTGAGATCATGACCTGAGCCAAAATCAAGAGTTGGCCACTTAACTGACTGAGCCACCCAGGTGTTCCTGAAATGACTTATTGAACTGATCTTATTATATAATGTCTCTCTTTATCTCTCTCTTTGTCCTAAGCAATCTTATTTGCTCTGTTAACAGATTCTTTTAGCTTACTTTAAGAATATTTTTATTTCCCCTTCATTCCTGAAGGACAGTTTCATCAGATAAAGGATTCCGCATCGAGAGTTCTTTTCCTTTAGCACTTGAAAAATGTTATGTCGTTTCCTCCTATACTCCACAGTTTCAGATGAAAGATCTGATGTCATTCAATTTGGTGCTGCTTTATAGGTAATATAATATGTCATCTCTTTGTGTATATTTAAAGATTTGTTTCATCTTTTAATTCCAGAAATTTAATAATACTGCTTGATGAAGATTTGTTTATCCTAGCTGGGGATTTGCTCAGCTTCTTACATCTGTAGGTTATGTCCTTTGCCAAATGTAGAAAGTTTTCAAATACTTTTTTCAATCTCACATTCTTTCTCTTGTCCTTTGGGCTCCAATGATAAAAATGTTAAATCTTTTCTTATTGTTCCACAGATACTTAAGACTGAAATACTTTTTTCAGTCTTTTCTCTCTCTGTTGTACAAACTGAGTAAATTAAGTTGATCTTCAAGTTTAGTAATTCTATCTTCCGTCATTTCCACACTATCACTGGATCTATCCAGTGAATTTTCAACTTTGGTTATTATATTTTCCAATTATATAATTTCTATTTGCTTATTTTTTATAACTTCTCTTTCTTCACTGAGATTTTCCTTTTTTATTCACTCAAGAGAGTTTTATCTCATTGAAGCATTTGTTTGAAGCAGCTTTAAAATCTTTGTCTGAGAATTCCAGTATGTAATTCATCTTGATATGAGTGGCACCTCAGTGGCCTTACTCATTCAGGTTGTGGTTTTCCTGGTTCTTGGTATGACAAGTGATTTTTTTATTATGTTCTGAATATTTTAGTTATTATATTAGAAGACTCTTAATGTCTTCAATTTTAGCAGGCAGTAGGCCCATTTAGGATTAGCATTTAGGTTCTGGCCTACTTTCGTGGGCTTTAGTACTGATAACAGTTTGCCTCTCTGAATCCTTGTAATATTATTCTAACCAGCTTCATTGTTCTGGTGCTGATGGCTCTCCTGCTCAATCCCTCCGGGTGCTATCTTGTGATGATGAAAGTTGTCTCCCTGATCCATGTGCTGTTACTGGAAGATCTCCTGAGGGTGGGAGGCAGGTGACACTGGGTCTGGGTCTTCTTACATCACTAGACAGAGGGTATGGAGACACAGGTCTTCACGGCTACTACTGTTGTGGTCAGATAAAATCACCTGCTAGTGCCCTAGATGTTGAGTAGAACCGGGAAGGTGCAAGGCTTTGCTGCCAATGTGGGTCAAAATGCTCTCCAAGTTACCTGCCCATGCTCTAGTTGTGGAATGAGGTTGGGGCAGCCTGAAACTTCATTGCTGCCCACAGCTTACAACAGGATCCTGCTGATATTCCTCTTTTCCATTAATTTGGCAAGTGAGATCAGGCTTTTGGTTTTTGTTTTTGCTTTTTTTCATCTACAGTGGATCTGGGATGCAGGCCCAGCCCACAAAAATGGGAAATAAAAAGAAACACCAGGGAGGATTGCCTGGGTGGCTCAGTTGGTTACATGTCCGACTCTTGATTTTGGCTCAAGTCATGATCTCATGGCTCTTAGGATTCTCTCTCTCCCTCTCTGTCCCTTGCCTGCTTGTGTGTGCATGTGTACGCTCTCTGTCTCTCTCTCTCTCAAATAAACTTAAAAAAAAAAAAAAAGACAACAAAAAACGAAACAGGGAACCACATACCACACTGTTATTCCTAAGTCCTGAAGTCCCTAGTTAGCTCATCTTCTTCCTTCCACCATATAGAATTCTACCATAATTGTATGTTAACTAGTTTCCAGAGTATTTAACTATATTTAGAAGGGAGGAGCCAGGAAAAGTGGGTTTATGCCATCTTGTTCTGGAACTGTGTTTTAAGTTACTTTTTAGTATCTAGGGTTTTTATAATGCAATATACTTTGTGATGGGACTACTATCATTAAGGTTCTAAAGAGTTACCTGGGACTGTTGTAAAGTTTAAAAGAGACTGTTATGGGCTGAACTTTGATCTTCCAAAATCTGTATGCTGAAGTACCAATGCCTACTACCCTACTATTTGGAAATAGCATCTTCATCAAGTTAAAATGAGATTGTTAGAGTAGGCCCTAATCCAATATGACTGATGACCTTATAAAAAGGGAATTTGGAGCAGATGCACATACAGGGAGAAAACTATATGAAGTGAAGGCAGAGATTAGGGTGAGGATTCTAATGTCAAGGAAGGCTAAAGACTGCCAGCCAACCAGCACAAGATAGGGAAGAGGCATGGGTGATTCTTCCTCACAGTCCTCAGAAGGAACCTACCCTGTAGACGTGTGGGTCCTGGACTTTTACCCTCCAGGACTGTGAGATAATAAATTCCTGTTGGTAAGCCACTTATTTTGTGACATTCTGTTACAGCAGCCCTAGTGGCCTAACACAGAGGTGGTGCATATAAAAGATCTAACATAAGGCCTGAAAGTAAGCTTTCGATAAACACCCACTGTTATTATTAAACTGCTGGTTTAACTATTTATCTACTCTATTGCTTATCTTACATTCTCTTGCTGGCACAAAACCTAACATACTATAGTCAATAAATGTTTATGTAATACTAAATAAATGAATGAAAGAATAAATGAAATGTTTAACACTTAACTGAACATTTTCAAGGCAGTTTTCCATTAGTATAAATAAATACAGAATTATTTAAGATCAGTTAATAAGAAAGTAACATTTCTCAAGGGAAATAATTCAGAAGTTTTTCTAAGTAATTCAACAGAAGAAAATTGATAACCAAGAAAAATTTTGCACATGTCTACCAGGAAACATGTTCAAGAATGTTCAAAGCAGAAATCAAACCAAACTAAATAAATACTGACTGTCAGGAGAATAATTGTGCTATATACACACTACTATCCAGTTATACTCAACTACTGAATGAATTTTAAAAAATAATGTTGAATGAAAAAAACAAGTCCTAGTCTATATATAATTTTCATAATGCTCAAAAACAAAAAAGAATAATATATTGTGTAATACACATACATAAGTGGAAAAAATTATTTTAAAACAACCACAGTAATGATAAATCCACAATTCAGGATAATGGCAACCTCTAGGAGAAGGCAGAAAAGAAAAGGTTAGGACAGAGGATGACAAACAACGGCTCACAGGCTAAATCCAACCTACTACCTATTTCTGTATGGTCCATAACCTAAGAATGGTTTTTCATATTATTAAATGGTGGGAAAAAATGAAAAGAATATTTCATGACCACACATAAATTACAAGAAATTCAAATTTCACTGTTCATAAATAAAGTTTTACTGGAGTTCAGCCACACTCATTCATTTACACAATGTTGACGGTTACTTTTGTGCTACAATGAAGAGTTTGTAGTTATGACAGAGACCTTATGGCTAATAAAGCCTGAAATATTTATTATCTGGCCCTTTATAGAAAAACATTTGCCAATACCTAGATTAGAAAGCAGCATACGGACTGAAATTAGTGGTGCTGTACCTCCTAAGCATAGTATTTTGCTTCATAATTTACACACCTATTCTTTCCTATGTACCAAACATTATATTTTAGAAGGATAAAAAGAGAATAATTTTTAAAGAACTGAAAAAAATATTTTAAAATCAACAACTTAGTACTGAAGAACTAACCTGCTATTAGGATAGTGTTTAACAAGAATCAGCAAACTCTAATACCCAGGTTACATCTAAGTTGCTGCCTGATTTTGTAAATATAGTTTTACTGAAATAGCACCACACTCGTTTGTTTTGTAGGACACCATATGCACTGCAAAGCCCGAAGTATCTACTACCTGCCCTTTTACAGAAAACGTTTGCCTACCCTTGTTCTACAAAATTACCATGTCTAAAAGTTTACCTAAATTAAAGCAAATATTAATATGAGATTTTAAAAAGGAGCAAAAAGCATAGTAAAAGAGCTGAAAGCACAATCTCCAAAGTCACAAGCACTGGGCTTATATCCTGCCTCTGAACATACTACATGATGTTAGGCAGAGTACTAAGGACTGTGAGCTGGTTTCAAAACCTGTAACTTGGTAGTGATAATTCCTACTCCAAAGAATTATTGTTCAGAATTAGATTCTCAGTTACTTTACTTTTTATTCATACTGTTTACATACAAGAAAACAAACCATTTGGCTGAAAGTCTTCCTTGTTAGTTTCCCTAACCTTTGAAAATTTCAGTTTTTGAAAATTTCAGTGACCTAAACAGGGAAAACTTTGAATACATACACAAGCATATAAAATTATTTTTAAATCCAGTTTCTTTAAATTTCAATTCAACCTAAAACTAATTTGTGTTCCAAAGGTTTATTCATAAGTCAGGAGACTTTAATTTCATTTTGCCATAGAAACAATGTTATAATTCATTATGATTTCCCAAAGCACTTAATGAAATATACTCAGCAAATAATTTACAGTTTCCCAATTACAAAAGATTAATTTTTAAGACTCAGAACTTAATCCTGTTTAGATTTGTCTATTTATAATGTGATTTGTAAATGTATTACCTAATACATATCAGGTCTGAGACCTAAATCTGTTACAACCTCTTTAAAATTGCTTCTCTTCATCAGCAAAATGGAGACTTTTATGAGTGATTTTAAGGATAAACCACAATGTAAATGTATATACATTTTCAAACTATACAAATAATGAGCATTAATACTCATTAATAAATAATACTGCCTTAAATCACTGGTTAATTTTTTTTCCTGAAGAGTCAGTGATTATAAATATTCATTTTTGTACTATGTTCTAGGTATAGTTATATAAAGATCTCAGCAGTTACAATGTTGAATTGAGAAACAAAATGTTTCACCGTCCCCAAATATGCATTAATGACCACTATAAAGTTAGTCCCCACGTATTATTCCATCCTCACTTAACACCAGTTTCTATTCACATTCATCACATTAAGGTCCTTGCTGACTCCCTGACATTAAGACATTAAGGTCTCCCTGACTGTTGGATGGTATACAAAGTGAATGACAAAGGAAATTGCAAATTTTGCCAAATATAAAGGATTTCATAAAGATGATGATAGTAATATTATAAAATTATTCAAATCAGATGCAAAATCATCTATAAATATGACAGGATTAGATAAGTTAAGTGAATAAAAGAAAACTGCAAAGAATTATAATGTTGATTCCTCAAAATATTTTGGGTATTAAAAAATTAAGAAATCATCTTTAGAAAACTGCCAGTCTCTGCCATTTCTGAAAAAATGGTTCTTTTTTATATTACAGTTATAAAAGTAGAACATGTAAAATTATGAAGTGAAGGTGTACCATCTTTCATCAATTCTAATAGGAATATTTTTAACATTCTAACATTTTTTAAATGGGGGTCATCTTACAGTCCATGGCATCTTACAATCTGTTATAAACTTACCAACTTTCGGCCAGACATCAGTTGTAACATAAATGTTATATCTGAGTGATGTCTAAATTTTGTTAGTTCTTTCTTGGCGTCATAATCGGACAACTATAATTCCTTGAAGTTTAGATATATCGCTTATGAGCTTGCTCAAGAGGAAACATGACCCCCACTAGTTGTTGAAAACCTCTCATTGATTCCTTTCGATAAGAGCAAGAAAATGCTAGCAATAAAACTGGTAGACTGGTGTTGACTTCTTGAGAGAAAATCCAAGAGATAAAACTGAAGTACTCTTTTAAGAAATGCTGAAGTTTCAATGCACTTGGTGTTACAGAGAATAATATTATTTGAGAAAATATGAACATCAATGGCCCTGATTTAAGAAAGTAATGACTGGAAAGGCAAATTATGAATGTGAAGTAGATTTAGGAATGAATGTCTTTATCAATTTATTTCACTCATATTTTCCTTTTTATGGATTCACAAGAATGATATAATAAAAAATATAAATTCAAAAGTTAATTCAGCAAACATAAAATAAAAAATGAAGTGACAAAAAAGCAATGTATCGGTTAAATTGGCAACAGTTTTTCTCTTTGAGTCAGATGTAAAATAACAATATGACTTACAGTTGTATCTTGGATTTGATAAAATGCATACTGTATTCATTACACAATTCTGTCAAATATTATAATCCTCCTCAGATTAATTACTTTCAAATTAATACAGACTTGCAAATATAACCAAAATTCTGATAAAAATATAAAACAAAATAATTTTTAAACTGCATTTTTCAAGGTAAAACCCCCATCAAACCTCTTTTTCACTCTTTACTACAAAATGTGGATCTCTATTTTAGTTAGGTCTACTTTAAAGTGATCTTTTTCAATACCAACAATGCTGGGCTAAGGAGAGTCTCCTACAGGAGACAGGGTTGCTCAGAGACAGCACGTAACATTATGAATGAGTGTTCCCAAAGACTTTTGGTTGTGTTTTCAGAGTAGACTCTGAACTCTTTGAGTTATCTACCATACTCCTCTCCCACTCTTCTTCTCAATCCTAATTATTAGAGCTGATAAACTCTTCCCTATGGTGACAATACAAGGTCTGTACTCTGAAGTTCCTAGGAAGATAAACGAAGGTCAAAAAATCAGCAAGTTTTTTGTAAGCTACATAACACGCTGTATATAATAATTATTATGTCTATAGTTAATCATCATTCCCCTCACAGTAGGAAACCAATTTACTCTTCCCCACTGAATCTCTCCCTCATCCTCTGCAGTAGTGCCCAAGCAAACAAGGCCAAAAAAAAAAAAAAAAAAAAAAGTACCATGAACTCTCTTGTCAAGAAGATAAGGGAAATGCGATTTCAGGCAAAAACTAGAGACAGCACTTTCTGAGAACTGCAAATAGTGCAGTATTGCTGAAGTTTAAGAGATGAAGAAAGTAACAGAGAGAGGAAAATCAAGAACAGTAAGAAAGCCTAAGGATGGAGGCTTTCAGCTAAGCTAAAGAGGTTTTAATCTACCCTCCAAGCCATAAAGAACCACTGAATAACTTCAAGCAAATGAGCAATGCATTCAGTTTTGCTTTAGAAAGATTACTGGCAGCTCAAGTAAAAGATGCATTAGAAAGATCCAAGATTAGAAGTAAAGAGATGGAAAGAATAGCAAGTGACAAGAATTTCAACAAAGGCAGAAATAAAAATAGAAAAGAAGAGGACACAAGATATTCAGAAGGTAGAAAACATGGGATTTGGTCACTGATCGGATATGAGCTAGATGGGCAGTGACAGAGAGAAGATTCTGAAAGAGCACTTGAATTCCCAGCAATTCAAATCAAAACCTCAAAGTCAAACCCATCTTTGATGGTGATTCTTTACAGTAAGACGGGTAATACAGAAAGGGAAGTACATGTGAAGATAATTAAACAAGTTTAGTTTTGAAAATGTTAAGAAAGAGGGAATGGAAAGCCCAGTTCTGGGTAAGATGTTATAAACACATGCTACCCCTCTTCTCCCACTGAAAAGAACTATAAAATCTGGACACAACATTTGAGGACTCTGAAAAGTAAATAGAAGGAGGTAAATTAGAGAACACCAGAACTCAAAGTACCACCAAGCACATGGTGAGTTATCATTTTTTTAAAACAATCTTTCTTCTGGCTTAAATCTAACTTGGCCAAAAACCTGGAATTAAGCACTCTGGTAATGACAGGTAGAGAAGAAAATTTCTAGGTCTAGCTTACAAACTGCAGAGGGAACTCTTTGGAAAACTTGAGAAGGGAGGAAATCTCCCACTTTTTTTTTCTTTCTCTCTCCTTTTTTAAACTTTCTCATGTGCTGTAGCTCTCAGGAAAGCTCACCACTGTGGTGGCAGCTGAGACAGCAAAAGGAGCTTACAAGAAGCAAAACTCTAAGGGAGGGGAACCTTTGTCTCCTAAGACACTGACGTGCCAAAAAGGTAGAGCCTAGATAGGAAGGCTATACCAGGAAGACTGAAAAGTGGAGCCCCAGGGAAAGGAAAACATCAAGTTGATGGCAAACTGGGTGGAACTCAGGAAAATGACCTCATAAGTTGTTTATAAAATCCTGGGCTCACTGGTAACCTGTGTATGTATGGATATAATCCTGTTCTATACACCAAAGACTCTGAAAATAGAGCTAACAGCTAGACCTCTACGCAGATCTCAGACAGACCACACTGGGCAGTATACATGCAGGACACATCTGAAGGGCACTATAAGACATTGAGAAAAAAAAGTCTAACTAGAACTGCAGAAAAGTAGGTACTTGTAGCCTGGGCCTTATAGGTCAACTGTCTGCTAAAACAAAAGCAATCAACAATCTCTGTATGATTTAAACAAAATTCAAAATCTAATACTATGACATCCCAAATGTTCAGATATAGTCCAAAATTAATCAGCGCATGAAGAACCACAAAAAAAAAATTTCAATTTACTTGGGAATATGCAGTTAACATATTATTTAAATGACATTAAACATTAATTATTATTATAATTATATCACTACTATGTTACATAATATAATTATATTATAATATTAATATAATTATCTGACAAAAACTTTAAAGACACTATTATAAAAGTGCTTGAAAAATAATCATGAACAGTGGTGAAAAAAGATTAAAATAGGAAGTGTTAGCGAAGAATAAAATGATATAAAGAAATAAAGGAAACCAGGGGTGCCTGGGTGGCTCAGTCGGTTGAGCATCTGACTTTGGTTCAGGTCATGATCTTACAGTTCATGGGTTCAAGTCCCACATCGGGCTTGCTGCTGTCACAGAGCCCACTTCGGATCCTTGTCTCCCTCTTTCTCTGCTCCTTCCCCGCTCATTTTCTCTCTCTCTCTCTCTCTCAAAAATAAACATTAAATCAAATGTTTAACATTTGTTAACATTTAACATTAAATCAAATGGAAACACAAGAAATGAAACATACAATCACCAAAATAAAACATTCAGTAGATGGATCAAATAAGCGTAATGATGATGAAAGGGGCAATAGTAAGAAAACCTGAAAAGGGAATAGAAATTATTCAATCTAAATAAAAGAAAAGAAACTGGAGGGGCCCCTGGGTAGCTCAGCTGGTTGAGGGCCCAAGTCTTGATTTCAGCTGAAGTCATGATCTCACAGTCATGATATCAAGCCCCATAAAGGGCTCTCTGCTGAGCAAAGAGCCTGCTTGGGATTCGCGCTCTCCTTCTCCCTCTACTCCCCCCTCTCTGAAAAGAAAAAAAAAAAAAGGAAAGAAACTGGCAAAAATTGAACAGAGCTTCACAAACCCATGGAACTAGAACAAAGATCTAACATTCATGTGATCAGAGAACCAGAGAAGAGAAAGATTCAGTACTAAAAAAAATATCTGAAGAAATAATGGCTCCAAAATGGCATAAGGCATGAATCTACAAGTCCAAGAAACCAAGCAAACTAACAACAGAATAAACCTAAAGAAATCCATGCCAGAGACAACTTAACTACACTGCTAAAACTAAAGACAAGCAAAAACAAAACAAAACAAAAACAAAAACCACAAAATTTTGAAGCATCCAGAGAAAAATAAGACATTACTTACAGGAGAAAAATAATTTGAGTAGGTGAAGATTTCTCATTAAAAACTATGGAGGACCAAAAGAAGACAGGTGACATTTTTTTAAATGATAAAAGAAATGAAATGTCAACCCAAAATACTACATCCAGTGAAAATATTGCTTCCAAATAAAGATGAAATAGAAATGAGGATTTATAGCTAACAGGCCTGATCTAAAAGAACTGCTAAAGGAATTTCTAGAGACAAATGACTTAAGAAAAGCTGGAACATTACGAATGAAGGAACAGCAAAAGAAACAGTAAATATTTGTGTAAATGTAACAAAGTATTCCTGTCTGCTTGAGTTCTGAAATATATTTAAAGTTGCAAGCAAATGTTGCTTGGTAGGGATGTAAATGCACCTAAATATAACACATAAGACAACTATAGCATAAAACGCAAGAGGGTAAAGGGACCTTTATGGTGGAAGGATCTCTACATTCCAAGTAGTAGTAAAATGCTGTTTATTATGAAAAGTAAAGTATGATTTTAATTCCCTTTAGCAACCACTGAAAGGATAAATGAAAAACACAGCCGAAATCAGAAGAGATTAACTGAAATGAAGTAATAAAAAGTGTTCAAATAACCTAAAGTTGGCAAGAATTTGAAAAGAGAAACAAAAAGAGAGAACAAACAGAAAATTAATAAAGTGTGGGGCACCTGGCTGGCTCAGTCAGATGAATGTCCGACTTTGGCTCAGGTGATGATCTCGCAGTTCGTGAATTCAAGTCCACTGGGCTTGCTCTTCTCAGCACATAGCCTACTTTGGATCTTCTGTCCCCCTCCCTCTGTCCCTTCCCCACTTGTGCTCTCTGTCTCAAAAATCAATAAAACATTTTTTAAAATTACAAAAAAAATGTCATGCATAAATCTAAACATATCAATAATTATATTAAATGCCATTAAACATAATAATATAATTCAATTACATTAAACACACTGATTAAAAATAGGAATTGTTAGAATGGACTTAAAAAAGTTCACAAACCAACTACAGATTCACTACAAAAATCTTACCAAATCAGTCATTACAGGTAGTTTAAAAAGATGAAACTAGATGTACGATGCAAACGCTAATCAAAAGAAACTAGAATGGTTATACTAATATCAAAGAAAGTAAACTTCAGAGCAAAAATAATTAACAAGAATGTGGCACATGGACTCTAAGGTAGCCTCCATAAACCTTGCTTCATGAGGTTGACACCCCTGTGTAATCCCCTCCCTCTGAGCGTGGGGAGAATCTGTGATTTGCTTCCAACCAATAAAATATGACAAAAATATTCATAATTACCAAAAACTAGAAATGACCCAAATGCTCAATGGGTGAATAGACAAACAAATGTAGCACATCCATATGATGGAATATTACTTACCAACAAAAAAGATAAAGCTAGATATAGGCAAAAACTTGGATGAATATCATTAAAATAAATGAAGCCAACTGCAAAGGCTATATGCTGTTATATATGTGTGTACACATCCATACAAAATAACATATTCTTAAAAAGACAAAACTATAGTAATGGAGAATAGATCAGTGGCTGCCAAGATGGGGGGTGCAGACTATATTAAGAAATAACACAAGAGAATTTCTGGGGTGAAAGAGTTGTTCTATGTTCTGACTGTGGTGGTAGTTACATGAATTTATACATGTAACATACATATTTATACATGTGTTATATATATATATAATATATAATATATATAAAATATATATAAAACATACATATTTATACATGTAACATATATATTTATACAGGTGTTAAATTTCAAACTAGTGGAAAAGAAAAATAAAGTTAATCTTACTGTAAGATAATTTTTAAAATAAAATAGTTCTTAAAAACAGGATGCTGATGCAACACCGAGGAAATGATTCCAGAAGCAGCTAGAGAGAAGTTAGGAGAGGTATCTGAATAACTGGTACAGATATTGAAATCATCAACCCCTGATTAAATAATATGTGGGAGCACCCCAGGATATTATTTACAGAAAGAAAATAACCAAGGAGAGAACCCCAGAGAATATCAGCATTTAAAGATTGAGAAGAATCCTATGGAAGACATTTAGAAATAGTAATCAGAGAAGTAACGGATAAATAAAGAGAATATGGTATCACAGAAGCCAAGGAGCAAATACCGAAGTAGTCATGAGATCAAACATCGCAGAATGGTCAAGTTTCAAGATGATTTTGTCATAATAAGCTGTGGACTTGAATGGAAAATTGAATAGTAGGTAAGCAGTAAGAGACAACAGGTTCTTCATTAATTTGAAGTGCCTGGCTATAAAGAGGAAGAGGAGGACAGGATGATGACTACGTAGAAATGTGAGGAACACAAATATATTTGTAGGCTAGGGAGGGTTACCAGTAAAGAAGGAACATTCAGAAAAGAGAGTCTGAAATAACTGATGGTTAGATAAGGAAGGTCCTTAAGTAAACAGATGAAAGTGTGAGCTCTAAAGTCAGACTACAGAAATTTAAATACTTATTCTATCATTTAGTAGCTATAAAACCTGAGCTAGTTAATTTTTCTTTATGCCTCAATAGGATATAAACTGGCAATGTAACAGGATCTACCCCAGAGCACTGTTGTGAGATTAGAGTTAATATAAGAACGTAGAACCACACCTAACATAAAGTACCCAATAAATGAGATATTAATAATTATTAGAATTAAAATTATCAAATAGGATGGAATGGGAAAGATGACTTTTGAACAGAGGAAATTCTATCCTTTCCTGAGACTAGAGAAAACAAAGAAAGATTTGGTACAATTACACATAAGTTTATAAGTTTGGAGGCAGAAAATATGAGGAAATGTGGGACTCTTAAGCCTAATTTTCTCTATGAAATAATGATTATCCTCATTGAAAGATAGATAAGGGACAAAAATATAGAGGAAAATTTCCACTGTGGACAATGGGAGAGGCTGCTGACCATGAAGATATAAAAGGATTGCTAGCAGGATTCAGCAGCTTGGCTGAAACCAGAGACCAAAAATTGACCTGACATTAATCACTGTAGCTTTAATTTCCTCCAGCAACGTTCAGAAGCTTGAATGTAAAATAGTCACTAGCTAAGTAACACATAATAAGGAGGGATATGTCAACTCAGAAAGGAGGGCTCCCTAAGGACAGGCCAGTCAATTATACAGGTATGCATATAAGTCTGTGAACTTAATTTTCACATTATTCCAACAAGTTTAAAGGCATCTCTTTTGGAAACTACACAAATGTCCATCAACTGAGGTATAAATAAACAAATTATGGTACATCCACACAATGGAATATGACTCAACATGGAATAAAAAAAGAACAAGCTACCGATACACATCAGCCTCAAAAAAAAACATATATAACTGATAATTTTGGATACAAGTTTTATTTTTAAAACTTTTTATTTAAGTAATCTCTACACCCAATGTGGAGCTCGAACTCCTGACCCTGAGATTGAGAGTGACATACTCTTGCCACTGAGCTAGCCAAGTGCCCCCTACATAAAATTTTTAAAAAGACAAAAGTATAGTGACAGGAGGTACATCAGTGGTTTCCTATAGCTTCTGGTAGATTGACTGCAAAGGGACACAAGAAAACCCTCCCCCAAGTTTTATTGAGATATAAGTGCCAATTAATATTGTACTAATTTAAGGTGTACAACATAATGACTTCATATATATACATACATATGAAAAATAATTATTACAGTAAGTTTAGTTAACGTGAATCATCTTACACAGTTACAAATTTTGTTTTTCTTATGGTGAGGTGATAAAACTTAAGTGATGCTGGAATACTGCTATACCATGCTTGTGGCAGTAGTAATATGACTATATGCATTTCTCAATACTCACTGTGATATACATTCAACAGTGGTGAATTTCATTGTATTTAAATTATATCTTAATAAAACCTATCTTTAAAAAGTTCTTTATTTGAAGACCTGGGTATAAAGTTCTATCAAGCATGTTGATAAAGACAGCTTTTATTTTTTATTTATTTATTTATTTTTTATTTATTTTTGGGACAGAGAGAGACAGAGCATGAACGAACGGGGGAGGGGCAGAGAGAGAGAGGGAGACACAGAATCGGAAACAGGCTCCAGGCTCCGAGCCATCAGCCCAGGGCCTGACGCGGGGCTCGAACTCACGGACCGCGAGATCGTGACCTGGCTGAAGTCGGACGCTTAACCGACTGCGCCACCCAGGCGCCCCTAAAGACAGCTTTTAAAAGGAGCTTCCTTCACCTAGCCTAGTCTACTGTCCCAAGACGTAATCTCTAAAATAACAGGCAAAGAAGAGTATGGTAGGCAGAATTTTAAAAGCTCTAAAGTTTTTCTTTTCTTTTTTTTTTTTAATTAAGCTTTTATTATTTTTCAGGAAGGAAGGCAGGGAGGGAGGCAGAGAGAGAGAGAGAAGCTCCAAGGTTTCTTATTAATTCCTTGCTGCTCCACCAGACTCACAAATGCTACATAATCCCCAGGACTTTATATAGGATGGGTTCTATCTCCATGATTGGGTTATGTTAAATGAGATGACTGACATTAAAATAGAGACATTACGTTAAAAAAAAAATTTTTTTTTAAAGTGGGGCGCCTGGGTGGCTGAGTCGGTTAAGCTCAGGTCATGACCTCACAGTCAGTGAGTTCGAGCCCTTCACTGGGCTCTGTACTGACAGCTCAGAGTCAGGAGCCTACTTCAGATTTTGTGCCTCCTCCTCTCTCTGCCTGTCCCTCACTCATGCTTTGTCTCTCAAAAATGAATAAACGTTATAAATAAATGAATAAATAAATAAATAAATGACATTATGCAGTGAGCCTGACCAAATCACATGAGTCATTTATTTATTTATTTGTTTGTTTACATATTTATTCACTGACGGGAGATACTCGTGAGCTATTTATTTCTTTAAAATTCAACTATGGTTGACACACAATATTATATTACTTTCAGGTGTATACAGAGTGACTCAGCATTTATGTGCATTACAAAATGATCCCACAGTAAGTCTAGTTATCATCTGTCACTATACAACTTATTACAACATAACTGACTATATTCCCTATGCTATACTTTACATCCCCATCACTTCTTATTTTATAACTGGAAGTCTATACCACTTAATCCCCTTCACCTATTTTGCCCATTCTCTCACTCTTTGCCCCTCTGGCAATCACCAATTTGTTTTCTGTATTTATGAGTCTGTTTCTATTTTGTTTTGTTTGTTCATGTATTTTGTTTTTTAGATTTCATAAGTGAAATCATACAGTATATTGTCGTTCTCTGACTTATTTCACTTAGCATAACATCTTCTAGGTTCACCCATGTTGTCCCATATGGGAAGATTCATTCTTTTTCATGGCTGAGTAATATTCTTGTGTGTGTGTGTGTGTGTGTGTGTGTGTGTGTGTGTGTGTGTATCAATGGACACTTAGGTTGCTTCAATATCTTGGGTATTGTAAATAATGCTGCAATGAACATAGGGGCATATATCTTCTTGAATTACTCTTTTTGTTTATTTTGGGTAAATAACTAGAAATGGAATTGCTAAGCCAGCTGGTATTTCTGTTTTTAATTTTATGAGGAACTTCCATACTATTTTCCACAGTGGCTGCACCAATTCACATTACAACAGTGCACAAGGGGCCCCTTTCCTCCACATCCTCACCAACACTTGCTATTTCATATCTTTTTGGTACTAGGCATTTTTCTTGACAGGTGTGAGGTGATATCACATGAACTCTTTAAAATCAAAATGTTCTCAAGCTGGCTGCAAAAGGGGCAGTCAGGAATCTGAAACATGAGAGGGGTTTGATGCACAAGAAGTCATCTGTTGCTGAGATGAAGGGGGCCACATGGCAAAGACCTGACAGTGATCTCTTAGAATTATTGATCCCTTGTCAAAAGCTAGTCAAACAATGAAGATCTCAGTACTATAGCAGCAAGAAAGTGAATTCTACCAACACTCTAAGCAGTGAAGAAGGTCTTACCCTACTTGAGCCTCAGATGAGGACACAGCTGGCTGACACCATGATTTTAGCTTTACGAGACCATAAGCAGAGGATCCAGTTAAAACATGCCAGATTTTTTACCCACAGAAACTGTAATAAATCTGTGTTGCTTTAAGCCACTAAGTTTATGTTAATTTCTTACACAGCAACAGAAAACACAGAGAGACCAATTTTAAATAGTATCTCTATCTCATCATAAAAAAGTTCTAATTTCAAACTTAACATCTATGAAGACTCCCCACAGTTAATTTCAGCTCTCACTTCTACTCACTGCCTCACATTACTAGTGTATGTATTCTTATTCAATATTAAGATTATAAATTACTCTAGAGACAAACTATGTCTGATGAAGCTTTAATTAAGCAACGTTTAATTAATTAACCTACTACCTCCAAAGTGTTTAACAAACTGCCTTGTTGTTAAATTAGCAGATAGAAAAAAAACTTAATATATACTGCACACACCCAACTAAAAAAAATTTTTTTTTACTCTTATCTGCATCTTTCTAAGGTAAAGTTTTATGTATACATTTAGCCATCAAGGGAATGAAGAAATTCTATATAGAGTAACAAAGTGAATCTTGAAAGATCATATAAAAATCCCTGTCAAAATGCACTGCTGATCTCTAAGTTTTTTTTAAGCTTTTTAAAAATTAAAACAAAAATACTAAATTCTGATTGCAAGATGGCAAAATGACTCTATAGCTTCCCTTTTGCAAAATACTACAATAAAGTTGTTGTTTTAAGTGAATAGACATCAGTGCTCAAAAACCAGCAAAACTCTTAGTAGTCCCAAGAACAGAAGGAATCCAGAGATAAAGAAAAGTCCAGAAAATCAGTTTTAAGTGAGAAACTTCATTAGCAAAAGCATGTCAGAAAGAATACTACCACAGAAGGTGTGAGCAACATGAAGCATGCCCTAAGACTTTCTGGAAGCTAAGAATATGAAAAGGTCTAGGAAAAGACAGTGGTTACAGTAAGAGTATTACTTCCATCGTATTATTCATCTCCAAAAGCCAGAAAGCACAGTTAGTTACCTTCAGATAGGAGTGATCAGAGAGGGCTTAGAGGTAAAGGTCAGGCCAATCCTCTGGGTGGCTGGTTATAACGAAGAAGAACGAGAGTCTCCTAAGCCCAGAAAATAAACTGCCAAGGTATTTGTCTGCAGAATATCAATATGTCCCATCCATTCTCTACTCTCACTGAAAACTGCACAGAAGACAGTAGCACTCTCCCATCTCACCAGGGGGCCACTCAAAGGTAAGGAGCAATAAAAGATACTCCCAAATATGAACACAGTGTCGTGAACACCAAACATCTGATAAATGCTGACACTGTGAAATAGAGAAGTTAAAAACAGAAGAAACCAAGGTAAGAAGGCCAATAGCACACTAAGAAAAAAAAAAAAAAAAAGACTAATCAATGACTATAGTATTATCAGAAAAATGAGAATATAATTAACGAGATTTAGGGGAAAACAAATTAGAATTCATGGACATGAAAACATAAGTTTCTAAATGAAAAGAAATTCATTAGATGGGCTGAACAGCAGAGTAGACAAAACAAAAGAATATGTTAGCTGAAATTTAAGCCTAGGAATACTTCTAAAACACAATAATAAGAGACAAAGGGATAAAAAGGATAAAAAAGAAACACAGAAAAAGGGACCTTTGATGAAAGTTCCAAGCTAACCATCTAATATGAGTTCTCTTAAAGAGAAAAAGGAGAAGAAGCAGTATTTGAAGAAATGGGGCCAAATTAGTTCTAGACTTAAGGCTGTTCTGGACCTGCCTAGTAGATTTTAAAAGCAAGCCTTGAAAGACTCAAATCGTTTCTATGTAGCTTAACTGCATCCTAGAATAAAGCCCCAACATATTTAAATACAAAGAAATCCAAGATAAAATACACAATGCTGGGCATCCAATCACAAATTACCGGGTGTATGAAAAAGCAGGAAAAGAAGATTCCGATGAGGATAAAAATCAATCAAAAATGACAAAAATAACAGAATTATTACAAAAGGTCATTAAAACATCTATTATAACTATGTTCAAATTTTTATTTTTAATGTTTATTTTGAGAGAGAGAGCACAAGAGGGGAAGGGACAGAGAGAGAGGGAGATGCAGAATCCAAAGCAGGCTCCAGGCTCCAAGCTGTCGTGAACTCGTGAACTGTCGTGAACAGGTTCATGAACTCATGAACCTCGAGATCATGACTTGAGCCAAACTCGGACACTCAACCAACTGAGTCACCCAGGTGCCTCTAACTATGTTCAAATTTAAGAATGTAGAGAAAAGCATAAATACTATAGGGAGAGACGCAGAAAGTATAGAAATGACCCAAATAAACTGTAAATTAAAAAATACAAGATGAAAAAAATTTCTGAGATGAAAAAAATACAATGTCTGGATGGGATTAATAGATTAGACAAAGCAGAAGAAAATATTAATGAACCTGAAGGCTGAAGGTATAGAAAGAAAAACTATCCAAAATGAAAAGTAGAAAAAAGAGTGAAAAAAAATGAACAGAGGGATGTGGAGAGAACATCACACAGTCTAGTGGATGGGTAATGAGAATCCTGGAATCAAAGAGAGGGAACAGAAAAAAAGTTTTCAATAAATAATACATAAAATTTTTCCAAATTTGATGAAAATTATAAATTCGCAGATCCAAGAAGCTCAAAGAATCCCAACAAAATAAACATGAAGAAAACTACACCAAACTACATTGTAATCAAAGTGCTTCTAGTGGGGATGCCTGGGTGGCTCAGTAGGTTAAGGGTCCTACTTTAGCTCAGGTCATGATCTTGTAGTTCACTGAGTTCGAGTCCCGCATTGGGCTCTCTGCTCTGAGCACAGAGCCCACTTCAGATCCTCTGTCCCTCTCCTTCTGCCCTTTCCCCACTCATGCTGTGTCTCTCAAAAATAAAAAAATAAACATTAAAAAAAATTGCTTCCAGTGATAAAATGTTAAAAGTCAGTGGAGAAAAAAGATACATTACATATACAGGAAAAAGATAAGAATGACAGCAAACTTCTTGTCAGAAACAGGCATGCCAGAAGATAACTGGAGAATCATCTTTAAAGTTCTGAAAGAAAAAATTTTCAACCTATATTATACTCACCAAAAATGTTTCTCAAAAATGAAGGCAAAATATTTTTTTCAGACATACAAATGGTAATCAAATTCACCAAATAACCACCACTACAAATTATTCAAGCAAAAGGACAAAATAAAGACATTTCCCAACAAATCTTGGGAAGTTTCTGTCCAAGAGAATTGCCAGAGAATATTCTCTACCATAAAGACAAAGTGAGAGCAGAATAGAATATAAGGAACAGTGATGAGGAAAGAAATATATAAATCTTGATAAGTCTAATAATTGTTTTAAAATATTTCAAATTAAAATCTGTAACTAAAATTCCAGATGCTATTAACTTTGGAGATATGGGGTAAGAGAAAACACAGGAGGTTCTCTTCTACTATCTACAGGAGGGATACAAGCACAAATTAATTCCAAAATCAAAAAACAAACTCATGTGTTAAAAATATAAAGGGTAACCATTAAAACATCTAAGTATCTTTCAATGACATTGCAAAGAAAAAAACTGCTAAAATTTGAAATAACTACATTAATTAACTCACATCGATACCAGTTAGGATCTACTCTAAGTTATAAATCTAATCAAAATATACTACCATATCACTGACTTATTTCCTAGGTTAGCAGGATGCCTCATGGTGTGGTGAGCTGATAGAAACAATCATCAGTTATTCTGTGGACAAAAGGTCAAAGGCATTTGTATACCTCTACAAGTCAAAACTATTAAGTTTTAAGTACTAAAATAATTATCTAAAAACCATTAATATCTTCTTGGATATGTGACTTAATTTAGTTAGCTGGAATAATTGGAGGTTTTAATATACTTTTGCTTCTAATGTGCTTTTGAAAAGATATGTAGTTATATTTATCTGAAGGTTTCCCATTTTTCTTCTACAATTCTTTGCTACCTAAAAGTATTTAAAACCAAAAGCATGTATGAAAAAACAAAGGCAGCAATGTAAAAACTCATTTGTTTTAATATAAATATCTGGGTTGCTATGTCTACTTCTACCCTTTTTAAACAAAGATAGAGCTGTAAACTTACTCCTAATTAAGCAAACCATCAACAGAATTTCACCTTGGTATAAAAGACAAGGCAGAAGAGAAGATATGTCACAACTTTTTATTCAGTAAATGTTTAAATGTTTGTAAAGAAACATAATTCATTTATACCTACCTTTTTCCAGAACTTCACTCTGAATATTAATATGCTCAAAATCTCAAAAAAAAAGAAAAATCATACCATATGCCCTTCGGCTCGAGCTTTATTTTGCCGTGCTTCCCGTTTTCGCTGTAGGAACTCTTCCACTTGTTTAGCTCTTTCAACAGCTAGTTGCCCTTTTTGCCTAAGTAATTCGGACAAATAACAAAATCAGAAATTCTGAGCATTAAATATTTCAAAAAGTTAAAAATTAGACTTATTCAAAATGTTTTCTTTGTTGCAGAATATGAAGACTGATGTGAAATAAAACCTTCTTAATGAAGACATAGCTACATATATATTAGTATTCACTACCTAAATCACGTTCTTTACTATTCTTTTATTTGTTTTCTTTTTGAGAGAAAGAATACATGCATGCGTGACTGCAAATAAGTAAGGGGCAGAGAGAGAGGCAAAGAGAATCTTAAGTAGACTCCATGCCCACACAGAGCCTGACATGGGGCTCCATCTCAAAACTGTAAGATCATGACCTGAGCGGAAATCAAGAGTGGGATACTAAACCAACGGAGCAACCCAGGTGCCACTTTCTTTACTACTTATTTTAAAATTGTTTTTTAAGATCATTTGAGAGAGAGTGCAAGTTGGGGAGGGGCAGAGAGGCAGGGGAGAGAGAATCCCAAAGAGGCTCCGTGCTGCCAACACAGAGTCCAATGTGGGACCCGAACTCACAAAACTGTGAAATCATGACCTGAGCAGAAACCAGGAGCAGCCAACTGAATGAGCCACCCAGGTGCCCTGTTCTTTACTATTTTAAATAAAAGTAAAATCTATTCTACTACTCCAAATCTTACCAAGGTTTCTCTTATATTTATTTATTCTACATATAAAATTATTTTAGATTATACTTCATTATAGGAGAATCTCAATATTTTCCAGTAGTTAAGCTTTTTTCAGAATTCTGTATCAAATATATCTAAAAACCTTCTTTCAACAATATTGAAGTAAAATTAAAGCAGCATAGCAGAAATTTCAAAAATGAAAGGAATAAAAAGTTTGTGTGAGCTTTCAAAGACAAAAAGCAATGTCTGAATTCCTTGAATATTAAAAAGTAAAATGGATAGGTTATATTACTGTATCTTTCTCTGACAATTATTAAAGAATGTAAACGTCTTAAGCTTAGGCTACAAATAAAAACTACAAGTAACAACCATTTATTGAACATCTAATATACGTTGTGCCTGTTATTCTGTACCTAATATATACAGTGCCTTTTACATATTATGCCTGTTGTATATTTTGAGAGATAGAAAAATGAATAAAACCCAGCTCCAATAATCAGAGAACTCATAGCATAGTATCAACTGCAGTTAATTTTGGAGGTGAGTCAGAAAGATGAGCAAGTGGACTGGCTGTGCCTCTACTCAAATTTTGGCTACTAAGGCACACAAACTTCCTACAGCCTTTCTTCAAGACCATAACTAAGTTATGCTCTGAAAAATACAGGAAATAATGCACTTTCTGTCTTCCAATAGGCTTAAACACTTTCTGATTCCCATCACTGGAATTTTATAGGATTAGATAATCTCCATAGCTGGTTAAGAGCCTTTTATTATGACTGTCAGGTATGTGTAGGTAGCTAACTCTTAATCTAGTGTCACATCATCAAATTCAGAAATGTACTTTACATAACCCCTGGTAGATTGAGTAGATTAAGAATAATGAATGAGAGAAGGGGGCCAAGATGGCGGAACAAAATGGAAGGTTTTTTTTGCATCTCTCTTCCCTGAAATGCAGCCAGACCAACACTAAACTATCCTGCACACCTAGAAAACTGATTGAGGATTAACACAACAAGCTGCACAACTTGAACCACAGAACTCAGCAGGTATGCAGCATGGAGAGGTGAACTGGGGGAGAGAGAAGCTGTGGAGGGCAGGGAGCTGTCTTTGCTTGTGGAGAGAGGACAGAGATGGGGGGAAGAGTACCGGAAAAGCATCCCCCAACAAAAGCAGTTGGAGAGAAAGAGGAAGAGTGGAAACAGCTGCAAGGGACTGAACAAAACAGGGAGAAAGGAGAAAGGAGAAAGGAGAAAGGAGAAAGGAGAAAGGAGAAAGGAGAAAGGAGAAAGGAGAAAGGAGAAAGGAGAAAGGAGAAAGGAGAGAGGAGAGGGTTTAAATTCCATTAACACTCTCTAAACAGGGGAGCACAGAGTCTAAAACACCACAGCTCGATACCTGGCAGTGCTCTGGTAGGAAGGGTGAATCCCCAGGAGCAAAGTGACAAGTCCCAGGGGTCCTCAGGTAACACGGGGAGAGGTGGTTCCCCTGATGAAACAACATTTGGTAGAGGCTGTGTGGACATCCGACAGGAAAGAGTCCCAACAGACCCCAGAGATCAGCCACATTCACTGATTTTGGAACGAGGACGTTGGGGGTGAAGCCTGGCACCAGATGTGTGTTGTGATTTGCCATAATCCCTGAAATGCTGCTGCCACATGATCACAGAAACTTTTTCTGGGGCAGGCTAGTGCCTGGCTTCAGTCTCTGAATATTGGCAGTAGCACGGTTGCACGAATGTTCCTTGGTGCAGCTGGCATCTGGCCATTGCTGGGCAAGACCCACCCCCAGAGGGTCTGAGCAGGTCAAGGCTGCAGTCCCTCAGAAGTAAAGTGTTGGTAAACACAGCCCCATCTGAGATAAAACTCAGGAGGGAGGTGCCACCTGGCAGCCTGATGGCTTGGTCACGGACAGTGTAGAAGTGGGGAGTGGACGGAAGCCAGAGACAAAGGAGGGGTGCTGGTTGAGGGCAGCACAGACTTCTGAAACTAGACACTGGGTACCTGGGTGACATCATTTTCACTCCTCCCACGCATGAACATACACACCTATATGCGCCACAACAATCCACCCCAGTAAGCTAAGCAGTGCCATCTAGTGGAGAATGGAGCCATTAAACTAAGCCTCCCCCCACCCCGAACTGGGCCAACCACAAGTCTTGAAGAACACCATAAGTCTCTCCACCTGCTTAGTTTATGGACTGTAAAGTGCTTCATAGTTTGACTCCTAGGGGAAACTGTAGGTAATTTCAATCATATCTCATTCTGTTCACCGGTCTATCTATTCAATTTTTGTTTCCTTTTTCTTTCTTTATTCTTAAATAAAGACAGAAAAAAAATTAATTCTTTTTTCCATTTTTACATAAAAAGATTGTTCTTTAAATATTTTCTGCTGTATTTTTCACTTTTTTGTAAATTTTTAAAACTATTTTATTGTCATCATCTCCTTTTATTCTATTTTACTGTATTCATTTTCTCAAATTTTCTAATGTTTTCCTTTTTTCTCCTTTTTTTTTCTTTTCATTCCCTTTTTTCTCTATTCTATCAAGCTTCTTTCAACAACCAGACCAAAACACACCTAGGATCTGGCATCCTTTATTTGATTTTTTGTGTGTTGTTTTTAATTTTTTAATTTTTATTTTTTTTACTTTATTAATTCCTTTTCTTCCTTCAAAACGACAAAACAAAGGAATTCACCCCAAAAGAAAGAACAGGAAGAAATAACAGCCAGGTACTTAGTCAACACAGACACAAGCAAGATAGAATTTAGAATTTAGAATCTGAACAAGAATTTAGAATCACAATCGTAAGAATACTAGCTGGGGTTGAAAATAGATTAGAATCCCTTTCTGTGGAGGTAAAAGAAGTAAAAGCTAGTCGGGATGAAATCAAAAATGCTATAACTGAGCTGTTCTCGAATGTATGCAGTGGCAGCAATAACGGATGAAGCAGAGCAGCAAATCAGCAACATAGAGGACAAACTTATGGAGAATAATGAAGCAGAAAAAAAGAGGGAGACTAAGGCAAAAGAGCAGGATATAAGAATTAGATAACTTAGTGACTCACTAAAAAGGAATTAACATCAGAATCATAGGGGTCTCAAAGCTTATGTGAGCAAATCAGAGCAGAAAATTTTCCTAACCTGGGAAAAGACACAGACATCAAAATCCAAGAAGCACAGAGGATTCCCAATAGATTCAACAAAAACCAACCATCAACAAGGCATATCATAGTCAAATTCACCAAATACTCAGGCAAGGAAAGATTCATGAAACCAGCAAGGGAAAAAAAAAAGTCCTTAACCTACAAGGGAAGACAGATCAGGTTTGCAGCAGACCTATCCATAGAAACTTGGCAGGCCAGAAAGGAGTGGCAGGATATATTCAGTGTGCTGAATTGGAAAAATATGCAGCCAAGAATTCCTTATCCAGCAAGACTATCATTAAAAATAGGAGAGATAAAAAGTTTCCCAGACAAACAAAAACTAAAGGAGTTCATGACCACTAAACCAGCCCTGCAAGAAATTTTAAGGGGGACTCTCTGAGGGAAGAAAAGATTAAAAAACAGAAAAAAATAGACCAAAGGCGACAAAGATGAGAAAAGACCAGAGAACAACAACAGAAACTCCAACCCTACAGGCAATATAATGGCAATAAATTTATATTTTTCAATACTCACTCAAAACATCAATGGACTAACCACTCCAATCAAAAGACACAGAGTAATAGAAATGGATAAGAAAACAAGATCCATCTAAATGCTGTTTACAAGAGACCCATTTTAAACTTAAAGACACCTTCAGATTAAAAGTAAGGGGATAGAGAACCATCCGTCATGTTAATGGACATCAAGAGAAAGCCGGAGTAGCCATACTTATATCAGACAATATAGATTTGAAAATAAACACTATAACAAGAGATGAAGAAGGGCCGTATATCATAATGAAGGGGTCTATTCACCAAGAAGATCTAATAATTATAAACAATTATGCTCCAAACATGAGAGCACCCAAATATATAAATCATTTAATCATAAACATAAAGAAACTCATTGATAACACCATAATATTAGGGGACTTCAACACCCCACTTACAACAATGGACAGATCATCTAAACAGAAAATCAACAAGGAAACAATAGCTTTGAATGACACACTGGACCAGATGGACTTAACAGATATATTCAGAACATTTCATCCTAAAGCAGCAGAATACACATTCTTCTCGAGTGCACATGGAACACTCTCCAGAATAGATCACATACTGGGACATAAATCAGCCCTCAACAAGTAAAAAAAGATCAAGATCATACCGTGCATATTTTCAGACCACAACACCATGAAACTCAAAATCAACCATAAAAAAAATTTGGAAAAATAACAAATACTTGGAGACTAAAGAACATCCTATTCAAGAATGAATGGGCTAACCAAGAAGTTAAAAAGGAAATTAAAAAGTACAAGGAAGCCAATGAAAATGATAAGACCGCAGCCCCAAACCTCTGGGATGCAGCAAAGGAGTCATAAGAGGGAAGAATATAGCAATCCAGGCCTTACTAAAGAAGGAAGAAAGGTCTCAGATACACAACCCAACCTTCCACCTTACAGAGATGGAAAAAAGAAAAAATAAATTCCAAAACCAGCAGAAGACAGGAAATAATAAATATTACAGAAGAAATCAATGCTACTGAACCTCCTCCCCCCGCAAAAAAAACCCAAGTAAAACAGATCAATGAAACCAGGAGCTGTTTCTTTGAAAGAATTAACAAAATTGATAACCCCCCCACCAGTTTTATCAAAAAGAAAAAGGAAAGGACCCAAATACATAAAATCAAGAATGAAACAGGAGAGATCACAACCAACACAGCAGAAATACAAATAGTAAGAGAATATTATAAGCAATTATATGCCAATAAAATAGGCAATCTGGAAGAAATGGACAAATTCCTAGAAACATATACACTAGCGAAATAGAACATCTGAGCAGACCCATAACCAGTAAAGAAATAGAATTAGTAATCAAAAATCTCCCAAAAAACAAGAGTCCAAGGTCAGATGGCTTTCCAGGGGAATTCTACAAAACATTTAAGGAAGAGTTAACACCTATTCTCTTGAAGCTGTTCCAAAAAATAGAAATGGAAGGAAAACTTCCACACTCTTTCCATGAAGCCAGCATTACCTTTATTCCAAAACCAGACGAAGACCCCACCCCACTAAAAAGGAGAACTACGGACAAATTTCCCTGATGAACACGGATGCAAAAAATCCTCAACAAGATACTAGTCAACCGATCCAACAATACATTAAAAAAATTATTTACCATGACCAAGTGGGATTTATACCTGGGATGCAGGACTGGCTCAATATCTGCAAAACAATCAATGTGACACATCATATCAATAAAAGAAACGACAAGAACCACATGATCCTCTCAACAGATGCAGAGACAGCATTTGACAAAATACAGCATCCTTTCTTGATAAAAACCCTCAAGAAAATAGGGATACAAGGATCATACCTCAAGATCATAAAAGCCATATATGAAAGACCCATCGCTAATATCATCCTCAATGGAGAAAAACTAAGAGCTTACCCCCTACAGTCAGGAACACGACAGGGATATCCACTCTCACCACTGTTATTCAACATAGTATTGGAAGTCTTAGCTTCAGCAGTCAGACAACACAAAGGAATTAAAGGCACCCAAATCGGCCAGGAAGAAATCAAACTTTCACACTTTGCAGAGGACATGATAGTCTATACGGAAAACCCAAAAGATTCTACCAAAACACTGCTAGAACTGATCCATGAATTCAGCAAAGTCGCAGGATATAAAATCAATTCACAGAAATCAGTTGCATTCCTATATACCAATAATGAAGCAACAGAAAGAGAAATCAAGGAATCAATCCCATTTACAATTGCACCAAAACCCATAAAATACCTAGGAATAAACATATCCAAAAAGGTGAAAAATCTATCAAAAGCTTATGAAAGAATTTAAAGAACACAGGAAAAAAATGGAAAAATATTCCATGCTCCTGGATTGGAAGAACAAACATTGTTAAAATGCCAATACTACCCAAAGGAATCTATTAATTCAATGCAATCCCTATCAAAATAACACTAGCATTCTTCACAGAGCAGAACAAACAACGCTAAAATTTGTATGGACCCAGAAAAGACCCTGAATAGCCAAAGCAATACTGAAAAAGAAAACCAAAGCTGGAGACATCATAGACTTGGACTTCAAGATGTATTACTAAGGTTTAATCATCAAGACAGTATGGTGCTGGCAAAAAACAAACACTCGGATCAGTGGAACAGAATAGAGAACCCAGAAACAGACCCACAAACTTATGGCCAACTAATCTTTGACAAAGCAGGAAAGAGTACCCAATGGAATAAAGACAGTCTCTTCAGCAAATGGTGCTGGGAAAACTAGACAGCAACATGCACAAGAATGAACTTGGACCACTTTCTTACACCATACACAAAAATAAACTCAAAATGGATGAAAGACCTAAATGTAAGACAGAAAGCCACCAATATCCTAGAAAAGAAAGCAGACAAAAACGTCTCTGACCTCGGCCACAGTAACACTTGACATGTCTCTAGAGGCAAGGGAAACAAAAGCAAAAATGAACTATCGGGGCCTCATCAAAATAAAAACCTTCTGCACAGTGAAGGAAACAATCAGCAAAACTAAAAGGCAACCAACGGAATGGGAGAAGTTATTTGCAAATGACATATCAGATAAAGGGTTGGTATCCAAAATCTATAAAGAACTTATCAAACTCAACATCCAAAAAACAAATGATCCAGTGAAGAAATGGGCAATAGACATGAATAGACACTTCTCCAAAGAAGACATCCAGGTGGCTAATAGACAAATGAAAAAATGCTCAATGTCACTCATCATCAAGGAAGTATAAATCAAAACCACCATGAAATACCACCTCACACCTGTCAGATTGACCAACATTAACAACTCAGGCAATGACAGATGTTGGCGAGGATGCGAAGAAAGAGGATCTCTTTTGCACTGCCAATGGGAATGCAAACAGGTGCAGCCACTCTGGAAAACAGTATGGAGGTTCCTCAAAAAATTAAAAATAGAACTATCCTATGACCCAGCAACTGCACTACAAGGTATTTATCCAAGGGATACAGGTATGCTGTTTCGATGGGACACATGCACCCCAATATTTATAGTAGTGCTATCGACAGTAGCCAAAGTATGGAAAGAGTCCAAATATCCATTGACAGATGAATGGATAAAAAGAAGATGTGGTGTATATATACAATGGAGTATTACTCGGCAATCAAAAAGAATGAAATCTTGCCATCTGCAACTATGTGGATAGAACTGGAGGGTATTATGCTAAGCAAAATTTATCAGAGAAACACAAATATCATATGATTTCACCCATATAAGGAACTTAAGATACAAAACAGATGAACATAAGGGAAGGGAAGCAAAAAATAATATAAAAACAGGGAGGGGACAAAACATAAAAGACTCTTAAATATAGAGAACAAACAGAGGGTTCCTGGAGGGGTTTTGGGAGGGGGAATGAGCTAAATGGATAAGGGGCATTAAGAAAGATACTTGCTGGAATGAGCACTGATCCCCTATACATAGGGGATCAATCACTGGAATCTACTCCTGAAATCATTATTGCAGTGTATGCTAATTTGGATGTAAATTAAAAAATGAAAATAAAAAATACTAAAAAAAAAAAAGAATAATGAATGAGAAATTTGTATATGCCTCTGTAGTACACATGTGCTATACTCTAGCCATCATATTATACACTGTATAATTATAAGATTATTATCTAGTCTGGATGCAACATATCTCCTGCATATGTCCAGGCAAGGCTTGATTCTAGTCGGCTACAGGCCCATTATACAAGGCTGGGTCCGACAAGGGATAACTTTAAGAGAATATGATAAGAGATAAAGAGATAAACTTTAAGAGAATATGATACTCAGATGTGTGATATGAAACTGTATGTCTTCCAGGCTCTTTTGGGGAGTCCTAGAAGCTTACACAACCACTTGCAATTAAGTAAAATTGCTGATCTCACTGCTATGTATCCTGACCACATCTCAAACCTTTGTAGAAGTAAAACATGTTTGATTTCCCATCCTAAGATACCATGTTCAATGTGTGTCAGTCTAAACCTGCAAATGACATATATTAATACTTAGAATTATTTTACTAAAACCTGATCGTATGTATAACAGTTTTGATTTACAGATTTTCATAGTACATATATAAAGTACTATCTGTTGTATTTATTTATATCATTTATAGGTTTTGCTTCTCGAATAATCTTTTCCTGAGCTGGTTTAAATAAGCAGGTTTACGTTACTCGTTGCTCCCATCACAAACTTACAACGTGCAGTAATTTTTGTTTAACATTATTTCTTTTTCCCTCTCATTTATTAAACAAATACTTATTGTCAACTATTTGCCAATATTATGTCGATCTTTGAAGATGTAAAGCTGTATAAAACAGAATTCCAGAAATGCGAGGTTGATTCGATATATACAAATCAGAGCAATAAACCTTATTAAAAGAATAACAAAAGACAAAAATTAGTTTAATTGATTCTATAGCCCCTCATAATGCTTAAAAACCTACAAACTGTCTTAATTTTTCACATGCATTTCTGTTAACTACTTCATATACACCAAAAGAAAAATCCATACTCATATTCATATTCCTCTCTAAAATAATAAAACTATACTAAACTATGGACACAAACTATTTGTGCTAGACTCATGGAGATAAGTCAGAAATAGTCAATTTATTTAATAGTGATTTTGTTCATTAAACATTATTAAGAATTCAGAGACACTTACTGTTTTAGACAAATTAAATACTCTATCTTTTGAGTTCCAAAATTATACTGCCTAAAATAAGTAAAACAGTATTCTAGATTAATAGTATAGTAATGATAATATAAATACTGTATAAACCACAATTATATAGTAATAAACTAGGAATTTGGGAAAATGCAGAGACATTAAAATGGGTTCAAAGGAAGTAATTATTCTAAGACAAACTCATTTTTTCCATCTTGAAAAGAGGGGAGGGAAAAAAGGAGTAAGTTTTTTCGTTTCCTTTTCTTATACATTCTTTTACATCCTTTTCTTATTCATACAAAGGCATGAATAAGTGCCAAGGTTACTTCACATCCACAGCTCAAATCTTTTATAGGTAAGAGGTATTTAAAATTTTTGAAGGATGATTATGAGTGATTATTTTAAGAGGCGATAATAACACAAAAACATGTAACAATCTAGGTAGAAGAAATAATCAGAGAAATAAAAAATGAGTCAGTGTGGTTTAAAGTAGAAGAGCTAGGATGGCACAGAGTTAATGAGATAGGAAAAGAATATATGGGGTTTATTCATTAAGTTTCCTCCTCTGTTCCGTGGCATAACGTCTATCTGATGGAACGGAATTGGTGTGAGCTTTACTCAAATTAAATGATACAATAGAGAGCAAAAGACTTGGAAAAGTAAAAGCATCTATAAAACACAAATGTTAAGAGGTGCTCAATAGTTTTATAAAATGGTCTTACATGGCTGAAGCTCTAATATTAAAAAGTTAATTGAATGGAAGTTCATCCTTTGCAACAAATGTACCACTCTGGTGGGGGAATGGTGATAAGGGGGAAGGCTATGTATATGGGGGGACAGGGATAATATATAGGAAATCTCTGTACCTTCTCCCTCAGTTTTGCTGTGAACCTGAAATTGTTCTAAAATAAAGTCTTTTTTAAAAAATCTAATTGAAGAGGTATGTTAAGACATAAGACACAGATATAAGCAAAGTCAGACTGGCCAGAGTTGCTGATAAGAAGGGAAGAGGAAAGATAAGTGAAGTCATAAAGGAGCAGGCAAATGTGGGCATTGCAAAATATAAGAAAAAGAGAATGTGAAAGAGTTGTGCATAAATTTCAGTTTGCTGATTCAGTTTGAATTAGGGAAAAGAACTGACCAGGAACAACAATGACATACAAATTTTAATAAAACCAGATGCTTTGACAATGTTCTTTAATGCCAATGACCACTAAAAAGTACAAGGCAAAAGAATCGTAATATTTAAATTGGAGGAGACCTTAAGTATTAACTAGTCTAACTTCTTGCTGAATAAACCATTCCTCTAGTCCCACCTGGATATACCTGGCACATGACCATTCAAAGCTCTAGTTTAATAGTTTCAGCTTGAGGACATTCACTAAATCGCATGATGGTCCACCCATTGAACAGCCCTCATAATTAGCTAAAGTCTGTTTCTCTACTTCTCCTAGTCATAGTAATTCTACACTGTGGAAATATATAAATAAGTCTGATTCTTCTTCTACGTGAAAAGCCATCCAATTCTTCCAAGCTTCCTCCTTTAAGTATACTTTCTTTAATGGTGGCTGGATTCTCCCAGCTCCTTTAATTTTCCTAATAAATAATCCTCACTAAAGTCAACATGGCACAACAGTTAAATGAGTGAACTCTGGAAACAAACTGTCCACTTTCAAATGCTACTTTTACTAATAAACAGTTATGTGGCCTCTAACATATTATTTGTTTATGCAGTGCCTCAATTTCTCCATCTGTAAAATAGGGAGAATAATAATACCTGCTCCATAGCACTGGTGATAAATAAATAAGTAAATACCATAGGCACTTGCCATTATTCATAGTAGTTATGTTCTAAAAAGTCACCATGAGTACTTTAGTAGAGAATACTGAATCATTATCCCCTAGGAGAAATACAGGGTTATGTTCCTGCTAGCCTCTTATTACAACATCTTTGACAATGGATTGATATTGTTTTACGTGTGTTTCTATTTAAAGATACTTTATTCAATGTATATAGCCTGAATTCTCAGCCAATAACACTATAACTCACATTGGAGCAAAGCTCATTTGACACAAATAATTCCTCCACAAGGCACATCATAACCTTTCTGCACATAGGAACACCAGACAACACTTCAACACTGTGTTTGAGGGCCATTTTAAACAGTGAAATCATCAAGAATATGCACACAAGTGTAAAAAAAAAAATGTGAATACAACACAAAAAACACATTTGTGTATGAGTGCTGAAACAAGAAAGCAGAACATTGTCTTTTCAACCTCAGCTTGGAATACGTGCATTGGGTGCCTCAAATTTTTTGCTGCTCTGTGCGTGTCCATGAATGACCATGAAAGCACTGGGAGTATTGATTGTGGGGTTATGCATAAATTTTAGCAAGTAGTCTAATTCACAAACACACAATCAATAAGTAATAAGAATTCACTATATATGTAAATTACTTGAAATTGGTCCTGGAAGGAAGTGTCCAATTAAATATTAGCTCCTATTTTTATTATCGTTATCCTTACAAATCACTATTTTTATAGGTATCTAGTGTGTCAATACCCTTTTGTGTAACCAGTATAGAATACAGTGAAAACTTCAACTCCTCTACTACTTTAATTTTATATATTTTAAAAACTTCTTGGCGTGCCTGGGTGGCTCAGTCAGTTGAGCGTCTGACTTCGTCTCAGGTCATGATCTCACGATTTGTGAGTTTGAGCCCAGCGTCAGGCTCTCTGCTGTCAGCACAGAGCATGCTTCTGATCCTCTGTCCCTCTATCTCTCTGTCCCTCCTCTCTTTGTGCTCTCTCTCTCTCTCTCTCAAAAGTAAACATTTAAAAAAGAAAACTTCTTGGGGCACCTGGGTGGCTCAGTTGGTTAAGCATCTGACTCTTGGTTTTGGCTCAGGTCATAATCTCACAGTTCTTGAGTTCGAGTCCTGTGTCGGGCTCTGTGCTGCCAGCACAGAACCTGCTTGGGATTCTCTCTCTCCCTCTCGCTCTCTGCCCACCCCCCCCCCCCCACTGGCTCACTGGCGCTCCTCTTTCTCTCTTCCTCTCTCTAAAATAAATAAATAAACATTAAAAAACAAAACAAAAAAACACTTCAGCTCTTAAAAAGCTACTGGTACTGGAAGGGGCACCATCATATACTGTTAGAATGAACATAAATTGGTAGTTTTTCCAGCCAGAAATTTAATAATATTTAGTTAATAAATGCATCTAGTTAAATAAATTTGATAAATGTATTAATGTTTATTTCTAGGATCTTTACCAAGAACATAACTGACCAACTCCTTTAACCCACTAACTGCCCTTCTAAGATTCCATTATACAGAAATGAGAAACATAAAGTTTGGCAAAAAATATTCCAAAAAAGTGAAAAATTACAAACGATGGATAAATTATGGTAATTCAGGCACTGGAATCTTACAGACATCAAAATTCCCTTGCAAATGATTTCAGCATGGGAAAATGTTATAGTAAAAAATGTTAGATTAAAAAAAACCCCACCAGATACAAATTTGTATACATGACTTGATCTCCAGTGACTAAGGAAAAATATATGAAGAAAAAGTGCAAGAAAAAAAGATCAAAGTCTTTACAGTAACTGCCTCTGTAGACAGGAGTAGTGATTTCCATTCCTGCTTCCTAAAACCCTCCTATACTTCAGTTTTTCCAAAACACCTGTATCACTTCGGCAAGCAGAAAGGCAAGACAAAAAAGCCACTTGTGACTTTCCTTTTCCCATGAGCAAACAGGGGAGAAAAGA
Organism: Panthera tigris; assembly: GCF_018350195.1. Classification (NCBI taxonomy): domain Eukaryota; kingdom Metazoa; phylum Chordata; class Mammalia; order Carnivora; family Felidae; genus Panthera; species Panthera tigris. The sequence goes on along the minus strand of NC_056663.1, from coordinate 58,799,732 downwards.
GGGATGAATGTTTGGTTAAGAATCCTATAAAAGGGATGTGACAAGATGGTTAGCTTCTAGTATTTTTAAAACAGGAAATATGTGAGCAGCTCTGAACTAAGCAAAGGAAGCAGTATTAAAGGGGGACTTGAGGATAACAAGGACAAAAAGGAGTAAATGCCTTTGAGTAAAGCAAAACATTGAGGGGCAAAGACAACAGCTTAAGTATGAGGGAGGAGTAAAAGTTGTTGATCCATGTAATAGGATATATATGTAAATATGAGACACTGGGTATTAGTAAGCATGGAATTAGGAGAATATCACACACACAGTAGTTAAATCTTCTCCTTACCAATGATGACTAGCTATAAAAGATAAGGGCAAAGACAAGAAAAGAAAAGAAAAAAGAAAGAAAGAAAAAGAAAAAGAAAAAAGATAACGGCCTTTGTTTTTTTAAGTTTATTTATTTTGAAAGAGAGAGCACATGAGCAGGGGAGGGGAGAGAGAAAGGGAGAATCCCTAGTTCGATGCAAGCCTTGATCTCACAAACTGCAAGATCATGACCTGAGCTGAAATCAAGAGCCAGACACTCAACCAACTGAGCCACCCAGGTGTCCCCAAAAATAAGGGCATTTAAATTCTTATAGCACAATTATACCAGCTTGAAGGCTTTTCTATTATTTTTCTTTTTCATTTACAAGGAGTTTGCAAGAGAGAAGCAAATCTTTGAAATATGTTTAAACTTGCTTCTTTTCCCCTAATTTAACCTATTGTGAATATATCCTCTACAGGATCTGAAATTAAAAGAAATAAATTGGACAACTCAGTATTAAACTGTAAAATCAACACACTAAAAAAAGGGGGGGGGGAGCTGTAAAGCTACCCTATTGTGAGACAAAGGCAAGGTTTTGTTGAGACCCGATTGCATTAATATGTACAAATAAAAAAAAACTTGAGATGATAGTATTAGATGCAAAAGTAATGGTGAGAGAGATGAAGGATGCCCAAAAAGCTCCCCCTGCAACCATCCAAGCAATGACCAAGGGAGGAGATGCTCAACTCAGGCTCGAGACCTCTTCATACAGGCCTATTTCTACTATACAGACGCATATGTCAAGATGTGAGAGCACCCCAAAGGACCAAGTAATTCAGGCTCAGAACAGCAGTTGTGACTAGCGAGTGTTCATTCTCTGAGCAGTGGTATTCTATCACTAATTTTTAATAGTTGTCAACAATATAAAGAAATGACTACATATTTTCTACAAATCCAAATTTATTTAATCCAAAAGGATAATCTATATTCTAAGATGGCATCAATCTACATTTTTCACATCAAAATGTCCATTCTTTTATCAAAGGATGGAATTAGGGCTGATAAATTTTTTAAAATGAACTTGGCAAAATTAAAAGGTAGTAGAATTCCTCAAGCAGGTCCTCTATTTTATTTTATTTTATTTTATTTTATTTTATTTTATTTAGCTAGTAAATAAATGCCAATCTAAACGAAAGCCAGAATAATTAATAGGCATTAACCAGGCAAAATGGGCAGAGGCAAAGTCATGCTAGGCAGAGGAAGCAGGAGATGCAAAGGAACAAGGATGAGAAAACACATGTCTTTTACTTCTCCACCCCCAGAAGTACAGAAAGAGGGAGCACAAAAATAAGGAGTACACAGGCCTCTATGAGACCTTGTAGGCCATTTAAAGGCTATTATTTGATCCAGGGGCCAAGGAAGGGTCACTAGCTCAATTTCTCTCAATGTGTGCTATTTATAAACCTTTTCTAGGTATAAATTTTTTTTTCTAGGTACAAATTTTTTGATCAGGTAATTTTTAAGACTCAAAAGTTCATCAAATTTATTCCTGTTAAATTATATCTAATTCAGGTTCATAGTAGCTATGGTCTACTGAGATTATTTTGTTTCCTGATCAATCGTACCACACATTTACTATTTCTTTCCACTTTACATCTTCTGGAAATGTGATGACTGTATCCTTTAAATGTTTTTTAATGCACCCCTTAAAAATGAAGATTAGTTTGAGGAGGACAAGCTTCTACATATTTTTATTTGGATGACATGAAAATACCAACCGGCAGCCTCTGCATATAATTCTTTAACCAGTTACTAATCCACCTAACAATCTTTATTTCTATTTCTTCACCTTATCTACATTGAGACACCCTGGCAACAATTGCTTTGGTTTATCTACTCTACGAGGTATCTAATTTTTTCACAATGCTTCTAGACCAACAGAAATACCTAGTAGTTCTATTTACTAATTAATTACTACCAAACTGTTTGAGTAGTGGTCTGTGCTTTGTCCAACAGATGTAGTTGTGTTTCCCTTCAAAATTATAAAATATCCATGGCACTATGATGCTCCAGTTTGCCTCACCACACAGTTTGAGAACTAAAGTTCTAGCCTATAATTCTAAAAAACAAAACAAAACAAAAAAATTTGACATAATATATTCTGTGTGAATTTATACTTTGTCCAAGTGATTGCCACTTCCTCCTAAGATGTTTGCAGGCATCACTTTTAACCTTGCCAGGGATCAACACGAAGAAAACTGGTCTAGTATATAGACTATGTTTTTTGAAAATTATATGATACTTGATGATCTTTGGTTGTCTGCCAATTCTTCTGTTTTCCATATCTTCAAACACAACCAAAATAAATTCACTGAGTATATATGAAACTTCATGCAATCCTTGGCATCATCTTTAATGTTAACCCAATATTTTAAAACTTTATAACCAACCAAAGCAATAACTTTTTACCTTATTCACTAGTAGTATCTTGAGTAGTATCTTCATAACAAAGTGTTTAAGAAGAATTCTACAGTCAGATGGATTTAGTTTAAATCCGAACTCTACCACTTACTAGCTGCCTGACCATGCATAAGTTTTAAATCTCTATAAATTCTAATTTCTTCATTTTTACTAAAAGAATAATAACTAATCCATAGGGTTGCTGTAATGAATAAATACAAGTTGATATACAATAAGAGTTCAATAATACCTACCATCAATAATAACAATAAATTCATGCAACATAAGAAAATGCATACTATTTATTTGAATACCACTAAGCCAACAGAGTTGACACAAATGAAATAAAAATGATCTTATAACCACAAATTATTTAAAAACTGAAAATTAAAATAGTGAAAATATATCTAATGCAAAACAAAGATTGAATGGAAGATGTGGTATATTGGAAAAGGCAACTGAGAAACAGAGCCATTTAAGACAATTTGAAACTCAAATATATGCAAACATTTCAAGGTTATAATAGGAATTTGATGCCAATGGCCCAATATAGTGCAATTTGTCATTCCAAGTATGCAGAATCAAGAAACATTGTGGAAGATGAACAGTGTGAAGAAACATAACATAGTTTTCTCTATTTTCTTTATACTATCATGTGGGAAACAAAGGCAAATGAAAAATTAAATTTCCTTACAGCTTATAGTCCATTGACAAGTCCTTGAAACAGGCAGAGTTACATTCCTCTAGGAACTCAGCTGCCTTGATGATGACACTTTGCTAAGGGTGAAAGGCAATCTTAGCTTAACATTATCCTGACCTCCAGGATCCTGTAAGTCTACTTTAACATATAAAAATTCCTTTGGAAACTTTTTATCTCAACCACCCTCCCAACATATATGTTGGCAATCATACTCTAAGCTTATGGCCCCCTGATATAAATCTGAAAGGTCTCATGACTGAGTTTTTACTAAACACTAATAAATGACCTTTTCCTAACATCAGCTACCCCCCTCAAGGTGCTAGAAACCTTGTTTCCAAAATACCTTAGATTTACACTATTCCTAATCCCACTTGTCACAACCCCAGTGCAGATCTTTCTGCTCATAGGTCCTATTTCCATATTTTAATAAAACCACCTTTTTACACTGAAGATGTCTCAACAATTCTTTCTTAGCCATCAGCTCAGAACCCCAACATTTTCTATATCATACTATACATATTTATTTTAGATTTGATTAATATAAAACTAAATAAAGCCAAATTTTATACTATAAAGATAAATAACACCACAGGATAAAAGCCATGAACAAAATTTGCTTTCTCATTTCATAAAAAAAAAAAAATGCATATTTGTGAGTCGGTAAGTAGCCTTCCTCTCTCAAAAACAGAATCTACAATTAGCTTAATACTTCAGGCTAGTGTATATAATTCATAAAATTAATTTATATTCACCTCAATTATTTACCTCTGCTCACCTACATTTAAATCATCTTCTATAATGGGGGGAGGGATCATAAAGGTTTTTATTACATTTGAAAGGATTCTCCTTAAGATGACAAGAAGAAGGCAATATAACTAAATTTTCACAAAATGGTATCTGCTTTTTTATATACGTGTTCTACTTTTTTTTTTTACATTTTTTAAAGTTTATTTATTTATTTTGAGAGACAGAGCAAGCACAAGCTGGGGAGGGGCACAGAGAGGGAGAGACAAAATCACAAGCAGGCTCCACAGCATTAGCACAAAGCCTGATGCAGCACTCGAGCTCACAAACCGTGAGATCATGACCTGAGTCGAGCCGAAGAGCTGATGCTTAACTGACTATGCCACCCAAGTGCCCCAGTATCTGCTCCTTTTTAACCAGACATTTTATAGAAGAAATGGGAATATCTAAGGAAACACATATGCATCTTTTTAAGTTTATTTATTTATTTTGGGAGGGAGAGAGAGTGAGAGAGAGAGAGAGAGAGATCCTTTGTGTATAAGCATGTGTAGGGGAAAAGCAGAGAGAGAGAGAGAGAGAGAGAGAGAGAGAGAGAATCCCAAACAGGCTCCATGCTGTCAGCACAGAGCCCAATATGGGGCTTGAACTCACAAACTGCGAGATCATGACCTGACCCGAAACCAAGGGCCAGATGCTTAACTGAGTGAACCACCAAGATGCCCCATAAACATGTGTGCATTCTTAAGACAAAAGGAATCATGCAAATTAAAATTACTGACTGCTATCATATTAAGTTAATTCAATGGATGAAAAAGAAAAATCTGATGAACAGGATCACAGAGAGCCATAAATCAGAGATGAATATAAAGAGAAAACAAGCACAAACAACAAAGAGAAAAAAGTGGGATTCTAAGTGATATGGGAAAAAAAAGACAAAAAAAGCATACTTTGGAATTTTGCATAAAGTGTGATTCCATTTAAATATATTCAGATTTATTTAAAGCAAGTGGGTGAAATTATTACAACCATATGTTGGCTCAAAGTTATCACATGTTCTTTTACATATGCTCAGACTATAACATATAAATAAGCTACAAAAATTAGGCTGAAATGAAAAAGCTGCATGTTTGCCACATGCAGTCAAAGGCCAAATTTGTACCTAAGAAAATTACTGCATCTAAAAGGCAAAGACATATTCTGTGTAATCAATACAGAAAACATATGAAAAGTATAAGTACTAAGCTATACATGACATAAAACAAAATTACACATGAGGATGAATTTATGGATCATCATAGTTCAGCCTGTTTGTATTGGCATGTTTAGATACAATCTTCAATCTTTTCAAAGATTTTCTAATAGCATCAGGATTTGGGAAATGGTGATGACCTATAGCCCCATTAGGAAATCCTAGATGTAGTCCAGGTGAAATTCCTCTGTAGATAAACATGCACAGTTGGTGTGGGAAACATAGGCAGAAGGAAATGATAGATAAAATTAAATTTCCTTATAACCTGCAGCCCACTGACAAATACTTGAGACAGGCAGAGTAGGACATTCCTCCATGAACTCCCAACTGACTTTTTTTTTATATGAAATTTATTGTCAAATTGGTTTCCATACAACACCCAGTGCTCATCCCAACAAGTGCCCTCCTCAATGCCCATCACTCACTTTCCCCTCTCTCCCACCCCCCATTAATGTTAATGCTTTGCTAGAGGGGAAAACAACTTTAGCTTCACAATAGCTAGGGCTTCAGTATTCTATAAGTCTTCCTTAACGTATGAAAATCCTTTTGGAAACCTCCCCTTGCCTTTACCTCCTCCAACTTCCAGGTATGTAATCAATCTCTCCTCACAATCCCAAGGGAGCTTTTTCTGCCCAGGGGTCCTATTCCCGTGCTTTAATAAAACCAACTCTTCTTACGGAAGACTTCTCAAGAATTCTTTCTTGGCCTTTGGCTCCAAACCCCAACAATCTTCCACATCACAATGACTTTTATTTTTTCTCTGAAGCAAAGTATAAGCAACTTCTGCAGAACATAGCCATACCTTTCTGGATGTCTTCGGCCATATATTTCTCCTTTCCATTTAGTTTGATTATCTTCTGCTCTTTGCTGTTGCATTTGATCAAAAATAGCATGATAATGTTCATACTGTCCTCTAGAAGAAAAAGGTGATGGAGCCACAGCCCCTCCACTGCCAAAAAAGGGAGCCTAGGAATTAAACAAACAGCTCTCACACGTTTATCTCATAAGACCCAAAAGATCTGTACTACCTTCAAAAGAAAAAAATTATTTCAACACTTGACTTTTAAAAAGCAATTACCTAATTTGAACATATTAGTAAACATACAGCTTAAAGCAAAATGTTTTCCTACTGTGTTATAACCATTGACAATCAAAAAGTAGCATACCTTGTTACTAAGAATAAAGCATAATTTAACAAACAAAAATATAAAAAGCCATTAAAGTTACATAAATATTGAAAAGTCTGGTCTTAATAAGTTTTGAAACAAGTTTCTAGTACACATTTTATGGTACCATTCTATTAAGTTTAAAATATGTATAGCTTATATGTAAGGTAGAGCCCACTTTTATAACACTCAAAAGTATACTTAACAAAAACATTTACATATGGCATTTAATAGATCTCAAATCCCTCAACAAACAGTAAAGACATAAACACCACTGAAACATAGTCTAGATGTAAAATACAGCAAAACATTTTATCTATCCTTAATCAGTTTATAAACACGTTGGGAAACAAAGCACAAAACTAGAAAACGATTTCCTGCCTGTGGTAAATCAATGGTAGCAGGCACACTTTAAAGTAGTTAAGCACTGAAACTGACTTTCACAAAATAGAAAAAGCTTAGCAGAAGTAAAAATTCCTCAAAAAAAAAAAAAAAAATGGCACTGGAGAAAGATACTGTTCAATCCAGCCTTGAAAGCAATACAACAGAGAGATTAAATGATTCAATATGAGCCAGAGTACTAAAGTAAAAATGAGCTATGTATGTATAATATTTGAGTGTTGACAGCAGGAGGAGGAAGGAAGTATGCAAACAAATAGGATTAGAAGGCAGGCATCAGTCACAAGAGGCTGGTATCTCTAACTGCTATCAAGCCTGGGTGTTTGAGTTCATATAATAAACAACAACAGAAAGCATTTATAAATTTTCTGACAGGTGTAGAATACCAAAACTGTTTTTAAGAAGGTGAGTCATATTATGCATGATAAAGAGGAATGGGAGAGAGAAGAAGGTAGAGGAACTAATCAGAAGGCTTACTACACTGACACCAAGCCACAAACCTAGGAGCAAAGAAAGGCAATTAGTGAAAAAGGGGAGGGACTTGTGGATTCTCTACAGCAATAACACAGGGTAAGGGCAGATTTATAAGGCCACAACCACTGAGACATAAGAACTTAAGCATGTGGAAAACTCAGAAAACAGATGTCAGACAAGGATAAGAGTTAAAAGTAAATGTGTAATGCTGCATAAGTCATCGTGAAAAAATTTCACTACCAAGAGGAAATGCAGAGGTCAATACTGAAAATAAAACTCAAAGGACTAAAGCTGAGTGGTAGCATTTAAAAACCCATTTTGGGGGTGCCTCGGTGGCTCAGTCAGTTGAGCGTCAGACTTCAGCTCAGGTCATGATCTGATGGCTTGTGAGTTCGGGCCCCACATCAGGCTCTGTGCTGACAGCTCAGAGCCTGGAGCCTGCTTCGGATTCTGTGTCTCCCTCTCTCTCTGCCCTGACCCACTCGCATTCTGTCTCTCTCAAAAATAAATAAACATTAAAAAAAATTTTTTTTAATAAATAAAAACCTGTTTTGGGGGCGCCTGGATGGCTCAGTCGGTTGAGTGACCGACTCTTGATTTAAGCTCAGGTCATGATCCCAGGGTCATGGGATGGAGCCGCCCCACACTGGTTAAGATTAAGATTCTCTCTCCGTCTCACCCTTCTCCGCTCAGGCGTGAGTGTGAGTGTACACATTCTCTCGCATTGAAAAAAAAAAAAAAAACAGTTAAAAAAATAAAAACCTTTCTTGTGTGTGAAGTGATGAGAATAGAAGTCAGAACACTGACAAGTAAAGTAAAAGAAGAACTTCTAAGCGATAATTTCTGAAGGAAGAAATCTGGCAAAGAAATGATGCAAAGAAAACTACTGGAATCAAATAACAAAAAATTTCAGTGTACCCACTGAGATAAAACTTGTGTCAACATTTTGACACGGTAAGTTGCATACATTATAAGAAAGCATGATTTTTTTAAAAACCAGCTTAAGATGACTACAGATAAGATGTTTGAGTAGCAAGAGATGAAAGTTGTCAGAAATAGGAAGATAACTAATTAGGCAGGAAACTCCATTAAAGCAGTCCTTACACATATCTTCAAAAGTGCATCCCAAGGCAAGAATCAGAATCAGAATTCTGATAAAAGGCAGTTGTATCTCCTATGAGATTGGCTACTCTCTGAGTTTAGTCTAGTGCTAATATCACCTTGACCTGAATTTGAGTCTTCTAATGTTTCTCTTTAGCAAAAATGAAAAGTATGCTAACATCTCTGAAGATGTTTATATTGAAAACAATGCTGAAAATACTGTACTAGAATACTGATGCAATATTGTCTTTCAAAAATCACCTTCTTCCCTAATTATAAGCATATGTTAATGAGTTTTGACAAATATATACACTTGTATAACCACTACCACAATCAAAAGCATATCCGTCACCCTAAATGATCTTTGTTCCTTTGCAGTCAATGTCCCCTCATTCTAACAACCACTGATCTGCTCTCTGTTATAGACTAGACTGCCTTTTCTATAATTTCATATAAATGAAATCCTATAATATGTACTCTTCTGTCTGGCTTCTTTAACTCATTATAATGTTTTTGATTGATCCATGTTGTTGCGTGTATTAACAGGCTATTCATTTTTATTGCTGAGTAATATTCCAATGTGTTTTTCCTGCAATATATTTTCAAACCACTGATATGCCTCTTACACATTATGATTACCATATGATGAAACTATGTATGTGGAACATTTCCTAATTAAAAAAAAAACACATTCATAAGAGATAAATCAGATATGGATGAAGCAGTAAGTCCCAGATTTTACAGATAGTAAATAATCAAAGACAACTGATTATTTATACTGTGAATAATGCCTTATTATTTAGCAGTTTATAATAATAGTATTAATTTTGAAATATACCCTTTAGTTTCTGTTTTATCTTTATTTAAGGGATCTCTTTAAGTTGACTGACATTATACTGAGCCTCCAGGTCCTTATCACCTGCACAGGAATCAAACAGCCTAAGAAGTTAAATATTTAAAACCCCATGGGAAATAAGTACAGAAACTAACAGAATTTGCTTTAAGTCATGGGAAATAATTTTATTAATCCTTAATGAAAGCATCATAGAAATTTACAAAGTAAAGCAGAAACCTATTAAATACATACTATCTAATACTGTTGAAAAACTGTCTCAATCAGTTATCAAACAACATTGATAGGACTTTAGGATTAAATATTAAACATCACAGGAAAAAAGATATTTTATTGCATATCAGAAGATATATTCAAAAGGAAAAGAGAAAATAATCAAATTCTCAACACTAGTCATGGACTTGATATAAAATGCTTGACAAAATGTGAGGGCCCACACTTCAACTGTTAAGTTTTGCTTTCCAACTGGGTAAGATACAGAGTTAGTCATTTTAGAATGGGCTGAATTCGGAGTCATTCCTTATCATTCAGAAATTCTACTTCACAGTAAAGTAGATAGTGCAGTACAAAAATGGTAAAGTATAATTTTAAAGATAAAATTATATTACTACAACCTGTAATATATTAATACAGAATTAGAAAAACTTATTGAATTAATATGTAATATGAAAAATCAAGAAAACCAGGACAGAACACACATATCTACATAAAACTTTTATTCAAATCACAACTTTTGGAGAAAAGAAGTAAAAATGGTAATCAAGTCAATTTGATAACTCTATTGGGCACCTAAATAACATCGTTAACTAAAAGTTGACTGGGTAACATATGTTAAAATTATAATACTGAGGAAAAAAAGTTTATCCGTTTTTCATTGCTGTGTAACAAATCACTACAAACTTAGTAGTTTCAGACAATACCCATTTATTATCTCACTGTTTCCCTGGCTCACGAGTCTGGACTTAGTTAGCTGGGTCCCCTGCTCAGGATCTCACAAGGAAGCAATCAAGGTGTCAGCCAGGACAATTCTCATCTGAAGCTCAGGATCCTCTTCCAAGTTCACTAGTTCCTGGCAGAATTCGCTTCCTTGTGGCTGTAATAGCTAAGGTCACCACTTTCTTGCTAGCTGTTAGCCAGAGGCCACTATCAACTCCTAAAGGCCACCTATACTTCCCTGCCATGTGAATGCTTTTTTTTCCAGGCCAGCAGAAGCATGTCTCTCAGACTTTCTTCTCCTCTCTAGTCTTCTATGAAGGAATCTCATCAAATGTCAATTTGATAGTCAAGGAGTGACTATCCTATTACCGTTTACCATGTAACATAACCTAATCAATGGAGCTATAACACCACAATATTCACAGGTTCCACCCACACGTAAGGGGAGGGAATACAAGGTATCTACACTAGGAATCAGAAATTTGGAGGGCCATCTTAGAATTTGGCCTATCATAGATATGTAAAGAATGCTACAAGAGCAAAAGAGGAGATATAGGATTCAGATAAGCACAACAAAGAAAGAAACAAGAAGTTAACCTATGAATCCTTGCTAATCACACTCCAGGCATTATTCTTGAATTTTTTCTTTATTTTTAAATGAAGAAGTCTCAGAAAAGTAACTTGCTATTTGTTATATAGTATGGATCTACCCAAAAGAAATGTTTGAATTAACATACTTAGGTAACTGGCTAGCTAGGTAATTTGTTACCTAGGTAAATGGTTGGATGTTGGAGTGAGAGTGAGGAGGCAGGGAGGCATGCTATCAAGTAAAAAGAAACACAGTACAAAGACAGAAATCAGGCAGACTACACAGAATAAGGAAACTACAAAATATGGTCTTTAGTTCAGCCTCACTTGAGCACACAGTGTGTGGTAGGGAAGGGATGGAGATGAGCTTGGAAAGACTGGCAGGGGCCAGAGTAACAAGGATCTTATGAAAACTTAATCCTTAAGGCTAGATGAAGCAACAGAAGGATTTAAGGCAGAGGTGTGACAAACTTTATTTGATTTAAAAAAGATTCTTCTGGAAAAAAAGGTATATCATAGCCTCCACACCAAACTTTTTAAGCAATTTTAACTGTGCCAGATATTAGTTATCAATACAAGTTATATATGAAGTACATGCAGGAAAACTAAGAATTCATAATAGAAGAAGAATTTTAGGTATGAAGTTAATCCTTTCCCCACGAAAAAAGCCGATTATATACATTTCAAAGAGCATGGTGAAACTGGAGAAAACACTGCAATAGTGTAACCATACTGATATCAAATGCCTACCTTTACTTCACCACTTCCACCAGCACTTAGCACGTTTCTCCATCCTTGCTCCCTGGCCCTATTTATTCTCTCCAACTTTTGGGGAAAAGAAACAAACAAAACACAATTTCAAGTATTTAATATAAAGTACATGAAATACATTTACTAATACAATGGAAATCAGTGTATTCCTTTGGAAAAAAAAGTAAGTGTGTGAGGAGGAGGTGGAACGTACCAAGAAAAATGGATTATTCTTACCCTTTCCTTTTCCTGTCTTTTCATCTGTTCAGCCTTCATTAAACTAATCTGTAACAATTTTAAAGACAAACGTCTTAGAGCTTTTAAAACTATTATCATCTACAACTTGGCAAGGGAAGAAAAATAAAAGCAAAAAAACTACCTGATCCTTTTGTTTCTTTTCTTTTTCAATAAATTCCAACCTTCTCTTTCTTGCTGCTTCCTTAAATAAAAAAAGAACAGTTTCATCAAAAATAATTGCTACTTTTTTCTGGTTTCATAAGGAAAGTTAGTGCACCAATAGTAGAGGTATGCCCAGAGAGATTAGGGAGAAAAAAAAAAAAAAAGAATTAAAGTTAAAGGTTTCTGTTTGAAAGAAATAAGGAGGAAAGGTTTGGAGGTTTTATAAGATTTTGTTTCTTTTCTTATAATTGTTTTTGCAAAGCTTTAAAATAAGCAGACAGATGTCTTTATACCTCAAACATTTTCCTCCTTTCTTCTCCAGGATTCACTTTCTTCACTGGAATTTGATGGGCCTGGACAAAAAGTAAAACTACAAATTAGATAAGGATTTTGAGGTACTCATTTGAAAAAATTCAAATTTAAGGAAATTCAAAATAAGAAAAAGGTAGTCAATACTGCCATGACTCTGTTTCAAAATATATTATCCCTAGAGTAATACAACAGTAGGGAACTTCAACACTCATTTACATCAATGGATAGATAGATCATCCAGACAGAAAATCAACAAGGAAACAGTAGCTTTGAAAATCACATTAGACCAGATGGACCTAACAGATACACATAAAACATTCCAACCAAAAACTTCAGAATACACATCCTTTTCAAGTGCACACGGAACATTCTCCAGAATGTTAGGCAACAAAACAAGTTTCAATAAATTCAAAAAGATTAAAACCATGTCATGCATCCTTTCCAACCATAATGATATGAAATTAGAAATCAATCACAAGAAAAAATCTGGAAAGAACACAAACACATGGAGGCTAAGTAATAAGCTACTAAATAATGAAGGATCAACCAAGAATTCAAAGAGAAATTTAAAAATACATGGAAACAAATGAAAATGAAAACACAACAATCCAAAATCTTTGGGATAAAGCAAAAACTGTTCTAAAAGGGAAGTTTACAGCAATACAGGCCTACCTCAAGAAACAAGAAAAATCTCAAATAAACAACCTAACTTTATATATAAAGATGCCCTGTTGATTTTATTTATTTATTTATTTATTTATTTATTTATTTATTTATTTATATGTTTATTTATTTTTGAGAGAGAAGGCTAGCAAGCAGGGGAGGGGCAGAGAGAGAGGGAGAGAGAGAATCTCAAGCAGGCTCCACATTGTCAGCACGGAGCCCGATGTGGGGATCGATCTCACAAACTGCGACATCATGACCTGAGCTGAAAGCAAGAGCCAGGCACTCAACTGACTGCACCACCCAAGGCACCCCACCTAAAGATGCCCTGTTGATTTTAATTATAAAGGAAAGAAAATGTTATTTTAAAAAATTACTTCAAAAAAAATTACTTCAATGATCATTTACATTATCAAAATAATATTAAATTTTATTAATTTAACTTATTAAATCATGAAAAGTGTCTTTGGGTGGGGGCGCCTGGGTGGTGCAGTCATTTAAGTATCCAACTCTTGATTTTGGCTCAGGTCATGATCTCAGTTTGTGGGATCAAGCTTTATGTCAGGCTCTGTGCTGACATCAAGGAGCCTGCTTGAGATTCTCTCTCTCTCTCCTTCTCTCTCTCTCTCTCTCTCTCTCTTTCCCTGCTCCTCCCCCCTCCCCTGTTCACACATGTGCTCTCACTCTCAAAAATAAATAAATAAACTTTTTTTTAAAAAGTGCTTTTGGTAACAATTCCATATCAATAGCAGCTGTCTTTTAGCAAAAGCCAATGTTATGAAATTACTTTTATATACCAATCATTATTTCAGTTTTCTAAATTTTATAAAATTATCCGGAGATAAGCACTAAAATTCTAAAAGGCAACTCAGAATAAATAAAATAAATGATTGTGAATTAATATGAAGTTAATAAAATTAATAAAAAAGAACCAGGAAGACACAAACTTTATTTATAGTAAGATTTCAGAAGATATTTGATTTCTTCTTCAGAAAGCAACATGATATAGAATTTCTCCTTATGAAATGCAACTAATTTATTTTAATGGATACGTTATTTAACACGAGCACAATAAAATAATGCTATTTAGTATATTACACTACCCAGCATATTGATAACCTGATAAAATATGAATGATTCTTTTTATAATGTGCTTTGCCAGTTTAATTCATGACCATCATAAACCAAATCCATTTTAATTTCTTCTTTTAAGCAAGCTCTATGCCCAATGTGGGGCATGAACTCACAACCCTGAGATCAAGAGTCACATGCTTACATACCATTGAGTCAGCTAGGTGCCCCTAAACAAAATCCATTTTATTGATACAGTCTAAGTTAGCTTAAAGCTGCAAAACAGTGCAGTAAGTGGTACTAAATCTCACACCATAAGTAACCAAACAGTGAGTTTACTACCTGAGAAGACCCAAGTGGTAGATTCCCAGAATCATCCCACCCCCTCACCATATTATTAGGTCCTAACTCCTAACTGCCAATTTTGGCTAGTTACTTCAAGTTTCACTTAAGTTAACCATGTATCTCAGCACTTAACTCCAGAAATGGCACTAGGGTCAATGAAATGACAATAATAGTGAAATATTTAAAGAAAAGTAACTTTTGAATTTTTTCTGAAAGTAACCAAGAGTAAGAAATACAATTCACATCCAGACCCTGTAAAGATACACAGTATGTATAGTTGGTTTTATTTCCATCTATTACTAAAAAAAGGACCCATTTTTTTACCTCCAAAACAGACTTTTCCATCACTAAAAGCAACCCAAAATTTTAAAATAGTCAAGGGAGGGCACTGGGGCCACTGCTATTGACGTGTAAGAAAAAAATACAATTGGAGATAATGCTCTTCATAGTATTGTAAACACGCAGTTAATATTTCAAAGCATGTTATGTATATAAAATTTAAACTAGTGGGGAAAGTTACACAGAATTTTTGTAAAAATACATACTCCTTCCATTCCTTCCATAAGAAGGAATATTATTGGGCAATAAAGAGGAATGCAGTACTGATACATGCTACAACATGGATACATGCTACAACCTTGAAAACATTACGCTAAGTTAAAGAAGCCAGTAACAAAAGACCATGTGTTATATGATTTCATTTACATGAAATTTCCAGAATAAGAAAATCTACAGAGACAGAAGTAGATTAGTGGTTGCCTAGGGCAATGGGGTTAAGGGGAAGAATGGGCAGCAAAAGCTAATGGGAAAAGAATTTTTTTGATGATGAAAATGTTCTAAAACTGATTGTGGTGATAGCTGCACAACTCTGATCTCACTAAAACTATTTAATTCTAAACTTTAAATGTATGGATTGTACAGTATGTGAAATAAATCTCAGTAAAGCTATTTTAAAAATATACATAACCCTAAGAGTTGCAGAATCATAATTTCTGGACATAGAGCTCTGCATTATATATTTTGAAAGGTTACACAGATTAACTCACTCTATCAGGTCTAGCACTGGTTTCAACATCTGTGAACCACAACACCAAACAATTTAAAAATATTAACAAAGGGGACACCTGGGTGGATTAGCCGGGTAAGCATCTGACTCTTGATTTCAGTTCAGGTCATGATCTTATGGTGGTGAGATAGAGCCCTGCGTCGGGCTCTCTGCTGAGAGTGAAATCCGCTTGGGATTCACTCTCTCCCTCTCTCTCTGCCCCTCCCCCGCTCATGGTCTGTCTCTCTCTCTCAAAATTAAAAAAGAAAACAACAACAACAACAAAACATTAAATGTATTAACACAAGTAACACAGATCTCACAGACAGCTTTTAAACAGATTACCCAATAGTGAGCAGTAAGAAGAGAATGTTTAATTAACACACCTACATACTCTTAGGTAAGTTAAATGAAGACACCGATTATATTCATCTTTTAATGCTCCATTACCACATATGTAAGATACTCAAATATTTGTGAAATAAAAATATCAAGCTGGGGTCCCTAGGTGGCTCAGTCAGTTAAGTTTCTGACTCTGGGTTTCGGCTCAGGTCATGATCTCACAGTTTGTGAATTTGAACCCCGATTCAGGTTCTGTGCTAGGAGAGCCTGCTTGGGATTCACTCTCTCCCTCTCTCTCTGCCCCTCCCCTGCTCTCATTCAAAATAAATAAGTAAACTTAAAAATATATATATCAAGCTGTTTCTCTGTCACACAGGTATTTTCAACTGTATCTAATACACAAGAGAAAAATATGGTAACATAAAACATCCATATTAAGACAAACGTTTTGTTCTGCGTTTCTTTTTAAAAATCTGAACCAAAACACTAAAACATATTCATAGAGCTCCCTCTGGTGGCACAATAACAGAATCTTTAAAAAAAATAACATTATTACAGGAACTGGAGCAAAGAAAGTTTCTATGAAAATATTCCCAAAATTTGTTGGGTAGTAATAACTTAATACATTATTAGCTTAAATTTTTACAACTGCAAATGATAGACAATATCATTAAGTGTTTATGGTTTTTCTTATAAACTTCTCGTTATGAAGCTTTCACCTCCTCCATGAACGCACCAAACGTATACCTATTATGGAGCAATTCCTCCTGAAGAACTGAGGGCTGACTGAACAGCTTCTGCACAGCAAAAGACAGAACAGCAAAAGAGACAAAGACATGGTAAAAAACAAAAACAAAAACAGGGAATCCCCACCCCAATGCTGAGAACTACAGTGGGGACGGATAGTACTGAGGAGCTAGGAGCAAATCGGTCTGCCCTGGAGTACACACAAAAAGCCACAGTTGCCTACTTGCCTCAGCATGCCCTGGGTCCCTACTCCACACCATCCCCCAGAGGCTCTGAGGCTTCAAAAGAGCAACTAGCACATAGAAGAGCCAGCCCTAAAACTCTGCCAAGGGCAGGAGAGCTGCTCGTATCCTTTCTGGGCCAAGACAGAGGGGCTAGTGAGCAACACAGTTTACACTCCCTCTCCACTTTAGTAAGCTGGCTTGCCGCCTGAGTGGGCCCTGGACCTCTAACCCACATCAACGCGGTCACCAGGCCGTGAACACGACACCCTTGGTCAGCACTTACTACAGCTCCAGCTTTTGTGTCAAGGTGACATAGGTGTGCAAAGCACCCTGGAACACTCCAGGACCAGATCACTCTGGCTTCAGACAGCTTACTAGGGCACCCCTGGTGTACGGTATTATGGGGCCTCCCAGCTGATGCCTATTTCAACTCCAGCTGCCCCAAAACACTCCCGAGTGTACTGGTGCTGATGTGGCAAAAGGCAGAAGAAAATGTAGATAAAATTAAATTTACTGCCCAATGGCAAAAACTTGAGGCAGGGAGAGTAAAACATTCCTCTAGGAACTCCCTACAGTCTTAATGTTAATGTTTTGCTAGAGGGAAAAACAACCTTAGCTTGACAATAGCTAGGCCACCAATATCTTAAGAGTCTTCTTTAGCATATGAAATTCCTTTTAGAAACCTCCCTTTTGGCTTTTCCTCCCCAACTCCACAGTATATAACCAGTCACTCCTTATAACCCCAGAGCAGTTCTTTCTGGCCATGGGTCCTGTCCCCGTGTTTTAATAAAGGGATTTCTTTCAATTGAAATGGCAATAATTAATAACATGAAGGCATAAAAAGTAAAAATCTCACTAGAAATGGCAAAGATAGGATTAATCACTTGTAAAGATACTAAAAAGCTTGAAAGAAAAAAGTAAAATTAACTACAATAATTAGTTAAGGGATACATAAAATAAGAAAAACATAAGAGTGACTTAAAAATATAACATGTGGAGGGGAAAGAAAAATGTAGAGTTTTGGAAGGTGTTCAAATTTAAGTTGCTATCGACTTAAGCTCTCATACATATAAAGATGATATAATGTGAATCTCACAATACCACAATGCAAGAGCTTATAGTAAATGCACAAAAGAAAATGAGAAAAAAACTACACATGACATTAAAGAAACTCATCAAATAATAGGCACATGAAAAGATGCTTAACATCACTATCATCAGGGAAATACAAATCAAAACCACAATGAGCTATCACTTCACACTAATCAGAAAGGACAGTATCGAAAAGACAAGAAATAAGTGTTGACAAGGATGTGGAAAAAAGGGAACCAACTCTCAGAGCACTACTGGTGGAAATGTAAATTTGTGCAGCCACTACAGAAAACAGAATGGAGGTTCCTCAAAAAAACGGAACTAGAGCTACCATATGATCCCAGTAATTCTACTAGTAGGTATCTATCCAAAAAAAATGCAAACATTAATTGGAAACAATATATGTACTTCTATGTTCACTGCAGCATTATTTACAATGGTGAAGATATAGATATGACCCAAGTGTCCATGAGTAAATGAATGGATAAAGAAGAGGTGGTGTATATATACAATGGCCTACTACTCAGCCATAAAAAAGGAATAAAATCTTACCATATATGACAACACAGATGGACCTAGAGGGTATGATGCTAAGTTAAAAAGTCAGAGAAAGACAAATACTGCATGGTTTTACTTATATGTGGAATCTAAAAAACAAAAAACAAAACTCAGATTCATAGCTAGAGAGAACAAGCTGATGGTTACCAGAAGGGAAGGGGGGGGGGGGGGTGGTAGGGGACAAACTAGGTGAAGAGAATTAAGAAGTACAAACTTCCAGTTATAAAATAATTAAATCATGGGTTGGTAATGTGAACAAGGGGAATACAGTCAATAAACACTGCATGAACTTAGTAAGGTGACAGACTAACTTATTATGGTAACCATTTCACAATGTACACAAATGTCAAATCAGTCTATGGTATACCTGACACCAATATAGTATTATATGTCAATTATATCTCATTAAATCAAAACAAAGGAGACGTTTATAAGAATGTAATCAATCTGACTGACTTCATATCAGTGAATTATAATACAACCACTGATGGTAATAATAAAAATTTACATTAAGTATAATATTAAATTAAAACATAACAAGTTATCTATAAACTATCAGATACACATGAAAAATACAGGCAATGTATATTTGAATACAAATGTGGAGGGGCCCACCACAAAATTAAGTTAAATTAAATGCAGTGTTTGGATAATGGGAATGTTACTTTCCTTAACTCTCAAAACTATTCTAAAAGACTATAGCAAATTTATTAGAATACATACTTTGTAGGAAAAAAACTGCAGATCAAAGTTATACTACTTAAATTACTTTGAAGAACCAAAAACTGTAACAGAAATGAAGTTTCGATCTCAAGAATTACACATGTATATAAAAAAATTGATTTCAGGGCGCCTGGGTGGCTCAGTCAGTTAAGCGTCCGACTTCGGCTCAGGTCGTGATGTCGCAGTCCGTGAGTTCGAGCCCCGTGTCGGGCTCTGTGCTGACAGCTCAGAGCCTGGAGCCTGTTTCAGATTCTGTGTCTCCCTCTCTCTGACCCTCCCCCATTAATGCTCTGTCTCTCTCTGTCTCAAAAATAAATAAACGTTAAAAAATAAATAAATAAATAAACAAGCAAATAAATAAATTGATTTCAATGCTCTAAAGCTTTCTCTTCATGACCTCACACTGAAGTAGTCACCTTTAAGCACCGAGAATAAAAACTCAACAACACTGGCCTTATTTGTACCTAAAAGCAGACTTGTTATCTGGCCTTTAACCCTATTAAGTACTGTTAAAATATTAAAGAATATTACTTTCCTGATTTGGAATTCATTTTTTTTTTCCTTTTCAGTACAAACTCATTTCCCTTTTATTAAAGTTCTAGTTACCATGACATCGTTTGGTACTCAATAGAGGAAAACTTGTTCAAATAAAGTAATATGTTATTATCAGTATTTTCTATAATCAGGCAGCATTATGAATAAATCCTTGAGAAGCCATCCATGGGGTTTACACTTTGTCAAGGCCCAGCTCCTCTGGAATGCAGATTTCCAGTTCATTTAAAGCTGGTCTAAGTTCCTGGATGACACAGAGGTAGATTTCCTTATGAGGTTCTGCTTTGTCCTAACCTCTAGGATGTGATATGCACAGCAAAATCCTTTAGCTGTCTGCATGCTTGCAAAGCAGCATCAATGATTTTGGGTTCTGGAACCAGGTCATAGCCCACAAGCATGTTCATCCCTTTACTCAATTCGCAAGCATCAGTATCTGGCTTGTTGAAGTAGGTTATCCAGTGGGCATCAAACTCCTCATTTGTCTCATGTGACTCAGGGGAGTAGCAGTGAACTGACTGGACAGTGGCCCGTGACAGTGCAGCTGGGAACCAGGGCCCAGATCCAGGTACAGGAGGCCTCAAGGGCTGGCATAGGAGACTGTGGCTGTTGCAACAGAGTGGCCCTCAGCATGACAGCAACGGTGGCACACAGCCTAAGCTGGAATTCATTTCATTTACTCATTTATTCACTGATTTTTTAAAAAGTCTTATTAAACACTCACTTTGTGCAAAATGTAAAACACAGCCCCTAATTTCAGAGAGATGACAGTCTAATAAAACAGCATTAAGAAGATACATATGAGGTACTAAAGGAGTTACTGTCCTGTTTCCTGTTTTTGAGAGGGTAAAAGGGACAACTGGGGAAGAAACAAGAAAAGCCTCTGGAAAAAAATTTATCCTAGTGTTCCTCACGTCCTTTAGAACAATCGAGAACTATAAACATCAATTCACACTGCCAGCATAGCAGTGTTCCAGGAAATAATGCCAATATTACATTCTTTAACCTACAAGCTAACAATGTGAACAGTTACCATACAAATTGCTCCTTTTGCCTTTTCTCAGGCCTACGACTCTAGTTAAACTGTAACATGTGAGGGCAAAAGAAATATAGTCTTTACTTTGTATTCTCCAAGTGCTCACATAATAATACAATATCGATATCACCTGTACCTACACAGGAAAGAGAGTCAAAGAAAAAAGAACATTTAAAAAGGAAGAAGGGGTATGTAATGAATAACGAAAAGAAAGAAAAAAGTACATACTAGTCATTAACTAATGCCAAGTCCAATTTAGATCAAACTTGCAATTTTGGAGCATTATTGACATTGGTGGATTGAATACAGGTTCTGGAAAGTGTTCAATACACAAACGTGAATATAACATTTATTTGGTAGGGCAGTACTTTGCCACTGAATGTTTGCTACATGAATATATTTTGTTTTTTTTTTTTATGTCAATAAGCCTGGGTCTAATGATGCTTAGATTTGAATTCTTGGGTAGGACAGGTAAAGGAATTATATTAATTGTTAGTATCCTTAGTGCTATTATTGATAATAATCTTAGCAGACTATTTATATAACTAAAGAAAACAGTTATTAAAACTTTTTTTTTTCCAGTCTTCACCTCATGGAATAAAGACACACTCCAGTGTTCTCAAGAAAGTTGACCATTGTTTTCGTCTCTAGGTTTTATTTTTTTATTATTTATCAATTTGCTAAAAACAGTAACAAAAAGGCTTTTGTAAATAGTTTTACTACAATTTTTTGTTGTTACTCATTCTTTTAAAGAATTAACATTTGACTGACTTGACAAAATCTAAGTTCCTATTCATTAATCTATTCACTTATGCAGTAAGTATTTATTGAGTGCCTACTCCTTGCCAAGAATCATTTGCCAGGAACCAGTACACATAACAACAAGCAAGAAATTCCTGCTTTCACGGAGCTTACACTGAAATAAAAAAAGAGTAGCGATAAACAAGTAAGAAATACACAGTGCATTAGATAGTTATAATGTGAAGAAAAATAAAGCACAATAAAGTAGATAAAACTGTGGGGGTAGGGTTGAGGGACAGTTAAATGACATAGAGTGATCAAGGATGAAAGCTCTATTCATAAATTGAGTTCTGAATACAAATCTGAAGGAAGTTAAGGAGAAAACTACGCAGTCTTCTTAAGGGACAGTCCTTTAGGAAAGGAGAATAGGAAGTAAAAACACATTTTCAGATAAGTGCTTGAAATGTTTGAAGGCAACAAAGTTAATCAGAATGCAGGCTGGGGTTGGGGGTAGGTAGGTAGCAAATGGGGGAGTAGAAACAAGGCTTGGAGCGGTAATAAGGGCATCAGAGGGCTCTGTAGACCACTATAAGGACTCTGGCTTTTATTGAGTAAAATGAAAAGCCAATGCAAAGTTTCAAGCAGTAAAGTGCAATGATCTGACCTTCATGGTAAAAGAAGTATTAAGCTGCTCAAGTGAGAACAGACTGAAGTAATTTTAGAAGGTGTGAGATCAGCCAAAACATTATAACCAAGGTGAAAGGTGAGGGTGGCTAGGACTAATTTGGTGACAGAAATAATGAGGAATAGTCAAGACCACTGCATATATTTTGAAGGCAGAGTCAACAGAACGTGATGTTGGAAGGGTAGTCAACGATAACTCCAGAAGTCTTTGACGAGAACAAATGGAAGGATGAAGTTAGCATTTACTAAATTCAGAAGGGATGTGTGGAGGATGTGCAATCAGCAGTTCAGTTTTACACATGTGAATTTTGAGATGCCTATTAGAAATTCAATTAAAGATGATAAGACAGATGTAAGTCTCAAGTTCAGGAAAGAAGTATTGGCTGCAGATAAAAATCTGGGTGTCAGTTTTCAGATGCTGTCAATTAGAAAGTGAGCATGGCACAAGAGGAAAGATACCCAAGGACTGAGTATTTAAGCATTTCAGCATGTAGAGAGGTCAGAAACATGAGGAGGAACTTATCAAGGAGGCTGAGAAAAGCAGTCAATCAGGTAGGAGGGGAATCAGAAAAGTGCAATACTTTGAACTCAAGTGAAGAAATATTTAAAGAAGGAGGGGGTAATCAAGTGAGTCAAAAACTGAGGCCGAGGAAGAAGAGAACTGACCCCTAGACTTAATAATACAAAGCTCACCGATGTCCTTGCCAAGAGCGGTTTTATAACAGCCATGACAAAGCCCTGAGTGGATGGGTTCAAGACAAAATGAGAAGAGAAGAACTGGAGACAGCATAAACAATGTTCTGGAAAAGTTATGCTGTTAAAGGAAGCAGAGATATAGGGAAGTAGCTGGAAAGAGATATGAGAGATAAGGAAAGGGTCTGGGGGTTTTTTTTGTTGTTGTTGTTGCTTTAAAGAAGGAAGACACAACATATTTGATTGCTAACAGAAATGATTCAGTAACAGGAAAAATATGATGCAGAAAAGAGTATGAGTTCTTTAGTAGGCAAAGAAATAATAAAAAATAGTATACAAATGGCAAGGATGAATTTAAGAAACAAAACAAATGAGCAAAGGGAAAGAGAGACAAACAGATTCTCTCTCTTTTATTTTAGAAACAGACTTCACTTTTAGAGAACTGATGGTTACTAGAGAGGAGGTGGGTGGAGGGATGAGTTAAATAGGTAATGGGGATTAAGGAGTATACTTGCTGTGATGAACACTGGGTGTTGTATGGAAGTGTTGAATCACTATATTGTACACCTGAAACTAATATGCATGTTAACTAACTGGAATTTAAATAAAAACCTTAAAAAAACGGAAGGTTTTGATGGGGGGTGGGAGGGAGGGGAGGGTGGGTGATGGTTATTGAGGTGGGAACCTTTTGGGATGAGCACTGGGTGTTGTATGGAAACCAATTTGACAATAAATTTCATATATTTAAAAAAAAAAAAAAGGAAGGTTTGACTCAGATCATACCAGAGACAGATCACTCAAAGTAACAGATGAAAAGCAGATATTTATAAACAGGTATGACTGACTGCAAGTAGTGGTAGTGAGAGCCTGGGAAAATTTTCTTCCAATTGCTTCTATTTTCTCAGTAAAAGAGGAAGCAAGGTCATTTGCTTGAAGTGGAAAACAAGAAGGTAAGAAATAACCATCTAGAAAGTGGGAGAGTAATTAGACTGAGGAAATAGAATAGGATGGCCAGAAGGTGCTCACTTGACATTATTAGTTATAAGTGTAAAGTGAGACCAGTCAGAATAGTTGTATGCTTTCTCCAACCACATTCCACTGCCCAAGTTCAGGCACAAAAGAGATGGAGAGTTGGATTTCACAAAGTTAGTTTTTGCTAGGTAATTTGTCATAGTGAAAGACAAGGGCAAGAGAGGTGAGGCTTTGTAAATTATAATGAAAGAATATGGATTTTAAGCCAAAACAGGAAAATAAAAATGAAGAGAGGGACACTGAAAAAAAAACAACTAGTAAAACCCATATATCCAAATAGGACAAAGAAGTTGTGGAGGTAGAGTCCTTGAGGAATAAGCTGGAAAGACAGGAAGTAATGGTAAGTCAAGGGATGCTTATAATTGAGACTATGGAAGAGTTGCTATTATCAACAATGATAAACGTGATGGTATGACTACAGGTGAGAGTTCTAAGGGTGGTGGACAAAATCACTGAAAGAGAACAAATAAAAGACTGTGTACTATTGGAAGGATCATTGTTTTGGATACTGAAATCACCAAGAATTAAGACAGTGTTGGGAAGAGTGACAGGGAGTCAAGTGTTAAACTTTTCAAAAAATGAGGGTCTACAGATGAACCTAACATAGAGCGTTAACAGGTGTATAGTCTGGCAGGAAAAGCCTCAGAAACCTTTGGGGGGTAGTTAGGGAGCAGGGGAGACTCTTGCAGTGAGAAGCAAGGAAAACACTTCCCTCATCCTAGTTCTAGACCCAGCGGTATTAAGGGATTAGAGAGAAAATAGTCACTATGTAAGAAAGTTGTACAATAGTGTATGCAGGGACAAGCCAGGTTTTAGAGCAAAAAAGGTGAAGAGGTGTAGAACACAGGGATTTTGCTGATAATGTGCAACAGGAGGGCTTTCTGGAAGAGTTTAGGGAGGTATGCAGAGGGTGGGGGTCAGATTAGGTTATGACCAGAGGGAAAAGTCTGGAGTCCAGGGCTTCTGGTGATTATAGAAGAGGAATAAAAGATATGATGGAAATGGTCCATTAGGCCTAGATAAATGTTATACTGAAGGGCAGAAAGGAGGGAGGAAAGGAAGGAAGAGGGAAGGAAGAAAAAAAAAAACTGGTATGCCACTTATATTGCCCCCCAGCCACAAATTCGCCCTCCATTGTCCTCCTTGTGAGAAGAAAGTGGACAATATAAACACGTCTTCTCTGCTTGCTATCATGATGTTAAGCTTTGTCAGCAGACAATGTTGGAAGGACAATGCAGAAGAAAACAGCCTCTATTCCTGATTAGCATGCTTCCTTTCTTCTTGTTCCTGCTGCATGTGGGACACACAGTGACATTTACCCTGTGGGCAGCTGCCAGGATCATTCTGCTGGTGCCCCTGCCAGCTTCCCTGTGAACTTTAGCAGCAACCCCAAGGCCAGCTTCCCACCAAATTCTGCTGGTGACCCAACTGGCACCCCAGCCTACTACCCAAAGAGTTTAGCAACCTCTGGCAACTCCCACCCGCACTCCAAAAGGCTTCCCAGAAGATTCAACGATCCTTCAAGCAGCTCCCCAGTACATTCCACTGGCACTGTAGGCAGGTTCCCAGGAGCTTCATCAGCTCTACAGTGGACAGTTTCATGTCTGCCAGCCTCGGCCTGTGGCACGTCAGTGAACTCCACCATCCAGTGGTTTACAGCCATACCACAACCAATAAAATTTGAATCTCAGCCTTAAGGATGGGACTGGGGAGATCTTCCAAAGTCTATTCCTTCTTTGGGTACTCTGTCTCAGCCCTAGGAAGAGTGGCTGCTTCCTATGATCTCCTATTCCTATATTCTTTAGAGTTCTTTATCCCTTAAAGTTCATTCCCTAAAAATAGTTACTGATTATTTACATTAAACTTCCCTTGATAAAATTATTACGTTTTTTCTCCTGACTGGATGCTGACTTACACAAGTTATTTGAAGACTAACTTACAATAATCATTTGAACTACCTTATGACAGATTTTAACCAAAGTGACTGATGATTCCTACCATGAAGTTTATCTTACAGCAATGTGTTCACATGTGCCTAAACACATATATATGTATGTATGCATACAGGTGCATATGTAGTCCAAAACAAAACAGGTTTCATATGCCAAAGCATGCAGCTATTGACATGAAGAAAAATGACAAATTCCTGCAACTAACACTGTGTTCTTAGGCATGTCACCTAAATGCTATACGCCTTAATTTTTTCAGATGAAATATTACCAAGTAGGGGTGCCTGGTGGCTCAGTTGGTTAAGTGCCAACTCTTGATTTTGGTTCAGGTCATGATCTTACAGTCATGAAATCGAGCCTGCTTAAGATTCTCTTTCCCTTTCCCTCTGCCTCTCTCCCATGCACGTGGCGGGGGGGGGGGGGGGGGGAGGGGGCAGCATATGCTCTCTCTTGCTCTCTCCCCCAGAAAAAAATGTATATTTATAATTAAATACTACAAAGCAGACTATACAGTAACATTCCTTCCAGCTCTATGATTTTGATTTATTTATCTGATTGTGAATTCTCAAATACAAATTTTTCCCACATTTTCAACAAGTGTATTACATGTACTTGTTTTAGGCACAAAAACAAATGCTCTGCTCAGGTTGTTCAAAAGTGATTTCACAGATAACATCACTTTCTCTTTATTGCACCAACTACTTAATATATCTACTTCATGTTTCCTTGTGATTTTGGTAAGTCTTCCTAGTTTTAGAAGACTGATGAAGCAGGGAATAGCAATGTTCTTTAGTAACTTAATGAAAACAATCCTATAAGTATCAAGATAACTGAATTGAGCTGCAATAAAAAAAAAGATCAAATTTAATTTGTTACTAACACAGTTTGTAATATGATCATACCTGTTTATGTTTTTGAAGTGGTTTCTTTTCATGTAATTTTTTATCTCCAAATTTCTTATATGTTAAAGGTACTCCGTATTTAGCGGCAGGCTTTGTAATTTTCTGAGCAGACACAACAGAAGCCAAGCTTTGTCCTGAAGCTGGTCTTTTAGCTACATGGAAAGATACAAAGAGTTTTTTCTAGAGTTCTTTATATCAAATCTTTACTTTCAAAATTCTTCAAGATAGCACTTTTTCATTTTTACCATCATTGACAACATTTGAGACTTTTCGTTAAACATCTTATTCACGCCTTAGCACATGTCAATGCCTTCATTATAAACTATTTGATTCTAAAGCCACTTTTTGGAAAAAAAAATCAAAAGGCCACACATCTCTAAGATATTAAAAATTTCATATTAAAAAAAAAGCATATCCCTAAAATTGACTGTGAGTGATGACTGTATAAATCTGTGAATATACTAAAAAACACTGAATTATATACTGTAAATAGGTAATTGAAAGGTACAGAATAATTAACAAAGCTGTTAAAAATGTTTTTAAAAGAACACTTACTGTTTTAGAAATTACTTTCAAAATTAGCACATAAACTTTAAGAGTAACTATTAAACACTAACACCATCATTTTGAGCAACATTAACACTTTCTTCATCTATATAATCTGAACAATACAGACCTACAGAAGAACAAAGACTTTAAAACAATTATTATAGCTCAGGGTCTAGTGGAATGGGTACCTTTATACACTAATGGTGGGAATATAAAATGGTGAAACTTTCTGGAGGGGAATCTGTATCAAGAATAAGGTTTATGGACTGCTTTTAAAGAAATAATCAGAAGAGATATATAAAAAGGGTAAGTACTACAGCAATAATGAATTCAATTACTACCGAAACCTAGACAAGGTGAAGTCAATCTTAGAACAATAATAAATTCAAGAAAAATGTTTAAATTGAAGAAATTTAGAGGAAAGTCTACTATTTATGTCTCTCAGAAACATTAGGAACTAAGAAAAGTGAAAGAAACAATTTCCCTCTGAGAGTTCAACGGTAAGATCAAATCAGAACACATATATACAACATCACAACACTGTAACTTGGCTAAATGTATTAACATAACCAAAGAAATACTATGTATACCAGTACACATACTGGCATACATACTGGAAAAGGAGATAAAGTCACAAAAGTGTAAAAATGAAGATTCCCAAGAGAAAAATATTGAATAGTTCCCATTCACACCCAGAAAAGAGGGAGAATTACATCACTGATTTGGTGGTACTTTTCAGGCTCAGTGACAAGGCTACCAGCAGGATAAAGCTTAATATGGGGAGTTGGAGCCCACAAAGTATCTACAGGCCCATCAGCAATACAACTCCTGTTTGAGCCTCATGATATTAAACATTTCATTCATCCAACTGCTCTTACAACAAATTAACTTTCTAATTCCTATGTAGGCTTATCTACATGGAAAGAATGTGCTGACATGGAATATTTTGGTCTTTGTGACAATGAGGCTTTTTGATCAAGATGTGACTTCTCATGAGGCGTGACCTCCAGGAGAGACATGCTGATTCTGCTGTTTGTCTGTCTCTTGTGAATTTCGTTTAGAGTGAATTGATTTCCCAGGGACTGACAGTCTCTGCACCCTGAGAAGATGAGTCTAAGTGTACACCTAAGACATTTTTACAACCTTCTACAACAATCTTAGAACAGCAGCTAAGAAGGACAATTTCAAGATAGATTTCATTAAATAAGGCAGACAAGAAATGGAAATTTTGTTATTAATTCATCAGGAAGTGTTATATATTGTCATCTCTCAAAAATAATTTAAAGATGCATTTCCCCTGAATTAAAGTTATCTACAATTATCCCAACTTATTATACCTACGTATATCTCTAATACAATTAGAGAGAATTACTAATTAGCATTAGTGTATTAATTACTGCAAACATACCTGTTTGGACTCACATTAATTTCACTTACCTGGTATAGGGTGCACTCCAAACTTGGAAAATGTTTTTAGACAAAATTCTTCTGCTATAAGCTTAAGATTGAAAGAGGACAAAGAAAAAGTTAGAAAAGATGTTAAGTTGCCAAAACAAGAAACCTATCCATTAATCAGATTACATTTTCTCCCTTTTTCAGTCACAAATATGCTATCAGATAAACTATACTTACTAAACCTAAGTAACCCATTCACCAAATTCATCTCATGCTAATTCCCTTCCACTCTTATAAAATTCTTACATAATTCAACATATATCTCTTTTTACTATTACTAAAATACTCTAATACTTATTCCCTAGCATTCATGAGCATATTTTGAGAACCAAAAATCACATTTCCTGAAGTCATTTTCTCTCACTAAATTTTTTTCCCTCTTTAAGTGGAAAACGATGATGTCAACAAAGATTTAACTCAATTTTCAATCTGTTTTGTTTCTTACTGGGTGGGGTAGGGGAGAGCAAGTGAATAATTTTCTCTTTAAGAGAAATGAGGCCTCCTGGAGAAAACAGTCCCACAGTAGCAGTGGAACAGAAGCTCCAACAGGCAAAAAAAACATGACTGAGATGGTCATCTGTCCCATTAAGGATTCCCATATAGCAGTTTTCAATCTCATACCGGCAGAAATGGCACCACTGGGGACGTAGTCAATAGTGGAAATCCTCAGGCTCTCCCACCTCAGAATCACTAAAATAGAAATTGTAGCAATGGGACCTACCAATGTCTTCCAAATGATTTTTTATGTATGCTGAACCTTGAGAACCACTTCACCAAAAGATAAATTAAATTAAGTGAAGGTCTGGTTCATAGGCAATTCAGAGCAACTGTGTAAATATATATTCTCTTCTGAACATTTGCATTTTTTCCCTTCCTTTTTCATAGAAAAAAAATGGGTGACTTACGAACTCCAACTTGCCCCAAACTGGGCAAGTTTCTTTCACTGCTTGAATGTGGGTTTTACTTTTTTGTGTGAATGCAATATGAACTAAGAGATGTGGCATACATAATCTGAGAAGATTCTGAAATCTCTATGCTGTGCTATCCAACATAGTTGCCACCCATATGTAGTTATTTAGATTAACAATTTAAATAAATACATCTTAAAATTCAACCCATTGGTCACACTAGGCACATCTTAACTCTTTAATAACCACATATGGCTGGTGGCTACAATAATGGACAATGTATATATAAAATACTCCATCACAGAAAGCACTGTTGGACAGCACCTATACT
This sequence comes from Panthera tigris, assembly GCF_018350195.1. NCBI lineage: Eukaryota > Metazoa > Chordata > Mammalia > Carnivora > Felidae > Panthera > Panthera tigris. The sequence goes on along the minus strand of NC_056663.1, from coordinate 58,769,670 downwards.
CCTAATGAAGTAGAGTTTAACCATGATTTGTCAAGCTTCTTCCAGTGTGTGCAAGATTGAGAATTAAGTCCTATTAAACCTTGGCTGATGGTAGATAGAGAAGTAAGAAGAGATTAAAAAAAAAAAAACCCTACAGAATATTATTGTAGTTCATATAAAAAAAGCTCATAAATTGTTTCAAAGTTTAAGCCATAAAACATGTATCATAAACTTTCTCACTAGAATACTGAACTAGTGATATATAGCAGAAAAGAGACCTTAGGAATCAAAGAAGAGCTTTCATGAAAAATGAAATCTAAGTGATATCTAAATAGCAACAAGAAGCTATACATATACTAAACACATACTATCCAATATTCTACTTGTTAATAATCATAATCTGCTTTTTTTTTTCTTTCCATATTATAAATCTTGACATACTAGGCTTGAATATTTTCTTTCATTGCTGGCTAGTTGAATTCTAGTGCTTGACACTGTATGTCCTAACCACTGGTTTTGGGATAGGGTGGGGTGGGGGTGGGGGGAAACTGCAGCAAGATTCAATGAAGTAGTTGCAAAAAGCAATAGTATATTGCATCATAAATCATCCTTGAAATGTTATTTATAACAAAGGAGTATTATAAGACACCTACATTTCAGAGATTCTTGCTATATCCTATATAAGTAACCTTCAATCTACACATTTTAACTGGCTTTCTTGATTAGTAATGTATTCTCCTTGTAGGAATAGTTAAATCCACACCTGTTTTCTGAAAATTATTTGTTCACACAGATGCTCTATTAAGCCAGAGAATATGGATAGTTATCTCATGAGTACATAAAAGTAATAAAACTAGGGGTGCCTGGGTGGCTCAGTCGGTTAAGCATCCGACTCTTGGTTTTGGCTGGGGTCATAATCTCATGGTTTGTGAGTTTGAGCCCCACCATCAGCCTCGTGTTCACAGTGTGGAGGCTGCTTGGGATTCTCTCTCTCCCTCTTTCTCTGCCCCTCTCTTGCTCTGTCTCAAAATAAATAAATAAACTTATTTAAAAAAAAGGCAATAAGGGGTGCCTGGGTGGTTCAGTTGGTTGAGCATCTGACTTCTGCTCAGGTCATGATCTCACAGCTTATGGGTTCAAGCCCCACATCAGGCCTTGCGCTAACAATGCAGGGCCTGCTTCAGATTCTCTGTCTCCCTCTCTCTCTTCTCCTCCCTTTCTCAGGCACACACATACTCTCTCTCTAAAATAAACTTAAAAATTTTTTTTAATTAAGAAAAATGTAATAAAACTATGACTTTGCTAGATATGTGATTTACAGAAGATTTTAACAGGCACCTGGGTGGCTCAGTCAGTTAAGCATCTCACTCAATTCAGCTCAGGTCATCTCACAGTTCATGATATCAAGCCCCACCATCTGGTTCTGCACTGAAAGTGTGGAGCCTGCTTGGGATTCTCTCTGCCACTCCCCCAGTTATGCACCCCCCCAAACAAATAAATAAGCATTAAAAAAAAAAAAGAGTTTAACAGCGGTCATTTATAACATAGGCCATACGAATACTTAATATAAAATAATTGCAGTTTCAGGAAATTATATCAATAACCTGTGCTAATTGATTTGATATAAATATTTAACAAATCCCATCAAATTAAAATGTTAGTTCAACTCAGAAAGTATTTATTACGCATCTATATGTGAGTAATAGAGAAAAAAATCATGAGTCCACAATCTATTATACATACAAATGCCCACAGAACGGTTTCCAAGAATTATTAAATAGAATATAATCATATAATTTGATACTAATATATTTATATTAGTATAATAAAACAATATATTGATGTTTTATATTGAATATATTGAGCACTTACTACATGCTAGACAGTAAGCAGTTTACATAATCATTTTTTTAATTCTTTAAAAAAATTAAAATTTTTTAAAATAACCACCTCATGATGCAGATATGTTTATAATCCCATTGTTTACAGGTCAGTAAAGTAAGGCACAGAAAGGTTTAATAATTTTACAGTTAGAGACGGTTACCACAAGGGAGGTAGGTGGGGGTGGGTGAAATAGGTGAAGTGATTAAGAGTACACCCATCTTGATGAGCACTATTGTACAGAATCATTGAATCGCTGTATCATACACATAAAATTAATAACAACACTGTGTGTGTAACTATACTGGATTTAAATTTTTTTTTAATAATAAGTTTACAGCTAGAAACCCAAGAAGACAGAGAGTAGACAGGCAGCTGCCAGGAGTTGTGGAAGAGGGGAACAGGAATTATTGGGCAATGAGTTTGTTCTACAAGGTGAAGAGCTGTGAAGATGAATGGTGGCACTAAATCAAAGTGAAAGTCTATTTAATACCACTAAACAGGGCACTCAATGATGCATTTTATGTTATGCACATTGTACCATGATAAAATAATTGGAAAATACAATAACAGAAACCTGAGACAGAGGGATGGTTTTGTGATATGGTGATTTATATTAAGAAATAAATATTCGGTGTCCGGTTCCTGGCACACAGCTCCTAAAACTCTTAAAGTACCTAAGTGGTTAAGAATAAAGGTATCAAAATCCAAAAAGGATAAAGGTGTCTTTTGTTATGCCTAACAAGCCCCTTTCTCTTATTTTTAATATTGTACTGCATTTTTTAAAATTTTTTTTAAATTTACTAAATCCAAATTAGTTAGCATATAATGCAACAATCATTTCAGGAGTAGATTCCTTAGTGCCCCTTACCCATTTAGCCCATCCCCCTTCCCACAATCTCTCCAGTAGCCCTCAGTTTGGTCTCCATATTTATGAGTCTCTTCTGTTTTGTCTCCCTCCCTGTTTTTATATTATTTTTGTTTCCCTTCCCTTATGTTCACCTATTTTGTCTCTTAAAGTCCTCATACGAGTGAAGTCATATGATTTTTGTCTTTCTCTAATTTCACTTAGCATAATACCCTCCAGTTCCATCCACGTAGTTGTAAATGGCAAGATTTCATTCTTTTTGATTGCCGAGTAATACTCCATTGTATATATATACCACATCTTCTTTATCCATTCATCCATCGATGGACATTTGGGCTCTGTCCATACTTTGGCTATTGTTGATAGTGCTGCTATAAACATGGGGGTGCATGTGTCCCTTTGAAACAGCACACCTTGGATAAATGCCTAGTAGTGCAATTGCTAGGTCATAGGGTACTTCTTTTTTTTTTTTTCCCCCTCATCACACTGTGCCACAAACACAAGAGACATTTATTTTATGCCACACTGGGGATTTTATGTTAACAAGGCATGTAGGATCCTACAGGGCAAACAGCATTGTAGAACATCATGAATGTGAAAGTACATGGAATGTTCACAGAACTTAAACATTGAATGGCTCATGAGTTTAATATAATACAGTTTCCTTTTTTTTTTTTTTTTTTTTTGCTGAAGCATAGGCTTCTGGTTTACAAATATAAATGTCACTGATCATATTACTTCAAGAAAATATCCTAAGTTTTCAATGAGGAGAAAGGGTAGTTCTATTTTTAGTCTATTTTAGTCTATTTTTAGTCTATTTTTTGAGGAACCTCCATACTGTTTTCCAGAGTGGCTGCACCAGCTTGCATTCCCACTAACAAGCCCCCTTTTTTTTTTTTAAATGTATGAAATTTATTGTCAAATTGGTTTCCATACAATACCCAGTGCTCATCCCAAAAGATGCCCTCCTCAAAACCCATCACCACCCTTCCCTCCCTCCCACCCCCCATCAACCCTCAGTGTGTTCTCATTTTTTAAGAATCTCTTATGCTTTGGCTCTGTCCCACTCTAACCTCTCTTTTTTCTTTTTTTTTCCTTCCCCTCCCCCATGGGTTCCTGTTAAGTTTCTCAGGATCCACATAAGAGTGAAACCATATGGTATCTGTCTTTCTCTGTATGGCTTATTTCACTTAGCATAACACTCTCCAGTTCCGTCCACGTTGCTACAAAGGGCCATATTTCATTCTTTCTCATTGCCACATAGTACTCCATTGTGTATATAAACCACAATTTCTTTATCCATTCATCAGTTGATGGACATTTAGGCTCTTTCCATAATTTGGCTATTGTTGAGAGTGCTGCTATAAACATTGGGGTACAAGTGCCCCTATGCATCAGTACTCCTATATCCCTTAACAAGCCCCTTTCAAGTACACTTCAGAATTTATGTTAATGAGGTGACATCTAGAAAGCCCCTAAGAATGGAAGCTGATTGCCAGGGAAATCTGCCTCGTGATTAGAGTGTTGGAACTCTCATTTCTACTCCTCTCCGGGGGAGGAAAGGGACTAGAGGTTGAATCAAACACTAAGGGGCAATGATTTAATCACTCATGTCTACATAATAAAGCCTCCATAAAAAATGTGAACGACAGGATTCAGATAGCTTCTGTGTTGGTGACCATGCCAGCAGGGTGACACATCTGTTTCACTGAACAGAAGCTCCTGCACTCAGGACACTTTCAGACCTTTCCCTATGTATCCCTTCACCTGGCTGTTCATCTGTATCCTTTATAGTTAGTATTCCTTTACAATAAACTGGTAAACTTAAGTAAATATTTCTCTGAATTCTGTGAACCACTCTAGTAACCAAACCAGAGGAGGGGGTTGTGGGAACCTCTGATTTATAGCTGGTCAGTCAAAAGCACAGGTGACAACGTGAACTTGCCATTGGCTTCAGAAGTGGGGCAGTCTTAGAGAACTGAGCCCTTAATCTGTGGGATATGATGATATACATCTCCAGGTAGACAGTACCAGACTGAACTAAATTGCAGGACACCCAGCTATGTTGCAGAATTGCTTGGTGTGGGAGAAACAACCACACATTTGGTGACTGGAAGTGTAAAAATTAACTGGTAAGAGGAACACAGGAGGAATGTTTTCTCTACCACAGATTCACAACTAGAAAACAAATACAAAGGGGAAGAACTGTATGAAAATGGAAAGAAAGGTGACTCCAGTATAATTTGAAAAAGCTACTTCGATCTTCCAGAATTGTGCTGTGCTCTCCACAAAACATAGGCCATGTCCTAATTAAGCACCATAATCTTACTATTTTAAAGTAAAAACAAAAACAAAAAACACATACCTGAGGTGAGAGAAACTTTTCAATGCGTTTGGCTATAAAACCTTTCTCCAATATGGAGTTGACTGATGGTCTATCCCTAGGATTTCTTTTAAATAACTGAGAGAGTAAATTGCGGAGATCGTAAGAATAATGTAAAGACACAGGTGGAAAAGATCCAGATATTATCTTCAGTACCAGGTTTTTCATACTGCCAGCTTCAAACTAAAATCCAGAAAATAAATAAACATGTATGAAACATACTAAATTGAAAATAGGAATAAACAATGAGAAATAGTTCTTTTCCTAAAGAACAGAACTATAATCCTCTTAAAAATATTTTAATCAGAATACATATATGTATACATATATATATTAGCATATGTTATTCAGAACAAAGTTTACTTGGTTATTTATAAACATACTTAAAAGAGACTAATAGTCCTCATAAAACATCATAACTTGTTAAAAGATTAATTTTTACTTATTCAACACACTGAAAGATGGAATAAAGGTATTAAAGATTTTATAAAAACATAAGAATAATAATAAAGACAAAAACAAACAAACCTTGTAGTCTTCATTTAAGACCTGCCTATCTGTGCCTTGTTGCAGTAACTGGGAAAGGAAATTAACTACAAAACGACAAGTATCTGAGAAAAATATAATAAATAAAAATACTAATTACTTTCCTTTTAAACACTGCTCATTATTATGAACTGTGTGATACTTCCAAAAGCCATGTAAGGAGCAATGTGGCAAATATTCCAAAGAGGAATATAAGCCATATCAATGGGAATAGTATATATCTTAAGAGTAAACACAATAGGGGCCCCTGGGTGGGTCAGTCAGTTAAGCATCTGACTCTTGGTTTTGGGTCAGGTCATGATCTGGTAGTTTCGTGGGTTCAGGCCCCACATCAGGTTCTGCACTGGCAGCATGCTTGGGACTGTCTCTCTCCATCTCTCTGCCCTTCCCCATCTGCACTGTCTCTGTCTCTCTCTAAATAAATAACTAAACTGAAAAAAAAGAGTAAACAGGGTTGCCTGGGTGGCTCAGTCAGTTAAGCATCTGACTTCAGCTCAGGTCATGATCTCACAGTTTGTGAGTTCGAGCCCCACGTCAGCCTCTTGTGCTGACAGCTCAGAGCCTGGAGCCTGTGTCGGATTCTGTGTCTTCTCCTGTCTCTGTCCCTCCCATGCTCTATCTCTCAATAATAAACATTAAAAACAAAAAATTTAAAAAAAAGAGTAAACACACTATAAACCCTAACTGAAATTAAAAAAAAAAAAGGGGGGCAGTTTAAAATCTAAAGATTTAATTTTCATTTTCAAAGTAAAATTAAGCTTTTGATATCTCTGCTAAAATAGTATAGAATAGTTACACACTGTAACATGTTCTTAACATACACATTAACAAAACAAAACTTGCTATAAATTAGGTATTGATAATTATACCAAGTATAAAAACGTTCTGTTAAATGTTGAATTCTCCTAGACAATTACAATATGATATTCAGGTTATTAAAATTTGAGTACAATTCAAATAGAAATTTAGAAATATCTATGTACCTAAGAAGGAATTCTAAATGCAGAATGATAAATTATTCCTTCCCTACAATCAATTTTCATTTATCTCTTAACTGACAAGCTTTTTTCATAAAGGTGAGTGAATTACTTAACTTCATGTGTCTACTTAAGTGTAAATAGCTCCAAAATACAGAAGCAACGGTGACAGAAAAATGTAGATGAAAAATGAAAGAAAATGCACTGAGTTAGACCTAAAATGACTGTTATGTCAGAAAAACTGACCAATTCTTTGAAATACAGATCTGATAACTACCATTCCACATCACTTTGGCAGCCTATGCTTTTTTACCTTGAGAAAGAAAAATAACAGCTAAGACAATACAGAAGAGTGTGCAATCATTAAAAAACACAACAACAACAAAAAATCCCCCAAATAATATCAGGAAATACAAACAAGGCTATAAAACTGCTTATACAATATAATCACACTTTAGACAGAGAGAAAAAAATCCTTTTAAAAATTAATGTAGAAGAAAGCCTGAAAGGAAACAACAAAATATTACAAGTACTTATTACCAATTACAGGAACTACTTTTGATATTCATTCACTTCTTTCTATTTTTATCTATTTTCTTAAGTTTTCTGTAATGAAAATACATTACTGTTTAATGGGGGGAGCATTTTTAAAGAGCAAAATTTTCAAATGGAAAGTGGCTAAAATTCAACTTATTTAAGACAAAAACTCCCCCTTTTGGGAGTATTATGTGCCATCTCAACAAAGTCTAAAAAATAAAAATTTTAATTAAAGAGCATTTGAATTGATAAAATCCCTCAATGAATATGGTAAAAAATTGTTCTTCAATTTCAATTCCAAACTCAAATAATTCGGGTGTTTTGAGAGAAATCACCAAGATGAAATAAATAAGCTAAAATACCAAATTCATATATGAATGTAACATTAAAAAGACAGCAAATTTGTTTTTCTCATTAGGAATAATTTCCTGTAAAAAAGTATGATATACTTATTATAATAATAAATATATAACATACATATGTAATATATGTATATATTAAAGGAAAATCTATTTAAATTTACACTTGAAAGATGAGAAACTTAAAAACTGACAGAGAAGAATTTCCAGTACAAGTGGGCCCCCTGAAAGATGGCATATGATTTTTAAAACATAGAAATATTATAGGTACATCAGGACATAATTTTTAAAATATTTCAGAAAGTTCTACTTACTGCATGTTTAAGTGTGCACATTTCATACAGGACACACCCCAGAGCCCAAATGTCACTAGAAAAGGGAAAAATGAGAAATTTTCTCTAAGTATCAGAGTTTACTTAAATTTTTTTTTTATTTAAAGGAAACGAAAGCAAAATGAAAATGCTTTCCAAAAATATATGTTCCATAAAAATATATCCTTTAAAACTCAAAATTTCAACCATATCCAAATGATAAAAGTAGCTATCCCAGATTAGAAGAAGCAGTTGCCCAAGCAATTATTTTAAAGTTTTATTAAAGAAATGTAATATTTAAAAGAACAAAATCAGTAAATTTCATGAATATTCTAGTTATTTTATTCAATTATTTATGAAATACCATGATTTAAAAAAAATATAAGGGGCACCTGGGAGGCTCAGTTGGGCATCCAACTCTTGATTTCATCCCAAGTCATGATTTCGAGGTTCATGGGATCGGGCCCCACCCCACATCAGGATAACGCTGACAATACAGGACCTACTCGGGATTCTCTTTCTCCCTCTCTCCTGCCCTACCTCCAGATGCACGTGTGTGCTCTCTCTCAAAATAAACATCTTTTAAAAGTAATACAATTAAAAATCTATATATTATAAAAGCAAAATACTGTTTTCATGATAAACAAGAAAATATTAATTTACTCAAATTTATCTGAAACATAGGACAGCCAACTGAAATATTATATAAGGTAAATATATTTATTTAATCTTAACTTAAGGACTTAGTTATAATGTCTCCTTTATAGTTTCTTCCTCTCTTTTACACATATTTTTATAATTAAATGCTATCTTCCATTTTTAAAAAGAAAAAATAAAAATCTCATAGTTCAGAGCAACAGTTGTCCTTAGTAGTCAATAAAAACAAAAACCACTACTCCTGAAAGCTGAACTTATTGGAAAAAAAGAAAATCCAATACTGAAATCCCAAAGTTACCTTTAACTAAACTCACAAAAAGCTACAAATATAAATCTATAACCCCCAAAATTTATTTAGTTTCAAGATCAACTAGCAAAAAAATGTGAATAGTAATTAAGCCATTTAGTAACTTGTACATGTTAGTACATGTAACATGTATAATCAAAACCATTACACTAATGATCCTATTTTAAAAAATACTTTAAAACATATTTAGAAAAATATGAATTTTAAAGTATACTGACAATGCTCATCCATGACATTTTTAAACTATTTTCCCCACAAAATTAGTTTTATAGAAAATACTCGGGTGCCTGGGTGGCTTAGTCGGTTAAGTGTCCAACTTCAGCTCAAGTCATGATCTCACGGTTCCCTGAGTTGGAGCCTGTGTCGGGCTCTGTGCTGCAGCTGGGAGTCCAAAGCCTGCTTCAGATTCTCCCTCTTGCCCCTCCCCTGCTCACACTCTGTCACTCTCTCTCTCTCAAAAATAAAAATAAACATTACAATAAAAAATTCTCAGGCACCTGGGTGGCTCAGTCGGTTAAGCATCCGACTTCAGCTCAGGTCATGATCTCACACTCTGTGAGTTCAAGCCCCGCGGCATGCTCTGTGCTGACAGCTCAGAGCCTGAAGTCTGCTTTGGATTCTGTGTCTCCCTCTCCCTCTGCCCCTCCCCTGCTCATGCTCTGCCTCTCTCTGTCTCAAAAATAAATAAAATAAAAAATTCTCAGGGCGCCCGGGTGGCTCAGTCGGTTAAGCCTCTGACTTCAGCTCGGGTCATGATCTCATGGTTGGTGGGTTCAAGCCCAGTGTCGGGCTCTGTGCTGACAGTGCTCTGTGCTCAGAGCCTGGAGCCTGCTTCAGATTCTGTGTCTCTGTCTCTCTCTCTCCCATTCCCATGCTCACACTCTGTCTCTCAAAAATAAATAAAGTGCTTAAAAAAAATTTTTTTTTTAATTCACCAAAGGATTAAATACATTCCTAATTTAAAGATAAAGACTGAGGGGCGCCTGGGTGGCTCAGTCGGTTGAGCATCCGACTTCGGCTCAGGTCATGATCTCACGGTCCGTGGGTTCGAGCCCCACGTCGGGCTCTGTGCTGACAGCTCAGAGCCTGGAGCCTGTTTCGGATTCTGTGTCTCCTTCTCTCTGTGACCCTCCCCCGTTCATGCTCTGTCTCTCTCTGTCTCAAAAATAAATAAACGTTAAAAAAAAAAAAATTAAAAAAAAAAGATAAAGACTGATATTTTTCACAGTTGACTTATTCATAAGATACAGAAATAGCATTAAAGTCTAAAATCACTTCAGTTCAGGGCACATGCGTGGGTCAGCTGGTTAAGTATCCAGCTTCTGATTTTCGCTCAGGTCATGATGTCACGGTTCATGAGTTCAAGCCCTGCTTTGGGCTCCATGTTGAGAGCAGAGGAGCCTGCTTGGGATTCTCTCTCTCCCCTACTCTCTGCTCCTCCCTCACTCTCTCTCTCTCAAAATAAATACATAAACTTTAAAAAATTACTTTAGCTCAAAGAAATGCTAGTATCATTAAGAATATACACTAAATAATACTTTCCATGAACTAGACTGATTATTGTAATTTAAATTCATTTAAAAAATACATTAATGTTCTCAGTCTCAAGCGCTCAGGTTTCAAACATAGCTTCCTTCCCACTCAAAAAAAGGAGCTATCGCTTTCTTCCTTTTAACTTCTGTGAGTGCTTTCAAAGTTTTTTTTAGTTTATTTACTTATTATTTTGAGAGAGAAAGAGCACGCATGCACACAAACAAGCATGGAGCTCAAAGCAGGACCTGAACTCACGAACTGTGACATCGTGACCTGAGCCAAAATCAGAAGTTGGATGCTTAACCAACTGAGCCGTGCCCTAAGCTCAAGTAATTTTAGATTTTAATGCTATTTCTGTCAGCGCAGAGCCCGAAGCCAGGCTCAAACTCATGAACCACGAAATCATGTCCTGAGCCAAAGTCAGTCACTTAAGTGACTGAGCCACCCAAGTACCCCTGCTTTCAAATTTAAGACCAATATTTCTTGGCTAGTATATTTCAGTTAGAAAGAAAATAAATGGTAAATAGAATTCAGCAGCAGCATTCTTCATCCCAGTCACATGTTCTACAATCTGTTAGCCACAGTACAACTCAATGATTAGGGATTTGGGCTTGGGAGCCAGATGCCTGGGACTTGCAAGTTGCTTTCCCTCTCTCCCTGCATTTGGCTTCCTTACAAGGAAAAGGAGGAATAATTAATGCTTACAACTCATTAGATTATTGTGAAGAGTAAAGGAGTCAATACATAGAAAGCATTCAAACCAGTGCTGGGCATATAATTTGTTCAATAAATATTAACTATTAGATATTTCAATAGGAAGTGCTATGACAAAGACCAAAGTAAATACTCTATTTCCAATTATAACTTAAACAATAAGGTGATACTTTCTATAGTTCCTTTAGAAAGAAAGTGAAATAACTTATTTGCAATCCCCCCTCATTGTATAGTAAAAAAATGGGTGTACGTATGTGTGTGTATGTATATATATATATATTTACATATATATTTTTATGAGCATTAATGATTTTGCAATAATATCCTGAGGTCAGTAAATACAGCACAAGAGAAAGATTTAAAGGGAATATGTCATGTAATGAATATCATTTTAAATACCTTTTATTATTGTAAGGTTTGTTTTCACAGATTTCAGGTGACAAGTAGTATGGGGTCCCTATGCAAGTTCGAGCCAGTTCCACAGTACTAGGACAAAAAAAGAATTATTGGAGAAGCTTAAGATACTAAAATATATTATAAATTAAAACATATACACCACCATGGACATTTTATCAAAACAAAGTTTAAAATTAGTAAGTTACCTATTAAGTACTCTAGCGATTCCAAAATCTCCAAGTTGTATTGTCCCATCTTTGGTTAAAAATATGTTCTGTTTAAGAGATATAAAAAGCCAGAAATATTGTTACAGTCCAGTCCTGACAACTCTTTTCACAACAACAAATCTAGTTTAAAAAAAGCTGGGAGGTGCCTGGGTGGCTCAGTCGGTTAAGCATCCAAATTCAGCTCACGTCATGATCTCATGGTTTGTGAGTCTGAGCCCCACAATGGGCTCTCTGCTGTCAGCATGGAAGCCCACTCAGATCCTCTATCTCCCTCTCTCTGCCCCTCCCCTGCGCGCACATGCTCGCTCTCTCTCTCTCTCACAAAAATAAACATTTTTAAAAATTTTTTTAATGTTTACTTTTGAAGGAGAGAGAGACAGAGCGTGGGGGTGGGGGGGCAGAGAGAGAGATGCACACAGAATCCGAAACAGGCTCCAGGCTCTGAGCTGTCAGCACAAAGCCCGACGCAGGGCTCGAACTCATGAACAGTGAGATCATGATCTGAGCCAAAGTCGGACACAACCAACTGAGCCACCAATCAGGCGCCCCATAAACAAACATTTTTTAAAAGCTGGAATAACTGGATATCCACATACAAAAGAATGAATGTAGGTCCTTATACCATACACAAAAATTAACTCAAAATGGATTCCTAAATATAAGAACTGAAACTATACGACTGCTAGAGGAATATATGGGAGTACATCTTTGTGTTATTGGGTTGGGCAATGGTTTCTTAAATATAACACCAAAAGCACAAGCAAAGAAGAGAATATAAAGTGGACTTCACCAAAATTAAAAACTTTTGTTCAAAGAACACTATATCAAAAGTGAACAGACAACCCACAGAACTGGAGAAAATATTTGCAAATCATGTATCCAGAATAAAGAACTCTTACAATTCATTAGCAACAAAAGACAACCCACTTAAAATACACAAAGTCACATATTATGATTCCATTTACATAAAATGTCCAGAAACAGGCAATTCCATTGAGAAAGAAAGTAAATTAGTGGTTTCCAGAGTCTAAGTAGAGAGGGAATGGAAAGTGATTGCTAATGGTACAGGGTTTCTTTTTGGAGTTATAAAAAAATGTTCTAGAATTAGAGAATGGTAATGGTTTCAAAACTCTGTGAATATACTAAAAATCACTGAACAATACATTTCCAGTGGGTGAATATTAAGGTATTTGAAATATATCTCAATATAACTTCAAATAAATGAACTCAGACTCCCCCATTAAAAAAAAAATGCTTAAAAATTCCAATTAGCCTAAATATAACAAAAGAATCTTAAAATTTTCCAATAATTTACCCAATTAATTTGCATTCATAAATATATAACCCCAATGCTCTATCAAACAGTAAAGGCAGGAGTTTGTGGCACATAAATTAAACCCCACATCATTCAGGAGACTTGATTCAGACACATGTTCACAGGCAAAGATGACACAAAGCAGGGATGATGGGGATGGAGCAAAATGGGGTGAAATTGGGATTAGGTGGCAGAGTTGGGGGACAGGAAGGATGAGGTATGAAGCTCCCATCACAGATCCTTCTCTTCCTACTACACATCCGGAGGCAATCAGGCTATACGAGAGGTTACAGGTGTAAGAAAGTAAGACAAACACATGGCCTTGACACCAGGAGACAAATACCCTCTGATCTACCTAGTTTGAGGACTGAGAAAGCCCAGTGGGGCATCCATGAAAGAAACTCTACGCACAGATGAGTGAGCTATGGGGACAAAACATCTCCCACAAAGAGTTTCCAAAAAAAAAAGCCAATAAAATAATCAGAACAAGAATTCACTCCAGACAGAATTAATTCTATAAAACAGAGACAAAAACTTTAAAATAAGTATGTTTAGCTAAGAGAGGGGTGCCTGGATGGCTCAGTCATTAGGGCACGTGACTCTTGATCTCAGGGTTGTAAGTTTGAGCCCCATGTTGGGTGTAGAGATTACTTAAAAATAAAATCTTTAAAAAACAAAAAGAAAGGAAATTGCAAAGAGATAAATGAAAGAAATCCGTTTAAAAAGAACAAGACATTATGAAATAAAAACCAATCAGATTAAGAACAGAGGTATATGAAAAACCATTTAGAAATCTTGGAGAAAAAACTAGTCATTATAAAAAACAAGTAAATAGATATGTATCAGTTTAGACAAAAGGTTTAAAAAAGGATTTGGGTAACTTGAAAGTAGGCTGAGAAATTCACCTAGAAGGCAACTGAGAGACAAAGAAATAAAATGTGAAAGAACAAATAAGGTACTTGGAAGAGTTAGATTAAGAAGCTACAACACAGGTCTAGAAACATAATTCAGAAGACCATGAAGGTAATGATAGAGAAATAATATCTGAAAAAATACTGCTAAACATTTTCCAGAACATTTCTAGGTGAATATACATTCTCAGATCAAAAGTACACAACATAGGGGCGCCTGGGTGGCTCAGTCGGTTGAGCGGCCAACTTCGGCTCAGGTCATGATCTCGCGGTCCATGAATTCGAGCCCCGCGTCGGGCTCTGTGCTGACAGCTCAGAGCCTGGAGCCTGTTTCAGATTCTGTGTCTCCCTCTCTCTGACCCTCCCCTGTTCATGCTCTGTCTCTCCCTGTCTCAAAAAATAAATAAAACGTTAAAAAAAATGTTTTTTTAAAAAAGTACACAACATAATAATAACTGAACTTCACCAATGCACAACCCTATGAAATTTCAGAACAATGGAGACATACAGAATATCGTATAGTCATCCAAAGAGAACAAACCGGATAAGAAACCACTGACTAAATTCCTAAATAGCAACACTAGAGGCCAAGAGACAAATGAGCAATATCTTCAAAATTCTTTAGGAAAACAAATTTCCAGCCTAGAAGTTCATATCCAAATTATCATTAAAGTAAGAGAATGGAAAAAAGTCATCTTCAGACATAAAATATCCCCCCAAAATATACCTTCCACGTATTTATTTTTTGGGTTTTTTCCCATCATTATGAGAGTAAACCCAGAAGGAGGATATAGGAAGGAGGCAGGAGCTATTAACATACAAGGCATATAAGAAGGATATCTAGTATTATAGTGAAGGGAGAACAGTGAAGAGAGAACTGATAATCCAATGCAGACTGGATCAGGTTCAAAAATTTTAGCCTAAGACAACACTGGCTCCATATCCATTTAGAAGTTATTAGTGACAGAATAATCATACCTGTGACTTTATGTCTCGATGAAGAATTTTTCGATCATGTACATGTTTCAAGGCCAAACAGATCTGCACAAACCAATCCAAAATCTAAGAGGGAAAATCAGATTTGTCATTTCTTTTAAAATTTACATCTCACAGTATTCTTTTCTTAACCAAAAAAAAAAAAAAAAAAAAAAACATTCAGGAATATCTGGGGTTGAAGGGAACTAAGCCCTTAAAAAAAGAAATTTAGTCTACAATTTTTAACTTTACTGTAATTAATGTCACTAACATTAAGTAGATATTCAAGCTGATATATTATGTGCAAGGGTCCACACTGACTTTAAAATGTAAGAGACTGCTACTAAAGCATCTCTTATAAATCAGAATATAGAAACTTCCTGAAAAGAGTGAAAAATGAAAATACTATGAGGGTAAATGACTTTATATTTAAATACATCTTTTTTCTCCATAAATAAAAATCACGAGGGGAAAAATATCAGGCTGAAATTTGGAAGACATAGCTGAGTTTTATCTCTTTCCACATTCACCATCTATAAACATACTCTCTGAAGTTGGCTACTTAAAAGTACAAGGGCTTATTTTCTATCTCGTTCCTAACACCAAAAGAATTCCAAGTAGATGGCTTTTTAAACAGGCAAAAATTAAACTATAAGATGGTAAAAGAAAATAGAGGTTGATTTTCTATAATCTTTGATTGAAGGACTTTCAAAACTGACTTAAAACCCATAAGTTACAAGAATAAAGACTGACCATGTTCACTATATAAAATTTAAAACATCTGCAGGGCAAAATATATAATCGAGTATAATAATTATTTAAGAAAATACTTGCAACATAATTGATAGATTGCTAATTCTGTAATATGCAAAAGTTCATCCAAATCACTAAGAAAAATACTGGCAGTCAAAATAAGAAGTGGAGAAAAGACTAGAAAAGCAAATGATGGAGAAAAAATAAGCCAATAAATGTACACACAAAATACTAATAAAAATTTTTTTTAATAATAACACTAAATAAAACAAGGCACTTTTGTAACTTGAGAAAAATAAAATAACACACAAGTTTGGCCAGAATGTGAGGAAATAAGTCTTTGCATACCTTGTTTGTGAGAAAGTTAATTACAGTCATTTGGAAAAGTATGTAAAAATTTTAAATTCACATACCATTTGAAAGAACAATTGGAATTTCAAATTTGTCCTACAGATACAGTATCACAAATACAAAAGGATGTGTAAAAGGATGTTTATGCCAGCAACGTTCATCAAAGCAAAAAAATATAAACACCTAAATACACATTTAAATATATTGTGATATCACTGTACTAGATACACAGCCATTGAAAAGAATTAAGTACTTCCATGTTTCCTTAAAGGGAAAAAAAGAGAAATGAAGATGGGAAAAAGGGGGTGGGGACACTGGCCCTTTAAATACTATGGAAGTCACCTCAGCATGAAAGAGTGGGGCTTTCAATCAGGGGGGAGGTACAATAATGGCTGTCCACCTCCTTGTCTGCACCTCCAAGATCAGAAATTGCAATTAACAATCAGAGAACAGGGGTGCCTGGGTAGCTCAGTCAGCTGAGTGTCCAACTTTTGATTTAGGCTCTGGTCATGATCCAGGGTCATGGGACTGAACCCCACGTCAGGCTATGCACTGAGTATGGAACCTGCTTAAGATTCTTTCTCTCTCTCCCTCCGCCTCTTTCCCCGCTTGTGCACTCTCTCTCTCTCTCTCTCTCTCTCTCTCTCATTAAAATAAAATAATAATGATAATAATAAATAATCAGAACACAGATCCCTGACATTTGGAGGACATGGACCTTTTTGCTCACCCTGGTTCCCACAACGTGCATTTACACTGCTTCTGGGAAGTATGCAGGGCTGAATGCCTGAGTGCTGGGAGGTGCAAAATGGGTGGCAGCCACCGTTACCTAGCTAAGACCTAAAATTGACTGAAAATAAACACATTTATTATTTAAGCTTTCACCTATAAGTTGCATGCCTACAATAGACTCCAGAGATCCAAAATAGTTTCACAGGATAGATTCTGCCACTGTAATTGTTGTGTAGATGGGGAGAGAGATTCTTCCTGCTTCCGACTCCACCATCTTCCCATAATCCTCCCCATCTATATTTACTTTAAAATATTTTGTCCTTTGATTAAATAGGTAACCATATATTATTTTTCAGGTGCATACACTACTATTAGTAAATACACTATCAATATATTAATTAGCTCAACATTGTTGTAAGAGCAGCATGGTAAGACTTGCCAAATCAAAAAGAAGCTCAGCCTTTCCTGGGTTAAATTTGTACAGGAAATTATTATTAAACAAATATTTCAGAAAATGGGAAAGTTCTAGACATTTGCCAATGACTTTGCTATCCAGATTTACACTTAAGGAAAATATTCATCAAGCCCTTATTAAATATCCCTATAGAAAATTTTACTCTAGTATTGGTTACTATAATTAATTAACCAGACTTCCAGTCTAAATCATTTTGTTACACAGGCCTTTCTTTTCCTACTTCCAATCTAGAAAAGAACAAAACCATCTCAGACTCAAGCCACCCTGCAGTCTAAAACAAAACATGGACTCTGGCCCCTATGTTTTTATGCTTCAAGGCCCAGAGCATGGCAGGATGTAGTAGGAATAAGATGTTTCTGTTTAACTAATTCCCATTTCAAACAGGCTAAAATATATAATGTTCTTATTTGTGCTAACAAAACATCATTCTGAAGGATAGAAAAATGCTATTAATTAAAAAAAAAGACTTGCAAAATTCTTATTGTTTATTATGGAATAACTTCAGAGATGGACAAAAATACATAGAGTAGACCTCCATAATAATTTCTAGGATGACAAGATGCATAATATATAGTACACACACATACATCATTATGTACTAAGAACATTTATCCAAGTCCAGAACCAAATCCACAGACTATCAATGTATTTTATAGAATGTTACAAAACATAATAGCAAGCATTTTAAAGTTCAGTAAAGACAAATGAATAAAAATGAGCACAAGCAATGGAATGTATTAGGTACAATTCTAATAAAAAAAAATAGCACTCTATATATTAACATACATTACTATTTGACTTCACCACAACAGTGAAGTTGGCTATGTGGAATGAACATCCCTATTAATGAATGAGGAAATAAACTCAAAATAGTTAAGTCATTTGTTAACATAACAATTACCAAGCTGATAAGTAGAACAATGACTGAAACCCAGTTTTCTTACTCCAAGTTCTGTGCCCTATTTAATACACTTAACTGTGGAAACAGGCGATAAGTAAGAAACAGGACATTACCTTATTTAATAGTACTTAACTAAAATACAACCCAAGATCTCACCTGATCATATTTTCAAGTTACTGCCAACAAACCATAAGTCCCCATCTACATGGTATTATCAAACAAATGATTAGTTGTGCCAATTTATAGACACAGCTTTCCTAAGTACCCTGAGAGGACATTAGTGAAAACTGTGATCTCTGTTTTACAGTAAATTACAACCTTGTTGAAGAAATAATTCTAATGTGAAATTATTCCGACTACATTAATTAAGGGTGCATGATGCAGTAAAAATAAGTGTAGAGTTGAGCGAATACCATGGAGCATTACATAGCAGGTAGAAGCAACAAATGCACAGATAGCAAAACAAATGGATCAGAAACAGTACTAGGGGAAAAACAGAACTAAATGAGGTATCACACAACAGGTATGCATTTAAAAATACAAGACAACGTGCAGAGAAAGCATTTGACAAAATACAGCATCCTTTCTTGATAAAAACCCTCAAGAAAGTAGGGATAGAAGGATCATACCTCAAGATCATAAAAGCCATGTATGAAAGACCCACTACTAATATCATCCTCAATGGGGAAAAACTGAGAGCTTACCCGCCAAGGTCAGGAACATGACAGGGATGTCCACTCTCACCACTGTTATTCAACATGGTATTGGAAGCCTTAGCCTCAGCAATCAGACAACACAAAGGAATAAAAGGCATCCAAATCGGCCAGGAAGAAGTCAAAATTTCACTCTCTGCAGATGAAATGATACTCTATATGGAAAACCCCAAATATTCTACCAAAAATCTGTTAGAACTGATCCATGAATTCAGCAAAGTCGCAGGATATAAAATCAATTCAAAGAAATTAGTTGCATTCTTATACACCAATAATGAAGCAACAGAAAGAGAAATCAAGAATCAATCCCATTTACAATTGCACCAAAAACCATAAAATACCTAGGAATAAACATAACCAAAGAGGTGAAAAATCTATACACTGAAAACTACAGAAAGCTAATGAAAGAAACTGAAAAAGACACACACACAAAAAAAAATGGGAAAACATTCCATGCTCCTAGATTGGAAGAACAAATATTGTTAAAATGTCGACACTAACCAAAGCAATCTATTAATTCAATGCAATCCCTATCAAAATAACACTAGCATTTTTCACAGAGCTAGAACAAACAATCCTAAATTTGTATGGAACCAGAAAAGATCCTGAATAGCCAAAGCAATCTTGAAAAAGAAAACCAAAGCAGGAGGCATCACAATCCCAGACTTCAAGACATATTACAAAACTGTAATCATCAAGACATTATGGTACTGGCACAAGAACAGACACTCGGATCAATGGAACAGAATACAGAACCCAGAAATGGACCCACAAACATAAGGCCAACTAATCTTTGACAAAGCAGGAAAGAATATCCAATGGAATAAGGACAGTCTCTTCAGCAAATGGTGCTGGGAAAACTGGACAGCAACATGCAGAAGAATGAACCTGGACCACTTCCTCACACCATACACAAAAAGACACTCAAAATGGATGAAAGACCTCAATGTAAGACAGGAAGCCATAAAAATTCTCGATGAGAAAAAAGGCAAAAACTTCTTTGATCTTGGCTGCAGCAACATCTTACTCAACACATATCCGGAGGCAAGGGAAACAGAAGCAAAAATGAACCATTGGGACCTCATCAAAATAAAAAGCTTCTACATAGTGAAGGAAACAGTCAGCAAAACTAAAAGGCAACCAACAGAATGGGAGAAGATATCGGCAAATGACATATGAGATAATGGGTTAGTACCCAAAATGTAAAAGAACTTATCAAACTCAACACCCAAAAAACAAATAATTCAGTGTAGATATGGGCAAAGGATATGAATAGACACTTCTCTAAAGAAGACATCTAGGTGGCCAACAGACGCATAAAAAAATGCTCAGCATCATTCATCATCAGGAAAATACTAATCAAAACCACAATGAGATCCCACCTTACACCTGTCAGAATGGCTAACATTAACAACTCAGGCAACAACAGATGTTGGTGAGGATGCAGAGAAAGAGGATCTCTTTTGCACTGCTGGTGAGAATGCAAACTGGTGCGGTCACTCTGGAAAACAGTATGGAGGCTCCTCAAAAAACTAAAAATAGAACCACCCTACGACCCAGAAACTACACTACTAGGTATTAACCCAAGGGATACAGGTGTGTTGTTTCAAAGGGGCACATGCACCCCAATGTTTATAGCAGCACTATCAACAATAGCCAAAGTATGGAAAGAGCCCAAATGTCCATCGGCAGATGAATGGATAAAGATTATGTGATACACACACACACACACACACACACACACACACACACAATGGAGTATTACACAGCAATCAAAAAGAATGAAATCTTGCCACTTCCAACTACGTGGATGGAACTAAAGGGTACTAGGATGGAACTAGGGGCTAAGTGAAGGCAAAGAAAGACAAATAAATGACTTCAGTCATACGAGGAATTTAAGATACTAAACAGATGAACATAAGGGAATGGAAGTAAAAATAATACAGAAACATGGAGGGGGACAAAACATAAGAGACTCTTAAATATACAGAACAGAGGGTTGCTGGAGGGCTTGTGGGAGGGAGAGATGGGCTAAATGGATAAGGGGCTTAAGGAATCTACTCCTGAAATCATTGTTGCACTATATGCAAACTAATGTGGATGTAAAATAAACAATAAATTTTAAAAAATTAAAATTAAAAAATTAAAAATATAAGACCATGATATCCACTTTGAAAAAATACAGGGAGACATTCATTACAGATACTGAAAAAGCTGCCTAAAGAAACAAAAAAGCATAGGCTTTGCTGGAATGGGATATAACGTAGCTATTAAAACAAATATAATTGATCAACATGGACAAACATGTGACAATAATCAAGATAATTTTTTAACACAGCCTGTATTTTTTCCCTTGTATTATAAATAACATTTCCCTTGCTTTCTAAATATTTTTTTAATTTGAGTATAGTTGATACACACTGTTGCATTAGCTTCAGGTGTACAACATAGTGATTTGATAAGTTTGTATGTTTACAAACGTAGCTATCATCTATCTCCATACATTGCTATTACAATATCACTGACTATTCCTCATGCTGTGCCTTTTATTGCAGTAACTTATTCATTCTACAACTGGAAGCCCCTATCACCCACTGCTCTTTACCCATCTTGCCAAACATCCCTCCCCTTGCCACTGGTGCCACTGCTGGCAACCAGCAGTTTGTTCTATTTATAAGTTTGGGTTCTCAAGGTAATTGTTAAGTGACAAAAGCAAGATAGAGTATGCAATGTATAATATTCCATGTCTGAATATCTGTGTCTTGATGTATATATGTACATGTGCAAGTATGAAAAAGAAAATCTGGAAAAAGACACCTAAAAACGTAGTAATCTTCAGGGATGGAAGTGTGGGCAAAGAATTATTTCCATTTCTGAACCTTTTAATAATTTTACAATTTAAGCCTGTAAACAAATATTTAATAAACTCTGGAGTTAGATACTAGTAAGTTCAAACACTATACAATTTGGGACAAGCTACTTAACGTGTTAGATTTCTTATCTATTAAATAAACTACACTAATTCATGGGGGATTATAAAGTTTAAAAGAGACAAAAAATATAACATTCCTAGCACATGGCTCTCCCCATTCCCTTTTGTAAAAGCACATAATAAAAATTAAGAATGGGTGATAATGAGAACTGCAATAGAAATTTAGAGAAAGAAAAGATCACAGATTAGAGTGCTTGTGGAAAATCAAAGGAAAGGCTGGGACTTGAGCTGAACTGTAATTAAAAAAAAAAAAGGTAGAATATTAATAATAGAGAGTTGGCAAGAAAGTATTACCAAAATAAAAGAAATAATAAATACACAGGAAAAATGAGATATATAAACGTGTCCTTAACACAAATAGTGCCAAACAGGGAATAAATGATCAATAAATATTTGTTAAATGAGAAGGGGTGCATATTAGAGAATACTAGAAAAAAAAATAAGATGGGGTGTCTGCATGGCTCAGTCAGTTAAAGCGTCTGATTTCCCCTCAGGTCATGATCTCACAGTTTGTGGATTCGAGTCCCACGTCAGGCTCTGTGCTGACAGCTCAGAACCTGGAGCCTGCTTCCGATTCTGTGTCTCCCTCTCTCTCTCCTCCTTACCCACTTACGCTTTGTCTCTCAAAAATGAATAAACATTAGGAAAAAAAAAAGACTGCTCAGGTAGGATAGGGTCATATTTTAGAGATGTCTGAGGTCAAAACAGATATTAGATTGAATGTAGTTGCCAATGCAAGGCCTCCAGAGCTACAATTACTTAGGAAAGCCACATTGTTGGAAAATATGGTCTGGCAGCAGTAAGCCAAATTGACAGAATATAAAATAATTAGTCATAATGAATAATTAAGTTATATACATAAATATATGCATTTATACACACACACGCAAAGGATATAAATATATTACAAATATAATAATATTATAGACAAGAAATGAGATGGGGAACTAATAGAAACTAATTAGAACAGACAGGGAACTAATAGAAACTAGAACAGAAATGTGACTGAAATATTAGAATTTCGATACAAAACTGCCCTAATAATTACAATTAAGCATTTGTACTTACAAATAAACACACATATAAATAAACTTCGAATTGCTTCTCAATAATCAGGAGTAAGAGTCAATCTCCTACATGCTAACTCACCTGATCCTCTTGAAACAAAATGCCTTTCTGAGCATTAATTCGTTTAAACAGATCGCCTCCTTCACAGTAATCCATCACTATGTAGAGAGAACCATTTTCTACAAAATATAAACATTACATTTCATTTTTTAAAATGTATGTCAAAAGTATAGCTAAAGGTACTCAAGGGTTTACTAAAATGCAGCAATTAATTATGTTCTACTAAAAACCAGAACCATCTTCAAAAGAACTGGAGTGCAAAATCCGGTTATACAGATTGTATAATAACCTGGGTTAACAGGCAGCTCCATCATTAAAGATTTTCTACTAAGAATACAGCATCTTACTGAACAGCAGTATCCACATTGGTCTAAACATCTCTGGAACACAGACAAAATGCAGACAAACATACTTGCTTTCATTTAATAGATATATTTTCTTAAGCATCTATAAAAACATGTTTTTCTACCAATTTGTCAAAGATGGATTATAACTTAGTTTCTAATTGACCATTACTTTTCAGCTTTGTTTCATCCACTTAATCAATTACTTACTAAATATCAGATGTTGCAATGAATTCTGAGGACGCAACAGTGAGTAAGATTGTACACTCTTGGAGCTTTCTTTGATTTTATTGCTCTTTTTAAAAATTGTATATAATGTGTCAACATGAAAATAGGGCATTATCTTATTCCCCTTTATGACTCAGTCCACAGGAAAAGAAATTTCTGTGATTCTACCTACGTCTAGTCTAGACAGGACTAGAAGAACACTTCTCATCCTTCCCTCCATCTTTAGTCTTATGTAAGAGTATCACTATGCTTATTCTGCCCAGATTAGAGAGTAGCTGATATCACTTGTAACATTTACTAAGCTACTACTTACTAGTGAGACTACTGCAACTCAAAGAACAGTTTTCATTTCTTTTACTCTTCTGTGCTTATAGCCTTATTTCCATCAGTACTTGCATCTTGCACCTTGTGGTAGTGTTCTTGTTACCATACCTCCTTTTGATAAACTGTTTTTAACGTGCCATGGATTGGGAACCTATATGACTGAGCTAATTAAGAATCTGTAGGGGTGCCTGGGTGGCTCAGTCGGTTAAGCATCCGACTTCAGCTCAGGTCACCATTTCGCGGTCCATGAGTTCGAGCCCCGCATCGGGCTCTGTACTGACTGCTCAGAGCCTGGAGCCTGTTTCAGATTCTGTGTTTCCCTCTCTCTCTGACCCTCCCCCGTTCATGCTCTGTCTCAAAAATAAATAAATGTTAAAAAAAATAATTTAAAAAAAAAGAATCTGTATAATTCATGGGGACTTCTAAGAAATCCTGGCCTCACCTCTTCTCACAGATAGAAGTAGGTAACAGCCACATCAATGTAAATAATACAGAAAATGACTGGAAGACTGGCAGGACAGACTGTCCACAGCTAAATGTAGGGAAGAGGCCACATAGGAAGGTGAAGACGTGGTCAGGAGCTAAAAGGACCTGTGGGACTGACTAATGTGGGGAGTGGTGGGAGGACACCCATGGTTTGGAGAGGGGGAAGAAACGGACCCTTACACCAAGCACAGGGAACCCTCACGGGGAAGATGAATCCCCATAACATTTGGCATTGAAAACAATAGGGGCATAATTTCACACAATCTTACAATCAGTGGGGCTTAACACCGGAACATTAAAAATCAGCATGCTGGGCTCTAGGAAAGCAAGACAGCAATAGGATACTGTCACCACCCTTAAACAGAGACCACAACAAATAGCCCAGCAGAGATGAAAAACAGATGCAGCACTTTTAAAAATGTCTGGGGCATAAAGAAAAGTGGTTTATTAATCTCAGAGCTGTGCAAGCAGGGCAAGGATGTTGGGAGACTTCTCCAGGAGCAGAAGAATTGGCAGGCACCACAACACTGCCCTGTCCAGCAGTGTAGGCACATGGATACTTATAAGAAACCAGTATAGTGCCAATACTCTCCACCTAGCCTGCTAATGGTGCAACCTGCCCCACATTCCACAGGCATATCCTCTCCAGCCAGGCATTATTCCAGTTATCCTCCAACAGCCGACCCATGCTAACACCTTACACCCTGTACCCACATTCTCCTGTGGACCTTTACCTTTCAATATGCCTCTGGGAGAGCCCATCCAAAGAGATGCCATAAGACTGGCAGGCTGAAAGGACCCCCAAAAGGGGCTAGCACCCCTCCAAAGTGACTCATGCTTGAGGGGCAGACAGCCAGTCCAACTGCACCCCAGCAGTGGGCTGGGAGCAGACACCTGGTCTGACTATAGGCCCTGCCCACCAATGAAAGCTTCTCAGGAGAAAACAAAGGGACAGCGCCTTGCATTTTGGTGTTACTGCATTGCTAGTAACAGCCTGGTCTGACTCAACCCAAGCCCAAGACAGCCCCAGACCAGCCCACCAACAACACAGAGTCCAAACCCTGCCTACGAGAGGCAAAGCGAGCCACTGCAGACAACTGAATTAAAGGTAAATGCCACTCAGCCACAATAGCAGAGCATATATATCACACATAGGAGACACCCCTGAAGTGCCATGTTCTGGAGAACAGGGGACATTGAATTACAGGGCACTATAAGACCTCTTTTTCATAAAGCCACTACTTTCAAGAGCCAAAAATGCAGCTGACTTTCCTAAAAAAGAAATAGACACAGAATTAGAACATATGAGGAGACAGAGGAATATGTCTCAAATGAAAGAACAGGATGAAAATCATAGCAAGAGAACTAAGAGGCATGGAAATAAGTAATATACCTAACAGAGAATTTAAAGTAATGATCATAAGGATGGGGGCGCCTGGGTGGCTCAATTGGTTGAGCATCTGACTCTTTGATTTCAGATCAGGTCATGATCCCAGGGTTGTAGGATCGAGCCCTGCATCGGGCTCCACACAGAGCGTACAGCGTGCTTAAGATTCTCTCTCTCTCAATGCCCCTCTCCCCAACTTACACGTGCATGCTCTCTAAAATATAAATTAACAAGTAAATAATAACCATAAGGATATTATTCACTGGACTTGAGAAAACAGTGGACCTCAGTGAGACTCCTAACATCGAGATAAAAAACATAAAAAAAGAATGAATCAGAGATTAAGGACTCTATAACTGAAATAAAAAATGTACTCAATGTTATAAATAATAGACTAAAGGAAGCAGAGGAATGGATCAGCAACCAGGACAGAGGAATGGAAAGCAATCAAGCCGAAGGGGAGAGAGGAAAAATAATAAAAAATTGACTTCAGGGCACCTGGGTGGCTCAGCTGGTTAAGCATCCAACTTCAGCTCAGGTAATGATCTCATGGCTTGTGGGTTCAATGCCACGGTCAGGCTCTGTGACAACAGCTCAGACCTGAAGCCCAGTTCAGATTCTTAACTCTGTCTCTCTCTGCCCCTCCCCCTGCTCACACTCCCTCTCAAAAATAAATAAACATAAAAAAAAATTTTTTTAAATAGACTTGGGAACTCAGTGACACCATCAAGGATAATTAATAATTCACATCATAGTGATCCCAGAAGAGAGAGAAAAGGAGTCAGAAAATGTATTTGAAGATAAAATAGCTGCAAACTTCCCTAATCTGGGAAAGGAAACAGAAATCCACATCCAGGAGACACAGCCCCCAACAAAATCAATGTAAGAAGGTCCACACCAAGGGGTGCCTGGGTGGCTCAGTCAGTTAAGCATCTGACTTCAGCTCAGGTCATGATCTCGCAGTTTGTGAGTTCGAGCTCCACGTCAGGCTCTGTGCTGACAGCTCGGAGCCTGGAGCCTGGAGCCTGCTTTGGATTCTGTTTCCCCCTCTTCCTGCCCTTCTCTTGCTGATGCTTGCGCTCTCTCCCTCTCTCTCAAAAATAAATAAACATTAAAAAAAAAGGTCCACACCAAGACAGATAGTAATTAAAATGGGAAAAAGTAGTGATAAGAAGAGAATTTTAAAAACAGTAAGAGAAGATACTTAAGTACATAAGAAACCTCATAAGGCTATCAGTGCATTTTTTTCAACAGAAACTTTACAGGCCAAAGGGAGTGGCATAATATATTCAAAGTGCTGAAAGAAAAATACCCGCAGCCAAGAATACTCCATGCAGTAAGGCTATCATCAGAATAGAAGGACAGGTGAAGAGCTTCTGAGACAAACAAAAATTAAAGAAAGTCTTAACCACTAAACCAGCTCTACAAAAAATGTTAGAAGGGACTCTTTGAGTAGAAAGAAAAGACCTTAACTGTGAGTAAGAAAAATGGGACACAAAAAAGCAGCAAAATAAGTATATGTGTAAAAATCAGTGAAAGGTTTCACAAAATGAAAGGATGTAAAATATGACACCATATACCTAAAACGTGGGGGAGAGGGAGAGTAAAGAATGTGTTCAAACTGAAGCAACCATCAAGTTAATATAGACTGCTATATGAACAGGATTTTATATACAAACATAATAGTAACCACAAATCAAAACCCAGTAGCAGATAAGCAAAATATAAAGAGAAAGGAATCCAAGTATATTACTAAGAAAGCCAACAAACCATGAGAGAAGAGAGCAAAAGAAGCAAGAAACACAGAACTACAAAAACTATCATAAAACAAGTAACAAGATGGCAATAATTATATACCTATCAATAATTATTCTGATTGTAAATGGGCTAAACACTCCAATCAAAAGACACAGAGTCATGGAATGGATAAAAAAGTAAGAACCATCTATATGGTGTCTACCAGAGACTCATTTAAGACCTAAATGCACAAGGAGATTGAAAGTGAAAGGATGGAAAGCATTTATCATGCAAATGGAACTGAACAGAAAGCTGGGGTAGCAATATTTCTAATCAGACAAACTACATTTTTAAAACAAAGAGTATAACAAGAGACAAAGGACACTACATAATCATAAAGGAAATAATCCAACAAGAAAATATAACAATTGTAAATATTTATGCACTCAACATGAAAGCAACCAAATACAAAAGCAGCTATAAAATATAAAACATAAAGGAAGTAATCAATAGTAATATAAGAATAGTAGGGGACTTTAACACTGCACTTAAATCAATGGACAGATCATCCAAAGAGAAAATAAAAATGGAAACAGTGGCTTTGAATGACACACTGGACCAGATGGATCTAATAGATATATTCAAAATATCCCATCCAAACAGCAGAATACACGTTCAAGTGCACATAGAACACACTCCAGAAAAGATCACATATTAGGCCACAAAACATGTCTCAACAAATTCAGAAAAATCAAAATCATACGATTTATATATTCTGACTACAAACCTAAGAAACAAGAAATCAACCACAAAGAAAATATCTGGCAAGAACACAACTACATGGAGATTAAATAACAAGCTACTAAACAACGAATGGGTTAACCAAGAAATCAAAGAGGAAATCAAAAAATACATAAAGACAAATGAAATTTAGTACACAATGGTCCAATATCTTTGGGATGCAGCAAAACACTGCTCTAAGAGAGAAGTTCAAACCAATATAGACCTACATCAAAAAGCAAAAATAATCTCAAATAAGCAACCTCACCCTATACCCAAAGGAGCTAGAAAAAAAGGAACAAAACCTAAATACAGTAGAATGAAAGAAATAATAAAGATTAGAGCAGAAATAAATGAAATAGAAACTAAAAAAACAGAACAGACTAATGAAACCAGATGTTGGTATTTTGAAAGTACCAACAAAATTGATAAACCTTTAGCCAGATTCATCGAAAAGAGAGAGGGCTCAAGTAGGCAAAATCAGAAATGAAAGAAGAGAAATTAACAACCAACACCACAGAAATACAAAGGATTGTAAAAGAATATTATGAAAAATTACATGCCAACATATGGACAATCCAGAAGAAACAGAAAAATTCCTAAAACCATATAACCTCCCAAAACTGAATCAGGAAGAAACAGAAAGTTTGAACAGACCAATTACCAGTAATGAAATTGAATCAGCAATATTAAAAAAAAAAAAAAAAAAAAAAAACTCCCAACAAACAAAAGTCCAGGACCAGACAGCTTCACAGGTGAATTCTACCAAACATTTAAGGAAGAGGGAATACCTATGCTTCCAAACTATTCCAAAATAGAAGAGGAAGGAAAATCCAGATTCATTCTATGAGGCCAGCTGACACCAAAACCAGATAAAGACACTACAGAGGAACCTGCATGGCTCAACTGGTTGAGCTTAGGCCATGACCCCATGCTTTGGGGGTTCGAGCCCTGCATTGGGCTTTCTGACGTCAGGGTGAAGCCTGCTTCAGATCCTCTGCCTGCCCCCCGCCCCTCCGCACCTCCCCTGCTCACTCTCTCAAAAATAAACCTCTTTTTAAAAAAAGACACTACAAAAAGAGAAAACTACAGGCCACTATCTCTGATGAACAAAGATACAAAAGTCCTCAACAAATATTAGCAAACTGAATCTAACAATACACTGAAAAATTATTCACCATGATCAAGTGGAATTTATCCCTAGGATGCAAGAGTGGTTCAACATTTGCAAATCAAGTAATGTGATATATCAACAAAGGAAAGTATAAAAACCATACGATTATTTCAATAGGTGCAAAAAAAGCATTTCATAAAGTACATCATCAATTTATGATAAAAACCCTCAACAAAGCAGGTCTAGAGGGAATATACTGCAACGTAGTAAAGGCCATATATGAAAGACCCACAGCTAATATAATACTCAGTGGTGAAAAATAGAGCTTTTCCCCCAAGGTCAAGAAGAAGACAAGGATGTCTACTCTCACCACTTTTATTCAACATAGTACTGGAAGTCCTAGCCACAGCAATCACACAAAATAAAGGAATAAAAGGCATCCAAATTGGTAAGGAAAAAGTAAAACTCACTATTTGTAGATAGCAGGATCCTATACATAGAAAACCTAAAAGACCACCAAAAAACTACTAGAACTAATAAATGAATTCAAGAAGGTCATGGGATACAAAATCAATGTAGAGAAATCCATTGCATTTCTATACACTGATAATGAAATAGCAGAAAGAGAACTTAAGAAAACCATTCCACTTACAAATGCACCCAAAACAATAAAGTACCTAGGAATAAACTTAACCAAGAGGGTGAAAAACCTATACTCTGATAATTATAAAGCACTGATGAAAAAAACTTGAAGACACAAAAAAATGGAAAGATATTCCATGTTCACAGACTGGAAGAACAAAAATTGTTAAAATGTACATACTACCCAAAACAATCTACTGATTTAATGCAATCCCTATCAAAATACCAACAGCATTTTTCACAGAATTAGAACAATCCTAAAATTTTGTATGAAACCTCAAAACATGCCAAAGGGCAAAAGCAATCTTGAAAAAGAACAAAACTGGAAGTATCACAATCTCAGATTTCGAGATACTACAAAGATGTAGCAATCAAAACAGTATGGTACTGGCACAAAAACAGACACATACATTAGTAGAAAAGAAGAGAGGGGCGCCTGGGTGGCTCAGTCGGTTAAGCGTCCGACTTCAGCTCAGGTCATGATCTCACGGTCCGTGAGTTCGAGCCCCGCGTCGGGCTCTGGGCTGATGGCTCAGAGCCTGGAGCCTGCTTCCGGTTCTGTGTCTCCCTCTCTCTCTGCCCCTCCCCCATTCATGCTCTGTCTCTCTCTGTCTCATAAATAAATAAACGTTAAAAAAAATTAAAAAAAAAAAAAAAGAAAAGAAAAGAAGAGAGAGCCCAGGAATAAATCCATCATTATATGGTCAATTTATCTTTGACAAAAGAGGCAAGAATATGCAATTGGCAAAAGTCTCTTCAACAAAAGATGATGGGAAAACTGGACAGCTACATGAAAATGAATAAAACTGAACCACTTTCTTACATCATACACAAAAATACACTCAAAATGGCTTAAGGAACTAAATGTGAGACCTGAAACCATAAAAACCTTAGAAGAGAGCACAGACAGTAATTTCTCTGATACCAGCTGTAGCAACATATTTCCAGATCTGTGTCCTGATCCAAGGGAAACAAAAGCAAAAATTAATGACTGGGACTACATCAAAATTGTATTTAATGCTGCAATAAACATAGGGGTGCACAGCAAAGGAAACAATCAACAAAACTAAAAGGCAACCTTCAGAATGGGAGAGGATATTTGCAAATGACATATCTGATAAACATTATCCAAAATATATAAAGAACTTACATAACTCACCACCAAAAAAACCAAATAATCCAATTCAAAATGGCAGAAGACATGAACAGGCCTTTCTTCAAAGAAGACATACAGATTGCCAACAGACACATGAAAAGATGCTCAACATCACTCATCATCAGAGAAATGAAAATCAAAACCACAATGAGATACCGCCTCACACCTGTCAGAATGGCTAGAATCAAAAACACAGGAACATCTGGGTGTCTCAGTCGGTTGAGCATCTGACTTCGGCTCAGGTCACAATCTCATGGCTCATGAGTTTGAGCCCCACATTGGGCTCTGTGCTGACTGCTCAGAGCCAGGAGCCTGCTTCAGATTCAGTGTCTCCTTCTCTCTCTGCCCCTCCTCTGCTCACGCTCTCTCTCTCCTTGAAAAATATTTAAAAAAAATTTTTTAAACACAATAAACAAGTGTTGGTGAGGATATAGAGAAAAGGGAACCCTCATGCACTGTTGGTGGGAATGAAAACTGGTACAGCCACTCAGGAAAACAGTATAGAAGTGCCTCAAAAAATTAAAATAGAACTACCATATGATTCAGTAAGTCCCCTACTGATTATTTACCCAAAAAATCAAAAACACTAATTTAAAAAGATGCATACACCCCTATGTTTATTGCAGCATTAAGTACAATAGGCCAAATTATGGAAGCAGCCCAAGTGTCCATCAATAGATGAATGGATAAAAAAGATGTGTGTATAAATAAATATATATATAGACACACACACATATATATACACACATATACACATATACATACATCTATACACATATGTATGTATATCTGTATACACACATATACATATATATACATACACAAACATATATACATACACAAACATATAAACCTCTATATACACATACATACACAAATGTATATACATACACACACACACACACACATATTCCATGTGATGGAATATTACTTAGGCATAAAAAAGAATAAGATTTTTGGGACGCCTGGGTGGTTCAGTCAGTTAAGCATCCAACTCTTGATTTCAGCTCAGGTGTGATCTCAGGGTTCATGAGATCGAGCCCTGCATTGGGCTCTGCAATGGCAGCATGGAATCTGTTTGGGATTCTCTCTCTCCTTCTCTCTCTGCCCCTTCCCCACTTGCACACGTGAACTCTTTCTCTCAAAATAAATGAACTTAAAAAAAAAAAAACAGTAAGACCTTGCAATTCGCAACAATGTGGATGGATCTAGAGAGTATAATGCTAGTGAAATAAGTCACAGAAAAACAAATACCATATTTTCACTCATATGTGAAATTTAAGAAACAAAACAAAGAAAAGAAGGAGACAAACCAAAATACAGACTCTTAACTAGAGAACAAATTGATGGTTACCAGAAGGGAGGTGGGTGGGGTGATGGGTGAAACAGGTGAAGGGGAGCAAGAGTACATTTATCTTGATGAGCACTGAGTAATGTAGAGAATTGTTGAATCACTATACTGCACTCCTGAAACTAATATAACACTATATTAAACACTATATATACAGCAATTAAAATTAAAACTAAATAAATAAAAGAATCTGTATAACTCTTTATGAATGATATCAAATAAACATATAAGATACCACAATATGAATAAAAAAACAAAATCCCCAAAAAATGTGCAATCCATTATTTGTAAAAAGATATGTATAGGATGTTAACATTTATATAGCATAAAAAAAGCAAAAAATCATGTACAGTATGCTATCACTCGTATATGCTTTATATTAATATTTCAAATATTTCTGAAATACAAGATAGTGGTAACAATGGTTAAACCCAAAGAAGTAAAACAGGTGGCTCAAAGATAGGAATAGAGGGCAAACTTTTTATTGTTACAGAACATGGGAATTTTGTGCCAGATGCATGTATCAAAAACCAAACTATCAAAAGAAAAAAAAAGGTGTAAATGTGTATATATGTGTGTGAGAGACAGAGAAGGTTAAACAGGCCCTGAGAAAGGGATGGAGGAGAAGCGATTCTAAAATAAAATGTTTAGGGTGACCTGCGTGGCTCAGTCAGTTAAGCTTCTGACTTCGGCTCAGGTGGTGATCTCAGTTTGTGAGCTTGAGCCCTGCATCGGGCTCTGCACCGTCCAGAGCCTGCCTAGGATTCTCTCTCGCCCCCTCTCTGCCCCTCCTCCACTTTCCTTCTCTGTCTCTCTCTCTCTCTCCCCCCCCACTTCAAATAAATAAATAAACTTAAAAGATACTTGCGAAGTAAAATGTTTAAGCTCTAGGACATAAACTGTAATATTTTCTGCTGCTTATAATACATCTATTATTAATTTTGGGATAAATACTACTTAAAATGTAAGGTCAACAGAAAAGCCTTTTTTCGACAAGGGACGTACTGATCTGTTCTGTATTTCTTCAAACATTCAAACATCCAAGTGTCCACTATGTGCCAGGCACTTCGCACAAGATGCTAGGGATACAGAAATATAATTCCCACCATTATCGCCAATGGGCTCACACAATAATGGAGAAACATACTCTGAAACTCACAAAAACCACCAACACATAAAATGCTTGAAGTTGGGGCAAAAAGACTATAAGACAAGTGACTAAGCCTCAATGCATGTTAGAAAATGACTAAGAGTTTAACAAAAACATAGTAATGAGGATATGAACCACAACCAACGAGCAAAGCATGCACTTAGCTGACTAACTCAATAGCTAATTATAACCCTCTTCTCCTTCATTACTCCTCAACTGAGAAGCTGAAAAAAAATCCCAGATTTTCTCATTTCGAGTATCCCCTACAGCCAGAGTGGTCACTGACCCAGTTTTGGCCAATAAGACGTAAGAGGAAATCTGAACAATGGCTTCTAAAAAAGCATTTGTTTACCTTACTAAATGAACAGATTTAAGAAGACCTGCTGGTACTGCCTCCTTCTTTCAGCCTTAGATGAAAACATCTGCCTAAATTCCAAGAGCCATCTTGGGACAAGGTGAAAAGCATTAGGCTGAAAAACTTAGACTAAGAATGCAGAAGAGAAGAGCCTGAATCTTGGTAACACTCCTAAACTACCAGACATGCCCTGTTATAGGACTGCTTATGTTTGAGACTTCGTGTTAGGTGAGTTAATTAAATATCTTTTCCACTTAAGCCAATACTGGTTAGATTCTCTATTACCTGCAGCAAAAAGTAATCCAAATTTAGCCTCAAAGAAAAGCTTTTTTCAAGTAGACACAGAAGTTAGATTTTGGCAGCACCAATGAGGAACAAACTGAATGCTAACACCTATAACCAAGTATGATATTGAAAAGCTGCCATTAAAGATATAAAAATTACTTTCGAAACAGACATAAAACTTAAGAGGATAAAAATCACAGAATGTAGGAAAATAAAAATAACAAAATTAAAAGGTGATAGCTACAGACAAGCAAAAACACAGAGCAGTATATAAATACCTGAGTAAAATGTATAATCCAGATACCCAAATATACAGTAATACAAAATAATCCCGCACTTTCTCAATGATTAAAATTTTACTTTATAAATTTAGGGATGTAAAGTGTATACTTATGATATGTAGTATTATAATCCAGTTATATATTTATACGCCTGGAAATACTATTTTCTCCCCACTCACATGTCTTATAGAATAACTTTATCCAAACATTTCACATCTGTCTTCAATATAGGCGTCTTTTATTGATTCTTCTATAAGTTTTTCCAATACACATGGCCTTCATTTTTCCTTTTAACTTAAATTGAAGACAGCACTTTTTTTAAAGCTTATTTATTTTGAGAGAAAGAGAGAGCAGGGGAGGGGCAGAGAGGGAGGGAGAGAGAGAATCTCAAGCAGGCTCCACATTCTCAGCACAGAATCTGACTCCGGGCTAGATCTCAAGAACCATGAGATCATAACCTGAGCCAAAATCAAAGGTCAGACACTTAACTGACTGAGCCACGCAGGCACCCCAAAGACAGCAATTTTTAAAATCTGTTTATGTTGTCAATGCAATTTTTTCTGTGCCCTAAATTCCCATATGCATAATGTTGGGACTTAAAAAAAAAAAATCACACTGGTGGTCTTATTTGTATGATTGTCACAACAGAACCATACTGCCTTTTAAGTGACTTTATAAGATTTACTTACAATGGTATCTAACAATGACATCAATATTTCATTTCTTTGATGCCTCTTTTGTTTTTAACATTTTTTATTTATTTTTGAGACAGAGAGAGAGAGAGAGAGAGCGAGAGCGCAAGTGAGGGAGGGGCAGAGAGAGAGGGAGACACAGAATCCAAAGCAGACTCCAGGCTCTGAGCTGTCAGCACAGAGCCTGATGCAGGGCCCAAACCCACAAACTGTGAGATAACCTGAGCCAAAGTCAGACGCTTAACCGACTGAGCCACCCAGGCGCCCCTAAAATTGACGGATTTTAAATGTTTGCATATATAAGTTATTTTTAATCATTTTAGAGAACATTTGTATTTTAGAGCTTCTAAAAGCTCTTACTGAAACTACAGAGGTTCAAAGAACTACATGGATTACAATGAGATCATTCAGGTAAGGTAGAAATATATATGAATTACCAGATAAAGTTGTATCATATAAATTATAGAATGAAGTATAAGCCAAGGTTGGAAAGTGAGAGAGACACAGGAACTCTTACTTCCTTTAGTCTAACAATTCCACTCCTACAGAAATACTATGATAGTACACAGACACCTGTACAAGGATATTCAGTGCAACATTATCTGCAATAGTGAAAAACTAAAAACAACCTAAGTGTCCCTAACAGAAAACTAGCTAAATAAACTGTGATAGAACTATACAATGCACACAATGGGATATGCTGCAGTTGTTATAAGAAAGTTATAAAGAATGTGGTGCATCAATACATAATGACATGGAAAGAAATCCATGAGATATAAAGTGAAAAGAGCAAGATGCAGAAATAGATAATGTCATCCCACTTGTTTTTAAATGTTAAAAACTGTATGTATATGTTTGTTCCAGAAACTACAATAAAGAAACACTGAATTCGTAACACTGACTATTTACCCCTAGGGGAACGGAAAAGAAGATGGAGTGAGAGGAACAGAGAATTTAGGCTCGTGCCAGCTGTACTTTTTGAATGTTTACCATGAACATGTATTCCTTTAAAATTAAATAGCAGTATTAGGGATGCGTGGATGGCTCAGTCAGTAGAGCATCTGACTTCGGCTCAAGTCATGAATTCACAGATGGTGAGTTCGAGCCCCACGTCAGGCTCTGTACTAACAGCTCAGAGCCTGGAGCCTGCCTCGGATCCTGTGTTTCCTTCTCTCTCTGTTGCTCCTTTGCTTGCTCTCTCTCTCTCAAAAATAAATAAAGATTAAAAAATAATAATAAATAAAATTAAATAGCATTAAAAGAAAACAACCTTATTTAAAGAATGTGCTACCTCTTGACTCATTTAGATGTTTCTATGTGAAGCATTCTATACAACTACAAAACACCTGCTAGAATATTTGTTGACATATATTCAAACCTTTTATTTGAAATATTAAAATTTTGGTAATGAAAGAGAAATTAAACTAAAGGAGAAGCAAGGATAAAGATAAAGGAAATTCAGGGTCATGGGAAGGAGAAGATGGTTAACACTGTACCCTTTCACTTGTATAAATCCTCACTTCACTGCCATCATAAATAAATGAACTGAGTACCTTATGATATGTGTCAATTGATCCCTATCTTTTTAAGTATGTTCTCCTTTAGTACGTACCATGTTAATTTGGGAACAAGGATACTTTTGCTCTAATTCAGACTCTGAAACTGGTATGCGATTTGACCCTGAAACAAACATTTAAACTATCTACTACTTTCGATCTAAATTATTTTTCTGTTAAGAATCACTGTGCTGGCTGAAGTGCTGAATTGTGATTAGGGGAAACTGTGTTTCTGAAACACAATAAAGGCAAGGAAGGCTATTACTGGAACCCAATACATTTGTTAAGGTTCCTCTTTTCCTCTCTTGCCAAATAGCCATATTTAATGAAAAACTGCAAAAAATATAGGACTTTCAAACACTTAGATCCTGCAGTGATCATGGTTTGAGTTATTCCACTTGGCAAAACAGACCACACCCAGCCAAGATGCTGCAGAGGGCAAAGAAGGACAAGTAATTGGTTGAGGAAGGAGAAAAAAACTATGATTATAAATTTAGGACTCAAGCAACAGAAAATCAGGAGCTGAAGTAGCTTTTTTTGGTTTCTTTTTTTCTTCTTCTTTTCAACCCATTTCCTTAAATAAACAGTAGTGTTGTTAACTAAAAAATAAATACATACATATATACACAAATAATCTGTTTTATAATTTATAGGGATTTATGATAACAATGGGAAAGACTTCCAAAGGACTTCAACAAACCATCTTCACCTGCCTTTAGAGAAGCTTTGCTTTATCTTAGCTCCTGCACTACCAAATATATATTTCCAAAAACAGCATTATAGCTATGACATTTCAAGAACCTGAGAATACGGTCAACATACCTCAGTATCACAATAATGAGGTATACTAGAACACAAGTGATTAGGATACTTTCTAAAGACCACAACATTTTCTTAGTGGCAGTAGTGGTAGTGGTTAAAGGAAGCTTTGTTTAAAATGACATGTTACTGGGGCGCCTGGGTGGCTCAGTTGGTTAAGCGGCCAACTTCGGCTCAGGTCATGATTTCGCAGTCTGTGAGTTCGAGCCCCGCGTCGGGCTCTGTGCTGACAGCTCAGAGCCTGGAGCCTGTTTCAGATTCTGTGTCTCCCTCTCTGTGACCCTCCCCCATTCATGCTCTGTCTCTCTCTGTCTCAAAAATAAATAAACGTTAAAAAAAATTTTTTTTAATAAAAAATAAAATGACATGTTACTGTTTTTGCTTTGTCCAAATTCTTAAATTTAACCACATTGCTTCTTTTTAAGCAATTACAGTACCAGTGAGGCAATATAAAATTACACACAGACAATGTGGTGTTAGTGTTAGGTAGAAGAGACAGCAGCAGTGGAAGTAATGCCCTGAGACAGAGTCCCAAGTCCTTAAAGGAGAAAGACAAGGACAAGAGCTAGAGGCAAGGACAGTGACAGATAAGCCACACATTAAAAGCCCTGGGGCACAACAACCTCACCTTCAGGCTTCCAAGACCTTGGGGTGTTCTCCTCCTTTCCTCTACCACCTCTGCCCAGGGTAACCCCTAGAGTTATTACAATGCATTTGCATTGATGTACTGCCCTGCCCTGGAGAAGGGCTGCCTTGAGTTTCAGGTACAAATCCCAGTGGGGTCAAAAACTACCCCTCTCAATCCGTGGGAGGAGTTTCCTATTAAAGACCACCCCACTGTAAGTCACTGCGCCTCCCAAACCAGAGAGACCCAATAACATCCAATCCCAAAACAACCTATGGTAGATTCTACCAGCTCTCCCACCTGGTAGAGTGTACTTTTGCTTTAATAAACTGCTTTGTGCTTGTTACTTCCCTCCTGGCTGTCTTTATTCCAGCGAGTATCGCACGTGAATCTCCTTGTGGGGAATCCAAGGACCAAGACCTCCATTCACACAATGCAGACTCTCCGACTGGTAACATTAGTATTATCCTAGAATCAAGCTGATACTCATATACATATGTATGGAAGCAAAAATTATATGCTTTTCTTCCTGAAAATACGTTAGAAGGAAAATATCCAAAAGTTGTCACATGGCTTAGTTCTTTTGAACTCTTGCAAAATTTATCTGACCTTCAAATGATTCTCTATACTGGACAATATTTGGATGCTTCATGTTTGCCAACACTGCAACTTCTCTCCTTGACTCTTCCCTTTCTTTACTGGACATCTTAAATGGGAGAGAAAAAGAAAACATTAAATTAAACCATCAATAAACAATCTAAAAGTCCATCAGTAAGAGAGTGGTTAAAATATAACAGTACCAATAAAGCACAGTCCAAATAACAAAATAAAGACAGAAGTTAAAGAGAATGAGTTGAATCCACAAGTAAAAACATTTTAAGATGTTCAAACTAGATTAAGTTACACAACAGCAGGTGTTGTATTTTTTTAAACACTTAAACACATAAACACAAGCACACATCACAGAAAAAAATATGAAAGGATATACACACTATTCTGAAATTAATGGTTCTCTTTGGGATTATGGCAGCCTTTCACTTTGGGTTATGCATTGTCATGTTTGTTTTTGTTCTCTAAGGGTGAGCCCTACTGAAACCAGACTATTAGTTGAATAACCAAAGAAAAAAAATACTTACTCTTGAGATGTTAATTTCCTTGATAACATATTGTCTGTCATCTTCTGTAGATTTAACAAGAATAGCTTTTCCAAATGAACCTTCTCCAATCTTCTGTAGTCTAATATACTTCTCCATGGTTCTTTTTCTAAGGCATCTTAACAGATATACTAGACATTAAAGAAAAGTAACAGTTAACAGAGATAAAGCATGTCTTCCATAACAATTATGTCAAATTCAATTCTAATTCCTTAGTGACTTGCTTACTTTAAAAAAAATACTTAAAATCTTAAAATTAGATTAACTTTATCTCAATTTTACTCATACAACCTAGTTATAGTTCAAAAGAGAAAAACAGTGACATTTCAATGTTATAAGAATGCTTTGCTACAACAGATAGGGGCGCCTGGGTGGCTCAGTCGGTTAAGTGTCCGACTTCGGCTCAGGTCACGATCTCATGGTCTGTGAGTTCGAGCCCCGCGTCAGGCTCTGGGCTGACAGCTCAGAGCCTGGAGCCTGCTTCTGATTCTGTGTCTCCCTCTCTCTCTGCCCCTCCCCCATTCATGCTCTGTCTCTCTCTGTCTCAAAAATAAATAAACGTTAAAAAAAAAAAAAAAGAATGCTTTGCAAAGTCAAATACTGTATATACTTAACGTACAGAGACAAAATTTTTCCTATGTGAGTTAATTAGCAGCATTATTTTATTATCTCCAATAAGAATGCATTTCCCAAAATTATTTCATTCTCTCTTATTAGACATTAAATTATTTACATTGTTTGTTATTATAGAAAAACTTTAAAATTTCTGTACATACATTTTTATGTACTTATTATAAGGATTTCTTTGGGATAAATTATTAGTTCAAAGAATATGCACATGTTAAAATTTTGAAACATAGAGCTTAAATGTTTTACAGACATGTTATTTTTTTTTCCTAAGAAATAGAGAGCACACAAGTGCAGGAGATGGGTGGAAAGGGAGAGAGAATCTCAAGCAAGCTCCATGCCCAGCAGAGAGTATGACAGGGAACTTGATACCACAATCCTGAAGGCATGACTGGAGCCAAAACCAACAGCCGGATGTTCAAGACTGAGCCACTCAGGCACCCCTACTAATATTCTAACCAGCAGTGTACAAAAGTACCTCTTCCTAGATACCCTTTTAACACCGGTTATTATTTATTAAAATCTCTGAGAAGCCATAAAGGATAGTAGTTAATGAGCACTAAAACTTTAAGTTGGGGAGCCTGAATTTAAATCCTGACTTTATCACTTTTTTATTATGTGACATTGGACAAGTTACTCAGCTTTATGTGTCTCAGTTTGCTCATCTGTAAAATGTGGATAACAATTGTACATACTTACAGAACTACTGGGAGGATTAGTTAATTTCAGTATTCTATTGTAGAATAATGCCTGACACATAGTGAGCACTGTCACTGTTGTTACTGTTACTCATTACATTCAACAGGGAAATGGTGCCTCATTTTTATTTGAATTTCTGCTGCTTATCAGTTAATTTGAAAAATTCTTCCACATTTATTGAACATTTGTATTTCTTCTTTTTTGAACTACTCATTCATGTTCTTTGTTCGTTTTCTACTGGAATAGTCTTTTTATTAATTTGTAAAAGTCCCTTTTTAATGAAGATGTTAGCCCTCTCCATCATAAATATTTTTTCCTTATATGCTATCTGCCTTTCTATTTTATTTACATATAAAAATTTATTTTGATATTATTTTGATATTAATTAAACATGTTATTAATCTTCATATTTCTGCCTTTGGTATCATAATTAGACCCTTACCATACCAAGGTACTTGACTAGGGTCATTAGTAACTTTAGTAATAGTAATTTCAGGAAAGTGATGGGTGGGATAGAAGCCAGAGTCCAATCCTAGTTGGCAAAAGCTTAAAAAAAGTCAAAGGGAAGGAAGAGGGAAAGAGAGTGAAATGGTCACAATCATTAGCACAGTCTATTGGCAAGATTACCCCAAATTATAGTAAATTAATTCACTGTATTAATTTAAAACTAATAAATACTTAATTTGTCTAACTTGTTCTTTTCTATGTCTATTCACATCAAGCAGGCCTTCAATGTAGGATTCCCTTCTAGGAGAAAATGGCCTTGTCATGAAGACCGCATAAATATTTCTGTGACAGTTTACCATATTTCTCATGATAAATTAACAAATCCATGTTCTCATTTCATCCATCAATACTAAATTTGTTTAATTTTACTTTGCCTCTAAAATATGATCCAATCTCCTTAAATGACAAAATTTATATTCAGGACCTGTAAGACTAAAGTCCAGAACCCAGCTTCTGGTAAAATCAATGGGATAATTATGCCTGAGGAACTTCCGTGGGAAAGAGCCTTCTTCTATCGTAGAAAACATTACAACCACATTACATTTCAAAATTTCTGTAAGATATGACAAGGCTTTTAGCAACTTTAAGAAAAATAGGAAATTAACTATTACAATAACTATATAGTATCATCAGTGAGTTAAAGAAGTCACTCCAAACATACTCTCAAGTCCAAGATGGTCAACTGGCATAATATAATGGCTATCTGGACACCAGCCAGAATGTAATGATTTCTCCCAGACATGAATATATTATATTACCATGCTATTTAGGAAAAAATAGCAAGATAAACTCATCTTAGAAAACTAAATTTCACAAATCAAATTACATTAAATAATAACCATATAATAAGATTATTTCACAATCATCATTATTCTGTGACTGCTGCCAAGAAAGAGAAACAAAATTAGTCAATTTGGCTCTGCCTCAAAATTCAGTTGCCAATTCCTTTCCAGGGACCACACTGATGAGACAGAAGTTCCAAGAGTCCCTAGTACCACACCCTACTGCCTACCACATTCCTGAGCACTGTGGTTCTGACAACTCAGTGTAGGAGAATCTGCTGCTCCTGGTAGTGAAGAACGATGATTCTAATTGCCAGCAAATATTGTCAAGTGCAGAAAGCTTTCTGAACAATAAAAGGCTTGTGGTCAATGGATTTCAGAGCAACTCACAAGTCCTTTTCTGCAGAGTCTACACTAAACTACTGTTGTACACTGGAGGAAGGGGAAAACATGAAAAGATAGAGTACTTTCGGTGCCTTACAACATATTTAACCAAGCTACTTATTTCCTAGTCATGAGACTTCTCGGCTGCATTAAAATCCTAAAAGATTTTTCAAACTAAATGAAAGGGGCGCCTGGGTGGCGCAGTCGTTAAGCGTCCGACTTCAGCCAGGTCACGATCTCGCGGTCTGTGAGTTCGAGCCCCGCATCAGGCTCTGGGCTGATGGCTCGGAGCCTGGAGCCTGTTTCCGATTCTGTGTCTCCCTCTCTCTCTGTCCCTCCCCTGTTCATGCTCTGTCTCTCTCTGTCCCAAAAATAAATAAAAAACGTTGAAAAAAAAAAAATTTAAAAAAAAAAAAAAAAAAAAAAACTAAATGAAAAATAATAAAAAAATGTACAATAGGCTTACACATCCAAAATCATCATAATGTATAACTGAAAGACCATCATAATCCTGTTCTAATTTCATATTCGTAATAAACCAAAATTACAAATGTTTGTCCTTTCTGTGCTTCAGCTTCCAACATCAAATGAAAATCACAATACCAACTTGACACTATTCTTAAAGTCTCTAACAATTATATCAATGTAATCTCTATAATATATACCTGATATTAAAGATATTCAAAGCATAAAATCAAAGATGTTTTTGATATTTAAGCTTTCCAAAGAGTTATGTGATATAACAAATAAAATGATGGATTTGGAAAAACTATGTGACCAAAAGCAAACCACCTGATTTCTCTGCAACTTGTTTCCTTCATCTAAAAACACTAACAATTTAGGACACCTGGTGTGGCTCAGTCAGTTGCATGTCTGAGTTTGGTTCAGGTCATGATCTCACGGCTCATGAGTTCAAGCCCTGAGTCAGGCTCTGTGCTGACACCTCAGAGCCTGGACCCTGTTTTAGATTCTGTGCCTCCCTCTCTCTCTGCCCC
Source organism: Panthera tigris (assembly GCF_018350195.1). Taxonomy (NCBI): domain Eukaryota; kingdom Metazoa; phylum Chordata; class Mammalia; order Carnivora; family Felidae; genus Panthera; species Panthera tigris. The sequence goes on along the minus strand of NC_056663.1, from coordinate 58,726,289 downwards.
TCCCCATCTCTGTCTATCTCTCTCTCAAAAATAAATAAACATTTTTAAAAACTAAAAAAAGATAAATAAAAACACTAACATTTTAAAGATAATACTACCTTAAGGGCCCTACCAACTTTACTAGTCTATAATTCAAAGAAAATTAAAAAGTTAGGTCACAAAACAGTACACTTCAACATTGTTTAGAATTGTACCATTAGCCACAAACAGTAGGAATGACAGAGAAATGCAGCCAAAGTCTTTCCTTCAGAGAAATCAAAAAACACAAGAGTAATTTCTTCAGCCTGTATCTTTAAAAAGTCAAAAAATAAATTGCAATTTGGAGTTAAACATATCAAACTGAACATACATATTTACCTCTACTTCTTTCCCAGACCTAACACAACTTTAAAGGGATCAAAATGGCAGAACAGGAGAGAAAATAACAGCAATAAATTTCTGGAAGCTGACAAACACATGAACAAGCAGCAACCAACTTAGGAAACTAGAAAAAGTTGTACTGTAACCCAGCAGGGGAAAATAAGTCAATTTCCACTACAAATTAGCTCAATAACAGGAAGAAAAAGGTGCCTCTGTGAGGGAGGATAATACCAGAACTAAAACAGGATTGGCTGAAAGGCTGTGTAATAGCATGAGACACACAGTTTGCCTCCTCCACCTCACCTAATCAGGTGGCCACCCCTCTCTCATGCCGGCAAAAGACTATAGATGTCTCTAGATTAGAGATACCAACATAGCTGAGAATGGTACCATCCATGATGTGGGAGATTAAGTGAAGGTCTACATAATAAATGGTACCAGCCATGATTCTGTAGCTTGTATCAGACCATCCTACCTCCAAAAACAACCAAAATACTGAGTAAAATATATAAAACAACAGACAGGAATTGAGGGGCTATAATCATTGAGAGGTGGGAAAATGCTAATAAGTTCCACATTCACCCCAGCCTTCTCCCTAGAGACATTTTCCAAACTGTGACGTAGCACCATGGAGCTTAAGTAGAAAGCACCAATCCTATTGAGCTAAGGAGAAGAGAGGTCAGAGTTTAAGGCTGCCAAAATCCTGGAGAGAAGGAAAAAGAACAGAAAAAGCCCCAAATTCTGCACATAAATTCCTCTCCTGTCAGTTAGCCCATTCCCAAGTTGTGCATACTCAGAGCAAGACTAAAACAGACTAGTCCTAACAAAGCCTAACACCAATTTTGATAGGATAAAAGAGTAATCTGCTAATACTCCCATCAGCCTGTCAGAAAACATAACAAATTTTTTGGAAGATACATGTTCCAGAGCCTCTATGACTTTCATTCACAACATCCAGTATCCAGTCAAAAATCATGAGGCGTGGGGCACCTATGTGGCTTAGTGGGTTGAACAGCTGACTCTTGATTTCAGTTCAGCTCATGATCCCAGGGTTGTGGGATGGAGCTCCGCATCAGGCTCCATGCTTATGCAGAGCATGGAGCCTGCTTACGATTCTCTCTCTCTCTACCCCCCTCCCTCTCCTCCACTTGTGAAAGAAAGAAAGAAAGAAAGAAAGAAAGAAAGAAAGAAAGAAAGAAAATAAATTAAGGGAGCCTGGGTGGCTCAGTTGGGTTAAGTATCCAACTCTTGATTTCGGCTCAGGCCATGATTTCACATTCTTGGTATATAGTCCTGAGTTGGGCTCTGCGCTGACAGTGTGGAGCCTGCTTGGGATTCTCTCTCTCCCTCTCTCTCTCCGTACCCCCTCCCCACTCTCACTCCTGTTCTCTCCCTCTCAAACAAATATTTTTAAAAACTTATGAGGCCTATAAAAAAAAAAAAACAAAAGAACCAAATAACCAAAACCAAAAGAAATAAACAATAGAAATAGAATTACAAATGACTCAAATATGGACATATCATAGAGGATTTTAAATAACCATGAATAGTATGTTCAAGAAAATAAGAGGAAAAGATGAACAAAAGTGATTTTTTTTAAAGATGGAGAATTTCAACAAAGAACTAAAATTTATTTTTTAAAAGTAAATGAACATTCCAGAACTAAAATAGAAGATATCTGAAATTAAGAAGGCATCACATGGTTTTTACACAAGATAGGATATAGAAGACAGGTTTTTAACCTGGAAAATGAATCAACAGAAAATATTCAAGGGGCACCTGGGTAGCTCAGTTGATTAAGTGTCTGACTCTTTATTTCGGCTCAGGTCATGAACTCACAGTTTGTGATTTCTGAGCCCCACGTCGGGCTCCGTGCTAACTGCAAGGAGCATGCTTGGAATCCTCTCTCTCCCTTTTTCTCCCTCTCAGCGCTGCACCCCCCTCCCCACTTACTGGATCTCTCTCCCTCAAAATAAATGAATAAAACTAAAAAAAAAAAAAAAAAAAAGGAAAATAGAAAGAAAACACAAGCACACAAAAGAAAAATAGGGAGGAAGACTTAATATTAAAAAAGATTTGTTTTTTAATTTTTAAAGTTTGAGAGAGAGAGAGAATATGAATGGTGGGGGGGCAGAGAGAGAGGGGGGACAGAGGATCCAAAGCAAGCTCTGCATTAACAGCAGAGAGCCTCATGCAGGGCTTGAACTCATGAAATGTGAGATCATGACCTGAGCTGAAGTTGGATGTTTAACCAACTGAGCTACTCAGGCACCCCAAATCAGAAAACTTTTAATTCTTAGTCTCTACATTTAATTCTGCCCTAATAAAAACACAAGCTTTATGGGTCACAGTGATTAGACAAGCTGATTTGAAGTCAATATGAGAAAAAAGCAAGAATAGCCAGAGAAATACTGAAAACAAAACAAAACAAAAAACACCAATGAAGGAAGACTTTTCTACTTGATATCAAGACACATTTTTAGGGGCATCTGAGTCGCTCAGTAGGTTAAGCGTCCAACTCTTGATTTCGGCTCAGGTCATGATCTCACAGTTAATGAGATCAAGCCCTGGGTGAGGTTATGCACTGACAGTGCATATCCTGCTTGGGATTCTCTCTCCCTCACCTCTCTCTCTGCTCTTCACCTCTCTCTCTCTCTCTCTCTCTCAAAAAAAAAAAAAACAAAACTTTTTTTAAAAAAAGGACACATTATATTACAATAACACACACATATATTACAGTAACTATGAAATTGACAGGCAAATCATAGAAAGTCAAAAACATTTTTTTTTTAACTTGGTGGATGAGCATGATGACATTTCAACTCGGTGGTGAAAAATTAAATTTTGAAATAAATAATATTTAGACAATTAGGTAGTAATGTGTGGAAAACACAAAGCTTACACTCATTTTCTTCACTTTACATCAATGCAAATTCCAGATGATAAACTACTTAAATGTTAAAAAAAAAAAAATAGGATGACTTTTGATTGTTTGTTTTTTTAATTTTTTTAATCTTTATTTATTTTTGAAAGAGAGAGACAGAGCATGAGTAGGGGAGGAACAGAGAGAGAAGGAGACACAGAATCTGAAGCAGGCTCCAGGCTCTGAGCTGTCAGCCGAGAGCCTGATGCGGGGCTCGAACTCACGAACTGCGAGATCGTGACCTGAGCCAAAGTCGGACGCTTAACCGACTGAGTCACCCAGGCACCCCTTTGTTTGTTTTTAAAGAGAGAACATGGAAGTACACACGGTGAGGAGCAGAGGAAGAAGGAGAAAGAGAATCTTAAGCAGCTCCAAACCCAGCATGGGAGCCTGAGGGGAGGCTCTATCCCAGGTAGGGTGAGATCATGACCTGAGGTGACTGAGCCACCCAGGTTCCCCACGTATCTGACTCTTGATCTCAGGTTAGGTCTAGATCTCCGGGTCATGAGTACAAGCCCCACCCTGGGCTCCATGCCCAGTGTGGAGCCTACCTAAAATAATAATAATAATAATAATAATAATAATAATAATAATAAAAGAGATAAATTTTGTTATGTATATTTTACTTTAATTTAAAAAAGTATAAGACTTAGCATTTTCATCCATCAGAATGGCAAAATTCAGGAAGTTTATTACCATACTATGTTGGAGGGGAATATAAAAAAACAGAATATGGTGTGAATACAAATCGATACAAATACTAAGGAATATAAAATTCCACAATATCGCAGTGCCTGGGTGGCTCAGTTGGTTAAGTGTCCGACTCTGGCTCAGGTCATGATCTCACGGTTTGTGAGTTTAAGCCCGGCATCGGGCTCTGGGCTGACAGCTCACAGCCTGGAGCCCGCTTGGGATGTCTCCCTCTCTCTCTGCCTCTCCCCTGCTCACACTCTCTCTCTCTCAAAAATAAATAAAACATTAAAAAAATTAATAAAGAAAAATAAAATCCCACAATATCTACCAAAATTATTATCAGTGTTCACTTTGATCCAGAAATTCCATTTTTAGGAATCTACCCTACAAGTATTTCCAAATGTATGAAAATGACACATACACAAACTTATCCTCTGCAACACTGTTTGAAATGATAAAATGTAAATATCCACAAGCAAATCAAAAAGAAGCAAGGGGGCTCAATCTCAGGACCATGAGATCATGACCTGAGCCGAAATCAAGAGTCGGACATTTAACTGACTCAGCCACCCACATGCCCCGACAAGAATTAATTTCTAGGTACCAGAATTATAAATATGGCATACTACCATTTGTGTATTAAAAGGAAATATATGTATGTTTATACTTACTTACTTATATATGTGAGTATACATATATATATAAAATCCTTACATGTATACACACACATAATTCCTTGCATGTGTAATACCTCTGAAGGGATACACAATGAACTGGTATACTATTGGCTGCCTTTAGGGAAAGGAACTGAGTAATTAAGAGGAAGATTTTTTTCAGTCTTTTGTACCTTCTAAATTTTAACCATATGAATATATTATTTATTCAAAACAATAAATAAAATTTAAAAACAATAAATGCCGACAGAAAGAAGAATGCTAGCTAAATCAATTTCTCCAGTTAAAATCCTTAAACAGTACCCATTTCCAAACATTTAACGTTGACATTCAAAGTTCTCCTACATGGCATACTTCTCAAGTATGTCAACTATGTTCCAAAAAAAATCTTAGCCTCTAGTCAAATTAGACACCTTTTCTCACATTTAACTAAGACTTTTTTAAGCCACAATAGGGAGTGTTTAACAAAATAAAATTTGTGCACCAAATATGAAAAATGCCAGAGTACATGAACGAAAACTATATCTTCACCAATCTGGAACTTTTAAATCTCTTCAGCTCTTTTTTAGCTATCTGATGGACAAATTTTCACTAAGAGAAACACTGGTAGAGGAATGTCAACAGAGTTCACGAAGTCCTTATGGTTCTGTCTGCAGCTACAATCCATACATATGGTTTTCCAAATATTAAATAACATTTTGAACAGTGGGAGAAGGACAATTTACCTTCTCAGTGAGTCAAGTCCCTGATCTATTTCCTATTAGTCAAAAAAGCAGACAGCAAAAATGGGATTCCATTAGACTTCTTTCAAAACATTTTTCTTCTCTGTAAGTCTATACACACAACAATTACTGGCTTCCCTAATGGAAACCACCAACACGTAAGTAAAGAATTTATATTCATGAAATGGTGTCATGTCCACAACTTAAAGGGTAGAGATTGGAGTAAAATGTACGAGGAATACAATGTCACCGTATTAAAATTACCTCAACAGAATTTCTGTGGCCAAGTTCCATAACCCTTACTAAACTCCTAATGCTGACTCTTATTGTGCAAAAACCTGTTTTCCCACAAAAGATGCTCCTTACCTTTCACCTAGAACAAAGAGCAATCTGAAATGAAATAGATCTGTGGACTCTCTAATACCAAACAAATCTAAACTAGAAACAAAACACTACTTCTCTCCATATTTGGCTCCCCTCCATCATCCCTACAATACTGCTGCATCACATGAAAAGACTATTATTATATTGGATATTACTTTTAATCCTTCATAAATATTTCTATTACTCACCATGGCAAAAAAAAAATTTCTGCTTCTTGTGGGTGGAGCTTAGAGAATAAAAATTAGGTCTGTATAAAAAAAAGTTATGATGAACTCCGAAAGTAGTATAACTTTTAATGCCTTACATAGGAGATTGTTTCAAATTACATAAATTGAAATAGAAAACTATAAGCTACCAGTTAATTCTCACTCATTTTTTATTAAAATATATAGGTGCTTTAAAATCGGAGGCAACATATACGCAATGTAAATGACTGTTTATCCATACCAAGATTTCTATTATTATTTTAACTCCGTTATCACTATAACTTTTTAACTAATGTCTGAGGACTGCTTTGTATTACATACTGTTCTTGAGAGAATTAAAATTTTAATGAAATGAATATATTATTTTCCATGTACTTAGAGTTAGTATCCCTGCAAGCTCTACATAAGCAAGTCGAAGCAAGATCTCCTCATTCCCAGTACCATTTTACTATTTTGCATATCATTGCTTCCCCCAAGTGCAACTCACCTCAATGACACAGGGCGTTAGTCGAAATAACGGTGATGATCGACAAGCATCGGTCTAGGTGTAGCAACCTTCCTTTGGCAATTAATGAGGCAGAGGCATCATCCCGCATTTTGAAAATGACATCCTGAAAGAGAAACCAAGTCTGTCTAACCTGCAGCAGCTCACAGACCACTTGAAGGGGTGCACTGAGACTCCTACACCCGACACCAGACTTTGGCTGACCCCTCAGGCTTGCCTCCTTGCCGCCTCCGGCAACGCCCCATGAGACAGGTCCACACTACTCAGAGCAAACGGATTGGTTTCTGAGCCCCCTTGGAAACGGCGGGCGGCGGCAAGGGGAGTGCCCGGGTTACCGCCCCTGCAACTTCACAGAGGTGGTTGCTAGTGGCCTCGGCGGGATGGGGGTGGGGGGATGGCATCTGGGACAGGGAGGCTACCTGCCTGCCACGTCCTTCTGTTTCGCGACGCTTGTTCTGTACTCGGGGATACGCGGACAACTGCTTAGGACTCCAAGCGGACGACTATGCACCCTAGCGCCCCCAACCCCTAGCGCGAATGCAGAGGAAGGGGGAGCGGCCAGCGCGTCACTGGCGCTGGCGTGTGACGTCAGCACGCGGAAGCTGGCGCGCATTGGGGGTGGGGGGGAAAGGAGTGGCGCGGCGTGGCGGGGCGGGGCAAAGGCACAGCAGGTGAGAGAGGATGAGAAAAGGAGGCAAAGGAGATGAAAGGGAAAGAGTGAGTCAGAGATGAGGGCTAGAACTCACAAATAGAAGCTGATTTTGATTAAAGCATATTATAAATTTTTCCCACAAATACTACACAGAGAATGGCACTTTTTTTTGTTGTTAACGTGAAGGTTGTTCCTTAGGGATACCGCATGTTTTAAAGTAATTTTGCTTTAGAAAGCAAGCTTGTTTCTAGTATATCTTGGATGATTACAGCAAGAAAGTATTTTTAAGCCTTGACTTTGTTTTTTAAAGGCTATAATGTAGTTTTCTACACATTTACATCTAATGTGTGTATAAATTACTTGCCGGTGTATTCAAAGGTGGTTGAAGCACCATTCTTTATGGCAGGACTTTCAAAGACAGGAAGAGATTTTCTTGTAATAAGGGATCAAGTCTATCGTCGTCATGAGTAGCTCTATGGCTAAGTTGCCTTATCTAGAGTATTCCTGAGATGCTGGAGAATCCAAACTTGAAGCCAAAGGAGGACGGTGGCTTGTCTACTACATAAGCTACATTCCAGGTTGTATCTGTTGGACATGTGATGTATGTAGCCTGGTGGAAAGTTTACAGATTTTACCAGAGACCTCAGAGGTCAAAGATTCGGATCAGTGCTTCAAAGAAATAGCTTTCCTTCTCTCTCATACTCTAATACATCAACACCCAAGACCCCTGTGAGTTTTCCCAATCTGTGGTTTAGCCAGGCTTATAAGAAATACTAAAAGGAAGACAAGACAAGACAAGACAAGACTATTACTGGCAAGGAAATTGAAAGTTTTTGGCTTCTTTGCCAGAAGATGGCACTGCAAGTCATCCAAACTGGCAAATTGGAGAGAATCTGCTTTGGTTTATCTCCTCTTCAATCTCCATCCATTCAAAAGACTTGTTTTCCTCATTTTCTCATTTCTAGGCTAACCTCCTTTGGCCCCTCCCACCCTCAGTTAGCAGGAATTTTGGTGTCTGAATGCACAATAACGACAGTTCTACCCACGTACCTTTATACAGCAAAGCAGCATAAGAATGTTGCCAATTGCTAATCTAAGTAAATTCTCTTTTGCTGCATTCATGAAGAATGGCTAGTCGGATACCTCCTTAGGTAACTCTTCAGGCTCTTATCATAAACTGTTGGAATATAAACTGCTACTGTCTTTGTAGAAGCCATGCTAGCAATATGCATATCCTTTTGACTTATTTTGTCAAGTCTGTAAAATAACACCATACAACATGCCTCCCCCCCCCCCCCAGAATGGTAGAATTGCTGGCAGAAGGAAATGGTTTACACAACCTCCACTCGCTGATAAGCTCTACAATTTGTTTCTCTGTATCTGCCAGGGTAGCAGTTCTAGATCTGCTTTGAATAGATAAACTCTTACCACTGTGAGTAATTATATTTTCCCCTTTCCTGAGGGCTTAAAGATTTTATTGGCTGCTTACTGAGGAGGGAATAAAGCTAATGTGAGTATTGGTAGAGTTTTTGTTACTAATGCATCAACTCAGTTTTAATCAAAAGAAAATATGATTTCCAGTACAAGAAACTGATTTTACTCCCATAACTTATTCTGCTATACCTCCTAATATTTCCTATATACTGAGGGCTTCTTATTAATTTTTGTTTGGGTTTTTTTATCCAGTTTTATTAAGATATAAGTGACATACAGTACTATATAAATTTAAGGTGTACAGTCTAAACATTTAACTTATATATTATAAACTGATTATCATTAATAATTATTAGTTTAGCTGATACTCATTATCTCATATAAAGAAGAAAGAGAAAAAGTTGTTTTTCTCTTGTGAGAACTTTTATGGAAAAAATTAAAAAATAACAAGAACTTCTAAGATTTATTCTTTTACCAACTTTCAAATATACTATATAGCACTGTTAATATAGACATCATGTTGTACATTACATCCTCAGTACTTAATTATAACTGAAAGTTTGTAGCTTTTGACACCTTATCAAATCCCCCCCCCCCCCCCCCCCCCCCCCCCCCCGCCCACACACACTCCTACTAAGGGCTTTTTGAAATGGATACTAAGACCTGTAGTCAAAAGATAAATTAAAAAACCTATCGTAGGCAGAATAAAGGCCACCCAGTGATTTCCCTGCCCCCCAATCCCTGGAATCTGTGAATATATTAGGTTACATGGCAAGGGGGAATTAAAGGTGCAGATGGAATTAAAATTACTAATCAGCTGACCTTAAAATAGGGAGATGAGCCTGGATTATCCAGGTGGACCCAATGTAATCACAAGAGTCCTTAAAAGTGAAAGAGGAAGGCAAGAGAGTCAGAATCAGAAGGAAATGTTACTTTAGAGGAAGTTCAGAATGAGAACTTCTCTTTAGAGGAAGAACAGAATGAGAAAGATTCAAACCACTGCTGCTGGATTTGAACATGGAGGAGGGGGCAATTCAAGTGGTCTCTAGAAGCTGCAAAAGGCACAGAAATGGATTCTCCCCTAGAGCTTCTAGAAGCAAACACAACACTGCTACCATCTTAATTTTAACCGGTGAGATTTGTATCGGACTTCTAAGCTACAGAACTCTAAGATAATAAACCTGTGTTGTTTCAAGACACTAAATCTGTGGGAATCTGTTGTAATAGCATACTAATACAAACTCGTATTCTTTTAAGGTTCCAGGAGCAGAGTAGATCAGGCTGACTGGTAAATTCTTTTTATTGTGTACGAAAAGCCCACAGCTTCATAAAGTATCTGGTAAGAACTCCAACCAGACAGAATCCCTTCTGGAACACTTGCTGAGAAGGAATAAGATCAAGCTGGAAGTATTCACATTAGAACACATAAAGAAAATGTTCAAGGGATCTGATTATAGTCCTTACCATGTAAAACACCCAAGTCTGTTGAAGAGGAGGTTTAACACCACTAGATTCTTCTAACACAAATACTAGAGGAATTACAGAAAAGGTTCTTCCCTGGATAGAATCTATCGTTCTATCACTAAAATATCACATAGCATATTGTTTAGATAGATTGCCCATGTCTAATGTAGTTCTTCTAACTTAATGCTGCTTATTAACAGAATAATTATGAATATGGATACTGAGGCCCAAACTTGGAATAATTAAAACAATTTCTGAGAGTGGATTCCAAGCAAGAGTATTTTTTTGAAGCTCCCTAGGTGGCTCTGATGCAGAGTGAAGGTTGAAAACTACTGACAAGATGGTTGTATGTCAGAAATGGATTTAAAAATAAACATGTTCTTGCAAAAAAGTAAGGTAGTGTGTAGTATAAACAATATTACAGAAAACCAAATGTGCAAATAGACTCATTGTTGCCCACTTACAAGAGATCCTTGGGATAATCCCCCATGTAGAAACTAATACACTACCATAAAAGGATTTAGGATTTATTTATAAAAGGATCATAGAAAGCAGATATGATTGATTAATAGCCTCTGACTATTCTCTACTATTCTCAGAGTCTATGTGCTTCTTCCCAAAATTAGGCTACATATCTTCATTGACAGAAGAAAACATCTAATGTCTGTAAATCTCTTGTAAGACTTGTCCAACAGTGTTCCAAGTTACATAAAAGTGTTCTTGGATATTATCACGGTGCCATGAATTTGACCTTGATAAAAGAAATGAAAGAGTCATGAGAAGTTTGACTGTATTGTGAGCACTCCCACTATTACCATGGGCACAATACCAATTGTAGCCATGAAATTGTGTAGCCCAGAATTGTATTATTTGAGAATATTCAATTCTGCCCTGGTAAAAAAAAAAAAAAGAAATGGTATAAGAAATAACACTCACGTGTTAAGCAGATAAGTTACTAACCTGTGTTATATGGTGGACAGGTAAAGTTAACAGGACATATACTTTTGAACATAGGTAGAAAAGTCTGGAAAGACTAAGAGATGCCTAATATTAATGAGGCACTAAACATATGAGAGGCATCTAATCATTAAGCACTAATATACTCATGATGTACTCAATATACACGAAACACTCAACATTCACAGGTCTTAATTCTGTGGCCCTGTGTGACATTCACACTGTGTCCCACATGACCTGCTCCAAAAGTGCAAAACCTGTACCTGCTCAATGGGTTAACTGGCAAGCTACAGAGGTGCCCAGGTACTCTTGCCCCTGCATCTCTTTAAAATATCCAGAGTGTCATTGGCTTAGGCATCTTCCATCTTTGAACCCTTGCTCAAATATCAACTCTGGTCCTAATTACCTAACCATGAACAGAAAGGTTAATATGCCAAAAAGAGAGATAAGACATATTAGCATTGCATAACCACATGTTTCAAATCATGTGTCTTTCCTCTCGACTTGTACCTTATCTGAAGTGTGTTAATTTTTCCCTCTTGCTTCTCATGGTATGTTAGCCTTTCTGTGAACTCTGAGATAGCTTATCTGGTAGTATATTTGGGGGGTATCATTGTATGAGTGTAATTTCCCACACAACACCAAGCAGGTACTATCTGGATATTACTTGGAATTGTATGTTATAAAGAATTTCAAAAGAGTGCAACTCTTTTGCCTAATATCCTATAATTTTTAACTCTGCACTCAAAAAATTCCAGACTTTGCTGGCAACAAGGGAAGAATCCTTAATTTTGGTAGGTCCTAAGATATGTCCTTAGAATAATTTTTAATCTTTTAAATTTTCCAAATAAACCAGATTAACAATTTTTGGAATATTTATTTTAGTAGAGTTTATTTTAATTGGAGGAAGCTAAATTTCTTGATCCTACGAAGGTCACTCGAGTGGCCCACTGATTACTGCATATGCTGGGTGACTAGACCTCACTGTTCCAGGATTAGATAGCAAGAACTTTTGGAATTTTTTGCCTGTTTGTTTAAGTGGTATAGTCTGAAATTCAGACTTGTGGAAATATGTGTAATCTTTTAGCTATAACTTCATGTGAGACCTAGAGATAAGGGAAGGGCAAAGGGGGGTTTGAAAAAAAGTTACACTGAGAGAAATGTGATTTGTGGGTTGATGCCCACACTGAATTGGGAAGTCAATGTAAATAGTGATTTGAGTCTGTGAGTTTGTCAGCTGGTGCAAACAGATATATAAGCCAAAAAAGCTGGTGCTTAAGCCTATTAAGGCATAAAACCCTTTTGGGTGAGGGTTACACAAAGAGGATTTCCTTTTCTCAAAACAACAACAAAAAAATCAAACACAAGCAAAACAAACAAACAAACAAAAACCCCAAACCTACTAGTGTATCAGGAAAGGAAGGAGCACTCTTTCACCACTTTTGGGCAGGTGGCTGTGCATTTGAGAATAGTGACTCCTATCTCTCTTTTTTGTTTTTGAACTGGAATGCCTACAACTGTTATCTTATGCCCATCCCACCACAGTATTTTGGGAGTATTGGGAGTGGATAACTTGCCTCTTTAGTTTCACAGGTCCACAGATGAAGAATTAATAGATTACAGGCAGGAACATCATCTTCATTTGATTTGGAAGAAATTTTGGACTTTGAGCTGATGATATTTAGATTAAGAGGAAGTTTTGAACTTTAAGTTGATGCTATATTGGGATGAGCCCTTTCAGAACCTTGGAAAAGGGTGAATGTATTATATTTTATCTATAAATCATCAGGGGCTAGAGGGCAGACTGTGGGAGGTAAATTCTGAGATGGCCCCAAGATTCCCATGCCCTGAAGTACATGCAAAAATATCATTGCCTCTCCTTCACTGTGGGCCAGACTGTGAATATAGGGATTTCACTTCCATTATAAGGTTATTAATCAATTGACTGTGAATTAATTAAAAAATGAGATTATGATGGATGGGCTTGACTTAATTAAGTGACCCCTAAAAAAGAAGTCAGAGAAATTCTCCTGCTGGTTTTGAAGAGGTAAATTACTATGTGGTGAGAAGGCCATGGAGTTAGGACTTGAGGATGGTCTCTAGGAGCAGAGAGCAATTCTGGTCAATAGTAAGAAAACAGAGACGTCTTGCAATAAAACAGGGACCTCAGTCCTATAACCAGAAATGTACTGTCACAGGACCCTGATTAAAACGCTTTTCTGTTATATACAACTATCAAAAAGGTGTTGAAACTAGAATATTGGTGATATTAATGTTTATAGAGTGCTATGTACCTTGAAAATACAAAATATATATGTAAGTCAGATATTCATTACTCTCTTGTACTGGAGGGCCCAAGAAGTGTACAGTCAAAAGCTCTGGTATACAATTTACAGTTTAATAAAAATTTGGTAGGGAAGCAAAGAAGGTTCTCTAGCATATCCCACTTTTTTATATATGTATATCTTTGTATATGCCTAGAAAGTTCCCCAAGACACTTAATTGTATTTTTTGGGGGGGACAGTGACACTAAGTGTCAGGTTGTACAGGACACCAACTTTCAATTTGTATTTTCTGTATTCTTTCAAAATATTTTAACTCATTGTATTAGCTTCCTAAGGCTGCTGTAACAAAGCAACACAAACTGAGGAGCTTAAAAAACAAACAAACCCAGAAATTTATTTTCTCAGTTCTGGAGTCTGGAAGTCTGGAAATTAGGGTGTCAGTAAGGTTATGCTCTCTTTAAGGGCTCCAGGGAAGAATCCCTTCCTTGTTTCTTCCAGTTTCTGGTAGCCCCAATTGTTCTTTAGCTTTTAACAGCGTAACTCCAGTCTCTGCCTCCATCTTCACAGAGTCATCTTCCTGTCTTTGTGTCTCTTCTCTTCTTATAAGGTCACTAATAATACTGAATTAGCCCATCCTGATGACCTTACCTTGATCACATTTGTAAAGAACGTATTTCCAAATGAAGATATATTTAAGGGGGAGGGGAGGAATCTTTTGAGAGGACATGGTCAGCCTATAATAGCCATGGCTCGCTCTTAATTGAAAACAACTAATGTGCCACATGCTACAAGAGGTCCTTCGTCTCTTTAAAACATCAATATAATGAAAAATTGGGGGAGGAGCTCTTAGAGATTAAAAGAGATTTAAGAAACAACTGAAATGCAATGCTTGAAACTTGATAGGACACTGGTTTGAAAAAATAAACTGCAAAAGAATTTTTTGCTTAACAACTGGCAAAATTTAAATATGGACTGGTTATTAGATATCAGGGACTTATTGCTAATTTTCCTAGTTGTGATAATGGTATTGTTCTTGTGTTGGGAAAGTTGTTATTCTTAGGAGATGCATTTTTTAAAAACTTGTTTAATGTTTATTTTTGAGACAGAGAGAAAGAGAGAGGGAGAGGAAGGGGGGAGGGGCAGAGAGGGAGACACAGAATCCTAAACAGTCTCCAGGCTCTGAGGTGTCAGCACAGAGCCCAACAAGGGGCTCGAACTCAGGAGCTGCAGATCATGACCTGAGTTTAACCCAATGCCTTAACTGACTGAACCACCCAGGCGCCCCGCAATTGCACGTTGAAGTATCTAAGGGTAAAGTATAATGTCTGCATCCTAATTTTCACATGCTTCAGGGAAAAAAAAAATCCAAATATAAATGAAGCAACTATAGCAGAATTTTTGAATGTGACTGATCCTGTCATGCCCATGATTAAAAAGCCTTCAACTATTGTTAAGTTGAATTTTTTCTTCACAAACGTTTTTAGTATTTATCAAAGATGTTAAATGAACAACCATTGCGTATGAATGTGCAATGTACTATTCTATTAAGTTTTCTGGATGTTTGGACACTTATTTATTTTTGAGAGAGAGAGAGAGAGAACGTGAGCAGGGGAGGGGCAGTGAGAGAGGGAGACACAGGATTTGAAGTGGGATTGGCGCTGACAACAGAGAGCCAGATGGGGGACTCAAACTCACCAATCCTGAGATCTTGACCTGAGCTTAAGTCAGACACTTAACCAACTGAGCCACCCAGGCGCCCCTGGACATTTCCCGAACAACTTGGAGAAAAAAAACTACTTACAAACAAAACTTTCCAACCGTCCCTGATTATCTAAGATAAGCCATAAACTCTTTGGCGTAACTGCTGACTTCTGCATCATCGTCTCGAGTCATCTCTCCCATTTTACATCTCGCACACTATATTCAACGCCAGGATAACACAGAACTTCCATTTCTTCCTCCCTTACGTGAAATTTCTACCAGATACTGTTTGTTTTCCCCACCCCAACTCCTGTCCCTCAACTTTTTTTTTTTTTTTTTTTTTCAAAATCCAGGTATCAACTCTTCTGTAAAGATTTCTTTCCACATTACTCTCTCAGAAGGGTGCTCCTTTTCCTGAGCAGTCATTCTTTATTGCACCGGAATATAAACCCCTTGAGCCCAGGTGTCAGGTTTACTGCATTTTGGCTGGTACACGTTACTTTAATAAACACTTACCAAACTAAAATACATTCAATTCGACCGTGTAGAAATTGAAATCGGATTACCCATTTTCTCCAAAATACTTTATTTCCAAGCATTATTTTTGAAACTGCGTAACGGCTAAATTTGGGTTATCAGTTTTCTCTGCATGTTTATCAGGCATATAACCCTCCCCCCCGCCCCGTCCCTCCACCACGACATATAAGGCGAGGTAAGGCCGCCGCTTTCCCTGCTTCCGACCTAGAAACACAGGCAACATTTGGTGCTTAAGGCCATTTCCCTCGTTCTGTTTTAGGAAGTAGAGCTCGCGGACGGCTGCTTTTGCCTTTCGCTTTTGGCGCCGAAGCTTGCCGGGATTTCACGCGCTGCTCCGGGTCTTCTGCCGGCGTGGAATTGGGAGCTTCCGAGGATGCTGGGTACAGCGCGCGCCTGCGGCCTTCTGAGAATGCTTCCCCCAAGGCGGCCACCTCCTGTCCTTTCGCGAGGTCACCAGAGGGGCAAATAGCAAAGCGTGAGTGACGTGAGCTAATCGCCAGGGAAGGGCTTCACACCCAGCGCGGCCCCTCAGGGCTGGCTAGCTCGCTTTGCTCCTCCTCCTGCCGCCCCTGCTCCGGCCCGCCCACCGTTTCCACATTGCCCAATGGGTGCCGACGCGCCTCCAACCGCGGCCGGTGGAGGAGGTATTCGGCGGCCGGACGCTGAGCGGCCGTTCACGTCAACGCGGTGACGTCACGCGTAGACGCACCTGTCGGGCTCCTGACTCCTGCTGTTTCCCTTCCCCTTCCGTGGCTTGGGGCCGGTGTGGTCCGGAACCCCAGCACCTTTTTACAGTGCCAGTTCGCCTGCGGCCGGGGAGTTGGGCTGCGTAATGAGGCAGGAGGGTGTGGTGGGCTGAAAGGCATTCTACTTCATTCGCGAGTTGGAACATGGATTCAGTTTTAGTCTTTTAAGAGGGAAGTGAGGTTGGAGATTTTTATTTTTAATTTTAGGTGGAAGCAATTGACTTTAGGGCCCTCCAAAGGAAGCGGATTTAACTTAATGCTGCTCCCGTGTTTGGAGAGGACAAAAAAAAGGTCCTACCCGGCAAAATTTTCGTAACCTCTTCGGTAGGAAACCCAAGGTATCTTTTAAATCGCAATAGTTTTCGTTGTGTGTGAAGCTTTCTTCAGGTGGAGCTCCCAGGGTAGCTAGGTTTTTAGGTTTGAAACAGATGCAGAATCCAAAGGCAGCGCAAAAAACAGCCACCGATTTTGCTATGCCTCTGAGCTGCAAGGTGAGTTGCATTGTATGAGTGAAGATTTGTTAGCTGTTATGTTCACGGATTTGGGGTCAACTGTGATGCCAGGGCTCTCATCTTGGTTTATCTTATAACAGAACCCTACATGATGCTAAACCTTCCCTGATTAGGTATATTCCCTCGAACATTCTATAAGATTTCGCCGGTTTCCTTTGGGAACCGTCGAAGGACCTTTGAATAGAGTGGAAGTAGGTTCCAGGAAAAGATTAATATTGAACTCAGAGATTGCGTTTTGCTTGCTCTAAAATTGCCCAAATTTAAAGTTAATACTCAGTTTTTCTATCTTTGGTCTAAATTTATGTGTATATCAAGACATAGTTTGTGTGTATATATAACATTTGTGTTTTGATATTAAACTTGGATCAGAAACTACCTTAGAATCTCAATTTTGCATATAATATACACTTTATTTGTATAGCACGTTAAACTAGAGCACATAGAAAATTACCTATACATTATGCTTACGTTTAAGATTTGTGAGATTTCTGTTTCTTTTGGATAAAAAAAAAAAAGCCCTTGTTTATGAGAATTGAATCACCCTTTTCTTTTTTTGGTAATTCAAAACTTCAGTTCTGCAGACTATACTATAAACTTTTTTGAGCCATGCGATTTAGTTATTGCAGCATCATTGTGGCTTTTGTCATTGATTGTTGAATCTTTTCAGAAATGCTTTGCTTTTCATCTCTAAACAGTTTAATTTACAAGATTCTTTTCTTGAGGTCGGTATGAAAATAATCTAACTGATGTCAGTCAATTTTACATGCCTTTGTGAGTCACTAGAAAATACTGTGTAGCTCGAGAGTACACATAGGAGTTAAAATGCTAGTGTATGTATTGTTGATTTTCGTCTTAAAAGGTGCTGCTGCTGACTGTTGCTACATAGTATGACTTAAAAACCAGGTGTGTGACCTACAGATATTTGGCAGACCGAGTATGTTTTAATGACCTCTGGTTGATAGGAGCAGTCACTGTTGGCAGAATCCATGGCATCCCCCTCCCACACCCTACTTCCCATACTCTTCGAAGACTGATTGTTTGCTTGGAAATTGGGTCGAATTATTTTAAGAGATCAATAGAAATGTATAGTACTTACATCTTGGAAATTGTGTTTTAAGCATGTGATTTCAGTCATACAAAGTTCATTACAAATGAAAAAATCCAACTTGGTAATGGGTATATACAGTTCAGGGGAACAGAATTGCTGAGGTTATGGTTTTATATTAATAAATTGGCTGTTTTCCAGGTCATGTTGGCGATAGGCTTTCAATTTCCTGTCGTGTGACATGTTGGTAATAATTTTCAGACCACTCACGAAGCCAGATTTGATCTCTGTGGTGGGTCAGATATCAAAGCAGTATCCTGTGGCATTTGGCCACTCTCACTGCTTTGTAGAACCTTCATCTAAGTTTCTAGTCAGACTTGACAGCAGTGATCTAAAACATATAATATGATATAACAAGTGTTAATATTTATTGAGTGAATTCTGTGGTTCAGATTCATTCCTAAGTGTTTTTTTGTGGATTATCTCAATTATGACACCAACCCCATGAAGTAAGTACTTTGTTTTTCCATTATACAGATAATGGAAACTGAGGAATAGAACAGTTATTTAACTTGCCCAAGGTCTCAGTTAAGTGTCACAACTGGCATGATTTCAGAGCTCTTGCTCTCAATGGCTGTACTGTATTTCAGGTAAGACTAGTCAAAATGCCAGAAGAAAAGTTAGGATGAGAGATACGGCACTATAGGTTCATTTATTTTTCAATTATAAAAGTAATGTGAGGGGCGCCTGGGTGGCTCAGTCGGTTAAGCGTCCGACTTCGGCTCAGGTCATGATCTCGTGGTCCGTGAGTTCGAGCCCCGCGTCAGGCTCTGTGCTGACAGCTCAGAGCCTGGAGCCTGTTTCAGATTCTGTGTCTCCCTCTCTCTCTGACCCTCCCCCATTCATGCTCGCGCTCTCTCTCTCTCTCTCTCTCTCTCTCTCTCAAAAATAAATAAACGTTAAAAAAAAAAAGTAATGTGAAATTACAGAAACTCTGGGAAATAAATTTTTGAAACTTTCATTCTATTATAATGAACTTTTTGTGTGTTTTTCATATGCACATTCACACGTGTATATATATTGTAGCTATGATTTATTTTGATTTTTAAAAATGAATGTTCTTCAGTTAAAGTACAAAATGTAGGACCAACACATGTTGAGAAACTGCCCATTTGTATTGCTGAAATACAGAGAGATTTGATCTGCAACTTTGACTGCAGCCAGTTAATATTTTTTGCCCTTTTGAGTAGTTGAACAGTTTCTGTCCTGTAAAATCATGAAAATTATTTAGTCTTCCACAGCATCTTTTTGTTGGATTATTGTTTACCTTTCTTTTTTTCTTATAGTCTAAGCCTTATATTTGTGTTTTTACTTTTAAAATCATCTAGTATTTAACTTTTGAATGACTAAAAATTTTTATGAATCTAGGAAACTTCAGAGTGTCTACTTCCTTTAGCAGGTTATTCATTTAATACTTCTTTTGAAGAAAAATGCAAGCACAGCAGTTTGGACATGCAGCTAACTTAATAGTAGAGAAAATAGCAAGTAATATTGCTTTGGGGAGAAATCAGTTTCATTGTTGTCATATCTTGTATGTGGTAACAATACGTATCAGAATAAATTCTGTGATGTTCTGACCTAAGTTTTATGATGTTATATGGGGCGGAGGGGTCATTCTTTGGTAAAATAAATTTGAGAAGCTTTTCACAGATTTAGTGTTTACTCCAGGTTTTCTCAAGAGCCATATGCTGTTAGCCATTACAATTCTAGAATGGGGTATGCTTTATTACCCAAACTTATTTGACCATGAAATCTTTTACTGGACTTGTATTCTGTATACATACTCATCTTCAAATATTTTAGTTGCCTTTTTGGCTCCATAGCATGATTCATGTCAGTAGTTTTGCTTCAGTTAACTTCTTCTCCCATCTCTGCCCCATAAAATCCCACTTATCTTTTAAGGTTGAACTCAGTTGTGTCTCTTCCAAAGGAGGCTTCTCACCTCAGTTACACTGAGATGAGCTCTTTTTTCCAAGCTCTTATAACACTACCGCTGTTTTCTGTGATATCTGTCATATATTGCCTTTTATTGTATACATTACTTTATAGGAAAGTATTTCAGCATTGCTTTCAAGGACAGTGTATAATGCAATTTATGCTGAACTTTACTGAAAGCTGTAAGGCCTATACAAATATGCCATTAATCAATAAAAATTGTCTATTTTTTTTTTTACAATGTCTGATACATTAGTAGGTATTCTGTAAACATTAGTAAATGAATGAGTGATTATATTGAAATTCATTGTCACATTTTGATTTTTGACCAGTACTTAAAAATACAGTTAAAATATTTATACAGTTATGATATTTATATGAGATGCTTAAAGTATTTATATGAAAATGCTCCTTACACACAAATGGCTACATCACTCAGCGTTTTACCTCTGCTATTATGCTTGTGAAACTTTTGCCCATCTCTCTAGTTGCTAATATTTGGGATTTTCATTTCTTTTTTCAGTGATAGTGTACCTACTTTTCTATTTAGCTTACTAGCCAGCCAGGTAGCTGACTGGTACACCTTTGAAACTTAGCCATGATCCTTAGCCCTACCCAGTCTCCTTTCTGAGAGAGGTAAAACTTGACTGGGAGCTATGGAAAATTGGTGTAACTACTTCAGGCTGTGGGTCCCTTAGCCACGAATTTGCAGTCTTCCTAGTTCTTCTTCCCACCCCCCAATTCAGGTGGCATACTACTTAGTGTTTGCAGTTTGGGTGCTAGATTGATGCACTGAATGAAGGGAGCCACTCCCCTCATTGTAGTCTGGCCTTGAATAGGACTTAAAGCTTACATATCTAATTCTATAGTTGGAAAGAACACTCTGATCTTGAGTCCCATAAGATGTAGAAGAATGAAATTTGTTCTTCCAGCTGTTTTGAATCAATTAGTCAAGTCAGAAACCTAGCAGATCTCTTAGATTTCTTCACTGTTCCCCACAGTTTATTGTTTACCGCATCCTCTTAAATATTTTTCAGAATTCTTTTCACTCCATATTGTGATGTCTTAGGTTAATTATGCCTTCAGTATCTCATATTTAGGATTATTCAGGGTTCTACTGGAATTAGGGTTACCTAATTCCTCTTTCAGCCTTTTGCTCTTCTAATCTGTCTTCCATACTGCTGCTACTGTTGCCTTGCTAAAATTCGTATTTGGTCATGTGGTTTATCTTTTAAAACTCTTAATGGTTTCTCTTGTGTATAAATGAGTAATTAAGTTCCTTAGCACAGCATATGAACTCCTCCCTTTCTGATCTGGCCTATGTCCACCTCTCCAGCTACTCTCCAGTCCCTTACCTCTTATTTAAGCTACCTAAGCAGGTTTTATTATTATGGTGCTGTGTTTTTGCATGTATTTTTTTTTTTGTTTTTTTTGTTTTTTGTTGTTTGTTTTGCTTGTATTGACTTTCATCTCATAGTTAGCCCAGTTCACTCATCCTAATCCTTCAAGTACTCAGCTCAAACATTCCCTTTATTAAATGTTCACTTTTAAGGATGCCTGGGTGGCTCAGTCGGTGAAGCATCCGACTTCAGCTCAGGTCATGATCTCACAGTTTGTGGGTTTGAGCACCACGTCAGGCTCTGTGCTGACAGCTCAGAGCCTGGAGCCTGGTTTGGATTCTGTATCTCCCTCTCTCTCTGCCCCTCCCCCACATATGCTCTGTCTCTCTCTGTCTCTTAAAAAATAAGTAAACATTAAAAAATTCTTTTAAATAATTTAAAAAATGTTCACTTTTAAGACTTTTCCAGGTAGCATGCTTATTCCTTTTCAGTGTTATCAAATACCTCCTATATACCTTTCCTGTGATATTTATCATACCATACTGTAGTTATTTGTATGTCTTTTGCCTTCACTGCTTTGGGAATAGGGACCATATTTTACTCATTACCCCAGCACCTGTCTTGTGCCTGGTACATGATGGGTACTGAGTAAATGGTTGTCAAATACATTCACAAGTGACTCTGAAAACTAATTTTGGCTACAAGGGAGATGACAACTGAGATAGGGAATGTAGGAGAACAAGCAAGTTTGGGACAAATACTCAGTTTCGTTGAATTAGAGTTTGCGTAATATCCAAATAGAGATGTACCATCCAAATAGAGAAGTATTTGTTATTTACTCATAAGTATTAATTGACCCATCAAGATTTTGTAGATATAGATAAGATTATAAAATTTATATGGAAAGGTAGGGGCACCTGGGTGGCTCAGTGGGTTGAGCGTCCGACTTTGGCTCAGGTCATGATCTCACAGTTCATGGGTTTGAGCCCCGCATCAGGCTCTGTGCTGACCGCTTGCTCAGAGCCTGGAGCCTGTTTCAGATTCTGTGTCTCCTTCTCTCTCTGCCCCTCCCCCGCTCATGCTTTGTCTCACTCTGTTTCTCAAAAAGAAATAAATGTAAAAAAATTTTTAAAAAATTTATATGGAAAGGTAAAGTAACTAGAATAGCTAAAGTAATTTTGAAAAATAAGAATAAAGTGTGAGAAATTAATCTATCCAATTTCCAGCTTATTTCAGAGCTAGAGTAAGCAAGACTGTGTGGTATTGCTGAAGGTATAGACATATAGATCAGTGGAACAGAACACAGAACTCTGAAATAGATGCACACGAATATACCCGACTAATTTTTGACAAAGGCAAAAGAAAATAAAAACAAATCAGTGAAAGATAGCTTTTTTCAGCAAATACTGCTGGAACAAGTAGACATGCAAACATCCACAAACAAAAAGAAAAAAGAAAAGAATACCCAAAAAACGAGGAACTTCAACCTATGTCTTAACACCTTATACAAAAAGTCACGCAAAATGGATCACGGACTTACATGTAAAATGTTAAACTTTAAAAATATAGGGATGCCTGGGTGGCACAGTCAGTTAAGCATCTGATTCTTGATTTTGGCTCAGGTCATGATCTTACTGTCATGAGATTAAGCCCCAAGTCAGGCTCTGTGTCGGGTGTGGAGCCTGCTTAAAATTCTCTCTCCCTCTCCCCCTGTCCCTCCCCTGCTTTCATGCTCTCTCTTTCTCAGAAAAAAAAAAAAAAGAAAAAAAAAATTTAGAAGAAAATCTTTGGGGGGTAGATTTCTTAGATGACACCAAAAGCATAATCAATAAAGGAAAAATTTATGAATTCAACTTCATCAAAATTAAATATTTTGCTCAGTGATAGACCCTGTTAAAAGGAAGAAAATCACAGGCACCCAGCTAGCTTAGTCAGTGGAGTATGTGACTCTTGGTTTCAGGGTTGTGAGTTTGAGCCCCACATCAGCGTAGAGAGTACTTAAAAAGTACTTAAAAAAGTCAAGCTATAGAATGTGAGAAAATGTTTGCAAACAACATATCTGACAAAGGACTGGTATCTAGAATATACTAAAGTATAAAACTCAGCAGTAGAAAAGCAATCCAATAAGAATATGGGCAAAATATATGAACTGTCATTCCACTAAAGAGGATAGGCAGATAGCAAAGAAGTACAAAAAAGATGTTCAACATGATTAGCTACCAGGGAAATGCAAACAAACTGCAGTGAGATATCACTACACACCTATCGGAATGGCTAAAATTAAAATTGGTGACAACGGGAAGTTCGGGTAAGGATGTGAAGAAACTGGATCACCCATGTATTTATTGTTGGTGGGAATGTAAAACGGACAGTTCCTTAAAAAACTAAACATGCAATTACCATATGACCCAATTAATGCACTCCTTGAGTTTTATCCCAGAGAAATGAAGACTTGACTGCATACAAAAACCTGTACATGGATATTTATAGCAGCTTTATTCATAATACCCAAAACCTAGAAAACCAGATATTCTTCAATGGGTGAATGGTTAGGTTATGGTACATCCATACCATGGACTACTACTCAGCAATCAAAAGGAAAGAACTATTGATACATAGAGCAACCTAGATGAATCTCTAGAGAATTATACTGAGATCATGACCTGATCCAAAATCAAGAGTTGGACGCCCATCTGATTAAGCCATCTAGGTGCCCCAACATGTTCTGTATCTTGATTGTACCATCAATGTCAGTATTTGGGTTGTGATTTTCTGTAGTTTTGCAAGATGTTACCATTAGCAGAAGCTGAGTAAAGGGTACACAAGATATCTCTGTATGATATTTTACAACTGCATGTGAAATCAGAATTATTTCAAAAAGTTGAATAAAAAAATACTGAACACTTAATATGTGTTAGGTACTATGCTAATGACCATCGATTATGGAATATTGAACAGAAATGGACACTGTGCCAGATCTCACGATATATTGTAGTTGGGAAGACAGACATTAAATAATCATGTAAATAAGTATAATATTACAACTGTAGTAAATGATATAAAGGAGAGAATTAAGAGCTAACAGTGAAAATTTGACCTAGTTTAGGGAGATTTGCCCAGGTAGTAAGTAGGTCAGAGAGGCTTTCCTTATTAGTTGCATGACTTTGGGTAAGTTATTTAAACTCTGTGCCTCAGTTTCCTCATCTGTTAAATGAGGAAAATAATAGTACCTAACCTTTAGGGTGATTATATTTAATACAAGTATAAACAAGTTAATTTTTGTCATGTTAAGGTTAATGCTGAACATGTAATAAACTGTTTAAGAGGTTTTTTTGGGGGGTGGGGGGAGGGTGCCTGGGTGACTCAGCTGGTTAAGCATGTGGCTCTTGGTTTCAGCTTAGGTCATGATCTCATGGTTTTGTGGGTTTGAGCCATATGTCAGGCTCTGTGCTGGCAGCACGGAGCCTGCTTGGGATTCTTTTTCTCCCTTTCCCTCTGCCCCTCCCCCACTAGCACTGTCTCTTTCTCTCTCAAGATAAATAAACTTTAAAAAAAGGTTTTTTTTTTAATGTTTATTTGTGAGAAAGTGTGCTCACATGCACAGGTGAGGGAGGTGATATGTAGCCTCTAACTAACGTTCATTGATGTGTGTTATCACATGTCTTAAGCCCTTCTAGTCTGATCATGAGGTAAAGTGATGAACAGAATGTTTGTATTCATTCCAAAATCTTAGCATACAGGCTTTGATACATCAAAATTAAAATGATTCATGCTTATTTTTTTTAAAAGGCTTTTGGCTATTTACTCAAGAGCCACAATATTTAATTTGATTGCCTTATGGACCCTGCAAAGTTCTTCGCATGAATAGTTATTTTCAAACTATTCTAACATTTACCTTAGATATAAAACTCTTGCTTTAATTAGTACACACAAATCTCAGTAAGTTATAACAGGCTGTCTTTGGTAGAGGTAACTATAAAACATTAATGAAGTTGCAAAGCGATAACTATGCAAGTTTTATTTGTAATCCATGTGCTAAATCTTTGGTTATTCTCCCAGGGCCAGATTAGTACTGTTGTAGAGAGCATTTGTTTATTGAAAACTGAATACATTTCAGTTTTTTACCTTTTTTACCTCATTGACTGAATAAACAATTTGACATTTTATATTTATTATTTATATATTATGTACCAATGACTATGCCAGATGCTGAGAATAGAGACATGCTCTTGAGTTCTCAAAACTTCACCTTCTCTAAAGTAGTCTTGAAGTTAGGAAACTTATAAATCTGTTAAAAATAGTTTTTTAGCAATGTTTTATTTTTCTCAAAAGAAGTGTACAATCTCTACAAATAATTTTAATTGTTATAACTCTTTGAGTTTATTTTTCCCTGTGCAGAAGGACGGTTTACTGAGGACAAGAGATTGTCTTAAAACACTTCAAGTCTTCAGTATTAAAATTCAACACTAAAGGGGCACCTGGCTGGCTCATTTAGTAGAGCATGTGACTCTTGGAGCCTACCTAAAAAAAGAAAGAATTCGGCACTAGGATTGGAGTATGCTTAGTGCCATTATCTTTTATTTTCATATGTACTTATTATGACATACCTATGAAGTTCTTGTTTTACAAGGCTTACTGGTTTGACTGCTTTTATGACTGTATCATTCAAGTCCCACACATGATCCTTTCAAGTTTATTGGTAATGTTTTGCACTCTCCATTTAGATATTGAGCAAGTAAGTAGATGTATTTTAAAAATCAAACAATTTAAGAGCAATACTGTTTTTAGAGTAATAGCAATGAAAACATAAGTATGTTTAGTATTATCTGCTTTGAAAAAATGAAAATTGTGATTTAAATTTGAAAATGATGAAAGGAGGGGGTGCCTGGATGGCTCAGTTGGTTGAGTGGATGACTTCAGCTAAGGTCATGATCTTGCAGTTCACGAGTTCAAGCCCCACATTGGGCTCTGGCAGACGGCTCAGAGCCTGGAACGGGCTTCAGATTCCGTATTTCCTCTGTCTGCCCCTAACCCACTTACACTGTGTGTCTCTCTCTCCCGAAAACTAAAAATAAAAACATTAAAAAATAAAATAATGAAAGGAGAATGAAATTAATATTAAAAAAATTTAAATTACAGCATTTTAGGGGCACCTGGGTGGCTCAGTCAGTTAAGCATCGGACTTTGGCTCAGGTTGTGATCTCATGGTTCATGAGTTCGAGCCCTGCATTGGTCTCTGTGCTGACAGCTCAGAGCCTGGAGCCTGTTTCAGATTCTGTATTTCCCTCTCTCTCTGTCCCTTCCCCACTCACACTCTGTCTATCTGTCTCTCTCAAAATAAACATTAAAAACAATTACAGCATTTTTTTTTAATTTTAATTTTAATTTTAATTTTTATTTATTTTTTTTTGAGAGCAAGAGAGTGCACAGGTATTCATCAGCATGAGCGGGAAAGGGGCAGAGAGCAAGGGGGACAGAGGATCCAAACAGGGCTTTGTGCTGACAGCAGAGAGCCTGATGCAGGGCTCAGACTCATGAACCATGAGATCGTGACCTGAGCCAAGGTCAGACGCTTAACTGACTGAGCCACCCAGGTGCCCCAAATTACACCATTTTAAAATTAGTATTTGGATTTAGTAAAATACTCAAAAGAGACAAAGAATTTGCCTTTTAGACCTGGTACTTTAGCCATTTTGTTCCTTTCTCCTGTAGGCAACTTTTCTTGGAAATCGCTCCAGTGATCATCTGTATTTACACAAGCCATTATGTACTGTTTTTCTTCCTCTTCCCCATACCCTCTCCCCTGCTTTTTTTGGATAACTGCCCCCCCCCCCCCATATATATTGTGGTATACCTAAAACACTTCTTTGTAATTTTTTAACTTAACAACTGATCTTGCGGTTTGTTTTGTATCACTACATGAAGAAATTCTTTGTTCTTTTTTGTAGCTGCATAGTGAGAATAGAATTAATAAATCATCCCAAAAGACTTAGTAGAGTGAGCTATTGTTACAGTGAATGAACTTAGTATTTTTTTAATACAGAGATCAGAAGTTTCTTTTTGTTATGTTAAACTAGGTGATTTTTATAATACGCTGGGAAAATGTTACAACTACTTTTTCCTCTTTTTTCAGATAATCAGAGAGCTAAATGGAGTCTGAGCAGCTGTTCCATAGAGGATACTATAGAAACAGCTACAACAGTATAACAAGTGCAAGTAGTGATGAGGAGCTTTTAGATGGAGTAGGTGTTATTATGGACTTTCAAACTTCTGAAGATGACAATTTGTTAGATGGTGACACAGCAGTTGGTAAGTTTGTCATTGTAACTTTTAATGTTTGTAGTAATGTCCACTAATAAATATATACATTATTTTATTGAGGTTGAGTTTTTGGGTAGCTTTTTTTATTTTTTAATTGAGTTCGTTCATATAACGTAACCATTTTAAAGCTTTCAGAGGCGGATGGATGGCTCATTTAAGTGTCCGATGCTTGGTTTCAGCTCACGTCATGATCTCAGTTTGTGAGTTCAAGCCCTATGTCTGGCTCCGAGCTGAGAGTGTGGAGCCTGCGTGGGATTCTTTCTCTCCTCTCTCTCTGTCCTTCCCCTGCTTGCACACTCTCTCTCTCTCTTTCAAATAAGTACACTTAAAAAAAGTATTCAGTTCATTGGCATTTAACACATTTACAGTGTTGTGCAATTGCCACTTTTATCTAGTTCCAAAACATTTTCATTATCCCCAAAAGAAAACCTTGTATATGGGTAAACTTAAAAATTTAAATGTAACATAATATGGAGATGTATGCAACTGTAATTGGAATCCTCAAATAGAACCTAATAGGATAGATACCCAGAAAGCGATTTATTATGAAGGATTTCCTCTCATGTTTGTGGAGGCTGAGTTCTACAATCTGTCATCTGCAAATTGGAAGCCCAGGAAAGCTGGTGTATTTCTAGTCTAAACCCAGAGGCCTGAGAACCAGGGTAGCCAATGGTGTGTGCCAAGGCCCCACATCCAGAAGTGTTAATGTCCAAAGGCGGAAGATAGATGTCCCATGTCAAGCAATGAGCAATATCACCTTTCCTCTGTCTTTTTGTTCTATTCACATTCTCAACTGATTGCATCATGCCCACTTGGATTGTAGGGTACCTTTTTTAAGTCTACTGAATCAAACACTAATCTCTTCTGGAAAGACTCTCACAGGCGCACATAAAAATAATGTTTTACCAGCTATCTAGGCATCCCTTAGCTCTGTGAAGTTGACATATAAAATTAACCATCACAACAATCATCAGATTATAAGCGTGGAGATTTTACAAAGTGAATACACATATAACTATCCCTCATTAAAAAATAAAACATAACTGAGGCCTGGGTGGCTCAGTCTGTTAAGTGGCTGACTCTTAATTTCGGCTCAGGTCATGATCCCAGGGTTGTGGGATTGAGCCCTGGGTCGGGCTCTGTGCTGAGCACAGAGTCTGCTTGAGATATTCTCTCTCCTTCTGTTCCTCTCCTCTGCTTGCATTCTCTCTCTCTCTCAAACAAAATAAATAAAATAAATAAAACATTACCACTTCAGAATTCTCCCTTGTTCCTCCTTCCAGTTTCATAGGTGACTATTATTTTGACTTCTATCTATTAGTTTTACAGGTATTTAAATTTATATAAATGGAATTATACTGTTTATACTCTTTTGTGTCTGGTGTCATTAATTTATGTTTTGAGATTCATCTATGTTGCTGAATATAGCAGTAATTGATTATTTTCAGTGCCACATAGTATCATTGTGTACACATGCTGCAATTTGTTCTGTTCATATATTGTTGGTGGACATTTAAGGGTTTTTTTTCTTACAGATTTTGGCTCTCAGTAATAATGCTTTTATGAATTTTCATATACCTGTATTTTAGTGCACATTATATACACAGTTCTCTGGGATTTATACCTTGGAATGGAACTCTTAGTTGACAGAGTATGTGGATTTCAGTATTACTAGATACTGTGAAAGGTGGTTCCGAAGTAGTTGTAGCATATTCATTCTACCAGCAGTGTGTGAAAGTTCTAGTTGTTCCACATTTTCACCAATACTTGATATTCTCAGTTAAAAAAGAAAATTGGCTATTCTAGTGTGGGTGCAGTATTCTCACATTTTGGTCTTATTTTACATTTATCTGAAGGCTTTTGAGTTTGTTTATTTTTTTATTTTTTTATTTAAAAAAATTAAAAAAAATTTTTTTAATGTTATTTATTTATTTATTTAACATTTATTTATTTTTGAGACAGAGAGAGACAGAGCATGAACAGGGGAGGGTCAGAGAGAGGGGGACACAGAATCCGAAACAGGCTCCAGGCTCTGAGTGGTCAGCACAGAGCCTGATGCGGGGCTGGACTCACGGACCGCGAGATCATGACCTGAGCTGAAGTCGGACGCTTAACCGACTGAGCCACCCAGGGGCCCCTATTTATTTATTTTTGAGAGAGAAAGAGAGCACGAGCAGGGGAGGGGCAGAGAGAGAGAGAGAGAGAGAGAGAGAGAGAGAGAGAGAGAGAGATGCAGAATCCAAAGCAGGCTCCAGGCTCCAGGCTCCAGGCTCCAAGCTGTCAGCAGAGAGCCCGACACGGGGCTCGAACTCACCAACTGTGAGACCATGATCTGAGCCAAAGTCGGATGCTCAACCGACTGAGCCACCCAGGCGCCCCTGAAGGCTTATGAGTTAAATACATTTTTGCATGTTTATTGGTTTTTTAGACTGCCTCTTTTAAAGTGCCAGTTTGATATTTTTGCCCATTTTATGAATGCTTTATGCATTCTGATTAAAAGTCCTTTATCAGTGGGGCACCTGGGTGGCTCAGTTGGTTGGGCATCCGACTTCGGCTCAGGTCATGATCTCACGGTCCGTGAGTTAGAGCCCCGCCTCGGGCTCTGTGCTGACAGCTCAAGCCTGGAGCCTGTTTCAGATTCTGTGTCTCCTTCTCTCTCTGACCCTCCCCCTTTCATGCTGTCTCTCCCTGTCTCAAAAATAGATAAACGTTAAAAAAAAAAATTAAAAAAAAAAAGTCCTTTATCAGATACATATATTGCAAATGTCCTCTCATTCTGGTATGCCTGTTCACATTCTTTTTTTTTTTAACGTTTATTTATTTTTGAGACAGAGAGAGACAGAGCATGAGCAGGGGAGGGGCAGAGAGAGAGGGAGACATAGAATCTGAAACAGGCTCCAGGCTCTGAGCTGTCAGCACAGAGTCCGACGCAGGGCTCGAACTCACGGACCACGAGATCATGACCTGAGCCGAAGTCGGACGATTAACCGACCAAGCCACCCAGGCGCCCCTGCCTTTTCACATTCTTAATGGAATCTTTTGATGAAGATGCCATCAATTCTAAAGAAATCCAGTTAATCTTTTCCTTTATTCTTTGTCCTTTTTGTAATCTATTTTGTAATCTCTTCCCATACCTCAAGATTATGAATATATTCTCTGATATTCTTCTAGAAGTTTTATTTTTTTTCTGTCTTTCACATTTAGATTTATAATGTACCTTGCAACTAACTTTTATGTATGATGTAAGTTAAAGGTTTAGATGCATTTTTTCCATATGGATGAGTTGTTGATCCAGCACCATTTATTGAAAAAACCTTCCATTCTCCTGTATACTGCAGTGACATCTTTATCAAGTGGGTATGTTTCTGTAGGTCTGTTTTTGAACTTTATACTCCGTTACATTGAAATTCTTGTCTCTTCTTATGCCAAAACTCAGCTTATATATGAGTTTTGTTTTTCATATTGGTCTTTTATTGACTTGTGGTCCATATAGTTTACTCAAATTTAATGTAATCACTGATATATTTGAGTTCAAATCTGTTGTCTTTACTGTTTTCTGTTTGTCATAGTTGTTCTTTTTTCTCTATTTCTTTCCGTTCCTCCCAGTACTTTGTTAGTTACATGCTGTCTTATTATTGTTTGGTGCATTACTCTAGAGATTATAACATGCACTCTTGACTTTTTAGTTCTATAAATAAGTACTTTTACCACTTTGTGGAAAATGCAAGGACTTTAGGGTATTTTACCTCATTTTATCCTGCTCCCACTTTTTGTTCTGTTGTTGTCTATTTTAATTCTTCATATATTTTATTTATTTGTTTTCTGTTTACTTATTTTTGAGAGAACAAGCAGGGAAGGGGCGGAGAGAGAGAGAGACAGAGAATCCCAAGCAGGCTGTGTGCTGTCATTGCAGAGCCGGCATGGGGTTCAAACCCAGTAACTGAACTGCGAGATCATGACAGAGCCGAAATCAAGAGTCAGACATTCAACCGACTGAGCCACCCAGGCACCCCTCTTCATATATTTTGTTTTATTTAAAACAATTTTTTTAATGTTTATTTATTTTTGAGAGAGACAGACAGAGTATGAGAGGGGGAGGGGCAGAAAGAGAGGGAGACACAGAAGCCGAAGCAGGCTCCAGGCTCTGAGCTGTCAGCACAGAGCCCAACGCGGGGCTGGAACTCACAGACCACGAGATCATGACCTGGGCCTCAGTTGGATGCTCAACCGACTGAGCCACCCAGGCGCCCCCACTTCGTATATTTTAAACTTCACAAGACGTTATTATTGTTTTATGTCAGTATCTACTTAGATTTAGCTACGTCTTCACTTTTTCTATTGCTCTTCATTTTATACTGTATTTTCATATATCTGTCTGGGTTAGTTATCTTTCTTCCTGAAGAACTCTCATTGATATTTCCTTTCATTACTAACCTAGCGATAAATTTACTCAGTGTTTCAAAAGTTTTTGTTTCCTCTTTATTTTTGTAAGATATATTTGTGGTTCGGGGCTCCTGGGTGGCTCGTCGGTTAAGCGTCCGACTTCAGCTCAGGTCATGATCTTGCGGTTTGTGAGTTCGAGCCCTGCATTGGACTCTGTGCTGATGGCTCAGAGCCTGGAGCCTGCTTCAGATTCTGTGTCTCCCCGTCTCTCTGACCCTCCCATGCTCATGCTCTGTCTCCCTCTGTCTCTCAATAATAAAATAAAACGTTAAAAATTTTTTTAAAAAGATATATTTGTAGTTATATATTTCCAGATGTATAGTCATTTTCTTTGAACACTTAAAATGTTTAAGTGTTAAGTGAACACTTAAAATGTTTAAATGTTAATGTTAAGTTGAACACTTAAAATGTTTAATGTTTATTTATTTTTGAGAGACAGAGGGAGACAGAGCGTGAGTGACGGAAGGGCAGAGAGAGAGGGAGACACAGAATCTGAAGGAGGCTCCAGGATCTGAGCTGTCAGCACAGAGCCCAATGCAGGGCTCCAACTCACAAACCATGAGATCATGACCTGAGCCAAAGTTGGAAGCTTAACTGACTGAGCCTCTTTGAACACTTTAGAGATATAATTCTGGTATCATTTGCCTTCTTTTATTTCTCTTGAAAGGTCAGCTATCAGTTTTATTCTTTTCCCCTTTTGGTTGCTTTTCTTCTAGTCTTTCAGAAGCTTAACCAAAGTTGCTTAAGTGTGGTTTTCTTTGTATTTATCCTGGCTGGGGTTATTAGAGCCCCCTGAATTGTGACTTGATTTTTCTTTTTCCTTTTTTTTTTTTTTTTTTTTTTTTTTAATCTTTGGATAATTTTGACCAGTGTGTCCTCAAATGTAACTGCCATTCTCTCTCTCCTCTCCTTTCAGGACTCCAATTTAATGTGTTAGATCTTTTCTCTGAGATCCTTGCATCTCTTTATACTCTTCGCTTTACATCTTCTTTTTCTTTTTCATTTGGATATTTCAGCTCTTTTAAATACAAGCAAAACAATAACTAGATCATATGGTAAGAGTATATTTAGTTTTGTAAGAAACTGCCAAACTGTCTTTTAAAATGGCTGTACTGGGGCGCCTGAGTGGCTCAGTCAATTAAGCATCTGACTTTGACTCACATCATGACCTTGCGGTTCGTGGGTTTAAGCCCCGTGTCTGGCTCTGTGCTGACAGCTCGGAGCCTGGAGCTGCTTTGGATTCTGTGTCTCCTTCTCTCTCTGCCCCTCCACTGCTCATGCTCTGTCTCTGTCTCTGTCTCTCTCTCTCTCTCAAAAATAAAAACATTAACAAATATAAATTAAAAACAAAAAAAGTGGCTATACCATTTGTATTCCCACCAGGAGTGAATGAGAGAGTTCCTGTTGCTCCACATACATGTCACCATTTGGTGTTGTCAATAGTTTAGATTTTAGCTGTTGTAACAGGTGTGTGTTGGTATCTCATTGTTTTCTATCAAGTTTTGAATATCAGTTATTTCTTAATCACTGCATTTCCATTAGATTAGTTTTTATAGATTTGTGTACTCTGGGAAAAATTCTCTTCTCTTTTGGAACATATTAATCATTTGTTTAAAGTCCATATCTGAATATTCTACACAGACCTTTGGGTCTGTTTCTATTGCCAGTTTTTTCCCTTGTTTTCTAGTCTTTTGGCTCTAGCTTCAGGTGTGCTTTGTAATTTTTGATTGAATGCTAGATATTGTATACATAAAATTATAGATGCTGGTGATATCTTCACCATAGTGTAATTAATTTTTTTCTGGGCACACAGGTAGACTAGGAGCAAATTACATTGATCTCATCAAAGATCAAGAGAATTAGCGGTGTGGTTTCAGACTTTTTGTGAGTTAGTCTGTATTTTGACTTACTTTATTTTTAGGGCATAGCCCTTGAGGATTTTAGTGGAAAGCTTGGTGTGTTTACAAGACTCCTTCTCTTTGGTGGGTGCTGAAATTTAGTTTTTATCTCCCTGGCATTTTAAGACTACTGACGGCTTGGCTAATCGTTTTAGTGTCTTAACCACTTTTTGCTTAGATTCTCAGCCTCTTGCTTACAAAATCTAGGAACAAAAATATTTTTGGGGAAAAGTATTATAGAATGATCTGTTCTGACTCTTTTCTCCAGGATATTGGAACGTTCAAGGCCACGTTGGTGAATCTGAACTTCAAATTTTGTCTATTTTGTCTACTTGACCCCATAAGACTGGCAAGAGCTCCTCACTTTCATTTTCTGTTGGAGTTCTGAGTCTCTATACTTATAAATCAGGAAATGGCTCAAGAGCAAAAAGTGGTTGAGACTGTTGGGTTTACCTTTTTCACTTTTTTTCCCAGAATTTTGGCACCTGTATGCTTTCTGGCTGTTTTGGGTGTTCTTTGATTTTTTTTTTTTTTAAGTAAATACAGTATTTTGTTATTATTTATCATTTGCTGTCTTCATCACTAATGCGTTTTTTCCTAATTTTAATTATGGAGTTATAGGCCAGATAAACACCTATATTTGTAATTTGGAAAATCAGGTAAAATTTAATAGCATACCCATTTTTCTACGTTTAAGTAGCTTTTTGGCCCCTTTATGTGGGATAGAGGATTAACTCAGGGAAGTGAAACGACCTAGAAGGACCTGACTCTTTCCATCTTTCCACATTATCATCAAGTATTGATGATGTCTTTATTTGTAGTTTTCAATAGAAGAGAGTACCAAGTAAGAAGGAAGGGGTGAGGGTATAAAAAAAGATTAAAAAAAAAAATTTTTTTAATGTTTATCATTTGAGAGAAAGAGAGAGAGGGAGGGAAGGAGGGTAGAGCGGGGTAGGTGCAGAGAGAGAGGGAGACACAGAATCTGAAGTACGCACCAGGCTCTGAACTGTCAGCACAGAGCCCTATGCGGGGCTCGAACCCACGAACTGTGAGATCATGACCTGAGCCAAAGTCGGACGCTTAACTGACTGAGCCACCCAGACGCCCCATGTTCTCTTTTTTATTAGAGAAGATAACGTTCCTAGAACTCTATCAGTAGACTTCTTATATCACTGGCTACAATTGGCTCATATGCCAATACATATAGACCGATACTGATGAAGAGGAATGGGATTACTGACTGGTGTGAGCAATCATAATTTGTTCCTTGGAAGTAGACACATTGCCAACCAAACAAAATAAAAATTTTGTTAGCCAGGAAGAAACTGGGGCGCCGGGGTGGCTCAGTCGGTTAAGCCTCCGACTTCAGCTCAGGTCATGATCTCACGGTCCGTGGGTTTGAACCCCGCGTCAGGCTCTGTGCTGACAGCTCAGAGCCTGGAGCCTGCTTCGGATTCTGTGTCTCCCTCTCTCTCTGCCCCTCCCCTGCTCATACTCTGTCTCTCTGTCTCAAAAAAATAATAAATAAATAAAAACATTGAAATTGGAGTATTCTAGGGTAAGCAGTCATTGTTGTTTTCCATGTAGATTCTGTCCTCGAGGTTAGTCTAGTTGAAGGTACCAGATATGGAACAACAGTTGACAGCAACTAAGTGTTAAATTGGGTGGTACAGATTTTAGATGTTACACTTCAAAGAAAAAGGATATTATTTTGACACCCCTTTAGAATTGCATAGAGTGTTCTAGAAGGAGAGATAATACATGAAGTCTCAGCATTAAGAAAA
This sequence comes from Panthera tigris, assembly GCF_018350195.1. Lineage (NCBI taxonomy): Eukaryota > Metazoa > Chordata > Mammalia > Carnivora > Felidae > Panthera > Panthera tigris. Next base: position 58,690,708 of record NC_056663.1, on the reverse strand, counting down.
GGTATTATGTTCTGAGACAGTGAATGTCCTTTGGTAAGGTAGTGATATCCTTTCTTTCAGCATAGCTAGTGTGGTCCTGTTAACAGTGGTTGGAGGGGGAACATCCTACAAGAGGTGGAAGCCATGATGTATTCTCAGGGGCTAGGGCAGATGTCAGAGGGAAGAGCTTATTTCTGTGTCTGCTCAGTATCTGGGCAGCATGGAAGTTGACAAGCAGTTGGTTATTAAATATTCTTTCATGACTTTTTAGTATACCAAAAAAATACTTAATCACTGGAGAGTACTGATGTTCTGGCATACGTGTTGAATAAAAATCTGTTATGTTCAGTGACTTTTAAGTTGTAGACCTGAATTTACATCCTGGCTCTGCCAGTTACTGTCTCTGCAAGTCACTTAGCCTCTCTATGCCTTTGTTTTTCCCTCTTTGAAGAACAGTAGTACTCACTAAATGATTGCTCTGAGAACTAAGTGTATGTGGAAACCTTAGCACATAAATAATGTATATAGGATCGTTAGCATAGTAAGTAGCTCATGGTAAGAACTCAGCGTATGGTAGCTATTTCTGTTTTCTTCTGTTTTCTTTTCCTTTGGATATATTGTATATTGGGCCTAATCTTCTGGGGCAGGTACAAAATATTTTCAGAAAAGATGCCCAACCTCCACTTTTCATTAAGAGGCATTCTAGTGCTTTCTTTTCAGTCTTAGGCTTTGTTTAGGTCCTTCAGTTTCTGAAGGAAGACTAGCTGAATGTAAATAAATAAATAGCTCTGTTACAATTCCAAAAGATAATTCTAAAATCATTGTTATCTAATGTATACGAAACCCTCAACAAAATAAATAATTAAAAGTAAATACACACACAGGTGCACACACACGCACACATGTTGATGACTTCTGGAACCTTCTATACAACCCATCTACCCAGGATACTCTAAAATTCCAGAATATCATAAATAATTGTCTATACTAATGGTGCCTCCAGAAGCTACATAGCTCAGCAGATCCTTGATTTTAGACTTCTGACTTTCAGACCTATAACAGAATAAAGTATTGCTTTAAACCACAAAGTTTGTGGTAATTTGTTACATTAGCAGTAGGAAAATGATACAAATGTTTCATTTAAATATTAATACATGTATTATTAGGAAAATGTTTCAACCTTATAAACCGCCTGAAAAAGATCTTGGGGATCTTCCTGGGTCTATAGAACACACTTGACTACACATTGAGAACTTTTAAGATAAGCCAGCTGTAAAACACACATTGAGTAACTGAATAAGGTAATTTGTTGTATTATATAAGCTATAAGAGTGGAAGGGCTTATATTAAAAGGGCAGAATCTATGTATATAATGTGATGTCTTTTCTCTTAAAATATACACATGTAGACACAAACTTTGGAGGGAAATACATCAAAATAATGAATTTTCCCTTGGTGATGGAATTTGGGTGCTTTTAATTTTTCTTCACGCTTTGCAGTGTTTTCCAATTGTCACTAGTTTGGCTGCAGATTTATAAAACTGAGCTGAAGTTTCCAGGTCATTATAAAGTGTACTTGTCTATGTAGGAGGATAGAACATACTTCTTTAATAGTTTGTTAGCTTGGTTTATGACTTTTAAATATTTAGTCATACAGCAAATGAGTCTTCCTTTGTACTCTTGCTCTGGGCCTTGTAAATGTTAGGGTTGGTCTTGTGCCTGGCTCTCATATCTCTAGGTCTTTGTAGATGTTTCCTTTGCCCATTTACCAATTATTACTTGTACTTTGGTTCTCACATTAGAACTCACTCCCTCTGGAAAGCCTTACCAGACTTCTCAGGTTTGGGCTAGGGGCCCCACCTATGTAGTAAATTGTATTGCTTATACTGTGTTTGCTTTCTTGACTTTCCTTGTCTTTTTCTTTATAGTCTCCTTTCCTCCTAGGTTAAGCTGTACTTTTTTCCAGTATAATTGTCCTAGTAAATCTTGTTGATTTTATCGTTTATTTTTCTGTCTGCATGGTTTTGTTTAGAGATGATTCATTATGTATTGATTACATATTTTAAGTTAAAAAAATTTTTTTTGGAGGGAGAGAGAAAGAGCGTGTGTGTGCAGAACATGCCATGGGGCTCTATCTCATGACCCTGGGATCATGACCTGAGCCAAAATTAAGAGTTGGCTGCTCAACCACCTGAGCCACCCAGGTGCCCCTACATATTTTAACTCTTGATGAGCAATCATATTTTCCTTATTTCTAAATTTTTGTGAGGAGGGGATATTAGTATATCATGGGCAGCCACAGGTGCTGTTTATCTTATCCTCTCTTCTTTTTAAAAAAATATTTTTAATGCTTATTTTTGAGAGAGAGCGAGCATGAAGTGGGGAGGTGCAGAGAGAGAAGGGGGAGAGAGAGGATCTCAAGCAGACTCTGTGCTGCCAGAGAACCTGATGCAAGGCTTAAACTGCTGAACTGTGAGATCATGACCTGAGCAGAAGTTGGACGCTCAACCAGGTGCCCTATTTTATCCTCTCTTCTTTTTTTTTTTTTCAACTTTTTTTTTCAACTTTTTTTTTTTTTTAATTTTTGGGACAGAGAGACAGAGCATGAACTGGGGAGGGTCAGAGAGAGAGAGGGAGACACAGAATCGGAAACAGGCTCCAGGCTCTGAGCAGTCAGCACAGAGCCTGACGCGGGGCTCGAACTCACGGACCGCGAGATCGTGACCTGGCTGAAGTCGGACGCTTAACCGACTGTGCCCCCCAGGTGCCCCTATCCTCTCTTCTTACAACACCTAATATATTGGCATGCACACAGCAGAAGCTCATTAAAAGGTTGCTGTTTTGGTTTTATTTTGTTTTTTAATGTTTATTTTTGAGAGAGAGAACAAGTGAGAATGGAGAGAAAGGGGAAGGTGGGGGGGCACAGAGGATTGGAAGCGGGTTCTGCACTGTCAGTGTGGAGCCTGATGTGCGGCTAGAACCCGTGAACTATGAGATAATGACCTTAGCTGAAATCAAGAGTCAGATGGTTAACTGACAAAGCCACCCAGGCACCTCTGTCATCACTTCTGTTTCTCAGTTTTCTTACTTGAAAAATGAATGTAAGGCATTCTACCTACCCAACTCAGCTCAGTTTTGGAAACAAAAGAATATAGTAAAAGAAATGGCAGAAGTGTTGCTATTATGTATGAGAGTCCTTTGTGGCGATTTTGGCTTGGGTACTCAAAGTTTACACTTGCTTATACTTTGTCAGCTATCAGATTGCATCATGACATACAGATAGATTAGTCTGGGTTCATAAAAATCGTAAATGATTAACTTCAGGACTTAGTAATGGATTGCCTTGGAGAGATCCTGACCTAGAACTGAGCAGGGAATATACAAGATGAGCCCAGATCATGTGTAGTACCAGAAGTAAGGAAGTGCTCAAAAAACAAAGGGATGAGGGATTGTCCAGAGAACACAGGAACTAATTTGAAAGAACTCTAAATGGTTGAAACTGGAACAATTTGGGCAAGAAAATAATGTACAATTGGAATATAACCAAAGTGTAAAATAAATATAAATGAGCACATACATATGACACAAATGATGTAAAGTGATGTAAATGATAAATAAATGGAGGAAAAGAGACAAGTCTCCCTTGTAGAAGAATTCCAAATAGGGGCTCCTGGGTGGCTCAGTCAGTTGAGCATCGGACTCTTGGTTTTGGCTCAGGTCACGATCTCACGGTTTTGTGAGTGTAAGTCCTGCATCGGGCTCTGTGCTGACGGTGCAGAGCCTGCTTGGGATTCTCCATCTCCCTCTCTCTCTGCCCTCCCTCAACTTGCACGGTCTCTGTCTCTCTCCAAACAAATGAAAATAAACTTAAAAAAAAAAGAATTTTAAATAATTTATGTAAATATTCTACCCTCATGGAGGAGGAGTTTATTTCCTACCTCCTTCTCCCTTAAGGGTGGGCTAGACTTAGTGACTTACTAAGAATAGAATAGGAAAGAAGGGAAAAATAGTAACTTCGCAGTGGAGAAACGTGGCAAACACTATTGTAACCAAGTGATGAAGGTTAATATCACTGATGATGTCATATGGATATTACATACCCCTAATATGTGATAGGAAGAGCACTTCACCTTTGTGATAATTCTTTTCAAAGACCTATAACTCTAACTACAAGAGAAACAATAGACAAACCTGGACTGAGGGGATATTTTGCAGGACACTTAACCAGTCAAGGTCATGAAAAATGAGGAAAGCCTGAGAAATAGTCATATACCAATTTAGAAAGATAAGTTAACATTAGGAAGATATGTTAACATACATTGTGGTATCCTGGTTTGAAACCTGGAATAGAAAGAGGACATTAATAGAAAAACTGGTAAAATTTAAATAAGGTCTGGAGTTCACTTAATAGTGATGTATCATTGTCAGTTTCTTAGTTTAGATAAATGTATCATGAAAATAAGTATAAGATGTTAACAGTTGAGGAAGCTGAGTGGGAGGTATTTGGGACCTCTTGGTACTGATTTTTTGTAAATCTGAAATTAGTCCAAAAGAAGGTTTATTTTAAAAAGTGAATTGGGAAGAGTTAACTTTTAAATAATAAAAGCAAAATGTGATTATTATAGAAAATGTGAATGATGAAGATATAAGGTTGTAAATGAAATTCATTCATAATCCTACTACCCATAGATAACTGGTAATTTTAGTATTTTTTTTTCTGGACTCCATTCTGTGCATATTGCATTCAACAATAATTATTAGGCTCCTTTTGGGCCAGATACCATTCTAGGTGCTTGGGACAGAGCAGTGAACAAGAATGATGTGAGACTTTCATTTAAGGGGTTTGTACTCCAATGAGAGTACCATTGAAATAAACAATAATTGCAGAAGAAACAATTACAGTTGTGTTATGGTAAGTGCTGTAAAGAGGAGGTGTAGGTGTGAGAACACGTAAGTGAGGAAATCTAAGATGTATCACTTAAGGTAAGAACTGAAAAATGAGAAGTCTGACAGGTGAAGGGGAAGAGGTGATTTGTGGGTGCTGGCAGGTTGGCTACAGGGGACTGTTAACAGGTAGAGGGAACTGCTTGTGAGAAAACCTTCAGGGAAGAAGGAGCCTGAGCTTGAGAATGCATGATGGTTGGAGTATGGAGAATAAGATCTGGAAAATAGCGGAATGTGCCTGATGGGGTAGTTAAGCAAGGTTGAAATCATGCATTTAAAGTTTTGGGACTTTTTCCTGAGAGTGATATGAAACCATTGAAGGGTTTTGAAGCAGAGGAGTAATATGATCTTTGTAATTTATTTTATTTTATTTTTTAAGTGTATTTATTTATTTTGAGAAGGAGAGAGAGGGTGCACAAGCAGGGGAGGGGCAGAGAGAGAGGGGAGAACTTTAAGCAGGCTCCGTGCTGTCAGTGCAGAGCCCAATATGGGGCATGGAGCTCAGTCTCATGAAACGGGAGATCATGACCTGAGCCGAAATCAAGAGTAGGGTGCTCAGTCGACGGAGCCACCAAGGCACCCCGATCTTTGTATTTTTAAAATATCATTCAACAGCTGTGTGAGCAAATGGATTGGTAGGTATTGAGAGTAGGGAGGTAGAAGAGGGATCCCTCAGAAGAGGGATGACGGTGTCTGACTGGCATAGTGACAGATGGAGACACTGATTCACAGTAGATTTAGAAGTAAAATCAACAGACATACTGATTGTTGGGTGGTGGTTGGAGGTGGGTAAAAGGGAGGGTTAGAAATTTCTAGCATATGAAGCTAGTAATGTCATCTACTAGGTGGGAAGTTTTTCAGTTAATATTAAGTGCATTGCCTTATGGTGCAAAAGTTTATCTTAGTGATTTTTAACCATTGAATGATATTTGAATACACAAATGTATTCTAAATTCCTAGAAAAAAGTTACTGGGAGGAAGGTATTTATTTTATCTGTCAATGTGTAGTGAATACAAAGTTTTGAAAATTCGTGGGTACATTGTTCCTAAGATAAAAAGTCTGAATGCTGCTAAGCTAGAGTTGGTTGCTTTCTGTGAATAAGAATAATGAAATTCTTTGATATCAACTGCAGGTAGAAAACATTATTAATAAAATAATCCAAGAGTAGTTTTTTAGTAAATATTGTATCCTTGTATGTGGATTTAGAGGCAAAAAGAAATTACTGAGTGTAAAGTTGTGGTAGAACTCAGAAATCCAAGAAATGTGTGCTGAATTAGGATGATGTGACTTTGCTACAACGTTTCAAAGATTATGTTTGTGCATGTTGTCTTTAGTAGATACGTTGATTTTAGTTTTATTGTTTTCTCTGGCATATACCTACTGATAATGTTGATGGCATTGTTCTAATAGTGAGGCACTTGGCTCTAAATTTGATTTGGCAACATTTAACTATTAAGCCTTTAAAAAGCATGAAATGGTTACATCGTGAATCTTCTTGGTAAAGATGTGTTAGAAATTCTTAAAATTAAGTTAATAAAATGCTACCACTACCATTTAATAGCTGTCTATTGGAAAAAGGTAAAAAACTCTTTCAAATGGTCTACTGAGAATTAATTTCAGAAATAAATAATTCTGAGGTTCATATGATGCCTATTCAAGTAGTGTCATATTCTTAATAAATTTGACACTATGTTCTGTTGCCAACTACCTTGTAAACATTTTCTTCACCTCTATCTCCAGGTCACTTCAGTTAGAACCGTCTATTTCACCTAATGTGTGTGGACTAAGGGACTTCCCTAGTTTGTGTATTTGTGTAAAAGCAAGGTAGTGCATTTGGGGAAAACTAACCCATACTAAGTTTATGAAGTGCTATAATTCAAGATGTTACTAACGAACAGGGAAAAATAACTTGGTACTATAAAGTGATATTTTGATAAAAATAGTCTAAAATACCAATGGAAAGCTAGTCAAGCACTGACTTATCCCAAAGATCATTGGAAAGAAGTGAGCTTAGTTTTGATGATAATATAGAACCTGATGATATACCCCAGAAATCCCCTGCAATTACTGTCATTGCTCTGCAAAAACAAACATCAAAAAACAACCCCCCCCCCAAAAAACCACAAAACTATTTTTTTAAGAAGTTCACAGAAAGTTAACTGAAATTAAGTCAGTGAATAATTTTTTTTAATTCTTTTTTAATGTTTATTTTTGAGAGAGACACAGAGTGTGAGTGGGGGAGGGGCAGAGAGAACGGGACACACAGAATCCGAGGCAGGCTCCAGGCTCCGAGCTGTCAGCACAGAGCCCAACACGGGGCTCGAACTCACAGACCGTGAGATCATGACCTGAGCTGAAGTCGGACGCTCAACTGACTGAGCCACCCAGGCGCCCCGAATAATTTTTTTAAATGTTCATTTATTTTGAAAGAGAGAGCACGCACACACATGGGGGAAGGGCAGAGAGAGAGGGAGAGAGGATCCCAAGCAGGCTCTGTGCTGTCAGCGGAGAACCAGACATGGGGCTCCGCTCATAATCTCTCAAATGGTGAGATCATGGCCTGAGCCAAAATCAGGAGTCAGACGCTTAACTGACTGAGCCACCCAGGCTCCCCAAGTCAGTAAATAGTTTTTGTGTGTGTATTCTACCTCTCTCACAATGACATGATGTAATAAATTAACATTTCTCCTGTGCATGTAGAATGTTACCTACGAAGTGTTTTGGGGAGAATTGAGAAAATAGTTGGTTAAATCATATTTTGTGTCGTGGTTCCAATTAAGAATTCTATTTGAAAAAGCTTTCAGAAGTTATGAGCTAAGCCTGTAAGATCATACACAGAAGTAAATACATAAAATCATGGGGAGTCTATGGATCTGTTTAAACAGTTCCAAACTACTGTCATTTAGAGGAAATTCCTTGGGAGAACCTGTGCTTAGAACAAATAAAAGTCAGTGTAGACACTTCCAAACTTGTTTTCTGTAACTAATCGAGACTGTAAATAAGATTAGAGTAGAGTGGCTTAGGGTAGGGAAGGAAAAAAGAATAATAAATCCATGTTAGATCATAATAGAATTAAAGGTAGGGTAAATTTCTAACTCAAAGACTTTTGAATTGTGAAATGTAACACATATCGGAACAATGCATAAAGGCATAATTACACAGCTTAATGAGTTATCACAAAGCAGGCACTTTTACAGCACAACCAGGTTAAGAAAATAAAGCATTAGTATACTTCAGAAGCCTCCTGTGGGTACCTTCCCAATCACAACTCTTTTCCTTTCCTTAGAGATAAATGCCATTTTCTCTTTGCCTAGTCACTTTTTTTTTTTTTTTTTGCTTTACTTTGTGGCTTGATAATTTAAGTATGCATCCTTAAAATGACAATTTAGCATTGCCTGTTTTATTTTTTTTATTTTTTAATTTTTTATTAAAAAAATTTTTTTTACATTTATTTGTTTTTGAGAAACGGAGTGAGACAAAGCATGAGCGGGGGAGGGGCAGAGAGAGAAGGAGACACAGAATCTGAAGCAGGCTCCAGGCTCTGAGCAAGCGGTCAGCACAGAGCCTGATGCGGGGCTTGAACCCACAAACTGTGAGATCATGACCTGAGCCGAAGTCGGACGCTCAACCGACTGAGCCACCCAGGTGCCCCTAGCGTTGTCTGTTTTAGAAAATTATAGATTATTTAAATTAATAAAATAAATCATACAGTACGTATTTCTTGCTTGCGTTTATTCAATGTGCTTTTCAAGATTCTTTTGTATTATATGCAGTAGGTGTTTGTGGCAGTGTTGCTCTAGACTATCTTATTCTTTTTTATGAATATACCAGTTTACCTGTTTATTTTAATATTGATGGGTCTTTGAATTATCAGCAGTTTTTGGCAGGTGTAAGCAGTGCTACATTGAATATTTTGCATTCATCCTGGTGAATATGTGCATAAACTTCATTTGGAGTGAACCTTTTGGGGCACAGGTTATGCTTTCCATAGTGGAGTTCCAGTTTACACTCAAGTTAAATGTGTATGAAAGCTTCCTTTGCTCCACATTCCTCAACCTCTTGATATTGTGACACTTTTAATTCTGTCCATCTGTTGGCTGTGTAATAGATTCTGATTGTGTGTGTGTTTTTTTTATGTTTATTTATTTTGAGAGACAGAGTGCATGTGAGTAGGGGAGGGGCAGAGAGAAGGGGAGAGAGAGAATCCCAAGCAGGCTCCATGCCATCAGTGCAGAGCCTGATACGGGGCTCAAACTCACAAACCGTGAGATCATGGTCTGAGCTGAAATCAAGAGTTGGGCACTCAACCAACTGAGCCACCCAGGTGTCCCTCTGATTGTGGTTTTAATTTGCACTTCCTTGGTTGCCAAGGAGGTTGAGCAATTTTTCATGCTAATTGGCTATTTAAAATTTTGTTTGAAGACCTATTTAAGTCATTTGCCTGTTTTTCTATTGATGTGGCTGAGAGATTGTAAAAGTTATTTATTTTCTATATATAAGCTTTTTGTTGGTCATATTGTTATAAATATCTCATATTCTGTGGGTCCTGTTTCGTTTTCTGTTATAGTCTATTTGGGCTGCTATAACAAAAGTACTATAGATTGGGTGGCTTGAGCAACAAATGTGGTTTTCAGTTCTGTGTATTGCTCACAGTTTTGGAGGCTGGAAAGTCCAAGAGCAAGGACAGATAGACTGGATGTCTGTTGAGGAGGGGCTGCTTCTGGTTCACGGTCTGCCATCTTTTTGTTGTGTCCTTGAGGGAACTCTCTGGAGTCTCTTTGTGAGGGCACTAATTCCATTCCTGAATACCTTCATGATCTAATCACCTCCCAAAGGAGCTACCTCCAAATAACATCAACTGGGGATTAACCATCAACGTATAAATGTTGGTGAGATACAGACATTCAGTCTGTAGCATTATGATGGACAAATTAAGAGCAAATGTTCTTATAATGTCTTCTGTGTTGATCTTTTGCTTTATGGCTGATGCTTTTTGTGTCTTAAGAAAAATTTCCCTCCACTGAGGTCATGAATATATTTTCTTATATCATTTTGTAAGAGTTATTTGCCTTTCTCACTTGAGTCTATAATCACCTGAGTGGTGTGTGTGTGTGTGTGTGTGTGTGTGTGTGTGTGTGTGTGTGTGAATGAATGGATTAGGGTGTATTTAATTTTTTTTGTCCATATACACAACCAGTTGTCCTAATGCCAGTTACTAAGAAAATCATTTTTTATCTATTCTTCTGTAGGGCCACCCCTAAGAATATATTAAGGTTCATATATAGGAGGATCTATTTCTTGACTCTTTGTTCCGTGTGAGTGGCTTTGTTTTATTTTAGCTTTATGCCAAAAGCATTCTGTTTATAATGTTACTGTGATTAAAATGGTCTCAGTATCTGGTAAAGCATATACTCTCACTTTATTGTTAAGATTGTCTTGATTATTCTTGGGCCTTTTTATTTCCAGGTACATTTTAGCATGATTTGTCATTTAAAAAAAAAGCCTGTTGGGTTTGTAACAGGGTGCAAGAGCACCTGGCTCCAGAGTTTCCAAACAGACCAGGTTTGGCCACTCACTGCTGAGATAATTCAGAGACAGACCAGTGATGGTGAAACAAGAAAGGAGTTTATTTCAACGAGGCAACACTGGGAAGACAACGGACTAGCATTTCAAAGACTGTCTCCAAAGTGCTGAAAATACTTCTAGGTTTATATAAGGAAAATGTGGGGACAAAGGTTGGTGGGTATAAGCAGGTGGGCAGTAAAGGTCAGATCAGTCATTACCTTCATGTCAATTATGAGGGGTCTTGCTGGTGTCAGGGCAGTTGTTATTCCTTGAGGGGTAGTTTCAGTTCCTATCACAGGATGGTTTGCCCTTTGGGTCTTTTGTCTGAGTTGAAAGGTAAGCTAGAAAGAAGAACTTGCTAGAAAGTATAGACTAAGGTAAAATGGAGGTAAATCCTCAGGTTTTTGATTGGCATTTAATTGAGTCTATAGATCAGTTTGAATCTAACTCATGAACATGGTATACTTCTCTGTATACTTGAGTCTTTTTAAATGTTTTCCAATGAGGTTTTAGTCATTCCTAGTAACTTTTGTCTTTATTTGTTACACTCGTTCCTGGATTTTCTTTTTTAATATTACTGCTATTTAATGCTGATTTTATTTTAATATTCTATTTGCTGGGGGCACCTGGCTGGCTCAGTCGGTTGAGCGTCCAACTTCGGCTTAAGTCATGATCTCACAGTTTGAGTTTGAACCCCTCCCCACCTCAGTTGGGCTCAATGCTGTCAGCACAGAGCCTGCTTTGGATCCTCTGTCTCCTTTTCTCTCTGCCCCTCCCTTGCTCATGCTCTCTCAAAAATAAACATTTTAAAAAATATATTCTGTCTGCTGGTATATTTTGAAATTTAGTTTTTTGAATATTGATTTTTAACTCTAATTGTAATGATTTATTTGTCCAGCCTTCTTTTTAAGAGAGAGAGAGAGAGAGAGAGAGAGAGAGAATGAATTGAGGGGCAAAGAGAGGGAGAGAGAGAATCCCATGCAGGCTCCTTGCTGTCAGTGCAGAACCCAACATGGGACCTGATCTCACAAACTGTGAGATCATGACCTGAGCCAAAATTAAGAGTCGGACACTTAACCAGCCAAACCATCCAGGCACCCCTGTGATGTCTTTTAAGATTATAGTCATACCATTGGCAAATAATGACCATGTTGTTTCTTGCTAATCTTTATAGTGTTCTCCTTTCCTTTCCCCTTGCTTGACTGCACTGGCTAGGACCTCTAGTCTCTAGTAAACTGTTGTATGGAAATAGTGATTGCCAGTGTCTTTTGTCTTGTTTTGATCCTGAAGTTTCACCATTAAGTATTCACCTCCAAATTTAAGTATGATGCTAATTTGGATTTTTGTGTTATCTCTCATTAGATTAAACAGGTTAACATCTATTCCTAGTTGATTTAAGAGTACACAATGTAGGGGCGCCTGGGTGGCTCAGTCAGTTGAATGTCCGACTTTGGCTCAGGTCATGATCTTGCAGTTCGTGAGTTCAAGCCCCACGTCGGGCTCTGTGCTGACAGCTGAGTGCCTGGAGCCAGCTTCGGATTCTGTGTCTCCCTCTCTCTCCGCCCCTTCCCCACTCATGCTCTGTCTCTCAAAAATGAATAAACGTCAAAAACAAATTTTTTTAAAGAGTACACAATGTAAAATCATGATTGGTTGTTGAATTTGTCATTTTCCTTCCGTTTTTTGAGATGATCATTTGATTTATATCTCCTATTTATCTATTATAAACAGTTGATTTTCAGATGCTTAAATCAACTTGCATTCCTTGTATGGACTCAATTAGATCATTGATACTTTAGTGTATTCTTTTGGTTTTTTTTTTTTTTAATGTACAAATTGCTGGATTTGGTTTACTTTTGTTTAGGATTTTTGCATCTGTTCATAACAGATTGCTGGTAGCTTTCCTTTCTCATACTGTTCTCATTTTGGTATTAAGATTCTATTTCCCTTACAAAGTGAGTTGTAGATGATGGCCCCTTCTTCCAGTCTCTGAAGTGTTTATATAAGGCGGGCATTATTTCTTCCTAAATATTGGTAGAATTTGCCAAAGAAACTCTAGGCTTAGAATTTTCTTTATAGGAAGGTTTTAAATTAATATTCAAATTCTTTAATAGTTAATAGCACTATTCTGATTTTGTTTCTTTCTAGATTAGTTTGGTAAGTTGTATTTTTTTTTCAAAATTTACCTTCTTTTTAAAAAATTTAAAAAGGCATAAAGTCATTTGATTGCCTGCAGTTTCCATAGTCTTGTCTTCTTTTTTTCCTGATCATGGTTATTTGTGCTCTCATCGAGAGAGTTCTCCTTCCCTCCTTTCCCCTTCCTTATCCTCTTTCCCATTTCACCTTATTAATCATTGTCACTGCAGATTCATCAGTCATTAGTCTTTCCAATGAACTAGCTTTGCCTTTGTTGTGTTTTTCTATTTGTATTTTTCTGCTTTATTAATTTCTGATCATATTTTGTTCTACTTTCTTTGGGTTTATTTTGCTGTATTTTTTCCCCCTAGCTTCTTGAAATAAGGTTACCTTCTTAATTTTAAGCTTCCATTCAGGTGAATCATTTAAAGCTCTAAATGTCTCTCCCAATACAGTTTTTATCACCATGTCATAATGCCTTCATTATCATTATCACAAATTAAATTTTTTTTTTTTTAACGTTTATTTATTTTTGAGATGGAGAGAGACAGAGCATGAACAGGGGAGGGGCAGAGAGAGGGAGACACAGAATCCGAAACAGGCTCCGGGCTCTGAGCTGTCAGCACAGAGCCTGACGCGGGGCTCGAACTCACGGAGTGTGAGATCATGACCTGAGCTGAAGTCAGACGCTTAACCGACCAAGCCACCCAGGCGCCCCTCATTATCACAAATTAAAAATCATTTCTAACTTCCACAGTGATACCTATTTTGATTTACAGGTTATTTAGAAATATAGTTCATGATTTCCAAACATAGGAATTTCTGGTTGTTTCAAATTGACTTAGAACATTGTTGTCAAAGAATATACATTGTCAAACAATATACAAAGATATACATTGTTGTCTTATCAGTGTATTGAAATTTTTTGAGACTTGCATTGTGGCCTGGTAAAAAGTCTATTTTTGTCAGTGTTCCACCCATGCTATAGAAGAGTGTATAATGTGAAGTGTTTGGTTAATGTTTTTCTCTATGCGTCCATCAGGTAAAATTTGGTACTCTACCTTTGAAGTCTCTAGTTTCCCTATTGATTTTTCTCCTTGTTTATTTCTATAGGTATTTGTCAGTGATGTATTAAAAATTTTCACTGTGTTTGTAGACTAATCTACCACTTGTCATTCTGTAAATTTTTGCTTTATATACTTTGATTTCGTGTTAGTAAGTTACATCTTCCTGGTGAATTGAACCACCTTACTTTGAAGTGCCTCTATCTATTTCCAAATTTCTTTAAAATGTCCTTTGATATAATATAGCTCCCCGGATTTCTTTGGATTAGGGATCACATGCTCTATTCTTTTAATCCTTTTACTTTCAGCCTTTCTGCATTGGTATGTTTTAGCTGATACTCTCATAATTATATACTTGGCTTTAAAAAATCCAATTAGATAGTGTTTATCTTTTTTTTTTAAGTTTATTTTTTTATTTTATTTTTTTTAATTTTTTTTTTTAATGTTTGTTTATTTTTGAGACAGAGAGAGACAGAGCATGAATGGGGGAGGGGCAGAGAGAGAAGGAGACACAGAATCGGAAGCAGGCTCCAGGCTTTGATCCATCAGCCCAGAGCCTGACGCGGGGCTCGAACTCACGAACCGTGAGATCGTGACCTGAGCTGAAGTCGGACGCTCAACCGACTGAGCCACCCAGGCGCCCCTAAGTTTATTTATTTTGAGAGAGAGAGAGAGAGCATGCACGAGTTGGGGAGGGGCAGAGAGAGAGGATCCCAAGCAGGCACTCCCAATGTAAGGTGTGGAGCCCAACTAGGGGTTTAAAATCGAGTTAGATGCTTAACTGACTGAGCCATCCAAGTGGCCCATGTTTATGTTTTAATTGGAGCATTTTAGTATATTTACACTTAATATAATATTGTTATATTTGCATTTCAGTATTTCTAAAACTTAGAACTCTTAAAATAGTCTTTTATTCAGTCTTTGTACCAGTTTGTGTACATGCATGAAAATATTTGACACATTTCTTGAAAAGGAATTGCTTAGGCATTAAAATTATTGGCTGTTTTTGGTTCCGATTTTGAAAAAGTGATCATTGTATGATGTTTTCATGTTTTTAATCTTATGATACATTATTTGAGTAATCAGACAGCCATGTTGAGAACTGAAACGTTTATGTTTGTGAGGTTGAATATTGCAAAACCATTTTGTGTTTTTTGTTTATTTTCTGGTGTGTCATTTCTGAAGAATTTCCAGGTCCTCTTTCTTTTGTGTTGCAGTAACTTTGCAGCTATTTGTATAGCTTGAATTGATTGTCTTTCTTCTTGAAAGCTTTGCTATCTCTCTCTCTCTCTCTCTCTTTTTTTTTTTCCCCCTTTGATATTTTTGCTCAGGGAGGACAATTGACAATACAAGTTAAAGTTGAATGCCAATAGTGTGTCAAATGTAAATGTATAGCAGCTATACGTAATAGAATATAAACTAAAGTTAATCTGACACTTCTGATAATAATAATTTAGTTTGAGGATTCAAGGAGGTAATTTTTTGTTAACGTTTATCTCATAAGTGATTTATAAGCATTTCATTAAAAAGCATCTTATAGAAAATTTAGAACATATACAAAGGTACAGAGAAGAGATTATGTGCTTTTTGTTCTCAAGACTTAAATAGTTATGAATTCATGGCTAATTTTGCTTTTTTACTACTTTCTATAATTTTGAAATAAATTGGAAACCTTACATTATTTTAGATAGATACACTGTGATAGAGTCTCACCCTGATCAAACTTTAGTCAGGCTCATTTGAATTCTCTTCCCAACCAAGTCTCAACTGTTGGTCTTATGTTGTCTTGTTTTTGTATTGCTCAGTTTGGGCAGTAATCCTGTCAAGTTGGCTTAATCCTGTACCTGTTGTCAGAATCCTGTACCCTCAACACCCTGGAGTTCCACATCCCTCACTATCTTCCAGGTGATGTCCTATCACCCAGGGCTGCCTTCAGCCAGAATCCTGTTAGGTCTGCTTAGTGAGAATCTCTCTTACCCTAGGTGTTTCCTCTTAATAATTATTTTTCTATCCACTGAAAACCCCCACCCCTTCTCCTTGGTTGTGAATTCCCGCTTTTTCTTGTTATATTGGGAATTGAGCCAAATTCTGTATTGAGATCTCTTTTCCCCTTTTGCAGTAGTCTTGAATAAGATTTGTTTTTACCTGTTTACTATTACACAGTTAATGTATTTCCTTATGTATCTCTAAAAGATAAGAATTCTTTTATAGGCTATTGATGAGGTTTTGAGGGGATCTGTAGCTGATGGACAAGAAAGAATTCTTGAGATGTCTTAGGTGCAAAGAGGTTATTAAAGCATGAGGACAGGACCCTTGGGCAGGAAGAGCTGCACTGGGGTTGTGAGGAATGACTGATTATATATCTGGGAGTTGGGGCATTGGTAAAGGCCCCAAATCCCAAAAGGACTTTCATATGCTAAAGACACTGGAGGCTTTGCTATTGTTGAGCTCAAGTTATTTTTCCTTCTAGCAAAACATTAACATAAGGACAATAGGAAGTTCCTGGAGGAATGTTTTACTCTGCCTATCTCAAGTATTTGTCAATGGGCTACAGGTTATAAAGAATTTATTTTATCTACATTTTCTTCTTGCCTTTTTTCCCCACATCACTGTGGAGGGGAGGGTGATGTTAGGGCTGCAGGAAACTGAGTCTGTAGGCTTCTGGAGGTTGCCTTTTTTTTCTTGTAAATCATTAAAATCATTGCAAACTGATGGAAACTTCTGTCCTGCTTGACTGTAATCTCTATCAGTTAACCATTTATTTTTCTTTTTCCTTTGTTCTTGGGCAGCCTGGAGTGCCTGAGGAATATCACATATATCCTACCTGGGGGTTGGGGCCCGGGTGGAAGGGTGGGGGGAAGGTGGTTAACTTGTGCTTTGCCCTCAGCTTCTTTGGCTCCCTCATCATTATTACATCTAAAATATAGTTGCTTAAAATCACATATCTTGCTTATTTCTCATTTCTTCTGTTGTTTCATAAAAATTTGTACTTTGAAATTGATTTATCTTTTAATACTTGTTTTTTTATTATTTAATTTTATTTTTAAAAAAAATTATTTATTTATTTCGAGGTGGGGGGGGAGCGTTCAGGGGAGGGCCACAGAGAGAGAGGAGAGAGAATCCCAAGCAGACTCCATGCCATCAGTGCAGAGCCCTACATGGGGTCAGTCTCATAAGCCGTAGACCATGACCTGAGCCAAAATCAAGGGTTGGATGCTCACCTGACTGAGCCACCCATGCACCTGTTTTTTTTTTTTTTTTTTTTTTTTTTTTTTTACTTCTAGAGAAAGAGAAAGAGAAGCATGCAAGGGAGGAGAGGGGCAGAAGGAGAGAGAGGAAGAGAATTTTAAGCAGGTTCCACACCCAACGTGGAGTCCGCTGCAGGGCTTGATCTCAGAACCCTGGGATCGTGACCTGAGCCAAAATCAAGTGTTGGCTTTTCAACCAACTGAGCCACCCAGGCACCTATTGTTTTAATTCTGTATAGGTCTCCCCACTTCCTTTTTTTTTTTTTCCTGACTATATTTTTCCTGACTATAAATCTAATGTTGAAGATTTCTTGGATCATATATGTTAGAAGGGACTTAAAGATTGAACATTGTAGTACTATAGTCAAATATATATGTAGTTATATATGTATGGTTAGAATACCATAGTCATCTATTCTGCCTCCCTGATTTACACATCTCAGAGAGGTTGTGGTTTATCTAGAATCCCACATCAAGGCTGAGGTTAGAATTGAGGGTGCATTTGGGAGTAGAAATATCTTCCCCTTCTGAATTTTTAAGTTCATTTTTGTGCTACCATTTTAGTGTGTTTATTCTTCAGAGGTTCCATCTGGAGCATTGTCCCCTTATGGAACTCCCCCCCCCTCCCCCCCAGTTGTGCCTTCGAATTCTTAAATTTGTCTTTTCTTCTCTTTCCACTTGAGCTCCATGCTAACTGTAATTCAGTTTCTTAAACTGACAATAACCGACTCTGTGTCAAAGTCCTCTTTTGCCACACCTTCCCATCTACTTTGTCCTTTTCTAAAGTACAGTTGAAAAGCACTTTAGCTTGAGTAGTCATTCTTTTAAGCAAAAGTGGCAGCCATGGGTCTCTTAAGCATGAGATTTGATTACTTTTGAAAATGTTTTCAGCTTTCAGATTTATTATTACAAAAGTAGTATAATTATTAAAAATTTCAGTAATAAGTAATATATTTGTCTAAAAAGTAAAACCGTGTGGAACTATACATAGTAAAAACCAAATGTACCATTAACCTCCCCCACTTCTGTCTCTTTCCTTCCTCAGTAATAACAATTACTAAGAGTTTGGCGTGTCTCATTCTAGACTTAACGCATACAAATACAATTTCTCATTCTAGACTTCACTCTATACAAATACAGTTATGTGTTAGATATACATAAGTTTTGTTCTTTAAAAACAGTTGAGATTATATTTATGCTACAAAACTTTTACTTATGCAACATGGTCAATATATTTTATAGGGAAGGTATTCTTCCTCCTCTAGTTATTGCTAGCTAGTTATAATTTTCACTTTTCCTTTTAGACCAAGTTGTAAATCAGGAAAAACAAGTTAAGAGAGTGCCTACAAATACCAGGAAAACTTACAGATAAATTTTCATTTTCTCTGAAAGGTGTAGAAGAATATCATAAAAACTAAGTTATTCATAAATGCTGTATAGCATATATATATATATTTTTAAAGTCTTATAATAGTAGAATATACATACCAAAAGACCACGGAGGAAGAAACTTACATTGGTTAATTTAGTAAAGTCAGCTCTTTGTCAAAGCTTTCCTTGCTTAAAAAAAAAATCTAGGAGAATTTGAAAAATACACAAAACAAAAAAAGACCCACAGTCTTATGATAAATGTTAATAGTTGTAATCAGAATTAGATAGATATTCCTAGTGTAGTCTTTATTCTAGACTATATGCCTTTCCCATATTCCTTTTTCCTAAATCTCAGGTAAGCTTTTATAAGAAGAGCTAGCTTTCTGAGGTTCACACTTTTTGAAATATAAAACTTTAACCTAATTTTAAAAAGGATCTTGAATAACTTAATGTACTGGACAAATAGAATTAGTCCCTTCTCTTTACTGCCATCTGAGTCGTTTTTTTCCTTCTCTAAACCCATTTCTCATATAAATGTCTTGACTAGGAGTGGACCTTAAAGGTTGGCTCATTCAATATTTAGGAAAATAAATTTTACAGAACCTCTTCGTTGTGTGGAATTGTTCTCATCGACAGCACATGTTTATTTAGGGGCACTGCAGCAACATAGCTACTTCAGGAGAATCTCTTAGTCTAGAGGAATCACCTCAGAGAGAGCTGTAAAAATGTAAACTCATATTAAACGAGCATCAGCTTTTTTATTTTGGAATGACAGTTTGAAACGAAGAGTTACTTTTATTTCTGAATCCCATGAAAATTTTTAGCAAAGAGACAATCGGAATACATTTTAGAGACACATTTTACTAAGCCTTTTTTTGAAGCACAAATCTTTGTGAGGTAGGAAAAGTAGGAAGAAAGAGAAAAATTCCTATCTAGTAAATCTTTTTGCATAGTTTCCACAAATAATAGCTAAGTTATTTGATATGTTTTCTACTCAAAAGCTAGAATGTCTTATTAGCTAGTTCCTTGAAGGAAGGAAACAAGAGGCTGCTGGAGGGGATTAGTGAGATAAAACACTTCAGCTGTTCAGTTACTAAATTTTTAATCCACAATAGAGGTCTGTAGTACAGTTTAGATAATTAAGAATAGACTTTTAAAACAAAGTCTCTTGAAGGCTTTGGTATGTACATAAAAATTAATACATTTATATTATAAAGTATTGCAATCTTACTAGTGTGTTTCTCTCATTTTTCTACATTAGAATTGAAAAGAGGCATTGTCTACATCCAGTATTTCCCTTTCACATCTCTGTATTAAATATTTGGTTTCCCTTATATTTATTTTAAAATGAAAACGAAATAATGTTTCTATTGTTTTACTATAGTTGCCACTGATGTTCTAGAAGCTGCATGGTGAGAGCTTTAAAATTCTCAAACCAGTTTTGTCTGTTACACTTGGAGCTTAGTCATCATCATACGTAGCAGGACCTGATTAAGAAGGCTGTTCCGCCTCTAAGCCTTGCTAGATTGTAGCCACTAGCAACCAGGCTGCAATAATTTCCCTTTGATGACATCATCCACTGTGGAAGAACCCAGTTGCTTCAGCGAGTCGAACTACATACAGTTCTAACCCTCATCAAATATGGCATCTCCCTCGCCCGCTGGTGCAGGGGTGGAAAAAATGCCAGTGTTTTCTTAAGCTAGCGAGCTTTTCTTTTTCTTTTTCTTCTTCTTTATAAAAATTCTAATCATGGATGCTTCTTCCGATCCCTATTTGCCTTATGACGGGGGAGGAGACTGTATTCCCTTGAGGGAATTACATAAAAGAGGTAATACCATCCCCTTGCTGTGAATCCTCTGTTGGTATGTTTTGCATGTGGCTGGGTGGTTCTGTAGTTTAAACAGGTTTTGGAATGTCCTTTATATATTGTAGTGTGTTGTTTAGTTGCCCTGGAATGTTAGTGAGGAGCAAATGCAGCCTTCTGAATGGCTCTGTAGTCGTCCCTGATTGTTTTCTCTGTGCAGATTAGTACTGCTTCAGAGCACATCGGACTGGGACTCCGACTCCATCTTCTGTGTGAAAATCCTCTCTCTATTTAACTGCGAAAATGCATTAATCCGCTTTTATAGCTAACTGGAGTCATGTTAGCACCTAAAAAGTAATGTTTTTCTTCCCTTTGGAAAACTTATGTGTTTCCTTTAATTTACACAGAGAAATCGAGTGTGTGTCTGTGCACCTGTATGTTTCAGCTGCTGCCAGTTACCATGTAGATTTTGCCACAACAAAGTAAATTTATAGTAAAAGCTCTCTCTGCATTTTAGAACACCTTAAGATGGCAATAAAGATGAACAAATTTTTATATATTAATATTTTTCATTTAATATATATTTCAGCTGATTAACATTAACTGCATTGTCTCCTACGGGTATTTTATAAATATTGATATTATAAAAACATTTAGGGTATTGTTACACATCAGAAAATATAATAGTCACTAGTTTATAAAAACCAGAAAAGCACCCAGCATTCATGTAAATCTTTTGGCAGGCACTGCCTGGGTCTTCGTAAAACTGATTACATGTTAATAAAACTGTCCTTTTAAATTTTTTCTTAAACTATTCTAAAATTAGACTGGTTGGTAGTAGTTCTAGAAAAGAATTGAACCTTAAGAAAAATCTCTTAGCTAGATGATTTCATTTATGAGTCACATTAATTGGAATTACTGTATGAGATATTATAAGCTCATTATGGGTTAACCCAAACTTTTATTTATGAAGCAAATAAGGAAGTTATGATTTTCCTGAGCTTATTTCACCTGTTTTAGTTAAAATACAGTTTGTATTCTGGTAATACTTTCTTTTTTTTAGTAAGAAGTTCCATTAGGATTAGAAAATGTTAAGATATTCAACAAATATTTATTGGTTGTATTGTGTCAACTAGACACTATTTTAGGCTCTGAACAGTTGTAACATTGAATATATTGTTGTATTCTGTTAGTAAAAGCTAACTTTTTAGATTTTGAGAAAAACTATATGAAGATCATGTTAACATATGGTATGCTTTCTCTTACAAAGTTGTTTTCCATAAAATTGTATACATATATATGTATACATATTTTAATTTGGGGGGGAATATCTGAAAGCATAAAAAAGAAAATAAGAATTTCTCAATCCTACCACCCAGAAGTTCCCCCCCCCCCCAATTTTTAATGTGTTCATAAACTCTCCTTTTTCCTATGTTTTTGTCATCCCTCTTCTGGTAAGGATTTCTTTAAACAGGAAGCAATGTGAATGAATGGTGACTGTTCAAATGTCATGGTATTTGCTAATCAGTAATTAAACTGTACAACAAGACAAACTGTGTTTTCTCTGAGCTATTACAACATCTGTTTGCTGATGATGATAAACCAGAAAACCTGGGCTTGGGAAATTTAAATTCCCAGTGTTAAGCTTGACAGTCTTTGACTGAACTTATGATGGACTTCATCTCTGTGTGAGATATGCAAATAATAAGAAATTAGCCAAAGCTTATGTGAGAGTAAAGCATGGTTATTGATGTGGTTATTGCTAAAAACATAAGCTTTTTGTTTCTCTTCTATTTTCATATATAGTCTTTTAGGAATCTTGCTTAAGGTCTAAATCAGGCACCCTCTTGTCAGCCCAGATAGGTTCCTTATCCCTTGATGAGACTTGCTCTAATAAGCCAGTGTTGTTTGAAAGTAACATTGTTCAGTCAGTTATTAGGCTCACTTGACTATACTGTGGCATCCTGATATTTATGGATAAGAGGTTATTTGTTTTCCTATAATTTATGACCTATTGTAGCCATGGGTCAACACAAAGGAACTGGAGATGTAGAAACAGGCAATTAGCATAAATGAAGAAAACTGAATTAGCTTTCCTGTGAAGACAAAATTACAATGACTAGAAATATCTCTTGGGGCGCCTGGGTGGCTCAGTCGGCTAAGCGTCCGACTTTATTCAGCTCAGGTCACGATCTCGCGCCCCGTGAGTTCGCGCCCCGTGAGTTCGAGCCCCGCTTCGGGCTCTGGGCTGATGGCTCAGAGCCTGGAGCCTGCTTCCGATTCTGTGTCTCCCTCTCTCTCTGCCCCTCCCCCGTTCATGCTCTGTCTCTGTCTCAAAAATAAATAAAACGTTAAAAAAAATGTTTTTTAAATAAAAAAAAATATCTCTTTAGGCTGATAAAGAATGAAGAGGCAGATAATCAAAATATAACATTGTGAAGGATATTAATAAAGTAAACATGAATCTGTAACTGAATCTGAGTGCTAGAGTTAGGGATTACCTTTGTGGAGTAAATAAAATTCAGTTCTACTTTTCAAGGTGAGATGGTAACTGATGAAGCTTCCTACTTAAGTTGGTAATATAGAGACTGGAAATATAAGTAGATTAAACATAGAATTAACATATTGTTGATAGATTAGAAATTAAGATGGCATTTTAGAAATAGCCATTTTTAAGATAAATTTCCTATACAGAAAATTTCCTATACAGAAACTATCAAGTTTTTTCATAAAATGTCTCTTCTATTTTTATCAGGAAAAAAAAAAATAAAAAACTTGGTTCATTTGAATTGTTAGTTTTTCAATACTTTGACCTTTTCTTTTTCTTTTTAAAAAATATTTATTTTTGAGAGAGGGGGTGAGAGGGTACAAGAGGGGAGGGGCAGAGAGAGAGAGAAAATCAAAAGCAGGCTCCCAGCTGTCAGCACAGAGCCCGTGGGGGGGGGGGGGGGCTCGAACTCATGAACTGTGAGATCATGACCTGAGCTTGTCGGATGCTTCACTGTCTGAGCCCCCAGGCGCCCCAATACTTTGACTTTTTCTTAATTTGTTCATGAAGTCTAAGTAGTTTGGTGAGTTGAATTCTTCTCTGAAATCTACCAGGCCTTTCTTTTGGATTTTATCTTTTGGGCCTTGAGCCTCCTTTTACTCTATGAGGGACCTTTAAAACTTATTTGAATATTAATTGTTTCATTCAATTATTTATTGAGTTCTTGCGTGTATATATATAGCACTACCAGGTGCTGTGGAGAATGATGGTGGTAGTAATAGTAATATTAATAATAGCTAATACTTAGTATAGAATTTACGGTTTGCCAGATACTTTTGTAGGTGCTTTAGGTATATCAGTTCATTCACATGTAACAAATTCTTTAATCCTCATCACAGACTTGTCACTTGGGTACTGTTATAATCCCCATTTTCCTGTTGACAAGACTGAGGTAAAGAAATAAGAAAGAGAAGTCAGGATTCAATCCAGATAATTTGGTTCGTACTCTCAAATATGAGGAAATATTGCTTCTCACTATGTGTATCTCTGTAATACTTGCCATTTGGAGCCTGGCATGGTCATAAGAAAACTTCCCAAGTTTAAAAACAAAGAAACAAACCCCAAGAAAATTAATGCATTTCTAGTGAATGGAATAAAGTACATGGTTTGTGGGATTTTAGGGGAGGAAGAGATCAGTCTGTTTTGACAAGTGCTATCAAAGTAGGCCAAGTTTTCAAGTACCCATGAGAATTTGATACGACATTCCTAGTAGAGAGGATAGAATGAATAAATGCTCTAATGGGTGTAAATTGCCTAGTATGTTGTTCCCTGATAAGTTTTGTTTTATCAGTGGGTCAGTAAAGGGGGTAGTATAGCTAGGCAGAAGAGTGCCAGAGCCTCAGAGAGCTTGAATGCCAGACTAATAATAATCTTAAAGGTCAAAGAGTGGGGCCTAAAATAAAAATTGGGGGTCTTAGTTTCTACCTGAAATTATTTCTTGATATTCATTAGCTCAGAAATGTATTTGAGTAAGGCTTTTTGTTACTTTTGTATATACTATTATAATATATGAGTTTGATCATTTTTATTTCCTCCAAAAAGCATGATTAGTTAGCTGTTTTTACACATGATTTGGAATTCCAGGTGTTAGATGGTATTTTTACTGCCCTGGGGCTCTTTGTAAAATGATTTTAGGATCCAGATCCTTACTATACTTCCATTACTTCTTTTAGCCAGCTAGAAAATTAAATCTCTTCCTACAAATTAATTCATCTAATAAGTGTAAATTAAAAGAACAAATATTCTTTATTTGATGTCAGAAACTCTTTGTATTCTAAAACAACAGTATAAAAACAAAGCCCATCTTTTTTTTTTTCTTTTAAAGTCTATTTACTTATTTTGAGAGTGAGCACCCGAGCAGGGGAGAGGGGGAGGGGCAGAGAGAGAAGGGGAGAGAGAATGCCAAGCACTTTCCGCGGGCTCAAACTCTTGAACTCCCCGAACCAGGAGATCATGACCTAAGCCAAAATCAAGAGTCAGACGCTTAACCAACTGAGCCACCCAGGTGCCCCAAAACAAAGCCTAATCTTTAAATTTATTTTGCTTACAGTATCTGAATTTAAAACCTTCAATAAAATCTGGTTCATATTACTATCTTTAGCTCTATTTTCTAAAAATAACTGACACTTTAATATCTCATGGCTTGTCATTAAGTCAGAAATGCTTTGTGTGTCAAGATTTCAAAATGTGAGCAGATCTCCTGCCACATAGATTAGGTTTATAATTTTGGCTATTTTCCTGGCATTGAGGTCTCTGCTTTGTGCCTACACAAAGCCACAGGAGACTGGTGGTTTAAGTTATATTAAAAAAATTTTTTTAAATAAACATGTTTAATTTGTAAGTTTTTGTAGTCCATTACAACCTTAATTAAATCAAAAAGATTAATTTTCTGTTTACTCGTCTTGCCATTTAAGAAAGCAGATTTCATAAATCTTTTTATTTATGTAATGTACAAATTATCTTACATTCATAGATAATAAATGAACATGGAATTTGTTTCCAATTATACATTTGTCTTAATATCCACTTTATCATCTCTACGTAAGGATGTGACTTTTTACTTTGGGATGACAATGGAACAGAGGAGAAAACAGTGAATTGGGTAATGGATTCAGCATTGCTGCTTACTCTGTTCAGCTTTAGAATTTTTTTTTTAATTTTTTTTTTTAATGTTTATTTATTTTTGAGACAGAGAGAGACAGAGCATGAACGGGGGAGGATCAGAGAGAGAGAGGGAGACACAGAATCCGAAACAGGCTCCAGGCTCTGAGCTGTCAGCACAGAGCCCGACACGGGCTCGAACTCACTGACCGCGAGATCATGACCTGAGCCGAAGTTGTACGCCTAACCGACTAAGTCACCCAGGCACCCCTAGAATTTGGTTTTAATTACCAAATCTTTGTAGTTTAAATAGATCACAAATAAATATGACCGTGGATGGCAGAACAAATATCAAGAGCATATACTTTATTCATTTATCTAGCAGGCATTTAATTGACCAACTACTAAGAACTTAGTACTGTGCTTGCCATTACCTTTTTAATCTTTCATGTGGGAGTCTGCTAACATTCTGGAACTTCCACTATCAACTTACATTTACTTTCCCCTCCCTCACCAGGATGACCATTTCTTATCAGTAGGGTCACAGAGGGAAGGAAAAAAAAGGCACAATGAGGACTAGACTTCCTGTACTTAATATACAGAAGAAACTGGATAGTCAGAATATGTAGAATTTTGGATTTCTGCTGCCTTCTTTCATAATTAATAAAAAGTGTGTATGTTTTGTTTGTATGATAGGACAGTAGTCTGCATTATGACTACAAATGCCAGGGATGACAGCTCCCACATCTTTGAGATTGACTCTAGAGATAATGATAATCTTAGTAAATAAATATATGCCTACTTTTTCATCCAAAACTATTATTTGGCTATTCCCCTTTGAGGAGAGACTTTAGGCTGCTGACCATGTGTGACTGAAATTTACAATTAAGCTCAGTTTCAGGTGTAATTTTATTAACGTCTGTATTTTAGTTCAGTGTTTGTCAAATTGCACATTTTAATATGTGGTCATGAAATCAACTGCGTTGTGACCAGTAAAAGAAAAGGAAAATAGAAAGTAAAGTATGATTGTATTTGTTTTCCACAAAGTAAGTATACTAAACTTTGGTTTTACTTGGGAACACTTCTCATTATGTCAGTGAGAGATGTTTCTTGCTGTGGGCCACAGTCAAAAAAGTTTGAAGACCAGTTTCTAAGTATATACCGGGAGAGGCAGTTAGCTCTCCCTGGGGTAAAGGTAGGCTTCCTAAGGCCTTAAAATGAATCTGGAGCAACCTGACAATGAGAATGGGATGTGTTATTGTCGTAGACCCCTGCTAAAGCATAGGGACATGAGTGGTGGTAGCAGAGAAGTGCCCATGATTGCTATTGCAACAGTTTTTCATTTCAGCATTTTAAGTAATACAGGACAAGTTGTCTGTAACCAGAGACAAAGAGGGATAAAAATGGTGAAGGGTAGGATTGTATTGTCTGAAAGCAAAGTGCAACGTGCATAAGTGTTTTGGGAGAAGGCACTACCTAAGAGTCCTTAACCTCCTCAGAAGTGTGTCCACATTATCTTATACATATGCAGCCAAACTAACCATACAACTATTTTTAGGCAGTGTTACATAGTGGTAAGAAATGCCTTTGGAATCAAACTGCTTAAATTTGAATCCCTGTTAACTACTTAGTATGTGTTTGACCTTAGGTATATCCTTTAACTTTCTGTTTTGTTTTTTAATTTATGAAATGGAGTATTACCTATTTCATGGGGTTGTTGTGAGGATTAAATGAGCTAATATGTGTGAAGTGCCAAGAACAATGTCCAATGTGCCAAGAACAATGTAAATATTGTTTTGTTGTTGTTAGATACCAGATATATAACAGCGTCTCGCTTCTAGGTGGGAAGGATTTTTTTTAATTCTGATGTAGTCTAGTTTATCTGTTACTTCTTCTGTCACTTGGGCTTGGGTGTTTTATTTGCAAAGCCACTGATTGCCTAACCCGAGGTTACAAGCATTTACTTCTATGTTTTCTTTTAAGAGTTTTATAGTTTTAGCTCTTACATTTAGGCCTATGATCTGTTTTGAGTTAATTTTTATATATGGTGTGAGGGAACAGGTCCAGCTTTATTATTCTTTTGTATGTGGATAGCCAGTTGTCCTAGCATCATTTATTGAAAAAAGGCTAGTAACTTTTTTACTTAGATTTCAGATATTAGTTAATGAATTTTTGTTTACATAGGTATGTATGAATTTTTTTTATATAACTGTTTATAGAAGCATGTTTCATAATAACCAAAAGGAAGAAACAATCTAAAGGTCCATCAGTGGATTAATGGATAAATAAAATGAGGTATATCCATACGATGCAACACTAATAATAAGTAATGAAGTACAGATACATGCTGCAACATGGATGAACCTTGAAAACATTATGCTAAATGAAAGAACCCAAGTACAAAAGACTACATATTGTACGATTCCATTTATATGAAATGCCAAATAGGCAAATCCATGTAGACAAAGTATATTAGTGGTTGCTAGGGGCTTAGGGGTAGAAAAGATTGGAGAGGGACTGCTAATGGGGTATACAGAGGGATGTATGGATTTTAAAAAGTTCTGCATCTGGGGAAAAAATAAACAAGACAAGGAACTTCTCTTATCAATAAAGTTATTTTTGCAAGAAAACTGCAACCCAGTTAACAGTTTATCGATTGGAGAATCTTTCCTGTTTACTGAGGTGTTTAGTGCTGACCCATGAAATATTGTTGGTGATATTTGAATAACAAAATGCCCATTTCATGGAAAGATTGTTATTGACCATAGATTGATTTTAGAAATTTGTTTCTGTGTCCATACCAGCTGGGCATGGTGAATTAAGTTACCTATTAAATCTACAGGATTTTTGCCCAATATATAATTGTAGAAGAGCTTATTGTTGAAGTTTGTAAGACATTTTCCCCCCTTCTTTGTCATTTTGTCAATCTTTGGGTTAAGAATATCGCCACATGAGTAATACAAATGAGTAATATAATGCAGCATGATGAAGTTTTAAATGCCAGAATATTTGAGCAGAAACAATAGCTCATGTTTATTGATTTTTTGTTTGTCAGATATATTATTAGCTATTTTACATGATTTATCTCCAGTTTACACATAGTACCCTAAAAGTGGGTGAAAAAACCCACCTCTAAGAGGTTAGTAAGCAAGTTGTGCAAGGTTATACAGCTAATAGGTGACGGAGCTAGACTATGACTGTAGGTCTTTGTGATCTACAAGAGCATTAAAGTCACAGTGCGTAAAGGTCATGGAATTTCTCTACTGGGTCACTCTGAAAAGCAGGCAGTCTTTTCTCCAGTCTTTTTGCTGTTGTTTTTCAGCCATTATGTAGTAGAAGGGTAATCATTGGTATCTGGTAGCCAGACCTCCAGAAAAGTTTTTCAATTTTTTTCCTCAAATTTGGGAGCTACCACTTTCAGATTATACTTTCTTACAATACAAGTACCGGGAACTATCCTATATCCTTCTGAAGTTAAGTCATTGAAATTAATAGACTCCCAATGTTTTTGTAGCACTCTGCTCAAGATTTACATTTCCAGGAGATAGAGTTGATTAGTCTAACTTAGATCTAGGGAGGGGAAGACACCTTGACTGATGCTGTCACCAAGACTGCATGCAATGAGGAATAGAAGTTTCCTAAAAATAATTGGGTTCTGTTACAGAAAGAAAGGAAAGGGGTTTCTAGGTCAATAAGGGACCATTATACAAATAATAATCCTAATCTGAGGACAGCTACTGGTTAATGTGGTTATTTTAAGTTTGGAGACACAGCTGGTCATTGATTTGAATATCTGGGCATGCAGCTAGGGAAAAATGTTAAGAACAAGAAAAAAGTTAAAAATTTAAAAATTAATTGGGAAAGAGGATGACTGATTAGGCTCACATGTTTACTGTATGTTCTGTTTGTAATGCAAACTAACCTGGAGGTTTAAATTACACTATGTCACAAGTATAGTAATTTGAAGTATATTAAAAATGATGTGCATATGCATTTAATGATATGAGATAGTTTTTGGTAAGTATGGTAAGTAATAAAGAGCTTATAACTAAGTGTGGCTAGTATGATGTCATCTATATTTTTTCTTTATAGGAAAATGTTAAAAGGTTAAGAAAGTGGCCAGTTTAACTATTACAACTCTTGTTTACTCGACTTCCTCTCCTTGCTTCCCCAGCAAACCTCTGTAGTCATGTAGGATTGGTTCTTCATCTATTCTTTTCTCAGGCCATGTCTTATTGCAGAAACTCTAAGCCTTTAGAAACCCAGAAACCTATCATAACTCAAAGATACTTTAAAATTTTTTCCTTTTCTCTGGATTTTAAAAGCCTAAATTTGAAACTGAGAAGCCACAGTAGTGACTCTTGTTTTCTAAGCCCTGTTGTGTATTTCTTTTCCTGTGTATTTCTTTCCCTGTTGTGTATTTCTTTTCTTTTTCATTCTTTTCCAAATGTCTCGCTGAGTTGGTAGAAGAAAAATATGTGGAGACGACAAGGAAATAGTGTTGGGTAAGGAACCTTGATTAGTGTTTTCAAAAGGTATTCTGGTGCACCCCTACTACAGTCTTCACAGGCAAGTAAATGCAAGCAGTCTATGCTTTGAGAAATGGGAAGTCCAGGGTAAATGATGTCATTTTGTGTTAATAAAATGCAACTCTAAGAAGAGCTTTTACTGAGTTCAAAGAAAGGCATTATCAGGGTAATGTGGCCTGACCACCTTTATTTCATCCCATAAATCTCTTTGTCTTATAGATTCCTTTTGAGATACCACTTTAGGAAAGCCATATGGTAATTTCCTAATTAGCCAACCCTGTAAGTATTATTTTAGGAAAGGGAGAGATGTAATTTATACACACACACACACACACACACACACACACACACACATTATATTCATGTAAGTATGTACTTTAATTTGCACAAGATACATGCTTCATTCATGTGTAAGATGAAATTGAGAGGTAAAGCTGGGTCACATAAGCTGTTGCTTATAAAAATTTTATTAGCATACATAATTTATTTGTATTTGTCTCATTTTAATATATGTAAGTTAAACTTTATAAACAAATCTAGGTTGCAGTGAACTGTATAAAAAGAAATGCTGTGTTAGGAATATTTAGGAGCGTCTGGGTGGCTCAGTAAGTTAAGTGTCCACTCTTGATTTTGGCTCAGTGCTCTCACGGTTTGTAAGTTCAAGCCCCATCATATTGGGCTCTGTGATGACAGCATGGAACCTGCTGGGGTTCATTCTTTCTCTCCCTCTCTCCCTCCCTCCCTCCCTCCCTCCCTCCCCCCACCTTTCCCTCCCCCCCCAACCTGGTTAAAACAGGCATGTGCACTCTCTCTCTCAAAATAAACAAACTTGGGGCCCCCCTAGTGGTGCAGTTGGTTAAGCATACAATTTCGGCTCAGGTCATGATCTCACATTTATGAGTTTGAGCCCCACATTGGGCTCCATGCTGACCATGCAGAGCCTGCTTGAGATTCATTCATTCATTCATTTTCTCTCCCTCCCTCTTTCTCTCTCTCTCTCTCTCTCTGTCTTTCTCTCTCTCCCTCTCCCCCTGCCCCTCCCTCACTCATGCTTTCTCTCCCGAAATAAATTATAAATAAATAAATAAATAAATAAACAAACAAACTTAAAAAAAAGAGAAAGCAATCCCATTCACAAATACATCTTAAAAACAAAAAAACCCCAGGAATAAATTTAACCAAGGAGGTAAAAGACCTGTATTCTGAAAACTATAAGACACTAAAGAAAGAAATTGAAGAAACTCAAATACATGGAAAGATATGCAGTGCTCATGGATTCATGTGTTCATGGAAGACTTAATATTGTCAAAATGTCTATACTACCCAAAGCAATCTACAGATCCAATGCAATCCCTATCAAAATAACAATAGTATTTTTCACAGAAGTAGGACAAATAACCCTGAAATTAGTATGGAACCACAAAAGACCACTAATAAATAGCCAAAGCAATCTTGAGAAAGAACAACAAAGCTAGAGGTTTGAAATCCCAGATTTCAAATTATCGTACAAAGCTTGTTCTTGATCTTGGTGGAAAAGCTTTCAGCTTTTCATCATTGAGTATGATGTTAGCTTTGGTTTTGTCCTATCTAGTCTTTATTAGATTGTAGTGTGTTCCCTCTGTACCCACTTTGTTGAGAGTTTTTATCATAAACGAATGTTGAATTTTGTGAAATGCTTTTTCTGCATTTGTTGAGATGATCATATCATTTTTATCAGTTTTGTTATTGTGGTATATTACTTTGATTTGTGGATATTGAACCGTCTTTGCATCCCTGGAGTAAGGTCTACTTAATCATGGTGTGTCATGCTTTTAATATATGTTTGAATTTGGTTTGGTAATATTTTGTTGATTTTATGCATCTATGTTCACCAGGGACGTTGGTCTGTAATTTTCTTGCTTTGTAGTGTTTTTGCCTGGCTTTGATACCAGGATAATGCAGGCCTAACAGAATGGAAACACTGAAAGCTTTCCTTCCTTTTCTGTGTTTCAGAATAGTTTGAGAGGGATAGGCATTAACTCTTCTTTAAACTCTTATTTAACTTTTCTTGGATTTTATTTAGTAATCCTTTTGCAATTATAAACCATTTTTTTTTTAGTATTTAAAATATATTTTAATAAACACTTTCACACTATCTTTAAAAATAATTTTTTTTAATTTTTTTTTTTTTTTTTTTTTTTTTTTTTGAGAGAGAGTGTGAGCAGGGAAGGGACAAAGAGAGAGAGGGAGAAACAGAATCTGAAACAGGTTCCAGGCTCTGAGCTGTCAGCACAGAACCCGATGTAGGGCTCAAACTCACAAACCATGAGATCATGACAAACCATAAGTCAGACCCTTAACCAATGGAGCCACCCAGGCGCCCCTTACACTTTCTTTAAGTAAAAATAATTTATGTTTTTAAAAATGAAATTGCTCTGGCATTAGGACTTGACTGCTTCCTGATCTATAGGGTTTAGATGCCACCACATTACTAATTCCCCAGTGTTCTTGAGGCATGTGTCATACATGTCCTCCTCTGCTGGAAGTCCTTGTGGCAACCTCGGGGACTTGATTCTTATCAAATGTTTAACCACTTTCAGTTTTGCATTACCTGAAGGGCTAGTGTTATGAACTTGAGGAATATGTGCTTTTTCTAACCCAAGCATCTTTATTATATCTTTTTCCCAATATGGACATCTTTTTCTACTTTTTAGTCTGGTAACAATATTTAGCTTATGAGGGTGCTATAGATTCCCGCCATATTTTTCATTATCTGAAGGTGAAGGCTGAAACACTTTATCTGGAATTCTTGACTTGGTACATGTGTGACGAAACCAGTCTGTACAAATGAGAGACTCCACACCCTTCGTCACAGTTTGTAGCTTGTCTGGGGGCCTCTGAACTATTGAGCTCAAAATCCCTGCCATGAATGTGATGACTGCTCTCCTCAGAGATATGAGAAATAGGGGACAGATCTGTGGGGCAAATGTGTCTTGGAAATGGAGACGACCCCACCTCTGTAGTTAAAAAATGAAGGGAAGCAGAGCAGAGGACAGACCACCAAGTGCAACACTCCACAATTACAAACTTTAAATTGAAAAAAAAAAAATGCTGATTTCACATTCAGTGTGATGTCTTTCAATTTTCGGTAATAGCCCTGTGTAATGAGTAAGAGGACAAAAGGAGAGAAATTAAAGCCAGATTGAAATGTCTGCCTTTCTTTTCCTGGGGATTCCATTTAATTAACTTGACCAGAGCCAAAGAAATATTCTAGTCATTGCTGTCTGAGCAAAAAGTTTTTATTTTACTTTCATACCAAAATCTATCTTTGTTACCATCTAAGCCAATTTGATAGCAGGAGTCACAAGAATGACCCAGACTTTTTTTAGAAATAATTCAGAGGGGAAACAGTGACTCTGTTTCTGTGGGCTCCCCCAAAACCAAAATACCAATCAGTACTTCTGCCTATAATCTGCTTTTTTCCAAACACCATTGCTCTGTTATGTAGAAGCAAATAGAGGTGAAGGGACAGACTGACCTACAAACAGCCTGTTGGGCACACAAACTGCTCTGGCTAATTCTCATGCTAACATGTTCTGTAGCAGCCTCAGTTCTAAGGGGCACTACCTAAAAACCCCAAAGCACAAAACTTTGGTTCACAAGGTCCCCTGGTTTAAAGTTTTATTTCTGGTTTTCAGACATTTTGAATTGCTACATAGTTTTGTAAATTAGATGTCAGAGTAGTTTCTGCAGATTGACTGTTTGAAAATCATTAAAGACAAGACCCAGAGAGTTAATGTAAATCTTTTTTATTGTGTTGCTGTACCTTTTGCTACCTCATAAAAAACGGGTGTCTGCTTTTCTACTTCCTGGCTTATGTCTGTTAGAGTACTACATGCTTCATTTGCTTATCATCTTTGTGGTACAAACAGCTTGACAATTCTTATCTTGCGGCTGGTGATGTATTGTGTGGATGTATGTTAAGTGATACAGAAATTTTGCCTTTTAGTTTTTGAATAGAAGAATACTAATTAAGATCAGCAGTCCGTGTTCTGGAACTCTATGCATATAAGGGCAACATGGGGTGGGGGAGTTGGAAGTTTGCAAAATATTACATAGTAGAATTAAGAAAAAACATTTTCTTTTCATTTCAGAGATGTTGAAAAATAGTAAAAAGAGGGGCACCTGCGTAGCTCAGTCAGTTGCCATCAAGAACATCCAGCTCTTGATTGTGGCATAGGTCATAATCCCAGTATTGTGGGATTGAGCCCCATGTTGGGCTGTGCACTGAGCCAAGATTCATTCTCTCTCTCTCTCTCTTTCTCTCTCTCTCTGCCCCTTTCCTCAGCTTGCACTCGCTCGCTCTCTAAAAAAAAAAACAAAACAAAAACAAAACAAAACACAGCATTTTTCTTGGTCTACATTCTACTAATCCAGCAGCACGTGTTCTGTTCAGGTGTCATGTCTTTTGAGTCTCCTTTAGTCTAGAACAGTTCCTTAGTCATTCTTTGTCTTTCATTACTGACATTTTTAAAGAATGTAACCCATTATTTTGTAGGATTTCGCTCAAATGGGGCTTATTTTATTTTTCCTTTGGCCGGAAATGATGTTGTCATATCAGAAGGCCACAGAGTCTTTTGACATGTCCCTCCAAAACCATCTTTTTAAATAACCAGTTATAATATTATATGGAAAGCAGAGTCAGAGATTCTCAAATTAGTCAAGGCATTATAAACATTCATTATATTCTCCAGTAGTTATTTCCCTAAGAAAATTTGTGGCCTTTCAGCCAGCTTTTACCAAGTGGAAACTGCGAGTAAAATCAGGGCAGAGAGAAGAAAGAGCTAGTGTACAAAAGTATAAGGTTGTTTTATGTAAATCAACATGGGCTCTTGCAGAGATTGGGTTTTTAAACCCTTAGCCAAGAATGATAAATTATTTATTCCCGGAGTACTTCTGCCAAAACACTGAAATCAATATACTATTATTTTTTTTAGAAGTTTTACACATTCCAAGGCAAATATTCAAATATATTAAATAGGGAGGTAAGAGAGAACCCTCTTCTACTTGGTAGAAGTAAATAGACATTAAGTTTATTAGTTCAATATTCAGTATTACATTGAAGTCAGGGACAATATTTTTATTATCTTTGTATCTTCTATCTAGAAGAGTGCCATTAAGGAGAAGATTCTTTTAAATTTTTTTTTAGATTTCATTTTTTTTTTAAATTAAAAAAAATTTTTTTTGACGTTTATTTATTTTTGAGACAGAGCATGAACGGGGGAGGATCAGAGAGAGAGAGGGAGACACAGAATCCGAAACAGGCTCCAGGCTCCGAGCTGTCAGCACAGAGCCCGACGCGGGGCTTGAACTCACGAACCACGAGATCATGACCTGAGCCAAAGTCGGACACTCAACCGACTGAGCCACCCAGGCGCCCCTAGATTTCATTTTTAAGTAATCTCTACACCTAACGTGGGGCTCGCATTTACAATCCCAAGATCAAGATCTACCGACTGAGCCAGATAGGTGCCCCAAGTAGAAAATTCTTTTTTTTTTTTTTTAACTTTTTTTTTTAGTGTTTATTTATTATTGAGAGACAGAGAGAGCATGAGCATGGGAGGGGCAGAGAGAGGAGGAGACACAGAATCCCAAGGAGGCTCCAGGCTCTGAGCTGTCAGCACAGAGCCCGATGTGGGGCTCAAACTCACAAACCACGAGATCATGACCTGAGCCAAAGTTGGATGCTTAACCGACTGAGCCACCCAGGCGCCCCTGAAAATTCTTTTTTTTAAATTTTTTTAACGTTTATTTATTTTTGAGACAGAGAGAGACAGAGCATGAATGGGGGAGGGTCAGAGAGAGGAAGACACAGAATCCGAAACAGGCTCCAGGCTCTGAGCAGTCAGCACAGAGCCCGACGCGGGGCTCGAACTCCCATACCGCGAGATCGTGACCTGAGCCGAAGTCGGACGCTTAACCGACTGAGCCACCCAGGTGCCCCTGAAAATTCTTAATAAATGTCTTCAGTTGACTTTTGTTTGTAGTGTAGAGACTTTAGATTAAGGGTTGAGCCACATGCTGCTCTTCACCTGTTTCATAAATAAAGTATTATTGAAACACAACCATACCCATTTATTCTAGATTGTCTGTGATTTCTTTTGTGCTACGATGGCAGAGTTGCATTGCTGTGACTATATGGCCTCCAAAGCCTAAAGTATTCACTCTCTGGCTCTTTTGCTGACCCTCCTTTTAGATTATGAGCACTTGTGCATTAATTTTTGTTTGTTTGTTTTCCTTCTAGAGCACACAGTAAGATGTTTTACCACACTGTGCATAACTTACGGATTTATGCAAGTGTAACTGCAAGAAAAATTTTTGGAAGTGGATAAGCTGGGTTTGAGAGTGTCTGTGTATTTTAAATCTCGGTAGCTTTGCCTTTCCAGAGGGGTTATACTAGTTTATACTTTAATAATTTTCTGGCAAGCCCTCTTTCCCCATAACTTTGCAACTCAGTGCATTAGCCAGCTTCTTTATCTTTACCAATCTGATAGAGGAAAATGATATTGTAGGTTTGATTTGCATTTCTCTTTTTTGGGTTGGATTGAACTTTTTAAATTTAAGAGCCATCTGTATTTCTTTTTTGCGTGTGTGTGAATTGTCGTTCACTGTCTTTCCTGGTACCTTTAAGTCTCTTACATTTATAAATATATAGTGAGCACATGTCAAAGATTTATTTAATACTAATGAGGAAACTAGCTTGGTGACAGATGACTTAGAGGAGGATATGTGAGACAAAATATCAGTGAATGAAATTTTCTTACAGGGAAAAAACAAAATACCCCAACACTACAACTCTAAGTATTATCTTTTCTACTAGATGAAATTCAGTTATGTTTTTTGCCAGATGAAAGCAGACGTTTTCAATTTATCAATCTTCTTTAAGTCATTATTCAACTTTACAGAGTCTATGCCCTAATCAATAGAAAATAAAGTCCTTTTCCTCAGGCTTATTTTGATACTCTAGTATGGGTTTAAAGAGACCTGCTACGGTCTTTTTGCCTTATTTCTAAGTTTTGGATAACTTTTTTTGATGTTTTCCTTTTTCCGTTTTATTGCCTTTCAAGTGATCCTATTTCTTTATGAATTACTAATGAATTTCTAAGAAGCTTATGTAGTTCATCATTGTCTCTCATAAAGCATATTCATTTTTCTTTTTTGCTTTGTAGGAACTCATTATACAATGACAAATGGAGGCAGCATTAACAGTTCTACACACTTGTTGGATCTTTTGGATGAACCAATTCCAGGTGTTGGTACATATGATGATTTCCATACTATTGATTGGGTGCGAGAGAAATGTAAAGACAGAGAAAGGCATAGACGGGTAAGTGTTTTCAGTAATTGTTAATATAGTGCATAACTACATCATTTAATAATATATTTTTGCCAGTGATCTCAAGCTGCCAAAATATATATTATGCATTAAAGTACATTTCATTACATTTCTACATTTTATAAGTATTATATATTTTTTTTCTATATATGTAATTAAAAACATTTTTTTAATGGTTATTTTTGACAGAGGGAGAGAGAGACAGAGCATGAGTGAGGGAGGGGCAGAGAGAGAGGGAGACACAGAATCTGAATCAGGCTCCAGGCTCTGAGAAGCTGTCAGCACAGAGCCCGACATGGGGCTCAAACCCACCAACTGTGAGATCATGACCTGAGCTGAAGTTGGATGCTTAACTGACTGAGCCACACAGGTGCCCCTCTGTATATGTTTTTTTGTTTTTTTTTTTTTAATTTACTTCTGGGATCAATCCAGAAAGGATTTGAGGTAGCTTAAAATCAAGGAAGTGTAAGTACTTATAAGACAAAAAAAAAGACAAAAAAAAAAAAAGCAAGGACTGGGAAAATACAGCATGTGAGTTGGGGAGGAAGATCAAGGTATAGAAGTAAGCATAATTTTTCATTTTTGGTAGCACAGCAGCTACAGCAAAAGAGGAAACTTGTTGGGGCGCCTGGGTGGCTCAGTTGGTTGAGCATCCGACTTCGGCTCAGGTCATGATCTCATGGCTCGTGAGTTCGAGCCCTGCGTCAGGCTCTGTGCTGACAGCTTGGAGCCTGTAGCCTGCTTCAGATTCTGTGCCTCCCTCTCTCTCTCTCTCTGCCCCAACACACTCATAGTCTGTCTCTGTCTCTCTCAAAAGTAAATAAACATAAAAAAAAAAATTAAAAAAAAAAAAAAAGAGGAAACTTGTTATATAATTCTTATTATTGCAAAAGAAGAAACATATTGGGAGATAATTTCATGGGATTTTGCTATTTTCTTTTATCCCCTTTCTCGGTTTCAAATTCTGAGATTCTCAAATTGAGTCCTGTAAAGGACATATTAAGTATTGTGATGAATACTAATCAAAAAAATATTATATTGCAATAATATTTCCAATGGTTTTTATAGCAAGTGTATATTTCAGTTACATCTTGGGTAAAGAGTTTGGCTAAAATTTCTTTAGAAAAAACTATTCCAAGGGTGCCTGGGTGGCTCAGTTGGTTAAGCATCTGACTTCCACTCAGGTCATGATCTCACAGTTCATGGGTTCAAGTCCCACATCAGGCTCTGTGCTGACAGCTCAGAGCCTGGAGCCTGCTTTGGATTCTGTCTCCCTCGCTGTCTGCTCCTTCCCTACTCACACTCTGTCTCCTTCTTTCTCCCTTTCGAAAAAATAAATAAACATTAAAAAAAAAAAAGAAGTAAACTATTCCATTTGTAACATCAAAAATCAAATAAATAGGGGCACCTGACTGGCTCTATCAGAAGAACATGTGACTCTTGATCTCGGAGTCATGAGTTTGAGCCCCATGTTGGGTATAGAGATTAATTAAATAAATAAGTAAATACACTTAAGAAGATTTTTTTTAGGGGCGGGGTGCTGGGGTGGCTCAATCAGTTGAGCCTCAGACTTTGGCTCAGGTCGTGATGTCACGATTCATGGGTTCGAGCCCTGCATCAGGCTCTGTGCTGACAGGTCATAGCCTAGAGCCTGCTTCTCATTCTGTGTCTCCCTCTCTCTCTGCCCCTCCCCCGCTTGCACTCTGTCTCTCTCTCAAAAATGAATAAACGTTAAAAAAATAGTTTTAAATACCTAAATTTCTTCTAAATTAGAAAAAATTTATAAAGTTGTATCACTTAAAAAAAATTTTTTTAATGTTTATTTATTTCTGAGACAGAGACAGAGCATGAGTGGGGGAGGGGCAGAGAGAGAGGGAGACACAGAATCTGAAGCAGGCTCCTGCTCTGAGCTGTCAGCACAGAGCCCGACATGGGGCTTGAACTCACAAACCATGAGATCATGACCTAAGCCGAAGTCGGTCTCTCAACCAACTGAGCCACCCAGGTGCCCCTCACTGTTTTTATTCATTAAATAGAAAACATTCATAAAAAAAAGAGTGGCGTTTACTAAAAAGTACAACTTGTAGATGGTAACTTATTGATACAATGTAGTCCAAAAATTAATTTAAAAAGGAAAATCTCTTTGAAAAGTAAAATTCCAAATTCTAACAGGCCCATTATAACTTTGAGGTCTGAAATTTACTTGTAAATGAAAATAACTGCTTGTACAAATTAGTTATAATCTTTCATATTAATGTATATTTGTATATTAAAGTTGAAATTAAAATTAGATTATATTGTTCATGACAAGTATAACCTCTGAGATTCATCACTCATTATTAATCTTCTCTGGAAGACCCAATACAATCCAGTCGTGATTTTCAAAGTTTTTCATCTCAGAACACTTTTATTTTATTTTATTTTATTTTATTTTATTTTATTTTATTTTATTTTACTTTATTTTATTTTATTATTTTATTTTATCATCTCAGAACACTAGATTTTATTTTATTATTCTAATTTTTTTGAGAGAGAGGAGAGGGCACAAATGAGC
This sequence comes from Panthera tigris, assembly GCF_018350195.1. Taxonomy (NCBI): domain Eukaryota; kingdom Metazoa; phylum Chordata; class Mammalia; order Carnivora; family Felidae; genus Panthera; species Panthera tigris. The sequence goes on along the minus strand of NC_056663.1, from coordinate 58,650,990 downwards.
GAGGGGCAGAGAGAAAAAGAATCCCCACTGGAGGAGCAGAGGGAGAGAGAGGGAGAGGGAGAGGGAGAGGGGGAGAGAGAGAGAGAGAGAGAGAAAGAAGCGGGGCTCATTTGAAAGTGGGCTCAGGCTCAAGCTTACCACAAGTGGGGCTTGAACTCACGAACTGTGAGATCATGACCTGAGCTGAAGTCAGATGCTTAACAACTGAGCTACCCAGGCATATCTCATCTTCTAACACTGTTAAACTCTAAACTCTAAACACTTACTGAGGATAGTGAAGGAACTTAGTTTGTTATATTAATTGATATTTACCATGTTAGATACAAAAACTAAGAATTTTTTAAAATGCTAATTTATTTAAAAGTAGCCAAACCCCTATTACACATTAACATCAAAGCATATATTTCTGAAAACACAACATTTTTATGAAAAATAACTGTATTTTCCAAAATAAAAATATTTAGTAAGGGAGTGACATTATATTTTCATAAGTCTCATTATTGTCTTATTTATTAAAGGCTGCTGGATTCTAATATCTGCTTCTGAATTCAGTCTGTTGTGATGTTATTTGGGTTGAAATATATGAAGAAAGTCCAAACTCATATAGGTAGGTAGTTAGAAAAGCTAGGAGTATTTTAATAACCTTTTTGTATCATTGTGGATATTCTTTGATACTGTACCAAAGTGACAGGTGGTAGTTTCTTAAAGATTAGTTGCCAGTGTAATCTGAAACTATATCAGTGGACCCTTTGTCTCTGTTACATTGAAATCTGTTAGTTCACCTTCAATTCTAATGAATAATTTTGTAACATCATGTAGTGATCATTTGGAAAATATTCACTGATCTATGCTGTTATTTCTAGTGTTGACACTTTTCAGTTTCACTATACAATATTAAAAAAAAATACATTTGTTAATATCAACCCTGATCTCTTTAGAAAAGTCTTTAAGTATTGGGAATCTGTCATGCTTATAGTGATAGATAACGAATTTCCCAAAATTCTCATTTTTACTTGAAAGCTCAAATTCTATCATTAGAAACAAGTACACTCTTATTTCACTTGAAATGACAGGCTTACTTGGTTTGTTTTTGAGAAAATGCCTGTCAGATTCTCAAGTCTGAAAAACCATTCTTTGGTGTCCTTGTTTCAAGTAAAAATGGTGTTCCATGTGTAGGTGTCAAGTTTATTTTGCAACTCAAATAAGTCACTTAAATGCTTTTCCTCAAGATATAATTTCATACTTCAGTATGTATCAGAAGGCTTTATATATACTTAAGTCATCACACATACTATAAAAAAGACTCAATGATTGAGGCATAATAACTTTTACTACTTCATCAAAGCCATTCTTAAGTGAGACTGGTGTTTACTTACTTTTTTTTTTTTTCTTTTTTGCTGGGATACGTGGCAGTGAAGAATGTAATGACTACCAGTACATTTGGATGCCACTGCCTTGATTTGTGCTGAGGAGCAGCTGTTTTGCATTTGCTTTTGCATTATCAGTGAAAATGTCAAAACAGTGAAAAGGGCACATCAGTTTTAATATTACGATGAAAACAGTTTTGACCTTGAAGCTCTCTTGAGAAGGTCTCAGGGACCCTCAGAGTGTCCGTGGCAACATTATAAGATCCAGTGTTTTAATCCAGTATGCCTAATGCAGGCACACTATAACTCCTGCATCTCATATGATTGTTAGGTAAATCAGTTGTACTTAGAATTACGTATATTTACAAAGTCATTAACATACTGCAGTTGCAGTTAAAATGTGTTTTAAAGTGAGGTAGTATGAAAGTATCCTGAAGACATCATGTTCATAAGATTTTAAAGCAAATTAAGACTAAAAGAAACCACAATACAGTTTTTTCCCTCTGATTTTGAAGGTAGTCCATAGTTCTTGAAAACATTTAAAATAATATGACATTTAAAAAATAATATGAAGGGGCGTCTGGGTGGCCCAGTTGGTTAAGCGTCCTACTTTGGCTCAGGTCATGATCTCACAGTTCGTGAGTTCGAGCCCCGCATCGGGCTCTGTGCTGACAGCTCAGAGCTGGAGCCTGCTTCAGATTCTGTGTCTCGCTCTCTCTCTGCCCCTTCCCCACTAGTGCTTGCCCCCCTCTCTTTCTCAAGGATGAATAAACATTAAAAAATAGTAATAATAATAATATGAAGTAGTCAGTGTCCTAGCTAATCTTACCAATCATTTCTTTCTAGATAGGTCAAGTATCATTTTCTGTGCTTTTGATCTATGGTTGTATAAACAACATTTTTTTAACCTGGGAAATTCTACACATAAATGTTCTCACTGTTGTTTTTAAAACATTACATTAAAAAAAACACCAACTTTCTGTGTCAGTGCGTATATACCTACCCAATTCTCTTTTCCCCCTGAACTTTTTAAAAAAATTTGTTTTAAAGTTTATTTATTTGAGAGAGAAAGAGAGAGGGTGAGGAGGGGAGGGGCAGAGGGGGAGAGAGAGAGAGAGAGAGAGAGAGAGGGAGAGAGAGGGAGAGAATAGCCCTAGCTCTGCACTGTCAGCATGGAGCCCAATGTGGGGCTCGAACCACATTGAAACTGTGAGACCATGACCTGTGCCGAAATCAAGAGTCGGATGCTTAACCAACTGAGCCACATATGTGTGCCTCCCCCTAAACTTTTTATACTTGTATAGCCCCCTACCTCAGATTTTGAAGCAAATCAACATTATGTCATTTCAAATATTACTATTTCAGTATTTTGTAAAATGTCACTAATTGTCATTCTTTTTTTATTTATTAGCTTGAAATTTTCTATAAGGAGAACCTTCTTCATACCAATTATTTGGGTTCCTTGAAGTTCAGATTGTACAGAAAAGGGAGAAGGTTTGAAATTAAATGGTTCCCTAGAATCCTCAAAGTTGACCAATGAGATTTTTGTTCGCTTGTTTGGTTTTTGTTTCTGTATCTTCATGCACTCACAGATTTAAACATATTAGATGTGTTTTAACCATCACTGTTATTATCCTTATTGATGCATATGTTATTCCATTTTTGGCCAGTGGGAACTTCTTTAGGTTGATGCCTGTCTCCTCTGACACATGCTTAGTAGATTTTGGCATATTCTGGGAAAAGAAGATGATCCCACTTCATCTTACATATTTCCTGCCTGGAGTCAGCCGTTTTCCCCAGGGACCCTGCTTCCTTTGAAGGAAAATGGCTTATAGGCAGTGCAGGCACCAGAGGTACTTCGAGTGTCTGGGCTGGCCATTGTTTTCTACCAGCTTCATAAGCTTATAGGAACCTTCTGATTTAAATTCAGTACTATTGAGCTTTTGTTTAACCTCCAGTTCTTAAATCTGTATCATCTTTCAGCCATTTCAAAAATCTCAATACCACATATATAAGCATATGGTTTACTTCACAGTACACACACGCTAGGTTAAGAATATTACCAGCACTGTCACCAGCGATGTGCTTATTGAAAAGTTACAGTGTTTTCTTTCTTTTTTTTATAATATTTTTTGTTCTTAGTGTTTATCCCACTAGGGTTACACATACAAATTATTTGTTTTAAAGTCCCTGTCCCATTTAACCTGTTGCCTCCCTTCTGTTAAAATAATGATTTACTTTTAACATTTTATGGTTTGTCCCTTTATTTTTAAAAATACAGCATATATGGGGCACCTGGGTGGCTCAGTCGGTTAAAGCATCCAACCGGCTCAAGTCATGATCTCGCGGTTCGTGATTTCAAGCCCTGTGTCACGCTCTGTGTTGACAGCTCAGAGCCTGAGCCTGCTTCTGATTCTGTGTCTCTCTCTCCCTGCCGTGTCCCCACTCATGCTCTCTCTCTCTCTCTCTCTCTCAAAAATAAACATTAAAAAGAATTTTTTAATGCAAGCATATGTATTTATGTACTTATTTTTCTTAGGTAAATGGAAGCCTTCTGTACCCACATGTATCCACTTTGCTTTTCTCCCCTGCACAACACTGCATCTATCTCATTCTTTTTCAGTGAGTGCAGAATTTTCCATTACACAGATAAACTGCAATACCCTTAACCAATACTGTATTGATGAGCATTTAGATGATTTCCAAGGTTTTACCTCATATTGTATAAAACATTATAGTTACTCTCATTGAGAAAAAGCAACATGGGGTTTAATGGTTATTTTTGAAAGAGGGGAACCTAACTTCCACCTCTAAAGAATGCTTAGTATCTGTGATTAGTTGCTTATGGTATAGAAAGTGGAAAATTGCACCTTATTCAACCCAGAACTTAACTGGAATCTTTTTAGTGAGGCCTTATGGCTTAAAGTAGACCAGAGGTTTAAAATAGACCAGATTATTGAATTCCAGCTGTTGCCATTCTGTGGGACAGTTTGAGCACTGAAGCCCTAGACTGAGAATATGGCTTTTTAAAGCAACAATCCTAGTAGAATAGAAGAGGTTTGGGCCAGTTAGGGATAATTCTTAAAAAGAGAAGGAAGACTTGCCTTCTTGTGTCTTAGTAGAGTGAGATCTGAAAATCAAATCTATTCCTATCCTGCTAATCTCCCTTCCTCTGCTATATTCAGTAGAGGACTCTTTTACCTTACACAGTGATAGAAGAGAGCCTCTGGACCCCACAGCTGGGATTAAAACTCTACATACCTGCATATTTACAGGCCTGCAACTTTTGGTAAACCTCTTTACTCACATGACTATTGTATACTATATTTATGGGTATGGTACTATTATTCACTGACCTTACCTTTTAAAGAATATTATAATCCTGCTAGGATTATTATTTAATTGTTAGGACCAAAAAAAGGGCCAGGGAATGACGGACATTTCAATCTATAATGTCTTATTTCTGTTAATATAAAAGATGTATATCTGCTAAATTTGATTCAATTTTAAACAGCCTAGGCAAGACTCTTTCTGGTTTGTGGATCCCTTGCTCTCATATCCTGAGGTTTTTGTTAAAAATGCAGATCTCTGGGTAAATGTTTAGCATCTGGTTTATGGGTATAACAACTGTCTGACATAGTGATTCTGCCCCAAACTCACCTTTCCCATTATTTAGTTTATCAACTACTGTCTCATGTAAAATAAGTGAGAAAAACTTTTGGATTCTAGAATTGTGTCTTCTATTCATAGTTTGAAAAATGAAGCATAAACATTTCTAATTTCAGATCAACAGCAAAAAGAAAGAATCAGCATGGGAAATGACAAAAAGCTTATATGATGCATGGTCAGGATGGTTAGTAGTAACACTTACAGGATTGGCATCAGGTAAAGAAAAGTTTTAATGCAATCTTTTTTCGTTAACAGAAAAAATAAATAGTTCTCCCCTCCTTCCTGCAGTTTTTTTTTTTTTTTTTTCAGGTCCTGTTGGATTTTTAAAAGCATTTGTTTTGTTTCTTTCAAGAAACCTTAAGTGTAAGACTAGGATGCAGGAAGCTTCAGAGTCTAGTCTTGGTTCTGTCACTTTAAGTGTTTATCCAGTTTGGTTGATCTTTCTGGGTTCAGTTTCTATATCTGTAAAATATGTGGTTTGGTCCAGATATACAATAAAGTATCTTTTAATGTTAAATAATTATAAGTAGCTAATATTTATTAAGTGCTTCCTGTAAGTGTCATGCACTGCCTTAAAATCTTTACATGTATGTAAACGACATGGCAGTCCTATGGAATAAGTGCTGTTATTGTCACCATTTTACATAAAGCACGAGAGGTTAAGTAACTTGACTAGGGTGATGTAGCCAGTAAGTGGCCAAGCAAAGATTTAAATTTAGGCAGTTTAGCTGAAGAGCCCACATTTTAACTACCATGCTATAGAGTGCCCACAGAGTCCCTCTGTGTGAGATTTTAAGAAATAGCAGTTGCAGATCTGGAAACAAACATTAAGGACTGTTTTAATGACTTTCAGTTTCCACCATGGAAGATTATGTCCAGAAGAACATGAGGCAAATTAAAATTTATGTGGAGAATAGAAGGAAGTACTGCTATCTCTAATTGGCATGCACAGGAATTTTGTGGCCACTGTGTTTGTGACCTGTTGATCTTTTCATACAATGAGAAGGATCTAGACTTTGACCATAAATTTGCATATTTTTGTATTTTATCAGTAACATGATCTTGGTACATTTGATGTTCTATTATTTAAGAAAAAACTGAAAATCTGTCAGGGTAATTCATTAATGCTATGAGTTTCACTACTAATGGACATTAAATTTTAATGATATTGAGATCATTTGTAATTTTATTAAGTTTCAGATTGAAACATTAAAAACTCTGACTTTAATAACCTGATTTGTGAACCTCCTGCCAGATAGCTGTCTTTTAAAGATCTTTTTAGTGTGTTTTAAACACCTTTATTACAAATCACAGTGAATTTTAATGATGTAATTACTTTTAATTTCAAACAAAGAATAGCCATTTTATTTTAAAGAGTGGCTATTTACAGTTAAAAATATTATATAATATTTCCTATGTGACCCTTTATTTATAGGGAGTCCCCAGTTTTCTTGGACTCTTTTAACTTGATAGTTCTAAATGCCTCCCAAAAATTCACTTTTTTTGTTCTTTTTTTTTTTTTTTTTTTTTTTTTTTTTTACCACCTCCAACATGTTTTTACAGGGGCATTGGCTGGATTAATAGACATTGCTGCTGACTGGATGACTGACCTAAAGGAGGGCATTTGCCTTAGTGCATTGTGGTACAACCATGAACAGTGTTGTTGGGGATCTAATGAAACAACATTTGAAGAGAGGGATAAATGTCCACAGTGGAAAACATGGGCAGAATTAATCATAGGTCAAGCAGAAGTAAGTCTTGCTGTGTCTAAAGATGAATTAAAAATTGATACAGTGAAATGAGTCTCTAATTCACTTAATTAACAGAATTATTCACAGATTCTTGCAGCTGCATTAAAAGAAAAAAAAATGTAATAGGATAGATTGGAAAATATGAGAATACATTGCAGCAAGTAAAATGTAAAGCTTCAAGAAGCTTTTGTATTAGTTAACTACATAGTCACATTCAAGTCTATTCAATTATGACATTAAATGTCTTATTGTAGAAAAGAAGTGTGATGGGATCTGTTTAATCACAGAAAGTTAATATGAAGTCAAGTTATTAAAACTGCTTAACATATCACAATTGTCAGGAGGTATGAATTATCAAAAAATTTAGTAAAATAAGCCTTGTAACTGGAGATATCTCAAAGAAATCTATAGATTTTTCTTTGTGATATTATAGTATTTAAATGATTATTTTACTGTTCTTGATGTTCTATATTGAAGAACATTGTAGAAGTTAGAATGTTATATAATATATGTAGTTGTGTGGTCATATGCGGATATATTTTTAAAGTTTTGTTATAGCTGAATTTTCAAGCTATAAAAAGAGAATATATTTGCTGGTAACATGGGCAGTATGCTGTTTCTCATTTGATCCTCAGGAAAATTGCAGCAGAATGAGATCTAAGTGGGAATGCAATTTTGTCTTCACAACTGTTTCCAAAATGTGGTTTGTGGGTAGGCAGAGATTAAAGTGTAGCAGATTTTTGACATTTAGATTTTAGGGATCAAGAAAAAGCTAGGAAAAACATTCAATAGATTAAGGCCCCTTATATATATATGAGTATGTCTTTTTGATTGTACTTAAATATTTTGTTCATATAAAGCTTTTACTAATGTGGAAGTAAATCCAGGAAACTTTCGAGTTTTACCCAAATTTCTTATGTGGCAAGCACTTGCATTAGGGGTACACTGTAAATTAAATTTATACTATTAAATGCTTTGCCTTTTAGGGCCCCGGTTCTTACATCATGAATTACATAATGTACATCTTCTGGGCCTTGAGTTTTGCCTTTCTTGCCGTTTCCCTGGTAAAGGTATTTGCTCCATATGCCTGTGGCTCTGGAATTCCAGAGGTAAGCCATGCAATATTTAATATCATTAATCATTAAGTGATTGTTACAGTGTTTATCTTTTGCCTTTAGGGGGAAAAAGTAGTCTTTCTGGGGAGATGGTTTGTAACATGAGAAAGAAAATTAGAAAAAGAAAATCTTAAAAATGTAAGCTGATTATAGATATCACTGAAAGAAATTCTTCCCCATAGTCATTTTATCATTAACTGTGAGGGTTGATTTTTCTTTTTCCACCACTAATTTAGCACGTGACTAAACAAATATCAGAAGACTCAGTTATAAACCTGGAAAATTATTATGTGGCCTAAAGTTCTGTGATAGATTAGTTGATGTTTTGGCTGCTATGAACCTGACTTGAATACATTAATTCTCTTTTTATGACTATCTTTTTTTTAAAATTTGTTTTTAATGTTTATTTTTGAGAGAGAGAGAGAGTAGGGGAGGGGCAAAGAGAGAAGGACACACAGGATCTGAACCAGGCTCCAGGCTCTGATCTATAAGCACAGGGCCCAGTGTGGGGCTCGAACTCAACAAACCACAGCATCATGACCTGAGCTTAACCGACTAAGCCACCCAGGCGCCCCTATGACTGTCTTTTAACTAGATAAGTTAATAATTCTTGAATTTGGTAGATAATATTTATAACCATTTTATACTTGAAAATAAACATTTGATCATAGTGGGTCAGTAGTACAAACTTTTGGATTTTTTAAGTCAACATTAATTAATTAATTAACTAATTTAAGGTTTGTTTTGAGAGAGACAGAGAGCATGAGTGGGGGAGGGGCAGAGAGAGGATCCCAAGCAGGCCCCATGCGGTCAGCACAGAGCCTGACATGGAGTTCAAACTAATGAACCGTGAGATCATGACCTTGGCCGAAATCAAGATTTGGATGCTCACCTGACTGTGACCCACCCAGGTGCCCCTATCAACAGTATTTAAAGAATATATTGAATAATGTGATGGGAACTCATTTCTTTCCCTTTTTAATTTTTATGTCTTAAGTAAGTTATCAGCTTTTTCTAGCACATTTCCTTTTGAAATGTAGTGATTTTTAAAATTTTGTTAGTTAAGAATGTCTTGGGGTGCCTGGGTGGCTCAGTTGGTTGAACGTCTACCTTTGGGTTTCAGCAGTGGTCGTGGTCCCAGGGTTGTGGGATCAAACTCCGCATCGGGCTCCACGCTCAGCATGGAGCCTGCTTGGGGTTCTCTCTCTCTCCCTCTGCCCTCTCCCCTGCTGGTGTGGGCACGATCTCTCTTTCTCTCTCTAAAAAAGGAAGGAAGGAAGGAAGGAAGGAAGGAAGGAAGGAAGGAAGGAAGGAAGGAAGGAAGGAAGGAGAATAAAAGTCTTTAATAAGGGGCAGTATCATGCAGCATTTAGCTGTTGCCACTTACCGTTATTAATATACAGGAAAATAACATACGTGATGACAGTACTATGAGAAGACATAATTCCCTATTTCTGACAGAATGTCTGAAATGTATCTATGTTTCTACAACAGAAATACTCATATTTGCCTTTTCCTGGTTATGTAATTACAACCCTTGTATTAAGGTATGTATTTCCTTTAACATGGCCTTGTATTTTAGTTTTGTTCATGAGATAAGGTTGCCTTCAATCCTTGCTTGAGAAGATAATTAGAATATGATACAGATTTATTATATGTAGCATAACAGTTAAGGCTTTTGAAAAATTGTGAATTGTTCCTTGGTCCACCTAAAAATTTTTGCAAGATGGTTTTGTGAGTAAAACAAGAGAGTAACTTAAGTTCTCCTGTTTCTTAAGGAAAATTAAACTGTCTTATTTTTTCCTTTGTAGATTAAAACTATTTTAAGTGGATTCATCATCAGAGGTTACTTGGGAAAATGGACTTTAATGATCAAAACCATCACATTAGTATTGGCTGTGGCATCAGGTTTGAGTTTAGGAAAAGAAGGTCCTCTGGTACATGTTGCCTGTTGCTGTGGAAATATTTTTTCCTACCTCTTTCCAAAGTATAGCACAAATGAAGCTAAAAAAAGGGAGGTAAGTGTCTTTTGTAGTTTATTTGACAGATACATATCTATGACGTAGACTTACATCAGTGAGAATTTCCTAGTATAAAGATCACGTTTTTACTCTACTCTTTGGATAAGTTCTGTGTTCAAATTCAAGTGTGAGAATTGTTTGCTTCTTTTTCCCTTTGTGAGTACCTCTGATGTGTTTTAGACCCCATCCCCAGTGCTACTCAGTTACCCCTATATTTTAGAGAGGTTTTGATGGACTACCATTGGTTTCAGTTGAATTTCACACAGGTCTTTCCATTTGTTTTTGCTTTGCCTTACACCTTTCTTCCTCTGAAGTTTTCCCCAAATGTAACATTATTTTCTCCTCTGGAGAAAGTGTCTAATGCCCTCGAGATGTGTGTCATCTGCAGAGAGCTATGTGGCATCGTGAAGATGTTCTGAGGGCTTTTAGGACCCCTCAAGATTTAAATCAGGGATTCACACTAGAGGGAGTATAGGAATTCCTCTTTATTGAGCTGCTCAGGAGCATTTTTTTCCTTTATCATTTATTTTAGGCCAGCCTGAGATCTCCTAGGAGGTCTTTAAACTTTATAGAGTTTCCTAATGATTCTAGATTGCTGTGGATATTTTCTAGAAGGAAAATGGGCCCCTGAGACCTTTTGTATTGGCTCTATACTTTGGGGGCCCAATCCTTCCTGTTTTCCCAATCTAATCTGTAGGCCAAGATGGTATGGTGCATCTTGGGGGTTTTTAAGGTATGATATTTTTATATGGTTAAATAGAGAACTCAGAGGTCTGTGGCCCTAGCACAAGCCTTTCATCCTGTTGTTTTTAATAATATAAGAAAAGAGTAGAATATTTTTATCAAACGATTTAATTCTTGAGTTGATACAATTCTAGTTCAGTTTAGTACTAACACATTGTTCATGCATTGGCAGCAGGTAGTCTAAAAGTGGATCATTATAGTTCCGTCTCTGAATAATAATTGTGATTCCAATATTACCCTCTAACAATAATAGCTGACATTACTGATTGGTTACTATGTATCTGCCTCTAAGTCCTTTACTTGTATTTTAAAATTTAAATCCACAATAATCCTATTAACTTGGCACTGGTATCCCCATTTATAGATAGGAAATTAGGCGTAAAGTTGCTAAACTTGCCCAAGATTGTATAGCAGAATGTCAGACTATGGATTAAAATTTATTTTTCTGACTCAAGTCTATACTCCTTACCACTACTACTACTATGACTGTGTGGATCTGTATGTATGTTCAAAACAAAACATAACCTAAAACTATTATAACAAATCAGTGGCTAAAATGAAGCTATAGCATTTGTCCCTCCAGTGCAGTTCCTTTACTTGCTATTGTACCTTGATATTTTGGGGGGTAAATTTTATTTTTATTTATTCATTTTAAGTGCAAAATGTAATTTGTTGGAAAAATGTTACAGAAATTAAAATCACTTAAAATTTTAAGATACACACTGTAGATGGTTAGTAATGTACATGACATTAACTTGGTTCACCCTTGGCATATAAATGCCTAGAGTTTGTTAGTTGTGAAAGCATTAAGGTCTCATATTGGCTTTCTTCCTAGTTCACTTCCTTGACATTTTTAAATTAAATGATTCCTTTATACTTACAATAAAATGTGAGTTATGACTACTTGGGTGTTTTGCCAGACAGCAGCTTGACAATGGAGATCATGTTCTTAACTGTATATAATTTAATTTTTATTATTTCCAGTTTCTTTTTCAGAAATGTAAAACTCGACCATTTGTGAAAATGTTTTGATAGCCTCAGATATTTACTGGAATGAAACAGTGAAAGGAATAATTAGACTCTTAGGAAAATAATTACAACATGAAATGTTTAGTGAACTTAGTTGTGTAGTTGACTTCGTACTGGTGGAAAGTGGGCAATGTCCAAGTGATAGTCTGGGGGAGCTGAAGAGAGGATCTGTAAGAGCTTTTGTGGATATTTTTGTCTTCTTTAACTTTATTGTTAGGCTTCTAGTTGGAAAGACTGTGTCATAAAGGGTAGCCATTGTGCTTTAGATGATGATTTCCATATTGGCAGTTGTAGTATTGTCACAGGATTTAGAGTAGTGAAAATAAGGAAACTCAATAGGTTTTAAGTTCTCTGGATATTTTAGTAGGATTTAGAAAACAGTAGTTATCTCACATCAGTGTTTTTTGACTGAATATTGAATATATGAATGACCTTTCAACTAAAGCAGAAGAGAAAAAAATACCTTTTTAGAGGAAATAAATATTTGCCTCTGTTTGGGGCGGTGGGTGGACATGCAAGTTAAATTCAGAAGAGGCATTTCAAAAATTCAAGCAACATAAAGAATTTTTATTTGATATGTTTGAATTTATAAGACTATATGAAATAAGCCAAATCCTCTTTTTAGGTGCTATCAGCTGCCTCAGCTGCAGGTGTTTCTGTAGCTTTTGGTGCACCAATTGGAGGAGTTCTTTTTAGCCTGGAAGAGGTAGGTAAAAAAATACAGCAATTAAAATTATGTATAATTACCATTACAAATGTATTTTGGCACACATTTCAGTTTTGTAACTAGTGTAAGAGATGCAGACTTTGTTTTAAAAACAAAGATTTAATTTCATAAAGTTATTTTTCACGTATTCTTACATAAAGAGTAATACATTACACATGTTCTTTACCTTGAGAAAAGTCTTAAAAATATTATTCTTGTATAAATATTAGTGGTCATTTAAAATTTAACTTTGTTGACATATTTAAAAGTAAGCAGAAGTGAATTTGACTTAACAGAAAATATTTAACCACTATTTGTTAAATTATAGCCCATGTTTTTACTTTAAAAATACTTAATCAATTCCTAATGTGTTTTTGTGAGTTTTTGTTGTATGATTATTTCTGTGGCAGTGATTGATATTTAAGAAGATCATTTTAGTTGTGTCACTGGTGTAGTTTGTTTTTGTTCTCTCAAGACTTTTTACATGTTTACACAAAAATGTGACTGGGAATGTTTTAAAATTTACTTTTCCCATTGTTTGCATTCTTTTATTTTTAATATAGAAGAGGCAAATACTTCTTTTTGAGCTCATAGGAATTGGTGGTGATGTATTTATTCACTCTACATGATTGAATTGGAGGTGAAACTCATTTTGAAAATAAAAAAAATGATGTGTCTGAAGTAATTATTAGACATTTTTTGACCAGTTGATATTGTGAATTTATAATGATGTGATAGCCAAAGTTATTAAACATCAATCTTTTTCTTACCACAGTAAAATCTATTATATGTAAATTCTAGCTGCAACAAAAATTAGACTATGATATTCGCCATTCAAGTTATACCATATTGGAAACATCTTAAAATTCTAGCATTAATTTTTCTTTTCCTTTTTTTTTTTTTTTAGGTTAGCTATTATTTTCCTCTTAAAACTTTATGGAGATCCTTTTTTGCTGCTTTAGTGGCTGCATTTGTTTTAAGATCCATCAATCCATTTGGTAATAGCCGTCTGGTCCTTTTTTATGTGGAGTATCATACACCGTGGTACCTTTTTGAACTGTTTCCTTTTATTCTCCTCGGGGTATTTGGCGGGCTTTGGGGAGCCTTCTTCATTAGGGCAAATATTGCCTGGTGTCGTCGACGCAAATCCACCAAATTTGGAAAGTATCCTGTTCTTGAAGTCATTGTTGTTGCTGCCATTACTGCGGTGATAGCCTTCCCTAATCCATATACCAGGCTCAACACCAGTGAGCTGATCAAAGAGCTTTTTACAGACTGTGGTCCTCTGGAATCCTCTTCTCTTTGTGACTACAGAAATGACATGAATGCCAGTAAAATTGTTGATGATATTCCTGATCGTCCAGCAGGCCTGGGAGTATATTCAGCTATATGGCAGTTATGCTTAGCACTCATATTTAAAATTATAATGACAGTATTCACTTTTGGTATCAAGGTAAGTACTGATGTGAGGTGCTATTTAAGTAATCTTGGCATGTTCAAAACTTTTATGTGAAATGAGCAGTGAATGTTTATCTAAAAGTGGTTATTTCATAAATGTAGGCTGAAAAAAGTTCTTATCTTTTGGGTTTCATTTTAAATAATGGGAAAAAAAAGAATTCCTTTGGATATATTGCTGAGCATGGTTATTTGTTGCTGTGTAACACATCACCCCAAAACCTGGCAATTTAAGAGAACTATTTTGCTCTTGATATTAGGTCAGCAATTTGGGAAGGACTCAACTTGGGCATGTTTTGTTTGTGGCCTATCATACATGTCATCAGACATGGCTAAGGCTGGTCATCTACCACCCAAGCTAGGAAGATTCAGAACGTCTGGCTCTTGAAACATTTCTTTCTCTCTCTCTCTCTCTCTCTCTCTCTCTCTCTCTCTCTCTCTCTCTCTGGTTTTTCCAGCATGGTGCCTTCAGAGCATTTGGACTTCTTACATGGTTGCTCAAGATTCTAAAAGCAAGTGTCCCAAGGGGACCATTTCTTACCTAGCCAAAGAAGTCATGCAGCATGCCTCTGTTGCATTCTGTTTGTCCAGACTGTCACAGAGGCCTACCTACCTCTTAATTGGAGCAGTGTTAGGGAATTTATGATCATATTTTATTTTTTTATTGTTTAATGTGTGCCTTTTTTGTTTTGTTTTGCTTTTGTTTTTTTGAGAGAGAGACAGAGTGTGAGCACGGGGGAGGGACAGAGAGAGAGAGGGAGACACAGAATCCGACACAGGCTCCAGGCTCTGAGCTGTCAGCACGGAGCCTGACATGGGGCTTGAACCCATGAACTGTGAAATCATGACCAAGCCGAAGTCAGGTGCCTAACCGATTGAGCCATTTAGGTGCTCCCATGATTGTTTTAAAACTACCACAAACTTAATGGCTTAAAATTACACAAGTTTATTTTAGTTTTGGAGATCAGAAGTGCAAAATGGGTCTCACTGGGCTAAAATCAAGGTGTTCACATGGATTTATGGAGTCTAGCTTTTTTTTTTTTTTTTTTTTGCCTTTTCCAGCCTTCTAGAGGCTTCCCACATTCCCTGGTTCATGGCCCCCTTCTCCCATCTTCAAAGCCAGGAATGGGTGGTCAAGTCTTTTTTTATCTTCATTTTTCTGACGTTATTCTAAATCTTTCTTCCACATTTAAAAAACATTTGTAATTACTTTGAGCCCACTTAAGTAATCCAGGATAATCTCCTGTTTAAAAAAATTTTTTTAAGTTTATTTATTTATTTTGAGAGAGAGGCAGTATGAGTAGGGGAGGGGCAGAGAGAATCCCAAGCAAGCTCTGCACCGTCATTGCAAAGCCCCATGTGGAGCTTGAACTCACAAAACTGTGAGGTCATGACCTGAGCCAAAACTGAGAGTCAGACACTTAACCAACTGAGCTACTCAGGCACCCATGATAATTTCCTGTTTTAAGGTCAGCTGATTAACAACCTTAATTTTACCGGCACCCTTAATTCTTCCTTACTGTATAACATGACACATTCACAGGAATTAGGATAGGGATATCTTTGGGGAGCCATTATTCCACCTATCATATTACTATAGGGCGTTAGCTTGAAAGGACACTGCAGACTCAGAGTTAAATTACTAGCCTATGAATACCATGTCTTTTTCCATCAAGGATTTAAGGGAGCTAGGCCTAATGCCCTGGGATGTTGCTTCATTTGAATTTATAAAAGAATAATATTTATTAATTAGTGATTTGCCAGTAAATATAATTCTCTTATATGGCTGTCAGTGCTGTATGTAGGGAATCCGATGTCAGCTAATCCTTGTTCCTTAAGTTAACATTCACTAGTGATTATATGCTTTCACAGATGTAGATTATGTGGAATAACAGCTTAATTTCAACAAAATTGTAATGATGGTTTTTGAAATGTGGTCTCTGTCTCTTCTGTTGTTCTCTATTTAGTCCACTGGTTATAACAGTTAAATAATAGAAAAACCTTGAAGTTTAAAATGTTTAATCATAGTGAATCAAGTTAAAGCAGCTGTTAAAGCTCCTGTTTCTACAGTAAGTTGATTTTCTGCAAATCCCAACTTTCTCATCTTTAGTTGAGCTACAGGAGGCTGGAGACAGTTGTCAGGTCTTTGTTAAGTCCCACCTCGCTCTGTGCTCTGGCTGAAGGATCCTAATCAACAGGAGAGTGTAAAACATATTTTGATCTCTTCTATTTGGATAACCTTTTAATGATCCTAATGCAGTGTTCAACATGCCATTATTTTGTGCTCAGCTTATTTCATTTCTGTAACATTTTAGAGCTATTAGTATTTTAATCCTTAAATGATCTCGCTTAAGGTATCTACTATTCCTATTTTTTTCATTACATTTAATTGATACATACTCTTCTCCATATATATATGTGTGTGTGTGTATATATATATATATATATATATATATATATATATATGTATGTATGTATATATCGTTAAACAAATATTGAAGGACCTGATAAGCTTGTCCTCTTTACATTGTACTACTTGAGGAATAGCATCTAATATTTTTTTCATTTGGTAAACAACAAATATGTAGGGAGGATAGAATCATGGAGTAAAGGACAGTACTTCACATTAAATTGATTCAGTTTAATGAAAAATGCTTCATATTGTCCTTTTTTTTCCTTTCCCCATTTCACCATGAATTAATGAAAATCGTGTTAGGGACTGGCATTAAGGAGCTAAAGGATGAATAACCCTTAGGTTGGTTTAGAGAATGTTATTTGTTACTTTGTAACTGAAATCACAGAATTACGAAGGTACCATTAGAACAGTATTTTGCTGTAGTTTTATTTGTACTAGGATTTTGCTATATAAATAAAACGTGAAAAGAATCTAAAGTGTTAGTTAGAAATCCATAATTTAGGTTCCGAGCATATAAGCAGAGGATCTCTGTCCCCTTAAGCATTGTGGTTTTGTTACAGGTTCCGTCCGGCTTGTTCATTCCCAGCATGGCCATTGGTGCGATTGCCGGAAGGATTGTGGGGATTGCAGTGGAACAGCTTGCGTATTTTCACCATGACTGGTTTATCTTTAAGGAATGGTGTGAGGTTGGAGCTGATTGCATTACACCTGGCCTTTATGCCATGGTTGGTGCTGCTGCGTGCTTAGGTAACGTAACTGTGTCTGTGTATGGATGTTTGTGAATCTGAGAGAGAAGAGAGCGAGTGTGGGAGCACATTTATGCTTAATTGGTGAGGGGGGTGAGGGCGGTCGGTACAGGATGGAGGAAGAGAATGTTTTAACAGAAATGAAACCACTATTATATAGTTTTTATGTAGTAATAGTTTTCATTTTGGCTGCTCTAAATATTTGTTAATACAAAAACTTAATGGTAGTTAGCATCTTTTAAACATCATGTAATGCTTTGTGACAGAAAACATCTCAGTACAACATAGGCTTAGTTTGAATCCTGTCAGGGAGATTTTTGGTTTTTTCATTGTCAGGGATCTTGGCTTACCTATAACAACTATAGCATGGTTCCTGAGATTAACATTTTAGCAAAGCTGAACATTTGGTTCTGCAGTGATTTATAGTTAGCTGTAAAGAAAGAGTTCTTTACCAGCCCTCTTTGATTTAAGGTGCATTTATAGGAAAATTAAAAACTGTTTTAACGAAAAGCAAAACAAAGTAACTGCATTAAATACTTAAGAGTCTGTTGTCCTCTTGGATATGAAATATTGTTATTTTAAAATTTAAATGTCGAATTTTGGTTATGATATTAAATAGTTGGTATTTTGACTTACTTTTGTTCAGTGAATCACAAATCTGTAATTATTGATCTCCAAAAGAATGCTATCAAGTTAAAGTGAAGGACAGGACATTTTCACCACAGTAGCGGTGATTTAGTAGTTGTCCACTTTCTGTAAAGTGCTGTGCTAGGTGCAGTGAGTGATACACAAAGAAGTGTAAAACATGGGCCCACACTTCAACTACAGTCAGATTGGGAAGGGAAGATAAGACCAAAACTGAGAAACAGTAGTAAGAAATATACAATAATTATATATAGTACTGAGTCTATGACAGTGTAGGAAACTAGAGGAAAAGAGAGCTGAAGTAGTTCAGGTAAGGGTAGAACAGGAGCTTTATTTCAGAAAACTAGTAGGATTTAAAGAAGAGGATTTTGTTGAGGAATATAATCGTGTGAAATTGAAGGAATTGGAATAAATTTAAGGATACTGATACTATTGAAGCAGAGAGTGCATTTTGGATACTTTTGGGAAATGAAGTTGGATTAGTGAGAAAGAGCCAGGTTATGAAAAGGCAATCATCTGTGTCAGGATGAATTTGTATTTGGAATAGGTCGTATCTGTGGCAGAATCGTGGCTTTGGCAGTTGTAACTTGACAACTTTGGGAATGTTCCTTTACTTTGATTTTTTATTTTCTTATCTTTAAAATAGAAATAATAACCACTAATCTCCTACAGTTGTTTTGAGCATTATATGAGATAAAATGCATGTAAAGCTGTTAGCACAGTGCCAGGTAAAATAAGTCACTTGAGTTCAAAACAAAATTCTCTGTGAACTGATTAGGACATGCCTGGCATAGTGTAGATGTGTAATACGTAGTAGGTTCTTTCTCCCTTCTATTTTTAGGTTAAAAAGCAAAAAGGAAGAGTTTAAGCTTAATTATACAGTATGAACTGGCGAATCCTGGTAGGTTTTTGAGCAAAGGAGCAACATGATGAAAGTAGTACTTAGGAAAGATTAACCTGGGAACATGGCTTATAAAGTAGATTAAAGGTAATGGGGCTTGGAGTCAAGGAGGTAAGATAAAATAGTATTAAAATTAAGGAACAAAGTCTTGAGAGTCTGGACTAGTTTGGTAATAGTGACAATATTGAGAAGGGACCAATAGATGGATATTTTGCAAAGCAAATCAGATAAGACTAGGTGAGAGTCTAGGTATTGGATTCAAGTAAAGGATGAACCCGGAATAACTATCTAGGTTGTCAAGAAGAACATGGTGCTGTGCTGGCTGGAATGGGTAGCTCTTTGGGGAAGAAGAGGACTTTGGTTTTAAATGTGTGGTATTTTTTGTGACAGTGGGTCATCCCAAGTCTTTTTACAGTTGGAAAACAAGACAAGCACAGCAATAAGGTATGCATAGTTGGAGACATGGGACAATGGCAACAGGAAGGAGAAAGATGTGGATTAGGAGACATGAGCATAGAGGTGATAGTTCAAAATGATGATTTGGGAGGCACCTGGGTGGCTCAGTCGGTTAAGCATCCAACTTCGGCTCAGGTCATGATTTTGCAGTTCGTGAGTTTGAGCCCCTTGTGGGGCTCTGTGCTAACAACTCAGCACCTGGAGCCTGCTTCAGATTCTGTGTCTCCCTCTCTCTCTGCTCCTCCCTTGCTCACTCTCTGTCTCTCAAAAATAAACATGAAAAAAATTAAAAAAAAAAAAAAAAAAAGAATGATGGTTTGGGTAAATGAATAGATGAGTTTTCTAAGGGAGAGGATATTACACTGTTAACATAAATCACAAAGCACCAAAATATTTTACTCATTTTGAAAAGATTTAGGGGAGAGAAATGTATTAATATTCTACCCACATAGGAGCTTTATTTGTAATGTGGTAGTAAGCAAGATAGCTATGATGAGCTTCACCAAATTCTTTAATTAATAATCAGCTTTTATAAGAGTGGAATTATATCTTTGCTATAGCAATAAACCAAAATGGCAAATTCGTTTCAGTTGGCTGTTTACTGTGAAGTAAACAGGTTTTGAAATGTTATTTTAATAGTCTTGTGTTTAACAAAGAAAATTGGTGTTTCTCTAGATCTTATTAAAACAGTGATATTTGTCCTAAAAGAGGAGGAGTAGTTTTCGATGATTATCCTTTTCACTGAGTTCTTTTTACAATTTGTGTTCAACTGCCTAGTAGAACAGTTCCACTGACCTGTCCTGTCCTCCTTGACCCGTGGTGCTTATTGTTTTTCAGGTGGCGTGACAAGGATGACTGTCTCCCTGGTGGTTATTGTTTTTGAGCTCACTGGAGGCTTGGAATATATTGTTCCCCTTATGGCTGCAGTAATGACCAGTAAATGGGTTGGTGATGCTTTTGGTAGGGAAGGCATTTATGAAGCACACATCCGGTTAAATGGATACCCTTTCTTGGATGCAAAAGAAGAATTCACTCATACCACCCTGGCTGCTGACGTCATGAGACCTCGAAGGAACGATCCTCCCTTAGCTGTCCTGACACAGGACAATATGACAGTGGATGATATAGAAAACATGATTAATGAAACCAGCTACAATGGCTTTCCTGTCATAATGTCAAAAGAATCTCAACGATTAGTGGGATTTGCCCTCAGAAGAGACCTGACAATTGCAATAGGTACCCTTTTTTAAGAATACAGACACACATATACATCTGTCTGTATCTATATCGTGTATCTATGGAATCTATATATCTAGATAGATAAAGACATATAATGGATTTCTGGAGGAAAGGAAAACAGTAATATTTAATTGGTTGGGTGTGTTGGGGTAAAGAGTATATTTTATTTATGTCCCTGAAAGTCTTATGTTCTTTAGGAAAGGAATTTGTGAATTGTTTTCTCACTAAATACAGTTTTATCTTTTGATTTGGCATTGTTATCAGAGATTGGAGTCAGATTCTTTTCCCACTCAGATAAGCCTTGTTAATATTGTTTGTAGTAGCATGTAATATATGGCCTAGCAAGTGCCAGGGCATCCCAGTAAATACATTCTTATATTAACTTAATATTGGCTTATTTGAATGCAAACTTTGAAAAATTTCATCTTTGGTCTGTTTCATATCAGATTCACAATATTTTCCTTTTTCAGTTTTTGGATTTAAGTTTACAATAGTAACATGTAATATAGCAACTTTGTTATTTTTTTAGTCTTTAAAAAAAATTTTTTTTAAACGTATTTACTTTGAGAGAGAGAAAGAGAGAGCGACAGGGGAAAGGGCAGAGAGAGGGAGAGAGAATCCCAAGCAGACTCCTCGCCACCAGCACAGAACCCAATACGGGGCTTGAACTGATGAACCATGAGATCATGACTTGAGCCGGAACCAAGTGTGTGATGCTTAACCAACTGAGCCACACAGGCTCCCCTATTTGTTTATTTTATTTTTTTAATTTTTTTTTTTAATGTTTATTTATTTTTGAGACAAAGAGAGACAGATCATGAATGGGGGAGGGTCAGAGAGAGAGAGACACAGAATCCGAAGCAGGCTCCAGGCTCTGAGCTGTCAGCAGAGCCCGATGCAGGGCTCGAACTCAGGGACCGCGAGATCATGACCTGAGCTGAAGTGGGGCGCTTAACTGACTGAGCCACCCAGGCGCCCCTGTTTTTTTATTTTAAATATTTATTTTTGAGAGAGAGAGCAAGAGTGAGGGGGGTAGGGGCAGAGAGATTGGGGGACAGAGGATCCAAAGCAGGCTCTGCACTGCCAGCAGCAAGCCCAGTATGGGGCTTGAACCTAGGGACTGCCAGATCATGACCTGAGCCGAAGTCAGACTCTCAATCTACTGAGCCACCTAGGCGCCTCTGTAATACCTACGTTAAAGTGAAAAATCATTGAGATTTTATTTTTGGTGAAATACTGTGTTGAAAAGTATATAAGTCCTATTGTATTATGTGCTGATATTCCTACAAATAATGTTTAAAGGCATTAGCCATAGTATGCTATTTCTTGGGGATAAAGTAAACTGTTGTTTTGGTTTGTTTTGTTTTTACTTATTTTTTAAATTTTATTTAAATCCAAATTAGTTAACATATAGTGTAGTAATGTTTTCAGTAGAATGTAGTGATTCATCACTTATGTATAACACCCAGTGCTCATCCCAACAAATGTCTTCCTTAATGCCCATCACCCACTTAGCCCATCCCCCCACTTACCTCCCCTCCAACAACCCTGTTTGTTTTCTGTATTCAAGAGTCTCTTATGGTTTGCCTCCCTCTCTCTTTTTGTCTTATTTCTTCTTCTCTTCTCCTATGTTCATCTGTTTTGTTTCTTAAATTCCACATATGGAGATAAACTTTTTATGAGGAGTAAACAATTGTTTTCCTCCAAAATTTATTTTTCTCCTTATCTTGTAGTCCTGCAGTATTGATGAGGAGGGTAGTAAGACCATTTCTATTCAATCCGATTCCTTTCCCTCTCTTCTCCCAACCCCCAAAGGTGATAAATGATATTTTCATGAAGCTGTTGCTTTCATACTCCCCAGTTTTTAGTAAAGGACCCTAAGCTGCAAATGTCATGCCTTTGTTCCTTTGAGTCCTCTACAGCTTATCTCTTGGCCACTGCAAAAGGATTGTGAAAGATTTTAATTCTTGTGCCATTTGAAGAGGGAAGATATCTAGTCTAGGATTATTTCTTAAATCAGAATGGAAATGCAAATACTCAGTTTATAAGAGTTATCAAAACAAAGGAGCCTACAGAAAATATCCTTACAGTTAAGGAAAAGCCTACAGCTTTGTAAGAGTTTTTTAAAGAGTAGCAATCTCATCATTCCAAGTTTTGCTGTAGGCAATAGAATATTTGCCAGAATGGGCGAAGTATGTGGTCACACTTGGCTCTTGTATTTAAGTGTTTCAGCTTCTAATCTAGTACCATGGCCAAACCTACAATCACAGAAGAATTTCATTGTTCAGATTCCTATTCTTTAGGTTTTAATGGTAGCCAGCCAAAGAAAAGAAAAAGGTCAGAATTCTGGAATTTATATAGAAATTTAAAGGAAAACAAGGTTTTTAAAAGATAAAGTGGTCAAAGTTAAGAATTACTCATATTCCCACTGATTCTGTGGATATGTTTTTCAAAGTATTGTTACTGTCTTGAAACAGAATATTGTGATAGTAGATAATGTCAGTTTAAGGGAATAGATGTACTTTAGACATGCCATCAGAAACGTTTCACATGATGACTTTTAAAACATACCTTACATGTTTACCCATGTACATTTTCATAGAGTTTACAGTTTTGAATGAGAAAAATAGACCTGTCCGTGAGGCTTTGTATATATGTATAATACATAAGATAGGGGGTGCCTGGGTGGCTCAGTCAGTTGAGTGTCCGACTTTGGCTCAGGTCATGATCTCACAGTTCATGAGTTCAGGCTCCACATCGGGGTCTATGCTGATAGCTCAGAGCCTGGAGCCTGCTTCAGATTCTGTGTCTCCCAATCTCTCTGCCCCTGCTACGCTCATGCTCTCTGTCTCTCTCAAATAAATAAACATAAAAAAACTAAAAAATTATACTATACTATACTATACTATAATATAATATAATATAATATAATATAACATAATGTGGAGACTTGGTTAAGTTTCTGACTCTTGATTTCAAATCAGGTCATGATCTCACTGTTTGTGGGATCAAGCCCCGCATTAGGCTCTGCGCTGACAGCACAGAGCCTGCCTTGGGATTCTCTCTGCCTCTCCCTGTCTCTCTCTCCCTGTCTCTCTCTCTCTCAAAATAAATGAACATTTAAATATATACATATATTAAATTTAATTAATCAAATATATATATAAATTAATTAAATATATATAATATGTAATTTATATGTATTTATATGACATACTTTATGAAAGACAAAAAAAGAATGCTTGAGTAAGTGGTAAGCTATATACTATATCCAGGATTGGGAAAGACCAAGGTTGTTTTTTTTTATGTTTATTTATTTTTGAGAGAGAGGGCAAGTGGGGGAAGGGTGACAGAAGGGGACAGAGAGCCTGAAGCAGGCTCAGCCCAATGTGGAGCTTGGAACTCATGAACCGTGAGATCATGACCTGAGCCAAAGTTGAACAGTTAACCAGTTGAGCCACCCAGCACCCCAGGAAAACTCAAGATTTTGAAAGAACAATTTTCCCATAATTTATTTATAAACTATACTTTTGTGTCATTTCATCATTTTAAAATGTTTATTTATAGGTAGTATATTCACATAGTTCAAATTCAAGAAGATTAAAAAGTATACAGTGAAAAATCTCACTCACCCTTGACCTCATAGTTATCCATTTAACTCTCTGTAGGCAGCCATCTCTTTGGTTTCTTATGTACTCTGTAGATATTATTCTATACTTATATATATATCTTTTTAAACGAACTGTGTCATGCTATCCAATACATGTGTACTTTGTTTTTTTGTTTTTTGTTTTCACTAAGCAATGTTTTCTTAGACATCTACCCAAATGAGTATGTAAAGTTTCTTCATTCTATTCTTTTAAGCTACATAGTATTTCTTGAAGTAGATGTACCATGGGATACATCATGATTTCTAAAATCAGTTCCTCATTGATGGACATTTAAGACGTTTACAATTTTCTGCTATGATAGAAATTGCTCCCTCATATATTTGATAATCTCCTATTTTTGACTCTGTGCCTATGTGCAAATGGACAAAAATTACTAGAAGTAGAAAGTTGGATCAGAGAGTTAGGTGCATTTGTAATGTCATAAGATATTTTCCTATTGCACCAAGTAGTGATTATGCCATGTACTCCCACAAGCAGTGAATGACAGTTTGCTGTGTTAAAGTTTAGTTCAAATGGAGAGATTTCTTCCTGCATTTTTGTGTCAAGATTAAGTGAGGCTGGATGTTTTATAGATTTGTTTAAAATGAAGCATATTTAACATTTATGGTGTGAATAGTCTTTCCTATTTTCCAACTTGAGTCATAAAAATACACTTTTTCATTTCTATTTATGTAATAGGAGCTGTAAGTTTTACAGGGAGATTCTCAGTGTATGAAAGCCTAAATATCATTGACATCTTGAACACAGTAGTATGGTACGTGACACAGTGACAGACTCTTCCCTTAATTATACTCTCCTGTCCCCTCAAGATTTTTTCTGCGGAATAAAGCTTTGGCTTGCATACCTAGGAGAACTAATTCATTAAAGGTTTCCCCTTCCATAGCAATATTATCAACCTTAGAAACCTTAAAATACAGTTTACTCAACAATGTGCATTGCAAGCAAGCTTTTTGTTTATCTCTTTATAGTAGTTAAAATAAACTTTATACCTGCTTGGTTAGTTGAAATACCATTTTGTGGATTTAGAGACCTTTTTGCTTTCTACAGTCAATACAAGTGATGTAAGAATTCTAGATCCCTGGGGAGTGTTTTTGGACTCTATCACTACCAGGTTTCACATTGTCAAAAATGAAGGGGACAGCTCATGTACCTTTCTTTTTTGAGAAGTTTTGAGAAGTCAAGCCCTTGAGAGTATATTAACATGAATGGGAAAAATAAGACATAAAATTTGTGGGGAAAAAGGTGATTACTTACATTTGGACATTTTGTTAGAAAAGAACCATTTCCATTCTCCTGGAAGTGTAACTCTTTCCTGCATGCACACTTTAAGAAACTGTCTGAATCATATCAGAAAATGAAAACTATGATGATATTTTCTGCTTCAAAAGCCTTTGGATGGCATTCAAAAAATTGTTTTTTTCAAACAAAGGAAAACAAACCTAGCAGATGTCCTGACACTTTGTAAGTATTCAGTAAATGATGCTTGTTAAAATAGTTACTGTATTCACTTAAATGACAAATTTAAGTCAGGCTGAATGTTCACTAGCCTGTGCCTTGTTATTTCAAAGGAACATTCCAATAAATTAAAAAATAAATTAGGTTAATGACTTTTTCTAAAATTTTCTGAAACTTTTGTCATTAAATGATTTATTTAAACAGTCTATAGCATATTTTCATGCTATATTCATGATAGAATATTTGTTATTTTAAGGTATTTAAGTTTGATGAGTGGGCTTGGTTTTAACTCAGAATATCTGTCATATATGATAATAGTATTTATACTCCACCATTCACAGGTCATTAGTCAGAGGCTTCTATGGGTTAAGAGCAACCTAAAGAGCATTTTTCAAAAATCATTTACATCATTTGCAAATGGGATTTCTTCTTTTCCATGCCTTTATCATGTTTTTAAGGTGGGTTAGTAAGTATTAGCCATTAGAACTTCAGTTAGCGCCTTCCTACCTGAATGTGTCACAACACAGTTAAATAAGGCTTTAGAGGTCAGAAGGAGTAAAAAGAATTGTAGTATTTGTTTATGAATTCTGTATCTGCTTCTTAACTTGGGACTGATGCTTCTTATTTTGGCTTAAGTATTTTTGTAGCAAAATTCATGTTCAAAATATGTTTAGTATAGCAAATAGCATATTTGTGAACGTTTTGAATACATACTAACTCCAAATAGAAACATAAAGCTCTTTATTTTTGTATTCTCTCCATTTCATGAGTTTCCTTTTTCCTCCTGTGATCTCTGTTGTGCAGTTTTCTGTATCTTTACCCCTTCTTGTCTGGCACTTTCAAAAGTAGGAGTGGAAGTGGCAGCAAACAGAAGCACTTGAAGCAGAGCCACACTAGAGAGAGAAATGAGCAGAGCCCTTATAAATAAAACCAAAAAAAAAAAAAAAAATAAGTGCGTCCATTATGTGCATAATTGTAGTTTAAACCCACCTATTGATGTTCATACTTACCCAGAAAATGAAACTTTAACATTAGAAAAGAGAAAGAACTAGCTGATTCACAGAGGTTGGAGTATATGCAACATAGTCAGAATTAAGAGTGAAACTCACGTTAGCCCCACTTCTGCAGGATGAGTGACATTTTAACACAGGCAGGTGTTATTTGATGATGGCTTCCTTTTTTTTTTCCTTTTTTTTTTTATATATGAAATTTATTGTCAAATTGGTATCCATACAATACCCAGTGCTTGATGATGGCTTCCTATGATAAACTATGCTCTCATAATTTGTGCAGGTTTTAAAAACCATATTTCAAACATGCTTCCTTGTCCCCCAAAGTTAGAAAACGGCTTCAGCCCCAGTGAAGAAAATTGATGTACTAAAAATATTTTATTTACATGAAGATGATTTGTTATTGGTGTATTCTAATTCTGTCAAATATAAGAAATTACTAAATCAGTTTTCAGCTGATTCCTTTCTTG
Source organism: Panthera tigris (assembly GCF_018350195.1). Taxonomy (NCBI): domain Eukaryota; kingdom Metazoa; phylum Chordata; class Mammalia; order Carnivora; family Felidae; genus Panthera; species Panthera tigris. Next base: position 58,624,124 of record NC_056663.1, on the reverse strand, counting down.
GGGTAGAAGATAGGAAAAAATGAAGGGACCAAAAGTCATGGGATACATTTATTTATTCTTTAAAGTCTCCCAGAAAGATTACCCCTAAACAAATTAAGTTTTGGTCTTCTCTATCTCTTTTCAGAAAGTGCTAGAAAAAAACAAGAAGGCATTGTGGGCAGTTCTCGTGTGTGTTTTGCGCAGCACACCCCATCTCTTCCGGCAGAAAGTCCTCGACCATTGAAGCTTCGGAGCATTCTTGACATGAGCCCTTTCACAGTGACAGATCACACCCCAATGGAGATAGTGGTGGATATTTTCCGAAAGCTGGGTCTGAGGCAATGCCTTGTAACTCACAATGGGTAAGTTTGGTGAAAGAAATCAGTTCGCTTACTGGAATTTATGATACTGTTTAGTGGAATTCAAATTCAGTTATTAGGAAGGACTGTAAGTCAGCTTCCGAGTGGGAAGGTCTATTTTTTTAGTGTGGTTATTATAAGTACAGGATCAGTATTGATCAAATTGACACTTACCAAGAATAAAAACATTGTCAACTGCCAGATCTTTGCCAAAACATAAAGTAGTATTTGTCAGGAACACTTCAGAGTTGGCAAAGAGGTTCTGAAACACCTCCAACATGCACACTGAGCTTAGAGTATTTCCTCTATTAGAGGAGGAGTGGACCTAACCTGTACGGAGTAGAGAAAAACCTGTTTTCTTTTTGTAAGTATTTCATTTTTTAATATAACTTTCTAGTTCAATAGAAACTTTCTAGATATTTTGCTGCTCGCTATTTTAGCCATTATTTTACTTATCATATAATGAGGGAAATGATATATAATTAAATTTGTAAATTAGCTCAAATCCTCCTTTGGCAAATATTTGTTTCCTCTTCTCTACCTTTTCCGTCCAGAAATCTTTTATATAAACTGCTAATGACAAACACTCATGTATTTAAAATGTGTAAGTTGATTAATTTATTTGTCCTTTCCACATGAACTACCAGTGTTTCTCCAGGGTAGGATATTGACAAGTTTTGCTTGGCAGATATCAAAGGGACACAGTGGGGATGGTATCTACGGGCTGCTCAGTGGACGCACTCCTGCTTCACTGCCTCTGCTCCCCTCTCCCCCTGCACCTGGGGTCTCTTTCCCCGCCTGCTCCCTCTCTCTAGTCCCCTTTGCTTCCATCACATTACTGTTCCTAGTTGAAATACTTAAGAACGTTGTTTTATCTGAAGGCTGATAACGGGAAGGCTAGAAGTGAGAAACAAAGGTACTCTTGATTATGCATAAGCCTGCACAGCCTGAAACTGGTTGAAATAGTAAACACTTTAGAGAATCACAGCAGGTTTTTTTAAAAAGAAAAATGGTTTGTACAAAATATGTGAGTGGCAAAACACATGACCCCTTTCTAAAGAAAGGAGGAAAAAAGAAAAGGAAGGAAATTTGTGTATCGAGCACCTTCTTTGTGTTTCTCATTTAACTTTGTATATCTCTGCAAAGTGGGCGGCAGCCTCCCTGACTTACAGTGTAGTCACTGAAGCTCAGAGGTTTCATAATATGCCCAGTCATGTGGGTGGTAAGTCATGGTTCAGGGAATCGAGTATCTTTCCAATTTTAGAACCCCATCTCTTGCTGCTGCTTTTACACTGTTAATGACCAGTAGAGTGTATCTTCTTTCTTTGTGATTTCTTAAACTACTACAATTTTCTTGAACAATACATTAGGCCATACTAGGTTAGGAATAGAAATATAAAGGTAGAGAATTAGATCCAAGTTCAGTGTTTTCACTATGCTAACCAATTAAAATCACTCTAAATAGTGGCTCAGTCGGCTAAGCATTTGACTCTTGATTTCAGCTCCGGTCACGATCTCACAGCTGTGAGATTGAGCCCCACATTGGGCTCTGCGCTGGGTGTGGCGCCTGCTTGGGATTCTCTCTCTCCTTCTCCCTCTGCCTCTTCCCTGCTTGTGCTCTCTCTCTCCCTCCCTCAAAAAAATCAAATCAAATCAAATCACTCTAAATAGTGTGAAATAAATTATATTGAAGGTACAAAACTCTTGATTAAAGGCAGGAAGTTTCAAATTATTAAATATCACAGATACTGATTGGAGAAGAGATATATGATAACTTTTAATGTTTAATAAAAAAATAATAGTACCAGGGCACCTGGGTGGCTCAGTCGGTTGGCTGTCCGACTTCGGCTCAGGTCATGATCTCACAGTTTGTGAGTTCGAGCCCCGCATCGGGCTCTGTGCTCAGAGCCTGGAGCCTGCTTTGAATTCTGTGTCTCATTCTCTCTCTGCCCCTACCCCACTTGTGCTGTCTCTCTGTGTCTCTCAAAAATAAATACAAAAATATAAAATAATAATAATAATAGTAGTACCAAACTTCATTGTTTAAAAACTTAATAAATACATGTTAAATGGGGTAGCTGTTTATGAATTTGTACTGCTTTGGGGACCCTTTTAATTATAAATGGCTCAGTTAGAAACTAAGCTGAGTTGTTACAATTTTTACTTGCTTCCAGTTATTCTCTTTGCCTGGCATGGTGTGTCCTTTTATGTGCTAACACATATAAATGTCATTCTCTAGTCATGATTACCTGTGATCACCAAGCTGGATGGGTCAGTTACCATATTTCCCTTTGCTGCTTAATTTCCAGATTTTTGGCAGCAGAAATATTACAAAGGAAAATACTTACAGTGTAAAACTTAAAAAATGGGGGTGGGGGAGGACAGCTAATTAAAATCTTACCTGATATTGCCTGTTTATAAGAAAGCTTTGGTGAGGGGGTAGCTTTTTCTAAAAGAATATGTTTAATTGCCTTGATTATAATTCCTTATTTCTGTACTTCAAGGAAAATAAGTCGATATATAGAGAGAGAAAGAAAGAGATCATTAGGAGTGGTAGCTCTTGGGTCTTTATTTTCTTTGCAGTATGTAAGGAAGGTAGAGCATTTTATTCTCACTTGAAGTTAAATGATTTAAACCTAGAAAAGAAACCATACCTTCTGTATTTTAGTGGATAGTGTGAAGATCCGGATAACTGTCCGCATCTTATAGTTCATATTGGGTCCACAGAGGTAGAAAGTAACTGTTTGGGGAAAGAGGTGCAACAAGTCCAGACTCGTAGATGCAAGTAGAAAATGAGAATAGAGAGATGAGGGGGAAGTGTGTCTGTGAATTTTAAAGATGTCAGTTACATATTTCCTGTATTTTATATTTTAATTAGCAGAATTTCTCAAAATCTTTTTAGTGTTGGTGGAACTAGCAGGATGTTAAATAAGCATTGCTTAGAAAGAGTTTTGTGACCATATAGGTTTGGAAGTTACTGGATTAAATACAGTTGAGGTTTCTTTATTGTGGAATACCTCAAAACTTATAATGTTGATATTATTTGAATCTCAGGGATAATAGGAAATATAGTTTTCCAAACTTGTTTGAACATGCAGTTTTTGGTTGTTTTTTTTCTTTTTTTCTTTTTTAATGGAGGAAAGAGGGCCAAACTCCTTGGACTGGTGCTTTTTGGAACATATTTTGGGAAAATGTTGGGTCATGCTCTGTTATACTTACGTCATTGCTTATTAGCCCCACAGGGAAATAGCAAATTATGTAAGTTATATTTTGCATTGAGTTTCTTTATACTTCCGGAAATTAATAAAGTAGCAGTGAACCTGGCCTTATTCTCAAATCACTCTTCTTCATTGGAAAGGAAATACACGTTTGTCCTCCTTTTTTAGGGCCGTTACTTTGTAATATAGAGATTACTTTGTAAATCTCTAAATTTGCCATTTGGTCCTTCATAAATTTGTAACTTTCCTCATTTTGTATCTTGTGATTTGGTGGAGCTTACTAATATACTAACTGAAATTAATCACTGTATATAATTGGATAGAAAAGAATGAGTAAGAATTAAACTGAAACTATTTAATTGTCAACTATTTATTTCCTGACTCCAGCTATAAATTAAAATGAATTGATGTGTTTTTTTGTTTTTTATTTTCCCTCACACACTTAGAGAAGAACATCTATTGAGTGATTAAGTGCTTCTTTTATGTATCCATTTTTTATTTCATGAGTGCATTTTCTAAGCCTTTTTGGAGGGAGAATTTGTTCCCATGCTCGGAGAACTTTGCAATTTATCTTTGTTCTTAAGTCAGTACATTATTTTAAATAATGAGAAAGCATTAGCAGAAACTCTATTTCTGCCTTTCCCAATCTCTGCTCTTCCTGCTTACCCACCCCCACACCCAGGCATCATCTTTAATAACTGTTTCATAACTGACACATCTCTAGTCCCAGACTACTTTGACTAAGTGAAATACCCTGGTGACATTCTTGAAGAAGTCAGAATGTTCAAGGGCAGTTGAATAGTAAAGTTGACTTAACTAGATCCTCAGGGAAATGTCTAGTTACCCTGAAGGGCATTCTGGATGGGCTTCCAGAATTTCATGACTAAAGCTTTCTAAGGTTTTTGACATTCATTATCTATGTTGCCATATATTGTAGTAGAATTCATTGGCTTCCACTCTAAAACCAGTAACCAGGATTTTGTTCTAATAAATTGAATTATTTACAAGTATCCTTGTGAGAATTTATGTCCATCATTTTGCTTGTAGGTTAACTGAGAAATAATCATTTAGAAAATGAAGTGCATAATGTAAAAGTCATCTTGACCCCTAATCATAAACACATCTTACTAGTTTATTTTAGGAAGTGGCTTTCAGCAGGTCCTGAAAATTGTTTTTTTTTAATATTGGTTGGCATTTTTTAAGTGCACAATGCCATCAATTTTAATATGAAATAATAGTAAGATCCAAGCGATTTCTTAGTTCTTCATAGACAATTAAGGCTAAGCCTCTACCTTTTCACTGCTGAGGTAGATCCAAATCATAGCTGCCGCATTGTTAACTTTTTAGCAATTAGAAAAATACTTTCCTCTAAAGAAGGAACACTGAAAATGAAACTAAATTTTAGAGGTTTATAGCTGTGTATTATTACTGTTTCTTTTTTGCTTTTCTTTATAGTCGTCTTCATTGTGAACTTTTATAGGGTTGCTTTTTAATTTAAAAAGGAAAACAACCCACCAATATTTAAAAATAGTATCATGTCTCTTATGAAAGTCAGAATTTGTGCAAATGGGACCTGGGATTTCAAATCATTTTTGTTTTTATTTTTCTAAAGTTCATTAAAAGCATTCTTATGGTTCATGTTTTTATTTTTTCTCTCATTCTTTATCATTATGATTGGAACCTTTTTTACTTTGATTTCTCACAGTTATTAGCATAACATGATCTGTTTCAGGATTGTCTTGGGGATCATCACAAAGAAGAACATATTAGAGCATCTCGAGCAACTAAAGCAGCACGTCGAACCCTTGGTGATTAGATATATCAGATCTCCTCATTAGATACCTTAGAAGTCAGGAAGCATGAAACTTGTGAACTGTTCAGTTCTCTCTTTCCCAGATACCTGCTGAACTAAAAAAATCCTACATGCTGCCAGTTAACATTTCTATCTCGTAAACTATGTCTGTAAGATAAATTTAGATATTTGTAAAATTCCATTCACAGGAAGTAAGCAAAAGTTACCATCTCTCATCAAAATCATTGGTTGCAATTTAAGAACTGTAAACAGTTTGGTAGTTAAATGAGTAAATGTCATTGGACATTCTTAAACACAAGTCTGTCTACCTTAGTGGATACACCGGTCTCAGAAGATGCCTGACTGGTTAAAAATGTCTGCCCCACCAAACCCACCGAACCCTTTTTCTTTTTTTATGTTTCCTAATCTTGTGGTAGTCTTGTGGTAAATCTAAGCTCGTAAATGATTGTTAACGGAGCTTAGCAATGTTACAATTGCTGAATGTTAAACAGATTTTTTTTATGGGCACACTAACTAGAGTGTAATGTTGTATATATTTGTGATCTTGGCATTAATTCTTCTTCTGCTACACCTTGCATACCCTCACAATCAAGAATGTGTGTCCTGCCATTTCATTAGTAACCTGTACCTAGTTTATGTGTGTGCCCCTTTTGTATGATGTTTCCAGAATGCTGTGAGCAGCTCTTGGGGTCAAATGCATTTGTTTTAACCGGGTTTATGTCCTAGTGGTTTCATGACTAAAGATAAAGTTTGAATTATCTTAATCATATAACCTAAAAAATCGTCTGGCTTTAGCTATTAATGCCTGAAATTATTTTGCCCTGCAATTGTCATACCTATATAAAACCTGTCCCAGTTTGCTTAAGTACACAACTGATTATGTATTCCTGTTGTATGCTAATATTTCACAAGTGTTTCATGCATCCTTTTTTAAAAAACTACTAACCAGAATAATAAATAGCTACTCATTCATTCTGCTTTCTGCTTCACCTATAATAATCTTTTAGGACTGCTTCTTGATTTTTCACCTATCTTTTAATGTGAGCATTAACAACCAAGACTTTCATAAAAGCACTGTATCTTAACTTTTTTGGCCAAAATCAAAAGAGGAAAACATTGACGTGTGTACTAGAAACTTGGGTTGTCTTATAGATTTATTCTTGGGGCTCTGAAGTTTGGGATTAGAGTTCTTTGTTGACCATTTTATATGCATTTTATCTCAATTGTATGTGCTTTCATGAAGATTCTGCATACAACTGGGCAATCTTTACATTATTTTTTAAAGTTGATTAAGTTTGGTTTTAAAACCGTGGAATATTGAGATTTGGTCATCAGACATTTTACTGCTTTCTTGATGTCATGGGAATTAATTTTCCTTCTCAAATGGGATCAGTGTCATCTCTTATTTTATACGTCCTCCCATTTTTTTGTTACTTTTTTGTTGGCATACATTAATCAGAATACCTCTACTTCAGTGAGGCATGCAGTCCTCAGAGTCTCAGTGGAAAGGACATTGTCTTATTAGTGACCATAATACTTTTATATCAAAGGATGGTTGCTGGCTAATTTAATTATCTTTACCAGTAAAACACTTTCTGAAAATTCAAAATCACGATGCTTGCTTTGCTCTGTTCCTGTCAATAAAAAGTGTTAGCTATAGATTTAGCTCTTCTTTTCTTTTCCCTTTTATTTAGCACTCTTCTGCTTATTCCTTTCAGGCGCCTCCTTGGCATTATAACAAAAAAAGATATCCTCCGTCATATGGCCCAGACGGCAAACCAAGACCCCGCTTCAATAATGTTCAACTGAATTCTATAGATGAGGAGAGAGAGGAAACAGAAGAGGAAGTTCATTTGTTGAATAGCACAACTCTTTAACCTGAAGGAGTCGTCTACTTTTTTTTCCTCCTTTAAAAAAAAAAAAAAAAGGAAAATGTAAAACCCAGGCTTTTGCAACATGGTTTGCAAATAATGCTGGTGGCATGGAGGAGTTGTTTGGGGAGGGAAAGGAGAGAGAGAAGGAGACGAGTGAGGTATTTCCCCATCTAACCAAGAGCAGCAAATCATCTCCTGTGGTTCTGCACTGGATGCATTCAGCTGAGGACGTGCCGTGATAGTGCAGGCTTGAGCCTCAACGGAGAGGACGCCGCAGTCCTGGAGCACCTGGCCGGTTACTCCAACATTTTGCAAAGACGCATTATCAGTCCCTATTCTGGAGGGATTATTTGAATTGAGCCATCTATAAGACTGCAGGGTCTTGCCCTTTTGTATCAAAACTGTTCTGTTTAATTCATGACTTATATAGTTAAGCATTATCTTTCTACATTCCAGAAGAGCTTTTATTTCTCTCTCTGTCTCTCTCTCTCCCTCTCTCTTTCTCTCTTGAGCTGCAACAAAACCTCTTTAAATTGGTGTACCCTTTTGAAACAGTCCTTTCTCATATTGAGATGTACTGTGATTTTACTGAAGTTTCATCGCAAGAAGGGAGTGTTTCTTGTGCCATTAACCATGTAGTGTGTACCATCGCTGAATGCTTGGAGCTGTCTCATGTACCACAACAAAGGCTAATCAAACAGGTAAAATCTCGAATGAAGTGTGAACAAAAGCTCTCAGCTTGTGTGCATTGTGGTTCAGAATCAACAACAATGAAACTTGACTTGTTAAGGATAAACAGTTTTCTTTTTGTTTTTTTTCCTGCTCAGACTTTATGGATAATGTGACCTGGTCTTATGCAAATTTTCTATTCTAAAACTACTATAATATACAAGTACTGTTCAGCATAAAGAAACAAAATGCTGCTGCTTTGACAGTAAAGAGAAGGAAGTATTCTGTTTAGCTGTATCTGGAATTAATTGCATGTTTAAACACTGGAATTTTTTTTTTTCTTGAAATTAGATCATTTTTCTTTCCTCAAGATATTTTATTGCTGACACTGAAGAAGAAATGTAATTCATAACTTGCACTAAATGTATATTTCTTTTCTTAAAAATTTACCATTCTTATTTATATTTTTATGGATTAAAATTTATAAAATACAGATCAGTTAATATCGCGCTTAAATAATTTTACCTTTTTAATGTGATTTTTATAGACTAATTCAGACTTACAAATATGGAGTTATGAACAAAGTTTACAATGGGAACAAGGGTTTAAAAAGAGGTTGTGGTTATTTGTCTATGATTCAATGTGTACATAAACCTTTTTCTGATCTTTCACTGCCATCCTCTGGATTATGTCTTCTGACCTGTATACATTTTGACTCATTAACTAGAAAGTTAAAATATGACAAATCACTTTGCAGATTAAAACCAAAAGTTAAATGGTATTAACCTTTTTTAAGAAAAAAAAATTGAAAACCACTGCAAAGGTAGCAGTTAAAATTTTAATATGAACATAACCTTTGAGTCTTTGGGTTTGTCACATCCATCAGTGAGTATTGTTTTGAATATCCACAGTGCAGAGTTTTGCAGGATGCGTTGAAAATGTCCTAGGGTGTGTCTGGGATTTTTGTTTTTGGAAATGTCTGTCTTGATCATGGTCTTAATTCACTATCAGCAAAGGAGGTTTACTTGTAGGACTGGCCTAAATATTCTGGGCTTACGCATTTTTGGTAGGAAATGAATTTTTGCAGACAGACATTTTCTGAAACATAACTGGCAATAAGCCGTTTTTACATTTTGGAAGTGATTCTTCACTTCCTAGTTCTTAAAAATAATGTATCTATAAGATCTTGAAGCTTTATTAGATCATGAAGCCATATTAGAATGACAGTTGAAAGTTGAGCAACATTTTAGGAATTTCATGGAATATTCTTAGTTTTGCTATCTGCCTAAAATCAGTATTTTGAATTTTAGTTTATTTCCTCCCTTTGGCAAACTTCAAGCTTTCTTAATGATCCCTTCATTTGGCCATCCAGAGTGAAATCTTTTCTAAACAATACTTCTGTGTATCTTACCCGTGTATCTTGTCCTAAGTGTATCTGCAGTGTGAACTCCTCAGTATTGGCTATTGAATAGGTTCTCTTGAGTTATAAGCCTTCAAAGGAGAAACTAGTTTCTTTGCAGATAGCTTCATAACATCAGACCTCACATGGATTTTATTTTCCATGAGTCCTTTTTGATTTCAGGTCCTTCTTTCATTGCCCATCCTGCTTCACAGACTGACATTTCAGGGTGGATATTCAAGGTGGATATTAATTTTCTTCTCGGTATATTTCTATCCCTTGATGTGTCTTACTGCTAAAATACAGGAAAAGTGTTATATCTTTAATGCATTCAGTGGTTTTCTTGGGTAATACTATCTATTCCACTTTTCTTTTTGATACGTTGAGGTGTGTCTGCTTTTCAACCAAATGATGAAATACTAGAGACCATGAAATATATGTGCCTGGCTAATTGGCAAATTAATTGACCAATATAATCAGTGGAGCGCCTTATTGGAGTACCCTTTTTCAGAAGGTATGATGAGAATGGGCAAGGGTGTCAGCATCTCTTATTAATAATTGTTTTCAGTTTTGGTTCATGAAGAATGCTTAGTTTGTTAATCTGTGATGTTGCCTAGAGCTGTATTTATCTGTTTTTATTTATACTAGTGTAGTAAAGCTGCATATCATTACAGTAAAAATGATTACTGTGATGAGTTAATCAGAAAAATCTATTAAAATCTATATGACAATGTGTGGTTTGGCCTTTAATTATATCTCTAACAGTCCTCGCACTTGACTGCTGCTCTATGCAGTGCAGGCCAATATGCCTGGGGCACGCAGCCTCCGAGGGGTGGTAAATAAGATGTGTCTCTCAGGTTACAAAGCCACTTCTATACTTTGCAGGCAAGGAGCAACGAGAGAATAGATGTTGCCTTGAGTAACAGGATGTACATACTTCCAGCACTAGAATAGAGCCTCCGCTTGTCAGCGAGAAGTCGCAGGTTTACCACAAGGTTTCACTTCAGTTTATTTTCAAAAAGAAAAATTATGCTGTTAGCATATAGATAAAACATGTAAATGATTTAAATGTTTTGAAAATATTACTCTGTAAATTTGCTAAGAGAACTGCCTGAAAGGAGGTGGTAACATTTGAATTCCTAAAAGATTTTAGTAGTCCAATATGAAACTCTTAGTAAAAAGTCAAACACTTGCTAAAAAGTCCAGGATAGATTTTTTTTATCATTCATTTTATTTGATCATTCGCTACTTTTTTTTTTAATGTTCATTTATTTTTGAGAGAGAGAGAATACGAGTTGGGGTGGGGGCAGAGAAAGAGGGAGACACGGAATCTGAAGCAGGCTCCAGGCTCTGAGCTGTCAGCATGGAGCGTGATGCAGAGCTCAAACTCAAGAGCCATGAGATCATGACCTGAGCTGAAATCAGACACTTAACCAACTGAGCCACACAGACACCCCCCTCCCCTGCCCACTGCTTTTTAAAAAAGTACTTACTGTATGATAGATGCTGTGCTATCATTCATTGAAGCTTACATTCCATTAGGGGAAGAAACATGTATGGTATGTCAGATGGTGATAAATATCACAAGTTAATTAGTTCAGCAATTTTTTTTTTTTTTTTTGGTGTGCCCCTCACCATTATAGGCATACATAAATCAGGCAAAAATTCCCATTCTAATGGAGAAAAGTAATGGGGAAGATGCTATTTTTATAGAGGCCCTCAGGGATAAGGTGACATTTGAGCAGAATCCTAAAGAAAGTGAGGGAATGATACATTTATCTGTAAGAAAAATGTTCCAAAAAGAAGAAATAGTATATGCAAACATCCTGAGGTAGGGTATGCCTGACAGTTATAGGGAATACCAAGTAGGTCGCTGGCTGGAGTGGGGAGTGGGGTGGGAAATGAGGAAAGAGGTTGGGGGTGTAGGAATTTGACTTAATTATGAATAAAATGGTAAGTCAGCGAGGCAGAAAAATGACATGATCTGACTTAACATGATCTCTGGCTGCTTTGTTGGGGATAGACTATATTGGGTAGGGGTGGGAGCAGGAAGACCAATTAGAAGGCTCTCGGAATAATCAAGGTAAGATATAGAGGCTTGAACCTGACTGGAACTGGTGGAGGTCATTGAAGTGGCTGGTTTCTAGACATTTTGGAGGTGGGCAGGATTTGCTAATGGATTGAGTGTGGAGTGATACATGAGGAGTAAAGGGTGTTTCCAAGGCTTTTGGCCTGAGTAACTGCAGAAGAATGAGCACTGACTGAATTGGTAAGGACGTTAGGAAGAATAGATTTGAGGTTGTAAGGAATTTTGGTTTTAGACATGAAATTTTAAGTCTTTTCGACTTCCAAGTGGGGATGTCAAATAGGCAGTTGTATACATGAGATTCAAGTTCTGGAAGAAAGGTCCAGCCTGAGAGACCTAAGAAAATGTGGGAGGTATCATCATCCTGAGTCAGGATGAAATCACTTGGGATTAAGTGGCCAGGGAGGGACTGAGCATTGACATAACGTGTATATTTAGATTTGAGGACATGAGGGGCCAGCAAAAGAGGGAGCAGCCAATGAGGTAGGGTGAAGAGGGGTGCCTTTAAGAGAAAGGTATTCCCCTCAAGGCAAGTGAGTAATAGTTTCAAGGAGAATCAAGCTTTTGGTTGTTGCTGATCAGTGAAGTAAATGGGGACTGATAGTTGCCCAGTGTGGAGATAATGGACAACTTTTACCAAAGCAGGTTCAGTGAGATCAGGCAATAGTCTGATGGGAATGGGTTTAACAGAATTGAAAGCAATTGAAGGCAGCTTCTCCCAACTCTTCTGGAGTTTTTGAAAAACAGGATGTGTGATAGAGTTTTTAAGATGCAGGATATTATAACTTGTGTTGTTTATGGGAATGTTTGGGAGGGAAAATTGATTAAGGAGAGGTCCTTGAGTAGGCAGGAGGGGATGGCATCTTGTGCACATAGTGGGGACACTGAGCACCATTCGTAGCAATGTGGAAAAGGCAGAGTATATTGGGTAGTTGGTAGTGTGGTGAGATTTTGTGGAAGTTTGTTTTTTCTCAAGTAAACCGAGGGCTGGGAGGTGGTGTGTGTTTGAGAGAAGATGCAAAAGTAGGGGTATCAATGGGCAGCAGCATGACCAACTTGAGGTTAAAAGGAGGCCCATTATCATGGTATTTTTTCCCCTAACCCCCGGATACTGAGCAGAAGTAGGAGTAGGCGGCTTTTTATCAAGCTTCAGTTCGGAACATAAGTACAACTAAAGAGAGGGGGCAGTGGAGTAGATGTGGGAGTATGATAATGGAGAGTGGAATATAAGGGCTGGGTGAAGAGGGAAGCAAGAATATGAAGTGAACAGTGAAAAAGGCTGTTAGATTGGTGAATTGTTGTAGGTTGTGGTGGGGTTGGAAAATGGTTGGAGCTGGGGACTGGAGGAAGAGATGAAAAGATGGGTGCTTGATGTCTTGGACAGTAGGATTCTTGAGGTTGATTATGGGGGGTTATTGGTGCTGACAAGGGCTAGGGTGTGACTTTAGAGTTGATGGCTAAAGTGGGGCACTGTCTAGATCAGGGGTCAGCAAATTTTCTTATGTGAAGTGCCAGATAGTAAATATTTTAGGCTCTGGGTCTTACAGTCTCTCTGCTGCAACCACTCTGCTATTGTAGGCCCACATAATATGCAAATGAGCGGGTGTGGCTGTTTCTCCATAAAATTTTATTTACAAAAATGGGCCAGATTTGGCCCTCAGCCCCAGTTTGTTGACCCCTGTTCTAGGTCACCGAATAAACTATGAGATTTAGGTTATCGGAAGGATCATCTGCATAGATACTGGGTATTTGTCATTGTGAGCACACAGTTTGTAGCACTACCTTGGATAAAGTTTTAGAGCTTTTACTGATTTCCTTGGGTGTATCTTTCTACATATATTTGAGAGGTCATCTAGAAGGTTATTAATAAGCTCCAGGAGCGAACTTAGCTAAATTTGAGTTGGATAGTGATTTTCTGTTAAATTCTTACTGGGTCAAGGGGCTTCATTCATGAGTAAAGGCACTTAGAATGTATGGGTTCTCAGAGAAAAGTAGGCAGCATTTAGAAGCTACCAGAGCTGTTGGATGGCCACATCCCAGGAGGATAAAAATATTTAGCAAACTAGGTCTCAGCGGACTGTGCTCCAGTGAGAGAAAAAGGTTCGGTATTGTATTGTAAGGAGCTTACTCTTCAATGAAAAATTGTTCAATAGTTGGAAGGTCAGTACCTCCTGAAATGTTTCCAGCCCTCTGATACAAGTTGGGAATTTGAGACTATAAATCCACAACTATAGTATCCAAATTATAACGGCCATATTCTTGGCATTGGTTTCCAATTCAATCTTGGCTGTTGCACCCAGCTTTCTGAAAATACACATTCATGTTAGGTCTGTGTAAGGAATGGATGAAAAGCTGATCTTTTTTTGGTCCCCCTTCATTCTAATTTGTTCCTTGATAAGAAATCCTGTTTGAATCCGTATTATTGATCACAAGAACGCATATTTTTAAAAAGCTAAACTGTATGAAACTATAGGATCAAGAAATGGCAAAATTTAAGGAATCTAGTATTTCAAGCCAGGCAGATTGGTTTGATATAAGGTATTTGAATTTATTTGAATAATCAGTATTTAAAAGATTTAACTATTTTTAAATACTGTCCCCAATATTAAGTATCTTAGAAACTAAAGAAATCTGAAGGAAAAAGCTCAAGAGCTTCTAAAATGTTCGATTAAGACCAAATGTGATTCGGTCTTTTCTAATCAAAGTATGTGTGAGCTAATGTAATCTTTTTAATATAAACCAGCTAACAGTTTAGATGGGTCCAGGACCTACAGATTCTTATGAAGCTGAAATGTGGCCGTTCTTTAAAACCTCTTGATACTTCCCCATCAGAACTATATAAAAGTTCTGGTACAGTAATGTAAGGGAAGATAAAAAGATCTTTCCAGTTTGGCGAAGTAAGCTGTTACATAAAATGTCTCTAAGAAAGCATCTTAATAGCCTACAAAGGCAGCATGTGGGCCATGGGAAGAGCAGATACTAGGTATAGGCTGTAGTAGAGATTTTTGACCGAAGACATTCTGTTGTCTGAGAATTCTTAAGGGCATCTCAAAGTAGTTTCCCAAGTCTTGCTAGTGTGATTTTTATCTGGCATCCAGCAGTATGGAATAAGGTCATTTTATTCAACAAATACATATATATTCAAAGGTTTGCATTACTGAGGGAAATATATACTGATAAAATGTATGTTCTTAAAAAGCTTATAGCCTAAATGGGAAGATGAGACAAGCTACTCATATTAAAAATCCTGGCTGAAAGTGCTTATAATTATCTCATGCTTCAGATGAAAAAGAGTTAAGGATCTCAAGTTATTTTAAGGAGGCAGCTGACAGAGTAAGTGAATTTGGAGACTGGCTGTTCAACAAAAGTTCTTTGGGTAAGTCAAGTCAATCTTCTGCAAAATGTGGGGGTTATTTGAGGACCTAAGGGCTTTCTTACCTTTAACTTCCTAAGAAGGGGGAAAAGTTTATGCTCTTCAGCTCAATCCCCGGTTTGCTATTTTACATTTCATGGTTTGCTATTTTTAAGGTGAAGGACATTTTTTCAGGTTTAAAGAGGATGTGAATCTGATAAAACACAGTTGTATCCAGATTTGTACTAGAAATCCACTGACAGAATTTGTAGAAAACCTTAAAATCTAAATTAATGGTCTAGTGATTAGTATACTATACTGTGTATCAATATTCTCTGCTATATTGATTAGTAAATACAGTGAGTCCAAGAACCGCTTTACAGAATATACCTAATAGGTACCCAGACTACATATGAATCACTTGGATGAATCACTGTTAAAATGCAGCTGTGGTACGTCTGGGGTCAGGTACCTTCCAAATTTGCTTTTCCTGTGTCCTCCCCACCACCCCACCCTCCTTTTTTTTAAGAAAGAGGGAGGAAGGGAGGAAGACAGAATCTTAAGCAGTGCTGAGCCTGATGCACGGCTTGATCCCACAATCCTGGGATCATGACCTGAGCTGAAATCAAGAGTTGGATGCTCGACTGAGCCACCCAGGCACCCCCATAAATGCAGTACTTAAAGCTATGGCTATTAATTCTAGTCTGAGAAATAAATTTTTAGTGCCCACATGTTAAAGGCAGTAGACAGTGACTTCCTGTGACATGTCAGAGGACAACCTTGGTTGCCTTTCACATGTAATTAGGGCATCACCATTTAGATGACTGACCGTCTTACAGCACAAGAAAGAAACCAGCTAGAACTTTATACAAGTTTTTAGTAAATATTTCCATCAATTTATTTTCTGTATTCCTTAAAAACAAAAAATTCACAAGTTTAACACTTATGCTTTAAAATATTGTACACCAAAAGAAAGCCAATTCTCATTCATGCTGCAAGTTGGTCTATGTTCTCTTTACTTCTGTTTGCCAGATGATCTTCAATAATTTCTGCAAAGAGATTCCTCTTCAACAGATTATATGCAAGAGGTAAAAGCTGGCCAGCAACTTTATGAAAATACTGAAAAACAAAAGAACATAACATTAAGCAAGAATATAGCAGATGCCCTACTGAGTAGCAAAACAAGCCCTGCAAAAGCTCGTTTAACAAAGCATACTCTCCCGTTGTTTTAGCTACTTTCTCAGTTGACTAGGAACAGTAAAATGACACAGGCACTTAGCATTCTGTCCAAGAGGCAGTCTTGTAGTTCTAAAAGACTGATGGCACATCTTGAAGACAATTCAGAAGAAATCTAAAAATTGTAAGTTTCCTTATTCCCTTAGATAAACCTTAGTAAGGTTTATCATCCTTTTTACTTCCCCCAACTATAAGCTCAAATGCTTTTCCCTGCTGTAGTGTATCCCGACCAGTTAAGATTTTAAATCATTATTTTCCCTTAGTTGATACTATAAGAATAGGTATGCTGGATTTGAGTTTTCAAATCTCACTTATTCCCTCCCTTTTATCTTCAAATTCTCTCTCCTCCACACACCATGGAACCCTGCTCCACCCCTTACGTCACTGCCTTAGGTTTATCAAGTGACTTGACTACTGCTATTACATATACACACACTTGAAGAGAAACTGGCACTGCTTTTATTAACATTTAACACTTACTCTATGCTAAGTACTGTGCCAAACCTGTTCACATGTTCTTCAGGTCTCACAACCATTTTCAATTACAGTGATTCATGCTTGTTGGGAGGCCTGGCATTATTGTGATTGGCTAAAGACTATGATTCTGGCTGTTAAACATTTTATTTTTACTAATAACCATATGTAAGGTAGGCAGAGAAATACAGTAATATGGTTTAGAGCAGAGTTCTCAAAATAGACTCCCTTGCCCAGTGGATCAGCTTAACCTGGTAACTGGTCAGAAGTCCAAATTCAGAAGACTCACCCAATAACTCAATCAAAACTGGTGGGGGAGGAGGAGGGCAGTACACCCATCTGTGTTTGAACAGGCCCTCCAGGTGGTTGTGATATGTGAAGTTACAGAGCTGCTCGTTTAGTCTTGGTCTTTACAGCTGTCTACAGAACAGCTTGGTAGGTGACACGGCAGGTTAAATGAGGAAGGTCTGTGCATGTGTGCAGGCATTTTATAGCTAAGGGACACAGATAGGACAGTGTTGGAAAAACTGCCCAGTCTTACACAGCTACTAGGTGGGGAAGATGTGATTTAAAACCAAACAGTTTAGCCCCAGAAATAGGTTACAGCCTCTACACCTTTAGGCAGCTATGGCGAATAAACACTGTGTTAACTGTTAAGTAGGTTTTTCCTATTGAATAAGCAAAGTTCATGATTAAAAAAAACAAAAAACAAAAAACCCCTCCTGTTTTAAATAATTTCATTTAAAGCCTATTTTAAGACACAGTAGCCCCCCACCCTGCCCCCGTTATTCACAAGGGTTAGGTTTCAAGACCCCCAGTGGATGCCTAAAACTATAAACCCTATATATTCTATGTTTTTCCATAAATTAGGCATGGTAAGAGATTAACAAGAATAAAATAGCTTCTATTAGGATATATGGTTATAATTCTATATGAATCTGGTAACTTTCAAAATACTGTACTAATCCTCCTTATGATGATGTGACATGATAAAATGCCAACATAAGATGCAGTGAGGTGAATGATGTAGGCATTGTGATGTGATATGTATCACTATATAGCGATATAGTGTTAGGCTACTACTGCCCTTCTGATAATATCTCAGGAGGATCATCTGCTTCTGGTCCACAGTTGACTGTGGGTAACTGAAACTGCCAAAAGTGAAACCGGGGATAAGGCGGGGTGGGGGTTGGCGGGGGGGACTACTGCAGTATCTATTCTTCATCTAGGAATTCAAGTGTAGCAACAAGTACCCCCCCACCATGACGGAAAAACAAACGGAGCCCCAGGAAAGATGTGTGTACATACCCACACACATACCCAACTAAAGGGCATATATAAGTAAATACATATATAAGCATCTAATAAGTAAATTCACTTAAATGTAAATCTGAAGGCAAATAATCTTGGTATCCACCTTTGGCAGAATACAAGATGAATTTGAAATAAATGTTTTCAGACATGTGCTTATCCCAAAGTTCATTCTGAAACATAAGCTGTATTTACATCCTACCCATGCTCATGCTTGAGTATGCCCGTATGTGGGGCAGGGTGGGGAAAGGAAGGAAGGTCTGGTGATGGTTGGGAGGTAGAGTTTTTACTCACGTGTGAGCCATAACAAAAGAGATCCATTCCCAGCTCAAGCCCCATCCCATAATCACATTCATCGTTAGCGAACTGCACAAAAGTCATCATCTCCTGAATGGGAGCAAAAGCTTTTAGTCTGTCCTCATCACTTGGTGCCTCAACAATTGTCTTGCAAATTTTCTTGAGGTTGGCTGTAAGAAACCAAGGATATAAAAAGATGATCACCCATCATCAAAGGTAAAAAGATATTAAGTTGGGTTTTTCCTGATCAGTTTTTGTACAACAGATACCACTTTGGGTGGCACTATAATTTAGAATGCCAATCTTATAATTTCTCTTAAGATAAAAATGGCCTAACGAAAAAGATTTTTAGCAACTGAGACTATTTTACCGTGGATCTAGTTGTGACCATGATATATAGGCTTTCAAAGATTTTCAGTAGCTTAGTCCATGGATCAGCAAACTGGACAAACCTGACCCACCCTGTTTTAACTGACCTCACACGAAGAATCTTTTTCCATCTTAACTTGTTGGAAAAAACCAAAATATATGGCACAAACAGAGACCTTATGTAGCCCACCTCCAGGCTAGTTCATATTAGGAATTGGATTAAAACAACAAAAAATCAAAAAGACCATAAAGTTTACTCCTTTTTGCCCTGTCCTATGTATTCTACTAAAAAGATACATGCATAGAAAAAGACAACAATATAAGAAATCCTTGCCAAGGGGCACCTGGTTGGCTTGGTCTGTTAAGCATCTGACTCTTGATTTGGCTCAGGTCATGATCTCACGGTTCATGGGTTTAAGCCCGATGCCAGGCTCAGCGCTGACAGTTCAGAGCCTTCTTGGGATTCTCTCTCTCTCCTCTCTGCCCCTCTCACAGACGAGTGCGCACACACTCACTCTCAAAATAAACTTAAAAAAAATCATTGCCGAATTAAACCTTTACCAAACTGTAATTTGATATAAGAACATAGATAAACATTAGAAATTTTCTCTAAAAAGTCAGTGGTTTAACATTTTTGGGAGAGCTTTCAACTTTTTTTTTTTTTTTACCACTTTCTGGATGCCAGTGTGCATCAGATCTCAGGATACATATGAGAATGAAGGTACTGAACAGTATCTAATTAACTTCCTTCTTGACAGACTATACCTTTTTGATAAACTACTTCCATGAGGATAATCCAATAATGAAAATAATGGATGTTACTTAAACCAACAAAGACACATTTCTAAACCAAGTGGCTCCTATATTGGGGGGAGAGGAAAATTCGTTAGAACATGAACAGTCACACCTAAGCATGGTACATGATTTTAAGTTATATGTATAAGGCACAATATTCTATTCATACTACCTATTATTAAGAGTGGTAAAGAAATACTAGGGTTTTTAACCTCTGAATGTGAATATGTTTGACTCAGTTGCACCAACTGTACAGAACGTATGCTGTATGTGAGATCACAAAATGTACTTTTGTTCCTTTTCCCACATTTGGTAGATCCGTATCACACTGACCAAATTACACTCACCACCTATGTTCCCGGCTATAAATAGGTGACATATTTATTGGTTTGAAACTTTTAAAAAGATTTTATATAAACTTCATAAGCTTCCTTTTCTTGAGAAAAAAATCAGTGCCAGTCATTTCCAGGAAACAGATTAGGTCTCCATCAAAAACCTTCTTAAGGATGGAAAACAAGGGGTTCCTTCCTGCACCCAGGGAAGATGTAGCTGAGACCTTAGAATCTCACCACAGTGCTCCAGGCAGCCACTACAACTCAATTAGAGTTGGCGTGGAAGCGAAGACCTTCATATTTAAAGTTTATCCCTTTTCTGATGTCTTCTACTTTCACTTCAGGCAAGTCATAAATGGACTACAAAAGAATAAGCAATTTATAACAATTACTGAGCTACTAAAATACTAAAGAACAGAGATGAAAATACTCAGCTCTCCACCAGTGTGAAGAAAAATATGTTCTTCCACCAATAAAAACTTCCACAAAATTTCACTTAACAGAAGCCCAAACTTAATACCTAAATGAAGTCTTAAATTAACTACTCAAAAATGTCTTAAATGTTACTATTCAAAACAATGATTTAGGAGCTTCAATACTTATTTTATCCTTTTTAAAAAAAAATTTTTTTTAATGTTTATTTTTGAGAGACAAGAGATCAAGTGCGAGCGGGGGAGGGACAGAAAGAGAGGGAGGCACAGAATCCCAAGCAGGCTCCAGGCTCCGAGCTGTCAGCACAGAGCCGGATGCGGGGCTTGAACCCACAAACCGTGAGATCATGCCCTGAGCTGAAGTCAGATGTTTATCCGACTGAGCCACCCAGGCGCCCCTTATTTTACCCTTCTATTACCACCAACTGGAATACCACCACTTGAGCCAAGCCACAGTGGCTGTGCCAAAGTAAAAGACAACTAGCTAAGCAGTTATTCTTTAATAATTTTTAAAATAAAAATTTTTGAGAGGGAGAGAGCACATGTGTGTGTGAGCAGGGGAAGAGCAGAGAGAGAGGGAGAGAGGGAGAGATTGAGAAAGAGATATTGAGAGAGAGCGAATCGTAAGCAGGCTGCACCCCAGTGCAGAGCCCAATGCAGGACTAGATCCTACCACTATGAGATCAGGACCTGAGCGGAAACCAAGAGTTGGACGCTAAACTGGCTGAGCCACCCAGGTGCCCCTAGCTAAGTAATTATTCTTTAGTTAGCAGCAAGCACTTTACAGTCAGCAAGACCCAAGTCTGAAATCCAGTTTCCACGTGAAAATGGAAATAAGACCTACTTTAAAGAGTGGAGTGAGGGTTACTATATATACATCAATTGATACAGTCTATATTTATGAATTGCTCAATAAATGGTTATCTTTATTTTTTTAAATTTTTTTAATGTTTGTTTATTTTTGAGAGAAAGCACAAGCAGGGGAGGGGCAGAGAGAGAGGGAGACACAGAATCCAAAACAGGCTCCAGTCTCTGAGCTGTCAGCACAGAACCCGACGCAGGGCTTGAACTCAAACACTGTGAGATCATGACCTGAGCCGAAGTTGGATGCTTAACCAACTGAGCCACGCAGGCACCCCAATAAATGATTATCTTAATTGCCAGGTTAGAATGTTATGTTTAAGCAGCTTCAAAAGGGAAACTGTTTGGAACAGACTACACTGTGATCTCCTGAACACTGTCACACATTAACATACTGCCAGTCAACTATACTTCCTGGCACAGTTACCTAGGCAAAAGCAAGATGATATTAGGTCCCTAAAAAAAAAAAAAAAAGAAAAAAAAAAAAGGAAAAAAAATATGTATTAGGTCCCTAACTTTATGACTTGCTGCACTTCTCAATCAAAAATCATTAAACCACAGAAGGATCTAATGTCTAGAATGGTAGAAAAAAGTAGAGATAAATAAAAATGATCTTGGACATAATATAGAACCACAACCAGGGGAGGGTAATAAGGTTTACTCCAGGGTACTACAATTTAATACTTACCACGCCTTAAGTTTTAGTGACTCCTGTATCTACAACATTCTCAGCCTTTCCCAAACAAGACCATGATTCTACTTTATAAAGCTGCAAATGCACTAGCACACAGGTAGGCAGAAGATTAGAGCATAAGCAGAAGACTGAACAGTAAGTAGCTAGAGCCTATATGCCTTCCCCATTACAGATGGATCACCTCTGACTTCAAAGACGACAGGGACAGAGTAGCCTGTCCAACAAATAAAGCGTGGGCTACCTATGTAATTAAATTTTTTCTAGTATCCATATTAAAGAAATATGTGAAACTAACATTAAGATATTTAACTTAACCCATTATATCCAAATAGTAGCATTTCAACATATAATCAATATAAAAAATTTTCAGTTTTTAAAGTTAAATGAATTAAAATCAAGCAAAATTACAAATCTAGCTCCTCAACTGCGCTAGCCACATACAAAGTGCTCAGTAGCCATGTGTGGCTGGTGCTTATCATATTTATTATACAGCTCAGCCATATTCATTTTCCCCATAGAAGTCCCCGAAAGTGGTAGGGGCATGGCAAAAACAGTTACACATGAACAGTCGTGATAGATGACATTCTAATCTTGGCTGGAGACTGCACAACAAGGTTTGAGAACAGCTGCTTTAGAGAACTGATTAAAAATGCAAATTTCCAAGTGCCAACCCCAGAGACTATAAACCAAGGTGCTTAGTTCTGTTCTGAGAAATGGATGACCAATATTATATGTGTTGGGCAGGAATACTTGGTTCTTCCTTGAGGAAGTGCTAATTCTGCTTTCTCTCTAAATATTATCCCTCTAAGAAAAGGATGGTAAATAAAGGAATGCCAACAAGGCTCTTCAAAGTAAGGGAATGGAGGAGAGGAGAAAGTTGAGAAGTGATTTTTCCCCCTTTATTCAAAATAGCAATAAATAGATTTTGTGTATAAACAGTCCATTTTCAAAGAGTTTTTGTACTTATAAACAAAGTAGTTCAGGATCTCGGGCTTCTGAAAGCTAAACAGTCTTATATACAGATGAAAATTTTTTCAGACAGGACTAAATTTTGGGCAAGCACTATGCTAATAAGCACCTTACACACGCTTTACACTTCAAACATCCCTATACATGAATGGTATTCACCATTATTAACCATTTTACAGATGAAAAACCTCACAAGGTTTAGTGAGGTTAAATAATTTGCTTAAGGTTACACAGCTATAAACCCATTTTTAATTCAGACGTGACACTAAAACCTGAGCTTGTTCTTTATCCCTAAGATTTAGTGACTGTCCCACAAAAGGCATACTTACTTACCTACTTCTCAATAGAAGGAAAACCTTCCTCATATGTTTACATAAGAAATACATTACCATCTGTTTCAGGGAGTTCTCTGTACCCAACATCATTTTTATCTACTGGGACAACCAAGCCTGCACCGTGGAAGGTCTTTGTCACAACCTAAATTTAAAAAAACATAAAATCAATTGGTAAACAGACAAAATAGACATGGTAGATAACGACAAACTCGCCAAAATAAATGCATACACACAAACCCTCAACACTTTACAAAAATTTTTTTTTTTTTTTTAATTTATTTATTTTTGGGACAGAGAGAGACAGAGCATGAACGGGGGAGGGGCAGAGAGAGAGGGAGACACAGAATCGGAAACAGGCTCCAGGCTCCGAGCCATCAGCCCAGAGCCTGACGCGGGGCTCGAACTCACGGACCGCGAGATCGTGACCTGGCTAAAGTCGGACGCTTAACCGACTGCGCCACCCAGGCGCCCCATATTTTTAATGTTTGTTTATATTTTCAGAGAGAGACAGAGCACAAGTGGGGGAGGGGCAGAGAGAGAGGGAGACGCAGGATCTGAAGCAGGCTCCAGCTTCTCAGCTGTCAGCACAGAGCCCTGAGCTGAAGTAGGATACTTAACCCAACTGAGCCACCCAGGCACCCCAAACCTTCAACACTTCTGTCCAAATGTAACACTGAATGACATTTTATTTCAGTAAATTTGGAGTCCACAGCAAAAATTTCTTCAAAATTAGCTAAAAGTCAAATCCACGAAGAAATGACAGAGCAATGAAACTGGCTTTTACTAATCGTGGCATCCACACAGAAGTCTGTAGCCTGATTTGATAAGGAGGAATGCCAATGCATCCTATCCAGAAGAGGCAAGCCAGAATATTAAGTTTCCTCTTAGGTCCATGTATTTTCTAGGTAGGAAGCATAAGGAACTGAGCCTAAGAGGACAAGGAATAGTTTCTCTTAGCAGGAAAAGGTGGTGGAACAGAATTCCTCTTGTCCATCTTGCCAAGTTCAGGTCCCCCATTTTCACCTGGAAAATTCAAGCTTGTTTTTGCAAACTTCCCCCAAATAGAGCAGTTTCCAGTTTTGTGGTGCCCTTTCCAGAAGCACAATAACATAACTAGTGATCTTTTATTAAGCGGTAATCTTCAAAGACAAGAACAGGCCCAACCACAACTACCACCATAACCCTTCCCATCGACATTCTTCTTTTTATTCACAACGGTGGCCTTATTAGGTCTTTCCTCAACAAAACAACCACTTCAAATGTTACACTTATTTGTGCAGGCCAGTGAAAATCCCCAAGGCAGAAGGACACAAGCCCAAAACTTGTTCATTTTAAAGTCTTCTCACCTAAGTCTCTATATCTTAAAACCTATTTCATATTTCACTCAGATGACCCCACTCTCTTGCACCTTTCATTATCTTTCTTGTTAAAATTTTTTTTTAATGTTTATTCATTTTTGAGAGAGAGAGAGAGAGAGCGCGCGCGCGCGCACGCACGCTGGTGGGGGGAGGGGCAGAGAGAAAGGGAGACACAGAACCTGAATTAGGCTCAGACTCTGAGCTATCAGCACAGAGCCTGACTCTGGGCTCAAATTCACGAACCATGAAATCACGACCTGAGCTGAAGTCGGACACTTAACTGACTGAGTCACCCAGGCACCCCTCATTATCTTTCTTAAGTAACAGAAGGTACAGATTATTCAAAAGAAGTTCTCAGGAAACAGCTCACCATTTGGAAAAAACAAAGTCATATTTATATCTTACTCTTTATACCAAAATAATCTGCAGTTGGATTTCAGGATTAAATGTAAAAATAAAACCATAAATCTACTAGAAGAAAAGGCAAATATTTTTAATAATTTTAGAGAAGATTTATTTATAGATTTAACTACATAAAATTTAAAAAGTCATGTAAAAATCAAGAATAAAAGATACTCATAAAAAATACCTGCAATATATATAATAAAAATAAGATTAATGTGGGGTGCCTGGGTGACTCAGTTAAGCATCCGACTTCAGCTCATGTTATGATCTCACGGTTTATGAGTTCAAGCCCCAAGTCGGGTTCTGTGCTTAGAGCTCAGAGCCTGGAGCCTTCTTTGGATTCTGTGTCTTCCTCTCTCTCTGCCCCTCCCCCACTCATGCGCTTGCTTGCTCTTTCTCTCTCAAAAATAAACAAACATTAAAACAAAATAAGAGTAATGTCTTCAAACTATAAAGGAGTCTTAAAAGGAAAAGACTAACATCCAAATTAAAACACAAGTAAGAAAATGTAAATTCTAACCCTGACAGAAAAATGGCCAAAGTTCAAGCAGTTCACCAAAGAAATACAAATGGCCAGTAGATAAGTGAAAAATATTTAATGTCCTTTATAATCAAAGAAATGCTTATAAACGACATATCATTTTATGCTCATGCAAATGGAAAAGGCCAATAGGGACTGCTAACACACAGCAGTGGCAAACGTATAGGGAGAACAGGCACTCCTACATTGCTGGTGGGAATGTATGTACCCTAGCTTAACTTGTAGTGGGTAGTTTCACAAAGAAAATAAAAACTCCACAAAATGAAAAGCCAGCAAAGAAAAACAATACACACGCAGCCACTTTAAACGACTATGGACCCGGCAATACTACATCTAGTAATTTCTGAGGAAATAACCAAATGAGTGTGCAAAGAAAGGTGTAATAGTTATATATGGCCAGGTGTGTCCTATTTGTGAAAAGTTTTAAGCAACCTAAACTATGAACATAGCACAGTGATCTATAGTCACTCAAATATTTATGAAATGGATCTTCAATTTAGCAATATGAAATGATAATCAATTTTAAGTATAAAAAAGGTCATAAAACAGTATTGATAATGAGAGAAAAAGAAAACGATATAGCTACTAGCTTCATCTTCTACTCAGGCTAATGCAAAACAAAACCATGGGATGGATATATTTTCACATTTTTCATAGATGATTAACTGCACTAATTCTCCATAAAGAGGTATCAATTATTAGCAAAGCACCAGAATCCCAATTTTATTATGAAGACTAGGGCTACAAATTTAGGAAAATCTTGGGCAAGGGTGGGGGATATTCTGAGGCATCAGAATCAGAGGATGGAATGACAGAATGATGTACTCTCATTTTACAGCAACATTAAATCAGTGTTCATTTTAAAAAATGAAATCTAGGTATACAGGTAAAATGGCATATGGCCAATCAGTAAGATGGTGTGGAAAGAAAGCTAAATATGAAAGATGTGAATTTGGGTCTCGGGTCACTTAAGATTTTCAACAGGGAATAAAGCCTCTGTAAACCTCGATTTACTGATCTGTAACACAGGATGAGAATTCCTTTGCTGATTTGTTGCAGAGGTCGAATGAGGTAACTCCTAAAGGCTTTGTATTCCAAAGCACCATAAAGTACCATTAAGAATAAAAACAATGATTTCTAGTGTAGCATATAGTGCACTATTATGCCAGGATGGATATATTACTCTCATACAGAAGCACAAAATCACTAACTCACATATATGAGTGGAATTGAATTTTTTGAAACTAGAAATATATTAATTAAATGAATATCTGACAGTAGAAGTTCTTTTTAATAGACAAGGAACCAAAAAGCAGAATCATCAACCTATTGTATTTGGGAGGATAAAATAATGGTTGTTTTTTAAGTTCTGTTTTTACCAGCTAATGTTATGGAAAGAAAAAACATGTACTAAAAAGAAACCTCATGGGGAAGGGAGCCAGGACAAACATACCTATGAAATTTAAACTCCAATTATATCTTATAGTTATGGAGAAGAATTAAATCTCATTTGAAATAAATTACAGTTGATGGTAGAAAAATAAAATAAGGCTCTGATGAAAGAATTTATTATAAGCTCTTCTGTCCACAAATATGCAGTATTTAGTCAAGCAGATTAGGAATACATAATTACAAGGCAAGAAATACTACCATTCCTGGGGTGCCTGGATGGCTTACTCAGTTAGGCGTGGGACTCTTGGCTTGGGCTCAGGTCATGATCTCACAGTTTGTGAGTTTAAGCCCCCATCAGTCTCCTCTCTGATAGCGCAGAGCCAGCTTGGGATTCTATCTCTCCCCCCACCCTCTCTGCCCCTCCCTTGTTCACTCTCTCTCAAAATGAATAAACTTAAAAAATTTTAAGGAGTGCCTGGGTGGCTCAGTGGGTTAAGCGTCCGACTCTTGATTTCAGCTCAGGTCACGATCTTAACAGTTTGTGAGTCTGAGCCTGGCACTGGGCTCTGCACTGACAGTGGGGAGCCTGCTTGGGATTCTCTCTCACCCCCACTCCTCGTCTCTCTGCCCCTGCCCCGCTTGCTCTCTCAAAATAAATAAATAAACTTAAAAAAAAAAATACTACTGCTCCTTTTACTCATCAGGTAGGAGAGGCTCCCTATGTAAACTAGGAAGGGAAAATGGCAACATAACATCTTGAAGTAATTTAAAAATACCTCCATTGCAATGACTTTCATTCAAATGTACATTTTTAGAAATTATTTCTGGTCTCTAGGATTAAAGGAAGAATTGCTGAGACTGCAGTTTAGTGAGTGTAACTTATCTGAGTATCACCCCTGCTGCAGAAGATTTTCAATGACCAAATAAATACATTTAACTACTTAGTTACCAGTACTAGTTTATCCAGAAATAACTAGAACTAAATTTGGCCTAGAACTTTCAGATGAACCGGCCACGGTAGATAATGCTGGGAGACGGGGGTGCCCTCATTCCACAGTGGTAAATGTCCTTCTTCACCCGAGGTTATAAGAACAAAATCCTACAGAATTCTCATTTACCCCAAAGCAGAATTCTTCTATCTTGTCCATTAACTTACTCTGAAATTTGTTAAGTGAAAAACCAAAAGGATTCAAAACCCAGAAATCTTTGCCATTTACAAAACACTCCACTCACACTGCAGGTGTTAGAAGTGATGCAAAAGGAAATGCTAATGGGGTCAGTAAGGAAAAAGGAGATAGGACTGCTTATACACACATTTGCTGCAGAAAATGAACAAATCTTAATACACATTGTCTCTCAAAAGGAAGTACCTTTGAACCCTTAACTAAACCACTCTAAGGCAGACCTTTACAAAACTACTCCCCAGAAACACCTTGTACTAAAGCAACCGCCATTAGCTATTAAAGAAATTTAAGTAAACACAGTACACAAAGCTGCTTTCACTCAACTGTATGAAATGAGTAACTGGTAAAACAAGATGAAAAGAATGAGAGGTACTGGCATGAGCTGGTAACCAGAGCAGCACTAGCCCATCCTGGGAAACAACTTCTGAGAACCACCCAAGCAGCCCTGCTCATGGGCTGTCCTCTCTCTAATGACCCAGACAGGGCAGCCCCACAGGAGCCCCTGAGGAGGTATCCAGCTCTTCTTAGGGTGGGGCAGGAGAAGAGAAGGCTAATGTGCAGGTGGGAAGGAATCAGGACAGGAAAATCTCTATTACAAAGCAAAACAGTCTGAGACTGACAGATTTAAACCATACTTTCTTATCTCTCTGTTTCATCTTCATGGTTCTCTGTTCCAGTGAGTACCCCAGTTCTCTGGCTGCTTCTGTGAGTTTTTCATCTATGTTTTTCAAGAGACTAGTTTTCTTTTTATCTGTTACTTCCTTAAGTTTTTTCATCAGAAATAATCTGAAAAAGAAGTAAAAGCCCTCATTATTATTCAGGCCACTGTACTAAGTATACAGATCTTGGGAAGTTAAGGGAGTATGTTAGAGACATCCAGTTCCATGCAAGAAAAAGACTGCAGATTACCAACAGTTCTCTCAAATGTCTAATAGATTTCTTCAAGAGAAAAACAATTATTAATAAAAAGCTACCAGTCACAGAAACAGCAAGCATGATTCAAGTCTGCATTGTCTCTATAATGTATTGTCTCTATAATAAAGATAAAAGACTAGGGTGCCTGGGTGGCTCAGTCGGTTAAGTGTCTGATTCTCAATTTCAGCTCAGGTCATGATCTCACAGTTTGGGAGTCTGAGTCCCGCATCACTGCTTGAGTCAGTCTGTCTGTCTGTCTCTCTCTCTCTTGCTCTCTCTCTCTCTCCCCCCTTCCCCTGCTTGTGCTCTCTCTCAACAATAAATAAATATACATTTAAAAAAAGATATGAGGTATTTAAAAAATTGAGATTAGGGGGGCCGGGGTGGCTCAGTCGGTTAAGCGTCAGACTACAGCTCAGGTCATGATCTCATGGTTCGTGAGTTCGAGCCCTGCGTCAGGCTCTGTGCTGACAGCTCAGAGCTTGGAGCCTGCTTCGGATTCTGTGTCTCCCTCTCTCTCTCTGCTCCTCCCCTGCTCATGCTCGCTTGCGCGCGCTCTCTCTCTCAAAAATAAATAAAAACATTAAAAATAAATAAATACATTAAAAGGTGAGATTAAACCAAATTTAAGCCGTTTTATTGATAATAACATACAGCATACTGCCTTGGAGAAGTGTGGTAGGACACAAGAAAATAGTATATGGATACCAAAAAGGATTTTTTAAAAGGAGCCAGAAGATACTTGCAATACTTAGGATCAGCAGACTTTTTCAAACTGTTATCTACAAATTTGTGTTAAGATAAATTTAGAAAATGTAAAAGGAAATAAAAGCTATTTTATAAGCTTATACAAAAGCACAATTCAAAATAATTTTAAAGTATGTGAAAAATATCATACATCAATGCCAGTTAGGGAAATAGTTACATTTTATCATAAGCAGGTTAAGATTTTGCCAGCAGAGCAGAAGATTCAGGGTAAAATGCAGCAGGAAGCAGCACTCAGCTGGACACACAACTCAACCCCCTTCCTCTATAGCTACCTCCAGACTCTCAGAAGGAAACTTCCTTCTGTTTACTACTAACATCTGACAGTTTGCTATGGCTGTAAAGAGTTTGGAACATTTAGAGTATTCTTATCCCCATTTTACAAATAAGGAAACAAGCACATAGGATAATCAACTTACCTAAATTCATAGAATTAGTATGAGTGGACTGAAGTGCAGAGAAGCCAAGACCACCAAAATCATTGTCTTCTGATTACAGCACACATATTACACCTAATGTTACCTTCAATCTTAACCAGCTGTGTATCAAGAGAATGTATTTACATTAACCATTATAAGCAAACTGATCATGTCAGTTCTAGGTAAATCAATCTTTATAGCCTTCCCTACCCTGTCTGGCATATGGGCATACAGGCCTTCAAGTACTCTGTGCCACTTGCTTTCATACTTCCATGCACATACTGTCCCCTTGCCTAGAACACTCTTCTTCCTGTTCTTTGTAGTAAGTTCTTATGCATTCATCAAGGTCTAGGTAAAATATCCTCTCGATGAAGACTTCCACCACTACTTAAGGTACTTACTATCTGTCTTCTCATACTTAATCACATTATTATGACTATTTCTATATCAGTTTATTAGGCTTTGGTCTCTCAGCTTCAAACCTACTCTCCAATACTTTGCTTTGTGATGCCTAAAGTTGCAATATGCAAACAGAAACAATCACCGTAAACATTTGTACTCTGTTACGTTAAATCCAATGGGATACCTTGAACCCTGAATGAATCCTTCAGTGGTCTTTGCAAAATACTGGTTCACTAAGTTATGCAGATCTTACAAATATTGAAATTTTTCATTTTATCAAATTCTCTCCATTACAGAAATTGAAGACGACACAAACAAATGGAAAGATATTCTATGCTCATGGATTGTAAGAACAAATATTGTTAAAATGTCCATACTACCCAAAGCAATCTACAGATTTAATGCAATCCCTATCAAAATATGAACAGTGTTTTTCACAGAATTAGAACAATCCTAAAATTTGTATATAACCACAAAATACCATAAATAGCCAAAGCGATCTTGAAAAAGAAAAACGAGGCTGGAGGTATCCCAATTCCAAATTTCAAGTTGTATTACAAAGCTGTAGTGATCAAAACAGCACAGTACTGGCACAAAAACAGACAAAAATCAATGGAACAGAACCGAAATCCCAGAAATAAACCAATTATGTGGTCAATTATCTTCAACAAAGGAAGCAAAAATATGCAGTGGGAAAAAGACAGTCTCCCAACAAATTCTTTTACATGCAAAAGAATGATACTGGACCATTTTCTTAGGCCATATACAAAAATAAACTCAAAATGGCTTAAGGACCCAAACATGAGACCCTGAACCATAAAATTCCTAGAAAACAGGACAGGCAGTAATTTTTCAGACATCAGCTATAACAGCAGCTTTCGAGAGGTCTTCTGAGGACAAGGGGGAACAAAAGCAAAAATGAACTATTGGAACTCCATCAAAATAAAAAGCTTCAGCACAGCAAAAGAAACAACCAACAAAACTAAAAGACAACCTACAGAATGAGAGAAGGTATTTGCAAATGACATATCCGATACAGGGTTGGTATCCAAAATACATAAAGAACTTATAGAACTCAACACCGAAAACACAAATAATCCAATTAAAAAATAGGCAGAAGACATGAACAGACCTTTCCCCAAGGAAGACACAGAGATGACCAACAGACACATGAAAAGATGCTCAACATCACTCGCCGTCAGGGAAATACAAATCAAAACTACAAGGAAGGGTGCCTGGCTGGCTCATTCGAAAGGGCATGTAACTCCTGATGGCAGGGTCTTGAGTTTGAGCCCCATGTCGGGTGTAGAGAATACTTAAATAATTTTTAAAAACCTACAATGAGATATTGC
This sequence comes from Panthera tigris, assembly GCF_018350195.1. Taxonomy (NCBI): domain Eukaryota; kingdom Metazoa; phylum Chordata; class Mammalia; order Carnivora; family Felidae; genus Panthera; species Panthera tigris. Next base: position 58,592,538 of record NC_056663.1, on the reverse strand, counting down.
TGCACGCTGCACAGAATGGCTAAAATAATACAAGAAACAGTGTTGGTGAGGATGTGGATAAACAAGAACTCTCATGCACTGTTGGTGGGTATGCAAACTGGTGTGGCCACTGTGGAAAACAGTATGGAGGTTCCTCAAAAAAATTAAAAATAGAATTACCACATGATCCAGTAATTGCACTGCTTGGTATTTACCCAAAGAATACTAATTTGAAGGGATATATGCACCCATATGTTTGTTGCAGCATTATTTACAACAGCCAAATTATGGAACCAGCCCAAGTCTCCACTGATAGATGAATAAAGATGTGGTGTGTGTGTGTGTGTGTGTGTGTGTGTGTGTGTGTATGTGTATACATATATATAATAAAATACTATTTGGCCATAAAAAAGAATGAAATCCTACCATTTATAACAACAACATGGATGGATCTAGTGGGTATAATGCTAAGCGAAATAAGCCAGGCAAAGAAAGATAAATACCATATGATTCCACTCATATGTGGAATTTAAGAAACAAATGAACAAAGCGGGGAGGGGGAAGCCAAAAAAACCTCCAGACTCAACTATAGAGAATAAACAGATGGTCACTGCAGGGGAGGTGTGGGGGAGGAGGGGAATATGCGAAGGGGATTAAGAATATACTTATCTTGATGAAACTGAGTAATATATGGAATTGCCAAATCACTGTTGTACACCTGAAACTAATATAACGCTGTATGTTAACTACACTGGAATTAAAATTTAAAAAAATTAAAAATTCTCTCCATTACATCACAATGTGAAAAAAATCACGTTCATTAATATTACCACCATCTCACTAAAAAGTCTTCAGGTAGTGAGAAGCAATTAAGCTCACAACGGTGGTTACGAGCTTCCTTAATTCTAATTTTTGCTTTTGAAATCTCAAATTTTATCACTGACAACAAATACAGTCAGTTGTTTTCTTTGGCTCATTTGAGAAAATGTCTGCCAAATACCCACGTCAGACTATCCAGACTTTGTCAGTCACTCTCTCAAATAAACGAGAAAAGTTCAGCTCCCAACTGTATCTCTTAAGACCGTTTTCCTGGAGATAAACGTTAACATTTGAGGATGCAGAAGTGCTTTCCACGTGCTTCCCATCACATTACACAAAATGTTAAACAGATTGTGTACTCGATGGTAGAGATCTAATATCTTTACTGCTTCATCACTGACATTCTTAGATGACATTCGCATTATATTACTGCTGTGAATGACAACTGTAAATCTGGTGTCATTACCTTGATTCCTGTCAAGGTATCATCAGTATTACCCACCATTACCTTTGTGCCACTGATGCAAAAATTACGTATTATCACAAATAGTTTTGACCTCAGAGTCCTCCTAAAAAAGCGTCAGGCACCCCTGGGAGTCTACATACCACTGTTTGATAACTGCTTTTCAGGTTCAAACCTGAATATACATCAGAACCTCCTGGGTTAAGGGTTAAAAGTACTTGGAGCTAGTGTTTGAAAAATCATTGCCTACAGTAACAAATCCATATGACCCTGTATAGAAAGGCAGGGTGGCAGAGACCATGGGGGCAGCAGGCAAGAAGAAAAAAGATTATTTAACAAGTTGACCCATGATCTATTGGCCACATTTATTCTTTTACTAAGTACCAAATGTTTTACATAGTATTTGTGCCTGCACAAAGTAAGCATTCATCAAATGAATGTTCATTCATTTCTAATGCCCATTTACACTTAATTAAAATTACAGAAGTATAATTACAGATTACATTTAGATATACTTATAACATGTATAAAAAAACATGTTACTTATAACATGTTTAAAAAAAAATATTCCTGGAGTGCCTGGGTAGCTTAGTTCGTTGTGCGTCCAACTCTTGGTTCTGGCTCAAGATATGATCCCACAGTTTCCTGGGTTTGAGCCCCACATCGGGCTCCATGCTGACAGTGTGGAATCTGCTTGGGATTCTTTTTCTCTCCCTCTCTTTCTGCTCCCCACCCCCCTACACTGTCTCTGTCTCTCTCAAATACATAAACTTAAAAAAAAAAAAAGTTAAAAAAAATTTCCTGAATGTTATTTGAGATGTACTGAAGTGGCATCTCTAGAAGTAAGACCTACAGAGCTTAAGGTGAAGTACTCTTAACCATAACTCATGAGGTCCTGATATGCAGTCAGGTTTAAAACCATTAACTAGCAGTTATCAAAGAATGGTCTGAGGACACTATGGGGTCCCTGAAACCTTGCAGGAGGTCTTTGAGGTCAAAACTATTGCTATAATTATTTTAGAGGAAAACAAAAAAGAGAGAGAGAGAGAAAAAAATCATTCTTTTTTTTAAGTTTGAGAGAGACAGAGAGAGACAGAGAGAGACAGAGAGAGAGGAGAGAGCACATGCATGGAGGGCAGGGGCAGAGAGAGGGAGAGAGAGAATCTCAAGCAGGCTCCTTGCTGTCTGCACAAAGCCCAGTTTGGGGCTCCAACTCATGAACAGTGAGATCATGATCTGAGCCAAGATCAAGAGTCAGTCGCTTAACCAACTGAGCCACCCAGGCACCCCAGTATTAAAATTCTTTAATCTTTACTAATGTTTGGTGGCTGAATTTGCATCTCTTTGGTATTAAATTCTGCACAAAGAGAACTAGTTTCCCTGAGCATAAAAATAATGTTTATTACAAATAGTCTTCCTTAAAAAGATCTTACTCAGGCTGATAAAGAAATAAACTAAGTGCACTGATTGATTAGTTGATTTAAGTAAAGGAAGGTGCCAAAAAACTAAAACAGTTATAATACCTGAAAAGTATTCTAACCTTTTACTTCTAAACTGAGATAAATTATTGAAGGTAGAAAACATTCTTTGTGTGACATAACATTAGGTACTCAAAGAGTTCCTGGTCTTCACCTAAATTATACAATTGTCACCAATTTTTGTTTCCTTTTTGGTGTTCTCCAATAAGCTAAAACAAAACAAAACAAAACAAAAAACAAAAAACCCCACAAAAACCAGAACAGTCTTGGATTATTTTACCACTGTATCTTTCTTTTTTAAAAAAGAATTTTAGGTGATGGGGCACCTGGAGGGCTCAGTTGGTTAATGTCCAACTCTTGATTTTGGCTCAGGTCTTGCTCTCATAATTTGTGAGTCCGAGCCCCGCATTAGGATGTGTGCTGACAGCACAGAGCCTGCTTGGGACTCTTTCTCTCCCTCTCTCTCTGCCCCTACCCCATTCACACCATCTCTCAAAATAAACAGACTTTAAAAAAAGATTTTTACTAAGACTAATGAAAAGTCCTGCATTTTTGCATGCCGAATTATTTGTAGAATGAATAAATTATTTATGCAGCATCTACGGTGGGGCAGGTACTGTGCATAAGGAAAAGCCTCCACCCTCATGGAACTTGTATGTTAATGCAAGAGACAGGTAATAAGTAAATGGCTACAGTTTCTAATAAAGATACCACCAATTTAAATTGAATAATCTGAAGAGTTTAAAAGAATATATAAATTGTAAACAACAAGAAACACTGTGGAAAAAACTGGGAGGTATCAGAAAGACAAACAGCTTTTTTCTGACATCCACCATATAGTTGCTCTTTCAGATATACCAGTATGCACGCAGCAGTCTAGAGAGGGCACCTGTTGACTTAGTTTGAATTGTTTACTGGAAATTTGCACTACTGAGTCACAGGGAATAGAAGTCTTTTCAAGTAGGGTATGAAAAGAGGTCACACAAAACATGACCTATTTATATGGAAGGTGACAAAGATTGCTTTCTTCATTTTATTACAATGTAAACTGCACAGCTGCTGCCAGACAGCTTCAAATCGAGTCTGTGGCTGGCACAGTATATGGACTGGCTCACGCAGCTCCATTCAAAGCCCCTTTCCCACAACAGCTTGCTACATTTCCCACACTACTCTTCAGCTCGGGCTCCACAGGAGGCCTAGCTCCTCTCAAACAGATACAATTCCTTGAAATATGAAAGGCAGAACAGATACCAGGTGGAGGCTGTGCGTCTGTTTCCAGCAGTGACTCGTTAGAGGCATCAGACTATTCAGGAGCAGCTACAGCTGAGATGTCGGTGCCTGGTCTTCAGCTTCTATCTGGGCTGAGAGGCGGAGGCAGGGCAGCCCTTTTACTCCCACAGGTTCAATCACAGACAGTGACTGACGAGAACGACCTGTGGCAGCAGTTCTTGACCGCTCCCCAACAGCGGCACAGCTATAAACTCCACTGCCGAGCCAGCTCTGCCACACAACTGGCACGTCTGGAGGCTCCACTGGCCCTTCCAAAAATTTTATGAGCGCCCGACTTTCTTTTAATTCCAGTATAGTTAACGTATGGTGTTATATTAGTTTCAGGTGTACAATATAGTGAGTCAGCAATTTATGAGCACCTGCTTTTACTGTATTAAATCTTTGAACTGTACACAATGGGTTCTTTTAATGGACTCTTAGTGATGGTGTTTAAAATAAAATGCCTAAAAATCTTTTGATTTTGCCATGGGACTAATGAAGTCAAGATTAGATAATATTTTTCTTAAAGTAATTTGTTTTATAAGATGGGTACTTTTTTGGTGAAAAGTAGCCAAATAGAAGTGTGGATACATGTCTGACTTCGGCTCAGGTCGTGATCTCATGGTTCGTGGGTTTAAGCCCCACATTGGACTCTGTGCTGACAGCTCAGAGCCTGAAGCCTGCTTGGGATTCTGTGTCTCCCACTCTCTGCCCCTCCACTGCTCACACTCTGTCTCTCAAAAATAAACATAAAAAAAAAAAAAAAAAAAAAAAAAAAAAAAGTGTGGATAAGAATATCTGCAAACATCATGGAAGTGACCTCTTGAAATCTAAAATTTTGTAGTTACCTCAATGTGCCTCAGTGATGGACTGAGACAGTACAAAAAGTATAAACAAGTATTATAAATAGGAGAAGGATTAAAAAATTTTCTTACTTGACCGCAGCAAACACATTATCTCCACTTTGAACAATTATGCAGTTTTTCTTTGCTTCATTTGTACCAACATATACAGGAAGTTCATCAGGAGAATCCCTGTGTAAGCAAAAGATATTAAAAATTTAGTTGCCCATCATTTATCAGGCAAATAGAATTTTAGACCTATAGACAATTTATGTCTGCAGGTCTTTAAGAAATTGGGACAAATTTGCCACATTTAAGCTCTAAGTTTCTTAGGAATATCTCCAATAAATCTTGCTTATATAACAGATCTAAAATTAAAATTCTTAGGACCTAGTTACTTTTATATCTAAATACAAAGAAAGGGGGAATAAGGCCTGCCTGTCAAAAGTAGGGGAAATTACACACAATCCTCTCTACCTTAGTTTTATAGTCTGTGAAAAAAGGTAGAGAAACAAAAAGAAACAGGACAAGCAGAATTACAAAACATGAGAAGGAAAGAGATACAATTCATATATATAATCAAATCATTTTACTTTACAATAAAGGATACCAATACACAGCAGTGAAGTGACTCAGCCAAGGTCCTAGTAAATTAATGGCAAAGCCAGAAGCAGCATCTATGTAACCCAATTCCCAGCCCTTTGTGCATTCTACAGTACCACACTTCTCACTAGGCAGGTTTCCTCTACTTCCTGTATTATCCCACAGTCGATCTTCAAACAGCATCTCTACTGATAGAAGTGGCCAAGGTATTTTTTTCTCCCTCAAGGTACTTCTATTTCTTAATAGTCTAAGCATTTTGCATATCCATTTAATCCTGTTAACATCCCATTAAGTATGTACAATTATTATCCTCATCTTACTAGAGGAAACTGGGTAAACAGAAACTGAGTCATAGAAAATCACAATCATTAAAGGTGGCTGGCACATGGTCACTCAGATAATAGAACCAGTCTGACTCCATAGCACATTCTTATTTCTATGGCCCCTGGAAGCACAGGGCTAATTTAAGCCATGGCAGCTGCTCTAAATTAACTTTCTTGGGCCACAAGAGTGTTTCTGAACCCAAAAGGTAAAAAAGTTTATAACCACAAAGGAAAAACCAGTGAGGTTCAACCCTGAAGAATTCACTCATCTTAGGGTAGGCTACAATGATATTACCAAGAACATTAAATGCCTATGTATCCACCAAAAAGAGGAAAACATGCCCTTCACCTTGAGTCCAGTGAATGTCTACTTATATTCTTATACTATGTATACAACCCAGTAGCTGTATTTTACAGAAGAAAAGATCCTTTACCTGAAATACCCCATGTGGAACTGAGTTTTATTATCTCCAATAATAATGGTCTGGAACTCAGGAGGATCATAGTAAAATCTCCAGTGAAGGTTAAAATTCAGGTTTGCTGACTTTTTCTTCATTTTATGTTTTCCGGCAAGGATATCATAAGGACCCACTAATCGAAGTCCAAGGCTTGTGGAAAGTGAATCTATAAAGTAAGTTTATTGAGACAATAACTTTCTGAAGGCAGACAGGAAAGGCCTTTCATTCATAAACTATTTCTAAGAAATTTTCTTAAAAAAAAAAAAAGCTTCTAAAATCAAAGAGCTTTAGTTACATTTGAAGACATACATAATGAAAAATCAGAGCAATGAAAATGTGGCACTCACATTTAAGATTCTCTCTTAAATTTACAACTGATTACATTTCAAACATTTCTGCTGTCTCTTATTTTAGACAAAGCCAGACTGTTTTGTATTCTCATGGGCATATTAGAGCTTCAAGTACTTACATTGTCTCATTACTATGTTGTTATTAGCCTCAAATGTTTGTAGCACACCCATATTAAGGAAGAAATAAGATGGACAGTAAGTGAATGTGCATGGAGGGTAAATAATTTACTTAATAAAAAATATAGTTAATGAAAACATTTCCTTTCCCTTCCTCCTACACCTCAGCCAACTATCACTCTCAATTCCCTTGCCTTTGGCCAACCCTAATTCTGGATGATTGCATCTCTTCTCCAACCACAGATCACAAAGGGAGAATGCTAAATAAAACCAGTCAGTGTGCATGTCAAACATATCTTTTTGTATCAGATGGGTCCTTGTTGCTTCTTTACGAGAGAATAAGCACTCCAGGCAGGACCTGGATATGTAAGGAGATGGGGATTGAGAGAGGAAGAAAATTCTTGGAAGAGGTGACAATACAAATAAAGGCATAGAAACAGTTTATTCAGGGGAAAAATAGTTCAGCTTATTTGGAACTTAGGGTAGCATACACTGATTTTTTTTTAAGTTTATTTATTTTGAGAGGGGAAGAGGAGGGGCAGAGAGAAAGAGATGGAGAGAGAGACAGAATCCCAAGCAGGTTCCATGCTGACAGCTCAGAGTCCAATGCGGGGCTCGAACTCAAACTGCAAGATCATGACCTAAGCTGAAATCAAGAATGGGACACTTAACCAACTGAGCCACCCAGGTGTCCCTACGCTAATTTTTAAAGTAACAAAAAACTAAAGTCATCCATCTTATTAGCCAGTTATAACAAGGTTAATAGTCTGATATACAATAACAAGGTTTTCCTCCTTCTATGAACATATAGATATTTTAAAGACAATCATGCTGTTTTATAATGGTTGTTTTCCATTCTGTCCTCAAACTTTCTGAATATTTTTCCATGCTATCAAAAATTTTTTCCTAATCTTTAATAGCTGTATGATATTCCATTATTGAGACATTAACCATTTCTAATTTTTTTTACTCCTCTAAACAATGCTTCAGTGAACATCTTTGCTAATACACGTTGTACAATCATATTTTTAGAAAAGTTGCTGCACACTTTAAGTGTTTTGCTATATTGCCAAAATTGTTATCTACCAATACACATTTCCATCAGTAGTATACGGGAGTGCTTCTCTCCCACCTGTTAAAACATGTAAACAGCACAAAATGGTGAAAAGTAACTCTGTCACGATTACCAGTTTTTTGTGCATTCTTTCACAGACAGTACATAAGCACAGAGAAAGTACGTAGGAATACATGTGTCCTTGACTTCTAAAAAATATATATGAACGGGATGGGGGTGGTCACCTGGGTGGCTCAATAGGTTAAGCGTCCGACTGTTGATCATGATATCACGTCATGATCTCACAATTTGTGAGTTTGAGCCCCGTGTCTGGCTCTGTGCTGGCTGTGTGGAGCCCGCTTGGAATTCCCCCTCTCTCTCTGCCCTTTCCCTGCTCGTGCTCTCTCAACATAAACTTAAAAAAAAAAAAAATACAAATGGTAGCATACTCTACACATTTTTTTTTTCACTTGACATATTTTAGGCACAATACTTTATTATATAAAATCTACCTTGTTCTTTTAAAACTATGAATATCCATCGATAGATGTGTTACTGTTTAAGCCATTTCCCACTTTTGTTTCAATAAATTTGATTGAAATGAACATTTTTAGTACATCTAGCCGCCAAGTTCCTAGAACTGCTAAGTCATACTAAAACTCCTGCAACAAATCAAAGTACTTGTTTTCCTTTAAACCCTCATCAAAGCATGTTGTGAAATTGTTTACCTTTGCCAGTATAACAGGGGATAGTCACATATTATAGCATTATTTTTCTATTTCTCTTAGAAATATCTTTGAAAAAGTTCCTTTTCTATGAACTGTTTATATCCTTGCTCCAGTTTCCTACTGTCTTTTCCACTCGGAGAAGCAGAATGATTCTGGAGCAACTCACCAGCTGGCTTTTCAGGATCAAGCTCTTCACAGAACTTCCAGAAGTGATAGAAATCTTCAGGCAGAGAAAGCTTATAATGATTTTCTACTTCTTGTCGAAGGTCACTGGAGACATCAGCTTCACAGGATTTACTCTTCTTCACATCAACTGTGTTTTCACACTGAAAGTCAGTATACAAAACTTTGTTTCTCCAAAAGTAATTTTGGCAGCTTTCCTTGCATAACAATATTGCTCATTTCTGTTCACCCAACTCTGAGATACACATTTTCCTTAAAACTCTACAAATGGTATTTCTGAATAAAATCTAGAGATTCTTTTGGGCAAAGAAAAAAGGAAAACAGTTTATAATATACAGCGGTCAAGAAGGATACACACAGTAAGTCTTTAAGTATATTTCTCTAAGATAATGGAAATACAGAAAATTAAAAAAAAAAGTATAAAAGGTAAAGAATAGGAAGGGGAATAAGGAATAGGAAGGTTTTGCCTTCTTTGGGTAAATAGGTCATCATGCCCTTTAAGTAGATTCAGTGATCACACCGGAAGCCAACTGCAGAAATAATTAGATAAAAGGGGATTTACTAGTTAAAACATTTCAGAAAAAGGTCTTTAATACCAGGACTAAGTTATGACACTCATCTTTTAATATCCCTGCAATATGGTCATTATGTAAGTATGGTAGGTTTTATAATGTCTACTTGATGAATTTCCATAAAGGTTATGGTTAGTTGGAGGTTATGCTTAGTTGAAGGTTACGTATCTTTAGTTTTCTCAGTAGCAGTTTTTTTCTTTCTAGGAACCTCGATCCTTTCTTTTTGGATTAAGTTTCTTTTTATTCTTCCTTTCCACCTGTATCAGTGCTTTTCAATTAGGAGCGATTTTGCCTCCCAGGGGACACACTTAGTCATAAATTTAGGATAGGGTGCCACTGACATTCAGTGGAATAGAGGCCAGGGATGCCGTTAAGCATTCTACAATGCACAGGGTCAGCTCCCTTAACAAACACTTACCAGGTTCAAAATGTTCATAGTGCAAGGCTGAGAAATTCTAACCTAGACATTTCTCAGATTTTATTTTCCCAGTAGGCTCAAGTTTATTGATGTTACTTTATGTATCAAAGTCTATAAAATTTATTTATGAATCAGTTGACACACACAAGAATGTTCTTGGGCCGGCTCAGTCGGTTACGTGTCCAACTCTTGATTTCAACTCAGGTCATGATCTTACAGTTTGTGAGTTCCAGTCCTGATGGGGCTGCGTGCAGCCTGCTTGGAATTCTCATTCTCTCTTTCTCTCTTTCTCTCTCTCTCTCTCTCTCTCTCTCCCCCTCCCCCTCCCCTGCTCATGCACAGACACGTACTTGCTCTCTCAAAATAAACATTTAAAAAAAAGTTCTTGATAGTGCTGTTTCTAAGAGTAGGAAACGCAACAAATGAAAATGCCTATTGACATGAGGATGTAAGGTTATAGGACTTCAAACAGTGGAATATTCTGCTTAGTGAAAAGAAAAATATAGTCACACAGAATATAGATCAGTCTTAATGTTGAATGAAAGAAAAAAGTCCTTGAAGTTTATATGCAGCATGATAGCCTTTTTATGACACTCAAAAACAATAAATACGTTTGAGATAAAGCTATAAAAAGAAGGCAAGACAAAACATAAAATTGAGGATGGTAGCTACATAAATAGGGGTGACAGGAAGCCAGGCAGAAAAGATAGATGATGAACACAAGTATAGCTATTGTGTTTTAGTTCTTGGGTAGGGCAAAGGGTTCACAGATATTTTTTATATTATTATTAAATAAGGTAAAGAGGATCATGCATTGACAAATAATTTTTTTTTAACGTTTATTTATTTTTGAGACAGGGAGAGACAGCATGAACGGGGGAGAGTCAGAGAGAGAGGGAGACACAGAATCTGCAACAGGCTCTGAGCTGTCAGCACAGAGCCTGATGTGGGGCTCGAACTCACGGACCGCGAGATCATGACCTGAGCCGAAGTCGGATGCTTAACCGACTGAGCCACCCAGGGGCCCCGGTCATAAAACAATTTAAATTGAAGAAAAAGGCTATTGAAATATGCATCAAGGAGCACCTGGGTGGCTCAGCTGGTTAAGCATCTGATTTCAGCTCAGGTCATTATCTCATGGTTCATGAGTTCTAACCCCACACTTGGCCTCTCTGCTGTCAGTGCAGAGCTCGATTTGGATCCTTTGTCCCCCCTGTCGGCTCCTCCCTTGCTCCTGCACTCTCTCAAAAATGAATAAACGTTTAGGGGTGCCTGGGTGACTCAGTCGATTAAGAGTCTGTCTGACTCTTGATCTCGGCTTAGGTCATGATCTCATGGTTCATGAGCTGGAGCTCCACACTGGGCTCTGCACTGGTCAGCGTGTAGCCTGCTTGGAACTCTGTCTCCTTTTCTCTGCCCCTCCCCCGCAAGTGCATGCTCTCTCAAAAGCAAAATTTTTTTTTAACGAGTAAACATTAAAAAAGAAAAGAAGGGGTGCCTGGGTGGCCCAGTTGGTTGAATGTTTGACTCTTGATTTTGGCTTGGGTCATGGTCTTGCAGTTCCTGAGTTCGGGCCCCACATCGGGCTCCATGCTGACAGTGTGGAGCCTGCTTGGGAATCTCTCCTCCTCTCTCTGCCCCTCCCCTGCTTGCTATATCTCTACATAAATAAACATTTAAATACGTTAAAAAAGAAATATGGATGCAGAAATGAATGTTGATAATAATAGTAAAGATAACAGTAAAAATAATAAATAATAAACGAAACTTATCATGCACTTACCATGTGCCAAGTCACTGTTCTAAGCACTTTCTATAAAGTAACTCATTCAATCCTCACAATTGCCTTATGAGCTAGATACTATTATCCACATTTTACAAATGAGAAAAATGAAGTAACTTCCCTTACATCCCTAACTGAAAGTAGAACGGTTAAACCCAGATCAGCTGGCTCCAGAGCACAGATTCATCCACTTTATGCTGCTTCTCCAATTACATACAAAAGAGTAAGAACATATGGGCACCTAGGTGGCTCAGTCAGTTAAGCGTTGGACTCTGGCTCAGGTCATGATCTGGCAGTTCATGAGTTCAAGCCCTGCCTGGTCTTTGTGCTGACAGCTCAGAACCTGGAGCCTGCTTCAGATTCTGTGTCTGCTTCTCCCTCTGCTCCTCCCTTGCTCAAGCTCTGTCTCTCTCTCACTTAATAAATAAATAAATAAATAAATAAATAAGGAACATATCAAGTCCTGACCTATCCTCCCTTATGTTTTCACAGCAGTCTTTGGTTATGCTTTCAAAGACTGGCTCAAACTTAAGATGTTAGAAAGAAAAGCCCTAATCTACCTTGCTGAAAGACAGTTTTGCCTAATGGTTAGGTTGCCTGGGTTGACTCTGGACTCTTCTGCTTTCCAGCTCTGTCACCTTAGGGAAGTCATTTAACCTGTGCCTTATTTTCTTATCTACAAAAAGGGCATGTAATACCTATATCACAGGTTTGTTAGGAGGAATAAGCTGTTTGTGAAAATACACAGTAGTTGTAGCAGATAATAAATACTAGCTATTACTGTTAATTATGGTCTCTATAAATTCATTTTCATCTTTGTTTTATTTCTAATACTATCACTCAAAGCAGTTTATAGCACCTTCAATGGGAGATAAAGATTTTTTCAGCTTTGTCTTACCTCACACACTAATTTAGTAACCTCAAATCCCCAATAACTAGAATTTAGTGCAGCTGTCGTCTTCATTGGCTACACTCATCCTTTACCCCTGTGTTCCTAGAAAGCATGACCCAATATAAATAATGCTCAGGCCCTCTAACAATTAAGCGAACACTGTCCTGCTTTATCCAGTTTATAATCCAGAGGGAGTCATTTTTCTGAAAACTTTCCTTATCACAATGACATTTCTTTCCTGCCTGAGTCTCCTAATTGCTACAGCAGTAAGGAACTTCTGAAATCGTAGAACAGGATGAGAATTTGCATTTAATTTATGCCCCGCCCCCATTAGTGCCTTTATAATCAGGTCCCTCTTTCCCATCTACCAGACTCCAGTCAGGCAAAATTCCGCTGTGCCCAAACATCCTCTACACTTATTTCTCTTTTATTTCTCATCCCTTTTTTCTCTCTCTGCCTTAAAAAGCCATTTCCAGCTTAAGTTGCCCTAAAAGATTTCCTTAACAACCTCCTGGGACTCAGATCCTCCTTCAATGTTTCCCCAGCACTTTCCACGCAGCAGCGTTACAATACCAAACAACAAAAAAAGTTAAAGTAAAATGTTCATTTGTGCCAAGTTGGGGGCCATACATGGGGGCAGTGGCAGCATGATTCATCCTGAAACCGCGGCGCCCGGGCAGAGCCTGGCATATAATCAGTTTCCAATCAACATGTTGCTGACTGAACGACTGAACCACTGGTTGTCTTACGCGGCTTCCCCCAGGAACCGCAGCACCGGGAGGAGCGCACAAGAGGAGAAAGGACTACTTCTCTGGTCCAAACCCCAGCAGAGCGGGAAATAGCAGCCAGGGGCAGACAGTCGTTCCCAGGCACACAGCAACCACTCAATGACCACTGGATAAATGCAATGTGCTGCCCCTTGGTGCCCTAGCTATTACCCAGAGAGCTCGGTAGAGCTCACACACCCACTGTGGCGGTACCTGCTGCCCCTCCCCGCCGGCTCTGCGTTTCCCGCCGCCGCCGGCCATTCTGTAGTCGCAGTGCCTGTGGGGTCCCGCGTCCCGCCGTTGCTTCCGAGCGCCGATAACTGCTTCCGGTTCAAGAGACACCAATCAGAAACCTGCACTGCCAGGGCCACGCCAGAGGGAAAAGCCTCAGCCGTTGCCCCGCCCCGCCCCGGGAGGCCCCAGAGGAGGATGGCAGAGGCCCCACCCACTTTCCCACCGGGCGCGGGGGGCGGTGCCGCTTATATCCACCCTTATTGCCTCACCGCGCAAGCTGCTGTCGCGCAGACTAGCTGCAGGGATGCTCCTGAGACTCCAGTGTACCGAATTTGGATCCGTTAAGGTGATCCGGACTTCCTCTTTAGGTGTTTACTAGTGTCAAGGCTGGATGTATGGCACTGCCATCACCCAAACCCTCGTTTTTCCTTGATTTATATTTATTTAAAGCATTAAATGTTGTCTTCCTCTTTTCCATCTCTCTACCTTCTCCACTATACTATTGCTACCTAACAGTAACTCTTATTCTCAATTATCTCTCAGAAGGAAATCAGTTTCTCTCATTCTTTCTTACAATTTGGATTGTGTTCTCTACACCCTGCTATGCAAAGTGTACCCCCAGGAGCATCAACAGCATTTTGAGGAGAGCTTGTTAAAAATTCGGGACCTAGGGTGCCTGAGTGGCTGAGTCAATTAAGCCTTTGACTCTTGGTTTTGGCTCAAGTCATAATCTCACGGTTTGTGGGATCCAGGTCCATGCTGACAGGCCACAGCCTGCTTGAGATTCTCTCCCACTCTCTCTGCTCCTCCCCTGCTCCCAGGTGTGCATTTCCTCTCTCTCTCTCTCTCTCTCTCTCTCTCTCTCTCTCTCTCAAAAATAAATGAACTTTAAAAAAAATCAGAATCGCACACTTACTTTCTCTAAAAGATAAATGAACTTAAATTCAGAATCCCACACTTACCGAATCAGAATCCGCATTTCATCAAGATCCCCCATTGATGCGTGTGCACATCAAAGTTTGAGAGGCACTGCATGCAAATGATCTCCTGGTGCCTCCTCCAGTGCTGCCATTCTGGCAGGTCTTCTGCCTCATTCCTGAAAGGATTCTCTATTTCCTGAATGTCTATCTTCCCTTTTCTTGATTTTATACCATAGCTTTGTGGAACCTATCCTCCATGAGTGATTCCCTCCCCCTTTTCATTAGACCTCGCATGTCTGTACTGTCTTTATTCTGGCTGAGTCTAGAATTCTCTGTTGAAAATAATTTTTAGTCAGAATATTAGAGGCCTTGCTTCACGATGTTTGTCATTACCTGATGATTCCTATTCTTTATAGGTAACTTTCTTTCATTTTTTTAAAAACACAAATTTATTATCTTATAATTCTGGAAGTCACAGTGTAAAAATCAGTCTCACTGTGCTAAAATCAAAGAATAGGGAGACATTTACCTACTTCATCCTCAAGTAATTTCTTTATGTGTAACCTGTTTCTGTTTTGTTTCATCTCAAGTTTTAGGATTTTCTCTTTATTCCCACTGTTCTCAGACACCATCACGTATCTTGGTTATAGGTGTTTCCTCATTTTTATGGAGCTGGTATTTGGTAGGTTGTATTTGATCTTGAGACATATGTCTCGGTTCTGGAGATTTTTCTGGTGTTATCTATGGCTAATTTTCTCTATCGTCCCCCTCCCTCATTGTATGTCTTCTTTTTCGGAAATTCGTTATTCAGATGTTTGACCTTCTTGAATGATGTTTTTTCTTATTTGTCTGTTCTATTTTCTATCTCCTTTTTCTTCTTGTTCTACTTTCCGGATAATTTTCTGGATTTAATTAGACAAATATATCAAATTATTATTTTGGGTTTTTTTAATGTTTATTTTTGAGAGAGAGAGAAAGTGTGTGTGTGCAATTGTGGGAGGGAGACAGAGCATCCAAAGCAAGCTCTATGCTGAGAACAGAGAGCCCAATGCAGGCCTCAAACTCACGAACCCAGGAGATCATGACCTGAGCTGAAGTCAGACTCTTAACTGAGCCACCCAGAAACCCTGATATCAAATTATTATTATTCTTTTATTATATAGGCATGCCTTGGAGATACTTTGGGTTTGGTTCCAGACCATGGCAATAAAGCAAATATCACAATAAAGTGAGTCAAATGAATTTTCCGGTTTTCCAGTGCATATAAAGTTAGGTTTATACCATACTATAGTCTACTAAATATGGAATAGTATGATGTCAAAAAAATGTACACCCCTTCATTTAAAATATTTTATTACTAAAAAATGCTAACTATCATCTGAGCTTTGAGTGGAATCTTTTTGCTGGTGGAGGGTCTTGCCTCAATGTTGATGGCTGCTGATGGATCAGGGTAGTGGCTGTTGAAGGTCGGGGTGGCTGTGGCAATTCCTTAAAATAAGACAACAATGAAGTTTGCTGCATCAATATGTTGCTGGGTGAACTGGGGAGATCTCTGGGCCCTGAGGCCTCTGCCTAGCCCATGCCCAGGATGTTGCTGGAAGCTCTTGGTCTCATTGCAGGAAAAGAAATCAAGGATGGACCAGACACATTGGTTGAGTGGCACAAGTGAAGAGTCTATAAAAGAGACAGTACACTCTGGAGATGTGAGGGTGGGCAGCCTCAGGGAGAGCTGCCTCCCCAGGACTGGTCTCTATCCTTTATTGACAGTTGTTAACTAAGGCGTGGAATATTTATTACCTGGGTAGGGGATTTTTGGGGAGCAGGGTTTCATGTCTTTTCTCCCTTACTTAGTCAGGGTCTCTGGCCTTCTTTATCTTGGGTCTGTCTGGTTTGATCTAGCTCCTTGTGGCTTTGTTTGTGGAATGCTACCAGGACAGGTTGCTAACTTTTCTGATAAAGGGCCTTGACTTCTCCTTTGCTGGCCTCCAGGCATCCTGGGAAAGTCTAACTACCTGCCTACTCTGGAATTCCCCCCTCAAGGGCCCTCTGGGCCCTCAAAATCTTTCAAGGGAAAATGGGTGCAATCCATCTTATGTAACTACTTCATGCTGGTATGGGGCATTGACCCTGCCAGAGGGCTCCAGAAGTCCTTGCTATCTAGGTTTTAGGAAACCTGGAAGGACAGTGGAGTAGAAGGAAGCTGTAGATTGTTCAAGGGGGTGCTGGTAGGCTTCATCTTCATGGGGAATATAGGTTGGAATGCCTGGTACATCATCATCTGGAGATGAGATTGTTGGAGTCTGGAAAAGACAAATATGACAAGAAAGTTAAACAAACAAGGTCCAAGAAATAAAAGTGACAATATAGCCACTAGTGGGCCTAAAAAGGGCAAGAACCAGGGTATAGATGGAAGCACCTCACATACAGCATTCCAAATACCACTAGAAGTATCAGCTGCTTTGGTCGTTTGATGGAGCCTTTTGGCTTGCTCATATAATTTTCAGATGTTGTCTTCCATCTGTCCAGTGCTGTTGGCGTAAGTGCGACATATTCTGTTAATGACAACACATACCACGCCTTGTTCAGCCGGTAAGTAATCCAAAACCAGCCTGTTGTCCAGAACCACACTGGCCAAAGATTGGTGTGGCTTGGAGAGATCTGAGCAAGTGGTTGCGGTGGTGAAAGTGAGTTTATCTAACATTGCTGTCAGATTTCGAAGAGTGGTTTCATGGTATACAAATCTCCTGCAAGGGGGGCGCCTGGGTGGCTCAGTCAGTTAAGCAGCCGACTTCGGCTCAGGTCATGATCTCATGGTCCGTGAGTTCGAGCCCCGTGTCGGGCTCTGTGCTGACAGCTCAGAGCCTGGAGCCTGTTTCGGATTCTGTGTCTCCCTCTCTCTGACCCTCCCCCGTTCATGCTCTGTCTCTCTC
Source organism: Panthera tigris (assembly GCF_018350195.1). NCBI lineage: Eukaryota > Metazoa > Chordata > Mammalia > Carnivora > Felidae > Panthera > Panthera tigris. Next base: position 58,575,356 of record NC_056663.1, on the reverse strand, counting down.
TGTCTCAAAAATAAATAAACGTTAAAAAAAAAATTAAAAAATTAAAAAAAAAAACAAAACAAAAACAAAAAAAAACCCCAAATCTCCCGCAAGGGGCTAGCACCAAGGGTACCTGCTATTCCAGCCAATACAAGGGCTGTTGCCCTTCAGGCTTTAATGTGGGATCAGGTAGAATTACAGACTCCTGGGGGAACCACATACCCCGGTGTGTAACTGCCCCAATGTTTGAGGTTATCAATACAAAGAAATCCTCAGGCCAATACGGGTTGGGTAAAGATTGGCTCCTGTGGGTTGTGAGAAGGATGTCCACAGATAAGGAGATAATTGGGAGGGGCATGTAAGGTTATTGGATAACTCACTATTTCCAGATTCTGGAGCTGCAGGACCCACCTGGAATAGTTATTGTGTATGCAGTGGGGGGTGGAGAAGTTCTCCTTTTATTCCAGGGAACATATAAACGTAATTGAGAAGGGTAAAATTGGAATCGTCGTCAATGTGGAATGGTGTCCACGTGGGCCATGATCTAAAACATGGGTATAATATTGGGGTTTCGTGTGGATAGCCGGATCTGGCACAAGTCCACTGGGTGGTATCACAATCTGCATTATTTTAATTTTCTTAGCAAGCATACTACGTTTTGTACTCAGCACATTAAACTGAGATATTGGAAATGATTTGATGGTCCAAGAATCTTGAGTTATCCTGTGAGGAGGTGGTGTTATTTGCAGGTGACCTATCTTTTGGATTTGTCTGTGATGTTATTTGGCAGCATGGACTCAGAACTTAAGTAAAATCAGGGACTAATTCCTGAGATGTCTCAAGTAATGAGAGTGGATAAGTCCACACATGTTCCAATTTGGGTCAACAAGCATCTCTTCTAGGGGAAGAGAACTAGGCCCAGTATAGTTTTTTTTGGAGGAGAGTTATACTGGGAGAATGAATGAGATAAAACAAGGTGTAAGAAGTGTCTTCCTGAGAATGTAAATGGCAGATCTAAGAGCTGGGAAGGTTATTCCCCTGGGAGATGATAATGTTGGAAAGATTTATGAGAGAGTTTTCCCTCTACCCCTGTGAACCTGTGCAAGTTAGAGCGGTGGTGAGAATAAGATAAAATGTGATTTTTAGGACTATGTCTGAGGATTAACAAGGAAATCAATTTAAAGGTCCATGTAGGCAAAGGTTTGCAATGAGGAGAAGCAGTAAAAGAAAAATCAAGGCAATAGCTAACAATACAAAACAAATATTCATAGTTAAGATGTCAACCACTTACCTTTTTGAAGATGTCCTATAGATCTTCCACAGGCTTAGGAATAGGATGGAATTTCTTTAGTCTTTGGTTGTGGGGAGCCTGGAGCCACTGGTTTTATTCTATACAAACTAACCCAGCTAGTTACACCTTGAAGCTTCACTGCTGTTAGCGTGCGAAAAAGTCCTTAGCATTGGGACCTGGCAGAGCCCCTTTCATTTGGGGTCTAATTGATCTGAAAGTGAGCACTTCCACCAAGTTTTTAATAAAATCATGTCCCTTGTCCCCTGGCCTGGTCTGGGCAAGGACAGGCTCTTTCTTAGGCATGAGCAAAACTTTGTTGCTATAGTTTATGATACCCTGCTGTATCTGTCCTAGATCGATTAAATGTTTTATAAGTCCATGCGTTTCTGAATCAAGCAGCAGATCTGCTGTAAAGAAAGCTCTCCCATACAGCATTTCAAAGGCGTTAAGTTGGAGGACTCTTTTTGAGGCCATTCTCATTCTCAAGAAGGCTATGGGCATGAGTTTTGTCCAGGATTCTGAGGTTTCCTGGCAGTTTGGCCAAGATTGTTTTAAGGGGTTTGATTAAATCAGCCAACCTTTCCTGAGGATTGGAATCTCCAGGCAGCATGGAGGTGGTAATGAATTCTCAAAGCAAAAAACTGTTGAGTAAGCTTTGCAATAAAGGATGGGCTATTATCACTCTATGGAGACTTTGGAAGCCCAAAGCACAGGATAATTTCCTTTAATAGGACTTTTAATACCTCTTGGACTTTTTCTGTTCTAGTAGGATAAGCCTTTATCCAACCAGTGAGGGTGTCCACAAAGACCAGGAGGTATTTATATCCCTGAGATGGGAGCATTTGTGTGAAGTCTATCTTCCAGCCCTCTTTGGGGTGTGTGCCTCGCCTTTGGATGGGCTGGAGAAGTGGGAGGCGGTCTAAGCCCTCCTCCAGAGGTGTTCTTATAACATAGATCACAGGCCCTGGTGATAACTCTCCCTTGATAACCTGTGACATGCCAATTCCTAAAAAGACTCTATCAACTAAGGAGGTTAATGCATCTCTTCCGAAATGAAAGAAGTTGTGTGTTCCCTTGATAATTTTCCATTGTGATGCCTAGGGAAGCATTACCTTTTGGCCTTGTGTCCACCATCCCTTAGGATCTAGTTGGTAGCCTTTCTGCTGAGCCCAGTTATTTTCCTTTCTGTACATTGGGGCCTTTGTTGGAGGATTGGCCCGTGAGGGAGTAAGGCTGCCTGTATTGGGAGTGCTGCCAGGACTCCATTTTTAGCCTCATTGTCTGCTCAATTGTTTCCTGCAATAATATCAGTGTTTCCCTTTTGATGACCCCTGCATTGGATTATGGCCACTTCTGGAGGCTCCTGTACTGCTTAAGAGATCAAGGATCACTTGGTGATGTTGTACGGGGGGAGTATTTGGCAGTTAAAAGCCCCTTTTCTTTCCAAATGGTAACACAAACATGGAGAAGAAGAAAGGCATACTTACAGTCAGTGTAGATGTTAGCTCTTTTGTCCTTTCCTAGTTGTAAGGCTCTAGTGAAGGCAATAAGTTCAGCCTTTTGTGCCAATGTATTGGGGACAGATCTCCTGCTTCTATGACCTGGTGAAAGTCTACCTGGTAAAGGTCTGGCTCCTTTAATCCCTTTTAAAAAACTGCTGCCATCAATAAATCATATATTGTCTACGTTATCAAAGGTTGGTGTTTTAAATCTGGCTTACTGGAGTAGACCTGTTCTGTGGTTTCCACACAGGAGTAAGTTTTCACCTCCTTTGCGTGGCAGGAGAGTAGCCAGGTTAAGAATTTGACATAGTTTAAAGGTCACCTCTCGAGTAAAGCCAGATACCAAAGTAAGGTGCCCTCCTGTTAGCCAATATTTCTTTTAATATCTAGGGCTCCCCGTAACTGGTGTGGAGTTTATACTTCCAGAGACTGACCTAAGGTTAACTGGGTGGCTTCCTCTACCAGAAGTGCAGTGGGCAGTGACTGCCCTCAGGTACCCCGGCCATCTGGCTGCCACTGTGTCCAGTTGTTAGAAAAATAGGCCACTGGTTGTGGGGTTGGTCCTAAGTTTTGAATAAGTACACCCAGGGCCACCCCTTGCCTTTCAGCCACAAACAATGTGAAGGGCTTTTTAAGGTTAGGAATTTTCTGTGCAAGGGCTGTTGTGAGCAGGCTTTTATTTTTTGAAAAGCCTCTTGTGTTTTCTTGTACATTTAAGCAGGTCAGCGTCTGGCCCCTTTAAACCCTTATACAAGGGCTTGGCTATCCGTCCAAACCTTGGAATCCAGATTTGGCACAAGCCTGCCATCCCCAGAAACATTCTAAGCTGCTTTTTTGTTTGTGGTGGGCCTACATGCAATATAATTTCATTGTACTTCACAGAAAGTACCCACTTCCCAGCGTCAGAACATCCCCCAAATAAGATACTCCTCTTTGGAAATAATGGGCCTTTGTCGGGGCAACTTTATACCCTCGTTCTCCTAGGAAGTTTAGAACTTAGATGGTATTTTATCTGATTCTTCCTTAGAGGGGCTACAGATGAGTTCATCATCTGTGTATTGCAAGAGAGCTCAGTGGCTAGAGTGAGCTGACTGCTCTGACAAGAGCATTGTCAAATGGGTGGGGACTGTCCCTAAAGCCCTGTTGCCGGACTGTCCGGGTATATTTCTGAGTTACATGGGTAGATAGAGTAGTCTATTTAAAAGCAAACAAATACTGAGATTTCAATGTAAATGTATGCAAAAGAAAGCATCTTTAAGATCCAGGACTGTGAACCAAGTGGTGTCTTTAGATATCTGGGTTAAGAGTGTAGGGATTAGGCCCAATAGGGTGGAGAGGAAAGACAGGCTTATTTATTGCCTAGAGGTCCTGGACCATCCAGTATTCCCTGTTTGGTTTTAAAATTGGGAGAATTGCAGGGAGACTGGCAAGGGACTAGAAGGCCATGTTTTAGGAACTTGTTTATTAAGGGCTAGAGATCTCACTGGGCTTTAGGTTTAATGGGGTACTGGCATTTGCAGGGGTAAGTATTTTTGTCCTTTAAGGTGATTTTTGCAGGTATTGTAAATATTGTTTTCTTGGAATTTCTTTGTTCCACATCTGGGGATTAACTTGGTCCCAGATTTGTGGGTAATATTATCAGGAGGATCTTCCTTGAGTGGGAGCAGAGGGGGATGCAAGCTAACTGGGAAGAGGGCCCTTGTTTCTGGGAGGTTGAGAGTAGCTCCAAGGGTGAATAAGAAATCCCTTCCCAGATACATGCACCCCGATGTTTATAGCAGCACTATCAACAATGGCCAAATTATGAAAGAGCCCAAAGCCCAAATGTCCATTGACTGATGAATGGGTAAAGAAGATATGATATATACACACACACACACACAATGGAAGGTTAGTCATTAAAAAGAATGAAATCTTGCCATTTACAACAACGTGGACTGACAATAAGTCAGTCAGAGAAAGACAAATAACATACGATTTCATTCATATGTGGAATTTAAGAAACAAAATAAATATAGTGGGGGAAAATGAGAGGCAAACCAAGAAATAGATTCTTAACTGTAGAGAACAAACTGATTGCTACAGTGGGGGGTGGGGATGGGTTGACTAGGTAATGGGAATTAAGGAGTGCAATTATTGTGATGAGCACCCGGTGTTGTATATAAGCGTTGAGTCATTAATTTCTACACCTGAAACTAATAGTACATTGTATGTTAACTATTTGGAATTTAAATAAAACTTGAAAAAGAAAGAAAGAATTAAATCCCTTCCCAATAGAGCTTGAGCATTCTGGCATGACCAGGAACTTATTATGAGTTACCAGATAATTTCCCCATGAACAAAGTAGGGGTTGGGTGAGGTATTTTGATTTTTGCTTTCCCTCTAACCCAATAATAGACTGTGCTTTTGAGGTCAGGGGTCCTGAATGGGAAATGACTGAATATGTGGTTCCTGAGTACATCAGAAATCTGACAGGCTTACCTGCCACTTCAAGAGTTACCCATGGTTCTTCCCTTGGAATATTGATAGTCTTTGTTGGGACCTCTAGGAAACTTGGGCCTCATCAGTCACTTAGAGCCATAACTGGTGAGGGATCAGATCTTGGCTCCCTTCGGACCCCAGGGCAGTCCCTCTTTCAGTGCCCTTTGCATCCATATAGGGGGTAGAACACCTTTGGGGGCATTCTTGTTTCCACTAGTCCAGGCACCCACAGGAGAAACAAGCTTCTTTATCTTGTGGTCCTTTTGGGGGTTGGTTTGGGTGGCCCTGAGGTGTATCAGGTCCCCTAATGGCGACAGCTAAAAGCGTAGCCTGCTTTTGTCCTTGTTGTTTCTTCCTTTCCTTCTCAGCCTGATTTCAATTGTTGAAGACAGAGAAGGCCACATCTATAAGCTGGTTAAAGGGAATTTGGGGCCTAAAGTGATCTTTTGGAGCTTTCTGTGATTATCTGCGGCTGATTGGCTTATGAAGTGGGTGCCCAGAATTAATTGCCCTTCTAGAGTGTCTGGGTCTACATTAGTGAATTTTCTCAGCCCTTCCACTAAGCGAGATTGGAAGAGGGCAGGATTTCTGCCTGGCGTTTGGGTCATTTCCCTGATATTGTCATAATTCACTGGCTTGATGATACATCTTTTCATGTCCCCCAAAAGACATGGTACCATGTGGTCCCTAAAGGCTAGTCCGTGCTGCCTTAGCTGAAAATTCCAACAGGGGTCTATCTGAGGTACTACTGTCATTCCTACCAGATATCTCTTAGGCTGGACAGCATGAAGGGCATCTGCATGAGTTTGCACTTCCGCCCAGATGCAGAATGTCTCCTTCATGGTTCAGCAGAGAGAGAAGGACCTTAAGGTCCTAACAGGTTAGGTCAAAAGACGGAGTCAGGCTCCAGAAGTCCTCAGTAAATCTGCTGGTATCCTCAGAAAACTGACCTAAGTGCTTAGGGCACTACCTGAGATCTGACATTGAAAAGGAAACATGTACTCTTGTGGTCCCCTGAGGCCCACCTTCACTTCCTGAAGGGGGCACAGCTGCTCATTCTCTTGACCTGACTCTGGTAAAGGAGGATAGATTGGTTGGTAGGGGGTGGGTGGTGGAAGTGGGGTTGGGGGAGGGTGGTGGATAGTTGCTCAGATAGAGCTGACAGCATTAGGGTGTTACTCTCCTGTCTTGAGTTGTTGCCCAAAGGGAGCTACTGTGAGAGTTTTTTCCTTAGAGTCAAGTCTAAAAGGCCCTTCCTCACTGTGCATGTTCTATATTTGTTCAGGTCATCCCTGAGGGCTGTAAAGGCCTGGACATATAGGATCTCTGCCCATTTTTTCTGGCCTCTTACAGAAGAAATTAAGTAGAAATATAGTGTTATAGTTAAGACTTCCATTTTCTGGTCAGTCTTCCCCATCCTTTAGCCTATACTGAGGCCAAATACTGTTACAAAAGAGGATAAGCCTTTTCCTCTTTCTGGTTTTTTAACGGAGGTTGATCCCAGTGTCTCAGAATACATCTCAGAGGGGAGTCTTTGGGGATGGAGGTGGAACATCTTATTGCCTTCAGGGAGAAGGCTGACTCCTGTGATGAAATAAGGAGCAACAAAGTAAGGGCTCCCATTATTAGAAACCTAGAGTCCTATTTTCCTGGGGAAGGTTAGCTCCCTCCTTCTTGGGAACCTGATAGGATCTCAGATGTGAACTCTCCTGGAGAGTTCTGATGGCAAATGGACCAACCTGCTACTTCCTTTTTTTTTTTTTTTTAATTCTTTACAGAGCACAAGCAGGGGTGGGGCAGAGAGAGAGGGGGACACAGAATCTGAAGCAGACCCCAGGCTCCAAGCTGTCAGCACAGAGCCAGATGTGGGGCTTGAACTTATGAACCACGAGATCATGACCTGAGCCTAAGTCGGACACTCAACTGACCGAGCCACCCAGGCACCCCTCAACCTGCTACTTTTGATGGCATCCCCAACCTGCTGTCTGCTTGTCATTCTGTCATCACAGCTGTGGCCAGCATGTTGTGTGGCAACTGTGCTGGCCCTGGCATCCCAGAGCCCATGCTTGGTGCTGGCATCTGCAGTCCTTGAAGCGGAAGCCTTCCCAAAGACCCGATAATTTAGCTCTGATGTCCCAGGGTGGATACTTTGGGAATAGGCATCATCATCATGACTCCAAGTTTTCTGAATATCCCACTGTCTTTGTTCTGATAGGCCTCTCAAACAGTTGGTGACTAAAAATGGCTACCAGGGTTGGAAGTCCCTTTCATTGAATATTTCTTGTCTGACCCATAGATTATCTATTGATCTGTCCCACTTTGCTGTCAGTTCCTGTGAAACTAACCTTTTTTCCCCCCAAATCTCTGTATCCCTGAATTATTTGGGTTGAGTCACATTTAATTAAGTGGTGAATAAGGCAGACTCACAGGGGGAAATCTCAATAGCTGGGGTCCTTTGCCAGGGAGTAAACTGGTTTATAGCCTATTTTATGGTATCTTGCACAGATACAACAGTCTGAGCGGGCAGGCAATCGTCCAGGACCTTTGCAATAGCCGGCAAAACTTCTCACGGGACCTAGCGCCCCCTCTAGGGGCAACATCTCAACAAAGAATATTTCGGAAATAAGAATGAGAGGAAGCAGCTGAATCTAGACAGAGGTGAAGGTCAGGTCAGAGTGTCCCATGCCTAAGAAACAGATTTTGCAGAGCTAGAGACAGCTTGGGAATATTAGTCACCTAGGGATTGATGTAATGGATCTTGGTGTACTGTTGGTGAGTTGGTGGCCATGAATCACTCTTCTATGTATCTCAGTTTCTCCCAGCAGCTGTGTGAAACTGCCACAGGGGCTCAGATCCCATGATGATCGATCAATCCTTATGTGTGCATCCCTGGGTGAGCCAGAAATTAATTACCATGAGAGGGGGTTCCCCATAGGACTGCTCCACATCTCCAGGAATGACCTCAGACACTTCCCCTAGGTTCTTAGTTGCCTAAGAACACCTTTCTGTGGGATGGAGCAAGTGTGCCTTTCTTCTTTGGAGCTGAAAATCAGTCTCATAAATGCTCCCAGACTGTCTCCTTCCCAGGTAGATTGGAAAGAAAGAGTAGAACAAAGGAGGTATGGTTCCTTCTTCTTTTTAAAAAATGTTTATTTTGGAGAGAGAGAGAGGGCACACAAGTGCGTGCTGGGGGTGGGGCTGTGGGGGGAGGGTGGGAGGGTGAAGGGAGGGGCAGAAGGACAGGGGGACAGAGGATCCAAATTGGGGTTTGTGCTGACAACAGAGAGCCTAATGCGGGGCTCAAACCCACGAACCATGAGATCATGACATGAGCTAAAGTTAGAGGCTTAACCAACTGAGCCACCCAGGTGCCCCAAGGAAGTATGGTTCTTGACCAACTTTCCAGCACAAGGGAGGTAAGAGTTGGAAACTCACTGATGAAGAGTGTCACTCAACATGTCTTTTTGTGGTCACAAAAATATGTTGCTGGGTGAACTGGGGAGATCTCTGGGCCCTGAGGCCTTTGCCCAGCCCATGCCCGGGATGTTGCTGGAGGCTCTTGGTGTCATCGCAAGAAAAGAAATCAAGGATGGACCAGACACATTGGTTGAGTGGCACAAGTGAAGAGTCTATAAAAGAGAGAGTACACTCTGGAGATGTGAGGGTGGGCAACCTCTAGGGAGAGCTGCCTCCAGGATTGGTCTCTATCCTGTATTGACTGTTGTTAACTAAGGTGTGGAATATTTATTACTCAGGTAGGGAATTTTTGGGAGAACAAGGTTTCATGTCTTTTCTCCCCTACTTGGTCAGGGTCTCTGGCCTTCTTTATCTTGGGTCTGTCTGGTTTGATCTGGCTCCTGTGGCCTTGTTTATGGAATGCTACCAGGACAGGTTGCTAACTTTTCTGATAAAGGGCCTTGACTTCCCCTTTGCTGACCTCCAGGCATCATGGGAAAGCCTAACTACCTGCCTACCCTAACAGATAGACTCTCCCTTTCATTTGAACTCTTAGAGACCATTGTAGGGTTATTAACTGACTTGATTTCAATATTGTGTCTCAGGAAATAGGGAGGCTTGAGGAGAGGGAGAGAGATGGGAACAACAAGTCAGTGGGACAATCACAACACACACAACATTGGTTAAGTTTGCTGTCATATGGGTTTGGTTCCTGGCACCTCAAAACAATTACAATAGTAACATCAAAGATCACTGATCAGGGGCGACTGGGTGGTTCAGTCGGTTGAGCGTCCGACTTCGGCTCAGGTCATGATCTCACAGTCTGTGGGTTCGAGCCCCGCATCAGGCTCTGTGCTGACCGCTTGCTCAGAGCCTGGAGCCTGCTTCAGATTCTGTGTGTCCTCTCTCTGCCCCTCCCCCGCTCACGCTTTGTCTCACTCTGTTTCTCAAAAATAAATAAATGTAAAAAAAAAAAATTTAAAAAAAAAAAAGATCACTGATCACAGATCACCATAGCACATATAATAATAACAACAAAGTTTTAGATGTTCTGAGAATTACTAAAATGTGACACAGAAACACAAAGTGAGCAAATGCTGTAGGGAAAATGGCGCAGATGGCCTTGCTAAATGCTGGGCTGTCACAAACTTTCAATTTGTTAAAAAAAAAAAATGCAGTATCTGCAAGTGCAATAAAGCAAAGGGCAATAAAATGAGGTAAGCTTGTACTTTAATTTCTAAGTGCTCTTTTTATTTTCTGTTCTTTTTATAGCATCATGTTCTTTTTTTTTTTTAATGGATGTAGTGCCTCTTAAGTCTGAAGACATAAATTATAGAGTTTTTAAAATGTTTTCTACATAACCCTGCATTGATGTTGATTCTTTTCAGTCTTTTTTCGGTTGGTTGTTTATATGTGGCTTCTCTGTCCTTTATGCAAGAGACGTTTCTCAGCTGTGTGGTGGTCCTTGGTGTCAATTCATATATAAAAGCCCTGCTCTACAAAGGTGCTTTGGGGACACGGGCAAGGGCTTGTCATCTGCTGAGCAAATTGTAAGATGATGGGACAAGGGCCCACTTAATTTGTCTTCTTCCTGAGAGTAACCTTCTCATTACTTGCTTGGGGGATTTACCAGTTTTCTTGGAGCCCAAAGGGGAAAGGAGGCTGGAAATCTTGATAATTTCTGTATATATACCTTCACCTAAACCTCTATTCCATATGGTATCTTTGTTTTCAGCTGTGGCTGGTATCCCTGAATCATGGTCCTTCAGGTTTGATATCTCAGAAAAGAAATAATTCTGCAGGTTCCAGGTTGGGAATGCGCAAGTGGAGAATGTTTCCCTGACCGTGTCTGGTGTGGTGGGGAATCTAGGAATCTAATTGCCTCCAGGACTTTTAACCTTCTCTTTTCAGCTCACACCATCTGGGATATCTGCTGCTTTCAATTCCTGAGCCTTTGTGAGGTTTTGCAGTGTCAATTAGGTTGCTTCCAGGCCTTGCCTCTGAAAACACTTGGGTTTCATTTTCCTCTGGGCTGTATGAGTCTTCATCAGTCCATCTGTTTAGTGCTGTATTAATTTCCTAGGGCTGTCATAATAAATTACCACAAACTGGGTGGCTTAAACCAATGGAAATTTATTCTCTCACAGTTTTGGATGCTAGAGATCTGAAATCAAGGTACCAGAAGGGCACCTGGAGGGCTCAGTCGGTTAAGCCTCCAACTTTGGCTCAGGTCATGATCTCATGGTTTGTGAGTTCAAGCCCACCTTGGGCACTGTGCTGACAGCTCAGAGCCTGGAGCCTGCTTCAGATTATGTGTCTCCCTCTCTCTTTGCCCCTCTCCTGCTCATATTCTGTCTGTCTGTCTGTCTCTCTCTCTCTCTCAAAAATAAAAAAACATTAAAAAAAGGGGGGGTATCAGAAGGTTGGTTTCTCCTGGGGACTCTGTGGGCTCCATGACTCCCTCTCAGCTTCTGGTGGTTGCTGCCAGTACTGGGCATTCCTTGGCTTGTACATGCATCACCCCAGTCTCTGCCTCCATCAGCACATGGTGTTCTCCCAGGGCCCAAATATCCCTCTTTTTAATAAGGACACGTTATTACATTAGGGTCCACTCTAATGGGTGCCTAAATGGGATGTCTCCCTATCAGATGGGTGCCCCAAATGTAGGGCGGAAGCCAGTGGTGGGGGAGGTGAAAGAATTCACCCAAGGCAGAACAAAGGAGGAGGTAGAAGTTTATTTGAATATACCACAAGGGAGTGACAGGCAGGACAGCAGGGGAGAGACTGTTGCAACAACAGCAGGGGAGAGACAACAGTGGGAGGGGGCTACTTTAAAACACACACACACCTTTTTTTTTTTTTTTTTTCAGAGAGAGAGAGAGAGCACGAGAGTAACATGGGTCAATCCCATGACCCTGGGATCATGACCTGAGCTGAAATCAAGAGTTGGATGCTCAACCGACTGAGACACCCAAGAGCCCTTTAAGGAGAGAGGGTGAGGAGGTATGGCCATGTATGGAATAGTCCCTTTTTTGGTAACTGTGCCTAGTTGTCAATAGCCCATTGGTCAGTTGGGACCTATGGATATTTCAGGTTGGGTCCCCTGATGGGCCTGTCTGTATTTAGCCAGGTGGTCACCATAGCCCTTTCTGTATTCCATTGCTCAAGTCTGTTTGCCTAAAAGTGTCTCCCACAATTATAACCTCATTCTATCTTGATCGTATCCGCACAGACCCTATTTCCAAATAAGGTCACCTTCAATGTATGTTTTGTGGGGACACAACTGACACATGTCATTCAGTTTCTAGATTAAAAAAATTCTTTTTAATGTTTATTTTTGAGAGAGACACAGCACAAGTGGGGGAGGGGCAGAGAGCGAGGGAGACAGAATCCGAAGCAGGCTCCAGGCTCTGAGCTGTCAGCACACAGCCTGACATAGAGCTTGAACCCACAAACTGCAAGGTCATGACCTGAGCCAAAGTCAGACGCTTGACCGACTGAGCCACACAGGCATCCCCAGTTTCTAGATGTTTGTGGGCATTTTTCTGTTGTCTCTTTTCCTCTTATCTTTGTTCTTGTGGGTCTATACCTCCTAACTTTTTTTTTCTTTACTTCCTCAGTTTTTTAAGTTTATTTATTTATTTTGGGAGAGACAGAGACAGCATGAGTGGTGGAGGAGTAGAGAGAGAGTGGGAAAGAGACAGAATCCCAAGCCGGCTCCGCACTGTCAGCACAGGGACTGACATGGGGCTCAAACTCACAAACTGAAATCATGACCTGAGCTGAAATCAAGAGTTAGACACTTAACTGAGTGAGCCACTCAGGTACCCTAGTTTATTTATTTATTTTGAGAGAGAGAGCACACATGAGCAGGAGAGAGGCAGAGAGAGAAGAGGGATAGAATCACAAGCTCATAGTGCAGAGCCTGACATGGGGTTTGAACCCAAGAACCTCTAGATCATGACCTGAGCTGAAATCAAGAGTTGGAGGCCGAACCCACTGAGCCACCCTGGCGCCCCTCCTCAGTTTTTGTTTTAGTGAGGTATCATACAAAGAGGAGGAAAGTGGATATTTTTAATATGCTGTGTTAACTGGAGGGTTTATTACTGCTATTTTTAGTTGAATCCTACCAGATTGGCAACTGAAACCCATAAAAATCCACTTACTATGCATACTTTCAAGTTCACAACCAAAACTTTGCCCTGAATAATAGTTCATGTAGGGGCGCCTGGGTGGCTCAGTCGGTTAAGCGTCCGACTTCAGCTCAGGTCGCGATCTCGCGGTCCGTGAGTTCGAGCCCCGCGTCGGGCTCTGGGGTGATGGCTTGGAGCCTGCTTCCGATTCTGTGTCTCCCTCTCTCTGTGCCCCTCCCCTGTTCATGCTCTGTCTCTCTCTGTCTCAAAAATAAATAAAAACGTTAAAAAAAATAGTTCATGTAATTTTGGGTTTTTTTTTTAATGGTTAAGATAATTTTGCAACCATTTTTGATAGAATGTAAATGAAGTTTCTATTTTAATTCAACGTTTGAAATTTAGTGTCTTTCATTCAGTTTGCACATTTATTCCACAATAATTTTATGGAACTGATTTTACCAAATTTGGTGTACTTCTTTAAAGTATCAGTGTCCACCATCCTGAAACAAAGCAATTATTGATAAAAGTTTTCAATTATCATTAAGTATTTTATTTATACAGGCACAGATATAGCAATTTTTGACTTTTTGACAGAATTCAGTGAGATTTAGCGTATCAAATTGTTATATAATAATGTAGTATTTACCATACACTGGTACTTTTCTTTATGCTTTACATGTATTGACTGATTTAATCTTCATGTCAATCCTTGCTAGGACAGCTAAGACTCAGAGAGGTCAAATGGGTTGTTCAAGTTCACACAGCAAGCATGGAGGTGGAATTCAAAGCCAAGTAGTTTGACAGTCCAGAGTACTCTCAACACTATGTAATATTGGCTCTGTAGCAATCAGTGGGATTTAGACAGCTACGTAATTGCACTGAATGAGATCTATAGTTCAGAGAAACACTTGTGTTTTTAAAAATTCTATATGAATTAACATAGGAAATTCATATGTAAAGGATGCATCTTTTTGGATATAGCCTTTGAACATCCCCTTATCCGGAAGGTGAACAGAGCTTTGGGTCCCTTTTTTTCCAAAAAAGAGGAAATGAGGCTATACAACAATTAATTATTTTCAGCTGCCTTCTTTAAGTTGGTTGACAGATTTCTTTGTCACTACTTGGGGGAAAATAACTTTCTTGCTTCCCAGGATGTGGGAGGAGGTCCTGAAAGGACGTGACCTCTGTTTGACTCTCAGGCTAGAGCTGGGCAATCAGAGGCTCCTCATCCTTTCCTCTGTCCTTGGAGTGTACATTATGCTTGCCTTTCCACACTAGCAGCTGCACCAAGGACATAGCCTTAAGATAGTAATGTGGTGTTGAGACCAGCTGGATGTGTATGTGACTAAGCCCATATAAGGTCTCTCTATAAACTTCAAGATTCTGGCAAGCAGTTGCAGAGATCTGCTTGTCTTGCAGCCATCCAAGACAAGCCTCATGTGTGAGTTCCCTTGCTTATTAAACCTGCCACCTACCAATTGAGTTGTTGTGGTGCACTCTGACTGGATGGGGGCTCGGGGCACGGGTGGTGAAAAGATCTGCCTGAGGCAGAACAAAAGAGACAGAAGTTTATCGAATACACGGCAAGGGAGCAGTGGGCAGGACAGCAAAGGAGAGACTGCCATGAGGCGATGGTGAGGGTCTATAGTTATAGGGTGGAGTGAGGAAGTATGGGAAGCTATGGAATTTTCCCTTCTTTTGGTAATCTTGGGAACTGTGCCTGGGTGTAAGTAGCCCATTGGTTAGAGCCTATGGACATTTCCAGGTGGGTCACTTACTAAGCCTGTTTGCATTCAGCTTGGTGGTCACTGTGGGTCCTTTTGCCTGGCTCAAGTTTCCATTGCTCAAGCCTGTTGCCTAAAAGCAGCCTCTACAGTAGTCTGTCTCTTATTATTTTTAAAAATGTTTTTAAATTTATTTGGGGGGAGGGGCAGGGAGAGAGAGGGAGAGAGAGAATCCCAAGAAGGCACCATGCTGTCAGCACAGAGCCTGACATAGGGCTGTATCTCACAACTGTGAGATCATGACCTGAGCCGAAATCAAGAATCGGATGCTCAACCGACTAAGCCTTCCAGGTGCCCCTGCTTCTTATTTTTAAGAAATAAAAGTGTGTTAGTGAGACAAAGCCAAGTTTCCCTCAAATTAAGCTACAATATGTCCATAGATTTGTATAAGATTGCTGACCTTGCTGGGGGAGAAAATTATATCTATTTGGATTATTTTTCTTTTTTTGCCAAATCGGGGTGATGTAATTATCATCACCATACTTTAAAACAGATGTTTTATTGTTGGTGTTGGTGCTGGTGGGCTTCTGTAGAAAAATCCTCTATATGAAGAAAGAAGTGATTGGTGATTGCTAGTGATGTAGAAAATGCTGGGGTTTGGAGCCTATGCCCAGGAAAGAATTCTTGAGACATATTTGGTGCAAAAAGGTGGTTTTATTAAAGCATGGGGACAGGACCTGTGGGCAGAAAGAGCTGCCCTGAGATTGTGAGATTGCAAGGAGTGACTGATTACTCACTTGGGAGTTGGGGAGGTAAAGGCCAGGGGGGAAGTTTCAAAAAGGACTTTCATATGCTGAAGAAGATTCACAGGAACCTGGAGGCTTAGCTATTGTCAAGCTAAGGTTGTTTTTCCTTCTAGCAAAAAGCATTAACATTAAGACAGTAGGGAGTTTCTGGAGGAATGAATATATATATTTACATATACTCTGCCAGCCTCAAGTATTTGTCATTGGGCTGCAGGTTATAAGTAAATTTAATTTTATGTACATTTCCTTCTGCCTTTGTTTCCCACATCAGGCAGGACCTTTGATTTTCCCTTAAATAACTCATACACACACACACACACACACACACACACACACACACACACACACACATATATTTAGTGAGAAATGTTTGTAAAAGAAGGTACATGGACATGGCTCTGTAGAATTCTAAAGAATGACAATTCAATACGGGCTACCAGAATTATAGAGTGACAAGTAAAATAAATGTCAAGATGACATAGTTCCAGGTTCTAAAACCAAATAAAATGATAAAAAAAAGACAAGGATCCTAACTACAATACAGTTTGAGAAAACACACACACACTGCTGCAGTAGTCACAATGAAATGTAGAACTCTTTTACAGCCAGAAGTTGCTGGGTTTAGGTTGTAGGCTATTAGTGATGAGGTTTTGGCGTGATGGTGGGGGTTCATGAGGTTTGGGGCTGATGGCCAAGAAAGAATTCTTGAAGATGTCTTTGATGCAAAAAAGGTGATTTTATTAAAGCACAGGGACAGGACCAGTGGGCAGAAAGAGCTGTGCTGGAGTTGTGAAGAATGACTGGTTATATAACATGGAGTTGGGGAGGTAAAGACAAAAGGAAGGCCTCCAAAAGGACTTTGATATGCCAAAGACGATTCCTAGGATACCTGAGGTCTTGCTGTTGTCAAGCTAAGGTTGTTTTCCCTCTAGTAAGGAATTAACATTAAGACAGTAGGGGTTTCCTGAAGAAATGTTATACTCCACATTTGCCTCAAGTATTTGTCTATGGGATGCAGGTTATAAGGAAATTTATTTCTACCTGCCATTTCCTTCTTGCCTTTGGTCACTATGGAGGGGTGATGATGTTGGGGCTCTAGGAAACTGAATCTACAGGTTTCTGAAGATTAGGCTATTGATAACATTGCCTTTTCTTGTAACTTACTAAGATATTTGTAAACTGATGGATATTTGTGTACTGTAGGACTGTGATCTGTATCACTTAACCATTTGTTTTCTTTCCTTTCCTTTGTTCTTGGGCAGCCAGGAGGGCCTGAGGGATATCACACACATCCCACAAGGGAGTGGGATGGTGTGAGGTGCTGGGGCATGGGGGGGAGGGGTGGTAATACTAGCTTGTATTTTGCGCTCAGCCTGCCTTATGGTCCTTCGTCATTAGTGAAACATGGATTAATAAAAGGATATGTAATCAAGCCTTCCCATGTATTCTTTAAAAGAGTGACTGATGCTATTATTCAGCTAACTTTAAGCTCCTGATGAAAGAAATTTTTAAAAAGTATTAAATAATAAATTTTTACATGCTTTCAAGACCACAGATGTCATCTAGCTTCTTAAATAAACACTTCTTGCTGCATTTGTTATGAGAGCTGCTGCAAATTAAAGACAAGACAGGATGCCACTTGGATCACAGGTCTTGGGACACAGCCATAGTCGGCACTGAAGCAGTATTCAGGGCATGACAACCACATAAAGTGGCACAGATGTAAGAATTACATCCTTAGACAAATCAATTCATAGGGCTCCGAATGGGGGAAATCATTCATCCTAGCAATCAAGGATGAGATGAATCCTGGTGACTAAGGCCATTGCCCACCTCTGGAGAATGACACCAGCTTTGAGAAGGCCCGGAGCCCATAGGGCATTCAGATACCCAGCCTATCCTATAAAAAGGACTCCTTTCAGGAACTATTGATCATTGAAGACCCAGTTAGGGACATCCAGATCTGGAGGAAATGGAGAGATGGGAAAGGATAATTTTTGTCTAAATTGCCAGATTACAACGCAGCAGAAGCTTCAGGCAGAGCTGATCCCAGGCAGCTGCTACACTGATGGGCTGCAGATGAGCTGTTACATTAACCTTTGACACCACACACAATCCTCTCTGTGACCACTTGACCCTGGCAAACTACCTGACTAATCAGTAACCAAACTCTGGTCTGCCTGACTATGCTTAATGGACATCAGTAGCCCTGAGACTGTGTAGCCTTTAGTTAGCACTAGGTGGATGATCCAAACACATCTTAAAAAGCCTTCAAAAGGTCCCAGACCTTCACATATACACTGGATGAAACTGATTCACCAATCCAATTTTTATATCTTGGAATCTAGTTCCTAGAACAAACAAGCACTCAATATTTGCTCACTAAATATTAGTTGAGTGGCTGATCTGCATTAGTGTTCAGAATAGCAATCACCATTATTAAATAGTTACTCATCCTTCCTTTCCTCCTTTCCTCATTTATTTGTTTGAAACATTTATTAAGCAGCAGTTATGTGTCAGGGCTATGTTAGGCACTGGGGAAACCAAGATAATGCAATTGCTCTGTTCCAGGAGCTCACAGTCTACTGAAGAGTCCTGTAGACATCATGTAGTCAGCATTCCTGATATTCACATCAAAGAGGTATAAAAAATATGTAAGTCATTATCATACCCCAGTCTTCCAGACACCCTGCTCCAGATCAGTCTCCTTAAAATAATGACTCCAACCATTTTATTCTTTGAGTATCACAGAGTTGATCAGACCTAAAATTCTGAGCAACTATTGTTACCGTCAGGAAATAGTAAATGACACAACAACAAAGGGCAGTGTTGGAAAAAACAACCTCAGTTGATACCAGTTTACTAGTTGATGTTACAGGGAACTTCACAAGCAGCGGCCAAGATCAAGAATAGGGAAAACAGCCTGGAAATAGGAGGTGGAGCAGTTACTAGAAGGATCCAATCAAATTCTGCCAATAATATCTATCTTGTATAAGGCTGTTCTCTCCTCACCCTCTAAGTTAGTTTTTTCTGAATATAAATTTATAATATACATTAGTTTTAGAAAATTTGAATAGTGTGAAAAAATAAAAAGATAATTACTATATCCCACCTCTTAGGAGCAAACTCAGCAAACATTTAGTATATTCAGTGTTTTCCTACATGTTTCTTATATTTTTTTACATAATTAAGATATACTACACATACAATTTTGTAACTGCTTAAAAAATTAAGCTTTATAACAAATACTGTTAAAATGATTCATAAATATTTCAATGACTGCATAAATATGCCATTTGACAACATAACTATTCTCTTAGTAGTATGTTTTCACTATTCTAATTTTTCATTACTCTAAATAACTATGGTCAACATCTCAATACATAAAGCTTTAAAATATTTTGGAATATTATCTTTTAAAAATTTTTTTCTTTTTAAAAATTTTTTTAAAATTTATTTATTTATTTTGAGAGAGAGAGAAAACACGAGTGGGGGAGGGGCAGAAAGAGATGGGGACAGAGGATCCGAAGCAGGCTCTGTGCTGACAGAAGCAGTATATGAGAGTGCTCTTTTGAAAATAGCATTGAATATTTTCATTAAAAATAATTTTTGCTAGGGGTGCCTGGGTAGCTCGGTTGGTTGAGCATCCAACTCTTGATTTCAGCTCAGCTCAGGATCTCACCATTGTGGGATTGAGCCCTGTGTCGGGCTCAGCACTGAGTTTTGAGCCTGCTGGGGATTCTCTCCCCACCCCCACCCCCTGCCCTTCCCCTGCTTTCACTCACTCTCTCTCTCTCAAAATAAATAAATAAACATTAAAAAAAATCTTTGTTAATAGTTTTGTATTTCTTTTGAAGTTGAACAGAGATAGGTAGGTATTCACCAAAAGTTTGTGCCCACATTTCCTTACCATTAATGTGTCCTAGGTAGGCGGCAGATATCCAGGCAGGCACTTTACTAACGCTGCATCTGGGTATGGCCAGGTGTTTAACCGTTGCTGATCGAATGTGAATAAAAGAGATGTATGTCATCCAGGCCAGATTTTCTCAAGAAGTGTGTGTGCTTTCTCCACTTTTTCTTCCCCCTCCGATAACTGGATAATGAGGCCCTGGGGGATATAACAGAGCCACGATGTAGAAGAAACCTGGATCTGTCAATCATTGCGGGGAGGAAAACCACCTGACAGGGACAGCTAACTTGACTGAACTGCTTCATGAGCAAGAAATAAACTTTTATAATATTGACCCATTAAAATGTCAGCATTGGGGCGCCTGGGTGGCTCAGTTGGTTAGGCGACCGATTTTGGCTCAGGTCATGATGTCGCAGTTTGTGAGTTCGAGCCCCGCGTCAGGCTCTGTGCTGACAGCTCAGAGCCTGGAGCCTGCTTTAGATTCTGTGTCTCCCCCTCTCTCTACCCCTCCCCTGCTCACACTTTGTGTCTGTCTCTCAATAATAAATAAACATTAAAAAAAATTAAAATGTCTGCATTAATTTGTTATGATAGCTAGCATTGTCCTCTCTTATATGGGTATCCACATAAAAGATTATCAGATATAGAAGGCACCAAGCTCTCCTTTTTATTATTTATTTATTTATTTATTTATTATTATTTTTTTTAATGTTTATTTATTTTTGAGACAGAGAGAGAGAGCATGAACAGGGGAGGGTCAGAGAGAGAGGGAGACACAGAATCCGAAACAGGCTCCAGGCTCTGGGCTGTCAGCACAGAGCCCGATGCGGGGCTCGAACTCACGGACCCTGAGATCATGACCTGAGCCGAAGTCGGACGCTTAACCGACTGAGCCACCCAGGCGCCCCAATTTATTTATTTATTTTTAAATGTTTATTTATTTTGAGTGGGGGAGGCTAGTGGTGGAGGAGCAGAGAGAGAGGGACAGAGAGAATCTGAAGCAGACTCTGCACTGTCAGCACAGAGCCTGACACAGGGCTTGAACTCACAACATGTGAGATCATGACCTGAGCCGAAACCAAGAGTTGGACACTTAACCAGCTGAGCCACACAGGCACCCCTCTTCTTTTTTATTTAACTGTAGAAGCCATATATATATATATATATATATATATATATATATATATATACACACACACACATATATGTATATGTATATACATACGTACATATACATATATATGTCATAATGAACATAATGTTTTACTTAAAAATTAAGAATAAAGGGGTGCCTGGGTGGCTCAGTCAGTTAAGCATCCGACTCTTGATCTCAGCTCAGGTCTTAATTTTGGGGTCGCAAGTTCAGGCCCTGTGTTGAGCTCCACACTGGGCATGAAACCTACTTAAAAAAAAATGAAGAATAAAATTGATGTTGAGGCACCTCAGTGGCTCATTTGGTTAAGTGTTGGACTCTTGGTTTCCACTCAGGTCATGATCTTACGGTTCATGGATTTGAGCTCTGCGTCAGGTTCAGGGCTGAGTGTGGAGCCTGCTTGGGCTTCTTTCTCTCCCTCTCTCTCTGCCTCTCCCCTGCTAGTGCTCTCTCTCTCTCTCTCAAAATAAGTAAATAAACTTTAAAAAAATTGAATAAGAGGGGCGCCTGGGTGGCTCAGTCAAACTTCCGACTTCAGTCCAGGTCATGATGTTGCAATTTGTGGGTTCAGACCCCACATCAGGCTCTGTGCTGACAGCTCAGAGCCTGGAGCCTGCTTTGAGTTCTGTGTCTCCCTGTCTCTGCCCCTCCCCCGCTCGCACTCTGTCTCTCTCTCTCTCTCAAAAGTAAATAAACATTAAAAATTTTTTTTAATAAAAAAAATATTTGAAAAAATAAAATTGATGTCTAACACCCATTGCATTTTTGTATACCCATCTATCCACCCATCAGTCTGTTAAAATATCATTTAACAGATATTCACTGGGTGTGAGATACTGTGAATTGGTCTCTGTAAGTTCCTAGACATATCCACAAAACCCCAAAATGATTTAGCCACCGTATACCACCCTACCTAGAATCAGTAGAAGTTCACCCAAGCAGACTTACCAGGAGCTCTTTCCTCAGGAAGGAAGTGAATTTTCATAATTATTCAGTTCATGCACTTCGGTATAGGTTACATCAGGGTTGGAAAGAGGGCGGCCATTGCACATGAGGGCAGTTTATGGGAAGAGGGTTCCATAGGCCAGAATGAACCAGTAGTGTACTGGTTATTAGAGTGGTCCATGGAAGCTTTGAGGCAAGAGAGATAAGAAAGCATCATTAGAGAGGTAGCCAAGACTGTGAGATGTGTGCGGAAATTAGATGAGAAGTAGGTCTTGCAGTTGTGTTTCAGGTCCTCAGATACTCAACAGGCAACATAAAAGAAACCTTCTCTGGTCCGTAACAAGGAACACCAGTAAATAAGTCAAGTTTAGAACAATATGTTTGTTTTCTATTACTTTCTGGTTTTGAGTTTGTATCTTAATAAATTGAGGTCTGCTGTCTTAGTCTGTTCGGGTTGCTATAACAGAATTTTGCCCTTACCCTGCACCCCCCCTTCCCCCCTACCAACTTATGTCTTTATCATGTGTCATCAACTCAGAAGTCTAAGTCCAAAGTCTCATCTAAATATCTAAATCAGATATGGGTGACACTCAAGATATGACTGATTCATCTTGAGGCAAATTCCTCTCCAGCTGTGAAGTCAAATGTGTTATGCGCTTCCAAAATACAATTAATTACAGGACAGGAATAGGATAAACACTCACATTCCAAAAGGGAGAAATAGGAAAGAAAAGGCTTGAGCAAGTCCAAACTTCAAATGTGAAATTGTTATAACTTAAGGTTTGAAAATAATCTTTGACTCGATGTTCAGCCCTATAGGACCTTTGGGTTGGAGGTTCTGCCTTCCAGACACACAGGAGTGTGGAATTTGCCACGTGGAATTTGAGTCCCCAAAGCTCTGGGTGACCCTGCCTCTACGGTTTGCTTGGCACAGCTTATGTTGTGGTTCTTGTGGATTGGTGCTGTGTGCCTGTGGCTCTCTTGATTGGGACCGCACAGTGGTGACTACCAGTCTGGGGTAATGAGGTAGTATTCACCCTCATGGTTCTGCTGGGCATTGCCCTAGTTTGGGCTCTCTGTGGTGTCTCCACTTCCATTGTGGTTCTTTGCCTGGACCCTGAGGTTCTTGGAGGCATCCTTAGAAATCTAGGAGGAGGCAACCATGTCCCCTAGGCTTTGGTGAGCCCAGTTTATGCTTCACCAGGGCCTGCTGGACCCCAGCCTGGGGTGCAGAGGAATAGGGTGTTGGAGTGGGGGGAAGCAGAGCCTATGCTGTAAGACGGCACCTGGCGGTGGTGGCCCCTCTTTTGAAAATGTTCTGCCCCAATGTACTCTGAGTCTGTACAGGAGGGGCAGTTCTGATGACCTCTAATGCCTTTCCATTGTCTTGGATATTGGTCTTGGCCTAAAAGAATAACAGAAGATAACAGATAACAGAAGTAACAGAAAATATAAATATTAGGTCTTTGACTCTGGTTCCTGCACAGGGCTTCTGAAACCCTTGTAAATTGCTAAGTCATAAGAGCACCATGAGCATATTTTGTTCTAATGTTGTGACTCTGGGTGGGCTCCTAGATGTGAGCTGATCACCAGAAAGACCAAGCCATGGTTAGAAGCTTGGAACTTTCAGCTGAGCTGGAAAAAGAGTTAATAACTGATCATGCCTAATGTTAAAGAACAGAAATTCAAGTGAGTAAATTTGAATATCTAATTGGCTTTATTAAGTGATTTATGAATCATGGTAGCATCCCTTCTAGCAAGTAGAGGGGAGCTCTGAGGAGTTGAACAAAATGGAAAGTTTTTATGGGAAGTAGGATAGGGCACTAAAGTCATTAATAAAAGAAAAGGAAGGATTGTTCCAAGCAAGATCATCTTTCCTTAGGGGGAAGTCTTATGCAGATTACTGTATATTCCTTAGGGAATTGAGAGGGCCCTGGCGACAGATTACTTCATTGGTGCTTATCAGAAAATTCCCGACTGACCACTTAAGATTTACTTTTCTGGGCGAGGTTGAAACTGCAGTTAGGTTAGGTGTTAAGCTCTGGTTTAGTGACATGGCCTGAGTGATGCCATTTTGGGCCTGTGGTTTTATTTTTAACATTATGTAAGGAGACCTCCATAAAATTCTAGTAGTAGGGGCTTCCGAGAGCTTCCAGGTTGGTGAATTCGTACATACTGGGAGGGTGGCACACCCCAACTCCACAGGGACAGAAGCTTCTGTACTCAGGACCCTCCCAGACCTCACCCAATTCATCTCTTCGTCTGGCAGTTCTTCTGTATCTTTTATCATATCTTTTAATAAACAGGTAAATGGTAAATAAGTGTTTCCCTGAGTTCTGTGAGATGTCAAATTAATTGAATCTGAGGAGAGGATTGTGGGAACCTCAGGTTTATAGCCTGTTAGTCAGAAGCAAGGGTGACAGTGGGGACTTGTGATTGACATCTGAAGTGGGGTGGGAACAGTCTTGTGGGAATGAGCCTTTAATCTGTGGGATCATATGCTATCTCTGGGTAGTGTCAGAATTGAGTTAAGTTATAGGACACCCAGCTGGTGTCTAGAGAACTGCTTGGTAGGAGAAATCCCCCCCACATTTGGTGTCACAAGTGTTGTGAGTGTGGCAGTAGTGTTAGAGTAAGGTAGACACACAGGAAGGAAGACTGGGTGTTTTCCCATACAACTTGTGTTTAGATGGCTGACTAATCTCCCCATTATCTGGAAGAATAGCTCCAAGCCTCTGTGGAGATAGCTGATTCATATTAATCTCTTTATCAAATTTGGCCATGCATTATGTGTTTTCTCCTGAATAGGCTTTTTCCCATTTTTTCCAATATAGATGGGGTGATCATTTTCCAAATCTTTAAGTTCTGCTCCTCTTTTAATTAATAATTCCATTTTTAAGTCATTTCTCTCTTCTTGCATTTTTTTTTTTTTTAGTTTAGTTTTTTTTTTTTTCAACGTTTTTTATTTATTTTTGGGACAGAGAGAGAGACAGAGCATGAACGGGGGAAGGGCAGAGAGAGAGGGAAACACAGAATCGGAAACAGGCTCCAGGCTCCGAGCCATCAGCCCAGAGCCCGACGCGGGGCTCGAACTCACAGACCGCGAGATCGTGACCTGGCTGAAGTCCAACGCTTAACCGACTGCGCCACCCAGGCGCCCCTCTCTTCTTGCATTTTACTATAAAGCAGTCCAAGAGGGATCAGGCCATTCCTTCTATACTTTGCTTAGCTATTTCCTTAGCCAAATACCCAATTTTATCATCACTTTCCAGTCTACCTTCCATAAAACATATGAACACAATTCAGCCAAGTCCTTTGCCACTTTATAACAAGGATGGTCTTTGTTCCACTAATATGTTCCTCATTTCCATCTGTAATCTCATCAGAATGGCTTTTCTTGTCCATATTTCTACCAATGTTTGTTCAGGATTATGTAGGTATTCTCTTAAAAGACTGTGGCTTTCTCTTCTTTTCTTTCTGGATTCATACCAGAATCAACCTTAATGGTCTGTTCTTGGCAATGTAGACTTTTTCTAGCATGCACCCCAAAATTCTTCCAGCTTCTACCCAATACTTGGTCCCAAAGCTGCTTCCACATTTTTTATGTGTTTGTTAAGGACATTACACTCTTGTTGTCAATTTCTGTCTTACTCTGTTTGGGCTGCTATAATAAAATATCACAAGTTGATGACTTATAAACAGTGTAAATTAATTTCTTTTAGTTCTGGAGGCTGGGAAGTCCAAGATCAGGGTGCTGATAGATTTGATGCCTGGTGAGAATACACTTCCTCATTGATAGCCATCTCTCATTATAATCTCACATGGGAGAAGAGGCAAGGGAGCTTTCTTATGCCTCTTTTATAAGGGCACTAATTCCTAATCACCATCCAAATACCCCCCTCCCACCTCTAATACCATCACACTGGGCATTTAGATTCGCAACATATGAATTTTAGGAGGACACTGATACTCAGTCTACAGTATCTGCCAGATAAATTGTTTCTGGATAAATGGAAACTTCTTTTCTCATTTAACATTTGGGAAATTTGAGTCATGGAAATAGGTGGTTTTCCTTTTTTAAGGTACACATATTTTCTCACTGCTGCAATAGCTCCTAAATTCCAGGCCTTTCCTTCTGGTAAACTACGGCCATGAAATTGATAAAAATGACTTCAGACACTGTCTGCCAAATAAAGAGGTGAATTCTTTTCCTTCTATCCTTAGGCTTTATTTTCTCTTTCTAAGGGAATATATATTTGTCATAGAGCTGTTTATTCCCAGGGCTCTTAGACTCAAAGCACATTGCCATGGCTATAGCTGCAGTAAAACTGCTTCTTTATATGCTTTTCTGCTTAGATCAGGGAAATTTTGTTGGATTAAATTAGCCACAGGAGGGCTCTATTGCAGTTTCTGGGAAAAAAAAAATCTACAGTTGTATTTTTCTGGCACATAATTGTATCTCTGTAGTTTTCAGTGGGTCAGACCTATTTATAAAGGTGGAATAAGAAGCCAGGCTATGTAGCCCAGGTACATTTAGAATGTTCATTAAAAATTTCAAGGAAATTTCTAGAAAATGAGAGTATACTTCTGTTGGAAATAGCATAAAAATGAGACTTGAAATGATAAACTCTGACTTATTTATTTTATTTTTATCTTGGGCATTTAAAATTCCATCATAATAGTTCATATTTAGGATATGTAATTTATACATGTTTGATGCATGAAAAATACACTTGCAGTTACGCATTTTTCTTTCTGTCAACCCAAAAGACTTTTATTATAATCCAGTCTGACAGGCCAGATGTTGCATGTCTTTATTTTCATCTATAACAGTGCTTCCTAACATGTGTCTACAGGACGATAATAGCTATTACAAGAAGAAAAGTATGGGGACTTCCAGGTGAAATAAAACTGAAGGCAATTCCTTACTGCAGAACTTACTAGTACCTCTGAATCTCCTAAGGAGGCATTTCATGTATATTTGCTGCTCTTCTTTAGTGACTGAAAGCAAGGTTTCAAACATTACTATATCAGAAAAAAAATGCCTGAAAAGAGAACCCCAAATCTGAGACCATACCTAGAGAAATGGGGAGAACCCCATGGGAAATATAAATTATTCTATGCCGATGCCTTTGGAATTTCCTCCTGTACTTCAGTCACAGGAAAAGACCTACCAACCCCTATAGGAGTTACAGTATAGGGCCAGACCCAGTAACAATCTAGACACTCCAAGTTTTGAAGTTCTAACTCATTCTGCAGCTGTTAATGGCTGCACTTACCATTTCATTTCTTTCCTTAAAATTAAAAAAAAAATTTAATGTTTATTTATTTTTGAGAGAGAGAGAGACAGACAGACAGACAGAACAGGAGTGGGAGAGGAGCAAAGAGAGAGGGAGACACAGAATCCAAAATAGGCTCCAGGCTCTGAGCTGTCTGTACAGAGCCCAATGGCGAGCTTGAACTCATGAACCGCAAGATCATGACCTGAGCCGAAGTTTCACATTTAACCAACTGAGCCACCTAGGCGCTGCACCCCCCCTATTTTTTAATGTTTATTTATTTTTGAGAGAGAGAGAGAGAGAGAGAGAGAGAGAGCGAGAGCAAATGGGGGATGGGCAGAGAGGGAGACACAGAATCCGAAACACGCTCCAGGCTCTGAGCTATCAGTACAGAGCCCAATGCAGAGCTTCAACTCATGAACCCCAAGATCATAACCTGAGCCAAAGTCGGACGCTTAACCAACTGAGCCACCTAGGTGCATCTCATTTGTTTCTTTTTAATTTGGAAAAAGAAAAAAAGATAGTAGCTAGGTAGTCTAGTAAATGCAAAATCTCAGTGATATGACTATGAGGATTAAAAGTACATTAGGTCTAGGGCGAAAATGGTCATGTAGGAAAGAGTTGAAGGAGCAGCACAATTAGTTGTTGTGTTTTGAAGAAAACTCACTAGACCCCCTCATTTCACAAGTATATCACTCTCTATAAGTCAAACATAACGATAGATAATATACACCTAAAAAAAATAAAAAGACTTTTTTATTGGTTAAATGGCAGCTTATATCACACTTCCTAAGACCTCACTGAAAATCATAATTGACTGTTTTTCTCTGAGCAGATAAATGAGTTTTTCTTAGTTGTGATAGATCTTTCCTCTAGGTCACCTCACTGTTATTCTCTAGTATTTCCCCTCTCTCACATGTCTCCCTGCTCACACTCTTACCCTCTAAACACACTACAAGATTAAAAAAGCAGCCTGCCCTACCGAAGACTTTTGATTGGCATTTTTATTTATTTGGGTTGTGGAAAAGGAGAGTCATGTCCTGAGGATGAGCTGTCCAGACACCTGAATGCAGGACTGTGTAAATAGAAACTCTCCTCATATAGGAGTTGTCAGATCAATTCCTAGGGGCATAAGAAAGAAAGAGGTGAAATAAACACAGGCTTGAATTCAAGACAAACTTGTGGTCAGCACTAGGGGAGATGGTAGACACAAATGGGACAAATAGCTGCCAGACGTGCTCTTCTGTTAGAGGTTCTTCCTAAAAGCTACTCACATTTGGAGATAATTGAGTCCACTGTTCCACCAAACATTTCTGTCATCTTCCAATACCTCATGCTGAGCTTATTCCCTCCTGTCAAAATGGGATGTCCTGTTAGCCCATTCTTTGACCACCCTTTACCTTTCCTCACTTTGTTTTCTTATTTGTATTGTTCTCCACCTCCACCTCCCATTTTGGAAAGTACTCTCCAAGGTTCTAAAGTAGACAATGTTTGAGTCCCTGATCTTCTCTTCTCAGCTATGGGAACTTGAATGAAATTACTTGATATCACTAGCTTTTAGGTTTCTCATATGTAACTACAGATAATAATAGTACCTATTTTGTAAGGTTGTTGTAGGGTTTAATAGAAATATGTGCATAAAACACCATATTGAGCTATTATTATTATATGGCCTTCAAGTTTCAAATTTACATTCTATGTCCTCATGAAGTCTTCTCCAATCCATGTTGGAAAAGATAGTTTCCTTTACTAATTTCCTGCAGCATTTACTATTCTCATGACCATAGGGCCGTAGTATACACGGTGTTGTGGTCTACTTATTTGTGTGCATGTTTTCTCATCTGAACTAGATGGAAAATTTCTGAATGGCAGAGAGCCGTCTTTTGCAGTATCCTTAGCACAGTGCTCTGTAAATAGAAGACATACCATAAATTGTAATTAAATCAAAAGACCAAATGGATATTTTATTTTATTTTTATTTATTTTAAAAATTTATTTATTGTTTAATTTACATCCAAGTTAGTTAGCATATGGTGCAACACTGATTTCAGGAGTAGATTCCTTAATGCCCCTTGCCCATTTAGACCATCCCCCCTCCCACAACCTCTCCAGCAACTCTCTGTTTGTTCTCTATATTTAAGAGTCATTTATGTTTTGTCCCCCTCCCTGTTTTTATATTATTTTTGCTTTCCTTCCCTTATGTTCATCTGTTTAGTATCTTAAATTCCTCATATGAGTGAAGTCATATGATATTTGTCTTTCTCTGACTGACTAATTGCACTTAGGATAATACCCTCAAGTTCTAGCCACGTAGTTGCAATTGGCAAGATTTCATTCTTTTTGATTGCAGAGTAATACTCTGTTGTATGTATGTATATATATATACCACATCTTCTTTATCCATTCATCCATCGATGGACATTTGGGCTCTTTCCATATTTTGGCTATTGTCAACAGTGCTGCTATAAACATTGGGGTACTTGTGCCCCTTCAAAACAGCACACCTGAATCCCTTGGATAAATACCTAGTAGTGCAATTGCTAGGTTATAGGGTACTTCTATTTTTAATTTTTTGAGGAACCTCCATACTGTTTTCCAGAGTGTCTGCACCAGTTTGCATTCCCACCGACAATGCAAAAGAGATCCTCTTTCTCCTCATCCTCACCAACATCTGTTGTTGCCTGAGTTGTTAATGTTAGCCATTCTGACAGGTGTGAGGTGATATTGTGGTTTTGATTTGTATTTCCCTGAGGATGAGTGATACAGAGCTTTTTTTCATGTGTCAGTTGGCCATCTGGATGTCTTCTTTGGAGAAGTGTCTATTGATATCTTTTGCCCATTCTTCACTGGATTATTTGTCTTTTGGATGTTGAGTTTGATAAGTTCTTTATAGATTTTGGATACTAACCCTTTATCTGATATGTCATTTGCAAATATCTTCTCCCATTCCATTGGTTGCCTTTTAGTTTTGTTCATTGTTTCCTCCACTCTTCAGAAGCTTTTTATTTTGATGAAGTCCCAATAGTTTATTTTTGTTTTTGTTTCCCTTGCCTCTGGAGATGTGTTGAGTAAGAAGTTGCTGCAGCCGAGGTCAAAGAGGTTTTTTCCTGCTCTCTCCTCTAGGATTTTGATGACTTCCTGTCTTACATTTAGGTCTTTCATCCATTTTTGAGTTTATTTTTGTGTATGGTGTAAGAAAGTGGCCCGGGTTCATTTTTCTGAATGTCACTGTCCAGTTTTCCCAGCACCATTTTCTGAAGAGACTGTCTTTATTCCATTGGATATTCTTTCCTGCTTTGTCAAAGATTAGTTAGCCATATGTTTGTGGGTCCATTTCTTGGTTCTCTATTCTGTTCCATTGATCTGAGTGTCTGTATTTATGCCAGTACCATACTGTCTTGATGATTACAGCTTTGTAATACATCTGGAAGTCCAGGAGTGTGATGCCTCTGGCTTTGTTTTTGTTTTTTTTCTCTCAAGATTGCTTTGGCTATTTGGGGTCTTTTCTGGTTCCATACAAATTTTAGGATTGTTTGTTCTAGCTCTGCGAAGAATGCTGGTGTTATTTTGATATTGCATATTCATATTGCATTGAATATGTTAATTGCTTTGGGTGGTATCAACATTTTAACAATGTTTGTCCTTCCAATCCAGGAGCATGGAATATTTTTCTATTTCTTTTGTGTATTCTTCAACTTCTTTCATAGCCTTTCTATAGTTTTCAGTGTAAAGATTTTTCACCTCTTTGGTTATGTTTATTCCTAGGTATGTCATGGTTTTTGGTGCAATTGTAAATGGAATCAATTTCTTGATTTCTCTTTCTGTTGCTTCATTATTGGTGTATAGGAATGCAACTGATTTCTGTGCATTGATTTTATATCCTGTGACTTTGCTGGATTCCTGGATCAGATATAGTAGTTTTTTTGGTGGAATCTTTTGGGTTTTCTACATAGAGTATCATGTCACTGCAAAGAGTGAAAGATTGACTTTCTCCTGGCTGATTTGGATGCCTTTTATTCCTTTGTATTGTCTGATTGCTGAGTCTAAGATTTCTAATACTATGTTGAATAACAGTGGTGAGAATGGACATCCCTGTCATGTTCCTGATCTTAGGGGGTAAGCTCTCAGTTTTTCCCCATTGAGGATGATATTAGCAGTGGGTCTTTCATATATGGCTTTTATGATCTTGAGGTATGATCCTTCTACCCC
The DNA here is from genome assembly GCF_018350195.1 of Panthera tigris. Taxonomy (NCBI): domain Eukaryota; kingdom Metazoa; phylum Chordata; class Mammalia; order Carnivora; family Felidae; genus Panthera; species Panthera tigris. The sequence continues at coordinate 58,544,488 of NC_056663.1, read as the reverse complement.
TACTTTCTTGAGGGTTTTTATCAAGAAAGGATGCTGTAGTTTGTCAAATGATTTCTCTGCATCTATTGAGAGGATCATGTGGTTCTTGTCCTTTCTTTTATTGATGTGATGTACTATATTGATTATTTTGCAGATATTGAATGAGCTCTGCATCTCAGGTGTAAATCCCACTTGGTCGTGGCGAATAATTCTTTTAATGTGTTGTTGGATCTGGTTGGATCTGGCTAGTATCTTGTTGAGGATTTTTGCATCTATGTTCATTAGGGAAATTGGTCTGTAGTTCTCCTTTTTAATGGGGTCTTTGTCTGATTTTGGAATCAAGCTAATGCTGGCTTCATAGAAAGAGTTTGGAAGTTTTCCTTCCATTTCTATTTTTTGGAACATATTCTAGAGAATAGGTGTTAACTCTTCCTTAAATGTTTGGTAGAATTCCCCTGGAAAGCCATCTGGCCCTGGACTCTTGTTTTTTGGGAGATTTTTGATTACTAATTCGATTTCTTTACTAGTTATGGGCCTGTTCAATTTTTCTATTCTGTTCAAATTTTCTATTTCTTCCTGTTCAGTTTTGGTAGTTTATATGTTTCTAGGAATTTGTCCATTTCTTCCAGATTGCCCATTTTATTGGTGTATAATTGCTCATAATATTCTCTTATTATTGTTTGTATTTCTGTAGTGTTGGTTGTAATCTCCCCTCTTTCACTCTGAATTTTATTTATTTGGGTCCTTTCCTTTTCCTTTTTGAACAAACTGGCTAGGGGTTTATCAATTTTGTTAATTCTTTCAAAGAACCAGCTTCTGGTTTCATTGATCTGTTCTACTGTTTTTTGGGTTTTGATAGCATTGATTTCTGCTCTAATCTTTAATTATTTCCTGTCTTCTGCTGGTTTTGGGTTTTGTTTGCTGTTCTTTTTCTAGATCTTTAAGTGTAAAGTAAGGTTGAGGTATCTGAGACCTATCTTCCTTTAGGAAGGCCTGGATTGCTATATACTTTCCTCTCATGACTGCCTTTGCTGCATCCCAGAGGCTTTGGGCTGTGGTGTTATCATTTTCATTGGCTTCCATGTACTTTTTAATTTCCTCTTTAATTTCTTGGTTAGCCCATTCATTCTTTAGTAGGATGGTCTTCAGTCTCCAAGTATTTGTTACCTTTCCGTACAATAGCCAGTGTTCATCTCAACAAGTGCCCTCCTCAATGCCCACCACCCACTTTCCCCTCTCCCCCAACCCCCAAAATGGTTTAGTGTTGATCTGGCTACATTTCAGGGATGAGAGATGCAAAAAAATCTTCCATGTTGTTCCACCATCTTGGCCCCTGCCAAATGGATATTTTAATGAATTGGTTGAATGGATCATGATTTAGGTAGTCAAAAACCAGTTTGGCTGCTCTTAATCCATCACTCACGTGGAAGAATAAAAGTGTTGGAGCAGTAAAAAGGATTTTTGGAGAATTCAGCTCCTGGGGACCCAAAGATATCTAATGAGTGAATGCTTAGGTGTGGTAGTGGGTGTCCAGAAAGGAGAGAGCAGCAACAAGCCCAGCATGCCTTATCCAAGATGCAAGACTGTAACCTTTTAATTAAGATTGAAATTTTAACTTATTGCACCATCCTGTACATATTCATTACTGAATAAAGAATAATTTTTAATGACTTGACATTGCTGGATGACTTTTTTAATTTGATAGTGATTAAAAGAGTTTTTATCCAAATGCAAGGGGAAGAGCTTGCCCCAAGAGTGAATTTGAATGGTCATGTAGGAAAACAAAGTTGTTTTCTGATTTTACTCCAGGGGTCCCACTGCTAACGTAATGGTTTTGAGAAGTGGACTTAGTGTCAACCTTGGTTTGTAGAACAGCAACTAGAGGTAGAAGAACTTGCAGAGAAAGGTACAAAAGCTGTTAGAGGGAAGTAGAGGTCATGAAAGGGTGACCTACTCGTTGCAGAAATGCTGTTGCACGGCCATCAACTCAATTCCATCCAATGGCCTTGATTGATGTAGAGGATGTGGATGGTTACATATATGCGTATCTTTTACTTCTCTCTCTTCACCCCACACTGAGGGATAGATCTCGCTCATCTCCTCCTACAGTTGCCACCTTGAGTCACTGCCCAGCTTTTGCTTCTTGGGCCCTATGGCACAAAGCAGGAGCAAGCACTCTAATTTACCAGACCAATTTATCAGGAAAGTTCTGATTCTCCCAAATCTTGATTAGACTGCTTAAAGAAAAAAAAGTTTCTATTGAGATGTAATTGTCAGTTGCTATGGTATTCTGTGCAAATACAAGTTCTTTTATTCTGTGGAAAGCTTTCAGAGAAGTCATCACACAGTGTCTGTCACAGAATGAATTGCTATTAAAACCAGTTTGTTTATAGGTTACACCTCCAGCTGGCAAGCCCTTGAGATTTTTATCATTTATATTAGCTGCACCTGAGATCCATTTGAGACCAGCACTCACAAATTATCACATGTGAAATTGTCAGCTCTCAGTTAAGTGTTTATTGGGATGGGCTTGGGGAGGAAAAGATGCATTTTTGGGAACTGGCAAAGATAGGAACTAGGTAAACTTGTTTTCTTTCCATGCCAAGGGATTTGAGTTATAATTACAGGAACAAGGTTTGATTATAGCATCTGAATAAGTGGCCAAAGGTAGTAACTAAGTTGATATGTTTTTTTTTCATCTCTTTGACTTCCTTTTTTTTTTTTTTTTGGTTCCTTATTATTGCCTCTCCAGTCCCCACTGGCTCCTATTATTTCCTATTTTAGAGCCTTGGCAGAGTTTGTAATTTCTGGGTAGTGGCCCCTATTCCAGATTTTCTGTCCTTCTATGGTAATTTACCATTGCCAAAAGAACAGCTAGGGAAGATATAAATCCAGCTCAGGCTATTGAAGAGTGTTAATGGCCAAATGCATGACATTTGGGGCTTGAGAGTACTGTTTTTTAATTGTGATGGGAAAAATAAACTTTGGAAGATAGTAGTGTGGCATAGGTCTGTCTCAGCTTGAGCCAGCGCCTACGGCATTAATTCTCACTAGGGATTTGGCTTGGGGGAGAGTGGTATCTGTGGTGAGGGAAAGATAGGAATGCCAAAGACAGCCTGATATTTGTTAAGCAGTAACATTTCAGAGCACAGATTCTATAGACAGAAGGCACGGGGTCAGGTCCCAGTTTTAGCATTTAGTGCTTAATCTCCTATACTCCATTTGCAAAATGTGGGTGTTAGTAGTAAGTCTCTTTCAGGGGTGTTTCGAGTTAAGCTGCATAAAAGACTTCAAGTGGTGCGTGATACATTATGTCCTTTGTAAGTGCCAGCTAATATTATTATGTTTCTTTAGTCCTCTGCAGTGGACTCCTTTCTGAGCCAGGTAGGGAGAGGGACTGCAGGAGGGATTCTGGGAGACCCAGGGACTCTGGCAACACTGTGTTTATTTCCAATCAAAAAAGTGTACCCCAGAGAGGGAAAAAGAACTCTTTGCCTGACACTTTGAGGAACATACCAAACATGATTCTTTTTTTTTTTTTTTTTTAATGGAATGCTTCACGAATTTGCATGTGATCCTTGCACAGGGGCCATGCTAATCTTCTCTGTATCATTCCAGTTTTAGTATATGTGCTGCTGAAGCGAGCACCCAAACATGATTTTTGATTCAGTGACAACCCTGGGCTTTAGAACCTTCAGGGTTTCCCTTGGGAACATCAGGAGACAGTACAGCTTTCATGGAGGGACCAGCACCAATGTCCTTTTTGGTAAGGCAACCAGTGCTGGTGAGGGCAGTTGAAAGGGAAGAACTGGAGAGGCCTGTTTGTGCACACAGAAGTCAAGCCCTAATGCTCTCAGAGATCCAATAAGGGGCACTTTCGGGTGGCGAAAGTCCTGTATGCAAAAGCTGGCAAAGTCTTGGGAAACTCCAGTTACACAAATAAAAGCGATCTCACCAAATACACTGATTCTCAGGAAGAGTGTCTTGAAGACTTTTACATCTTTTCTTGCTATCTTATCTTTTTTTTTTTTATTACAAGGAAAAATTGATTAGAAAATTGTCTTCTTTTTAATGGTTCAGGTGAAGTGTCATATGAAAATAGCATTTTTTTTCTATCAAATGTGATCTCTTGATATTTTATCTTTATCTGCTACCTAAACCACATGGTTGTTTCCACAATATCTGGGATTTAAACATATTATTAGTTCTGCCTATGGGAACTGGAAAACAGGCTGAGAAGGTATTTACTTACTGCCTCTACTCAGGGTTTCGAGCTCATTCTTGTGGATGCTGCCTCAAATTTACCATCCTTGCTCTCCATCTTTAAAATTTTTTTTTTAATGTTTATTTATTTTTGAAGGAGAGAGAGACAGAGCATGAGCAGAGGAGGGGCAGAGAGAGAGGGAGACACAGAATCCCAAGCAGCTTCCGGGTTCTGAGCTGTCAGCACAGAGCTGGACGTGGGGCTCAAACTCACGAACTGTGCCTGAGCCGAAGTTAGTTGCTTCACTGACAGAGCCCCCCAGGCGCCCCTTGCCCTCCATCTTTAATATTACTCAATTAATAGTGTCATTGGAAATGCTGACACAAATATTGTTAGCAAAGCCAAGATAATCATTGGAGCAATGATTGATACCTCTGTGCTTGCTGATGATATAATTTACTTAGCAGGTTTCATCTCAGTGCTAGGTAAACATAAAGCTGGTATGAACATGAGCCTGGGTATGCGTCTGTCATGTGTTCCTTGTTGAATGAATGAACTGGCTGTTGGTGCTTGAGGATTGATCTTGTCTTTGCTGTCCTAGTCAGGCAAGATCTGTGATCAGTGTCTTAGAGTTTAACATGTAATTGCTCTCTAAACAATTGCTTCATACATTCTAGTATTCTCTTTCCAGATAGACGATCATTTCTTGGAAGCAAGAGTCTTTTTACACTTCATAGTTATTTCTGCAGTATTTAGCAGAGTCCAGAACATATAAAGGCTTAATAAACATTTAATTGCTTCTGAAAAAAAAAAAAGTGCAGCAAAGGAAAAAAAAGAGTGCAACCAAGCAAACATTTTCTCCTTTCAGTTCAGGTAGCATTTATATTCCTCTTGCTCATATGCTATTTCTGCTGTAAGAAGGGATTAGCCTTATCTATTTTCCCTTACTTCTCCACACCTGCCATCAGAATGTGGCTGATGTGGACTTTTTCCACACTAGAGAAGATACTGCTGCCATGTCGATAATATTGAAAGAAGGAGTGAGGATTTATAGGAAAGTTGGTTGTAAGAAAGAAACACCCTTTGCATTGTGAAACTCAGATCTATTGTGAGTCAGCAGTGATGGTGAAAATACACAGAATGCAATGGTAGTCTAATGGGTCTGAATAACATCAGACTGATGCGTAAAATGAACATGTGGTGGAACAGAATGCAGAAATGAGAAACAAGTTTCTACAGATGGATCCTTATTAATTTATACAATAAGTGTACCTCTTTGTGTCCCCATTTCGTTGGAGCAAAGTTTTGCTAACCATGCAAATATTAGACATTTACTTGCATAATTTCCCTTGTGTATTTTTACATACACTACATTTTGAAAATGCAATTGAGAATTGGATTTTTCTCACAATTGCTCTCTTTTACTGTTTTGACACAGAAATTATTGTTAATAGACTTCTCCATGAGGATTATGCCTTTCTTTCCAAATGTTGAACACAATGTTAAATGAAATGAGCAGGCCACGCAATTCCTTAAACACAAAAGCTATTCAGCCCTCCTACTCTTCTACTTCTGTGCAAGTGCTCCCTCTCAATCCTTTTCTTTTTCCTTCTGACTTTTACCAGTTCTGGGCAGGAGATCTAGGTCTGTTGATACCTCTCAACTCCCATCTGGGGGTGTGTTTTAGTTTCTGTCTGCCATAATAAAATACCACAGACTGAGTGACTTAAACAACAGAAATTTATTTTCTCACTGGTTTGGAGGCTGCAAGTCCAAGATCAGGTGCCCACAGTGTTAGTTTCTCCTGAGGCCTCTCTTGTTGGCTTGCATTTGGCTGCCTTTTCACTATTTCCTCATATGGTTGTCCTGCCTGTGTTTTCTGTGTCATGATCTTCTCTTCTTCTTTTTTTTAATGGTTACTTATTTTTTGGGTGCCTGGGTGGTTCAGTCAGTTAAGCGTCTGACTTCAGCTCAGGTCATGATCTCACAGTTTGTGAGTTCGAGCCCCACGTTGGGCTCTGTGCTAACAGCTCAGAGCCTGGAGCCTGCTTCAGATTCTGTGTCTTCCTCTCTCTCTCTCCCCCTCTCCCATTCATGCTCTGTCTCTCTCTCAGAAATAAATAAACATTAAAAAAATTATTAATGTTTACTTATTTTTGAGAGAGAGAAAGAGGGGCGGGGGGCGGGGAGGATCCAAAGGGGGCTCTACACTGACAGCAGAGAGCCTGAGTAAGGGGCTCAAACTCATGAACCATGAGATCATGACCTGAGCCAAAGTCAGACACAACCAACTGAGCCACCCAGGCCTCCCATGATCTTCTTTTCTTATAAGGACGCTAGTTATATTGGATTATGGCCCACCATTATGACCTCACTTTAACTTAATTATCTTTTTAGAGGCACTATCTCCAAATGCAGTCACAATCTAAGGTACAGGAGTTAGGTCTTCAACATTTGAATTTTTCAGGGACACATTCAGCTCATAACATGGTATTACTCGAAAATGTTGTGCCTGTCTAGTCTTGTTCTATTTAGAATAAAGATACATAAGGTCCATGCCTTATTTTTGAAGTATTAGAATTAGATGCCATCTTTCAAATACATAGAAATTATTTTGTTCTCTTAAATGATTAAACTAGTAATTTTCAGTGAAGGCAGGACAGCTCCTGGTAGCATTTTAGAAATTTTTTGGAAGTTTTTGGTTGTCACAATGATTGAGGGTGCTACTATGTAAGGCATAGCATCTGATTATTTTTGTAGCAGCTGTGTATCAAACTACATTTTAAAAATTACAACTTGTGGCACACCTGGGTGGCTCAGTTGGTTAAGCGTCTGACTTGTCTCAGGTCATGATCTTGCAGTTGATGAGTTCAAGGCACACGTTGAGCTTTGTGCTGTCAGCTTGGAGCCTGGAGCCTGCTTCAGATTCTGTCTCTCCCTCTCTCTCTGCCCCTCCCTTGCTCTCACTCTGTCTTTCTCTCTCTCTCAAAAAGAAATAAACATTAAAAAAAAGACTTTAAAAAATTACAGTTTGCTTTCTTTTTGTTTATATTTTGTCATTGTAAAATAAATTACATTTTATAATTTATATTATAATTAGGGCATTATATTAATTCGTAGGTAAGTTACCTATGAATTTTATATCAATATCATAATGGTGGTATTATAAAATATTTGTTTTAAAAAAGAGGTGTTGGATGGGGTGCCTGGGTGGCTTAGTGGGTTGACCATCAGACTTCGGCTCAGGTCATGATCTCACAGTTTGTGAGATCGAGCCCCATGTTGGGCTTTGCACTGATAGAGTGGAGCCTGCTTGGGATTCTCTTTCTCTCTCTCTCTCTCTCGCTTGCTCTCTCTCTCTCTCTCTCTCTGTCATTCTCCTGCTCTCTCCCTGTCTCTCAAAAATAAATAAACATTAAAAAAAATTTAAAAAAGAGGTGTTGGGTTTGATAGGGTTGAGACTCTCTAACTAGATGTTAACTTTCTTTTTTTTTTTTATTTTTTTTATTTTTTTTTTTTATTTTTTAAAAAAAATTTTTTTTTCAACGTTTTTTATTTATTTTTGGGACAGAGAGAGACAGAGCATGAACGGGGGAGGGGCAGAGAGAGAGGGAGACACAGAATCGGAAACAGGCTCCAGGCTCCGAGCCATCAGCCCAGAACCTGACGCGGGGCTCGAACTCACGGACCGTGAGATCGTGACCTGGCTGAAGTCGGACGCTTAACCAACTGCGCCACCCAGGCGCCCCTAGATGTTAACTTTCTTAAGGGCAGGGATATCTCTTACTCATTTTTGTTTCCCAAATTCTAAACCATCTATGGTACACAGAAAGTGTTCAATATATAGTTGTTAACTAAGTGAATGCTTTATTCAGATATTCTTTTATTGTTACCATTGTGGAAATGTTGAAAAAGGAGACATTTTAATATCTATCACAATTAATGTTTTCACTGATTTTTGAATACCTCTGGGTAATTTACTATTCATTAATAAATGAGAATAAAAGGCACACGAGATTGGTCATAGTGGTAGAAGGGGAGGCAGAAACTTACATGTCTTAGTGGCCAGAGGACAAGAGAATTTCCAGAAGGAGGGCAGTATTATACAACTCAATTCGTTGTTTTTGTGGAGATTAATTTATAGACTGAGAATTGCCTTGGTTTGCAATCAAATGAAGTTGATTTTGAATGTTTCCCTAAGTGGAACTTCTTGTAATCCCCATCCTTTGAATTCTCCAAAGAAAGGAAAGAGGAAAGATGATTAGGAGTCAGGCTTAAGAACCTCCTATTCCTTACTCCTTAGTAGGAAAAGAAGCAAACAAATAAAAAAACACCAGTTTCGTAATTCCAGTGTCACAGTTGTGTTCCCTGGTTAGTCGACTTTGAGTTCAGCAGGTAGAAAGTTGATCAGGGAGTACTCTCAAGATTTACACCTGTAGATGAGAAGGAAGGGTAGCAGGATTGTGCAAAGGAAGAAGCTGAACTGTAATGGAATCTTGACAAAAGTCTCAGTTGACCCCGGAGGGAGCACTGAAACCAAAGCTGTTTTGTTTTTTATTTTTTTTTAAATTTTTAAATTTTTAAATTTTTTACTTTTTATTTTTGTTTTGAAATTTATTGTCAAATTGGTTTCCATACAACACCCAGTGCTCATCCCAAAAGGTGCCCTCCTCAATACCCATCACCCACCCTCCCTCCCACCCCCCATCAGCCCTCAGTTTGTTCTCAGTTTTTAAGAGTCTCTTATGCTTTGGCTCTCTCTCACTCTAACCTCTTTTTTTTTTTTTTTCTGTTTTTTTGTTTTTATTTTTATTTATTTATTTATTTATTTGAAATTTATTGAACCAAAGCTGTTTTGAATTTTTCTAGGTTTCAGGGTAGAGGTTGGAGTTTTATTATTTTTTCTTATTTTTAGTTTTTTAATATTTATTTATTTTTGAGAGAGAGACAGAGACAGAATGCGAGCAGGGAGGGGTAGAGAGAGAGGGAGACATAGAATCCAAAGCAGGCTCCAGGCTCCGAGGTGTCAGGACAGAGCCTGATGTGGGGCTCGAACCCACAAGCTGTGAGATCGTGACCTAAGCTGAAGTCAGATGCTTAACTGACTGAGCCACCCAGGTGCCCCGAGGTTGGACTTTTAGATGCCATACTGACTGGTCACTGGGAGCAGGCTGCCCCAGGAGGAGAGTATGACCTTGAGTGAGCTGACTTTTCTCAGTTGAGAGTGATCTGCAGAGAGGGACTCAAATGAGATCAGTGAGCCGCCAGCCCTCCCAGCAGTCGGGGGTCTGGGGACTGCAGTCCTGAAGGAGCATCAGGCAGGCTCATCACAGTGTCCACTTCACCTCAGATCTGCTTTCCCAGAATTCTGCTTAAAACTGGCAAGTGCACAAGAGATTCAAGCTTGCAATGTTCAATGTTATAAGTAAAATGGGGTCGTGATACGGTTAGTCTCTCTGACTTGTGAAATCTTCCTATCTTCTCTACGGTCTTGGTCTTTCTTTCTTTCTTTCTTTCCTCCTTCCTTCCTTCCTTCCTTCCTTCCTTCCTTCCTTCCTTCCTTTGTCCATTTCTTTCTTTCTTTCTTTTCTTTCTTTCTTTCTTTCTTTCTTTCTTTCTTCAAGACCAATATGAAGAATGAGACATATACTAACATCTAAAATGGTCAGTTTAATGCCCCATCTAAAGCAGATGGAAGAACATTTCTTTCCTGTCCTAACAAAGGTAATTTCTTTCCTTTATAGAATTGAGGTGATAACGATGTATGATTCAGTGTGGGAATTGTCAGGACAATGAAACAATTTTGCTTAAACACTTTCCTCCAATCTGAGTTTGAAATGAATTACCAAGTTAAGCCACCAAACTGCATACTCAACTCCTTGTTCTCTTCATATTTTGTTTTCTGTTTCAACCGGAAGTTTTGTTTTCTCCTCTCTTCTTGTCAGATACTGTTAGGGAAATCCTCATGTAATGTCCTTAGATGATCTCCCACATTCAAATATGTTTTCCTCAGCTGAAAGACTTAGGCTCCTCATTCAAACTAATTCCAGCTCTCAGACAATTTAGAAGGCTGGTGTTTGTTTTCCTGACTAGAAGCTTTCTGCTTTGGGGCCAGAAAATCTATTTTGATTTCAATCCCAGCAGCTGAACAATTTGTGATACAATGGGCATAAAATAAGCAGGAAATTCAAAGTAATATTTCTCATGGTTTCGTTTGGCATAGAGGGCTTTCATTCTCTCTTCACACTAAGCATTGCTATCTATACAGAAAAACATACGAATTCTCTTTTCACTTCCCTTCATTTGTAGACCAGAATTATGGTCTACAGATTATGTTATATTGAAGATAATGTTCAAAAAGACATGTCCCATTTGTGTCCTGCTCAGGGCTTAAGCTGTTTCTTGAACATCCAATGTGTTAAACATAAATGTCTTTATTGGTTGGTTGTCTCTATCTATTCAAACCTTAGGCTTTGGTTTTTCCATGTCAGTTCTCTTGGTGTGACTTTGAAAGGCAGACAACCTTAGGGTCGTAAAACGACACAAAATAGGACCTGGCAGGGCACCCAGCAGCTTCAGAGAGAGGAGGTGGCGGAAGCTGCAGATAGGTATTTTTCTGTTTGGCTGTTTCTCTGACTCTTTAATTCAGCAGCATTTGTGAGATTCACCCAGAGTTTTGCATATAGGTGTAGATTTTTCACTGTCTTTGCCATGTTGGGGGTCATTTTAAGCCTTCTTTTCCCCTACCTCTAGCTTCTGTTTCATTAGCAAATGCTGGTCAATGTAATCTTCCAGTATATTTCTAAAATCTTTCTCCCTCCAGCCATCTCCTCAGACCCCACCCAGGCTCTAGCCAACAGTACTTGCTGGACTGCGACAGTTGTATTTTGATGAGTATCCTCACTTCCTCTCTTGCTTCCCTCCAATCCTGTCTACACATGCAGCCAGTAGGACCCCCCCCCCCCCAAAAAAAAAGCAGATTGTAGCGTGTCATGTTAGTCATGAACTTGAAACTTGAAACATTTCATGGATTCCCGGTGTGTATCCCAGTGGGGATAACGCTCAAAGCCCGTAAGTATGTAGTCTGCGAGGCCCTGCAGGACTGGCTTCTGCCTAATACTGCCCCTCTACCGTCTCCTGCCACTTTCTCCAGCCCCATTATGTGTGTCCAGTTCCTCAAAAGTAAAACACTTCCCTGTTCTCAACTTTGATGTATGCTATTTGGGGCGGAGGGGGGAATGTTATCTTTTCCTACTTGAAATAGTTTCCCACCCTTCCTTAATCTGGCCAATTTCTACTCAGTCATTTCTCAGAGAGGCTGCCTTCCCTGATGTACCTGGTTCCATTAAGTCTCCTTGTCATTTTCACTGACAGTGGTTGCCACATCCGACATATTACCGTATGATTGCTTAACGCTTCTCTTCCCAACGAGGCTGTGGCATTTATGGGGGCAACTCTGTTTTGGTTTTGTATCTGCAGTGTCTAGCACAGTGCCCAGTACGTAATGGCAGCCCCCAAATATTTTTGGAATGAACAACTAGTTAAAATGGAGTTTCAGGGAGTATGACAAAGTTTACCAGAAAATGTGTTAAGAGGGACTTTTCATTCACACCCTTTGATCTGAGACTTCTTTATCTGAAAATAGATAAATTTGGTATCAGGATTTCTGAGCACATTGTACCACAACAAGTCAATGTACGCAATCATTTGCTTAATGAGCTGCTTGGCCAAAGCTCAACCTTTCATTTTAGAGAAATATAGCCCTTAAATTAGAAGCAGCATGAACACTAAGCCAGAGTTCCAGTCTGAAACTTTAAAGCTGACTACATCCGTATGAATCACATCTATAGGCAACAACACTCATCTCAGCCCCCTGTTTATGCTCTCCTTCTCCACCACTATAGCAGATAGACAATCTATAATTTAGTAAGTAAATGTGCAGCGAATAAAATGACAGGTTAAGAAGCTGACCAAACTCTGGATTGCCGATGGCTTCTTAGGCCACAAGAGGGAGCTGTTTAAATTCTTGTTAAACACGAACAATTGAAAGAAGGGATTTGGCAATCACGAGGTTGGCCAGATGGACACCTATTTATATGATATTGACTCTGGAATTCCACTTATTTTTAAACTATAAAAATTTCAATTCTTTTTATCTGCAATGTAATTTGCATTTTAAATGGTGTTGTTAAAGGCAGAGAATTGTTTTTGCTTTAAAATCTAAGTTTAATTTAACTAGTGTGGAAAGTATAAGTATTCAACTAAGTGACCAAGAGATGAAAATACCTTTCAAAGTTAATCTTATTTTCTAAATACTTAATAAACAGCCTTAGGAAGGAAATAAGCTTTTCTTTAAAAAGTTGTGGTTTGTTTCAGGAATTAGTCTAGAGTCTATTTAAATATGTAAATATCTGTGCAAATTATCAGATTTTTAAAGAAAATTTTTTTATGTTTGTTTATTTTTGAGAGAGAGAGACAGAGAATGAGCAGGGGAGGGGCCGAGAGAGAAGCAAGCTCCAGGTTCTGAGCTGTCAGGGGCTTAAACTCACGGTGAGATCATGACCTGAGCTGAAGTCAGATGCTTAATTGACTGAGCCACCCAGGTGCCCCAGTCATCACATTTTTAAAAGAAATGTACAAATTGTGGCTTGAGAACTTATTTCTTAAGAACACTAGAGTCTAATTATAGACATATTTACATACCATGGATTCAATTATACCGTAGCTATAGACGTGCCAACATCCTGTTCACCCAGAGAATGCAGTTGAACTGCCAAAAGGGACAGGACCCATGGGCAGAAGTATCTTTTTCTAGTGAGAAGTTAGTCAGGGGGCCATACGTGCATTGTTCGGTATCAAATGATGAATCGTAATAGTAACACCACCAGTAACATTCACTGGGTGTTTACATAGGCTGCCAGGCACTCTGCTATAGCCTAGTTCATTAATTCCTCACAACCTTGTGAAGTAGCCACTAATACTATTTTTATTTTAGAAATGAGAAAACTTGAGGCTTAGAGAAACAGTGACATCACAAAGCTATTGAGTGGAGGAGCCATGACCTGAATCCCCTTTCAGGGTTAGTTTCCCTAAATGAATTCTACTCAGTTGGCAAATCTGACTGTGGGTCAAATCATTGGTCCTTTGGGTAGAATGCTTCTCACCCCATAATGGGTTAAACCTGTAAGTCATTATCCTTATTTTGAACACCAAGATTCTGCCAAGATTCTCTTCTTCCCCTAAAATGTTTTGTCCTAGGACGGGAGAGGAAAGCTTTTATAGTTGTATAAAGGACAGCTCTATCTGCAATGATTGTCGGTAAATAGAAAACGTGTTGAAGATGCTGGTTTTCTGCTGATTCACCCATGTGATGTCAAGCTACGTGGAAACACAAACTTACCTGAATCATGAAGAACACACACCATTTAATGCTAAAAGAGAAGTCATCAAAAATACTCTAAGCACATGACTTTTTAAAAAAATTCCTATGTTTTCCTGTAGTTGTCTAGAGCCTGAGTGTGTGTTTTGAGTAAATATTCAAGCATGTCTGTTAGCAGAAATCTAAATATCATCTTTCTAGCTCAAGGTGGGGCTGTGGCTCATAAAGTACAGGGGGAGTAGGAAGGTCTGAATCCTTTTGTTAATGATTGTCTGTCATCTGCCTGCATTTTCTCTTTACTCCTACTCTCAACCCTATTCCTAGCTGGGCTCTTTAAACACTTGAAAAGTACTGCTGAGTTTTCTTATGAGAGTATGAGAAAATGGCATTCCTGAATATAAAAATAAATGACCCATTCTCATTCCTTAATTTTTTGGTAATGTCTCCTTAGGTCTCTATTTAAGTTTTCCTTAAGAACTAGGCACGGAATTTGAATGAGTTTTTAAGAAGGTCTGAAAATCATAGTGCCTAAAGATCTCTGTATTTTCTATTGTTAACATAGGGTCAAGCTTGCTTGCTTTTTAATTTCAGTCATTGACCAAAAGTCGGCACCAGGACTGAGACTGGGACATAATTTAGACCTCAGAAACGTGTTCAAATATGGTAGCAGATATGAGAAAGCTCTCTGGAAACAGGCTGAGGGTCACATTTTAGGCATCTATTCCCCACAGGATTGCCAGTTTAAAAACAGGCTGGTTAATTAAATTTGAATTTCGGATATGCAATGAATAGGTTTTTTTTCAGTATAAGTATGTCCCAAGTACTACATGGAAGATATTTTTGTTCAAAATTATTCATTATTTAGGGGCACCTGGGCGGCTCAGTCAGTTAAGTGTCTGACTCTTGATTTCGGCTCAGGTCATGATCTCACAGTTTGTGGGTTTGAGCCTTGTGTTGGGCTCTGTGCTGACAGTGTGGAGCCTGGCTGGGATTCTCTGTCTTCCTCTCTCACTGCAATCTCTCTCCCTCAAAATAAATAAATAAACTTAAAAATTATTCATTATCTTAAATTCATATTTAACTGGGCATCTTATATTTTTATTTGCCAAATCTGGCAGTTCTGCTTTTCCTCTCCCTGCCGCAATAATTAGTGGAGCTTAGTGGTTCAGAGCATAGGCCTTGGAACCAGAGTGCTGGGATGACTTGCTAGCTGTGTGACCTTCAGCAGATTACTTAGCTTCTCTGTGCTGAGTTTTTCTTATCTGTGAAATGGGGATAAGAATAGAATGCCTCCCCTCCCCCACCTCAGAGTTCTGTCAGCAGCATTTGGCACAGAGCACAACTTCCTTTACCAAAATAGTTACACTTCTTTTATGAAGGTTTCTATGTCATCAGAACTCTTTCATTCACCTATTTTAAAGGATTGTAGATGATTGAAGATACAGCATTTTGTCCTATAACTGCTGAGGAGAGGTCTTTGAAAGGTCCTCAGAAACAGGGGGTGGGAATGTTTATCTTTCTTCTTAATACTCTGATCACACACACTTTTGGTTGAGCTTATAAATTTATTCAAAGATCCTGAGCCTAGAGAAAGTGAGTGACTTGGTCAAGGTCAAGCCTCAGCGGTATATCAAAATGAAGGACCTATTCCTTGGGTAGGTGGGGCTTGAAAGCTGGAGGTAAGGATGTATGTGATGTATGGAGGTAAGAAGCCTCTTGTCATCTGTGTGCATGTGGTTGCACCACTCTCTAGGAGGCCAGAAGCTCTCACTTACCCACAGGTAACGGCAGGGAAGGCATAAAGAACTCCCTCACTGGGGTGTGAGTATGGCAGCAGGCCCAACAGCCCCCCAGAGGCACCTGCAGGAGTTAATGAATCTTCCCAAGAGTTCTCGTTCACCCCCAGGGGAGAGATTTGAGTACCAGGGAGAATAGTTATTCATGTAGAGCCCCAAATATGTCAGAGGGACTGTTGAATATAAATTCAAGGTCTAATAATTTTTATTGTCTATTAATGGCTGATATATTGAAGGTTTGTGAACACTGAATATTGAGAGCTATGTGTCTCCAATATTGATGAGGCTTTCATGCTGTCATCAGTTTTCAACTTGGAAATCATTGAAAACAGAACAACAAGAAATAGAACTTTTCTTTCCATACTGTTATTTACACTAAAGATTGCTCTGTGGGGCCATCAGAATAGCATGCTACAATTCTATTTCAAGCAAAGCCTAGAAAAGAGAAAGGAAAGCTCAGCCTATTCTTTGGGCTTAGCTTTGTCCAGAGAGGAAGAGGAGGATGAAGACCAAGGCCAGATGTGAAAGTCTGTCTGCCCTTTAGACATGGAAGAGTCTAGAACAAAGGCTAGAACCAGAAGATATTAGAAGTGGAGTGAGGCAGAGCTGTAATATTCTACCACCACCTGTCAGCTCACAGGCAAGGAAACCCAAGCCCAGGACAGTCTGGAGACTTCCACAAGGTCATATATCTGATTAGTGGAACCTTATTCTCTTCTTTCTCTGGTTGGTGTTGATTTGTGACTGTGGCTACTCTCCACAAATGCCAAGCTGATATTCGCTGAGCCCTTTGAACCTGCTAGAGGAGAGGAGCTGGAGGAAGGATGCAGCACCCTCACAGGGCTGTGTGTACCTTCAGAAAATGGGGAAATGGGTGGGATTGTTAGAGTCCGGGTGGTTTTTACAATCAATTTATCTCTTCTATGAACTGTGCATGAGTGGGTGATGGGCATAGTAGGAGGAAGTTGGGACAGGGAGAGTTTCAGTGGACACCATACAAGAGAACAAACTGGTGGTTATCAGAGAGCAGGTGGGTAGGGGATGGGTTAAAATAGGTGATGGGGATTAAGGAGGGCACTTGTGATGAACATGGGGTGTTGTATGGAAGTGTTGAATCCCTATATTGTACACCTGAAACTAATATTACACTGAATGTTAACTAACCGGAATTTAAATACAAACAAAAAAAAGAAGAAGCCTAAGATGGTATTCTTGCCCATGCAGTCTTTATAACTGCTTGAGGGAGGCAGAACAATCACACGTGGAACCATGAGAGGGTGATGACTCACTGTGTTACAGACAACCAACTCTTAAGTGATGTTTAGAAGCTAAAATGTAGCCCATTTTCTGATCCTCAGGTGAAACAGCTTCTGTGAGTCACTCCAGTGAGGAGAGCTGTTTTGTCTCAGTAAAATGGCATGATGTGGCTTGTAAGGAGACTAGGAGTCTTAAATACACAGGACTCCTATTTAACTGTAGTCCACAAATTTTTATAAGCTTAAACGTTTTGTTTGTAAATTGCTTTCCTACAGTTATATGAGGAATATGCTGTAAAATATTTTTCCAGTGGAATTATCATCATGCTTACCATTTTTTTTCTTTTTCATTTTTTTTCTTTTTCAATCAGTTTTTAGATGTCTCCTCTTTCCTCTCTTGTGTCTTCCAGGGCCAGACATTTGTTTGTAATAGGATCCTTTAGTATCACTTAAATGCTAGTTGAAGATCCTGTGCTGGATGCTGAAGGTTTTACAAAGATGAGAAAGACATGCCTTTCCCTGATGGCACAAGATGCCATGGGGGAGGAGAGGGCAGCAGAGAGGAAGGAAGAAGGAGGGGATAAGACAGGTACATAGATTCCTTTACCTCAAGGCAGGGCGTCAATAATGCCATAAGAAAGGTATCCAAATATGCCATGTGAACCAGAGATTAAATCCACTTTGGGGCAACCTCAAGATAGAAAGAGAGGAATTGGGAAAGACTGTGTGTCAAAGGTGGCGTTTGAAGAATGAGTAAGCACAATGTTGTGAAGTGATGAGTGGATTAGGAGTGAATGAATAGCCCAGTCTGGCTGGAAAGTGGGTTATTTGAAGGGGTTGGTGGAGATAAGACTGAAAAAACCCTCTGAGAGTACTTTGGTTGAGGAAGCGTTTGGACTTAAGGTGATAGGCAACAGCAAAGCCTTGAAAATCCCTGAGTAAAGGAGTGATATGCAGTAAATTAACTACCACTGCTTTTCTGCGTAATGCTTTTATTAGAAGTAAACAAATGGCAAACAAGCTAGCTGATATGGAGATCTTACTCACCTAAAGAAAGGCTAAGTTGGGGCGCCTGGGTGGCTCAGTCGGTTGAGCGTCCGACTTCAGCTCAGGTCACTATCTCGCGGTCTGTGAGTTCGAGCCCCGCGTCAGGCTCTGGGCTGATGGCTCAGAGCCTGGAGCCTGCTTCCGATTCTGTGTCTCCCTCTCTCTCTCTGCCCCTCCCCCGTTCATGCTCTGTCTCTCTCTGTCTCAAAAAATAAATAAATGTTAAAAAAAAAAAATTAAAAAAAAAAAAAGAAAGGCTAAGTTGTGTTATAGAACTAACTGTATCTCTTATACTTTCTACATGTTTGTAACTTTATATATAAATGTTCATATTAATGGCATGAGGGCTATAAAGTACTATTTATGGAATCATTGAAGGAAGATGCATCAAGGTAGATGAATCAAGGAATTGTGCTAAGTGAAAGATGTCAGATTCAAAAGATTATACACTGCATTAATCCATTTATATGGCATTTCTTTTTAAAAGTCTATTTATTTATTTTGAGAGAGAGAGAAAGCAGGAGTGGGGAAGGGGCGGGGGGGGGGGTGAGAGAGAGAGAAAGAGAGAGAGAGAGAGAGAGAGAGAGAGAAAATCCCAAGCAGGCTGTCAGCACAGAGCCTGATGTGGGGCTCAATCTCATGAACCATAAGATCATGACCTGAGCCAAAATCAAGAGTCAGATGCTTAATCGACTGAACCACCCAGGTACCCCCATTTATAATGACATTCTGAAAAAGGCAAGACTATAGAGATGTAGAACAGATCAGTGGTTACCAGGAGTTAAAAGTGGGCAGAGGGTATGAGATCATGACCCGAACCAAAGTCAGCCGCCCAACTGACTGAGCCACCCAGGTGCCCCTATGTTAATTCATATTTAATTAATGAGAATATTAATTATCTAACTATGGTTGTAAGAAAAAACTTGCTACATATTCTCAAACACTCAGGAATTTTATTAGAGATCACATTAGCCCCATTATGTAAATAGATGACACTCATGAATAGCATATTAATTGTTTTTACAGTGATTGCTCTTGAACTCTTGCATTTTGATATTTTTAACACATTCTTCTTCCAATCTTGTTTATGTTAGAAATTTGCTTAGTAAACTTTTTCATTATAATCATATTAAATATAAGCCTCAGATCAGATTGGATGTCACAGAGTTTGATTTAGTGGTATTCAAATTAGTGAAGTGTGTTTTTGAAATCTGGTTGTTATAAGTACTTTTCTATCACTAGGGAATCTCAATGATAGTTGACCATTTTTTCAAGGTATAATGACTACAGCATGTAATTGAAATCAAAATTTGAAGTCACATTATCAGTGTGCTGAGGACGGAAAGTAAAGGGCTTTGTTGTTTATTATAGACCAGGATAAAAAGGACTGACCCATTATAGTTTAGAAGTTCCAAAATGATTTCATTCTGTTTCCTTTGAAACTTCTTCCTAGTTACTCTCACTGTTTTTGACTAAAATAGTGGTTGATGACTCTTTTAAAATAACACATTGCCTTTTGACTTAAACCTGCATTTACTTTGTAGAATCATAGGTTTTAGAATCTGAAATCTGAGGTGCTGTGCTCTTCAAGTCCATCATGATTACAGTTTGCATGTTAATAGGGGTGGTACTCCCAGTCAGACAGGGGCCCCCAACCAAATCTAACTTCTTTGAGGGTCAAAGGGTGGTAGCCACAAAACACATAACGTCCCATGGCCTGGGATGGAATGACCAGTTTGGATGTCCATTGATGTTTTCACTTTTGTTCTCGTGAATGACTGTCACTGTTATAAAGGGCAAATATATGTTAGAGCTATTTTAAAATTAGTAAAATTAGGTTGCGGAGATTTTAAGGTCCTTATAATGTTCCAGGACACTGTCTTCATCAGACATAATTTGAACACCTTCACTTGTAAGCTTGGTTTTCTATGTCATAGTTTCTATGTCTGCCCCATTGTCATTGGGAAAAACCCTGCTTGAGCCTTCATTGTATTCTGGCTGCCCCAGCCCCCCACTCTGTGTTCATTCCTTCATTTACAAGCTGCAGAGCTCACTGAAAAAACATGTGTATTTAAAACTCTCCAATGGATTCTTACTGTTTTCAGGATAAAATCCAAAATCCTCAACAGGACTCAGAAGGCTGGAATGATCTGGCCCTTGGCTGCTCTAACAGGTGCATTCTTGCTGCTTTAATTCTTCACTGCGTTAGTTCTTCCTTCTGCAGAGCGTTGGCACAAGTTGCCTCCATCTGGAACATGCTTTCTAGACTGCTCTTTATATCCTTGATTGAGTGTGCCTTCCCAAAGGCAACCTCCCTGAACTCCCAGGCTGAGTCAGTTTCCTTTGGTATTAGTATCTTTTATTTCTCCTTATCAGCACCTGTCAAAATTGCAATTGAGCAATTATGAAATTATTTGTTGATTGTCTTCCCTGATAGAATTAGCCCCACACTCCTAGGGAACATTTCTGTCTTGTGTACTGGTGTTTCTCCAGAGCCCAATCAAGTGCCTTGCTTATAATGTTTGTGCAATGAATATTTGTTGAGCAAATAACTGAAAAACCAAGGCAACTGTAACTTTAAGTAAAATTAATTTTTTTTAAGTTGGTGCTATTGAATGAGTCTGGTGATTAAATGAGAAGTGGCACAAGTTGATTTCAGCCTGTATGTCTGTGGGTCTCAAATATATTGTGTACATGCATCACCTGGGAACCTTTATAGACATGTAGCTTCTTAGACACCATTCTCAGAAACACCAATTTCTATATTTGGTACAGTGGCCAGGAGTCTGCATGTGTAATGAGAATCCTGGGTGATTTTGATGCAGGTGTTTGAGAACCACTCTTTGAGAAGCACTGCTGTGAGGCAATGCTTTTCACATAAAACCATTCCAAGGGTTTGGATATGGTGATCAAATCCACTATGGCCACCTTAGAAACAGGTTTGCAATCTTAAAGAAAATCTAAAAATAAACCTCTTATAATTGAGCAGTAATTAAGAAGTGGAGATAATTGAAAGTCATTCATCATAAAGTTGGGTTAGAATGCTGAATCTAAGTAATGAATCAAAGGGCCTGTTACTGTTAAAATTAGTAAACCAATGAATGTTGATATATGTAATAAATATGTAAATCATTTATGATGACAAAATACTAATCTTTCCAAATTGATCCTTTACAGAAAACCCAAGTCTTTCTCCCACTTGCCCATAACAGCACCGGCAACAGGGATACATAGCTCTCCTCGACAACTATCAGTCCACTGTCTCTACTCTCATCTCTGGCACATACACCAGTGTGTGTGTTTTAGGCAGGGTGGCGATGGTTTTATCCATCTTCTAGTATTATCACCCATTTCCACGCCGGGTGATGGTGATTCAAGTATCAATGGCAAGAGAAAAAAATCCAGAGGAAAAGATTATGGTTTTTACTCTTTATTTAAGGTTGTTCCGCCTAGGGCAAATACCAGGGCTGATTGGATCTTCTGGGCTTTTGTTTTAAAGGGATAATGGAAGAGGAATAATACGAAGGGTACAATTAAAGGAACGTGCTGCTTCTGATGGGTCTGTTTCTTCATTACATGTTTTGTTAGAGGTCCCATAAATACATTGTCTCTCATGTGTTTTCAAGGACTTTTAACATGGTAATTATCTGGGCAAATTACCATCCTATTTAAATTAAGCATTCTTAAAGAGATCAATTCACTGTCTCCAAGTTAAATTCCATGTAACAATTATCGCCTGAGAGATTTCATGAGAGCTCCCAGGTTTGTCAGTGCTTTGTACTAATGATCTGATTCCAGGACTCGGCATCCAATTTGTATCACATAGCCTGCTGGTTGCAGTTTGAGTTAAAAGAAGAAAGATGACATCAAAGGTCGTGTTTGAACCGTCACTGTGAATATCTCTGTTCTACGATGCATTTGTATTTAAGCCTTTGGATCCTGAGATAACACATTTGTTGAGAAAACCATTGTTTATTCTTGGACTTCTCTATCAATGCCTCTCTAAAACAGTAATTTTGTGTGTGTGTGTGTGTGTGTGTGTGTGTGTGTGTGTGAGAGAGAGAGAGAGAGAGAGAGAATATAGTGAAATAGCCTTTATATTTCATTAAGTCTTTTCAATGAGATGATCTCTTTCATTTAGTTGGAGGCCTGCCTCTGAAATGAAGATGTCATTGGACATGATTCATCATTATCCTTAAATTTATCCATAATAATCTTTCAGTTAGCTGGTGTTTTCAGACTATTAAATGTCATGGGGTGCTTGGATGGCTCAGTTGGTTAAGCGTCCAGTTTTGGCTCGGATCATGACCTCACAGTTCGTGATTTCAGGCCCTGCATTGGGCTCTGCTGACAGCTCGGAGCCTGGAGCCTGCTTCAGATTCTGTGTCTCCCTCTCTCTCTGCCCCTCCCTTGCTCTCCCTCTCTCTCTCAAAAATAAATAAACATTAAAAAAAGAAAAGTCATTGGAGGGACAATATGGCAGGATCTGGTGTTCAGCTAGGAAAGATACAACCCTGGGAAAATAAATTTCCCATGTACTTTTCCATTCAAACTAACCTCTTTAATCTTCGAGGGGCATGGCCACCCTGCTGGAATCCTAAGTCCTTTCTATTTGATAGAGATCAAAAGCTGGGGCAGTGATAATGGTGGTGGGAATAAGCATATAATAACTATAGCATAGGTGTGAACAGGCCTTTTACAAGCAAACAGGCCTCCTGTGGGGTAGAGAGCCTATTTCATAAATTTGGGTTTCTGAGGAAAAAAGATCTCAGGCTTGCTTGTATCAGTTTTGCCAATGAGGAGCTATCCAAGGTGCTAGACTCTTCCATGGGAGCTTGCTGACCATTTAGATCTGACCCTCTACAGCTGTTTTGCTGCTCTGCTTGCCCTGACACTTGCCATTTTGTCAAAAAGGAGTCAATGCCTACTGCCTGAACCAAATTCTTTCCTGCTTGACCTGGTTTGACCTATGCCTGACCTGGCCTTACTTAACCTCTGCCTCACCTGACCTGTGCCTGTTATAGCTGTGACACTATCTGCTGTGACAAACACCCTTGTTATACCCTAAGTCAATGGTTCCCAAACCTGGCTGTGCATCAGGGTCATGAGTAACATGAATCAGAATCTCTGGGAGTGGGTTCTGGGAATTTGAGGATCACTATGCTAGATTAATTTCTTGGTTTTCTTACCATGTTTCCTTTAAAAAATTTTTTTTAAGTTTATTTATTTATTTTTAGAGAGACAGAGACAACGTGAGTGAGGGAGGGGCAGAGAGAGAGGGAGACAGAGAATCCCAAGCAGGCTCTGCACTGTCAGCACGGAGCCCATTGTGGGACTCAAAGTCATGAAACTGTGAGATCATGACTTGAGCAGAAACCAAGAGTTGGGTGCTTCACCAGCTGAGCCACCCGGGCATCCCACCATGTTTCCTTTTTTTTAATGTTTACTTATTTTTGAGAGAGAGAGAGACAGAATGAGAACGGGGGCAGGGCAGAGATAGAGGAGGGCATAGAATCCCAAGCAGGCTTCAGCCTCTGAGCTGTCAGCACAGAGCCTGACTGGGGGCTCGAACCCATGAACCACAAGATCATGACCTGAGCTGAAGTCGGGGGCTTAACTGACTGAGCCATACAGGCATACCCTGCCCCCTGCCACCATGTTTCCTTTTAAAGATGAGTCTAATTTGTCTGATTTTTCTCTTTCATTGAATGGAAAATATAGTATCTAATTTTTTTCAGAGGAAACAGGTTTGCAACGTTAAAGAACATTTGTTTCTTCCCAATACCATTTGTTCCTACTGTTATTTATATTACAAATATTGGCATAGTAAATGGCCATGGTCATAAATTATTATCTCCATCCCTTATTATTTATTTGCCTAGCATAAATTCCTAGGCATGTGCTAAATGGAACAAAGAATATTGATGTCAAGATAGCTGTAGATAGTACCTACTTGCTCTTAAAAATGGTATCAATTTAAACAAAAATTTCACCATAACCTCAACTGCACTGAAGATTGTTATTAAAATTTCCAGAAATTTTTAAGTAAAAATCATTTTATTTTAATTAATTCATCTTTGATTATTAGGGAGGTTTGATTTTCTTGATCCAAGCCTTCAAGTAAAGCTAGGCTCTGCCCCTATGTGCATATGACTTGGTTCCACTTGCTGGCTTTCCTTCTGACCAGGATTATGCAGAACTCTCCCCTTGTCAATAGAGTAGTTCACCTGGTTTCCCTCACAGCCTACCCCTCTTGGATGATTCTCTTTCAGTCTCTTCCCATAACCATACTTTTCCTGTTCATTGACCTCAGTCTTTGCAAGATTATACCCTTTGGTGTATTGAAATTCTTTCCTTCAGTCAATAGATTTTTACTGCATGCTTCTGTGCCATATATTGTTCTAGACTGAGAGAAAACAGCAAACAAAGCAACAAAAATCTCTGCTTTATGGAGGGGGGGCAATAAAAAAATTAACATAGTAGCTTAGATGGCTGTAGGAAAGGGGTGATAGGAAAGTTAAGGTGGAGGGTACACTGTGTTAAATACAGCAATCAGGGAAATCTTTCCTGAGAAGATAATGTTTGAGTAGATTTCAAGCTTTCTTTATGTTTAGAAGGAGCAAATTGTGTAATTGTCTGGGGAAATGATCTTCTAAAGTGATGGAACACCAAGTACAAAGGCCCTGGGGCAAAAATGTGCTGGTATCTTCAAGCAAAAGGAAGTAAGACAGCATTTATACTTGAAAGTCCTGTTTTGGAAAGATTTGCCTGGCTTGGGGTGGAGGACAGATTAGAAAAGAGGATAAGACAGAAATTTCTAGTGGTCGCCAATGTCTGTTATTTACTCCAAAGAATACAGATAAATTTCATTTCCCTGGCTCCTTTGAAGTTAGGTGCAGCCATGTGGCTGAGTTCAGGTCAATGGAATGCTAGTGCAAATGATAGGATTCACTCCAGGCCTGGCCTACAGAGACCATGTGCACTCCTCTGTCTCTCTTCCTTTCTGCAGCAACTCTAGGGATGGTACACTGATGATAGGCAGAGCTGCAAGGTGAAGGATATGTTGGGTCCCTGACACTCCATGTGGAAGGTCACCTGTAGAAAACTTTCCTTAGACAGTTGGTATGTGATTGAAAAAAAAACTTTTTTTTCTTTTTATTAACTATAGTCATCATGCTATATATTATATTTCTGGGAGTTATTTATTTTATGACTGGAAGTTTATGCCTTTTGACCTCCTTCACTCATTTCTCCACTCTACACTCTCTATCTCGGGCAAACACCAATCTTTTCTCCATAGCTATGAATTTTTGTTTGTTTGTTTGTTTGTTTTGAGATCATATGGTATCTTTCTCTATCTGAATTATTTCACTTAGCATAATGTCTTCAAGATCCATCCATGTTGTCTCCAATGGTAAGATCTTATTTTTTATGATGGAATAATATTCCATTGTATATGTATACACCGTATTTTTTTTATCCATTCATCCTCCAATGGATATTTAAGTTGCTTCCATGTCTTAGCTATTATAATAATGCTGCAGTGAACATGGGGTACATATAGCTTTCTGAGTTATTGTTTTCATTTCCTTCAGATAAATTCCCAGAAGTAGAATTGCTGGAACATATGGTATTTCTATTTTTAACTTTTTGATGAACCTTCATACAGTTTTCCATAATTTCTGCACCAATGTACATTCCCACCAACAGTGCCCCATGGTTTCCTTTTCTACATGTCTTTGCCAACACCTGTTATTTCTTGTGTTTTTGATAATAGCCATTTTGGCAGGTATGAGGTGATATCTCATTGTGGTTTTAATTTGCATTTCCCTGATGCCTAATGATGTTGAGCACCTTTTCATGTACTCGTTGGTCATTTGTATGTCTTCTTTGGAAAAAGTCTATTCAGATTCTCTGCCCATTTTTTAATTTGATTTTTTTTACTACTGAGTTTATGAGTTCTTAATATATTTTGGATATTATCCCCTTCTCAGATACATGATTTGCAAATATTTTCTTTCTCAGTAGGTTGCCTTTTTTATTTTGTTGATGGTTTCCTTTCCTGTGCAGAAGCTTTTTAGTTTGATGTAGTCCCAGTTGTTTATTTTTGCTTTTGGTCAAATCCAAGAAATCGCTACCAAGCCAGATATCAAAGAGTTTACCTCTTATTTCTTCTAGGAGTTTATGGTCAGATCTTACAGTCAGGTCTTAATCCTTTTGAGTTAATTTTTGTGTATAGTATAAGATAGCGCATCAGTTTCTTTCTTTTACTTGTGTCTCTGTTCAATTTTTTCAGCACCATTTATTGAGGAGACTCTTCTTTCCCCATTGAATATTATTGGGTTCTTGTTCATAAATTAATTGACCATATATATGGGTTTATTTCTTGGCTTTCTAGTCTGTTCTATTGATCTGTGTGTCTATATGCCTATACCATATTCCCAATTACTATAGCTTTGTAATATAGTTTGAAATCAGGGAACCTTATGCCCCCAGCTTTGTTCTTCTTTCTCAAGATTGCTTTGGCTATTCGAAGTCTTTTGTGGTTTCCTACAAATTCTAGGATAATTTGTTCTATTTCTGTGAAAAATGCCATTGGAATTTTGACAGGGATTGCATTGAATCTGTGGTTGTTTTGCAGTACAGATATATTAACAATATTAGTTCTTTCCATCCATGAGCATGTAATGTCTTTCTATTTATTTGTGTCTTCTTTGATTTCTTTTATTAATACATTCTAGTTTTCACTGTACAGACCTTTCACCTCCTTGGTTAAATGTTTTTATAGCTATTTTATTCTTTTTGATGTAATTGTAAGTTTTCTTAGTTTCTCTTTCTGATAGTTTGTTATTACTGTAAAGAGATCCAACAGATTTTTGTATATTGGTTTTGTATCCTGAAATTTTACTGGATTTTTTTTTTTGTTCTAACAGTTTTTTTGGTGGAGTCTTTAGGGTTTTCTGGATATAATATCATGTCATTTGCAAACAGTGACAGTTTTACTTCTTCCTTCCCAATTTGGATGGCTTTTATTTCTTTTTCTTGCCTAACTGCTCTGGCTAGGATTTCTGATGCTACACTGAATAAAAGTGGTAAGAGTGGGCATCCTTATCTTGTCCCTGATCTTAGAGAAAAAGCTTTTGGTTTTTCACCATTAAGTATGATGTTAGCTATGGGCTTGTCAAAGGTGGCCTATATTATGTGGAGGTACATTCCCTCCATACCACTTTGTTGAGAATTTTTATGACAAATGGATGTTGAATTTTGTCAAATGCATTTTCTGCATCTATTGAGATGATCATTTGATTTTTATCCTTTATTTGGTTAATTTGGTTTATCACATTGGTTAGTTTTGTGGATGTTGAACCATTTTTGCATCTCTGGTATAACTCCCACTTGATCATGGTGTATTATCATTTAATGTAGTGTTGGATTTGATTTGCTAATATTTTCTTAAGCATTTTTGCACCTATGTTCATTAGGGATATTGGCCTGTTTTCTTTTCCTGTGGTATTTTTGTCTGGTTTTGTTATTAGGGTAATGCTGGCTGAAAAACAAACTTCTATTGTGTTAAATCATGAAAATATGTTTTTTTCCTAACAATTTTTGCAAATAAAGTAGGAAACCACAGACAAGATGATTAGCTAGAAGTTTCTTAAGGGAGAATTATCCCTCTTTCTTTGAAGAAACTCACAAAGACTTAAGGGATGTAGTAAGATAAAATCACTTAAAAATAAGTAAGAAAGAGTAGAGAAAAAAACAAGGTAGGAAAGTAAGATAGAATAAATGTAGTATCCAAAAGATTAGGTAATAGGGGCAGATAGAGTGGTTGCAGTAGGAACGGAGAAGAAAGAAATGGAGTGAATTCATGGCTGTTCATAAGAAAGAATGGAAGAATGAGTGGTGTCTTATATACGTAAGTCAAAGATGACACCATGGTTCTAGGTTGGAGTGTGAGCAGTTTTAGTGGGATATATGCAGTGAAATAGATGTTTTTAGCATATACTCCACTCAGACTGCTTTGGTGGAGTGAATCAAGTTCTCTTTTTGGTTAAATCCTATTTAAACTATTGGACACTATTTAAAATCTTTCGGCAAAATTTACATGCTGTTTCTATCTTAATTCTCTCTTGATACCACTTTTTTCTGTTTTGATTTTTAATCCTACCCTGCTCAGCATCCTTCAGAGGTTCCTCTTTCTCTACTGCTACTTAACTGTGGGTGTTTTCCCAGATTTGGACTTTGGTCCATTTCTTATTATTCCATCCCACAAGGGGTTGTGTGCGTGTATGTGTATATGTATATATATGTGTGTGTGTGTGTGTGTGTGTGTATATATATATATATATATATATTTTTTTTTTTTTTTTTTTTTTTTTTTTTTTTTTTGTAAAGGACCAGATGGTAAATATCTTAGGCTTTGTGGGCCATATGGTCTCTGTTTCAGTAACTCAACTTTGCTGTTGTAGTGTGAAAGCAGCCATAGATACTATGTAAACAAATGATCATGACTATATTTTTATAAAAATGTATTTACAAAATAGGCAGTGGGCCAGATTTGATCCAAGAATCCAAATTTGATAACCCCAAATTTATACTGTCTTGTTGGTAAGATGTCAACTCCTATAACTTCAAATACCATCCATGTGATAATGGCTCCCATATATATTTCCTTAGCACAAATTTATCTCCTAAACCCCAGAATACTATGTTCTACTTCTTACTAGACACCTGAATCTGGAAACCCTTATTTTTAGTTTGGAACACATACCTGTTTCCCTCACACTCCTCAATGAAGCAATATGTATTCTTTTTCCTGAATTCAGAATCACACTGAATCATTCCCTCACCAGCTAGTCCAAACAGAGACCTGTGATTTATCCATCATTTCTTCTCAGTCTAATTCAACAACTTCCTCTTTTTTTTTTTTTTTTTTTTACTTGAGAGTGAGAGAGAGCATGGAAGAGGGGCAGAGGGAGAGAGAGAGAGAGAGAGAGAGAGAGAGAGAGAGAGAGAGAGAATCTTAAGCAGGCTCCACAACCAGCATGGAGCCCAACTCTGGGATCATGACATGAGCTGAAATCAAGCGTTGGATGCTCAACTGATTGAGCCAAATTCCCTCAACAACTTCCTCTTTGACCTCAACCCTGCTCTCCATTCTTGCTCCTTGAAACCTATTCTTCAGTCTGCTTCCAGAGTCATCTTTCTAACACATAATATGATTAAGTTCCTCCAATATTTAAAATTTTCAGTGAAGTGGGGCACCTGGTTGGCTCAGTTGGTTGTGTTCAACTTCTGCTCAGGTCATAATCTCATGCTCTGTGGGTTTGAGCCCCGTGTTGGGCTCTGTGCTGACAGCTTGGAGCCTGGAGTCTGCTTCAGATTTTGTTTCTTCCTCTGTCTCTGCCCCTCCCCTACTCTCTCCCTGTCAAAAATAAATAAACATTAAAAAAAATTTTTCAGTGAAACCTTAGAATAAACTCCAAACTCCTTAGCATGGCTTTCAAGACCCTCCATCATCCAGCCCCTGCTTACTTTTGTAGCCTTACTTCAAGTTGTCATCTTGCAGCCCACACTATAGCCACAGTGAAATATGGGGAAGATCTCAAATCTTTCAACTATACGTTGTGCTATCATGTTTAGGCCTTTGCACATGCTGCCTTCTGTGCCAGGAACACCTGCCTTCATATGCCAATGACCCAGACTAATTTTCCTGTAACCACTCCCACTCCTTTCTCTGGTATCCATTCTCATCAATATCCAGCCTTGAGTTTTTTTCTGGAAGATTTCCATGGACCCTTAAGGGCAGATCCAGGTTTTATGGGGCATGAAACTTACACAATGTCAGGATTCCTCTTTATGATCAAGAATACAAAAACATCTTTTTTTTTCTTTTCAAAATTTACAAAAATGTATGACCATATGAATATATTAGCATGTGAGTATATTGCCTTTACCTCTCCTGCTATGGGCTTCACCTATATGTTCTCATCAATGCCCTGGACATGTCACCTTCACAACTCCTGTCAGACAGCACTGAATACACGGTCTGTTCATTTCTCTGTGCTCCATGCTAAACTATAAACTCCTCAAGAACTAGTATGATGTGCCCAGCACATAATAGGTTTTTAATAATTGTTAGTATAGTAAGTGAAAGTGTCAATGAATGCATGCAGGGTATACAAAGATAGGTGGAATCCTGCCTTGACTTCCAAGTTGTTTATAATGCAGTAGTGAAGAGAAGGTCATTATCAAGGAGATGAGTTGTAGAATACATAGTTGTTCAGAGTTTAATGTAAAATCCTTTGCCTATTAAAAAATACTCAAAGTGTATTGAATTCACATTCTAAGTTTCCTTTTGATTACCACAGACATTCAAGAAAATGCTCTAGTTACTGTAAGTCTGATTTATTTTATTGCATCAATATACTCAAAATATCATGCTTTTTCATGATTACATCTGAATATGGAGAAAGAGGTGAGAAGTGCTAACATCTGGCCAGGAGACCTAGTCACAAAATGTAAATATAGCATATATTAAAAGACAAAGACAATATGTTTGACGGATTATAAACTGACGGGCTTGAAAAGGGAAAGTGAAGAGAAAAACTTTCAGCTATGAGTCTTACTTTTTCTCAACCAATATGACATTATAAAATAAATGATTTAAATGTGAAATGCTGATAACACTGAAGCATTGCAATTATAATTAAATTATGTACTGTATATTATTGGATCAGGAAATGTCTCTAATGTCAAATGACAAATGGCATGCTCTGTGGCTTTCAGATATGAAGTGCATTTTATAAATCAGGAATTATTAGAAATTCTTTGGGTAAGTTAGTAAACCTAATAAAACCTGGGATTCTTGAGCTGAATCTCTCATCTCTTCCCTATATACATACTCTCAAGAAAGCTTATGGTTTTAAAACCTATTAATATGCTAACAACTCACATACTAATACTTCTTGGCCTGACTTCTTTACTGGATTCCCAATTGTCTTTAGACTATGGATACCCAATGGTCTACTTAACATGTCCACTTGCATAGCTAAGAGGCATTTCAAACTTAATATATCCTATACAGAACCTCTGATTTCCCCCCACTCTACCGCTTTTCAGGAGATGGCACCACTTCCATCGATTACACTAGCACCAAACCAAGGAAGAGATCCTTTGTTTCTTTCATTCTCTCATTCCCCAAAGTCAATCCATCATAAAATCCTATTAGTTCTGTCTTCAAAATATACCTCGTATCTTCATGCAATCAACTCCTGATTAGATTTTTGCAACAACTTACTAACTGATGTTTTCACTCTTGTTCCTATAATTCATTCTCTATATAACAGAGTAATCTGTTTTAAAAATTAAAGTATAGTTGACACACAATGTTACATTATTTTCAGGTGTACAACATAATGATTCAATATGTTATGTATTATGCTATGTTCTCCACAAGTGTAGCTACCATGTGCCACCATACAACACTATTAAAATACCATTGACTATATTCGCTATGCTGTACCTTTAATCCCTACAATTTATCCATTCGATAACTGGAAGCCTGTACCTCCCACTCCCCTTTACCCATTTTGTCTATCTCCCTATTCCCCTTCCCTCAGGAAACCATCAGCTTTTTCAGAGTAATCTTTTTGTTTAACTTTATTTAGCTTTTAAAAAACATTTCAAATATTTATTTATTTACTTATTTATATTTAAATCCAAGTTATTTAACATACAGTGTAGTTTTGGTTTCAGGAGTAGAATTCAGGGACTCATTACTTAGATATAACACCCACTGCTCATCCCAAGTGCCCTCCTTAATGGCCATCACTCATTTAGCCTATCTCCCCATGCACCTCCCCTCCAGTAACCCTCAGTTTGTTCTCTGTATTGAAGAGTCTCTTATGGTTTGCCTCCCTCTCTGTTTTTATCTTATTTTTCCTTCCTTTCCCCTATGTTCATCTGTTTTGTTTCTTAAATTCCATATCTGAGTGAAATCATATGGTATTCATCTTTCTCTGAATGATGTAGTTGGCTTAGTATAATATACTGTAGCTCCATCCATTGCAAATGGCAAGATTTCATTCTTTTTGATGGATGAGTAATATTCCATTGTATATATATACCACTTCTTTGTGCATTCATTAGTTGATGGACATTTGGGCTCTCTACATAATTTGGCTATTGTTGATAATGCTGCTATAAACATCGGGGTGCATGTGCCCCTTTAAATCAGTATTTTGATATCCTTTGGGTAAAAATACCTAGTAGTGCAATTGCTGGATCGTAGGGTAATTCTATTTTTAATTTTTTGAGGAGGCTCCATACTGTTTTCCATAGTGGCTGCACTCACCACAGTTCCACAGTTTGCATTCCCACCAGCAGCATAAGAGGGTTCCCCTTTTTCCACATCCTCACCAACATCTGTTGGTTCCTGTGTTAATTTTAGCCATTCTGACAGGTGTGAGGTGGTATCTCACTGTGGTTTTGATATGTATTTCCCTGATGATGATATCGAGCATCTTTTCATGTGTCTGTTAGCTATCTGTATGTCATCTTTAGAAAAATGTCTATTCATGTCTTCTGCCCATTTCTTCACTGGATTATCTGGTTTTTTTTGGGGGGGTTGAGCTTGATAAATTCTTTATGTATATTGGATATTAACCTTTTATCAGATATGTCATTTGCATATATCTTCTCCCATTCCATAGGTTGCCTTTTGGTTTGGTGATTGTTTTCTCTGCTGTGCAGAAGATTTTTATCTTGATGAGGTCCCAATAGTTCATTTTTGCTTTTTGTTTCCCTTGCCTCTGGAGACGTGTCTGATAAGAAGTTGCTATGGCTGGTGTCAAAGGGGTTGCTGCCTGTGTTCTCTAGGATTTTGATAGTTTCCTGTCTCACATTTAGGTCTTTCATCCATTTTGAGTTTGTTTTTATGTATGATGTAAGAAACTGATCCAGTTTCATTCTTCTACACATTGCTTTCCAGTTTTCCCAATACCATTTGTTGAAGACACTGTCTTTTTTCCACATTGGATATTCTTTCCTACTTTGTTGAAGATCAATTGACCACAGGGTAATCTTTTAAAAGTTTAAATCATATCATGTCCCTTCTCTCCTGATAAAAATTTTCCAATGGCTTCCCATCACAAACTTCCTACATGAGCTGGCTCTCGCCCACCTCTCTGACTACATCTCCTTCCTCTCTCCCCTGCCCTTTTTCACTACATTCCCACCACATGAGTCACACCAAGCCATCTCAGCCTTAAGGCTTTTGCTTTTGCAGTGTTCTATTCTCCATATCTTCACATTTTTGGCTCTTATTCTTTAATAAATAATAAGAACAAAATGAATGTCACCATGTCAGAAAGGTCTTTCCTTGTTATCCTAAGTAATTTCAACCATATCATCTCTTTTTGTTTTTTGCAAGTATTTACCACTAATTGAAATTATTATGTTCATTTATTTGTTTCCTAGTTTAATGCCTAACAGTCCCCACTGAACTGTAAGCTCCAGAGGATAAGATCTTTGCCTATAGCCAATGCCTGAAATAGTGCTTGGCTCGCAGTAAGCTCTCATTAAAATTATTTGTTGAGTGAATAAATGAATGCCTGAAGAACAAATGAATGAATGCATGAAGTACCTAGCCTATGCATAATCTTTGTACCAGGGTTTAGCTTTTTATTCAAATGGATAGAATGATCATTTATGCCATCTGTATGTCTGTGGGAGGACCAGCTTGGTAGAGTGGGGAAGACAGGAGCTCTGGAAGACAGACATGGGTTCTGAGATTTGGTTCTCTCTCTCTCTCTCTCTCTCTCTCTCTCTCTCTATCTCTATCTCTATCTCTATCTCATCTATCTCCGTGTGTGTGTGTGTGTGTGTGTGTGTACACACATTGTGCAGAATAATGATTAATTCCTTAAAGGATAACTTTCTAGCATGAAACAGAGTCCTTAACAGTTTTATTTTATTGATATTAATTAGTATTAATAGGGTAGATTTATAGAGCTCACATAAAAAAATGATCTCCTCTTAGAGATTTAACCCTGGGGGATAAGAACCAACAAGTTTGCCATTCAAGAAGTCCCTGAAGTTTGTGATTAACAAATAGGTCAAGGAGGAAGGCATCGAGGGACACTTTCAAAGCACTCTTAAATCCCTCAAATGTCAATCAATAAATGGAATCCTCCAAATGAGGCCATTTCCACTTAGAAGCCTGTTGTACATTTGCAATATTTTTCTTTCCCTTTTCTCCCAGAAGAGCTAATGAGATGTATTTCTTCAGCAGCAGCTCTCAGGCAAGCCTGTTAGTGACTTTTAATTAAGATCAGTTTATTCTGCTCCATATTTTGAGAGTTTTTCTTTTGGCATTTGATAGGTAGGCTAAATTACAAAATTAGAATTTTACTTTGTAAGGTATCTTGATATTATTTAGTTCAAGCTCCCTTGTGCATCTTTCTCATAGATATGAAAATTATACTGTCAATTTTTAATACCATTTTCAAGTCTTAGAAGGATTATATAATTTGCATACTTATATGCCTTGCCTACCAACATTGTAGACTGTGAGCTCTTTGAGGGCAGGGACTGTCTCATTTATTTTATATGCTCAGTATCTGGCATGGCACTCACGATAAATGTTTGAAAAATGAATCATTCCTAATATAGTAACTTTGGTAATTAGACAAGTTATTGAACACATAATTGTTTACAATAAAAAATGTATAAAGTCATAGATAACCAAAAATAACAGGCAACTAAAAATGGTTTTATCAGGTTTGGGGAATTAATAAGAGGCCAATATAAGTATATGCTTTTTCACAGAACTTCAGGTTTCCTATACTATATTATTAACTTAATATTTCTATTGGTGACCCCTGTTTAATTGCACAGTAAGAATATTTCTAAATTTCCTCAGCTAATACACAGAGCAGAAAATCAATTTTATGACTAACATTTGACTGAAAAGAGAAATCAGAGTATAAATAATTATTACCATATAATTCACTTCACCTTCTAAAGAATTCAGTTTGGAAGATATTGTTATATCTCCTTATTCTATACCTGGAGACTTCCATTATATATTTCCATATTATGTATAATATGGTTATGTACCACCATATTATTTGTGATGAAACTAATGGTACAGAGAGGTTTAATAACTTGCACAAAGCCACACAACTAGGTAATTGGCAAAGGCAGAACTCCAAACTAGATCTGACTTTCTGCACTAAACTTTGGTGGTTCTGCCCAGTCAGAGAGCTGAAAGGGATTTGAAGATGACTTAGTCATATGACTTCATGAGGACCCTGGGGCTAGAGAGACTGTGACATAGCTCTCAGTCACACACAGCTGGTTGGTGGCAGAATTGGAGCCAGAGCTGGCCGTCTTCTGACCATGGAGTGTTAATGCCTCATGAGGTTGAATGAGGCCAGAACTAAGGAAATGGGAATGTAGGACCCAGAAATGATGTGGGAAAATCATCCATACTTTATTAGCAGTATTAGCAGCAAAGGAGATGCAATCAGATTTGCATTTTATTTTATTTTAGTTTTTAGATTTGCATTTTGGAAACATCTCTTTAGCATGGCATAAAGAATGGATTGAAAGGAGCAAACAGGTGAGAAATGATAGGGCATATCCTAAGACAGTGTCATGGGGGCAAAGCTAAAAGGGATGGAGTAATGAGGTATTTTAATATATTCTTTCAACGAGTGGAGAACAGAATTGGTGGCTTAAGGCAGACCTGGGATTAAAAATTGGATTTTCCTAGCCTGTGAATAGCAGCAATTTCAGTGGCACTTTTTTACACTTTACTGCTGTGTTTTATTTAATTTTGTCTTCTCAGATGGATGGGAAGCTCCATCCGTCTTGCTCATGATTATAGCTTTTGTGCTTAACACAATCCTTGACACACAGTAAGCACTTAAATACTGTTCAGTGAATTAAACGAATATTTCAGCCTTCTGAGATATTTCAGGAATGAGGCAGTGTCTTAATGGATATTTAACAATTTAGTGGTAAAGCTTTATCCTTCAGCTTGATGGTACCTAAAAATATAATATTCAAGTTCAGTGTCACAAACAGTAAAGTGAGTATAAATTTTCTTTTTCCATGATGATTCTTACATATTCAGTTGCTCGGTCACTTTCATTTTCATGGGTTATTAGATCCTTGAGAGTAGCAAAATGCTGTATTTGTCAGATAACAAGGTAATGCCACTCCACCAAGACTATTCCCAACCTCCCAGTTAAGAATGGGAAATCATGGGGGAACCTGGGTGGCTCAGTCATTTAGGCATCTAACTTCGGCTCAGGTCATGATCACATGGTTCATGAGTTTGAGCCCCAGGTGGGGCTCTGTGCTAACAGCTCAGAGCCTGGAACCTGCTTTGGATTCTGTGTCTCCCTTGCTTTCTGCCCCTCCCCCACTCAAGCTCTGTCTGTCTGTCTCTCTCTCAAAAATAAACATTAAAAAAATAAAAAAAAACCACATTTAAATAATAAAAAAAGAATTAGAGGTCCTATAATCCCACTAGTCATGAAAGATGTAAAGAAATGTTTTTGCAGCCTGCAGACTTAAGCCTTATTTTTAGAATAATTCTAAGGAGCAGAGAGTTAAACCTTTAGGTTTCATAGAAAGTATTCAGCAATTCTGGGCAATGCAAAAGAAGTATAGAGGAAGAAATGGTCCTTGTTCTCAGGTACAATATTAATAGGTTCTTATCTGGAATATATTTTTTGCTATTAGGAGATCTGTGTTCTGAAAACAGATCAAATGATGCTGGCAAGAATAATTTAGTAGATGAAAATAAGGGAAAGAGCAAGAAGTATTGATCAAAGGGAAAGTGTTACAAATAAAAGGCTTTTTCCCTGAACGATAATAATAAAAAAAGATGGCATTTGACTGAGCAACTAACTGATAATCTGGACTACTAGCAAACCTCTGATTTTTCCAGCGCATTAGATACTTAAATTGATCGTGGGAAAATGTTTTTATTTGCACACTTATGATAACTGTTCTTTATTACATGCTCAAAAATATTTTAGACATTGCAGCTATTACAGAAAATTTATTATACCTCTTTGATTCAAGGCAAGAACAGGCATATTTTATTTTTTGAGACATTACAAAGAGCAGTAAAAGTAATATAAATATACTGCAGTGAATCAGAAGAATGGAAGTAAGTATAGAATTAGGGAATCTACTTTGTGTCCCTAACATTAATTAGGACTGACTGCATCCATACTGTCTCAGATTGAAGAGCACCAGTATTATGTTTAAAGACTTTAAAGGGAAAAGACTGCCCTGTTTCCACAGTGTTTTCAGTTTAAATAAAATTGAGGGAATTATATGAACCAGTCAGAGCTCACATGGCTAAAGTATGAGGTATCCTCAGGCTTTATCATGGTACCTCCCTGTCTTAGTCCAGTTGGGCTGCTGTAACATTTTCATACACTGGGTGGTTTATAAACAATAGAAATTAATTTCTCACAATTCTGGAGGCTGGGAAGTTCAAGATCAAAGTGCCAGTAGATTCAGTGTCTGGTGAGACCTCGCTGTGTTCTAACATGGTAGAGAGAGGTGGAAAGCTCTCTGGGGCCTCTTCTACAACGGCACTAATCTCATTCATGAGGGCTCTGCTTCATGACTCAGTCACCTCCTGAAGGTTCTACTTCCAAATACCATTATACTGGGAATTAGGTTTTAACATATGAAATTTGAGGGGACTCAAACGTTCAGTTTGTGGCAGTCCCGTAATGAAGAAGGATGTGTGTGACTCTGCATGTGTGCGTGTATGTGTGTGTCTGAAGAGTATGCGTGTGTGTTTAACTGAGACCAATGCTCCTGTACAGGAACATGAGTAACTGAGAGCTGACTATATTATGATTACTAGCATTACATCATTACATTATGATTACCATTAACAAAGGCTGAAATCATAACAAGGACTTGGGATTCTCTAAAGTGACTAAATTCAAATTGCCCATATGGTGAGGATGCATAAATATCTTTTATAGGCAGAATAGCTGGCTGTCTCTATGGGTTTGATACCATTCGGTGCAGTTAACGTGTGGTATCCCATGCAGATCTTACAAGAGCCCTAATGAAGTTGCTATCACCTGCCTATTGCAAATTAAAAAAAAGAAAACTGCGGGAAGGGTAAGTTAAATCCCTTGCCTGAAACACACTATTTGTTAGAGTCAAGCCAGGTTTGAACCAGGATGGACTTGCCTTAGAGTTTTAAGGTTTTGAAACACTATTATTCTCTACCTCCTAGGAACTTTTTGATGAATTACACCAAAGAACATTTGTGTAACAATGGTGTGTAGAGCACTGGAAAGGCGTCATGATAATTTGGTTAGTGTCCTAGGATCCAGCAATAACTCTTGAAGGCTAGCTAGGGGGGTACTTCACTGATTTTGAGCACATTCCTAGAACTGACAGCACATGAGGAAGACGTCAGCCATGAGGAAGCCTATAGAGTTTGAGGAGAGGCATAGAGCCACTTTCAGTGTCTTTATTGGTAATGAGATACAATATGTTTTTTTTTAAATTTTTTTAACATTTATTTATTTTTGAGACAGAGAGAGAGAGAGCATGAACAGGGGAGGGTGAGAGAAAGAGGGAGACACAGAATCTGAAACAGGCTTCTGGCTCTGCACAGAGCCCGATGCGGGGCTCGAACCCACAGACTGTGTGAGATCATGACCTGAGCTGAAGTCGGACACTTAACCGACTGAGACACCCAGGCGCTCCAACAATATGTTTTAATAATCATGAACACGGTAGGGGAACAAGACTTCACCAAAACAACTGTTTATATTTTTTTTCTTAGTTTAGAAAATGTATTTTATAACATGAAAGATTTAGTTGACTTTGCTAATTTAGCTGTAAATTTTCTCCTTTTTAATTTTATTTTTAATTTTTTAAAATTTACATCCAAATTAGTTAGCATATAGTGCAACAATGATTTCAGGAGTAGATTCCTTAGTGTCCCTTACCCATTTAGCCCATCCCCCCCTCCCACAGCCCCTCCCATAACCCTCAAAACGTTTGTTCTCCATATTTATGAGTCTCTTCTGTTTTGTCCCCCTTTCTGTTTTTATATTATTTTTGTTTCCCTCCCCTTATGTTCATCTGTTTTGTCTCTTAAAGTCCTCATATGAGTGAAGTCATATGATTTTTGTCTTTCTCTAACTTCACTTAGCATAATACCCTCCAGTTCCATCCACATAGTTGCAAATGGCAAGATTTCATTCTTTTTGATTGTCAATAACACTCCATTGTATATATATATACACCACATCTTCTTTATCCATTCATCCATCGATGGACATTTGGGCTCTTTCCATACTTGGCTATTGATGATAGTGCTGCTATAAACATGGGGGTGCATGTGTCCCTTCGAAACAGCACACCTGTATCCTGTGGATAAATGCCTAGTAGTGCAATTGCTGGGTCGTAGGGTAGTTCTATTATTAGTTTTTTGAGGCACCTCCATACTGTTTTCCAGAGTGGCTGCACCAGCTTGCATTCCCATAGCTGTAAATTTTCAATATGATCACTATGTCATTTATGTTGTATCTCGACTAAGGAAGGTGTTTTTCTAGTTTTTAGTTTTGTAAAAACAACATATTTAATTCATCATTTTAGATACTTTGGCATTTTTACTTCTCTTTTCTGTTCTTTAAACTTTTTGAGATTGGTCTTAAAGAAAGGTAATTTATGTCTTAAAATTATCATTTGAATAATCAATATCTCAGTGGTGAAGTAATAGCCAAGCTGGAGTTCTCCATTTACCTAGCCACCAGGTTTCCACAGGTGTAGTTGAGCCCTACAACTCCATCCCCACTACCCACACCATCCTGGAGCACTCTGATTGTGCCTTCACAGTAGACAATGAGGCCATCTATGACATCTGTTGTAGAAATATTGACCACCCAACCTATACTAACCTGAATAGGTTGATAGGTCAAATTGTGCCCTCTATCACTGCTTCCCTCAGATTTGATGGAGCCCTGAATGTTGATCTGACAGGATTTCAGATCAATCTGGTACCCTATCCTCACATCCAGTTTCCTCTGGCCACATATGCCCTACTATCTCTGCTGAGAAAGCCTACCATGAACAACTTTCTGTAATAGAGATCATCAATGCATTCTTTGAGCCAGCCAACCGGATGGTGAAGTATGACCCTCACCATGGTAAATACTTGGTTTGCTCCCTGTTGTACTGTGGTGATGTGGTTCCTAAATATGTCAATGCTGGCATTGCCACCATCAAGACCAAGTGTACCCTCCAGTTCGTGGACTGGTGCCCCACTGGCTTCAGTGTTGGCATTAATTACCAGCCTCCCACTGTGGTACCTGGTGGAGACCTTGCCACAGTACAGTGAGCTGTGTGTGTTGCTGAGCAACACCACAGCCATTTCTGAGGTCTGGGCTCTCATGGACCACAAGTTTGACCTGATATATGCCAATCGTGCCTTCGTTCACTGGTATGTGGGTGAGGGCATGGAGGAAGGAGAGTTTTCTGAGGCCTGTGAGGACATGGCTGCCCTTGCGAAGGATTATGAGGACGTTGGTGTGGATTCTGTTGAAGGAGAGGGCAAGGAAGAAGGAGAGGAATACTAAAGTTAATAAAAGGACAAAGGTGTTACTTTTACAGAGAAGCTTATTCTGTTTTAAACATTGAAAAGTTGTGATCTGACCAGTTAATTTGTATGTAGCAATGTATATTCTCACATACAATTACTGACCTGTGCTTTAAACACAGTGCTTTGTTATAGACCCAAGCTGTCCGTTTCTCTGATGAGTTTGAATACAGTATTCCCTGTCATAAATGAGAAAAAAAAAAGAGAGAGATGCCCTTTTTGTAAGCTATCTTCTGGGTCTGACATCTAAAGCACTTTGCAAAAATAACAAATATCTTACCATTTATGGTCCCTGAAAATGGTTTTCAATTAGTTAACAACATATTCTGGCTAATATTTACTCCATGTTTTAAGTATGGTATAATATTTCTAACTGTAACAATACTAATAGAGTATTAGCTAATATTTTATTGATAGTTTATATTTCTGTTCAAGGAATCTTACCTTTTCTGATGTTCCCTTCTATGTGGAGGAAACTCCACTCATTATAAAACTTCTACCTCTTTCCATCCTCTCATTAGTGTCTCCCCAGGGAAGAAGAATGATTTAATCTGTTTGGTGAGTTTAGAAGGAGAAATTGGGCACATGTAACTCAGCTTCTTCCTCTCCCCCTTCCTCAGGGGAGAAAGCTGCCTGCTGGGAGCCAACATTCTCCTCAGCTTTTCCATGCCATCAGGACAGGCTTGAGGTGATGTAGTTTTGTCTGTGATTGGACTGGTGAGTGTCTCACTCTAGGATTTGGTATTAGGAAGTCTGTCTGCCTGCAGATGTAATCTTTGTCCATCAACCTAGGCTCTGTCACTAAAACATGGAATATTTTGACAAAAGCTGACTCTTTGCCTCATTTCTCAATTGGTTCAGAACTCAGGGTGATAGAGAGGTCCCAGTTGTCGGACCACCTCACAGCCCCAAACATCTCTGTGTCGGTGGGCCAAATCTTAGGACATTAACAAGAAGTGCAGTTTGTGAGAACAAACTATATGTGAGGATTGAGGTTTCTAGCTTGGTGTGTGCCTTTAGCCTTGGTGACTCTGTAGGTGCTGAACATGTTTGATTTTCACCATGGTGAGTCGCTGAAACTTGACGCAGCTTTGTCCCCCGTCAAGAGGCCACTTATACAGGTGATCATGTTTCTGTAGAGGTAGCGGTGTAGGCGCCAGGGTTTACGCTGAGGCATGGGCCTTTGGCAAATGTGTGAAGATCTTCGAAGACAGACTGCTGAGGGTGCAGGTTTTATTTTAAGCAGGCAAGGGTGAGGCAAGCATTTGATTACAGTGAAGAGTCTTTCCCCTGGGCCTTTAGCTGTTAGGGAGCAGGATGATATTTACCATTTGAAAAATGCAATGCAGCTGACATTTGCATGAGCCAAAGAACAATAGTGAGGGTCTACCTTGGCGCTAACGTGCCAGATCTCAGTAGGCAGTGTGTATCAGCTGCCCTAATTTCTGTTCTTGTGTTGTTTTGACTAACTTCACAGCCAAGGAAGGGAACGACTGATCTTGAATTCATGTGGTTTTTTCACAGCAAAGGAAGCCAGCCATAAAAGAATATTGACTGGTTCTACTGGTATGATGTTCAAAAGCCAGGAGTAACTGATTTATAATGACAGATACCAGAATACCTGGTTTCTTTAGGGGGCTATCAACTGAATGGGAGCTCAGAGGAGCCTTCTGGGTTGTTGGAAATGTTCAGTACCTTGATCTAGATATTGGCTACTCAGTTATATATATATAGATAAAAATTGATTGAAGTGTGTACTTAAGGGGCGCCTGTGTGGCTCCATCAGTTAAGCATCTGACTTTGGCTCAGGTCATGATCTCACGGTTCATGAGTTTGAGCCTTGTATTGGGCTCTGCACTGACAGTGCGGAGCCTGCCTAGGATTCTGTCTCTCTCCTTGTTTCTCTCTGTCCCTCCCCAACGTGCACTTGCACGCACACTTACTCTCTCTCTCTCTGAAAATAAATAAACTTAAAAAAAGGTGTACTTAAAAGTTGTGTACTTTATTATTTTTCAATTTCAAAAGAAAGAATTTATCTGGATATAGATGCACACGGAGGACTTCTCAGTGAAAACTTATCAGCATGTCCCCAGTCTAAACTATGTGCCTCTTTTGGTCCCTTAGGTTCCATAGACTATACAGCCTACTGGGGGAAAGATCTTATCAGATTCTATAATTTCTTACCATTTCCAAGTTTACTTTTAAATTTAAATTTATTTATATTTGATGCCTTCTTGGTTCCTTTTGGCTATTCTGGAGACTCAGCTGGTGTAAGTGGTGTAAGAGACTCATCAGGTGTAGGGTGCTGACCCTAACATATCCGTGAGTGTTTCCCCATGAGTAGGTCATGTGTATGGTGTAGGGTGCTGACCCTAATATGTTACTGAGTGTTTCCCACATGACTAGGTCAATCCAAGGTTGGTGTTTTAAGTGTCCCATCTTCTAGTAGGTTGAATCCTCTGCCCCTGGGTCTGCACCAAACAAAATATATACGCTACATTGCAAATTCCTGCACATATCAACACTCATCTAAACCAGAGGCTGGCAAACTTCTTTATAGCACCAGATAGTCAATATTTTATGCTTTGTGGGCCATATGGTCTTAACTTTTCATGAAAGCAGCCATAGACAACACATAAATAGATGAATGTGGCTGTGTTCCAATAAAACTGTATTTCCAAAATCAGGTGATGGGCTAGATTTGGCCCATGGGCCAGATTAGGTGGACTAATGCCTGGTCTAAACCATGAAATCATCCTGAAAAATTGACAGGGAAGAAATTATTCCGTATTTTTTGTTTTGTTTTTGCAAATAAGGAGACTGAGGCTTGGCAGACTGCATGAGCTTCCTGGTTTATTCATAGACTAGTGAGTGATTTCCAATGAGAGCTCAGATGAAGAATTATATTCGTGGCACTGACATGGGCTGTGTTTAAAGCCCTGTAGGGTGAGGGGCATGTCAGATAGTGCTTAACATTCAGTTATTAATATTCAATAACTATTTTATTATTTGAACAATTTTGTGTGATTTTGGGTCTTGAAATGGCTTCCTAATCAGGCTTCTTCATGAGGTTATAATCAGGCAATAGGCAGTGTGTTGATAAATAGCAAATCAGAAATCAAAGCTAAGATTCTGGGCTTTTCCAAGCTAGCTGTGTAACTCTAAGCCACTTAACCACTCCGGATGAAGCTTCATGTAGAACTCATTCCTAGGTATCTAAATTTTAAAAGAGGTCACCCAAAGAAGGCAGCATTCTAACTTCAGTGGAGCCAAATGATACACAGATGAAGGAGGTGATTCAGGAAAGCATCTCAGATCAAACCATATCACTATCTTTACCTTGTTAATTAAGAGGTCCATGTAATGTAAAAGTCCCTGTCAATTACATCCCATCCTTCTGAAGCCAATAACAAGGCAGAGAGAGTTTTTTTTCAGATCAAGAAATAAGATTAGAGGAGACTGGGTGGCTCAGTTGGTTGAATGTCAGGCTCTTGATTTTGGCTCAGGTCGTGATCTCATGGTTCATGGGATCAAGCCCTGAGCTGGGTTTTGCACTGACAATGTGGAGCCTGCCTGGGATTCTTTCTCTCTCTCTCTCTCCTTCTCTCTCTGCCCCTCATCCACTTGTGCTCACATACTCTCTCAAAATAAATAAATGAAATTCAAAATAAAAGAAATAAGATTTGTCATTGTTAAATACTCTCCTCATCAAAGGATGTAAATATACATTTCCTTCTCCTTAGTGCTTCTGAGCTCGGCCCAAGAATTAATAGACACTCATTTGTTCCATAGTTATGTAAAGGAACTGACAGGAAATTGTTTGAACTGTTGCTTTATTGTCTTTGCTTAGATTTTATCCATTAAACCAGAATTCACAAAAAATGTATGCTATA
This sequence comes from Panthera tigris, assembly GCF_018350195.1. Classification (NCBI taxonomy): domain Eukaryota; kingdom Metazoa; phylum Chordata; class Mammalia; order Carnivora; family Felidae; genus Panthera; species Panthera tigris. The sequence goes on along the minus strand of NC_056663.1, from coordinate 58,500,271 downwards.
CCATGGTGACCCCAGGGGCTGCATGTGAACTGTTCATGGTTATTACTTTGTTCTTGGGATGCCTCTTAACTTTCAGAGGATGTTAAATGTAGCAAAGATACTTAGGAAAAAGGAAGGAGAAAATTATGTTTTTGTTGTCTAAATTATCTGTTTCCTTGCTGCAAAAAATATTTCAAGGGGGAAATATTTGCTATTACATTATTCTTCATTATAAAAGAAATGCAATGCCATGTTTTTTCAAAGAAGCTCAGCCAGTCTGAACATCACAGTGTCACTGGGGACCTCCATGGGGAAGTGAGATATAAGGAAAGAGAATGACAAAGGGGTGATGAAAATTCACTTCTTCCTTCATGAGTTCTTTTAGGGCCTTGTAACTCACTTAGGGCCAGCCCTGCAAGACATAAATACTCTTCATTTGCCTACTCTAAGGGCATCTAGATGGAAACATATTCACTATTTTTGTTCTCCTCCAAACTATTCCTTATCTGAGGAATCTTGCTCATGTATTAATCTGATTATGTCCCTCAGTTACTTTAAAATCCTTCAAGTGTTCCTCATTGCCTAGAGGAAAAGGTATATACTCCTTAGCTTGGAACATAGTCCTTTCATGATCTGGCTCTCATCAATGTTTTAAATATTCTATTTCCACATGCATCTTGAACTGCAGCCATTCAAAATGGACTGTAGCTCAACCTGCCAAACTATTTCCAGACTCAGTGCCTCTGCCCATGCTCTGACTTCTTAGAATACCATTTCTCTAAGTATCTCCCTAAATCCACAACCATTCTGGCTCAGATATCACTATTGGGAGAGCTTTTTGACTTTCATAGCCAGAGATAGGAATTTTCCCCCTATGTCTGCAAAAGGATAGATTTTCCTTGAGTGTCAACCTCTCTCACGAGAGTTAGTGTCCTCTAGCAAGGTCTATTCACTTTTGTATACTTAGTGCCTTACATAGTGTAGAACTTTTTAAATTAAGTTTATTTATTTATTTTGAGAGATAGAGGGAGAGAGAGAGAGAGAGATAGAGAGAGAGAGAGAGAGAGAGCACAAGTCGGGTAGAGGCAGAGAGAGAAGGAAAGACAGAATTCCAAGCAGGCTCCGCACTGTCAGCACAGAGCTCAACTCAGGGCTCGAACTCGTGAACCATGAGATCATAGTTACAAAAATTTTTTCTTGTGATGAGAACTTTTAAGATCTACTCTTTTAGCAACTTTCAAATATGCAGTGCAGTATTGTTAACTACAGTCGCTATTCTGCCCATTACATCACATGACATTTATTTTACAACTGGAAGTTTTTACCTTTGACTCCCTTCACCCATTTTGGTCCCCCACCCCCACTTCTGGCAACCACCAATCTGTTCTCTGTATACACATAGGAGTTTTTAGAGTATAGAGACTAGTCTCATTCATCTTTGTGTTTCTTTTTTTTTAAATTTTTTTAACATTTATTTATTTTTGAGACAGAGAGAGACAGAGCATGAACAGGGGAGGGGCAGAGAGAGAGAGAGGGAGACACAGAATCTGAAACAGGCTCCAGGCTCTGAGCAGTCAGCACAGAGCCCGACGTGGGGCTCGAACTCACGGACCGTGAGATTATGACCTGAGCCGAAGTCGGACGCTTAACCCACCGAGCCACCCAGGCGCCCCCATCTTTGTGTTTCTTATACTAGCCTAGTGTCTGGTGGTAACACTTAATAAATATTTGGTGGATGAATGGAAGAAAGAGTGGTTAAATGGATGATGTGGTAAAACGATCCAATGGATACCCAGGGCTCAACCTCCATTCATCACTGTATATGACAAAAGAAGTCCTGAAGCCTGTCTGCAATGCCAAAGTCTCAGAGCTCCTCTCTCTTTGGGTGAACGTCTAATGAGATGACAAAGGAGATCAGAGCTATTGCTTAAAAGCTGGCCTGGGGTTAACATAGTAAAACATGCACTTGTGAAGGTCTTAGTTCATTTATTTATTTAACAAATATTTGTGGAACCATGAATTCTAATCTGAAGCTTATGAGGCCAGATGTATATCACAATTCAGATTTTTTCAGATTTTAGAATAGTAATGTATCACGTAGCATGTAAAATGGGGTGTAGGGCAGCACCGTGTAATAAAGTCCATTAATATTTCTGCAGAAAAGTGTATTTACTTTCGCAGTACATTGTAGGATAACTGAAAACTGTAAATAGGCTTATGCCAGCTCAGGTCAGGTTTTGACTTCAAATGAGTTTGGGTCAAATCCATTTTTGCTGCCAACTGTGTTATGAAACACTTTCCAATTTCAGAGCTTTTTGGGTTTTGGAATTGTGGGTAAGGGATTGTAGAGCTGTAACAATGTTCCTTTGAAGAAAAATTTCCTTCAGAAGAAGAAATTTAGAAAAGTATCCAACAAATATATACTCCATCAGCGATTCCCAGTATGGTTTATTAAATAAAAGTCATCTCAAGAAATATTATTAACATCCAAAGAAACAATGAATTTAAGTGTATTTTTTATTAAAAGATAAACCTTGATATCTCATGTGTTATTCTTAAGCAGTAGGAAAGTAGATTAGTGGGATAGAGGGTTTCTAATTCCAGAACAGCTGTTTCTTGCAGTATTTACTATGGGAAAATAAAATCATTGAAGGGCAGGGCCAGGGGGCAGCAGTCAAGGAACAAAAGGAAATAGCTGCAATTAGAGGTTGTGCTGTTCCAGGGTCTGGTAATTAAATTTTCACTGCACCTGTGAATGCTCCAGAATTATAACATTTTCCTGTCATTTAACACTGGACACTCATTTATCTATGCAGGGTCCATTCCTTCACAGCCTAAATAAATAAATAAGCAAGTAAGTAAGTAAGTAAATAGAAGTAGATACAAGGAACAACTATATTGTGTAAATGACAGAGAACAATATTTTCTCAAAAAATTTAAGCCTCATTGTCCCTCTCCAGGTAGTGTCTAGAATCTTACCACTAGGTGAAGCCCTCATTAAAAGCTGTTAAGAAAGGGACGCCTGGGTGGCTCAGTTGGTTAAGAGTTCAACTTTGCCTCAGGTCGTGATCTTACGGTTTGTGAGTTTGAGCCCCTAGTCAGGCTCTCTGCCATCAGTGCAGAGCCTGCTTGGGATCCTCTGTCCACCCCCACCCCCCAGCTCTCTGCCCCTCCCCCTCTCACACTCTCCCTCTCTCATAAAAATAAATAAACATTGAAAAAAAAATTTTTTTAAAGCTGTTAAGAAAAATACCCAATATTTCCTTCAATTGTTTTGGTTCCTAAAACTCTTTAAACTGTTCATCTCTAGTCTCCAATTCTCTTGGCTTTTGTGGGGAAATGAAGACTCTGTAGCTGAGCTCCTTTTTCAAGGAGCTTCTTCAGACCTTACCAAGGCGTCCTGTTTCACAGAGAGGAGCTTGACGCACATGTAAATCGTGCGTCCTCACATGGATTGGGATTTTGTGACAGTTGAATGGTGCAGAGATCATTGGATCTCAGCAGTCTCTCCCTCCTGTTTCTTCTTGTCCTTGTTTCCTCTGTCCCTGCTCACCCCACCCTGCCTGGCCTGCCTGGCCTGCTCACTCCATCCTGTCAGCCTCACGCTCTTTCTTCATTTAGCCTCTGCTTTGATCAATGACAGTTCATTAACTGAAATCGTCAGGGTTGACCTGGAGAATATGTTGAGTCTTTTACCAAAACAATATTTTTCTCCTTGCACCATCTTCATGGAATTGTCAGTCAGTCTCTGTTCTGAGTTTTCACGTAAGACCAGACACAGCTGATTCTCCTTGTTTATGTTGATAGGAGGTTAACCATGACAAAGGGAAGAGAAGGAACTTTTCCCACCATACTTACACTTAGAAGGGGCAACAGGGAAGATAGATGCAACCATTTTTGTCTAAATATTCAGACAAATAAGAATGCACAGCATACAATCTGCCCCTCCCCCATCCCGCCTTGGGCTTCTATCTCTTCATTTGCAATGATGATACTGAGACTACTTTTAGGAGGAAAGAAAGGATCATCTGTGTTCAGGGCATGTATAGAAAGGGAATTTTTTAGAATTTAAACATTGTCTCCAGTAAGAGATGAAGGGCTTTGCCCTCGTATACAGATTTCAGGGGTCAAAATAGGTGGAAGACTGACTTTCACAGAGTTGGGTGATCTTGATAGAACTAAAGACATTCATCTATGTGTGAGGCTGGCCCTCACAGAGAGCATATCTCTCTGGGCTCCCAGCAAGAGCTGGTAGTAGAAAGTGTCAATTGCACTGGAAACAAGCTTGTACTCAAACTGTTTCATAGAAGGTGTCACTTATTATTGAGCATTTGTTAAACTTTGAGCACGACTCCCAGGTACTGAGCTAAGCAGTTCACATGGATTCTTTAATCTCATTCTCACGATGCTTCTATGAGAGGGAGACTGTTAATATTTCCCATTGGGCAGACGGGGCCCCTGCGGCCTAGAAGAGTTCAATAGCTCCTACAAGGTCACATGGCTGCTCAGTAGAGACCAGGCAGGCTGTCCACAGAGCCCCACACTCAGCCCTGTCATGTGTGTGGTGCAGGAAAGCTCTGAATCATAACCTTTTGCTGATCCTGTGCCAGTTGGAAGACAGAAGAGGGCAGAGGATAGTGGCAGCTGAAAGAGAAGATGACCTTGGTCTTTTGACACATTGAGCTGGAAAGGCAGTGTCTGTGTTCTTAGTCTGTGTAAACAACTGTCTGATAATAAAAATGCACAGATCAGTGAAAGCAAACATTTTAAATAACCCTGCAGAGTGGAAAGAGAAGCAAAGCGAATGGATGACTCTTTAGGCTTTGTCAATCACTGTGGGCTGAGTTACTTGTTTTCTAGACAATACAGAAAACTGGTGCCAGGGTGGGGCCTGAAGTCTGCCACCTAAACTTTGACCTCGTTTTCTTTCCACATCTTAACAAGTTTGACAATGTAAATAGTTGAACAAGAAAAACAGGATCCAGGTCCAGGTGGAGGGTAGGAAGCAGCAAGTGAAGGAAGTGGAGCAGAGATGAGAGTGCGGCCCTCCCAGGAAGGAGGTCTGGGGGCTCTTAACCTTCCTTGCGGGTACAGGCAATTATGCTTTTTCTGTTTTATTTAAAGTGCTATAATACTAGAGGTTCAGTTGTCTCTTTAGTTAAGATTGCTGCTCCTAAGCCCTTTAAGAATGGAAACTCTGCCCCAGACATGGGTTGAGAAAATTCTGGAGAGAATGAGGTCTAGCAGAAGCTGAGTGGAATGGGTTCTATGAAGGCAGCTGGTCAACCTGAATTGGAGACTTTTCTGCGGCCAGAGGGGAGGAAGGGATGGAAGAGGACTGGGAAGGAAATCAAGTTATTGTCCCGATTCTGCTAGAGAAAGAACAGCACAAGAAAACCAGTTCCTTGGTTCCCATTCTTTCCAAGTTTTATGTATTTCACAAATGCAGTCTATTTAGGATTTTCTTGTACGATTTATAATTTAAGACTGAAATCTCTTTTGAGGGGGAGTCTGTGTGTAGCTGATAGTCACTAATATGTTGCATGTGTCCTGTCAGGAAGTCAGCGTCACTCTGTTGCCGTAAAGCAATACCGAGAAACATTTCGGTGGCTTATGGCTGCGTTGAAAGTGGGTACACTTTGGCATCAACAGCCTGGGGCTTGAATCTTGGCTCTACAAGTTACTACTTTTTTGTGTCCAGTCACTTTCCAAATCTCTCAGAGGAAAATGATTTCCTCATTTGTAATTGAATTGAATTGAATTGAATTTAGTTTAATTTAATATTTAATTTAATTTTTTATTTAAAATGTTTCCTGATTAAAGAATTTTTTTTTTAAGTCCATTTTTTTATTTTGAGAGAGAGATACACACATATACTTCTGGGAAGGGGCAGAGAGAGAGGAAGAGAGAATCCCAAGCAGGCTCCATGCTGTCAGCATGGGGGGTAATGTGGGGCTGATCCCACAAACCGTGAGATCATGACCTCAGCTGAAACCAAGAGCTGGACACTTAACCAACTGATCCACCCAGGTGCCCCATAATTTTTTCCTCATTTTAAATGGACATAAAACCCACCTTGAGTGATTGGGATGGAGATGAAACGAGGTGAATAAAAGTGCCAAGGTGTTCAAGCACTAGTAGGTATTAGTATCGGTGAGCAGATCTCTGACAAAAACAATATTTAGATCCAAATTGTAAGCTCCAACTTAAAGCTAGCAAAAGGAAACAGAGCATGAATATTGTAAAAATCATTTATGTTTGATGTAGAATGCATTGTATATCTTTCCTTAAGCTGATTTAGCTTGCTCATTACCTGCCACTCTGGCTAGTATGGGACTAGCTTCTTTCTCAGCCACTGCTGATAGCTTGTTTGGTAGGGACCGTGGCCTGGAAAGTATTTTGAATAGTTTGGGAATAAATGTGTTCAGAGAATTCAGCTACAGTGAGAGTGAGCCCCAAATTGATTATCTATAAAGAAGAAATCTTTTGGAAGTTTTTTTTTTTTTTTCTTCTTTAGATGTTCATTGCTTACTCTTAGTCTTTTTCTCACTTGTCTTGTGCTCTGTAATCTTGTCAGGACTAAAACAAGTTTTCTTCCCCTGACTGCTCACAAATTGCAATACAATTGTGTCTCTTTGATGTTATACAGCATGTTGTATCCTCTCCCATAGGCACCGGGAGATTCTGTTTTCTCAAATTTCACTTTATCTCTTCTATAATATCCAGGAGAAAAATGAAACCACAGCAAAGTGTTCTCATTGATCAAGAATCCTTTTAATGACTACCCTTTTGCTTCTTGACAGTGTGATCTCTTGGCTCTGTGACCCTTAGGGTTTAGATCATCATTGTCCAAACCAAAGTAACACTCTGCAGTGCTTTAGAAATTGAAAGCGCCTCATTTGTTTTGGTTCTACAAAATGCCCTTTCATATTAATAAGCAACAAACAAACAAATAGAACCTGGAAGGTTGCCTTCAGCACCCATTGCTTGCTTCCTACCCTATAATCCTGGGGTTGTAAATTCTGTACAATACACTTGAGACACCCTATAAACCGCAGTGATTACGATAGAACACCTCTCCTCTATCACTGGATTGGTAAACAGCTACACCCCCAAATAAATTAGTTTTAAGTCTGTGTAGCCTTTCAAGCTCATGTTGAATAATTCACACAAAAATGGCAAGCAGTGGCTGTTACATCATCTTAGAATGCAAATAAGTGGCTTGTGTGAATGTGAACGGGAACAATTACTGCCACCTTATGTGGTAACATACTTCCAGCTGAAGGGAGCCAGGGAACTTGTGCTGCCACCTCCCTGTGACCAGATACTGATACCCTTTTTCAAGCATCATCCTCAAGAGAGCCTTGTGGAGAAAAATGTAAGGCCTTTCATCGATCGAGTCTTTGAATTCTCTCTGTGATGAGGCCACTATCTTCTATTTTATAGTAGTTATTTAGAAAGAAAAGTCTTGTTTTTAAAATAGATCTAGAAAATGAGCATCCTGTTTAAAATTCAGATGCCCTGTTTGTAAACTATCTTGTCTACACCAGAGTGTGGAGAGAATGGCTTTCCCCCCTTAGGCCTGCCAGGCAAAGCCTTGTTAATGGCTCATAGTTGGGCCTGGATCTCACATAGATAGGATTTTGACCTGGAGTCGGACTCATCAGTTACTACGTGGTTTACAAAGAAGTCATCTGCTGTAATGGATATGTCTTTAGCCCTTTACAGGAAAAATTAAATGCCTTAGTTCTTACAGAAGGTATATTATTTCTATTACATGTCATTTCATTCTCCTATGAAGTAGGTATCATCTCTGTTTTCACAGATGAAGAAATGGAGGCCAAAAGTCAATAACCTGTCCAGTTTCACACAGCTGATCAGTGGAAAGACTGGGGTTTGAATTCTGATCTGTTTGACAGGTAAAAGCCCACGTTCTTTCCTCTGGGAAAGGTTGTTTGTGTGAAGTTCAGGGCGAATAGGAAATTAATAAATTATTGTCTCCATCATCAAAAAAAACTTACACTCTCGTTGGTGAAATAAGACGTACAAACAAGTTACAGAGAGAAGAGATTAAATAAGTTTAATTGCATGCAGAAATGTCAGTCAACCGCTTTAAACTATGTACTTCACTTGGCAGGCCATCCTGTCCTGCCATGCAATATAGTTTGTCCTGTAGAGCAGAGAACTGGCAAACTACAGCCTGGGGCCAAATCTAGCCATGCCCATTTGTTTATGTACCATCCATGGCTGCTTTCTTGTTACACTGGAGGGGTGCGTCACTGCACCCAAGATCGTATGGCTCATAAAGTGGAAAATATTTACTATCTGGCCCTTTACAGAAAACATTTACCAATCTCTGGTGTAAAGTACAAAAATGCACAAATAGCAGTAATGAACACATAACAAATGAATATAGCAGAATAAGCCATCTGCTAGAATGAATGTCTTCAGTTTACACCTTTACAGGAAGAATTAAATGCCTTAGTTTTTACAAAAGATATATTATTTACATTACATGTTATTAAAATGATAAATAAATAGATATTTTAAGACTGGCAAAAATATATGGGTTCTGGATTGGTTTACTGATTGATTGATTCATTCATTTATAGCTATTTCAAGTAGTAAGTTTTGTTGAAAAACTAAAACCAAAAATGAACAGGAGAAATGATAGCATGCCTCACTCAAAACATGTGTAATTTTGATGAAACTAGTAGCCAAGTGCAAAATGAAGCAGGATGTTAACCCTGATGACTGGAGTTCACATCTATTTATTTTACATATGGGGAAATATTTTACATATACATTGCATTCTCTTGGCTCTATAAACAACATCCTTAATTACCTGAAGGCTTTGCATTCTTCAGCCTGGTGACTGTTTTTCAAATTTCATGTAATGATTAGTCAGAGTGGAAAAACAGGAAATAAGGCAACAGTCTGACACAGAGGAAGTGGCTCAGGGAGCCTGGAGTTCTAATATTGGCTATGCAACTCACTGGCTAAACCAGACATTTAATCTCTCTCTGCCCTTATTTCCTAAAACCTGCACATGGAGACACACAGCTTGTGTGTATGGGAGTAAGGCCTCCAAACTTTATTCCTACCCACCTTCTGTCTGAAAACCTATTGTACCCCTCCCCATATCCTTGGGATCCTTAACAGCAGAATGAACCCAAATGAGTTACTAATTTCAGTATCTGTTTAGAGACTGTTCTAAAAGCATTCCAGCTTCTTCCTGGCTGTAAAGGGAGGTATTTTAAGGGGTTGGTTGGGATGAACCAAGAAAGAGGGAGGCCATGGGGTGTTAAGAACTAAACTCTTCACTGTGTGAACATCTGTTGTTCCCTGTAAGCCTGGTTAGGGAAGAAATGGGAAGGGAACCTTCACTCTGATCTAGAGAACTTCTAAACTCTCCATTTCCAGAAGTGTCTGCTCCATTCAGATGACCAATCAGGGCCTGGCTTGAGTATCCAAATCACTCAGTATGGCCTAATCCAACTTCTACCAGATATGATTGGTCAACCTGAGGCCCTTGGCCTTCACCTGTAAGCTGCCTGCTCCAATGAGTTTGGAAACTTAGTTCCTTGGAATCTGTGAATACCTAGCTCGAGAACTCCCTTCTTAAGTACCATGGTCACTGTTCTTTGTCTCTAGTGTTGAGCTGGGCTCTTAGATTTCCTTTTAGGGTTGTTTTCTAAACCCCCAACAGGGTTTTTGGTCCTGACTTTTTCTTAGCACTAGAGGAAACTGGCCTCATTTGGCTAGTCCTTGTGAAGTCTGGTGGGCTTTCAGTTCTCTTTCAGGACAATTCTTCATATGAGAGAGAGAAAACCTAGTGTATTTTCCATAAGGGGTTATTTGGGAGTTGTTAGTTTAATGTTTTTCAGTTCGTATATATCATAGATTTATTAACTGCTTATATTATCTGTTGCTGAGGGAGGTATATAAAATCTCTATGAGACTGTAGATATGTCAATTTCTCTTTGTAATTCTGTCAACATTTTGCTTTGAAAAAATTGAAGGTACAATTTGGATGCACACAGGTTCGGGATTGTTATATCTCCTTGGTGAAACTTTCCTTTTTATTAATCTTTTGTTTCCTACCATTTGTTTTGGCCCCAAAGTCTATGTTGCTTAACACTTGCCTGGTATATCTACTTTTTACCCCCCACTTAGTCGTGATTCACTTTATTTTGCTGGTATAAAAAACAGGGGCTTTGCCACAGCAAAATTTGGAGTTCTCTGCAATGACACTAAGTGTGGATTTTAATTTAATTTTAAATTTAATTTTAATTTTTTTTAACATTTATTTATTATTGAGAAACAGAGCATGGGAGGGGCAGAGAGAAGGGGAGACACAGAATCTGAGGCAGGCTCCAGGCTCTGAGCTGTCAGCACAGAGCCCAATGCAGGGCTCGAACCCACAGACCGTGAGATCATGACCTAAGCCGAAGTTGGACACCCAATCTACTGAGCTACCCAGGTGCCCCAACACTAAGTGTAGGTTTTAAAGATGATCAGGGAACTGATCAGAAGGCTGATCTTCCAGAGGTCAGAGTGAGAAAGCTGTGTCTTGGAGATGGCATTAAATGTGGCTTCACCCAAGCTACCCAGGGTGGTGGCAAAATACCTTTGATTAGTAGCAGCCTGGTGGGCAAAGGAACAGAGACATTGTCATAATGGGAAGAAATGATCAGATGCACAAGCACAGAGTTACAGTGCCTAGCCACCTTGCAAGGAGAGAATAGGATTTGCTGATTTGTTTCCCTAGTGGTCTTGTCTCAGGTAATGGATGCCTTGTCCAGATGATGACACTGTGTAAAGCAGTTGCTACCTCCTTGGAGCATTTGACATCTATATCAATGAGTCATTATGGTTCCCAGTAGCCAAGGATACCTTGGAATTGGGCTTACGTGTCACCCTTTATGTCTCTGAAAGAGTGCTATCTTTAGTATCTCATTCTCCAGAAATGACCCCAGAAGGAAGTCAAGGAAGGAAAAGAAAGAGATCTGCTCCAAGAACTTCATCATGTCCTCAACCAGATGGCCCAGTTTGTTGTCCAAGACCAGTTCCTGTCCCTATCCTTTTCCTCTCTGCCCATCCTAAGCACCAGTATCATCTGCAGTCTTTAGCCTTTAGTCATTTCTCAGAGAAGCCATAGTGTACCTTTTCCATTCATTTATTTCCACTTTTCTGTATTCATATGTTTCCAATGTGTTTTAGCTTATAGCTGATTTTAAAAGTGTGATATAAAAATATCCTCTTCTGAACTATCAAACTTATCCATTCATATTGATTATGACTATTAATACACATGATTTTATTTATTCTACCTCCTGTTTGTTTTTATTTTACCATTCCTTTCTTTTTGGCTGCTTTTTATTTCTCCTTCCTTACTTCTCTTTATCACTTCTTTTCCCTATTACAGTTTTGATATATGTTTTATCTCTATTTTTGTGTTAAACTTTAGAAGTTTAACATGTGTGTGATTGACTTAACAAAGACCAAAATGATATCTCTACCTTTTATGAGAACTTTAATTCTACTTTCCCCACTTCATTTTCAATATTATTACCCGCCCCCCCCCCCAGTATTTTAGGTCTACCTTACTTGTAACCCGTCTTTAATGTTGTTTTTCTGTTTTTTGTTTTTTGTTTGTTTGTTTTTAAAGAATATACTTATCTAAATTTACCTTATGTTTACCAGTGACATGGCTCACTTTTCCTTCAGCTTATTCCTTCCTTCTTGGTCCAATTTTCTTTATCTTTTAATTCTTTCCATAAAGATCTGTAAATGATAATTTTTTTGAAATTTGTTTTTTGGAGTTGCACTCTAATTCTTCAATCATAGCTTAGCTGGGACTAGAACTTTAGGACTTTGAAGACATTAGGAATGTTGCTATTGGGAAGTAAATGTCATAGCTTTGCGGGTAATTTGTCTTTCACTCTGTTTTTGTTACTTTTATGGTTTGCTCTATCTGTGATATACTGTGGTGTCACTACCATTTTTCCAAGTGTGGGTTTACTTCTATTTATCCTGTTCTGTGCTCAGAGAGCCCTTTAAATCTGAGGATTTAACATCTTTCTTCCATCTTGAATCCTGTTTCTTCTGAAACTCCAAGTTAAAAATCTCTCTCTCCCTGTCTCTCTTTGTATACGTGGGTGGGTGTGCCTTTCAGTTGTATAGTCTACAGTTATTAAACTCTTTTCATACTTTTTATAATTTCATTTTTCGTGTTGAATTCTAGTGTTTCTTCAGATCTGTCTGAACTGCTTAACCTCTCCATTAATGTCAGCGATTATATTTTTGCAAATCAAGCACTAAATAAATGTTAGCTATTTTTATCCTTCCTTTATTAACTTCTAACATACTTATTGTGTAGTGTGTCAGTTGTTCTAATGTCTTGGGTTCTTGGATGTGTTCATTTTCCTGTGGTTGCATTGGCTGACTTTCCCGTAGGGTGAATTGTTTCTTTGTGAAGTTTGTAATTTTTTAATGATTGGCTCATTTTTAGCTGTTTGTTTTTAAAGTGGGAAACTCATGTCTATTGGTTCTGCTCAGGTTATCACTGGTTTGAGGTAGATTTTTACATTAAATTCTCAACTCTGGAATTTAGACCTGCCAATGGTGCAAGGCTGAAGTTTTTTCCAGGACGCTTTTTTGTATGTATGTATGTATGTATGTATGTATGTATGTGTTTATTTCGCATGTGTGTGTGTACCCAGAATTAAAGATTTTGTGGGATTTGGAGTCCTTTACTCTCTATGTCTGCATGGTAAACTTCCAGTTTGCGGCCAACTGTTCATTTGGCCTTTTCTCACAATTCAAACAAACAAAACTCGTTCCTTATCTTATTTATCCTGAGAATGGTAATGAATTGGCCCAGGAGCTATTAAAAAAATAAAAGCCAAACCAAACCAAAGCAAAACACAAACTGACTGCTATAGGACTGATGTAAATAATAGACTTTCTTGTATGAGATACTTAGCTAAGCCTTATATTCATTAACAGTGAAAATGGAGTTAAATTTTTATTTATATAAATTTGGAGCTTTGAGGTAGTGAGAATAATCTGAAATGATAGGCTTGCTAAAAATACCTGGCATTGTGATTTATTTAGATTTTTTTTTCTTACTGCTGTCAATAATTAGGTGGCTGTTTCTTAACCTTTCTTAGCGACAGAAAAGTACACTTACATGCAAAGATTTCTATAAATTTTCAGGGAGTCCATGGACCTCTTGGAGCCCATACAGAGACAACAGGTAAAGACTCTTTGAATCATGTAGCATTTGAGTTAGAGTTAAAATAAATTCATCATATTTGAACACCCTTAGAGTTTCTGAGGGGCTTCCATTCAGGGCACCCATCTTCTCCACCCAGTTTCCCAACGATTTCATAATAAAAAAATAATGTGTAAAGTCTAGGGGAACCTGGGTGGCTCAGTCAGTTAAGCATCTAACTTTGGCTCAGATCATGATCTCATGGTTTGTGGGTTTGAGCCCTGCATTGGGCTCTGCACTGACAGCTTGGAGTCTGAAGCCTGCTTCAGATTCTCTCTCTCTCTGCCCCTCCCCTGCTTGTGCTGTCTTCTCTATCTCTCTCAAGAATGAGTTATCAATAAAAAAATGTGTAAAGTCTAAAATAATCCTCCTTATTTTGAATAAAGGTTAGGTTGGAAGATATGGACTAATAGGGTGCCGAGTGTTTGTCCTAATGGAACACCAGGATTAGCCTGATTTACCCACCTGTACCCGTCTGGACAGGGCTGATGTCTCTGCCTGGGAAGTACTAAGTACCAAGTACTTAGGATAAGTATTAAGGCAGGGAAGCACTAATAAGTAGGAAGGCAGGGAAGATCAGAAGAATAGTCCTGTTTTCAGAGAAGGAAAGGAGTGGAGCTCAGCTATAGATCAGGTATATTTTCCGAATTTACCAATGGCAGAGAAAATAAATGATAGAGAGAACCTTGGGGAGAATCCTTCCAGGTGGAGACCAGGAGAGGGCATATTATTTCCCCTCAGCAGCGCTGACTGTAGATGACAGGTGCTAAAGTATATGTAAGGGGGACTAGACAGCTTAAAAATCTGCTATGAAAAATCCTCAACAGGAGTGATTTATACTCCATTTTGCCTCCCCAAAATGGACGGTGCTGGCTGTGCAGCTCTACAGGCCAACAGGCACATGGGGAGGCTGATTATGAAAGGCATGTCCCTGAAGTCACTTTGTCTCCTTGGCAATACGTTCTGCGGCCACAGCTCAGAACACAAACTTCCCAGGTCCGTTGTCCTTATGAGAAATTGCGTGCAATTTACCGAATACCTTGAAGGGATACTCTTCTTTATTCCCCAAGTTTACATTTTTAAGGAGTTTACAGTAGGATTCCAGGGGCTGATAAAAATCACAGAAAGGTCAAATCTGTCTATCTTAGCGCATTATCCCTTTAGTTGGATGCTAATGAGGTGAATCCATTGCTTTCTAAATTTTATTTTATTTTAGATTTTTTCAAGTTTATTTATTTTTTGAGGCGGGGGGGGGGGGAGAAGGGGAGGGACAGAAAGAGAGGGAGAGGGAGAGAATCCCAAGAGTCTCTGCATGGTCAGCACAGAGCCCGATGTGGGGCTTGAACTCACCAACTGTGAGATCATGACCTGAGCCAAAATCAAGAGTCGAACACTTAACCAAGTGAGCCTCCCAGGTGGCCCATAAAAATTTATTAATTAAAAAAAACTTTTTCTTATTCACTTTCCTGAAATTTTAATTTTTTCCTCATGGCATTTGGCTTATACTCCTTTAAGCCACAAACCTGTGACCACTTTATACTACTTCTCACTGTCCCCTGCCTTAGGTCCTTTATAAACTTCAGTCCCTTTCTCCTCTTTGATCCTCTCTCTTTCTCATTTAGTGACTCATTTCATTATGTCCCTAAAGGCCTGTGAAAGAGGTCATGTATCTATTAAGAACCCTTTAACACATGGTGTGGCTGGTGTGGATCTGAAATCTTTGGCTCTGATGTCACTTAGGTTAGCATTACTGGGGCCCAAACAGCTCTGCTACCTTTGGAAGGACTCAGTGCTTTTACAAACCAGGACCACAGAGCACAGCCTTGAGTCCCTCTGTCAGGACCCCTTCCACTTATGGTCAGTAGTAAGCACTGAGTTGTTAGGGTTAATACTTGTTTAGAAGGAAACTGAAATGGCATTTCCTGGATTCCAAGTCCCTCTTTTGGTTTCATTCCTGACAGAACTCCAATTTTTTCAGACTTCTAGCTTGCTCCCTAAAGCAATATAGGAACTTGGTACAAGAGGCAAATGTGAAGTGTAAGTTTTTAGGTATTTCACTCTATAGTTTTCAGTTGAGTCTTAACTTTATTTTATAGATGAGGAACCTGAGGCTTAAGAAAAGTGGAGGAGCCTGGATTTGAATCTAGAACTATCCAACACTGAAGCCAGTTCTTTGCACTGTTCTATGCTGCCCTCTTATTTTAATCTTTCATGATTTTTTGAGGTTGGGTCTCTGTTTATCTTCACATCATGTCAGTCAAGACAGGTTGTAAGAACTGCACTACATCATACCCATATATATTTTTTTAAGTTTACTTATTTTGACAGAGAGAGGGAGAAAGAGAGAGAGAGTGCACATAAGTGGGGGAGGGGCAGAGAGAGAGGGAGAGAGACCATCCCAAGCAGTCTCTGCACTGCTGGCATGGAGCCCCTGATGCAGATCTCGAACCCACAAACTGCGAGATCATGACCTGAGCCAAAGTCAAGAGTTGGATGCTCAACCAACTGAACCACCGAGGCCCCCCTGTACCCATATTTTTATCTAAATAAACCACGCGGGAACTATTTCCTACCTAATTTCAAGTCTGTTCAACCCATCTCACAAAGACTTGTTCACTGGCTTTCAGAATCTGGAGAGGAAGCACCATTTTTGGTTTTGATTTTGTAGAAAGGACAGATTTATGTTTATTTACTTTCCATAATCCTATTTGGGCAATTACAATATAAAAATTATATATATATGTATAATGATTTATCATATATTCTCAATGTAAAGAATTGAAACAGCATGAGACATTTAGAGTAAAATATCAAAGTGTCCATTTATCATCAGTGCATTAGGTTTTATACCTATTTCCAGATGTAACCACTGAAAGCAGTAAGGTATTTATTGTTCCATAGGGCACCTGGGTGGCTCAGTCGGTTAAACTCTGACTTTGGCTCAGGTCATAAACTCCGGGTTCATGAGTTTGAGCCACACGTCTGGCTCTGTGCTGATAGCTCGGAGCCTGGAGCCTGCTTCAGATTCTGTGTCTTTCTCTCTCTCTGCCCCTCCCCTGCTTGTACTCTCTCTCTCTCTCTCAAAAGTAAATAAACAACAACAACAAAAAGGTATTTACTGTTCAGCACTTTATATTAGCTTTATGTGCATATACACACATATACACTGTATTTATTCATTGTTTAAGGTGAAGTTAGATTATGCTTATTGTTCTGGATTTGCTTTTTTCACTTAATAATAAGTCTTGAAGATGTTTACATGTCAATTCAAATAGATCTACCTCATTCTTTAAAAAAAATTTTGTTTTAAGTTTATTTATGTATTTTGAAAGAGACAGAGACAGTGTGAGCGGGGGAGGGGTAGAGAGAGAGGGAGAGAGAGAGAATCCCAAGCAGACTCTTCACTTGCAGTGAGTTCGATATGGGGCTCAAACTCATGAAACTGGGAGATCATGACCTGAGCTGAAGCTGAGAGTCAGATGTTTAACAGATTGAGCCAAACAGGCACCCCTACCTCATTCTTCTTAATGGCAAAATAGTATCCCATTCCTTATTAATACTAAAATTTCCTAAGGTGTGTTCTATGGTAAAAAATAATTGGGAAATATAAGATCAAATGCAGTTAACTAGAGTTCTTTACTATAGGCTACCAGAACCTTAAGTATGGTAATGTGCATGGTAAATCTCCAAGAGGGTTTATCTGGATGGAGTGTTTATCAAACTTAATTTGTTTGTCAAACTTTAATTTATTTGCTTTAAAAGCTTCTTCAGGGTAGATACTGCTTGCATGGATGAGGCAAATCTAGGAGGTTAGGCTAATACTTAAGATGCCAGATTTTAGCTGACTGGACCCCAGGGGTGCAGTCAACAGGATATAATTTAACAGGAATTAAATGTTGCACACTAGTTTCAAATATCAGCAGCATAAGTATAAAATGAGGATTAATGATTTTTAGAAAAAGGAAAGCCTTTACAATTGTATATGAATGCAAGTTCAATATGAACTATCGAGGTGATGTGACTGCTTAAAAAGCTAATGAAAATTTAAGGTGCATAACTGGAATTATGGTGTTCAGATCAGCCAACGTAATTATTTCACCATACTCCTGTTGGTCCAGCTTTGACACCTCAGCTTCTCATAGGGAAAGCTCCACCTCTTAGCACCAAGAGCCAATAAAATACCCTTGCCCTTAACTATGAATCATCCTTGGAGAAGGAAAGAAGAGGGCAGAAAGAACAGATAGGAGCCTGCAGATAACTTAGAAGCCCAAAACCATACTTTACATAGACATTTTAGTTTGAAAGCGTTTTCTCTTCTCTTAATTCAATGCTGTAGATATTATTTCCTTCGTTTTACAGATGAAGAAATGAGCTTCAGCCACAGCTAAGTCTTTTTTTTTTTTAAGTTTATTTATTTATTTTGAAAGAGAGAGAGAGAAGGGGAGGGGCAGAGAGAGAGGGAGAAAGAATCCCAAACAGGCTCCCATTGCTGTCAGCTCAGAGCCCAACATGGGGTTGGATCCCACAAATGGTGAGATCATGACCTGAGCGGAAATTGAGAGTCTGATGTTCAACCGACTGAGCCCCCCCAGGTGCCCCAGCCAGAGCAAGCTCTTGACCTTACTTCCTTTGATGCCAAGTTTAGGTTTTTTTCAACTATACCCCCATCATGTTTGTATATGTGTATCTTTAAGCTTTCCTTCCTGATTATCAAATGCTTCCCAATTTCACTGTCTGAATTTTTGCCACTCTCCCAGAATACTCTGGATAACAATTATGTTCATTCAAACAGAGCTAATCTGATTTCTGACTACTCACCCGCTCTACACACTTTTTTTTAATGTAAATGATGAACTGGTCACTGACAACTGGATTTGAATCTACTTTTCTAATTTATTCTTCCACTTCAACTTGGTCTCAGCTCTTTGCCCCTCAGATGGGGATTTGTTGCTGTCCATTATTTCCAGACCTTGCCTTCAGAAATCATCCTTATCACTTAACAAAAAGTCACTCAATTACTTAGTTGAGGTGGTTGAATGCTTATTTTTCTGTATCTTGCTAGCTAAGAGTAGTCAACATTAAATTTTCTGGAGTGGTCTTTGGTGGTATCCACTAAATCATTAATGGCATAAACAAAAAAAATAATAACACTAAAAATTAAATATCAAAGTAATGATGAGTAAATTTGAAAACATTCTACTGCCAGTAGATAAAACCTGTTTCTCCACAAGATACTGCTGTTTTATGATTATTAAAATGTTGGTACAATCCCAAGATTGTTCTTCTTCCCTTTTTAAAATCAGTTTAATGGAAAACACACAAATTTATGGTTCATAAAAATTTCAAAAAAAAAAATTTCTGAAAGTAGATAAAAAATTTTCTTTTATTTTCCTGCATCAACAATTTACATTTTTTAAAGCAAAGTTTACAATATATGTTCTAAATAGATATACTGGTTCTTCAACTGTGCAAAAACATTTTATTCCACATATCACCTGAAAGAAGTGTTAATAATTGAACTTTTTTGTAAACTTCATGGAACTGAAGTTTAAACCTCAGAAACATATAGAAGATTTTTTTGAGAAACATTTAATTATATTGAAAAAAAAGAATATTTGAAGATCATGGAAACAGATTGAAAACTGACTTCTTTCTTCTTTTACAAAGTGTCCATATAGCTCTAGTGCTTGTGACTGGCATTGACATAACTGATGTACCAAATCACCTTTAAAATATTTACCCAAACATTTTGGGTACCTTACATAAAATCTCTCAGTCAAACAATGTAAGCCCATAATTTGCTATTAAATGTAACTGTATGCTAGGTGCTGTGGGGGAAGCAGGAAGCTTAAGGTGATGTCCCAGAGCATGAGAAACTTCTAATCTAGTTGAAGAGATAAGGCCATGCCTGGCAACAAAGTTGGAACTCATTACATAATTGTTAATCAAACCAAAGAATTTTTCCCCATCCATCAAGGAAGCGACTCATGTAGTGCAGACATTAAATGAGAAGGAAAAGTAAGTTTGTGTAGAAGGTGAATTTTGAGCAGGGCTTTGAAGAATGGGGAGGGTGGCAACAGCTAGAGAAGATTATGGAAGTCCTAACAAGGAAGTGAGAATGGCCAGAAGAAGAAAAGGGAAAGAAAGAGATACTACATATTTGTAATATCCTGGACTCTGTTTATTGTCTCATTTAATCCATACAGCAGCCTATGAAAGGAATAATGTTTTGCCCATTTTTCATTTTCAAAATGAAAGAGCCATTTTGGGTCACCATCAGTTTGTCCTATTTGCTAAGCAGCACACCTTCCTCATCTATATAAATCTTTTTCATATTTCATAAATGTCATTGAGTTTGGCCCTTTGTTAACTTGACTTATGAGGTCTTGGTTTCCTCATGGCAATTATTTCCAAATTTATGAATGAACAGTCTTGTCAATGTGGACCTGTGCCTAAGTAATTACAAAAATGTGGTTTTTTGGCCTCTGCTGGAAACCCTTGCCTTCCTATGACTTGGCACATGCCCTCTTCCTGAAAAGAGAGATATTTCACCAGTCCTCAAATCAGCTCTGGCATTAATGGAAGTGCAGAATAGCTTTCAGTAATTAGTTAGAACCATAAATTTTGTTTAGCTCACATAGGTAACTCTGAATTGGCTATATTATATAGAGATGGATGCCACAGAAATTTGCACGATATAGGTAGACTTCATTGAGAGAGTAGAGTCCTAATGTCGCTTCTTTACTGTCTATCTTAACCACCTTCATTTTGTTTCAAGCTTACTTAATGACTCCTGCTATGGGAACCAAAGGCCTCTAATGGGAATTCAGGTTATACTCTGCTCTAAATTTCTTTTCTTTTAATGACTTCTCTATGAGCCTTTCAAAAATTCATCTTCATTATTACCAGGAGGGGCATTCTCCATTAGTTGATGATTATTTGTCTATCTTCAGAGTTCATACACTTTTAGCTACATTTTAAAAAATTACCTAATTTTATGCTGTGGCATAAAAATCTGTGCTGTCAAATAATTCTTTGAAGTGATATTTTTATAAATTTATTTTAGAAAATTTTAATGTTTATTTATTTATTTTTTCCAATATATGAAATTTATTGTCAAATTGGTTTCCATACAACACCCAGTGCTCATCCCAAAAGGTGCCCTCCTCAATACCCATCTCCCACCCTCCCCTCCCTCCCACCCCCCATCAACCCTCAGTTTGTTCTCAGTTTTTTAACAGTCTCTTATGCTTTGGCTCTCTCCCACTCTAACCTCTTTTTTTTTTCCTTCCCCTCCCCCATGGGTTTCTGTTAAGTTTCTCAGGATCCACATAAGAGTGAAACCATATGGTATCTGTCTTTCTCTGTATGGCTCATTTCACTTAGCATCACAGTCTCCAGTTCCATCCACGTTGCTACAAAAGGCCATATTTCATTCTTTCTCATTGCCACGTAGTATTCCATTGTGTATATAAACCACAATTTCTTTATCCATTCATCAGTTGATGGACATTTAGGCTCTTTCCATAATTTGGCGGTTGTTGAGAGTGCTGCTATATAATGTTTATTTATTTTTGAAAGGGAGGGTAGGTGCAGAGAAAGGGAGACACAGAATCTAAAGCAGGCTCCAAGCTGTCAGCACCGAGCCTGACATGGGGCTTGAACCCACGAAACATGGGATCATGACCTGACCCGAAGTCGGACACTTAACCGAAGTGATTCTTTTAAACGATAATAATATAATTAATTTCATTTCAGAAAAAAACTTCTGTTGACAATTTATTACTATAAAAATATTGTGGATAGAACAGAGAAAGTAAAAAAGACCTTGAAATCTGGTGCATATTCTTTCATAATTTTTCATGCAAATAACAAAAATGTACACATAAATGGGATTATATTTTCTGTAATTTGCATGTGGTCTCTCAATAAGCCATCATAGACATATTTCTGTAACAATACATAATGATTTATTTTATGCATTTGAATGCTGCATAATATTTTATTGTATGTATCACAATTTAATCCTATTGACAGAAAAGTTGGTTGTTTCTAAGTTTTCACTTTTTAAAAAAATTTTTAATGTTTTGTTTATTTTTGAGAGAGAAACAGTGCGAGTTGGGGAGGGGCAGAGAGAGAGGCGGACACAGAATCCTAAGCAGGATTCTCTCTGAGTTGTCAGCACAGAGCCCAAAGTGGGCCTCGAACCCACAGACCATGAGATCATGACCTGAGCTGAAGTTGGACACTTAACCGACTGAGCCACCCAGGTCCCCCTAAGTTTTCACTTTTTTAAAAAAAGATGTCATAAATATTATTTTATATACACATGTTTCATCTATTTCTTTACACTTATCTTTCAGATAAATTCCCAGAAATTGAGTTTATGGATTTAAGGATATTCAAATTAACATTTTGATAGTGCTAATTTGCTCTCTAGAAATTTTATGCCAATTTATATTCTAACATTATGTAAGTGTATCTATTGCCAAACACTCTTTAGCACTTGACATTAAAGTTTGTCAAAATAATTGGCAAAAACTTATACCTTGGTTTTGTTTTCATTTGTATTTGGTTCTTATTGATGTTGGGCATATTTTTGTTTGATTGATGTCCATTTGTATTTCTTTTATGAATTGTATATCTACATTTCCCCCCACTGCTTTAACAGAAGTGTTTACCGTTTTCTTATTTTTAAGACCTCATTGTATATTATGTCTCTTAAGTCATTGCCATAATGTTGCAAATATTTTCTTTACATTTTCATTTGTCAATTTTGTTATTAAAATATGGCAATTTTTACATTTAATTTTCAATATATGTGGGATTTATTTTGATGCAATAAAAGAATCTAACCTATTCCCCCCCCCCCCAATGGCTCAGTTTCCCAGTATCATTTATTGAATGATTCATTATGGTGGATTGATTGCAATAATGGCCCCAATTTTTTCACTCCTCCTTGATTCAAGCATTTTTTAAAAGTTTATTTATTTTGAGAGCAAGAGAGAAAGTGTGTGCAAGTAGGAGAGGGGAAGAGAGAGAGGGAGAGAGACAATCCCAAGCAGGCTCCATGCTATCAGGGCAGAGCCTGACATGGAGCTTGACCTCATGAACCATGAGATCATGACCTGAGCCAAAATCAAGAGTCTGATGCTTAATGGACTGAGCCACCCAGGCACCCCTCCCTGTATCCAAGCCCTCCTCTACTGACTTCGAGCTTAGACATATGACTTGCTTTGCCCAATGAAACAATAGCAATGCAAGCTGAGATTTGAAAAATGCTTGTGTATTGAGGCTTACTTGTTTGCTGTTCTTAGAACTCTTATGTTATATAAAGCAGCCCAGGTTAGCTTGCTGGATGATAAGAGATATGTGGCCTGATCTCCCCTGTCACTCTCATCGAATCATAAGATATATGAATGAGACCAGTCAAAACCAGTCATCTCCATCTAGCCCATCAGCTGACCACAGACCCAGGAGCAAGCTCAGCTAAGATCAGCCAAGCCTGGCCTAGACCTAAAGAACCACTTAGCTTACTGTAGCACAAACTGCCAAACTACAAAATTATGAAGTAAATAAATGGTTCCTATTTTAATCTGTTGCACTTTTGGGTGATGTGTTTCTCAGTGAAAGGTAACTGGTTCATACATCCATCTTCCCCATACTGATTTAAATACCACACCTTTCATGCTCTAAATTCCCATTTCCATACGTGTTTGTTTCTGAGCTCCTATTCTGTTTCTTTGATCTATTTGCTTCTTCCCCTGGTAATTTCACACTTTAAAACTTATTGTAGCTTTGGGGCACCTGGGTGGCTCAGTTGGTTAAGCGTCCGACTTCGGCTCAGGTCATGATCTCGCTGTCCATGAGTTCGGGACTCACATCGGGCTCTGTGCTGACAGTTCAGAGCCTGGAGCCTGTTTCAGATTCTGTGTCTCCCTCTCTCTCTGCCCCTACCCTGCTCATGCTCTGTCTCTCTGTCTCTGAAAAATGAATAAACCTTAAAAAATTTTTTTTTAATTATTGTAGCTTTATGGCATATTTTACTATTTGGTGGGTTTATTTATCACCCACTACCATGATTATTCCTTTTTATTTAGAGGAAACTTGTCAAATTATAAAAAAAAAAAAGTCTTGTTAGGATTTTATTTTAATTGCTTTAATTTTTTTGGAATATTTTGAATTTTAGTGCAGAAATTTGTGAAGTTTCTTACCCACTTTTATGTTCTTCAGCAACATTTAACATTTTTCTTCATAATACTGTATCAGTCAGGGTTTAACCTGAGTAGTAGAGCCAGGAGGAAGTATATATTAAAAGATTTATTGCAAAAAGTTGGTTTATGCAATTGTGAAGCCTAGCTAGTCCAGTCCAAATCTGTCAGGCCATCAAGAGGGGCAGGACAGGCTGGGACTCCGGGGCCTAGGCTGAAACAGCTATCCACAGATAGAGTTCCTTCTTTGGCAAGACTCAGCTCTGCCTTTTAAGGCCTTAAATGGATTAAATGAACCCACTCGGGTTATCTAAAATAATCTCCTTTACTTAAAAGTCAGCTGAATATGGACTTTTAGTCATGTTTACAAATGCCTTCAAAGTAACACCTAGATTAGTGTTTGATTCAATACTAGGGATATTAATTTAGTCAGGATGACACATAAGAAACACCATAACATTTATATTTTGTGTTTTCTCATTTTAGGCTTTTCATTATATTTTCTGTTCATTTTCAACAGAAAGACAAGTTATTTAAAAAATGTTTTTCTTCTGCCTTATACCCATAAGATTTTTATTGTGTTTACTAGTTTTTTTCTGTTTTCAAACACAAATATTTTCACTTGCAATATTTTTGTTTTTACAATATTTTCCTGCTTTACTTCATTGGTTAGAACTTTGAGAAAAGTCTTTTTTTTTAAGTTTATTTATTTATTTTGAGAGATAGAAGAGAGAGAGAGAGAGTCAGCAGTGGAGGAGCAGAGAGAGAGGGAGAAAGAATCCCTCCCTAAGGTAAATGTTCTGAGCATGTCCAAGGTAATCTAGGTTAACCTATGATGTTCAGTAGGTTAGGTGTATTAAATGCATTTTGATTTAAGATTGTTTTCAATTTACGATAAGTTCATTGGGATGTAACCCCATCATAAGTCGAGAAAGGTTTTATCTCAATAATACTGGGGGAAAAAAAGAAAAATGACTAGTGACCACTGTTCCTGATAGAATGACCCAAGGGACAGTACTATCAAGTAAATTTGAATTTTTTAGTTCAATAAAAGGCTCTGACCGTAGAATAAGGGTGGGGTGGGGGGTGGGGGGAAGACTCTACTTTTAGGAGTTTCAGACTAGGTCATTTAGATTAATCCTTTTTTTTGGAGCCAGATAACAAAATTTGTGTAAAATGTAAAAAACTTTTTAAAAGACTCGAACAGCTAAGAAGATGGTAAGGAATTACAGGAAAAGAAGCTAGAATTTGAGCCAGGTGTTCAGGTCCACTTTTGCCCAGAGAGTGTTTCCTGCTCAGGAAGAGACAGCAGAGATGAGCTGTTTTTCAGGAGCTCCATAGGGCTACAGTTGTAATCCAGGGCCTCCCAAGAGTAGATGCCTTGGTAATGCATTCTTCAGTTGGGGCTGGCCTCTCAAATACTGGCCTGTTGGAGTAAAGAGAATCAGAATCTAGTTCTTGCATAGACATCGACCCAGATATCAGCAATCTTAGTGGCCACTAAAATTCCAAGCCCTTAGTTGGGTTGAAGTGACCCAGATTGCTGGTGCCCCAGGTGCTTGGAAAAAGCAATGCTTTAAAAATTCTCTTTGGAGGAAGAGAGTATATCATTTTAGTCTCTAATTATTTGTACAAATAATTTTTTCAAATAAAATAACCAGGAGGAGAACCACAAGTGATAAGACTCCATTAGCAAGAGCCAAAGGTATAACCAACACAGAAACAAAATTACAAAGACTCCAGGTAATAAAATGATCAGGCAGAGAGTGATAGAGAAACTCCTTGTTTTGTTCCTGCTTTGGAAGAAAGTTATTTTGGTGTCTCGCTATTAATTATGACATTTGTTCCTGATTTCCTTTATAGGAAACCGTTACAAAGACAGACTACTTACCACCATTAATTTATTGAGACTAAAAAAAATCAGTAATGCATATTAAATCATAAAATATTTTTTCAGCATATATGGTTTATGGCTTTTGTCATGAAATTTGTGGATTTCCTTACATTAAAGCATTATTGAATTTCTAAAATAATTGGTGTTAATGTGTTTTAAAATATATATTTCTGATTTTATTTATTAATATTCTTATATCTATACTCATAAGTGGGATTGGTATATACCTTTAAAAATTTTTAGTCATCTGTTAGATTTTTAGTATTAAGATCATAAAGGAAATTGAAAAACTTTGATGGTATGTATTTGTGATTTAGATGGTCAGAATTATTAAGGATTATCTATTTTATTATTTACTTAATTTTAGATTTTGCTCTTTGGTTTTAATTGCAGGTGATTTTGAACATCTTTGCAATAGTATTTTTTTGTGTGTGAACTGATTACATCCTTAATGCTTTTGCTTAGTCTATTGGTCATAATCATAATTTTTAAGAGCATTCCACATATTAAGAACATTAACTCCTTCCCATTATAATTGTTACAAATATTTCCCCCAGTTTTTAGATTTTAGTTTGATTTGTTTATTGCATTTTTTTCTATAGAAATTTATGTTTTATATCAATTGTATCAATTTATCTTTTGTCTTTTATGCTTTCCTTAAGGTCTTCCTCATTTTAAGATTTTTTTTATGTTTCAAGTTTTTATTTAAATTCTAGTTACCTAACGTATAGTGTAATATCACCACTTCCATATAATACCTAGTGCCCATCACAATAAGTGACCTCCTTCATATCCATCACCCATTTAACCTATCATCCACCTCCCCACTAGCAACCCTCAGTTTGTTCTCTATAGTTAAGAGTCTCTTATGGTTTGCGTTCCTCTCTCTTTTTTTTCCCTTTCCCTATGTTCATCTGTTTTGTTTCTTAAATTCCACATCTGAGTGAATTCATACGGTATTTGTATTTTTCTGGCTGACTTATTTCACTTAGCATAATACACACTAGCTCCATCCATGTTGTTGCAGATGGCAAGATTTTATTCTTTTTGAAGTGTATGTGTCTGTATATATGTATGTATATACATATATATACATATTGGTACACACACATATATATACACACACATATATATGTATATATATGTGTGTGTATATATAGGAATTTCAGACTAGGTCATTTAGATTAATCCTTTTTTTTGGAGCCAGATAACAAAATTTTTATAATATGTAAAAAACTTCTTAAAAGACTCGAACAGCTAAGAAGATGGTAAGGAATTACAGGAAAAGAAGCTAGAATTTGAGCCAGGTGTTCAGGTCCACTTTTGCCCAGAGAGTGTTTCCTGCTCAGGAAGAGACAGCAGAGATGAGCTGTTTTTCAGGAGCTCCATAGGGCTGCAGTTGTAATCCAGGGCCTCCCAAGAGTAGATGCCTTGGTAATGCATTCTTCAGTTGGGGCTGGCCTCTCGAATACTGGCCTGTTGGAGTAAAGAGAATCAGAATCTAGTTCTTGCATAGACATCGACCCAGATATCAGCAATCTTAGTGGCCACTAAAATTCCAAGCCTATATATATATATACATATATATACACATATATATATCTCACATCTTCCTTATCCATTAAACAGTTGATGGACAGTTAGGTTCTTTCCATAATTTGGCTATTGTTGGTAATTCTGCTATAAACATGGGGGTACATGTGCTCCTTTGAATCTGTATTT
This sequence comes from Panthera tigris, assembly GCF_018350195.1. NCBI lineage: Eukaryota > Metazoa > Chordata > Mammalia > Carnivora > Felidae > Panthera > Panthera tigris. Next base: position 58,473,186 of record NC_056663.1, on the reverse strand, counting down.
TGATATCCTTTGGGTAAATACCTAGTAGCGCAATTGCTGGGTTATAGGGTAGTTCTATTTTTAACTTTTTGAGGAACCTCCATACTGTTTTCCACAGTGGTTGCACCAGTTTGCGTTCTCACCAACAGCATAAGAGGGTTCCCCTTTCTCCATATCCTCACCAACATCTGTTGTTTCCTGCATTGTTAATTTTAGCCATTCTGACAGGTGTGGGGTGGTACCTCATCATGGTTTTGATTTGTATTTCCCTGCTGATGAGTAATGTTGAGCATCTTTTCTTATGTCTGTTAGCTATCTGTATGTCTTCTTTGGAAAAATGTTTATTCATGTCTTCTGCCCATTTCTTAACTGGATTGTTTATTTTAGGGTGCTGAATTTGAGAAGTTCTTTATAGATTTTGTGTACTAATCCTTTCTTAGGTATGCCATTTAGAAATATCTTCTCCCATTCCATAGGTTGCCTTTTAGTTTTGTTGATTATTTCCTTCACTGTGCAGAAGGTTTTTTATCTTGGCAAAGTTCTAATTGTTCATTTTTGCTTTTGTTTCCCTTGCCTCTGGAGACACGTCTAGTAAAAGTTGCTGATGGCCAATGTCAAGAGGTTGCTGCCTGTGTTCTCCTCTGGGATTTTGATGGTTTTCTGTCTCACCCTTAGGTCTTTTGTCTGTTTTGAATTTATTTTTGTGTATGGTGTAAGAAAATGGTCCAATTTCATTCTTCTGCATGTTACTTTCCAGTTTTCCCATTATCATTTGTTGAAGAGACTGTCTTTTTCCCATTGAATATTCTTTCCTGCTTTGTTGAAGATTACTTGACTATATAGTTGTGGGTCCATTTCTGGGTTTTCTGCTCTGTTCCGTTGATCTATGTGTCTGTTTTTGTGCCAGTACTGTACTGTCTTGATGATTACAACTTTGTAATACAGCTTAAAGTCAGGAATTGTGATGCCTCCAGCTTTGCTTTTCTTTTTTTCAAGATTGCTTTGGCTGGTTGAGGTCTTTTGTGGTTCCATACACATTTGGGGATGGTTTGTTCTAACACTGTGAAAAAGGCTGTTAGTATTTTGATAAGGATTGCATTTAAATGTGTAGATTGCTTTGGTTAGTAGAGACACTTTAGCAATATTTGTTCTTCCAATCCATGAGCATGGAATGTTTACATTTCTTTGTATCATCTTCAATTTCTTTCATAAGTTTTCTACAATTTTCAGAGTACAGATCTTTTACCACTTTGGTTAGTGTCATTCCTAGGTATCATGGTTTTGGTATAATTGTAAATGGGATTGATTCCTTGATTTTTTTCTTCTGCTGCTTCATGATTGGTATTAGAAATGCAACAGATTTCTATACATTGATTTTATATCCTGCAACTTTGCTGAATTCATGTATTAGATCTAGCAACTTTTTGGTGGAGTTTTGGGTTTTCTGTATAGAGTATCATGTCATCTGTGAATAGTGAAAATTTGACTTCTTCCTTGCTGATTTGGATGATTTTATTTCTTTTTGTTGTATGATTGCTGAAGCTAGGACTGCCAATATTATGTGAAGCTAGGACTTCCAGTGGTGAGAGTGGACATCCCTGTTCCTGACCATAGAGGAAAAACTCTCAGTTTTTCCTCATTGAGGAGGCTATTAGCTATGGGTCTTTCATATACAGCCTTTATGATATTGAGGTATGTTCCATTAATCCCTACTTTGTTGAAGGTTTTTATCAAGAATGGATACTGCATTTTGTCAAATACTTTTTCTGCAACTATTGAGAGGATATGATTCTTATTCTTTCTTTTATTAATGTGGTGTATCATGTTGATTGATTTGCCAATATTGAACCAGCCCTGTAGCTCAGGAATAAATCTCATTTGATTATGGTGAATAATTCTTTTATTGTAGTGCTGAATTTGATTTGCTACTATCTTGTTGAGAATTTTGCATCCATGTTCATCAGGAATATTGGCCTATAATTCTTCTTTTTAGTGGAGTCTTTGGTTTTAAATCAAGGTAATTCTGTCCTCATAGAATGAGTTTGGAAGTTTTCCTTCAATTTCTATTTTTTGGAACAGTTTAAGAAGAAGAGGTATTAACTCTTCTTTAAAGGTTTGGTAGAATTACCTTGGGAAGCCATCTGGCCCTGGACTTTAGTTTGTTGGGAGATTTGTGACTACTGATTCGATTTCTTTTTTTTTAATTAATTAAGTTTTTAATTTACATCCATGTTAGTTAGCATATGGTGCAACAATGATTTCAGGAGTAGGTTCCTAATGCCCCTTACCCATTTAGCCCATCCCCCCTCCCACAATCCCTCCAGCAACCCTCTCTCTGTTTATTCTTTATATTTAAGAGTCTCTTATGTTTTGTCCCCCTCCCTGTTTTTATATTATTTTTGCTTCCCTTCCCTTATGTTCATCTGTTTTGTATCTTAACATCCTCATATGGGTGAAGTTTTATGATATTTGTCTTTCTCTGACTGACTGATTTTGCTTAGCATAATATGCTCTAGTTCCATCCACGTAATGGCAAATGGCAAGATTTCATTCTTTTTGGTTGCTGAGTAATACTTCATTGTATATATATACCACATCTTCTTTACCCATTCATCCATTGATGGACATTTGGGCTCTTTCCATACTTTGACTATTGTTGATAGTGCCTCTATAAACATTGGGGTGCACCAATCTATCCCTTGGATAAATACCTAGTAGTGCAATTGCTGGGTCATAGGGTAGTTATATTTTTAATTTTTTGAGGAACCATCATACTGTTTTCCAGAGTGGCTGCACCAGTTTGCATTCCCACCAGCAGTGCAAAAGAGATCCTCTTTCTCTACATCCTCACCAACATCTGTTGTTGCCTGAGTTGTTAATGTTAGCCATTGTGACAGGTGTGAGGTGGTATCTCATTGTGGTTTTGATTTGTATTTCCCTGATGAGTGATGTGGAGCGTTTTTTCATGTGTCGGTTGGCCATCTGGATGTCCACTGGAGATGGAGAAGTGTCTATTCTTGTCTTTTGCTCATTTCTTCACTGGATGATTTGTTTTTTGGGTGTTGAGTTTAATAAGTTCTCTATAGATTTTGGATACTAACCCTTTGTATTTGGATATAACCCTTTATCGTTATACTAATGATATGTCGTTTGCAAATGTCTTCCTTCACTGTGTAGAAGGTTTATATTTTGATGAGGGACAATATTTTTGCTTTTGTTTCCCTTGCCTCTGGAGACATGTTGAGTAATAAGTTGGTGTGGCTGAGGTCAAAGAGGTTTTTGCCTGCTTTCTCCTCTAGGATTTTGATGGCTTCTCATCTTATGTCTTTGATCTATATTGAGTTTATTTTTGTGTATGGTGTAAGAAAGTGGTCCATGTTCATTTTTCTGCATGTTGCTGTCCAGTTTTCCCAACACCATTTGCTGAAGAGACTGTCTTTATTCCACTGGATATTCTTTCCTTCTTTGTCAAAGATTAGTTGGCCATACATTTGTGAGTCCATTTCTGGGTTCTCTATTCTATTCTATTGATATGAATGTCTGTTTTTATCACAGTACCATACTGTCTTGATGATTAGAGCTTTGTGGTACAGCTTGAAGTCCGACTGATTCGATTTCTTTGCAGGTTATTGTTCTATGTCCTTGTTGATTTTCTACTTAGATGATCTGTCAATTGATGTAAGTGGGATGTGAAAGTCCCCTACTATTATTGTATTGTTATCAATGAGTTTCTTTGTGTTCATTATTAATGGATTTATATATTTGGGTGTTTCAAGTTGGGTGCATAAATATTTCAATTGTTAGATCTTCTTTTGGATAGACTCCTTTATTATTATAGTACCCTTTTTCATCTGTTGTTACAGTCTTTGGTTTAAAATCTAGTTTGTCTGATATAAGAATGGCTACTCCAGCTTCCTTTTGATGTTCATCAGCATGATAGGTAGTTCTCCATCTCCTCACTTTCAATCTGCAGGTGTCTTTAGGTCTAAAATGAGTCTCCTGTAAGCAGCATATAGATGGATCTTGTTCTTTTTATCCATTCTGATACCTCTGTATTTTGATTGGAGCATTTAGTCCATTTACATTCAGAGTGGGTTATTCATAGATATTAATTTAGTGCCATTGTATTACCTATACAGCCATTGTTTCTGGAGATTTTCTCTGTTCCATTCTAGTCTTTGTTGTTTTAGATCTTTCTTTTCGACAAAAAGAGTCCCCTTTAATGTTTCTTTCAAGACTGATTTAATGGCCATGAACTCCTTTAGTTTTTACTTGTCTGGGAAACTACTTCTATTCTGGATGAAAGCCATGCTGGATAAAGTATTCTTGGCATATTTTTCTCATTTAGCACATTGAATATATCTTGCCACTCCCTTCTGGCCTGCCCAGTTTCTGTGATGAGGTCTACTGCTAACCTTATTTGTCTTTTCTTGTAAGTTAGGGATTTTTTCCCCCTTACTGCATTCAGAATTCTTTTCTTATGTCTGTATTTTGCAAATTTTACTACGATATGTCTTTGTATTGGCCTGGTTTTGTTGATTTTTATTCATTCATTTATTTATTTATTTATTTATTTATTTATTTATTTATTTATTTATTTTTAGAGATTTTTAAAAATGTTATTTATTTATTTATTTATTTATTTATTTAGAGAGGGAGAGAAGGAGAGAGAGAAAGCAGGGGAAGGGTAAAGAGAGAGGGGGAGAGAGAGAATCCTAAGCAGGCTTCACGCTGTCAACACAGAGCCTGATGTGGAGCTTGAACCCACAAACTGTGAGATGATGACCTAAGCTGAAATCAAGAGTCAGACCCTTAACCGACTAAGCCACCCAGGCACCCCTGTTTTGTTGATTTTGATGAGAGTTCTCTGTGCCTCCTGGACTTGGATGTCTGTCCCCAGATTAGGGAAGTTTTCAACTATAATTTGGTCAAATAAACCTTCTGTCCCCCTTTCCCTCACTTCTTCTGGGGCTCCTATGATACAAACGTTATTATGCTTTATGGAATTTCTGATTTCCCTAAGTCTACATTCATGATCCAATTATTTTTCCTGGTTTCTTCTTTTCAGCTTCATTATTTTCCAGAATTATGTCTTCTATATCACTGATTCATTCCACTACTTCTTCCATCCTTGTGGTCATTACATCTAGTTGATCTCACATCTCAGTTATAGCATTTTTTAGTTCAGCCTGATTAATTCTGAGGTCTTTTATCTCTGCATTAAGGAACTCCCTGGTGTCTTCTATGCTTTTCTCAAGCCCATCTAGTATACTTAATATTGTTGTTTTAAGTTCTGGATCAGGCATATTACTTATATCTGTTTCAGTTGGATCTCTGGCTGTGACCTTTTCTTGTTCTTTCTTTTGGGATGAATTCCTCCTTGGCATTTTTTCTAGGTCTCTGTCTTCTGTGTGTTAGGAAAGCCTGTTATATTTCCTGCTCCTGGGTGGAATGGCTTTATTAATAAGAGGTCATACACTGTTCAGAGCCTGGCACCACAGGAACTGCTTCTGGTATATGCTGTGTGCACTCTGCTCTTATGTTTTGGCTGCCCTTTCCCTCAGGTCAGTACTGTGCAGAGTTTCTCCTTGCCTGCAGTGGGGAGTGTTTGGACCTAGTCCAGTGCATGTGCACTGGTCTGCTTGTTAAAATAAGCCTGATCCAATTTCCCCTAAGCTGAAGCTTTGCAGCACTCTATGGTCTATATATTTGGTGCATGTGGGGGATTGTGCTGGTCTTCTGAGGGAGAGATCCTCTGCTCTTGTTCTCAGGCACACTTGCCATAGTTCAGAAGCACCTGTAGAGTGCAGGGGGGCAGGGCTTGATGTAAGCAGCTCAAGCGTCCCCTGTGGGTGCTGTGTTGTTCACTGAAATCTATTGGTACCAATGGGCAGGGGAGAAAAATGATGCCATCCCACTCCCTCATTCCCAGAGAAGGGAGTTTGTGCCCACCACTGTCCAGTAATCCCTCAAAGAAGAGCGAGAAATTTTCCCTCATTTGTACCAGGCATCCATCAGATCCCTGCCTTCACTGTCAGGCTGTCTGCCTGCTCGGCAGTGCAGTGCCCTTGTGTTTTATATCAGTTACACTGGCTAAATTTCAAAACTCCAAATTTTAGGGACCTGGCATGGCATGGACCTTCACTAATCCTCTGGGGGAGGGTCTCACTGCATGTGGTTCATGCCAGTTTTTTCCAGAAGGGCAGTTGCACAAATGTGCACAGCTGCTTGGAATTTATAGTAGAGCACAGCAAGAAGTTGGCATCCAGGTTAGCTGCCTTCAGCATGTGTCTGCCCTTTGCTAAGGAAATGGGCATTGCATGGTTCCCTCTGGCTCTTTTGTTCTCTGAGTTACAGTGCCACCGCTCCCAAGTGCATTCCAAGAAGGGGAACTGCCTTTCCCAGTGCAACCCAGAGGGTCCTCAAACCACACTTTCACTCCCATGCATCTGCTCTACTCCACAGGAGCACCACTACACCTGCCAGGCTCCACACCTGCCACAGTGCAGACATCTACAACTTTAGTCTGTGAGCTCCACTGGTTGTAAAAACTCATGATAATCAGCCCCTTTTGTTTTGCCAGTCAAGTGTTTTTCTTGTGCAATCCCCTGTATACTGCCTGCTCTCTCCCTCTCACTCTCCTCCAGCTCCCCTCTATAGCACCCACCATTCTTTTTTCCCCTAGATCACGTCTCCACACCTTCTACCTTCTACCTTCCATGATGTGGCCTCTTTTCTGCCTCTAGTTATGTAGTTTGTTCCCTCAGACCTCAGATGGATTTCTTGGGTGTTCAGGATGATTTGATATTTATCCAGTTGTGTTAGAGGGACAAGACTCCACACCTTCCTTCCTCCCTTCCTATCCTAAGATTATTTTTTAAAATCCCTATTATCCTCTTTTGTCATTTCATTTTTTGATGTTTTAAGTTGATAGTCTGTTTAGAATTTATTTTGAAGTAAAGAGGAAGTAATCTAATTATTTCCCCAAGATCGCTATAATAACTTGTAAAACATGACTTAATGAATCTTTTATCTCAACTGATTTGAAATACTGCTTTTTATTCCCATTTTTATTTTGATCTATGTCTTGACTTTCTGATGTATTCTGTTGATCTATCTTTTCATTGCCAAAATCAAACACTTTGGATTTCTCTAGATTTATAACACATTTGAATATCTATATTTTCTATTAGTTTATGATCCTGACATTATTATTAAGTTTATTTCTACTTCATTTCATTATGGTTTCATACTGTTTTTCTTTCAGAATTACTGTGATTATCTTTGCTTAGTGCACAGTAAACTTTTATAAATGTTACATGTGTAGTTGCAATAGAAAGCATGTTTGCTGATGAAAATTTTCATGTACAGCTTTGAGGTCAAGAATGAGAACTGGATTGTTTCTATCTTCTGAATTCTTATTTGTGTGTTTATTTTCTGAAAGCTCATTCATATTCTGAAAGAGGTATGTTAAAATCTCAGAATATGATTCTGGATATATCACACTTCAGCATTTTTCCAGCTTTTCAATTTTTTAAAGTTTATTTATTTATTTATTTTGCGAGAGACAGAGACATGAGAACTGCGGTGGGGGGATGGAGGGGTGGGTGCAAAGAGAGAGGAAGAGAGAGGGAATCCCAATCAGGCTCTGCACTATCACTGAAGAGCCCATTGTGGGGCTCAGACCCACAAACCGCAAGATCACGACTTGAGCCGAATCCAAGTGTCGGACGCTTAACCAACTGAGCCACCCAGGTGTCCCACCAGCTTTTCAATTTAATGCAATGTCACTTGGTGCAAAAATATTTCTGATCATTATGCTACTTTGGTGGGTTGTAACTGTTATCAATAACTGTCCTTTCAATCCAATTAAATTCTTTTTTGCTTCAGGTCACTTCTGTTTTCTTCCTTCTTGCCTTAGTTTGGTTATATTCTAATCTATTCCCTTATGTTAATGTATTTATGTCATTTGACTTAGGTGTCTTTTATAAACATATAGCTGGACTTTGTTGCTTCTATTAATATAGGCCTTTAACTGATCCTTATTTGTTTTGACTACTGCCATGATTGGTCTTACTTCTGCCATCATATTTTAGGCTTTTTGTTTTGTGTTTATAATGCTTTCTTGAATTTTTCCCTCGACTCTTCCTGGATTTATTACATCTTCTTTCTTTCTTTTGTAGTAGACTTTACTTTTTAGAACACTCTTAAAGTTCATAGAAAATTGAGCAGAAAGCACAGAGAACTTCCGTATACTCCTTCTCCTCCACCCCTCCACCCCTTCCCCAATGTTAACACCTTGTACTGGTGTGGTACATTTGTTATAATTTGTGAGTGAATATCAATACACTATTATTAACTAAGGTCCATAGTTTACATCAGAGTTCACTCAGTGTTGTATACTTCTATGGACTTTGGCCAGTGCATGATGGCCTATATTCTCCATTATAGTACCCTACAGAATGGTTTTGCTGACCTGAAAATCTACTGTGCTCCATCTGTTCTTCTCTCCCCTCTTCCCCCCGATCTCAAGACCCCAACAACCACTGATCTTTTTATTATCCTTATAGTTCGCCTTTTCCACATTGTTATATAATTGGAATCATACATTGTGCTTTCTTTTTATTTTTCTTTTTAAATTTTTTTTAACGTTTATTTATTTTTGAGACAGAGAGAGACAGAGCATGAACAGGGGAGGGGCAGAGAGAGAGGGAGACACAGAATCTGAAACAGGCTTCAGGCTCTGAGCTGTCAGCACAGAGCCCGACATGGGGCTTGAACTCACGGACCGTGAGATCATGACCTGAGCCAAAGTCGGACACTTAACCAATCAAGCCACCCAGGCGCCCCTGTACTTTCTTTTTAAAAGATTTATTTTTTCTTCCATTAAAAAATTAAGACTATATATTTTTAGAGCAATTTTAAGTTTACAGCAAAATTGAAGGGAAGGTACAGAGATTTCCCATATACCTGCTGCTCCCACACATGCCTAGCATCCCCTTTCTATTCTTTCTTTATTCCTCTTTTCCCTACTCTAGAGGTCTGGAAATTATATATCCTGAATCTATTCTACTAGTAGATGTGCCAACATTTTATCAATCATTTTGTAACTATGCTTCTCAAGCAAAATAAAAATTTAAACTATATCTGAAAACTCCCCCATAACTGGATGAAAAGTTAAACATCCCTTACTTATTCCTTCTTTTTCTCTTTTCTCAATGTCCAAATTTAGTTAAAATAATCTGAATTTTTACTTCCAGTTTGAAATGCAAATGTTTAAATATAGTCTGTTCTAGTCAAGAATCCTTTCTTAACAATTGCTTTAAATATTACAAGTACTTTATCACATCTACTTAACAGTAAGTTTTACTGGGTTCGCAGCTCACTGCTTTTTCTTTTATACCACATCTTTCTATTTCTTGAGGTTTTTATTCTGATTCATTGTTATTTCACCAGACTACTTCTTTGAGTAATTTTTTTAAATAAAGGAGGTATAAAAGAGAAGCTTTCTGGGTCTCCCTGTGCTGAAACTGACTTTCCTTTGTCTTCATGGAGGAGTGATCCTTTTACTTCAGAGTGCTGTCAATGTCACCCCACTATCTCTTAGCATTTATGTAGCAAATGAGAACTTCGGTGTCAGCCCTAGTGTCTTTCCTATGAGATAATTGTTTATTCTGAAGCTTATAAGATTTTCTATTTATCCTTTGAATTTCACATTTTTCATCAGGATATAACTAGGTATGAGTTTTCTTCCATCAGAATTTACTTTAATATGCCAAACTCATCCCCGCCTTAGAGGCTTTACACCAGCTCTTCCTTCTCATTGGAATGATCTTCTTCCACTCATTGCAAAATTGCCTCCTTCCCATCATTAGGCCTCAATTTAAACCCCTCAAATCCTTCACTGATCACCATATCTAAAACATCTTCTAATCATAGTCATTCTTGGCCATATTTATTATTCTGTTTTATTTCTTCATAGTAGTTATCATGGTCTGATATTCTTGTATTTATTTATATGTGCTGATCCTGCACCCTCCGCCCCCCCCAAGAAAACTGGAATATAAATTCCATGAGAGCAGAGACCTTTCCTATTTTATTTACTGTGTAGCTTTGGCTCTTATAATAATAGTGCCTTGTACACAGGAAGTGCTGGATGAATGACAGAGAAAAATATGAAATAGCAGAAGTTGATTTTCCTCTTTCTAGGATTTTCCACAAGATTTTCCATGTAATCAATTCTCTTTCCTCTATTTAATTCTCCAGTCTCCTAAAACTTCATCCATTCTTCTGGTCTACTTCAAGGCTTTTGATGAGAAGTAACTACACACACACACACACACACACACACACACACACACACACACACACCTGCAAGAGGGCAAATATATATACACAGAATGAAACTTCAGGGGAGAACTGAATTATTCAGTTGATTTAATAAAGTTCACAAAATCTCTGGAGTGTGTGGTAGAACTCCCATCCTCTGTTACACATTATTTAAATTATCTGAAATATGATCCAGTTTTTATTCTTGTTTACTGCCTAGTCACAGTCAAAGAGTATTGAATGGTGCTTTTGTTGTGTCTTGCAACTATGATTCAACAGATATCAGGGTTATATTGTAAACTGATCTGCTTTGTTAGAGATTTAGTTTAATATGGTTTGGTTCGACCAATGTAATTAGACTTTGGCAATGGAAATTACTCTCAGAAATCTAATGTTAATATTAGAGCCATTTTCCTCAGCTATTATATCTGGAACAAGTGGTTATGACTAAAAATTTGTATTTCTTACACTAGTGTTTTTTGTTTACCACATCACTATCTTGTTGAAAGGACCAGAGTTGAAGTTAAAGCTGTTTTGGGTAAAGTTTTGCAATGAGAAAGTTCTATTCTATTGGTAGATACTAGGTGTGCTATAAATATGTTGAAAGTATGAATATAGGTAAATAGTAAAAAGGGTTCAAACAAATGATTAGTTATTCTTTACTTTTTGTTATTAAATCTTTCTGGGATGATTAGGGATCTCACTGAGGACACAGAAGGAAGAAAGGTGAACATGATGGGAAGAGAAGAAAGTGCTTATGCTTGGATAAATATGAGCAATGACTTTATGTTGAATTTTTGCAAAATTCTCAAGATTTGTTGTTACTCTATAAAGCCAATTTGTTATAGGGATTGCTGAACAGGAAATGTAATAACTGTATCAAAACTAGTAGTCATTAGAACTATCCACTAAATATACCAGTTCTCTGTCTGCCAGGCATGTGGTAGAATCATATTTCCTGGTGCCCTTGTGATTGTGTGGGCTTTGAGACCACTTGTGGACGATGAATTCAAAGCAGAAATGATGATGAGAAATGTCATGGTTAAGTTAGAGCATTTCATTAGTGAGGTGAGACCTTCTAGAACTCTCTTTTCTTGGGGTGCCTAAGTAGCTCAGTTGGTTAAGTGGCTGACTTCAGCTCAGGTCATGGTCTTGCAGTTTGTGGGTTCAAGCCCCACATCGGGCTCTGTGCTGACAGCTCAGAGCCTGGAGCCTGCTTCAGATTCTGTTTTTCCATCTCTGCCCCTCCCCTGCTCACACTCTGTCTCTGTCAAAAATCAGTTGAAAAAAAAACATTAAAAAAAATTTTTTTAGAACATCTTTTCTTCTGGCATGGTTATTAGCAGGGGTCCTGATAATTCCTTCTCCATTAGTCTGGGTCCTGGAGTGAGGGTGATAGTGTTCTCAGCTGAGTACCAAGAATCACTGATCATATATTGACCATATATTGTGAATTAGAAATAAATATTTCTTGTTTAAGACACTGTGTATTGGGGTAGTTTGTTAGTGCAGCATAGCCAGCCTAGCCCATCTGACCAATACACAGAACATAAATAACCTACTCCAAGGGAAAGTTTTACTTAATCTCTTATTTTAAATTCTATTTCTGAACCCCACTCTCTTACTCCCAATTCTCTGTTTTATTTCTTATGACCTTCCAACAGCTTTTGGATTTTACTTCAGCATTCAATCTTGAATTTTACTGACTTGCCCAACCTGATGGACACAGATAAAACACATATAACTTTCTTATAACTTTAACAGTTGAGGCATGTATTCTGTCTTCATCTTACATTTCTATCATTTACTCATTTCTTCATTCATAAAACAAAATACTGAGCATTTTCTATGAGCCAGTTTTAACCACCAGGATAAATGGCAAACAAAAAGTCAGAAATTACATTCTATTTGGAATGCTAACAATTAATCAAATAATTATACAAATAAATGTAAAATTACAACAGTGCTAAGTGCTATGAAAAAGCGATATACACATTATCTGCCATCTGTCTATTGATAATAATGAAACAAATGAGACAAAATGTTTATAATTAGATCATGTCCATATATAGGAATGATGGTATACAGAAAATTTTGTACTATTTCCACAACTTTTCTGGAAGTGTGAAATTCTGTCAAAATTAAAAAGGCTTTTTTCAGGGTACTAATTGGTGTGATAGGATGTACCTTTACTGGCCACAATCATCTGGGTTGGTAATCTCAGTTTAGTATTTGATTCAAACTCTTGACCAAATTGTATTGTTTGGAATTGCAGTCCCTATTTCTATATCTGTGCTAATCATTGTCCCTGCAAAACCTGTAGCACACACATGATAATAAAATGAAAGAAAATCCATTTTAAATTGCACTTTATGTTAAAGTCAAAAGCTTTTCCCTTTTTATTGTTTTTAAAAAAGTGATATATAATAAATGTAGGCAATCAGGCAAATATACAGGAGACCTAATAAAAAATGAAAATTACTCATCAGTAATCAGTCACTGACAATTACTATTAACATTTTGGTCAATTTCCTATCATATACTTTGGTTTTCATTGAGCAGTATTAACTATTTGTTGTATCACAAACCCTGAAACTTAGTTGCTTAAAACGATAAACACTGGGGTGCCTGGGTGGTTTAGTTGGGTAAGCATCTGACTTGATTTTGGCTCAGGTCATCTCACAGTTCATAAGTTCAAACCCAGTGCAGGGCTCTGTGCTGACGGCACATAGCCTACTTGGGATTCTTTATCTCTCTGCCCCGCCCCCCACATGGTGCTCTCTCTCAAAAATAAACTTTAAAAAATAAACAAACAAAAAATAATAAACACTATTTCACAATAATCTTAGCTGAGTGGTTGTGGATCAGAGTTTCTAATGAGATTGTAGTCCAGTTGTCAACTGGGATTGTAGTCATTTATAGGGCTGGAGAATCCATTGGCTCCCAACCACGTTCATGTGGTTATTGGCAAGAAGGCTCCCGTTTCTCACCAGGTAGGCTTCTCCATAGAGCTAGTGACATGGCATGGAAGCTGGCCACCCACAGTGAGTTCTAAGAAAGAGAGAGAGAGAACAAAACAGAAGCTATAGTATTTTATAACCTAATCTGGAGAGTGACATATCATTTCTGCTGTATTCTACTGGTCATACAGGCTAACCCTAGTACAGTGTGGGAGACAAGGGTGTGAACATAGTACAAGGGTGTGAATACCAGTGGGTGGGAAACAGTGATGGACCATCTTGGAGACTGGCTACCATATCACATTGTATCCCAAGCATTTTTACCACATTATAGAATATTTCCTATGCCCTTGTTTTAATGAAAATAATATTTAATTTATCAATAATTCAATCTAATTACTGTATTAATAATAATTAATAATATTTAATTGTATTATATTGCTGTAGGCCTTCAAAATCATATATAAAGGGACATTACAAGCTATGAGGCTGTTATTTTTTTTAAATTACATGAGGGGCACCTGGGTGGCTCAGTTGGTTAAGTGATTCTTGAATTTGGCTCTGGTCATGATCTCACAGTCATGAGATCAAGCCCTGTGCTGGACTCTATGATGAGTGTGGAGCCTGCCTGAGATTCTCTCTCTCCATCTCCCTCTGCCCCTCCTCCACTTGCTTGGATGCACACACTCTTTCTCTCAAAATGAAATGAAATGAAATGAAATAAAACAAAATAAAATAAAAATGACACGGAATTTATTCATTGAATCCAATCAGTGCTGGCCTTTAAAGAGCTCACCTTGGGGAGTTTTGAACTTACTTCAGTGGTGTTAGGTTATTGTCACAAACATGCTTGGGATTCTTTTGAAATTACAGTTGGATTCTTGCAGCATATTACCTTCAATCAACTCAAAGGTGATATGAGACAGTTATGTTAACAAGCAGAACATATGTTGAATTTATTCTTGTTCTTCTGCTGTTCAGTTGCAATACTGAACCAGATGTATTAGTAAAAAAAATGTGTTTCTAACACTTAACTACAGCTTAACAAGATGATATTTCTTTGCAAAATAAATCACATTTGAATGAATTATGTATGGGAAGCACATGCTGATTCAGAGACTTCAGCTCTGTGGGCTCTGAATGTGCCCTACCCTCTGACCTTAACTTTCATGTACACCCACCTGCCCAGTGAGTATCCTGAACTTTTTTCCCTTTAAGTATAGTTCTTGGAGGGGCACCTAAGTGGCTCAGTCAGTTAAGCGTCCGACTTCGGCTCAGGTCATGATCTCGTGGTCCGAGAGTTTGAGCCACGCGTCAGGGCTCTGTGCTGACAGCTCAGAGCCTGGAGCCTGTTTCAGATTCTGTGTCTCCCTGTCTCTCTGACCCTCCCCCATTCATGCTCTGTCTCTCTCTCTCTGTCTCAAGAAAATAAATAAACCTTAAGTATAGTTATTGGAATAAGCACTATATTTACAGAATTTGTATTTATATAAACTTATATCTTCCAAAGTGTAATATTGTATTCACATTAGAAATCAATTTTTTTTTGCCAAAAGGAAATCATGGATTATGAAAGCAACATTAGGACAGAATCAAATCTTATTTGACTTTGTTTCCACGTGGTGCCTAGCACACAGTAGGTACTTAGTACATGTTTGTTGAATTAATGACACATTAAATCTTGTGCCATAAAAAAATGATGCTTAAGTTAATGATGCTTAGCTAGCAATCTAAATCTTAAAAGCAATCATGCTGATACTTGGTGCCACTGTTTCCTTTTTTTCAATTCTATGTTGTAACATTATAGAATTTATTCATTTTTTAAAGACTTTTTAAAGACTTTTTAAGGCATTATTTGGGCTAAACGTTTATTCATTTTTCAGAGACAGAGACAGGGTGCAAGTGGGGGAGGGGCAGAGAGAGAGAGACAATCCGAAGCAGGCCCCAGGCTCTGAGCTGTAAGCACAGAGCCTGACGTGGTGCTCAAACTCACAAACCATGAGATCATGACCTGAGCCAAAGTTGGATGCCCAATAAGTTGAGCCACCCAGGTACCCCAAAAGCTGGAATCATATTGTAACTTTCCCTGAATTTGTATAGCTTTAGTTGTGCCTTTCCCACCCTAAAAACTATTGCAGTTATTGGTTTTCTCCACAACACCCAGAAAGATGCATGTGTGTACCGTATATGTAATCATAGTCTTTCAAACAACTACTCAGGGGGTAGGATGAGGCAGTGGGGAAATAAGCAAATTGCTACCATTCTCCAAGAAAGCCAATGTTATATTAGCAGTTCTATTTTGGAGGAGGAAAATAATCCAATTTCAAGGCTGGCATAAGTATTAGGCTCATCACTCACTCACTTCCTTACATAGGTGGCAGAAAATTCTGTGATTTCATGCCAAGCCCTCCAACAAAGACACAGCATGGCTTTTTGCCTTACTTGGTTTCTTCCTATTTTAAAGTGAAAATTTATACTTCCAAAAAGAATTACAGGCAGCTTCCAATACTGAAACATTGAGACCAGACCATTAAAAATAAAAACAGTTCAAATCCTAATGAAAGGAATGGAAATTCCCTATAGGAGTTCTATAATGAGAAAAGTCATTGGTGCCCAGAAACATTCTGAGTATTATGCATTTAATGAGGCTCTACTGAAACCTTGGGGAACTAGCCATTCTCTCAATGTAAATGAGCAGTTCTGTGAGCATCATCCTCAATCATTGGTTACCTCTCTCTCTTTCTTTTAAAATTTAACTTTGCACTTATAGAAAAGTTGGCAGAGTAGAACAAGAACTCTTGAATACCCTTTACCAAAATCTATCAAATTGTTTACATGCTCCCCTATTTCCTTGCTTGATCATTCTCTCTCTCTCTCTCTCCTTACCCCCGCCCTAACTCTACACACACACACACACACACACACACACACACACCCCTTTGGGGGGAACTATTTGAGTGTAAGTTTGAGACATCATGCCCTTTAACATGAAATACTTTAGTGCTAAGAAAAGGACATTATCTTATGTAATCAGTACAATTATCAAAATCAGAAAAAATTCACAATGATATTATACTTACCTAGCTTATGGCTCTTACTCAAATTTTGTCAATTTTTTGGCTTATGTCCTTTAGAGTAAAAGAAAATAAAAGTTTTCTGGCCCAGGATTCAATCCATGAAGACATGTTGCATGTTGTTTTAATATCTCTTTAGTCTCTTTGAATGTGGTACACTTTCTCTGTCATTCTTTGTGTCTTTCATGACCTTAAAAATTTTGAAGAATATTTTGTATAATGCCCCTCAAGTTGAGTCTGTGTGGTCAGATTTAGGTTATGATTTTTGGCGAGGATATCAGAGATGTGATGCTGTGTCCTCCTTCATGCAGCATGTCAGGAGGCACGTGATGTTGGTTTGTTCCAATGTCAACTACTTTTTTGAAAGTCTACCTTCTATTCTGTGATGTGAGGCAAAATGGTAACTTCTGAGACTTTTGGACTCAAGTTAAAAGTGGCCCTGTACTAGTTATTCTCCATTTGTCTCCATCCTCAATCCATTCTCTCCCCTTCATTGCTTTACTCCATACCCTGGAGGCTGATTCCTGGGAATTGTATCACCTGGGCTTGTCTGCTTCTGGCTTCTTAACAGACTCAACCAATGGAGAATGCTAACAGGAGATCAAAGTATGAGGTCAAGGAATTTATTACCCTGGAATCTTCACTGCTTTGCTTTTGCTGCATATCTTTGGCAGTGGCTACCCCCTTCCATAGTTTCTGCTCTACTTCAACTCCACTTGTCCTCTCAGCCCAACAGTGGTAGTGGCTTCCTGCTGATATTTGTCTCTAGGTGCCTCAACATGCCTCGCTGGCTCTCTTAACTGCCTATAGGTCTAAAAGTAGTCCTTTGATGAAGATTCTTCATTATTTTAAGATCTGAGTTGTATTCTGTTTTCTGCTAGTTGATGAAAATATCCTGAATAAAATGATCTGCCATTTTTGCAGCATTTAATTAGAACAATAAAAGCTTAGAAGAGAAATAGTTAAATGTTTTATCAGCACATATCCCAAGTTGATAACAGATTAAAATTTAGTCCAAAGGTTATGTCCAATAATTATTTATTTGATTATAGAAACCATAAGTATTTAGATTTACATGGCATCTTTCCTCCAAAGAGTTAAAGGCTGGCAACCAAAGACAGGTAAGATAATTCTAAGTGACAGAGCAAGGGCCAGTCGTAGAATCAAATACAATTAAACCAATAACGATATAGCATTTTGCAATTCAAAGTGCTTAAAATACTCATTATCACATTGCTTCTTCACAGGGATTCTGTAAGACAAGTGTTGTTAATATTGTCACCAGTTTATAGTTGTCCAGCTCTGAGTTACTACTACTCATCAAATGGGCAGAATGTGTCTCCCATGCCCTGTGTTAGGGCCTGTTGTCTCCTCTAGGAGCCTTCACTCTCCTCCAAGTTACTTTCTCCACTTTCTAACACCTTTTACTTTGTCATAGTCTCTTACTTTTAGTTATCTTTCCCTGCTGATGTGTTAACTGATATTTAAGGTAATAGCTGATAATAATTTAAGATGTCACCTATCTTAGGGGGGCTCTAAGTTTTAATGGAAAACTCTGAAAGAGTTCTCTACTCAAAGGAAGGAAGATTTAATGGTGCAATCACATTTGGTAATTTGATATCACATTCTGGAATAATGAAATCCTACATACCACCTATTTATAAAGAGAGTCTGGGCGTGGCCACCAGAAGTACAGGGAATATGGTGTATACCTACCATGAGGTACAGCAGATAGAGAGGAAGTACTTTGGGTTTGCTTCTTTCTTTTTTCCTGAAGACCTATTTGCTTTCTTGTGAGGAGGTAAGGGATTTGGAGATGAGGTCCCTGAGGCATCTGAGCCTGGTTGTATGATAGTCTAAGCTCTAGCATTGTATATTCTTTTATTTTCTTAAGGGAACAACAGGAAGGGTGACAAATGGATGGCTCCCATCATCAGAACATTAGAATGGAGAACCATTACTCTACTTACTGTTCTACTGTTCTCAAAGAGTGATGTATAAATGAAAACTTGGAAAGCCACCTCCAAAATCCTGCTGGCATCTTACTCTCCCACAAAACTGTCATAAAGAAGACAAATTTGGGTTTTGTAAAGCATTCCTTTTATAATGTGTAGCTGTCTTCTTGGTTACAATAGGTAATTTCTCCTACGTTAGGAGTATAATGTTTATTGGGTTTAGCGTAAAATTCCTGGAATGGATAGAGAAAAATTTGAAATGTTAGGTTTTCTTTTCTTCCTTATTTGTTAGGAACAGCACCCAGAGGGCTTAGGAAAAATGATGGTATTTCTTCTATCCTGTTTTTTGCAGACCCAAACAAATGGAGGCAGTGCAGAACCAATCTCTGTCCTTAGCTCCCAAGAACCTTAAACTATGTGTCATTCCCGAACAGTGCATGAGGCAAAAAGCCATGTCTGTGGAAGGAAAGCAGGTCATAACAGAAGGGAGATCTACGTTGTGCCTGGGGAGAGTGGGAAAGACTAGTTATCAATGAGCAACTCCTTGTACTCCTACCCTGGACCCGATCAGAATATTCGAAACTGATACCTTGCCAGATGATCTGAGCCATATCATCCCAGCACTTTCGAGAAATATCTCTTTTTCACATAAGGGAGAATTAGCTACCTTTCTTTCACCCAATGGTGGTAAATGCATAAATAACTTCCCTTGGGATTTGCAGATAGGATCAATAGTTTGTTTCTTTTCCCCTTACTTGACATGAAGGTAAGTTTCTAAAACAATTTTATTCCTTACTGCTGACATCTTAGTATATGTTGCTTTCATCCTTCATTTTTCAGCATCATGAGTGAACACTCATTCTTTTGACATTGGTCAATCCAGTCTCAATTCCAACCCTAAGCAGTCTGCATTCCCAATCAATGTTTCTACATCATTTATTCAGCAGTGACCCAGAAACTGCTGTATTCTAAATTCAGCCTGTGCAAAGTTTTAGTCGTTTCTTTCCATGTAAAAGTTAAAATTTAAAAAACAGTGAATGGTAAGAAAAGATTAATTTAATATAAACCTAACACAGAGACAATACTGCTCATAGCTTTGCCATCTGGGGTTTTCGTAAATTAGATTTAGATTATCTTTTACAAACTGTAGTTCACCTTCAAAGAGGCCAAATGCTATTTCCTGTCAGTTTTCTTAATTACCTGTCAAGCATAATTCCCCCTTTCTGAGCCTAGAACTGATTACAGTGAGGGAGGCATAAGCCACAACTGATCCTGCCATCATTTACTAGCAAAATAAAGTGGCTAAAATCAATGTATTGCTGCTGTCAGCCAAATTTTAGAATAAAATATTTAAGGGGCAACTGTTCTCTTCTTCAGAAAACTATACAGATGTAGAGGTTCCTTATTGTCTGGGGTTTCCAGATCCACCCCCCCCCCACCCCCCCCACCCCCGCTTAAGAAATCCCTTACATATGAAAAAAACTCCCTGTCCGGATGCAAGGACTGGTGAGTCATGGAGCCCAGAGAAGCACAATAGTCCATTATTAGAGTTAGAAGATGTAGGTGTTAAAAAGGATTGCAAAAAAACCCCAGTCCTCACTTTCAGCCAGCCTACACATATCCTGGCTGTGAATCTCCATGGCACATTCAAGTTCTCGGAATGGTGCTCATTTTAGTCTTATGATTCAGAGTTTATGCATATTCTTTGAAATCCTATAGGGGTAGATGGTATACAAAAGCAGAAAGCAAGAGCTGAGAGAGCAAACATCTCCAGTGAAGGTAGGGGAAAGAGAGGACAGAAGAAGAAATAATAGCATCTTGAGATTTTCCTCTTGTTGCTTTGTGGGTGGAGTGACATCTACTTCTGGTTCCATTTATTTCTCACTTTGAGGAGTGTCTGTGATTTTTCTCTGGGGGAGTGATAATATTGATTTGGGATATCTCCCTATATTGAATTATGCCAGCTTCTCCTTGAGAAGTTATGAATCATTCCGCATTGTGTGCTTCCATTCACCTACCCTTGAGAGAGAGGAGGAAAGAAGAAGAATATGCAGGTATTACAAATCGGACATATCCACACATGAATGTTCATGCTGTTACCTCTGATGGAATCCGACAGGTCTGTTCACTGACCTTCCCACTCCTCTTGTGCATGCCCCACTCTTGCCTCACTGGGAATGGTCCGTGAGCCACTCCTGTGTACAAATGCCATTCACCCTTCCAAGTTCAGCTTAGGTCTCTATCGTCCACAGTGCCTTCCACCGACACTTCTGGACTCTTTTAAGTCATTATTGCACAGCTTCTGTATATGTTTCTTTCTTGTTTTTATTTTCCACCTGGAATGTAAGCAATTCCAGGACCATATTGTTGATAAATGTCTTTTATAGTCACACAGCAGCAAGCACAGAGCACATTGT
This sequence comes from Panthera tigris, assembly GCF_018350195.1. Lineage (NCBI taxonomy): Eukaryota > Metazoa > Chordata > Mammalia > Carnivora > Felidae > Panthera > Panthera tigris. Next base: position 58,452,472 of record NC_056663.1, on the reverse strand, counting down.
GGGCTCCTCAGTAAATACTGGTAGAAAGTGTGAGTTGTAAAGAACACTTAGGGCTAGGAATTTACTGCCAGAAAGAAGAGAAGGGACAAGAAGGGATGCAGAAGGGGTGGGAAACTCAGCCTAAAGCCACCCAGCTGACCATTTGCTTATGAAATACCTTCACCTGTTCTTGGAGAGAGTGGAATGTGTATTTGTTTTCCATATCCAACAGCTGAAGGATAAAAATGTCCCAGTTTAAATCTCTTTCTCAGGCATCAATCTGGTCTCTAACTGGGTTGCTTTTCTCTCGGGTTTAGTTCTCCAGGGAGTAGGCTGGGGGACACTTGTGCTCCAGGGAGTCCTGGTGGGGGAAGCACTGAGAAGGCAGTGTCTGTGTCAGCAGGGGGAGGGTGGGGTCAGAGGCTCCCCCTTCACCTTCTCCACCTCAACTCCCTCCAGGGATTTTAGAGACTGGGAAATTTTCCTTGATAATGTTTAGTTTCTGAAAGGATGTAAGAAAGAAACATTGGGGACCAATGTCCAGAAAATACTTTGCCCATCCTAGACAAACTCTGGAAGGTGCTTGCCCTGGAAGGTGTAGCTATGACTGTGATTCTGAGTTAATCTTGCTCCATGAGGAAAAAAAAAAAATCAAGGCCCAAAATCTGTTGGGATAATGGCCATGAGCAATGTTATAAGCTAAAAGATATATTGATATAGATGTACACACACAAATATAATATGTACATATTCACATATACATGTATAATTGATATATTATATGATACATCACACATATAGGCCTACAGGCAGTTGACAAGTAGGAGATGAGGAAATGAATTGACCAATAACTTTGAGGTCTCTGGTATGTGACCTGCACTGTGCTGTGTGCTCTGAAGGATAAGTATAACAAAGCAAGCTGTCTAGATTGCCCTGCCCTTAAAATTAGTTTTTTAATAAAGAAAAAAGGCAAAATATAGCTTCATGGGAATATCTAATGATTTTGGCCAGAGAAGTACCTCAAAGCAGCACCAGTAAGAACAGAAGATGTAAACCACTGAGTCAGGGATGCACAAAGTCCTATGTTTGAATGGGGTCAGACCCTGTGCATGAGGAGGAATTAGTGGGTGATCTGAGAAGATTCTTCTTGCCCTCAAGTCGTCTCCCTAGTGGGTTTCATGACAGTTCCCCTGTTTTATCATTTGAAATTCCTGCTTTAGTTACTATCTCAGTTTCCATAACAAAAATAAAGCACTTACTACTGAAGCTCTCCATTCCACTGTTTTCAGCCTTTTAAAGCCTGTTTTCTCCTGGCGTGCACAAAGCATGCTCTCCTTTAAAGTTATTTCATATCTTAAAATAAACAAAATAGGGGCACCTGGGTGGCTCTGTTGGTTAAGCGTCCAACTTCACCTTACGTCATGATCTCATGGTTTGTGAGTTCAAGCTCCACATCAGGCTCTGTGCTGACAGCTCACAGCCTGGAGCCTGCTTTGGATTCTGTGTCTCCCTCTTTCTCTGCCCCTCCCCTGCTTGCTCTCTCTCTCTCTCTCTCTCTCTCTCTCTCTCTCAAAAATAAACACTAAAAAAATAAAGTAGTGTGACTAAAAACAAAGCAAATATTTTATTTCAATCACTTTTTCAAGCTACAAGGCCTTCTCACGCTTTCCTGATTGAGAATCACTACATAGATGCACATAGACTGTAAACTCGGTGTGGAGATGGACTTTTATCTTTTTCCCTGCTGTTTCCCCAGCTCCTAGGTGTATCCAGAGCACTATAGGGGCTCCATGATGAAGAAGATCAAGGCACAAAATTGGTGGGGATGTTGTATTTACAGAGTAGCGGCAGCCATGGGGATGTGTCCTGGAAAGTCTGTTCTAGTCTTCTTTAGTCAACTTGGGGTGGTGATTTCCAGGGAAGACTCAGAAAGCTGCCCTTAGCAGAGGAGGTACAGGCTTATAAATTTCCATAGGGGAGAAGGAAGGACAGCAGTAAAAAGCCACCGATGGCTATGTAGCTATAAGATTGTCATCAGGGAAACAGACTGTGAGTCCTAGGGCAGAGGCAGGTTCTGAGCAAGTGAGAGGGGAAATTGCCTCCTCTGGGGACGGAGGTGAAGCAGGGACTGGTAGGTGGCTTTGGAGTGAAACAGATGATCTCATCCACTGCTCCCAACTCCTCAGCTTCTTCTCATGTATTTACAGTAGGATCCAGGGTTCTTTCCATCAGCTGTACCTCCAGCCTCATCTCCTGTCCTGCTCCCTCTTGCTGATTGTTTAACCCCACATCTCTGCGATTGTTAACTCCGGCATGCTACACCCACCGCCACCCCCTCAGCCTTCAGTCACACTCTTCCCTCTGCTTGGAAGTCTGCTTCCCCTGAAAGAGGAAGGGGCCTTCATTCTGGCCTGCTTGGGCGTTATCTTCCCTGAGAAGCCTTCCCAGGGCACCTCATCCAAAATGGCGCCCCTTGTTCTGTCACTGTCCTCTCAATCTGCTTCATTTACCTTTGTGATAATCCTCATTCCCTGACTACACAACTGGATCTAGATCTATTTGTATATACACACATACACATATATTTGTCTATTGTCTTTTTCCCCTACCCGAATGTAAGCTTCCTGCTATATTACCAGGTCCTAGAACAGTGCCTGGGTCATAGAAGGCATTTATCAAATATTTGTGGATTAAAGGGCTGAAGAGATAGGACTTTGAATCTAGGTCTGGTTATTTATTGGTTGTGTTATCTTGGGAAAATTACTTGACTTCTTTAGCCTGGCTTTTGTGTTCTGTAAACCATGTGGATTACACCCATTTTACTAGATTATTGTCCAATTATAACATATATAAGCCCCTAGTACAAAGCCTGGTACATAGCAAATGCCCAGTAAATGATGAATATGATTGTCAGCTTGGTTTAGGATTTTAAATAATCTGTGCTTTCCCATTTACAACTCAGAAGTGCTTTCTAGCTTGCATCCTGTTCTGTGACTTTTCTTGAACTAAGAGTGCAAAGTGGTGCTGAAGCTCCTGTTAAGAAGTATAATGGAAATGCCAATTTTAGTGAGATGCTCAAAGGGGAAAAAAAATCACAAACTTTAGTTTTTCTTAAAAATGACATACCATCTTTTCCCAGTGGAGGAGAGATGTTTTGACCTTCTTCTTTATTGTTTCAGTTTATGGGAAGAACATATGAGTGAGCGTATGTGTATGTGTCTTGTAAGCTCATTTCTAATCAGCCCCCTGGGAATGCTGGATCTGAGAAACACTTTGTCCTTCTGAGGAACAAAACCCTTCCCAGGTAAATGCCCTTGGAACATGTGTTTATTTGTTTTGATTCTTCGGTATATTGAGGGATGGCAACAGTCAGGAAGTATAAAAAAAAAAAAAAGAAATCTAACAATAGAACCAGCTCAGTCTTTGTCAGCGCATTTTTTCTAAAGAGACAGATGATACTTGAAAGTGTGGATGTGAAGACCTGGTTTATTTATTTAAGCCACTATGTATCTATTTAAACAAAAAGACCCATGAAGAAAATCTAATGGATGAGAAAAGCAGAATTTATTGCCAAAAATATATTAGGATGTGCCAGATAAGATTAATATTTTCTTTCCAGAAAAATGTTTTCTATCATGCAGTGTTGCGTAGTTTGTGTTTGTTTATTTGAGAGTTTGTATCTTGGGACATTAGTCACAAGAGTTACTACTTTCTTTTACCATGAAAGATAAAAAGAAAATATTGGAGATATGGTCATGGGAAAAATAAGGTAAAGAGGGGCTTGCTTGCTGTAGAAAACATTGCTTTATAAATAATTGATGTACAAAATTTCTTGAAACTGGAAAAATATTGTATATGGAATTTCTCGTTTTATGAAAAATCAGTGAGAACATTATTTGCTAAAAGGGAGCATAAAACTATAATGGTTTTCTGGCTTTGATGATTAAAATTTTTACTTATTTCACATAATTCTCACTTCTCCGATTATTTAATTTAACATTTATTGTCTTTTTTCCTCTACTTTCCTATCTCCCAAAAGATGGGATTGGCTTATCTTTTGTTTATGAAAACAATATCTGATGGAGTCCTGGATTGAAACTCAAGGTCTCACTGAATATCTACCAATTAATTGTACTAGCTGTCATGTTGGTATATGGTCAATGGGGATGCTGATTAACTGAGTGACACTGGTACGCTTCTGTTCTTCTCCATGCTTCTCTTATTTATTCTATAGGAATAAGATTTTAGCTAATGAAATTATTCATTAAAAAGAATTTAAGTAGCCAAAAAAGAAGTAATGTTTATGCAGCATATTTCTGAAGAGATAATTCCTTGATTCTGTACTTGCTTTATGGAAAGAAGGACAAAAGAAAGACTTGGCAATTGGATTGTGTCCTGTAATATAAGGGCAGCTGTCAGGCTAATCCCTGGTGACCTCAGAAGATAAAAATGGGGTGCCAGCAACAATGGTTCTTTCTGACAGAGGGCTTTAGCCCCCTCTTGTCCCTCACTCTGCTGACCCTTTGGGGTTGTGTCTGATTCTCAGAACCTCAGGCCCAGGTCCTGGGAGTCGTGGGATAGAGGAAGGTGGTATGATGTAATAATTTTCAATTTTCTTTTTTTAAATTTATTTAAAAGTTTTATTTTATTTTATTTTTTAATTTAAATTCAAGTTAGTTAACATACAGTGTAATAATGGTTTCAGGAGTAGAATTTAGTGATTCATCACTTACATACAACACCCAGTGCTCATCCCAACAAGTGCCCTCCTTAATGCTCATCACCCATTTAGCCCATCCCCCCACCCACCTCCCCTCCAGCAACCCTCAGTTTATTCTCTGTGTTTTAAAGTCTCTTGTGGTTTGCCTCCCTCCCAGTTTTTATCTTATATTATTTTTCCTTCCCTTCCTCTATGTTCATCTGTTTTGCTTCTTAAATTCCACATATGAGTGAAATCATATGATATTTGTCTTTCTCTGACTTATTTCGCTTGGCATAATACACTCTAGGTCCGTTCACATTGTTGCAAATGGCAAGATTTCATTCTTTTTGATGGCTGAGTAATATTCCATTGTGTGTGTGTGTGTGTGTGTGTGTGTGTGTGTGTGTGTGTACTTACCCATTCATCAGTCGATGGACATTTGGGCTCTCTCCATAATAATTTTCAATTTTCAATACTGACTTTTGGTCTAGGGTAATCATTATTGTGGAAAGTAAAACAATTCTTGATTATGAAGTTCAAGATAAATTAATAGCTGACATTTGCTCATATGTTTCTGTCTGACATCTGGAAACCAAGTGTTTATGCCCATGCAATGAACATCACTTAAAAAAATTTTTTTTAAACGTGTATTTATTTTTGAGAGACAGAGAACGAGCAAGGGAGGGGCAGAGAGAGAGGGAGACACAGAATCCGGAAGCAGGCTCCAGGCTCTGAGCTGTCAGCACAGAGCCCAACGTGGGGCTTCAACTCACAAGGTCTGAGACCATGACCTGAGCCGAAGTTGGACGCATAACCAACTGAGCCACCCAGGCGCTCCACTTTTGATGCACACAAGTCACATGTTATGAGAATAAAATAATAAGCAGGTAATTACTGAATGTATTTTGGAAGTTTGATGACCATGGAAGATCATTTGGCACAATTTCTACAGTCGTTGCTTTGGTTTTGTCATTTTTATTTCTTGTCTGGATAACTGAATTAGCTTTGCACTTGGACCTCTTCCTCAACAGCCACTCCCAGCTGTCCTCCATACTGCTGCTAGAGTGAACTTCTCAAAACACAAACTCGATCAAGTCACACTTTATTTAAAATTCTGCACTGGGTCCTTATCACTATTAGACTGAAGTCCAAAATTCCTTAACAAGGTGTTCAGTGAAATCAGGTTTTTAAAAATTTGTTTGAATTTGAAAATTCTGTTGGGAGGGTTACCAGCAGACAGAGAGAGAGAGAGAGAGAGAGAGAGAGAGAGAGAGAGTCTGTGTGAACGCATATGTTTATTTTTGCCTTCTGGGGATGGAGGTTGGAATTTATCTTTGGGAGATTCCCTTTGTTTAGAGATACCATTCTGATAGTCACTTTTGGTTATGCAGAATAATAGAAGTAGTAACGATGTAAATATTATTCTTGTGAATGGCTGAAACTGATGAGATATTCCAAGTGAAAGTGCTGCAGAGTGAGATATTATATGCCCTATTTAATAATATAATACTTACAATGAATATTTATGGAGCCATATCCTATGTGCCAGATACTCTTCTAGGCTTTTTCTGTATGTTGATTTAACATTCATACTAACTCTTTTACAATCCCTTACTATTGACAAAATAGATGCACAGAAAGGTTCAATAACATGCCCAAGGTCACATAGACAAGTAACTGGTAGAATTGGGATTTCAACCCAAGTAGTGTAATTCCAAAGCTCACATTCTAAAGCTCTATGCTCTATAGCTTCCATTATGTTAGCAGGGCTAGGCTCCTGCAGAGTTTAAGACATTCTTCCCACCAGCAAATCTGGATATATGGTGGATTATTTTTCTAAACATTTGTGTATGGGAAGTAAGATCTTCAGCTAGATCATGAATGGAGAAATATGCTGTTTTAATCTCTTCAAGCCACTCTGGAGGAAAGACTATAAAAGTACAGTGCAGCCAGAACCAAGATGTCAATGTCCCATGTTGATATTTCTTAAGAATGAATCACTCAGGGGCGCCTGAGTGGCTCAGTCGGGTAAACATGGGACTCATGATTTCAGCTCAGGTCATGGTCTCTTGGTTCACTGTCAGCATGGAGCCTGCTTGGGATTCTCTCTCTCCCTTTCCCCTCACTCTCTTTTCCCTCCCCTTCTGGTGTGTATTCTCCCTCTCAAAATAAAGAAATAAATAAACATTAGAAAAGAAGAATGAATTGCTCAGATATTAGATATTGAGAACTATCCTGTGGATACTTCTTTTTATCTTATTTGATCCATCTTATTTTACACTTTTGAGAGTAAAAGGTGGTGTTTTATTTGGAGAGGTTGACTGTTCCTACTGTCAGTCATTCTGGGGAAGATAAACCAAAGATAGGCACTTGAGAAATTTTTTTTTGAAGGTGCTCACTGAATTGGACCTAGACTGATAATGTGGGGTTTTGGTGAAGTGGGGTATCCCTTAGGTAAAGATTGAACTATCCTGAGTACTCAGTAGGGATTTAAGGATTGGTTTGGGCCTCTGGGCTCTAAGATCAGTCCCTTCTATTAACAGTTGTAAATAAATCTGTTTGTTACACTTTCCCCTGAACATCCCAACCTTTTGTTAAAGTTTTGTTAAGGGTCATAATGAGGTATGGTGACTCTTTTCAAGACCACAGAAGAATTGGCAAGGGCCCCATCTGTCAATCCTACCCTTTTCTTGTTCTCCATGTGGAACAATTAGATTTCTACCCAACATTGCACATTCTTTTAGGCCTCCATGATTGTCCACATGCTAGACTTGGAGGCTGTAATGGCAAATTTTGTGTATCAGTTTGGCTAAGTCACAGTACCCAGGTATTTGGTCAAATGCCAGTCTAGATGTTGCTGTAATGGTATTTTTAAAAATGATATTAATATTTAAATGAGTATACTTTGAGTAAAGCAGATGATCTTCATACCTTGAGTAAAGGCAGTGGGCCTCATCTAATCAATTGAAGCCCTTAAGAGAAAAGACTAAGGTCCCAACAGGAAGAGGGAATTCTGCCTTCAGATTGCTTCCAGACTGGAGCTGCAATACCAACTCTTCCCTGGGTCTCTAGTCTGCCAACCTTCTCTGCAAATTCTGACCTGTCAACTTCCACAATCACGTTGAGACAATTTCTTAAAATAAACCTCTCTATATGTGTATATAGGGAGAGTCTCTAGAGAATCCGGAGAACTCTGGAGAGCTCTGAGTAACACAAAGGCCCTTTTGCCCATCTCCCAATCCAGTTCTCTTTCTATTACACCTTGCTTCCAATAGCTGAAGCTTACAAATTATTAAAAGTGTAAAGAATCATGGCAGTGTTCATTACAATAGAACTAACAACTCAAAGAAATTATATTTTCAGGTAGTCTTTCCTCATAAAGAGTACTTGGAGATGTGCCTCTAATGAAGTGATTTCAGAAGAATATTTAGGTTATCCTGCTAGCAACTCATTCCTAGGGGTTGTGGGGATGTGATTGTTTTGTTCTTTGGACATTTTTTAAATTAACATTCATTGATTACTTTTTATGTGCCAGGCATTGTTTAAGGTGATAGGGCTACAACAATGAACAAGACACAAAAATTCATGCCTTTACAAATATTGACCTTTATTGGGGGAACAGACAATAAACAATATAAGTAAATAAAAGTATAATATGCCAATAATCAAGGAACCTTGTACATTTATGCATGTTGAGTGCAGTACAAGCATGCCACGTCTAAGGGAGGGCCATGACATTGTACACATCATGGCTTTATATATTTATTTCTACAGTGTTCTGGCAGATGGAAATCCATGTCTTGGAGAAAGATATTTTTTTTTTTCTAATTTACACAAAGGTACTGTATGGGCTAGCGATATCCCTGTTAGTAAGAGTGAGCGTGTTATGAGGCTCCTCCAGACATTCAGGTAAGATTTGATGGTGGCATGAATTAGGAAGGTGGCGGTAGATGTGGTGAAAATCCTGAGGTCAAATTCTGTAAATATTGAAAGTAAAGCCAAAAGGATTTGCTACACATTGGATGTGGGGTGTGAAGGAGGGAGTAGAGTTAAGATTGCCACCAGGGTTTTTGGTCTAAGCCTCTCAAAGAATTGAGCTGTCCTTAACTGGGGTGGGGACAACTTCAGGAGGAGTTGGTGTGGGGACAAAGACCAGCAGCTGGTCTTTGGACCTGTAAGGTTGGAATGTCTATTAGACACCATATGGAATGTTATATAGACAGTTGAATAGAATAGATGGATACAAGATAGGGCTGGAGTACAAGAAAGAGGCCCAGACTAAAGATATAAATTATGTTTTTATGAGAGCTACTGTGAATCATTATTTGCCTTTTATTTTTATTTATTTTTTGTTTGTTTTTTCATTATTTGCCTTTTAATGGTTTATATGGTGTTAGTAAATATATGACTTCCACCGAACATGAGTAACAAGTTCCTTCCTACTTCACACTTCTCTACCTTTAAATATGAACTGAATAAATAACATTTGTTTTAGTTTGCAATTCTGCCCCTGAAAAGCTTGCAAAATACCTTGAACAAATTATTATTGGGAGTATCTGCTTTTATAAACTTGTGAAATTAAAACTGTTAACTTTAGAGAGAAGAGTAGATAGTCACTGAATTTTCCTATAGGGAATTTGAATTTGACCATATATGATAACTCATTTGGAAGTATTTTGTATGGCAAGAGTAAGAGTCACTGTGGTTAGTATGTGCTGTTATCAGTTACCACAAGAATCTCTCGAAGACTAATTTTAGGAGCTTATAAAATTGGCAAAACGAGACTATATAACGCAAAAAAGCTGGGATGTTTTACAACACAAAGGAAATTGGCCATCTATGTCAGTAAAACAATTTGTGAGGAATGGAGGGCAATTTATAGGAATCAGCTATAAATATGCATGCTGCCAAAACTCTTCACTATCCCCAAGTAGATTATCTATTTGCAGATTTTCTGCAGTTTCATGACCTGTGACTTGTGTTCGTGGGCAGAAGAGAATTGTAGTCCTGGCACACACAAGTTGAGTATCTGTATGTATCAAAGTGCTTCCTAGGGGCCATTTTTATTGATTTCAGGACTGTTTATGGTTTTGAAATGTTTTCACCTCTGGCCCACTACCTTGCACAATCAAGTGCAGTTCGGAGAGCAGATCACTGCAGGCAACTTGATGTGTTCCAGACTAACTAACTCCATGGAGGTCATACTTTCAGCTTAATAAGTAAGAAATCCAAACTAAATCTTTTGTAACAAAAGATATCCTGTTGGTTTTCATTTTGATAAATCCAAGTGTTCATACCTTGACATTATTAGTCTTTGATTTTTTAAAATATTTTTTTAATGTTTATTTATTTTTGAGATAGAGTGAGAGAGAGAGTGCAACCGGGGAGGGGCAGAGAGAGGGAGACACAAAATCCAAGGCAGATTCCAGAGACTGACGGGGTGGGGGTGGGGTGGGGGGCTCAAACTCACGAACTGTGAGATCATGACCTGAGCCAAAGTCCGACACCTAACCAACTGAGCCACCCAGGTTCCCCTATTAGTCTTTGATTTTAAATGTCAGTTAATCTAATTGAATTACAATACAATAGTTAAGTAGCCTTTTATAATTCCACAGTCTAAAAAATTCAATGGTTAAAGTGTAAAATTCAATGGTTTTTAATATATCAGAGGATTATGCAACTATCACAACTATTTAATCTTCAAACATTTTTATGCCTCCTAAAAGAAACTCAATACCCACTAGCATTCACTCCCCATCTGCCTTCCTTCAACCAGCCCTAGGCAACCACTAATCTCCTTTTTGTTTCTATGAATTTGTCTATTATGGGCATTTTATAGAAATGGAACCGTATTTTATGTGGTTTGTTGTCACTAGCTTTTATCAGTTAGTATAGTGCATTCAAGGTTCATCCATGTTGTAGCATTTCTCAGTACTTTATTTCATGTTAGTGACTAATTACAGTCCACTGCACGAATATACCACATTTTATTCATCTCTTCATCACTTGAGGGACAATTGGGTTGTTTTTTATTTTTGGCTACTATGAGTAATATTACTATAAACATTTGTGTACAAGTTTTATGTGGTTGTGTATTTTCATTTCTTTTTGCGTATATACCTAGGAGTAGAAGTGCTGGATTATATGGTAACTAACTTTTTGAGGAACTGCCAAATTGTTTTCAAAAGTATAACTTGACTTTCAAAATGCTGCCTGTACTTCCATTCTCTGTTAGACTAAATTTTTTCATTAATTTATACATTTTCTAGGTATTGTTGTTACATGTATACACATACTTTGCAAAGTTGTCACCGTACTTGTGTCTTGAAAATATTGGAATGGCAAACTGCCATGCTTTCCCAGTCAAATGAATTTTTAGGGAACTCTTTCATTTTTCTGGATCTGCACACAATGAATGCAGTTAAAAAATTTCCATTTGAGTTTAATTTTATTTACTTGCTTTTTGAATAGGTACTAGAGCCACATGGTTCAAAAACCTGGAGGTACAGTAAGATATGTGGCATATCGTCTCCCTCCTACCTCTGTGCTACAGACCTCTAGTTTCCCTCCCTGGAGGCAACAGTGTTATTTATTTCTTATGTAGCCTTCCAAGGAAGGCATTTTAATGCAATTTTAATCTGAAAAGAAGAAACTTAAAAATGAGTACGTGGGAATATAAGAATTTTGTTCTAAACTTAGTTTGGTTAATGAAAGAACAGCATATGCCTCAGTGATGACTTTATTTCAAGGTTGAATAGCAATAAAGAACTTACAAGTTTAATAATTGTCTTAAATAGCTTGAGGACATAATCAAAGCAGTCTACTTCTCCTTAACTTTGAGTTTTGCCCCAGGAACCAATCCTTGACCCATGACCTTCTGGTTATTATTTCACTTTGCCTACATTCCCAAGACTTACAGCCTGCTGATTTTATCAGCTCTAACTGCTCTAACTGCTTCAAATGCTTTACTTTATCAAAATCATTTTCAAAAATCTCCAAAGCTGACTCCTGCCAGACTCCCAAACCACATCTCATACCTTACTCTTTTCTTGCTCACAAGTTCCAGGCACAAACTTCTTTCAGTCCTTGAACGAGTAGGCTCTTTCCACCTGAGACTTTCCACCATCTACTTACAAGCCTTTCTCTTTGCGGGGAAGGTTTTCCTTTGCTACTCTGTGACTGACTCCTTTCTGCTCTTCAGATCTCAGCTTAAACATGGCCTTCTCTGACCATCTTAGCCGAAATTGACCTCTTCTTTTTTACTGTCCATTGCATTTGACAATTGATTTCATTAATAGTAATCATAGTGCTTGTTTATTTTCTACTTAATTGTCTGGAATCATCTATTCTAGAATAGCCTGCGGTCTAAAACAGGGTAGGCAAACTATAGTCCAACTCCTGCTTTTGTATGGCCCTGGAGCTAATAATTGCTTTGTATTTTTAAAACACTGTCTAATATTTTAAACAATGCAACAGAGACTTTGCATGGTCTGCAAACCTTAAATATTTACTATCTGGACCTTTCCAGAAAAGTTTGCTGACTCTTGGTATAAAACAATGGGTTTCAAAATGACCTATGTACTTCCAAGAGTCTACAAGATAATCCAGTGGGTCTTAATTGTTTATTCTTTTGTTCTTTTGAAGTTATATATTATGTATATTTTATAAAGTGCATAATTTTTGGTATAGTAGTATGTGCATGTAATTTATAAAGTAATATATATCTTTATATATTGGGGCTGTTACTCAGAAATTTTTTCGTAATGAGCTTATGTTACAAATTATAGAGACAGTTTACTAAAGTATATTATTTATGAGGACAGGAATCACATTCTCTTTTCCAATATTCCCATCATCCAAAACACAATATATTTTTTGAAAGAATCATGGCGGCAGACTTACCATTTATTGAGCACATATTAAATTCTAGGCATTAACTAAGCTCTTGGTATACAATATCTTCTCTGATGATCACAACTACCCCATGACCCAAGGCCTGTTACCCATATTTTGCAAATAAGGAAATTGAAGCCCAGAGAGGTTGAACAACTTCCTGAAGATCTTAATTGCTAATAAAAGGTGGAAGTCAAGTTTAGCTGCCTGTCTGACTCTAAAGCCAGTGCTTTTCTCAAATTTCATCCCTTTGGATTCTTTGTCTTAGAATGTTGTCACATTTTCAAACCCTTGAGGCCTTGAATATTAGCCTAGAAGGATTAACCAAGTTTCCCACGACAGTCAGTAGACATGAAGGGGCGTCTATATTTCTAGTAGGATAATCACCTTCAATGGTGTGTTGTAAGCTCTTTAAGTGAGAATTGGGGTATCTGAATTTAAGTATGATTCTGCAACTTACTAGATAATTCATTTAACTTCTATGAGCTGATTTTTCCTCTATGAATTGGGGGCTTAATAATAATATTTACCCCAGAGGTAGTTTTAAGAATTAAATGCATGTGAAAATGGTTGCATATTAAGGTCTATAAAATAATTAGTCCTTCTTATTTAGTCATATAGGGGTATACTTTTTATACTATCATAGTTTTGACTATAAAATGTTTTCCTTAACAAACCACCAGGGTAGCTGTTCAAAGGAAGAGGCACCACTCTGGCATAGGAACGCATCAAAGTGCCGGTTAAGTTTGGCATTCCGTTTCTAGGCTTTTTATAAATCCAAATTTATTTGATCTAATCGAAAGTACACATGGCTGCTATCTGCGGTGCAAATTTAAAAGAGAAAACTGTAGTATTATTAATCAGCATCTTCTTTGCCCACATATTGGAACTTGGAAGAACATAAGGCTTTAATTGTCTCACTGATAAACATTAGAATTAAATTGGAAGTTATTTAATTTAGATTTTTTCCAGAGTGCTCCCATTTATCAGTTTTAAATTTAAAATTCTTCAAGATTTCTTTTTAAAAACCACAGCTCTTTCAGGTAATTTTATATTAACTTATAAAATAAAACCCAAAGAATATACCACGTTTTCACTTCAAATAATCTCTTTCACACATTTTAAATACTGAGCTCCCCAGGCCTTAAGCTAAATCTGAAATAAAAACTTTCAAAAGGAAAACGAATCACATCCAATCATTCTCACAGAGTTCTGAAAGTTTTGCCATGGACCCTTTATCTTCTGTGTCTTCTGGCTTTTCTTCCCCAAGGTCCTTTTGCAGTAGAAACAAGGACATATTTTTCTCTTAAATAACTGCTTTTGTCCTGCCTCTAGTTTTAGAGAATTGTGTAGAAACTCTCAATGTGTGGATTATGTTTACCAAAGCTTGTAAATATTTATAGATCCCTCTTTCCTCTAAATGGTTGTACCAATTATTGCCTGATGGTCCGTTTAGCGATTAATCGTGTTCTGCTTGTGACAGATTTTCTTTTTTGACTTAAACCATTATTTCATTGCTATTTAATTTTACATGAATCTGTCTTATTTTCTCTAATTGCATTTCAGAGTCCTTAAAGACCAGATCCACTTGCTTATTTTTGAATTCCCATAATGTGGAGCAGAATGCCTAACAATAGCATGCCATTTGGTATCAGACCTGAACTGAGCTTTATTTATTTTTGGGGGAGAGGGGGGAAGGGAGGGAGGGAGGGAGGGAGGGAGAGAGAGAGAGAGAGAGAGAGAGAGAGAATGGAAACAGGATAGCAGGGGGAGGGGCAGAGGGAGAGAGAGAATCTTAAACAGGCTCCACACCCAATGTGGAGCCCCATCTCACTACCATGAGATCATGACCAGAGCCCAAACCAAGAGGTGGACACTTAACTGACTGAGCCGCCCAGGTGCTCCCTGCCACTCTTTTTTTTTTTTTTCTTTTTCTTGAACTGAGCTTTAAACCCAGCTCTTTCTTTATTACTTATGTGGCTCTGGTCAATTCTGTTACCTTGATGAGCCAGTGTTGTCATCTGTAAATGGGAACGATAATACTACCTTGTGTGGTTATTAATAGGATTGAATCGTATGATTGTGTGATGGGGTAGGCTGCAAGACTGGATGCTCCAGGGCAGCCATCCATGTGGACTGTGATGTGCATGGCACTGTCCGGTTAGAGGGCCTAATACATATTAGATACCCAACACATGCCGGTTATTATTGCCATCACTAAATCCCATCCACTAGATTTTTAAAGTATAAAGAAGACAATACCAGCAGACACAAAGTTGAGCTGTGTAAGTTGGCAGTGAAAGAGCAGCCTTTGTCTAGGCATTCAAGGCTTCATACAGATTTTAATTCTGTAGGGATAAATCAACCGTTTTGTGAGGCTGCACTTACTGTTTCAGTAAGTTCCCTATAAATAATCAGTTCTATCTCTCTTTCATATGATATGAGATTGGGAGGTGGACAAGAAAGGAACTACTGAGTCAACCTGATCCTCTGACCATGATCTCTTGTCTAGTCTGTCTTCATAGGTTTGGTGATATCAGCCTGTGCTACTGAGGAAAGATGGACAAAGGCTTACAGTGAGGTTTGGAAATTTTCAGACATTTGGAATGTGATGACACTCAGATTCTTGATCCAGTTTATATGGCCAGCAATTGATTTCGTTCATCACAGCAAAGAGAATAAAATTTGGATAGGATTTAAGACCTGGTGAATGAAATATCTGAAACTACAGGTAGATTTTTAGTAAGTATTGAGGATATAATAGATATTGGTGTAAAGTCCTAAGGATAGTCTTTGTTTAGTTGAGGAAAAGGAAAGAAGGTGTCCTTGAATAATTCTTCAGAGTTGCAGAGTAAGTGACTTTGGTGGCGCGGGCAGAGGGGTTACATGGTATTAGATTAATGTCACATCAGTGCATCGTATGAAAGAAACTGTAATGCTATTAAGCAGTTGCTAAGAGCAAATTACAGGAAAATATTAACTGGTTAATAAAATCATAGGGTAATGGAGCTAAAGGCACTTCCAAAGATGATCTGGCCCAGCCTCTATCTTCAAGCCAGGGAATGTCTAAATCATACAAGACAAAAACGAAAACACAAACAAGCTCATCCTTATCCAACCTAAAATTTGGATGATTAATTTAGATTTGTATTTTCTTTGCCACAACCACAGACTGATGCTTGCAGTAATGGTGTCATGTAGGTGGATGACAAAAAGCAAGGCCAACTTCCCACCTCTCACTATGCATGTTCTTTGTCTAGGAGAAGCAGTGAGGTTCATTCATTCAACAGATATTGAGCATGAAGCTCTGTGACAAGAGCTGAGGATGCAACAATGAGTAAAATGGAATCCCTGCTCTTATTCCATGTGCTGCCTACTGGGATGGGAGCAGACAAATAGAGAGGTGTTATTTACTAGGTGGTGTGGCAAGTGCAGTAATATTTATTAAAAACATGTGAGTATATCACATACTGGGAATTGTGGTAAATGCTGCAGGCACCTCGATTCATCCATTCTCACCACTACTGACTGCGTCATAAACTTACACTTGTAAAACAACACTTGAAGGGCAAACTTTTCTTTCTGGCTGCAACCTTCTTTATGGCAAATCCTAAGTTCTTCTGGCTGATGGCTTAGCGTAAATTTATGATCAGTCCTGCAGGTTTTATATCTTGTGAGATATAAAGGAGGTATTTCAGGCTTTTGAAATTTTTTTCCCCTCTCTCCTGCTTTTAGATTTTCAAGACTATTATGTTTCTGTGGGTTTCAAAAATCCTTTTCTGAGCTCTTTCTCTTTGCATTTTTACAGTAACAGTTCTAATTCTCCCTAAGGCAGATGGAACCTTCTGGTTGAAGAAGTGAAATGTCATATGCAAGAAAGTGGGGAAGAAAAAGGAATAAGAACATGTTTCAACATGTCATGTTTCTTTTACAGTATATATGGAAATACATGCCTACTTAGATAGTTATTGACTTCAGGATTCAATGAACATCCTCATCTAAAGATATTTATATTTTAACTGCAGATAATTTTTTTTTTCGAGAGAGGGTACAAGTGAGCAAAGGGTAAAGAGAGAGGGAGAGGGAGAGAGAGAATCCCATGAGGGACAGAAAAAGGGAGGGAAAGAGAGAGAGAGAGAAAGAGAGAAGCAGGGCTCACCGGAAGCAGGGTTTGTGCTCACTGGAAGCTGGGCTTGTGTTCACCCAACTTGGTACTTGAACTCACAAACCATGAGATCATGACCTGAGCCAAAGTCAGATACTTAACCGACTGAGCCACGCAGGTGCCCTAACTGCAGATAATTCTTAAACCTACATAACTCTTATACCATAGTTTAATTATAAGTATGGAATTTCAAGCATCAATGTACTAAGTAGATTTTTAAATTTTTTAAATCAGTTTTTCTCCTTTGCAGAATCCACTGAGCTAGTGATAGCCTATATAAAATTGTCCCTTTATGTAAATTAGTTAATTTTCAACATTTATTACAGCTTCTATAAAATGTTCACAGGCACTGCTTGCTCTTCTACATTTCTACATTTGACTCTCCGCATATCCTACTACACATATGTATGATTATGGTTCTCTAAAGTAATCATTATACTGATGATAATGATCCAGAATGGTCATAAAGATAGTCTCTGATTACATTTAACAGCAAATATAAAGACACACTTCTTCCTGCTTGAGCATATTTAATGGTAAATGGTATGGTAATGAAGTAGACAGCCATGATGGCCAATTTGGTCAGTCTGGTACCTGAGTAGAATAGAAATTGGCCAATGGGAAAAGAAACACCTTCCCATTGCCTTTATTGTATTACTGGTCCATCACATACTGCTCAGGCTCCTAAACTGAGCACTTATTAATCAAAAGAATGAGTTTGGATCCTGAGGCTCACATTTGTTATAAATGCAAATGCATTTTCAGGTATCCTAATTAGCAAGATGTCTGTCTGGTGGGACCCCTGAATCCTGTGCTTTCTCCTCTCCTCTCACCATGGCTTTGAGTGGACTGCATTGTGCTGGTTGTTAAAATCCTTGATTGAATACATTCTGTTCCAGAACTTGGACAGACTGGGTGAAGAGGGCCTGAATGAAAGTATATTCTTATCTGTTCTTTGGATCTTTACTCATTGATCTCTCTCAGTCTTTGGTAGGATTGTCTTCCTTCCTGGATGAACAGGAACAAATTTGGGAACCACTTGAAGTGACACAATATGAAGATCATGGAAGCTGCATGTGTGGCTGGGCACTTTAGAGAATGTACTAGGGAGAGCATGGTTAGGTAGTATCTGTCTTCTTCCTGAAGTCCAGGTTATATCTGTAAACACACATTGCTCTGCTTCTCTTCTCCTTTCTATCTTCCTGTTTGTGTTTCTTCCCCTCTCTCGTCCCCTTCTCCATCATCCCATAACCATGTTACAGGATGGAGTGAATTTGTGTTTGCTCTCCAGACAGCATGAGAAACAGCAGATGTGCTGCAGGATCGGCGGGGAGAGGTATAGTGCTCACTGCACTGTACCAAGAATAAACAGGGAAATTTAATTACCATTATTACTATCATTTTATTTTAATTCCAGTTAGTTAACATACAGTGTTATAGTAGTTTCAGGTGTTCAATCCAGTGATTCAGTAATTCCATACATCACCTGATGTTGATCATGAAAAGTGCACTCCTTCATCCCCATCACCTATTTCACCCACCCCCCACCCAATTCTGCTCTGGTGACCATCAGTTTGTTCTCTAGTTAAGAGTCTATTTCTTGCTTTCTCTCTCTCTTTTTCCCCCTTTGCTCATTATCTTTCTTAAATTCCACATATGAGTGAAATCAAGTGGTATTTGTCTTTTTCTGACTGACTTATTTCGCTTAGCACAATACTCTCAAGGTCCATCCATGTCATTGCAAATGGCAAGATTTCATTTTTTATGGCTGAGTAATATTCCATTGTGAGTGAGAGTGTGTGTGTGTGTGTATACAGTACAATAATACTATAAGTAATGCTGCTATAAACATAGGGGTGCATGTATCTTTTTTGTTTTATTTTATTTTTTTTAATTTTTAGAGAGCCTGCACATGTGTATGTGGGGAGGGACAGAGGGAGAGGGAAAGAGGAATCTTAAGCCAGCTTCACACCCAGCTTGGAGCCTGAGGTGGGGCTTAATCCCATGACCCTGGGATCATGACCTGAGTCAAAATCAAGAGTCGGATGTTTAACTGGCTGAGCCACCCAGGTGCCTCAAGGTAGCTCTGTTTTTAGGTTTTTGAGGAACTTCCATTCTGTTTTCCACAGTGGCTGCACCAGTTTGAATTCCCTCCAACAGTGCACGAGGGCTCCCCTTTCTCTATATTCTCACCAACACCTGTTGTTTCTTGTGTTGTTGATTTTAGCCATTCTGACAGGTATGAGGTGATATCTCTCGTTGTAGTTTTGATTTGCAATTCTGTGATGGGAAGTGATGATGAACATCTTTTCATATGTCTGTTGCCCATCTCTATGTCTTCTTTGGAGAGATGTCTATTGATGTCTTCTGCCCATTTTTTAATTGAATTATTTGTTTTTTGGGTGTTCAGTTTTAGAAATTCTTTATATATTTTGAGATACTAACCCTTTATCAGATATGTCATTTGCAAATCTCTTCTCCCATTCCTTAGGTTACCTTTTAGTTATATTGATTGTTTCCTTTGCTGTGCAGAAGATTTTTATTTTGGTTTAGTCCCAATAGTTTAGTTTTATTTTGTTTCTCTTGCTTCATGAGACATATCTAGAAAAAAGTTGTTATGGCTGATGTCAAAGAGGTTACTGCTTGTGTTCTCTTCTAGGGTTTGTAATGGTTTTAGGTCTGACATTAGGTCTTTGCTATTTTGAATTTATTTTTGTGTATCGTGTAAGAAAATGGTCCAGTTTCTTTCTTTTGCATGTTGCTGTCCAGTTTTCCCAAAACTCTTTGTTGAAGAGACTGTCCTTATCCCATTGGGTATTCCTTCCTGCTTTGTCAAAGATTAATTAACCATATAGTTGTGACTTTATTTCTGGATTTTCCATTATGTTCCATTGAACTGTGTGTCTGTTTTTGTGCCAGTACCACATGGTTTTGATTACTACAGCTTTGTAATATAACTTGAAGCCTGGAATTGTGATGCTTCCAGCTTTGCTTTGCTTTTTCAAGGTCACTTTGGCTATTTGGGGACTATTGTGGCTCCATACAAATTTTAGGATTGTTTGTTCTAGCTCTGTGAAAAGTCCTCTTCATATTTTGATAGGGAATGCATTAAATGTATAGATTGCTTTGGTTAGTATAGACGTTTAACAATATTTGTTCTTCTAATCCATGAGCATGGAATGTTTTTCCATTTCTTTGCATGTCTTCAATTTCTTTCATCAGTGTTTTGTAGTTTTCAGAGTACAGGTGTTCCACCTCTTTGGTTAGGTTTATTTCAAGACACTTTACTTTGGGTGCAATTGTAAATGGGATTATTTTCTTAATTGCTCTTTCTGCTGCTTCACTATTGGTGTATAGAAATGCCTCAGACTTCTGTACATTGATTTTGCATCCTGCAACTTTACTGAATTTGTGTATCAGTTCTAGCAGTGTTTTGGTGGCGTCTTTTCCTGGTTTTCATATATAATATCATGTCATCTGCAAGTGCTGAAAGTTGCATTTCTTCCTTACCATTTGGATGTCTTCTCTTTCTTTTTGTTGTCTGATTTCTGTGACTATGACTTCCAATACTATGTAAAATAAAAGTGATGAGAGTGGACTCCTTGTCTTGTTCCTGACCTTAGGGGAAAAGCTCTGTTTTTCCCCATTGAGGATGATGTTAGCTCTAAGTTTTTCATATATGGCCTTTATTATGTTGAGGAATGTATCCTCTAAGCCTACTTTGTTGAGGGTTTTTATAATGAATGGATGTTGTACTTTGTCAAATGCTTTTTCTGTGTCTACTGAAATGATCATACAGGTCTTATCCTTCCTCTTATAAATGTGATGTATCACGCTGATTGATTTGTGAATATTGAACCACGCTTGCAACCCAGGTGTAAATCATGGTGAATTTTTAAATGTATTGTTGGATTTGATTTGCTAGCATTTTATTATGGATTTTTGCAACTATGACTTTCAGGGTTATTGCCCTATAGTTCTCTTTTTTAATGGTGTCTTTATCTGTGGTGTCTTTATCAGTTTTAGTATCAGGATAATGCTAGCCTCATAGAATGAATTTTAAAGTTTTCCCTCCTATTCTGTTTTTTTTTTTTTTTGAATTATGTAGAATAGGACATCAAAGCATGGGAAGCCAAAAACTGATAGAACTCCAAGGAGAAATAGGTGACTCCACAATTAGAGTTGGAAATTTCAACCTTTCTGTCAGTAATTGAGGCAGAAAATCAGTGAAGACATAACTGAATTGAACAGCACCATCAACCATCTGTATCTAATTAACATCTGTAGAACACTTCATCCAACAACAGCAGAATACACCTTATTTTCAAGCCCACACGGAACAAACACCATGATCAACCACATTCTGGGACATACAATACACCTGAATAAATTTACAAGAATAGGAATCATGAAAAGTATGCTCTCAGACCACAAATAAATTATACTAGAAATCAATAACAAAAAATAGCTGGAAACTGCCAAAATACTTAGAGACTAAACAGCACATTTATGAATGACACATGGGTCAAAGAGGAATTCTTATGAGAAGTTAAATAAATCTGATTAAATAAATTTAATAATAATAGGTATTAACTCAACTTTAAATGTTTACTAGGGGTGCCTGAGTGGCTCAGTTGATTAAGTGGCTGACTCTTGATTTCATCGCAGTCATGATCTCACAGTTCATGAGTTGGAGCCCTGCATCAGGTTCTGTGTGGACAGTGTGGAGCCTGCTTGGGACTCTCTCTCTCCCTCTCTCTCTGCCCGCCCTGCTTGTGTTCTCTTGTCTCTCTCTGAAAAATAAATAAATAAACATTTAAATGTTTGGTAGAATTCATATGTGAAGCCATCTGGTCCTATACTTTGTTGGGAGTTTTTGATTACTGATTCTATTTCTTTGCTGGTTATCAGTTTATTCCTAGGTATCAAATTTTCTATTTCTTCATCTTTCAGTTTTTGTAGTTTATATGTTTGTATGAATTTATTATATTGTCCAATTGGTTGGCATATAGTTTTTCATAATAATCTCTGATAATTATTTATATTTCTGTGGTGTTTATTGTTATTTCTCATCTCTCATTTGTGATTTTATTTATTTGAGTCCTTCCTTTTATTTTCTTGGTAAGTCTGGCTAGCAGTTTATCAGTTTTATTGATTTTTTTATTACTTATGATTATTTATTTTATTATTTTATTTTAAATTATTTTTTAATATGGAATTTATTGTCAAATTGGTTTCCATATAACACCCAGTGCTCATCCCAACAGGTGCCCTCCTCAGTGCCCATCACCCACTTTCCCCTCCCTCCCACCCCCCCATCAACCTTGGTTCCCTCCCTCTCTAACTTTTTTTTTCCCTTTCCCCTCCCCCATGGTCTTCTGTTAAGTTTCTCAGGATCCACATAAGAGTGAAAACATACGGTTTCTGTCTTTCTCTGTATGACTTATTTCATTTAGGAGAGTGTTATGCTAAGTTTTATTGATTTTTAAAAATAACCAGTCCTAGTTTCATTGATCTGTTCTATTGTTCTTTTAATTTCTATTTCATTTATTTCTGCTCTAAACTATATTATTTCCTTCCTTCTGCTGGCTTTAGGTTTTGTTTTTTTCTAGCTCCTTTAGTTATAAGGTGAGGTTGTTTCAGATACTTTTTGCTACTTGAGGTAGGTCTATATTGCTATAATCTTCCCTCTTAGAACTGCTTTTGCCACATCCCAATTTTGGACCACTGTTCTCATTTTCATTTGTTTCCATGTACTTTTTTATTTCTTCTTTTATTTCCTGGTTGACCCATTCAGTGTTTAGTAGCATGTTATTTAACTGCCACATATTTGTGATCTTTCTGAATTTTTTCTTGTGGTTGACTTCTACTTTCATAGTGCTGTGGTCAGAAAAGATGAATGATATTACTTTGATCTTGAATTTGTTGAGATTTGTTTTATGGTATAATATGTGATCTATTCTGGAAACTGTTCCATGTGCCCTTGAAAAGAATGTGTATTCTGTTGTGTGCTGAAGTAACTGTTAAGTCCATCTGGTTCAGTGTTTCATTCAAAGCCATTGTTTCCTTGTTGATTTTCTGTTTAGATGATCTGTCCTTTGATATAACTGTGGTGTTAATGTCCCTTGCTATTATTGTATTATTATTGATTACTTCATTTATATTATTATTAACTGTTTTATGTATTTGGGTGCTTTCATAGTGAGTGCATAAATATTTACAATTGTTATATCTTCTTGTTGGATTGTTCCCTTTATTATTGTATAGCCTTCCTTACTCTTATTATAGTTTTTGCTTTAAGGTCAATTTGTCCAATATAAGTATTGCTACTCTGGCTTTCTTTTTACATCCATTTGCATGATAGATATTTCTCCATACCCTCACTTTTAATCTACAGGTGTCTTTATGTCTAGAATGAGTCTCTTAGAGGCAGCATGTAGATGGGTCTTGTTTTCTTATCCATTTTGTCACCCTATGGCTTTCAACTGGAGCATTTAGTCCATTGCATTCAAAGTACTTTTGATAGATACATATTTTTTTGTCATTTTATTTCTTGTTTTGTGGTTGTTTCTGAAGATTTTCTCTCATCCTTTCTTGTCTTTCTCTCCTGCTTGGTTTACTAAAATTCTTTAGTGATATATTTAGATTTCTTTTCTTTGCATGTTTATTGGTGGTTTTTGATATATGGTTATTATTAGGTTTGTATAGAACCTCTTCTGCATACGTTAGTCTATTTTAAGTTAATGGTCAGTTAAGGTTGAATGGGTTCAACCCGTTTCTCCTCAGCTCCCCATGTTTTAGGTATATGTCATTATATTTCATTTCTTTTTTTGTGAGTTTCTTGACTCATTTTTCACAGAAATATTCATTTTCACTCCTTTTGTGTTTCCTACCTTTATACTGTGATTTTTTGGTCTTTCCTTTCCACTCAAAGAGTCTCCTTTAATATTTCTTGCAGGGCTGATTTTGTTGTCACGAATTCCTTTAGTTTTTGTTTGTCTGTTTTTGTTTGTCTTGATCTCTTCTTGTATTTTAAATGATAGCTTTGCTAGATAGAATATTCTTGGCTGTAGGTTTTTCCCATCCGGTACTTTGTAAATTTTTTTTTAACAGTTATTCATTTTTGAGACAGAGTGGGAGCAGGGGAGGGGCAGACAGATAGGGAGATGCAGAATCAGAAGCAGGCTCCAGGCTCTAAACTGTCAGCA
The DNA here is from genome assembly GCF_018350195.1 of Panthera tigris. Lineage (NCBI taxonomy): Eukaryota > Metazoa > Chordata > Mammalia > Carnivora > Felidae > Panthera > Panthera tigris. The sequence continues at coordinate 58,428,525 of NC_056663.1, read as the reverse complement.
CAAAGCCCGATGTAGGGCTCGAACTCGTGAACCAAGAGATCATGACCTGAGTCCAAGTCAGATGCTTAACCAACTGAAACACCCGGGTGCCCCCACATCCAGTGCTTTGAATATATCATGCTACTCCCTTCTGGCTTGCAAAGTTTCTGTTGAAAAATCTGCTAGGCTTATGGGTTTTCCCTTGTAAATGACTGACTTCTTTTGTCTTGCTGCGTTTTTCTGTAGCACCATATTTTGCAAATTTAATTACAACGTGGGTCTCCTTTTGTTGATTTTGATGGGAGTTCTCTGTGCCTCCTGGATCTGGATATCTGTTTCCTTCCCCAGATTAGGGAAGTTTTCAGCTATTATTTCTTCAAATATATTATCTGCCCCCTGTTCTCTTTCTTCTTCTTCTGGGCCTCCTATAATATGAATGTCATTATGTTTGATGGAGTCACTAAGTTCCCTAAGTCTTGTTTTGTGTAATTCTTTTTTTCCTCTCTTTTGTTCAGCTTGATCACTTTCCATTACTCTGTCTTCTTGGTCAGTAATTCATTCCTCTGTGTTTCTCATTTCACTTATTGAGCCCTCTATCTTTGCTATATTATTCCTTATCTCTGTATTAAGGGTCTTACTCATGTCTTCCACTCTTTTCTCAAGTCCAGTGAGTATCCTTATGATCACTGCTTTATATTCTCTATCATTCATGTTACTTATATCTGTTTGGCTTAAATCTCTGGTCATGGCCTTGTTCTATTTTTCATTTGGGACACATTTCTCTGTCTCCTCATTTTGTCTGCCTCTCTGTGTCTGTTTCTCTGTGTTTAGAAAGCTGCTGTGCTTTCTGCTCTTGAATATAGTGACTTTATGAAGAGGGCGTCCTGTAGTGCCTTGCACTGCAGCGTCCCCTGTTCAACAGCACTTCAGGAGAATATCCTCTGTGTGTTGCTTGTGTCCTGCTGTTGTGTCTGAATCACTTTTCATTTCAGTGCAGTCATCTGCACTGACTCTCAGCCCCTTGTGGGCTGTGCTTGGTCTCTGTGGTGTTAGTGGGACCCGGGCAGGCCAGCTCTAAGGGGGCATGCCCTCTGGGCACTTGGGAGCAGAGCAGTAGTGTTAGCAAAATTTGTGTTGGGCCACTAGTCCTATTGCCAGATCCCCTGAAATGCTGCTGTGGCTGGGTGCCCTGGGGTGGCTGAGTGCTGTGCCCCAGCAGCTGTGCACTGAGTGGCTGGGCGCCTTGCACAATGGTGGCTGGGCTCTGCGATCTGGCTGGGCAGCACTCTCACGCAGCTTTAACAAAATTTGCCCTGAGGCTGAAGCTACAAGTGTCTGTGTAGCCCCACTTTCCACAGGTGGCTCTGTGTTTATACTGGGGTATTGGGCGGGGGGAGGAAAATGGTGCCTGCCATCTCCCTCATTTTCAAAAATATCTCCCAACCCATCCCGAAATCAGTATGAACACATCTGTCTCCCATCTGCCTCCCTACCCTGCACTGTATAAACTGCCATTTTTACCTTGCCTCTCCACAAGCTGCTGTCTCTTTAAGGGCGACAATGCAGCTATCCCTCTCCCTTTCGTCTCACCCAGTGCTGAGTCAGCTGACGTTTAAAGCTCCACATCCAAGTCCCACTGGTTTTACAAACTCACAGAATTTAGCCCCTCTGGATTTTAAGCCAAACATTTTGGGGATTAGTCTTCCCCATGTGAGTTCCCTGGTATGATGGCCCGCTTCCCTGCCCTCTCTGCCCATGCAGCTCCTTCGCTCCTGCCAGAGGCTCCCTCTACTTTCGGACCTTCCTAACCTTTCAGCTACAGTTTCTTCTTTATATTTAGTTGTGGAATTTATTCTGCCAGTCTTTGGCTTGCTCTCTGGTTTATTGACTTGGATGTGGATGATATCTGGTTGAAAACGTAGGACAGGGTGAGCTCAGGGTCCTCCTACTCTGCCACCCTCCCAAACTCAAAAAACACCACCTACCATCATTATTATTTATTACAGTGTGTCCTACCTATGTTGTCATTGGTCTAGTGACATTTCTTTTTTTTAAATTTTTTAAAATTTGTATTATTTTTTTAATATTTATTTTGAGAGAGAGAGAGAGAGAGAGAGAGAGAGAGAGACAGACAGACAGAATGAGAAGCAGGCTCCAGGCTCTGAGCTGTCAGCTCAGAACCCAATGTGGGGCTCAAACTCATAGGCTGTGAGATCATGACCTGAGCTGAAGTCAGAGGCTTACCTGACTGAGCCACTCAGGCGCCCCTCTGGTGACTTATTTCAATGGGACAGGCAAGACATCTTAGACCTAAAATATCAAGCACCCAAGATGGTTATGATTTAGATACTATTCAGAACCATAGGGTAAAAACAAAAACAAAAGCCTTTTAATTTCGCCTCCAAATGTTCCTGAATGTCTTCTTTTTTCTTTGGTGAGAAATGGTGGTGCTGCATAAGTCTGGTTGACTCTAAGTGGTGCTTCAAGACTTTTAGCTATTTACTTGGATTCTTGAGGTCCAGGCAGTCTGCAGTCCTGTTGTGAATTGCATTAGGAAGAGAGAGGAGACAGAGATAGAGATGGAGAGAGATGGAGAGAGGGAGGGAGACAGGTGGAGAGAGGGAGAAAGGGAGAGAGAGGGGGAGGGAGGTACTGCAGAGCATAGGGTGATGGGAAGGAAAGTAGTGAAGGAACTGAAATCAGAGTCTGGAATCAGAATGTACGTCTTATCAGTCTATAGCATGATTCCACTTTGGCCAGGTGATCACCATGCTGATGCTTGCTATAATTTCTCTTTTAAAGCACAAAAAGAAATAAAGTCTTTAATAGCATTGTAAGGCTGTGAGTTAGAAAACAGGAAACAAGATGCTCCTGCTGCTCTTGGGGCCTCAAGTTGTTCCTGCAATATAGTTGTGACATCCCTGAGGACATGGTGTGCTACAGAATACCACAGTCCAGGTGCTGGTATTTCAGTTGGCAAAGCTCCTGCCTCTGCCTCAGACTCTTTCTCCTGCCACCCAGGCTCCAGACGGTGACAACAAAACATTGCTCTGCATGGTCATTTGTTTGAAAAATATAGCTTTAGAACTGTACCTGCTTTATGGTTCAGCCATTGTCTAGCCATCAAGAGACCAACTAGAGTCTAGCTAGTCAAAAGTCTTAGCAAGATCAAATTTCAAGCCAGCATCATTCCCCATAAGGAAAACCACGAATTCGGCAAAAGGGAAGGCAAAGCGGAAATTCACCTTCAAAGCTAAATATTGTACCCTGGGCCAATTGTAACTCTAACTCATTGCGAGTTTAATAATCTCCTTTATGTCTCATTAAATCTGAAGTTAAGTGGTTAGCAAAAGATCTTGACTTGTTAGATTTTTCTTTCCTTACAGATTAAATTCTTTTTTTTTTTTTTTTTTTTTTTTTTTTTTTTTTTTTTTAGCGTTTATTTATTTTTGAGACAGAGAGAAACAGAGCATGAACGGGGGAGGGTCAGAGAGAGGGAGACACAGAATCCGAAACAGGCTCCAGGCTCTGAGCTGTCAGCACAGAGCCTGACTTGGGGCTCGAACTCACGGACTGGGAGATCATGACCTGGGCCGAAGTCGGCCGCTTAACCAACTGGGCCACCCAGGCGCCCCTTTTTAAAAAAAATTTTTTTTAGCGTTTATTTATTTTTGAGACAGAGCAGATTAAATTCTTATAAAGAGAGATGAGTTACTGCTTTAAATGTTTCCCCGCAGTTGGATTCAGAAACCCACTGTTTTATTAGTCCTAGACTGGGAAAACTAAGTTCTTGTGAGGGGGTGGAGGAAGCCAGCCTCACAGCGGGGCGGGGAGAGGGATGAGTGGTAGAAGGGCGTGGCTCAGAGCGGGAGCAAAGCAGCCAGATTGCCTCAACCCCAACGCGGGGCCCAAGCAGAGGCGTGGGAAGGAAGAACCCAGCCAGACTTTGAATCTCCCGGATGGTTCCGCCTAACAATTTCATTTTGCCTCAGGGGGGTACAAACTTTCAGAAACAAATATTTGCTGAGCACTTCCTGGGTGCAAAATAGAGAGACAAAGAGAGGCAACAAAAATAAGAGAGAAAATATTTGTTTAATGACAGTGACCCCTCAGAAGATCATGTTTGTCACAGGAATGGGACAGACCAAAGTGCTTCCCAACTTTTTTGAGCTCAGCCACTCTTTTTTATTTCGATTGAATTTAACTTCATTACATTGATAAATTAACTTTAGTTAATATAGTTAAACTCTCTATGTAAATGTGAATATTTAACAAGCCATTAATTTGAACATAGCTTTTATGTGATGTAATTTCATATATCGCAGAGTGCAGTTATTATCAAAATTAGTTCTGGAGTCAACTTCAAATTAATCCTTACTAAGCCATAGCCAGGTGTTGCTAAGAAAATCACATTTGTCAGGGTGCCCTTTGGGTCCCCTATTATTTTTGTCCAGCTGGCACCACAATATTTGCTGATCTTCTGTATTATTCACTGTCGTCTATATTATTCACTGTCTTCTATATTATTCACAGGCACACAACAGTAGTTCCTTTTCAATATTAAACATTTGGGAGGATCTCCACATTTAATACTTAATTGAATTATTTGTTGACTGAGGAAATATATATATTTATATAAAGCTATTGTGAAATCAGAATGCTTTTCTTGGGGCGCCTGGGTGGCGCAGTCGGTTAAGCGTCCGACTTCAGCCAGGTCACGATCTCGCGGTCCGTGAGTTCGAGCCCCGCGTCAGGCTCTGGGCTGATGGCTCGGAGCCTGGAGCCTGTTTCCGATTCTGTGTCTCCCTCTCTCTCTGCCCCTGCCCCGTTCATGTTCTGTCTCTCTCTGTCCCAAAAATAAATAAAAAACGTTGAAAAAAAAATTAAAAAAAAATGCTTTTCTTTTTTTTACATTTATTTATTTATTTATTTATTTATTTATTTATTTATTTAGAGATACGAGAGAGAGAGTGGGCGTGAGCACGCACACACATGTGAGCAGGAGAGGGGCAGAGGCAGAGGGAGAGAGGAAATCCCAAGCTGGCTCCATGCTATCAGCACAGAGCCCAATTTGGGGCTTGATCTAATGATGGGGAGATCATGACTTGAGCCAAAATCAAAAGTCTGGATGCTTAACTGACTGAGCCACCCAGGCTCCCTCAGAATGCTTTTCTTGATCACAATAATGACATATATTTGAAAGTGGTAGAAAATATACGGGTGAGACGTATTATTCATGTGGCTTAATGATAAGATTGGGGGGCATGTAGATTCACAGACCACTTTACAGTAATGTCAGGCCCCAGGGGCAACCACTGCAGGGTTTTGACATAGAGAGTACCATTAGCTGGCTGCCTGGGGAACACATCACTGGTGAGACTGCAATTGAACATTGTGCTGCCAGGCCTCCCTGTTCCTAAACTTTGCCCCATAAGAATGTGGTGTCACATTGTCAGATTGCTGAGCATGATCTAGAAGCTGTTGCTACTCTCTCTATAATGGCATTTGGGGAAAGGATGGCTGTTCTACGGGCCAAATGTGACCTTAGCTGGCTTTGGAAGTTGAGTGACTTGAGCAGTTTCTCCCTCTGGAACCCTGGAATGCTTATAGTAATCTCTTTCTAAACAGAATTTGCACCTAATATTGGCTTCTTACTCTTTAAAGCAGGACCCCCCACCCCCATCATATTCAAAGTTAGCCTGCTAGAAAGGTCTAGTAAAAAGAATCCGGTATAAAACGTGTTGCTTAGGATATGATGGAGCTCTTTCCCTTGAGGCAGAAAGTAGTAGATACCTTGGGGTCATTGTCTAGCTCACACTGAGGACCTCCCAGCATCGGTGGAAGTTCCGTGTGACACTGTCCCCTGCCACAAGCTGGTTGGTACACGGTACATGCTTGACCCCAAGTGAACCTAAGTTTTTTACCTGGAAATTTAAAATTTGGACCCGAGAGACAGAGTCGGGGAGTTTTCAGAGCTGAGTCATATCGATGACAGCTTTCTAAAGAGGAGGCCATGGACTTTAACTCATCCTTCAGTTCCATGGGCTACTCCAGTATCTTCCCAATAATTCCCTAACTTAAATTTTTTTTTTTTCTTAAGCTAAGCAGAAGTGGGTTCTGTTATTTGCAACCTGAAAAACTTTAATTATGTAAGTGTTTTGGGTCAGGGAAGTGGATTATCCTGTTTGGGACTCTATGTTAAGTCAATTGAAAATGTTAAAGATTCTTAAAATTGAGAACTGCAGCCCACATATGCATCATGAAGTTGTGGGATTTAGCCTAACCCAGTGGGAATCTGAATAAATAATAATTTATGACCCATCTTGTGGTTTTTTTAAGAGGTGGATGGGGAATAGCTGTTTTTCCTTTTGACCATTCCCAGCTACACAAGACTTTCCCATGTGCAGAAAGTTTTTTTCACTGACCCCATGGAAAGCTCATCTAATGGTTTGGCATCATTAGACTTGACCACGTTTGTCTGGCTTATACCACTTCTACTTGTTTATTAATTTAAAAAAATTATTTAGAGAGAGAGAGAGTGGGGGAGAGGCAGAGAGAAGGAGGGAGAGAGAATCCAAAGCAGGCTCCAAGCTATCAAACCAGAGCCTGAGGTAGGGCTCAAACCCACAAACCATGAGATCATTACCTGAGCCAAAGTTGGAGACTTAGCTGACTGAGCCACCTGAGCCCCTGGCTTAAAACCACTTTTAAAGGGGCAGTGCTTCTTATCTCCTTCCCTAGCAATCAGGACTGTTTTTAGAAGGAACGAGTAAAAAAGGTACCTTATTTAAAGCACTAATTTTATCTTGGTAAGTGTAAAAAATAGAAACGTTATTTTTTAAAAAGGAGTATACATTTATGTGCTGTAATTATACCAATAAGGTAAAAATAAAAACAAGTATTTATGTTAGAAGATTTAAGAGGAAATAGAGCAGGTGCTGGTAGCTATTTGAAGCAAAATTACTCCCTTCCCCATCATTTTCTCCAGTTCTCCAGACTTCCCATAATGTGGTGTCATTGCATCTGTAATAATATGTAATGTGTTTTGAAAACATAGAACATAGAATAAACAAACACACCTAGTCCACTTTAAGATTTAAAAACTAAAGGGAGAGAGGGAAGAAAAGAGGGAGGAAGGGAGGCAAGAAGACAGGGGGAGAGAAAGAGAAGGGGGGGGAAGAGGAAAGGAGTGAAATTGGACATTCCCAAGTATTGTCAGATTGTCAGAAAAAAAGAACCTGGTAAAAAAATAGTCTTGAAAAACTTTATTTTATTTATTTATTTTATAAAAATATTAAAAAATAAATATTTTAAGTGTTTATTTATTTATTTATTTATTTATTTATTTAGAGAAAGCTGGGGAAGGCAGAGAGAGAGAAAGAGAGAGAATCCCAAGGAGGCTCCACACCATCAGCAGCTCACAGACAAACATGGGGCTTGAACTCAGGAACCGTGAGATAATGACCTGAGCCAAAACTGAGAGATGCTTAACTGACTGAGCTACCCAGGTGCCCCTGTCTTGAAAAACTTTAAACTTTGACTTTTGGTCTTGAAGTACTAGGGAATTTTTGTGTTTATTTTCAGTTTATGAATGACTGAGTTGTATTTGTGTCAACATTAAAAAAAATGGAATAGAAACTAATGCACGTTTTTCTTCAATGTAACTGTTTGTAATGCTTGAGTCTCCTGGGATTGAAGCAGCTGCTGTTCAGAGAACTGCCACAGGTTTTAGATTACAAGGTCATTTGAAGAGTTGTCCACTTTATCTATTTGTCTAAAATAGAATTACATTACATGAACAACAAAGATACACGAGAGAAACCCCTTCTAGATTAGGAAAAATGGTATTAATAAGGAACCTTTTTTAAAAAGTATAGTTGACACACAATGCTACGTTAGTTTCAGCACAGTTTACAACCTAGTAATTCAAGTTTATAGGTTATGCTATCCTTACCACAAGTGCAGCAATCATCTGTCACCATACAACACTATTACAATACCACTGGCTATATTCCCTATGCTGTACCTTTAATCCCTGTGACTTATTCATTTCATCACTGGAAGCCTGTATCTCCCACTCCCCTTCACCCATTTTGCCCTTCCCCGAGCCCCTCCAGCAACCATCCCTTTGTTGAAAACAGCAAAAGAAAAGTTATCATTCAAATCCATAGATTTCCTCCCTAATGGTCAGCCCTAGTATTGGAGAAGAATACCAAAATCATGTAGCTCTTACATATAAAATAGGGGAGAGTTGAAGACCAGTATTTAAAGTTAAAATGGAATGCACATGAACCTGTGGCTCTATCTGGTGAGAAGAAATGCATAACATTAGGAAACTATAAAAACACCATCCAGGGAGGTCAATCTCTGGTTTGTAATATGGGTGAGCATAAATCATCCCAATTCCATTAATTACCATCCTTTTAAGAGCACTCCAAGTCAGCACATCCTCTCCTGTGGATGATTCGAATGTGCAGGATGGTTGTAAAACACTTCTTTGGCTAATATGGATGATGACAAGAGGAGGGTGTAGTACCATTAGGGTCCTGATCTCTACAGAACATAACAAATACTTAATAAATACTGTGATCAGTGGAGTGCCATGTGTCTCCATGCTCATCAGAGCTCATGTTTGTTTTTGTTAAAAATTTATGTCATAGCAAGAGTGTGAAAGATACCTATAAAGCTCTTTTAGCAGTTGAAAAAAATATTCTGATTTAAGCATGGTGCTATTATAATCAAGATCACAATTTTGATCTCCACATAGTCCAATTAAATAAAACAATCTAGTTCACATTTATAAACTGAACCCCCAAGTGGGACTGGCCTTTTAAGCAGTGTGCATCACTAAACATAAGATGACTGGGCTATAGAATGTTTATGACATGTTTGCCTGTCACAATTACTGGAAAAAGCAACATGAAGACCTTGGTCTTATGTTTCAAGGACAGCACATTATTGACAATACAGTGAGAAAGTGCTAGACCTAGGTGCAATCCCAGGCCACTTACCAGCCATATAACCTTGGGCCCTCGAACTGTGGTTGTTCCATCTGGAAAATATATATAATAGCCTTATTCCTTTATCACAAGGGTGTTGTGGAGAATAAATGAAACAATGAATAAGAAATATCTTTGTAACCCTAAAGTGTTTATACAAGTGGAAGATACTATTAATATTTATAGCCTAAATGCTCAGAGATTTGTTAAGAGTTGCTGTTATATGTTTGTTTGGTTTTCCCCGGGGGTAGCTTTAAAAAATGTGGCCTGCATTTCTGTGATGATGGCATTTAGACCTCTGCTTCATCAAAGTCAGGGACAAACTTTCATAAATCCTTCTTTATTGAAACAGAAACCCCAGTGTCTCCAGTGGCACATTATCAATAACAAATACTCAGTTATTATGAATAAGCATGAGGCAAAGTTGATGGCCACTGCATAATTATCCTTCCACATAAATTACATTAAAAACAACATTGTGTAACACCTGCAAGACAATGCTGGCTTTTAGGGAAGTCATTTTTAGTTAAGAGGTTGGAGAGTAGAAGAGATGGGCAGGGCACATGCAACTGCCTTCCAATGAGCTGTAGAATACAAAGGAAAAGTAGGGGTGAGCATTGCCTTGATTTCCATTCTATACCCACCCCTTCATTCTGCACAGCGGTGTCATAAATATTAAAGCCACCAACAGAGAAGCTTTTAATTCTTTTCCTTCCACTGAAGTAGGCTTCATCTTGAAAGTCACACAAGATCTCTGAAATTATCTCTTTAAAAAAATTAACTTGGTGCAGAGAGAAGCACTTCTGACCTGAAGGTGGGAGGGAGCAAGGTGTATCTTCTTATACCCACACTTTAAACTTTGACACTGTTGAATAAATTGCCTAACAATTTAAATACTGAGGGAGAAATGCCATGGTTAGTGAGAAATAAAGCATATAAAAGTTTGACTGAGGTGCCTGAGTGGCTCAGTTGGTTGAGCATCCAACTTCAGCTCAGGTCATAATCTCGCGGTTTGTGAGTTTGAGCCCCACATCCAGATCACTGCTGTCAGCGCAGAGCCTGCTTCAGATCCTCTGTCCCCCTCTCTCTCTGCCCCTCCCCCACTTGTGCTCACTCTCTCAAATAAGTAAACATAAAAAAAAAAGTTTGACCAATGACTGATAATATAAAAAGGAGAAAAATCTCCGTGAACTGGGAAAGGTAGTTCAAAATCAGGCTGGGTTAAGGCTAAGCCACAAAGGCCAGCCTTCAAAGCCCTTAAATCTTTGCAGAGCCTCTGGGTACTAGGTTGGAATATCAGCATCCAGATCACAAGAAAAGTGCTGCCTTGTGTTCTGAAATATGTCAGGAGGAGGGGAAGCAGATAAGCTCCGCCAGGCAGAAAGACAGCTTCTCATTCCTTTTTAAAATAATCAATTATTAATTAATTAATTAATTAATTTTTAAATTTACATTCAATTAGTTAGCATATAGTGCAATAATGATTTCAGGAGTAGAATCCAGTGATTCATACCCTACATATAATATCCATTACTCATCCCAACCAGTGAGCTTCTCATTCCTATAAGGACTCATGCCAAGTATATTTTCCTCAGGCTTTTAAATAGAAAACTCTAGTTTCTTGAGATACAATGCAGAGTTGCTGCAACTGTTAATGTGAGGAAAAGAATGGGGTTCTTGCTGAGGGAGGCATTGGGCCTCCTTTGAGGATGGCTTCAATTTTGATGCATTTCTCATGAGAGGGAGAAGGGGATCCTTCCCTTTTTTTTTTTTCCTGGATACTATGCTCATTAAATCATCTTGTAGACTTGACTCAAATATAGCCTTAGCCCCTACAGTTGGGGAAGGATAAAGAGAGTTTCCATGTATTTTGAATAAGGTCTTTTGCTTGAAGTGGGTATTAACAATATTGATGTAGGTGCTTATTTAAGGGTATACATGTATGAGATCCATGAGAATGCTTGCCAACACCTAATGTCCATCAATAACCAAGAAAGTATGGCATATGCTTGCTTTGACATTTCTATTCTCAGTTTTTTATATTAATGAATTAATGGTTGATTTTTACAGATAGTTGTTAGGATATCTCACAATAATAATTATGCTTGTGGTTATTTTCCACAACCTAGATTAATTGCTAGGTCATTTAAAAAATCATAAAGCTCAGGGCGCCTGGGTGGCTCAGTCGGTTAAGCATCCACCTTCAGCCCAGGTCATGATCTCACGGTTTGTGGGTTTGGGCCCCATGTGGCACTCTGTGCTGACAGAGCTTGGAACCTACTTCAGATTCTGTGTCTCCCTCCCTCTCTCTCTCTCTGCCCCTCCCCTGCTCATGCGCTCGCTCTCTCTCTCTCTCCCTCTCAAAAATAAATAAATATTTAAAAACAATTTTTTTAAATCATAAAGCTTCTGGGGATGCCTGGGTGGCTCATTTGGCTGAACGTCCAACAAGGCTCAGGTCATGATCTCATGGTTTGTGCGTTCAAGCCCCACGTTGGGCTCTACGCTGACAGCACAGAACTTACTTCAGATCCTCTGTCCCCATCTCTCTCTGCGCCTGTCCCACTCATGCTGTCTCTCTCTCTCAAAAATAAGCATTAAAATTTTTTTAAAAATTGGGGCGCCTGGGTGGCGCAGTCGGTTGGGCGTCCGACTTCAGCCAGGTCACGATCTCGCGGTCCGTGAGTTCGAGCCCCGCGTCAGGCTCTGGGCTGATGGCTCAGAGCCTGGAGCCTGTTTCCGATTCTGTGTCTCCCTCTCTCTCTGCCCCTCCCCCGTTCATGCTCTGTCTCTCTCTGTCCCAAAAATAAATAAACGTTGAAAAAAAAAATTAAAAAAAAAAAATTCATAAAGCTCCTTTAAGACTATTTTGCAAATAATTCCACTATAAGTTCAATTTAATACCTCATTTTCTGATGACTTTTGGCTATGATATATACTATGAAAATAGTGCAATTTTATATGAAAGCAGTATCAGCTTTTTTCTAGGATGAGGTTAGGAACTGGATATTATTTGATGGTATTTAGCTAGAGGAAGCCTCCTCCTGTGTGGTTTTCAAGGGAATCATTCACACAAAGGATAATGTTAAATAAGAAATGGTGTATTTGCCTTTTAAAAATGTTTTTGAGTCTGATCTAAGCATGATACTAGCACCTACTCTCGACATGAATAGTTTCAGGGAAAAGAGGTTTAGCAGTGCATTATAAAGGATGCAGGTAACTTCAGAGATTCTAATAAAAGAAACAGTTTATTACTGGCAGCTCCCAAGGTCATGGTCTCAGAGAGTTCAATATTAAAACAAGCCTTGAGAGAGAGAGTTGTGTGACCAATGGGTACTCTCTAGCTTCTTCCTATGTATATTGTATACAGGTAGGGACACAAAAATACATGCAACAATTTGTATAGGGGTAAAATCCTGGACTCTAGGATCATATGCTTTTGGTCCTAATCAAAGTAACATTCCTTGTTATGTGATGTCCATGCTATTAAGATGGTGTATGTGGCTTACACCAGAGGCCAATGTGGAGCTTTTACATCTTCAGAATCCTAAAAATTGAACTTCTGCCCCCTTCACCTTGGGATAGCTATGTGATACAGGAACCTCTGACTGCATCATTGAAGCAATGATTAGCCAGCCTGCATGCAAAAATAAAGAAATGGCCATGGTGACTTAATTGATCCTTCTATGTGGGCCTAACTGAATGTCTAAAAGTTACCTTAAAATTAACGTGTTCAAAACAGGAGTCTCCATATCCAACCTCTATTTTATTTTCTTAATAAAAAAAACCTGTTTATTTTTGAGAGAGATACTGAGTGGGGGACGGCTAGAGGAAGGGGGACAGAGGATCTGAAGCAGGCTCTGTGCTGATTGCAGAGAGCCTGATGCAGGGCTTAAACTCATGAGCTGTGAGATCATGACCTAAGTGCCTCCTAAGCTCTATTTTAAACCTGCATATTGGGGCGCCTGGGTAGCTCAGTTGGTTAAGTGTCCAACTCCTGCTCAGGTCATGATCTCACAGTTTGTGGGTTCGAGCCCCACATCAGGCGCTGTCTGACAGCTCAGAGCCTGGAGCCTGTTTTGGATTCTGTGTCTCCCTCTTTCTCTGCCCTTCTCCAGCTAGTGGTCTGTCTCTTTCTCTCAAAGATTAAAAACAAAAAAAAAGTTAAACCTGCATACCCTCAAGTTTTTCCTGTATAGTTAATAGTACCCAGTTGCTTGGGCTAAAAATCTGATTCACCCTAATTTCCTCCTTTTTCCTACTTGCATCCACAGTGCCTGGTACATCAAGAAGTCCTCTCGATTTTACCACCAAAATGTCTTCTGAATCCATACCCTTCTCACTGTTTTTACACTACTATACGATTCCAAGCCTCTATAATTTCTGCCTGGATTATTGGGACTGTGTTGTAACTTTGGCCCTGCTTCCATTCTTGCCTTCTTGCAGTCATTCCCAGCACCAGAACCAGAGCTGGGGTTTGAAATGTAAGTCAATTCATATCCTTTCTTGTGTAAAATCTTCTTGGGGCTTCCCACTGCATTTAGAATAAAATCTCAACCTCTTAGCCAACCTGGCCATCATGGTCCTTATGGTTCTTCATGGTCTAGTGTCTGTCTGCTTCTTGCACCTCCTCTTGACCATTCTCCATGCCACCCCCAAGTCTCTGTGGCCTTGCTTCATCTGATCTTTGATTCGTTTTTATTTAGGCTAAATTAATGCCTCCTTAAAGAGGCCTTTTCTGACACCTTAAACTAAATAAGCCACCTGTACCCCAGGACTATTACTTAATTCTATTTTATTCTTAGTATTCTTTAATATAAGATGATCCCATCTGTTGATGTACATATTGTTATCTCCTCTTGCAATAGAAGTTCCAAGTCTATTCATTGCCACATCCCCAGGGACTAAAACGGTGTTTGGCTTGCTCTATAAAACAAGCATTATTTATTGAGGTTTTCAGTAAATAATGGTTTAATAAGTGAGTAATCTTAAAAAGTCATCCCACCAAAGTAAATGTTGCCCACTCAGTGTTCTGCAGTACTTTGGACCAGTGGTTTTGGCATCCTTGCCTTTTGGGAAGAATCAAGACAGAAAGTGAGAGAGATGTGAGCACACGGGTGAATATTTTCCTATCACTTTAGACAAAGTAGTTAATAAGGAAGCACTGAGTTCCTGTTGTGTATTAAGTAGCATGTGTTAGGTGTTGTTAAAGACATATATAAGTTATGGAACATGTTGGGTAGTGGGATGTGTGTGTGAGCAACACAAATGAACAAAACGAGCATTATTTGCTAATAAGTACAATAGGAATTTAGAGGGAAAGATCACTGTGAGATGCAATAGTTGGACTAGGCTTGATTGGAAAAAAGGAGGATCATTCTGTGGCACATGTGCACAAAGAATCTGAAAAGGCAGAGAAGAGGAGAAGGTCTTCCCAGGTAGAGTACGGGTCATAAAGGAAGGAAAGGAGAAGGAAACAAATATTGCTTTGGGCCAGATTTTGCTGTTAGAAAGCCAAGAAGAGACTGGATTAGCTTCTGCTCAAACTATGCATATTTAGAATGCTCAAATATTTAGAGTCCAAAAGGATTCAGACTGGGCCTATAGAAATAAGTCAGTGGGATGGAAGGTGATTTATTAGAGCATTCTTTTCCTCTCTAAGTCTCTGGTGGTATTTTTCTTGGGGACTGGATTTCATTCATTAAACAAATATTTATTACCTGCCTCCTCTGTAGCAGGCACTGTGCTTGTTACTGGGGTTCAACAGTAAACAAGAGATCACAGTCCTTGTGCCCAGGAGCTTAGAATCTCCCCAAGGAGATAAATAATACGTGAATAAATTCATAATAATGGTTTGAGCATAATTTAAAAATTGTACATTTCAGGAAAAGTCTTTTATACCAGTAATTTGGGAAGAGGTAGAGGAAGAGGATGGTTTAGAGAGGAGAGGATGCTATTAAGAGGTCATTTGCGAGGCTCTTTGCGGCAGTGTGTTACGAAGGATAGTAGCCTGGCTGCCCCCTTTGGTAGTCTCTGATAAAACAAAACTGCAGCTGCGGAAGGTGCAGTGACAGTGGTCCCAGGTGAAGGCTCTTCTCTCTCTTTTTGTCTTTCATTCCCTCCCTCTCACCTTTAGACATTGCTGTCAATTTAATCACAGTGGTGGAAAAAGTACAGAAGCAATGAACAATGCATGATAAACATATGCCTGATAGCAATGTATGCTATTGGGAAGAAACTGGTGAACATGATTATAAACATTTGGAGGGCAAATGTCAGGTGGGAGCTCTTCATTCATGGTCTGGAGAGGTACGGAGAAGCTGTTCACTAATTTTCATTGTTAGAATAATGGAGCCCTCCTCACAGGAATATCCATAGCCTCCTCCAAGACATTGCCAATCATGGGCAGTTAATAAATGATCAATGATCTGGTTCTAACAGAAAGAGATTCGTCAGAGAATTGTGGAATGTTTCAGCTTTACCTTAGTCCTTTCCCTTGCATTTTGGATTAGAATTCAATAACAGTTGCTTCTGCAAAGAGAGTGATTCAAACACTCCGTGGTTATGTAGATTCATGTTTTATCCTGGAGTATTACCCTAACATTTTCATGGTAGGCTTTGAAGGTCTATTTTCATAATATACACAATATGTTAAAAAGGTAAGTTCTCAAATGTAAAACCAACTCTAAACAAAGCCAAATACACTTTGTCATGATTGAACAATTACCAATGATCAGATGTCTGTCACACCATTTTATTCTTCCTGTATTAGTCTGCTAGGATTGCCATTACAAAATACCATGACTGTGTGACTTAAACAACAGAATTGTATCTCTCACAGTTCTGGAGGCTAGAAATCCAAGATCAAGGTGTTGGCAGGTTTGCTGTCTTCTAAGACCTCTCTCCTTGCAGATGGTTGTCTTCTTTCTGTGAAGACATGGCCTCTTCTGTGCATGCTTCCTGATGTCTCTTTGTGTGTCTAAATTTCTTCTTCTTACAAGAACACCAGTCAGATTGGATTAGGGCCAACCCTAATGGCCTCATTTTACATATATTTTTAAAATGTTTTATTTATTTATTTTGAGAGAGAGACACACACACACACACACACACAGAGAGAGAGAGAGAGAGAGAGAGAGAGAGAGAGAGAGAGAGAGAGAAAGCAGGGGAAGAGCAGAGAGATGCAGAGAATCCCAAGCAGGCCCCACACTGTCAGTGCAGAGCCCAATGTGGGGATCGAATCCAATGAACTGTGAGATCATGACCTGAGCCTAAATCAAGAGTTGGATGCTTAACCAACCAGGTGCCACTAATAATGGCTTCTTCATTTTAATTAGTCATCACTTTATAGACCCTGTCTTCAAATGCAGCCCCATTCTGAGGTACTGGAGGTTAGGGATTTGACATTTGAATTTTGAGGGAACACAGTTCAGTCCATAACAATCCTTACCAATCCTAATAAGTACTTTTGGTCCTGCGAGACAAAGTGTGGGGTTCAGAGAATCTATAGAATACTTCCTCTGGGGCAGTGGGTGGCATCTCACCCATGCTCCTGGAGCTCAGTGATGAAATGAAAGAGTGCTAATGGGAACTTTTAAAGTTCTGCATTTCTTTTCTGTTATTTCCTGAGATTCTACAGAAAGAAGAGGCCCAAGCTCTAATTTTGTTCTGGTCTGAGAAATCAAGTTGGTATCCTGCAAGATTTAATTCAAGGAGAAGGATACTACTTCTAGTTGGTGGCTGATGAAAGCTTTGCATGACAGGTGAAATTCCAGCAGGGCCTTGGAGAATGGACAGCAGTTAGATGTGGAAAAAATCAGAGTGTAAGAGGCAAAACAAAGGCCTTGTATTGTGGGAAAATGTGGCATGTGTAAGGATGTTATTTCTTGCAAATCTTGCAAATACGTGAGGCATTTTATGTGAGTTATTATTTTGAATTCCCCTCAGAACCTCTGGGAGCTAAGCTAAAGAAGAATTTACAGTCCTTTTCAATGATGAGGAAACAAAAGCTCAGAGATGTTGAATAATAAGTAAGAAAGATAGGATTGAACACACCTGTCTGACTTCAGGGTTCTTCCCACAAGGAGGCACATGTATTAATTTTCTACTGTTGCTGTAACAAATTACCACAAACTTTATTTTAAACAACCATAATTTATGATCTCACAGTTTTTTATGTCAGAAGTCTGGGTGTGCTCAATGGATTTTCAGCTCTGCGTCTCACAAGACTGAAATCAAGGTGCCTGCTGGACTGGGTCCCCATCTGTAGGCTCTGGGGGAGAATCTGCTTTCAGCTTCATTCAGGTCATTGGGAGAATTTGACTCCATGGTGTCCTTTTATAGGCCCATGGGTATATGGGCTTTTGTTGAATCACTATTTTTCATGTGTTATGCATATTTTATAAGTATTAGTTTTTATTTATTAACTACTTAATGAGTTAAAACTAATTGTAAGCAGGTTGGCCCTTTTTTATGGGGGAAATGGACAGTTCATTTCTGGGAGGAAATTTTAGATGTATTTCTAATTTACACATATCTACTACTCAGATGTGCAATGAAAATACAATAAAACCTTGAATGGTAATTTGTTCTGCGAGTGTTCTGAAAGACGAGCAACAATTTCTAATAAATTTTAACTTGATAAACGAGCGATGTCTTGCAATATGAGTAGTATGCAACATCAGATGTCACGTGATCATAACTGACCCAACGGTTCTTGAAATTCGCTTTGATATACAAGTGCTTTGGATGACAAGCATGTTTTTGGAATGAATTATGCTCACAAACCAAGGTTTTACTGTACAGTTCTTTAGTCTCTATAATCTAATTTTCATCATCCACTCTCACACTGCTGGGTGGAGATAAGCAGGGAAAGCAGGGGGCACAGTCAGGCCTTTTAATAGGCTCTTCTGTGTCTATAGGTTTCAGTGGTCTTTTCCACATGGCTCATTCTCTTGGGCAATGTTCATTTTTTAAATGTCTTATTTATGTACGTATGTATGTATGTATGTAAGTAAGTATGTATGTATGTATGTATGTATGAATTGAGAGCTAGCAAGCGAGCATGAGTAGGGGAGAGGCAGAGAGAGAGGGACAGAAGATCCAAAGCGGACTCTGTGCTGACAGGCTGATAGCAGTGAGCCCGATGTGGGGCTCGAACTCACAAGCCATGAGATCAGGGCTGAGCCGAAGTTGGAATCTCAACTGACCGAGCCATGCAGGTACCTGGAAATGTTTAGTCTTTCAGACGTTTTCCTTCTTCCTTTGATTCTCCTGGAAATCTAGGGTCTGGGTGTGTGACATGGTGGCAAAGGGAAGGGGTTTCTAGCCTAGACCCTCTAGTCCTCTGGAGCCTTGCTGATGTTCACTGGGGGCTACTGGCCTTGCCTACCTCAGGGCCTGTCTGCCAGTTCCCTGAGGCAAAGGGAGGAACTTCTGATTTCCTCTTGGCTCCATCAGGTCCTGGTGATCCTGCCGATCCCTCCCCTGCTGATTCTGTGAGCACTAGAGGCTGCTCTGAGTCTCAGCTACGTCTCCAATAATGCCTCTGGAGCCTCTTCAGAGGCTTTCCCCTTGCCATGACAGCTTCCAGTTCAGGCCCACTGCTCTCAATTCACTTCATCTTACCCTGGGGTATGAAAGAACTTTCCCTCATTCCACCCAGAAGCTGAGGGCAGTTCAGGGGAGGTAACTCAGGCGCTGCTCCTCATCAAACCAGGTGGCCCTGCCTCTTCCCATTCGGCTGCAGCTCTATGTGTTGCCTGGGACCACCCTGCACTTCTCTGGTTTTAGCTTTCCCCTCTGTTTGTGTGATATTGCTTCCCTTCAGGGGATGGGTCTAGAAGTGAGCAGTCATCCCACATTTGTCTGACCCTGGTCTCTCCAGTCCCTGCTTGCTCCTTTAAATATTCTCTCAGCGCAGAAGGAGTGGCCGGCCATTTTCTCTGATCTTGTAGTGACTTCTCCATGCCCTCCTTCATCCCACCTCCTTCCCTGGGCCTGGGAGAGAAACTGCCACAGGGAAAGGGAAAATGCACAAGTTTTAACTTCCTAACACCAATTTTTGAGCATTGAAGGATTTTCAAGCTTATTTGTCCAAGGACACTTCTGCCTTAGTTTCCAGTAAATAAACCCATTTTAAGCTACTAACAAGAAAAGAAGGCCCTTTAGGGAAAGTCAGTCAAATGTAGAAAGTGGGACAACCACTCACTAGTGAAATAGCAACCGCAGCACTTTACACATCTTGGTGATCTTCTTTGATCTTTATGCTTGGCCTGGAAGGGAATAAAATACAAGTGGCTAAGAACTTGAACTTGTAAATGAGGAGCCTTTCCCTTTTGTGCAGTAAGTGGGCAGGTAATTTGATCTTCACTTTACACCAAAAAGCAAAAGAACTCCAGACAATTCACGAGTTAAATGTAAGAAAATTAAAGTGTAGAAAAACTAGAAAAATAGAATTAGATATTTATCAAACATCGGGAGGGGCAAGGACACAGTAAACTTCTAAGTGGTGATAGAAGTCATGAAGAAAAGAATCAGCAGAATTGACTGTATGAAATTAATTTTTAATTAAATTAATTTAATTTTTACTTAATATTTTATCTATAATTTAAAATTTTCACATACAATTATCATTAATTATATTTTAGTTATATTTTATTATTCAATTAAATATTAATTTAATCTTAACTTAATTTTTCAGTGTTTATTTATTTATTTTGAGAGAGAGAGAGAGAGAGAGAGAGAGAATGATCAGTGGAGGGGCAGAGAGAGAGGGAGAGAGAAGATGTGAAGTAGGATCTGTGCTGACAGCAGAGAACCTGATGTAGGCTTGGTCTCACCAACCGGGATCATGACCTGAACTGAAGTCAGATGCTTAATGACAGAGCCACCCAGGTGTCCCTCTTAGTTTAATTTTTAAATTAAATTTGCTTTATCCTAACTGTCTGTTCATGAAATTGGTCACAGGCAAACTGGAATTTAAGTGAATTGGTTTGGGAGAAACTGACCAGCTCCACCTCAGGGGGCGTGGTGGTGGGAACAGAGAGAGAAAGAAAGAGATGTGAATAATGTTGCTGGAGGCAAAGACAGGATTGGTGACCAAGTAGTTACAGAATACAGGTAGGAGGGAGGAGTCAAGAATGAATCTGAGGTTTTGGACCCAGGTAGCTGGGAAGGTAGTGGAACTAATTAACCCAATTTGGGAACCAAAGGAGAGGACCAGTTTTGCTACTCCAAGTTGAAATTGCTACTAGTCATTGGTTCTCAAACTTTGATTTGTATTAGAATCACTATAGGATTTGTTAAAACACATTGCTGAGTCCATCCATCCTTAGAGTTGCTAGTTCAGTAGGTATGAGTTAGGGCTTTAGTATTTGCATTTCTAACAAGTTCCCAGGTGATGCTATGCTGCTGACCAGCGGCCATCACTTTGAGAATCACCATCTAGTTTTTGGGGTGGAGATGGTGGGAGGTATCCAGTAGAGAGGGCCTGGAGAGAGATCACAACCAGACAGAAGGATAATAATTGCTCCCATTTACTGTAAAGCTTCCCATTGGTATGTCAATAATGGATAAGTATTCATCATCCCCCGGGGGAAGGGCTACAGGGTGGGTAGGGGCTGGGGGGGGGGGGAGATGGAGAGGCCAGAACCCTTGGGCCAATTGTCTTTGACCTGAACAGCCATCTCCATTTACCCCAGAGTGCATACAAACATTATCATTTTGCTATGTAGGCAGTGATATGAAAAACTGTAAAACAGTGGAAAGCACTGATTTGCTGAGTGCTTATTCTGTGGCAGACTCTAGTGATATCCCTATGAGCAAGATGCTATTATTACCCAGATTTAAGAGAGGAGAAAATGTGGGGGTAGAGAGGTTAAACCACTTCAGTGGTTCACTTCAATGTCACATGGCTGGTAGTTGGCAGATTCAGGATTAAAGCCTTGTCTGGCCTATTTCCAAACCTGAGCTTCTAATCATTATGTCTTTTAAAGGATTTGAACATAATCTGCATAGAGGTGATATTTAAAACAATGATATTGGATGAGACTACCAGGGAAGAGGGTTTAGAGAGAAATGTTCAAGTATAGTACCTTGGGGAACATCTACGTTTAGGGCATGAGGGGAAGAAATTGAGTTCTAGAGTATAACACAGAAATGAAATAATCTAGAGAAAATTTCACTAGTGTCATATGCCTTGGAGCTGTCAAGAAAGAACAAGACAAAGCAAAGGCCACTGAACTTTGAGACTAAAGTCATTGTTAACCTTTAAAGGAACTGCTCCACCAGAGAAGTAAAGATGAAAAGCTCTGTGTTTATCTGTTGGTGATTAACAAACAACTTCAGACATAGTGTCTTAAATTAATAGCATCCTTTATGGTTTCTCACATTTCTGTGGGTTGATTTAGCTCAGCTGGGTGGTTCTTCAGCTCCACCTGGTGTTGACTGGGGCACTGGGAGGCTGAAGTTATCTGGAGGTCTGGCCAGAAACATCCAAAGTGGCTCACTCACATGACTCACAGTGAGTGCTGGCTTTTGGCCAAAGAGTATTGGTTATCCAATATTGATGTAGAGTTTATCCATGAGACCTGGATTTCTCCCAGCATAGCAGTAGGATTATAATAAGATATATTTCAAGTACATAAAAGTCAGAGCTGTAGATCTCTTAAGTCCTAGTCTCTGAATTTAACATTATTTCTACCATATTCTAATAGTAAAAGCAAGCCACAAGGCTAACCAAGATTAAAAATCCAGATTCAGGGATTGGAGAAATGGACTCTACTCAATGGGAGAATTGGCCAAGAATTTGAGCCCATTTTTAATTTACCGCAGGGTGGGTGATGACAAGGTAGATGTAGTTAATATATACTATTTACCTTTCTTTTTTTTTATGAATATAACTTATTGTCAAATTGGCTTATATACAATACCCAGTGTTCATCCCAACAAGTGCCCTGCTCAATGCCCATCACCCATTTTCCCTTCTCACCCCGCCCATCCACCCTCAGCTTGTTCTCTGTATTTAAGAGTCTCTTGTGGTTTGCCTCCCTCCCTCTCTGTTTGTAACTATTTTTTTCCCCTTCCCTTCCACCATAGTCTTTTGTTAAGTTTATCAAGATCCACATATGAGTGAAAACATATGATATCTGTCCTTCTCTGACTGACTTATTTCACTCAGCATAATACCTTCCAGTTCCATCCATGTTGCTGCAAATGGCATGATTTCATCTTTCTCATTTACCTTTCAAGAAATTTTATAATAAAGGGGAAAAGAGAACAATGGTGGTTGAGAGCACAGAGGTTTTAGGGAAGGGCTTTTTTAAGGTATAGGTTGAAATATAGCTTATGTAGGGCTATGTGCCAATATGACCTCAGACTTGCAGCCTAAAACCACAATTATTATTTTATAGTTTCTATGTATCAGGAGTCTAGTCATGGCCGAGTTGGGTCCTCTGCATTAGAATCTCACAAAGCTTGTCATTTGGGGATGCAGTCTCATCTAATACTCAACTGGGGAAGGACCCATTTCCAGGCTTTTGTAGCTTTTAGCAGCACTCAGTTCTTTGTGGGCTGTTGGATGAAGGACCACAGTTTTGGGCACTATTGGCTAGAGGCCACCCTCAGTTACTTGCCATATAAGACGTCCCAGCACGCACTTGCTTTCTCAAAGCCAGAAAGAAGGAATGAGTGTCCTTGAAAGACAGGCATTATGTATTTTGATCACCTACATGTAATCATGTACATTCTGTCATGTTTGCCATATTCTAATCATTAGAAAGCAAGTCACAAGTCCTGCCCACAGTCTAAGGACATAGAACACACAAGGTCATGAATACCAGGAGATGAGGATTATAGGGGCCATCTTAGAGTTGGTTTGTGACAGAAGACTTGAATTTATAGTCTCGAAAGCAATGGCCAGAGTACAGGAAAAAATCAATCTTTAGAGATAGGGCAGGGATGACTGGTGGACAAGGGTTAAGGTCACATGTAAGTTAGATTTGGAAAGGAGTATTTTTCATTTTGAGTACATAGAAAGAGGGAAGTAATTGGAAAAGGTAAGAGAAGTTTTAATGTGTGAAGAACGGAAGTTTCCAATAGAGTTCTCATCAGGAAGTTTCCAAGAGAGTGGACCCTCCTGGTAAATATGAGGTGATATTATTTACTGTCCTGAGTATTAAGGGGAGATTCGTACTTTGAGGAAAGTGGAAAATATTTGAAATAAGTACTATGGGGAATGTTATAGATGTTGATTAGAAGTGAAACTAGGGAGAGAAAAAGATAATAAACAGCAGACAGGACTATATTATGTTGTTCATCATGAATTGATTTAGAACTATTGACCAACAATAGGAGAGATGTTAAAATGATTGATGGTGAGGTTTAAGCTGTGGAAGGAGGCAAATGAGGTCACTTATTCTTATAAGTGAAAAATGCTAAGAACAAAGAGTTTGAAGGGTGTGAGATCTCCATGGAGGCAAATATTAGGTTCAATAAGACTAAGAAAGTGGCATAGCAAAGAGAATTTTTAAAAATCTTAATCTTATTGGAATTTCCAGCAAAATTGGAAACACTCTCTTCTTGAAATATTCTCCTCCATAGCTTCCATAACATGCACATTCTGGGTTGTTTCTCATTTCTCTGGAGTCTTGATTTTGTTCAGCAACTCTTGATCCTCTCTTCATCCTTAGGGTTTCCCCCCTAAGCCTGCTTCTCTTCTTGTCCTCTCAGGGTGATTTCATCCACTCTCATGGATTTAATTACTCTCTAAAGGCTGCCAACTTCCAAAAGTTATGTTTCCGGTCCAGATTTTCTCATTAGTTTTAGCCTATGCCCAGCTGCCTGCATGTCCCATGGGCACTGAAGCTGGACGTTTCAAAAATAGAAAGCATCATCTTTCCCTCTCTCCTTGCCCTCCCCTTCCTCCAGTGTTCCCTATTTTGGAGAATGGCACCAACACTCACTTATTTGCTGCACTAGGAAACTCAGTGTCATCCCTGACACTACTCTTTTCTTTACCCCATAGCCATCTGAAACACTTTACCACTCTCCCCTTCTATGTTGTCACTCTTCCACTCCAGCTACCATCATATTTTGTCGGCTTACTCCATCAGGCTCCTACAGTACCTCACTACTTCTAATGTTAATCCTCTACAATCTGTTTTCCTCCTTGAGTCAAAGGGAACTTGCAAAATGCAAATCTTATTATATCAATACACCCATGCTGACACACACACACACCACTTAAAATCCTTCATTGACTTCCTATTGCCCCTATAATAAATAATACAGGATAAGATTTGATGAGAACTTATGTACTGAGAACTTATCAGTACTAGGCACTAGGATTCACAGTATATATGTTAAAGAACAAATCCTTAGAATGAGCTTTTAGGACTTTAATTATCTGGACCTAGTGTAGCTCTTCAGCCACATCTCTGTCTATATTGCCCTCTTCACTTGGCTTATTCCAACTCATCCTTCAGGAAACAGCCTAGAGGTTACTAACTCCCTTATCCTGGGTTCAACTTGTCTTATGGAACAATGAACTTAGTACATTCTATAGTATTAACCTTCTTATTTTTCTTTCTCCAATACTATTCTGTCTTATTAGTTATTATACCTGAAATATCTTAAACAGTACCTAGCTCACAGTAGTTGCTCAATAATTATTTATTGAATGAATGAATGAATCTAAGAGTAAAAACAATTCTAAGCATTGATAGATTTTAAAGGAGTAGCTCTGTGTGTGGCTCCACAACTTCCCTTATCTTTTTCCATGTTGATAGCCATTTTTCATGCTTAAAAAAATAGATATCTAATATTCAAATGTGCGTTTATATTAGGAAGTTATGAAATCTCCTACTATTATCCACAAGTCTTCAGTAGGATCCATAATACAAGAGAGCTTAGAATAAAAAAGTGTTTGTGAAGAAATACAGGTTCAACTCTATTCCTCAACAGCTGTATTTCCCAGTTGAGTGATTAAACTGTGCAGATAAAGGCTCAAATTCAAGAAGTGAGGAATGAGTGAGTTCTAGAATTGAGTAGAAGAGAAAATGGTAGTTAGAAGTGACTAGGCAAAAACTAATCCCATGAAATCCATGGAGACATTGGGAGGGTCAGAGGATTGCCCAGACTGTATGAACTGGAGATTTGAGCCAATTTTACTTTAATCTCAAAACACAAAGTGACCCCAATTGATACTGAGTTGTGAAAATCAAATATACATCTATGATTCTATTTATCATTAATGTTATGACTGCAAACCATTTAGCATTGTCTTTACCTACATGGAACAATAGAAGGGAGGGGGAGGAAGGATTATCAATACACTTGGGAAAGACAGTGTATTTTTGAGAGGATTCAAAGAAAACTTTTGTGAATGAGATAGTTTTAAGTCCTTGTAGAGGGCCTCAAAATAACGCATGCCATACCCTTGACAGAGTGTAACGTTTGGTGTTGTAGAAGGCAAAGGATATCAGTTTTTTGTTTTCTTGCCAACTAAATGTATATCTTTCTTCACTTCCCTTTTTTCATAACTTCATCTCTTTGTTATTTTAGATATATGTATTTATTTTAGCAATGTATTGGCGTTGCTAATGATCACCACCTGGCATCCCATCCCATTAGACTGGAATGGTAGGAAGAGTTTTTGAGAAGGTATGCATATCCTGCCAGGGAGATCAGCATGGGAGATAAGTGAGGGCAGTGCTTCTCATAATGATGCCCCTAGTCAAGTAGCATTAGCATCACTTGGGATGATGTTTGCTAGAGATGTGAATTCTCTGGCCCCAACTAGGATCTACTAAGTCAGAATCTCTGGGGGTGGGGCAAGCAATCCATGCCTTCATAGACTCTTCAGGTGATCCTTTATGCGTGAAATTTTGAGAACCCAACTGGGCTGGAATTTTGCCATGAGTCATTTAGTAACCATATGTGATAGGTGCTTAAGGTTAATTTTCTGCTCTCCTCAAAAGGCTTACTACTGAGATGTCTTTGGAAGCTAGATTCTTTAGGTAATGATGATGAAAAACATATCTGTAGATCATTGAATAGTAGCCTGAGAAAACACAATGGCTGGCAACGAATCTGTTTATGTGGAACACCGTTCAGCTAACGAAATTCCAGAGTACTTGAAGCAAAGCAGGGGGTGCCTACTACCTCTCTAACTTTCACCTTCACCATCCCATGTCTTGCGTTCCATCATTTTTCTAGTGTAAGCTATGAAAATCATCCCACTTCCTTTTTAACATTCACCACAATCACTCACAACATAAATGAACCTCAGTTTACTATTAAGTGTCTGGGTTTCCTCTAAGCTGCAGAACAATCTTTCTCCTGGCATTCTTGCCTCCACAGGACTACAGATTAAGAAATATCTATAAGCATGCTCCTCCTGGGCTTACATTTAGTTTCCCTGTTGATATTGGGTAGGAGGGAGTAATGGATAAAAAATGGTGATAGTTACTTTTGCTCTGAGAAACTGGAAGGCATGACTTCACCAAATATTAATCATTATAATTTTGTGTGCTATGTAATGAGAAAATAATATATATAAATATACACATATAAATATACACATACACATATAAATATATATATACACACACATATATATGTGTGTGTGTGTGTATATATATATGTGTGTATATATAGCTAATACATATATATAGCTAATACATATATATATATATCTAATACATATATATAGCTAATACATATATATATATATCTAATACATACATATATATGTATATATAGCTAAAAATACAATATGCTTGGTGGTATAATATAGATGTGTATTAAATACAGATAAGTAGATGAGGGGCAATTAATAGGGTGTCTGGTCCTTGGCATGCATGATGTTTTACATGCTATTAAACTCTTCAGTAAAATCCTATGATATATAGTTTTACATTATTTTGCATATATTTTTATTTATATCACATGAATGCCACATTGAAGCACCCATATTTTAAGTAGATAAAATACAAGCTAATTCAATGCATGAAAAATTGTGATAAAGTGTTAGTATATGTTTTCTTGCCTGTTACCTGAAACTGGACTTAAGGGGGTGCCTGGGTGGCTCAGTCGGTTGAGCGTCCAACTTCGGCTCAGGTCACCATCTCGCGGTCCATGGGTTCGGGCCCCGCGTCGGGCTCTGGGCTGATGGCTCAGAGCCTGGAGCCTGCTTCAGATTCTGTGTCTCCCTCTCTCTCTGCCCCTCCCCCATTCATGCTCTGTCTCTCTCTGTCTCAAAAATAAATAAAAATGTTAAAATTTTTTTTTTTAAAAAACTGGATTTAGGCCTAAAGTCATAAACAACCAGGACATGTATTACTACTATTTTAGGAGAAAGAAATAAATCTTAACCAATATCCAGAACACTATCTAATTCAATGCAGAAGCTTGGGTTCCCAGTACCTAATCACATAGATGAAGCTTCATCTATCCTAGAAGACATGATATCTGAGACTTGTCTGGCTATGTAAGAAAATAGAATTCTATGAAAGAAGAAACAAAAGGGTGCAGAGGACCACTTTATATAGGAAGGTCTGGGAAAGCCTCTGTGAGGATGGTTGCAATCCCAGTGTATATATGTGGTTCCACCTTACACTTGTATGGTTCACGGCCTGGCACTGCCCCATAAATCCCAATCTCAGAGTCTGTGATGTCACTTTGGAGTACAATTCACGTTTACTTCAATCTCGGCCCTTTTACATACTTGTTGACTCACATGGTTTTTTAAATTCCATTTATAGAATTAGACATTTGAGAAGTGGCAAGATTGGTTTGCCTGTAGACACTGAATCAAAGATTTTCCTCAAACCCAACAAAATAAATGAAGCCAGAATGAGGCTTCTGCTTGGCATTTAGCAGGGATGGCACAGATTTCCCCAGCACAGCACATGGCGGAGCAAGTGAACAGCATTCCCTGAAGTATTACCAGGAGCTCTAAGCTACAGAGTCGAGCCAAATCAGGCTGCTAACCCGATGGAAAAAACTTGGTGTGAATATACATATATATGTTACATGTCTACGTGAGCATATAATATCGTATCTATATATAGTTAGCTAAAGCTGGCAATGAAAACAAAAACTCTGCACTTTCTTGGCTTACTTGAACTGAATAAAAATAGAGAACAATATGGAAGCCACCGCTAGTTAAAGGGTGTGTGCATATCCCATGAAAGAATCTGTTAAGAATTTTACGGTCTGACCGCCTCTTGGTTTGGAAGCCAGAGGCCAGCTTCCTGTCATGTTCTGTACTAATTTAACAAGGATGACTTCAAGGAGGGCTTTGTGCGCAGGCACAATTTAGGGCCAGGAAGAAAAAAGAGTTTTCTCTAAGCTAGTCCAAATTAGGTGATCCCTTGAAGTGAACAGCCCAGTAAATAGTAGGTCCTGGTGTGGTAGGGGCAGGGAGTCTGGGGTGAACAAATGCACAGAAAATGGGTGTGTACATTTGCATGTGTTAAACATATATGCAGATACATAAGCACTGCCATTTGTTCGGTGCTTATAAACTAAAATTATATCTTAACTCTATCATAATTTAAGTCACTCTATTTGACATCTGTGCTCTCTAAGAAATGATTTATTCAATAAACATACAGTGAGCATCTATTATATGCCAGGCACAATATTTGATGCTAGCATACAGAGGTGAATAAAGCCTTTGTGGAACTCACAATCCAGTGAGCAGGACAAATGCAAATTATTATTCTTCACTGCTATTGAGTGCTATAATGTTGACCTATACAAAGTCACTTGGAATCATAGAAAATTGTTCCAGTTACTTTGCTGTGTAATAAATTAGCCCAGGATTTAATGGCTTGAGGCAGCCATATTTTCATTTCTCACAGATTCGGTGGCTTAGGAATTTGGAAAGGGCATAAAAAAGACAGGAAAGAAATGGCGTGTCTGTGTCCCACAATGTCTGGGACCCAACCGGGAAGGCATGATGGCTAGGACTACTGCCCAGAGTGTGTACACACGACCTCTCCACGTGGCCAGGTTTCCTCGAGGCATGGCAGTCTCAGGCTCCAAGTGCGTGTGTTCCAGCAAACAAGGTGGAAGCCCAGCTTTGTAAGATACTGGTTTCACTTCTGCCACATACTCTTTCAGATGAAGCAGCTACAAGTCCACCCAGAAGCAAGAGGAAGGAACATAGACCCTAACTCTCAGTGGGAGGAATGTCAAAGAATTTTGTGGCCATTTAAAAACTGCTGTGAAAAGAGAGTGCCTTACTAGCTGGGGGTGTCAGGAAAAGCTTCACAGAAGAGGTGGTATTGAAAGAGGAATGGAAATTTGCCAGGGGAAGTGGAGTGGGTAAGAATTAATTCTTCAGAGGGAACAAAATCTCTCATGCTTACACATACACAGGGAACAAAGAAACATAAGAAGGAACATGAAGGGTGACTATGAAGTGGATCAAGCATCAGAGGAAAATCAGTCTCATTGCTTTCAGACACCTTGAACACATCAACGTGTCTGGGCTGCTAATGTAACTCAACAATTGTCCATTGATTCTGAAAGCATATACATTCATTTGGGAAAGCTTTGTGGAGCAGATGGGTTTAAAGTGGAAGTTGGGAGGAGACTCCTTTTTCTTTAACAAACACAGAGTACTTACTCTTTACCGGTACTGTACTAAGGACACGGCAATTTCAACTCACTTAATTCTTAGCACAGCCCAACAAGGCGGCTATTATCTCTCATTTACAAATTAGGAAATTGAGTCCCAGAGAGATTAAGTAATTTACCCAAGTTCACATGGCCGGCCAGGGGTGGACTGAGGATTCCCAGCAGTCTGGACACCTCAGCCCTACACAAGATCACCCATTAGACAGTTGGAGTAGAACAGTGGCTGAAATTGAAGGCCCCACCGAGGGCTTGAATTTGGTCTGCGTGGTAACTGCGAGCCACTTAGAGCATATAGAATGGCAATAAAGGTGGTCTAAATTGTGTTCACATAGCTAGTTATTGGCTGAGCCAGGTAAGAAGACAACAGTCTTCTGTTTCTTGTTTCAGTGTTCTTTGCTATTCCCCAAAGTTCTTGTGCCTGGAGAGAATATTTCATGGTTCAACACTATTTCTCAATGTCTTAAATAACGATTTAAGAGCTTGGGCTCTTGAAGAACAAGCAAGCAATGGGTGGCGGGGGGAGGGGGGGCGGTGGATGGTAACTCACGCCCTGCCATGCAGGATTTATCTGCAAGATACTCTCCATGTTAAGTCAAATCAGTTGATTTACCTACAGGAGGCATTTTAAGGGTAATAATCTAGAATAATGCAAAACATATTTTGTAGTTTGACTCTCAAAGATAAAAAGCAATATATAATTAGAAGCAGTTTAATTTCTCCATCAATTCAGCATGTTTTTACTGCCATGAGCTATGGCTGACCTGATATTCTTCTGTGTGGTGTGGCACAATTTAAATATACATGCTGACATCAGGAAAGACAGCATTAATGTAGGCAATATGTCTGAACGAAAACACCATTATATTATTAAAATGAAAAATGGCTATATCAGCAGAGTATTAGGGATGGAGGCTGAGTAAAAGAACATTAACCTTGCACTCAATTTTAGTCTCACATCTCTGACTCCCTCAAGTAGTTATTAGAGAACCTAAGATGCATAATAGTTTAAAAAGTGGGGGGAGGAACATTATAATGACTACCTTAGAAAAATGGTAGGAGCAGTTGGCAGCTTAATTTCAGGCTTTGTGGAAATGATTTTAAATGGACATTGTGCTAATCATTTTCTGTAAAAAACGTAGACATTTTACTTTTGGATGACTTTATCCTTTCACTGAGATATATTAAAAAGTGATAGGAAGGGGCACCTGGGTGGCTCAGTCGGTTAAGCGGCCAACTTCGGCTCAGGTCATGATCTCGGGTCCGTGAGTTCAAGCCCCGCGTCGGGCTCTGTGCTGACAGCCCAGAGCCTGGAGCCTGTTTCAGATTCTGTGTCTCCCTCTCTCTGACCCTCCCCCATTCATGCTCTGTCTCTCTCTGTCTCAAAAATAAAATAAATGTTAAAAAAAAAAGTGATAGGAATAATAAAAACAATGAAAACCATAACATCAAACCCATGTCTTAAAAATGTCCACCAAGGGAGGCAGGGGGGTTCCTGGGTGGCTTAGTCGGTTAAGCATCCGAATCTTGATTTTGGCTCAGGTCATGATCTCGTGGTTAGTGGGTTTGAGCCCCACATTGGACTCTGCACTGATGGTGAGGAGACTGCTTAGGATTCTCTCTCTCCTTCTCTCTCTGCCTTTCCCCTGCTTGCGTTCTTTCTTTCTCAAAATACATAAATGCACTTTAAAAAAATGTCCACCAAGGAAACTCGTGTAAAAACACTGGATTAGGTTAAGTTAGTTTTAAAATTGATGATGGCTTGAAAGAGCAAAGCAGTAGTTTTAGAATTTGTATTTGGAGTGTAGAAAGACATGGCATGGAGGAAAGTCAGGCACATTTTGGCAGGCGGTATGCAGTCCTTGGGCTGGAAGTTGGTGGGACCAAAGTATTGTGGCCTAATTGTATAAATCATCACACAATATATATTTTTGGTGAGGTTTTTCAGTGTGGTTAATCATCACATAACCCTAAAAACTATGTATGTATATGTGTTTTTTACTAAACATCTTTTTCTCCAGTGAAATGATCTGTAGAGTTTCCTACCCTGACTCTATTTCTGCCTGTAGCTGGCAGCAGAAATGCAGAAATCAAAGTATCCAATACTGGTTTGTCAGTCAGACCAGTAGCCTGCACAGTGTTCTCCTTTTTTTCTTTCTTGAGCCCATTATACATGGTTGTTTTTTTTTAAGTTAAAAAATTTTTTGTAATGTTTATTTATTTTTGGGAGAGATAAAGAGAGACAGTATGAATGGAGGAGGGGCAGAGGGAGAGAGGGAGACACAGAATCCGAAGCAGGCTCCAGGCTCTGAGCTGTCAGCACAGAGCCTGCCTGACAAGGGGCTCGAACCCACAAGCTGTGAGATCATGACCTGAGCCGAAGTCAGAGGCCCAACTGACTGAGCCACCCAGGCACCCCCCCCCCTTTTTTTAATGCAGAGTAAAAGAGAGCCGAGAATAAACATTTGTATGCCACAGGCCTTCTCTACAAACTGTTATTTAAAAAGGACATTTACCCACACTGTACTCATCTCTTGAAAAAGCTAATGAGAATGTTTACTGATTCCTAAGCTGTAATTTCAAAGACACAGTGGTGAGAAAACTGATATACAAGTATTAAAATCATTCTTGGTCTTATGGCATTAAGGTGACAGGGAAAGATCACATATTCTCCTCTTGACTCGAATCTATTAAGACTCATCCTGGCTTATTACAGACATTTGAATTTCTGTAAATTCTTGCTGTAAATTTCTGTAAATTCTTTCTGTAAATTTCTTGCTGACAAAGCTAGGTGCCACTAGCAATGGGATTTAAAAAGTTCCACTTAGATGGACTTAGAACATATATACAAGAGAAATCAAGCATTCCTTTTTATTTGTGGTTATCTTGGTAACCAAGAGTTGAAGAAGGGTTCATCACATGGCCAGGGCATCGAAATCATTGCTGTTCCCCAGCACTTACTCCCCAAGTTTTTCATACATATTAAAAGTTGGCTACTATCATGGTTTTCCCATGCTGAGGCCAAACACAGGATGTTTGGAAAGAGATTATTATTCAGGAGGCTGTTTTGGAAAGGAGTTTGTTTTACCTTGCAGACTGAATTGCTTATAAGAAAATGAGGCTATTTTTGGATCCCTTTTCTTTCTATTAATGTCAGCTCTGTTGAAGCTCTTTGATTCTTCTACCCTGTTGCTTAGAAACATTTTATTAAATATTGTCAGTACTTCAATCTGATCTGATTTAAAATGTTGCTTTTATCTGTCAATGTGGAAGGAGCTTTTGGTTTGCCATTTCCCCCCAGTAATTGTATTCTAAGTTATTTATAGTTATTAATGTTTTATTGACAGAAAAATGATAGGTCAGGGTAAGCCAGTATCTCTGGTGTATCTATTTCAAGGGCATTGGATGGGGATTGGTCTGGCCAAAGTTTGTGATAGGCAAAAACAGTAATGATGGGGTGTTCTTAACATTCTTCGTCTCTGACCTTTAGAACCTAAGAGGAGGCAGATAGGGGATTCAAAAACCTCCATTTCCAAGGCCTTCCAATCACCCCTACTGGATCCAATTACCATCGTAACCTGTCACCATCTACCTGAAATTCTACTGTTAGTGGTATTTCTTGGATCTTGTTTAACAAGTCATCAGGTTCACAAATGCTTGATTAGTTTGAAAATTGAGCTAAAATATACTTTGTTTTCTCAAATATAAATAAAAGCAATGACATGGCAAAAAAAAGCTATCAGGTTCAAACTTACTTGGAGATTTGTTGAATAGCTGGATGAAGAGGGGTGTAAGATAGGAAGCTAGTGAAAGCAGAGGCATCAGGAATGAGGAGGGAAAAATGAAAGGGAAGATGGGAAACTGACAAAACAAAGATTATGTATTTCACCTCCCCTCCCCCCGCCCCACATTTAATTTGGCTTGATTTCCTAAAATTGCTACTTCACGAAAGGGTTAATTGAGCCAGTAACTCATTTTAAATCTGAACTGCTAGTCTGGGAAAACTCCAAATGCTGTCTTTAAAAGTAACACCCAACTTATACCTTCTGAATGATGACACACCATTTGTTATTAACAGGTACATTTCAAATTAATATACTTAATTTGTATATTACAAATTGTACATCTAATATAATATCTACTATTAAAAAGGATTTTAGGTGGTGTAGAATTGTTATCTGAAGACTTGAAACTTAGTTAAAACCAAATGAAACAGAACTTTCCAAATGGCCACTACAATTAATACACGCACATTTCACATTTATGTAGTGACCCCTATACTTCATGCTCCCTGTTAGATAAAGGGCATTGCCATGTTATAGCATGGGCTTGCCTGTTCTGATTCTAATACTGTGTGTAATATTTAATTCTCACTATTTCAGAATCTCTTATCCTGCTGGGTGATTGGCTTCAACTTTAAAGCCCTTGACCTAAAATAGTAGTTAGTAGCTACATCTAAAATCAATGTTTTATACTTAAAAAGCTCATTACTATAACATATGCAGTAGGTCAGACTTCCTTAAAGAAGAATAAAATTTTATGGGTAAACTGATAATGCTTAAGGAACAATACTTTGTCCATTTATGAGAGGGTTTCTAACTGAGAGTTGCTAATGGGGGCACAAGCTAGGAAGAACATATTCAAACTAATTGTAATTTGATTATGTCAATATCACTTCTAAAAACAAATAGATCTCAAGCCATGATTCAAGCAACAAAAGCTAATAATAACTTGGTATGGAATTACTATTTTTGTCCATATACATCTGGGTGGTTGAAGCAATCTGATTGTATGATTAGGCACAAGTCCAAGCTGTAGAAATACTATGGTCCAAAATAGTTATGTGGGAAACCATTGGAAATGTGTCTGAGTCTCTGAGAGATTTTAACCTGGTGAATCAGTACATTTCTCCCCCTGATAGTTGATGTTTATACTTCAGTGGCAAATAAACACACAAAGAAACCAAAAAAGCATGTTTTCTAGCATTTTATACTAATGGCCATAATCATGGCTGATAATATTATATAACTCTAATATTCTGGGGAGCTCATGATGTTTGACAGTTATGTTTGTCCACTGATCCTTAAGACAGGTAGGAAATACAAAGGTAATGGCTAGATATTTCTAGGCAAACATGAGGCATCTGAGTGGAAAGCTATTCATAAACATTAGTATGTAGATATGTGGGATTTAAAAACCTGAGTGTTTGTGTTAAATGTTTCACTCTATGTATTATAACTCTGGACTTTTAAGTTTCATGAATAGTCAAAATGTACAGCATGTACTCTTTGTTTCTTTTCTTCTTTTTCTTCTTTTTTTGTTGTTATTTCAACTGATTGCTTGTTTCAGTGCTCATAGATCTGGGAGTCTGAAAAAGAATTGTCCTTTGATAGCTTTAGTGAGGTACTGCTTATGTAGCCTGACATACTGAAGATAGATGGAGTTTTCACATCTGTTTGGGGCTTCTGGAAATTTCTTCCTCTCCAGCAGCAACTGAGGCAATCAAAATGCTGGATCAGAGAAAAGAAAAAAGTATGTATGAATGTAATTTTCATAGACCCAAGATTCTATAGTTGCAAAAACCATGAACTGATTTCAGGGATGATAACAGTAATAGGAATGCTTTAGGTTTAAAGAATTGAAGTCTTTTCCATGCGTATATGGTCAGTTGATTTACAACAAAAGAGCCAAGAATATGCAATTGTGAAAAGGATAGTCTTTTTAATAAATGGTGCTGGGAAAACTGGACAGCCATATGCATAAGAATGAAAGTGGATCCCTATCTTACACCATACACAAAAATCAACTCAAAATGGATTAAAGACTTGAACATAAGACCTGAAACCAGGAAACTCAGGAAAAAAACATAAAGAGTAAGCTCCTTAATATCAGTCTTTGCAATGAGTTTTTTTTTGGTTTTGACACCAAAATGAAAGGCAAGAAAAGATAGAATATACAATTGGGACTACATCAAATTAATAAGCTTCTGTGCTACAAAGGAAACATCAACAAAATGAAAGGATGACTTATGGAATGGAAGAAAATATTTACAAATCATATCTCCAATAAGAGGTTAATATCCAAAATATGTAACAAACCCACACAACTCAATTAAAAAACAAACCCCAAACAATCGATTTAAAAATAAGGCAGGGTGGCCAGTCAGTTAAGGATATGACTCTTGATTTTGGCTCAGGTCGTGATTTCATGGTTCATGGGTTTGAGCCCCTCATCGGGCTCCACGCTGGCAGTGTGGAGTCTGCTTAAGATCCTCTTTCTCTCTGCCCCGCCCCCTATCACTAGCTCTCTATAAATAAATAAATAAATAAATAAATAATAGGCAGAGGACCTGAATAAACATTTTTCTACAGAAGACATACAAATGGCCAACATGTGTATGAAAGTATGTTCAAAATCACTAATCGTCAGGGAAATCCAAATCAAAACCACAATGAGATACCATGTTAAAATGGCTATCATTAAAAAACAAGAGATAACAAATGTTGGCAAGGATGTGGAGAAAGGGGAACACTTGTGCATTGTTGGTGGAAATGTAAATTGGTGCAACCATTATCAAAAACATTATGGAGTTTCCTCAAAAATTTAAAGATAGTGCTACCATATGATCCAGAAATTCTACTTCTGGATATTTATCCACAGGAAACAAAATCACTATTCAAAGAGATATCTACACCCTCATGTTTATTGCAGCATTTATAATAGTCAAGACATGGAAACAACCTAAGTGTTTATCAACAGATGAATGGATAAAGAAATGTGAGAAGTAGAAGAAGGGGAAAATGGTGGCAGAGTGGAAGAACCTAGGCTTGCCTCATCCCATGAATACAACCAGATAACTATCAAATCATCCTCAGTACCCCAGAAATTGATCTGAAGACTGGCAGAACAAACTTCACAACTAAAGGTAGAGAAGAGGCCATATCCAAGAAAGCAGAAAGTACAGAAATGTGGTTTGGGAGAGAAACAGAGTGTGGCTGCTGGTAGGGAGGGAGCTGTAGTCACAGACAAGGGTGGGAGACAGACTGACACACAGGGGAACACATAGGGAAAACAAATCCCCATAGCAATTGGCTTGGAAAGCTAGAGAGCTAGAGTGCCCAAATTTTGTGAGTTCTTGAAACAAGCAGGGCTCAAAGCCTAAAGTTTTAAAGGCAAATGCTTGGCTCTGGGAAAGCTCAGAGGACATAGGGGCTGCTCTTGGAGAGAAGGAAGGGCAAACAGTCTGTGGACATACAACATGGAAACAGCAGTCTAAAGAGTGCCTGGGGCACAGAGTGGGGAAATTATTTGCACATCTCAGAACATGTCCCAGAGAGGCAGCATTCAGGAAGAAACCCCTCCAGGAACAAATGAACCGGTAGGCACCATTTCCTTGCCCTGCACACCAGAATAAACACAGGGCCACATATGGAAACGAGTGCAGCGCTGACACTCGCTACCTAACTTGCTTACACCAAACCCTGCCCTTCCATGCTCTGGTGGAAACTTCCTTCCCAGTAATGCTTGCCTCAGTCTCAGGTGGTGGGCCACTTCCCCCAGAAGACTGGCCCAAACCCCTGCCAACACTATGCCTCCTGACCTAGGAGTTTTGCAAAGCGATGGTTCCAGTGGTGGCAGCAACAGGTCTCATTCCACAGCAGGCCAGAGAACCCCTAATTAAAATGCCACATTCAGGCCAGGGACCAAACACTTCCCACAACAGGCAAAGATAGCATCTGCAGTTGACTGGCCTGAAGGATAAAGCAGTCAGGGCACAACGCAAGAGTGCAGGCAACACACATTAGATATACTCCTGGAAGCCCTAGGCCCTGGGAAACAGGGAACACTACACTGCAGGACACTACAAGACCTCCTCTGCATAAAGACATTACCCTCAAGAAGAGGAGACAGAGCTGGCTTTCCTAACACAGAGAAACAGGCACAGAAACTAAGACAAAATGAGAAGACAGAGGAATTTGTTGCAAATGAAAGAAAAAGACAAGGCTGTTGGCAGGAGATCTAAGTGAAACAGAAGTAATATGCTTGATGGAGAATTTAAAACAAGGATCATAACGATACTCATTGGACTTGAGGAAAGAGGGGAGGACATCAGTAAGACCATTAATATAGAGAAAAGTAATAACATAGCAGAGATAAAGGGCTCAATAAATGAAATGAGAAACACACTTGATGGAATGAACAGCAATATGGAATAAGCAGAGGAATGAATTAATGATCTAGAAGACAGAGTAATGGAAAGCAATCAAACTGAACGAAGAGAGGAAAAAAGAATTATGTAAAATGAGAATAGACTTAGGGAACTCAGTGACTCTTTCAAATGTAATAATATTTATATTCTAGGAGTCCAAGAAGAAGAAGAAGGTGGCTAGCTGGCTAGCTAAGGGGGCAGAGAATATATATGAAGAAATAATAGGTGAAAAATTCCCTAATCTGGGAAATAAAACGATGTAAAATATGACACTATATATCTAAAATGTGGGGAGGAGAGGAGTAAAGAATGCGTTTAAACTTAAATGACCATCAACTTAATATGACTATTATATGCAGAAGATGTAATATGCAAATCTAATAGTAACCACAAAGCAAAACCACTAAATAAATGCACAAAGAATAAAGAGAAAGAAATCCAAATATATAACTAAAGAAAATGAGCAAACCATGAAAGAGAGAAACAAGAAAGTATCAGAGAAAATCTTCAGAAGCAACCACATGAAAAGTAATAAAATGGCAATAAATATATATCAATAATTACTTTGAAAGCAAATGGATTGGGGCACCTGGGTGGCTCAGTTGGTTAGGCATCTGACTTCGGCTCAGGTCATGATCTCAGAGTCTGTGAGTTCGAGCCTTGCATCGGGCTCTGTGCTCACAGCTCAGAGCCTGGAGCCTGCATCGGATTCTGTGTCTCCCTCTCTCTGCTCCTACCCCGCTCATGCTCTGTCTCTCTCTCTCCTTCAAAAATAAATAAAAAACATTAAAAAAATTTAAAAAAAAAGAAAATCATTAAAAAAAAAAAGGAAAGCAAATGGATTAAATGCTCCAATTAAAAGTGACAGAATAGATAAAAACAAGAGCCATCTATATGCTGCCTATAAGAGACTCATTCTAGGCCTAAAGACACCTGCAGATTAAAAGTGAGGGGGTGGAATACACAAAAATAAATTCAGAATACATTAAAGACCTAAAAATCCTAGAAGAGAGCACAGGCAGTAACTTCTTTGACATCAGCCATAGCAACTTCTTTCTAGATATGTTTCCTGAGGCAAGGGTAGCAAAAGCAAAAATAAACTATGGGAAGGGACTACTTCAAAACAAAAAGCTTCTAAAAAAAAAAAAGCTGCTGTACAGTGAAGGAAATAATCAACAATACTAAAAGGCGGCCTACAGAATGGTAGAAGATATTTGTAAACAATATATCCAATAAAGGGTTAGTATCAAAAATATATAAAGAACTTATAAAACTCAATACCCCAAAAATGAATAATCCCATTAAAAATGGGC
The DNA here is from genome assembly GCF_018350195.1 of Panthera tigris. NCBI lineage: Eukaryota > Metazoa > Chordata > Mammalia > Carnivora > Felidae > Panthera > Panthera tigris. The sequence goes on along the minus strand of NC_056663.1, from coordinate 58,389,379 downwards.
AGGAGATATGAATAGATTTTCTCCAAAGAAGACATACAGATGGCCACAGGCATATGAAAAGATGCTCATCATCACGTACCATAAGGGAAACTCAAATCTAAACTCAAATCAAAACTACAATGAGATATTACTTTACACCTGTCAGAATGGCTAAAATCAACAACACAAGAAATAACAGGTGTTGGCGAGAATGTGGAGAAAGGGGAACACTTGTGCACTGTTGGTGGGAATGCAGCCCCTGTGGAAAACAGTATGGAGTCTCCTCAAAAAGTTAAAAATAGAACTACCCTGTAATCCAGCAATCACACTGCTAGGTATTTACACAAGGAATAAAAAAACACAAGTTCAAACGGATACATGCACCCCTATGTTTATAGCACCATTATCTACAATAGCCAAATTATGGAAACAGCCCAAGTATCCATTAATTGATGAATAGGTAAAGAAGATGTGGTGTGTGTGTGTGTGTGTGTGTGTGTGTGTGTGTGTGTATAACTGGAATTTAAATAAAAACATAAAAGAAAGGAGGTAGAGAAACATTTATCATGCAAATGGATGTCAAAAGAAAGCCAGAGTAGCAATACTTATATTGGACCAAACAGACTTTAAAACAAAGACTAATAAGAGCAAAGAAGACTGTATAATAATAAAGGAGACAATCCTACAAGAAGATATAACAATTGTAAATATTTATGCACCCAACATAGAGGCACCCAAATTCATAAAATGGTTAATAACAAATATAAAGGAAGTAATCAATAATATAATAATAGTTATTATTATATGTGGGGATGTTAACACCCCACTTACATCAATGCACAGATCATCTAAACAGAAAATCAAAAGGAAAACATGGCTTTGAATGACACACTGGACCAGATGGACTTAACAGATATATTTGGAAGATTCCATCCTAAAACAGTGGAATACACATTCTTTTGAAGTGTACATGAACATTCTCCAGAATACATCATATATTATGCCACAGAACTAGCCTCAACAAATTCAAGAAGATCAAAGTAATATCATTCATCTTTTCTGACCACAATGCTATGAATGTAGAAGTCAACCACAAGAAAAAATCCAGAAAGACCACAAATACATGGAAGTTAAATAACATGCTACTAAACAATGAATGGACCAGCCAGGAAATGAAAGAAGAAATAAAAAAGTACATGGAAATAAATGAAAGTAAAACCAGGTCAGTCAGGAAATAAAAGAAGAAATAAAAAAGTATATAGAAAGAAATGAAAATGAAAACACAACAGTTTGAAACCTTTTGGCCGTAGCAAAATCAATTCTAAGAGGGAAGTTTATAGCAATACAGATCTACCTCAAGAAACAAACAAAAACCTGAAACAACCTAACTTTACACCTAAAGGATGTAGAAAAAAAGAGCAACAAACAAAGCCTAAAACCAGTAGAAGGAAGGAAATAATAAAGATTAGAGCAGAAATAAATGATATAGAAACTAAAAAAAAAAAAAAAAACAAACAACAAAACAATAGAACAGATCAATGAACTAGGAGCTGGTTCTTCTAAAAAATCAATAACATTCATAAACCTCTAGCTAGACTTATCAGGAAAAAAAGAGAAAGGACCCAAATAAATAAAGTCACAACTAAGGAGAAGTAAAAACCAAGACCACAAAAATACAAACAATTATAAGAGAATATTATGAAAAGCTATATGCCAACAAATTGGACAACCTACAAAAATGGATAAATTCCTGGAAACATATAACATACCAATACTGAAACATGAGGAAATAGAAAATTTGAACAGACCGATAACCAGCAAAATAAAGAATCGGTAATCAAAAACTCCCAACAACAAAAAAAAAGGAATGGCTCCACAGGTGAATTCTACCACATATATATACACATGTATATGCACATGTACACACACACACACACACACACACACACACACACACATTTTTAAATGTATTTTTTTATTTTGAGAGAGAAAGAGAGAGAGAGAGTGCATGAGTGGGGCGTGGCAGAGAGAAGGGGAGAGAAAGAATCCTAAGCAGGCTCCATGCCATCAGCATTGGGCCTGACATGGGGATTGATCTCAAGAACTGTGAGATCATTACCTAAGCCAAAATCAAGAGTCAGACACTTAACCCACTGAGCCACCCAGGTGCTCCTCTAACCAAACATTTGAAGAAGAGTTAAAATTTATTCTTCTCAAACTATTTCAAAAACTAAAAGAGGAAGGAAAGCTTCCAAATTCATTTTTTGATGGCAGCATTACCCTGATACCAAAGCCAGATAAAGACACAACAACAAAAAAAGAGAACTACAGGCTAATACGTCTGTATTAGCTAATACTAATATTAGCTAATATTAGCTAAGGACAGGCTAATATCTCTGATGAACACAGATGCAAAAGTCCTCAATAAAATGCTAGCAAACTGAATCCAACAATACATTAAAAAAATAATTCACCATGATAAAGTGGGATTTATTCTTGGGTTGCAAGAGTGGTTCAATATTTGCAAATTAAGCAATGTGATACATCGCATTTATAAAGAAAGGATAAAAACCATATGATCATTTCAATAGACACAGAAAAAGCATCTGACAAAGTACAACATTCATTTATGATAAAACCCTCAACAAAATAGGTTTAGAGGGAACATACCTCAACATAATTAAGGCTATATATATGTATATGTATATATATATACGTATATATATATTTTTTTCATATATATATATATATATATATATATATGAAAAACCCATGGCTAACATCATCCTCAATGGGGAAAAACTGAGCCTTTTCCCTAAGGTTAGGAACAAGACAGGAATGTTCACTTTCACCACCTTTATTCAGCACAGTAGTAGAAGTCCTAGCCACAGCAATCAGACAACACAAAGACATAAAAGGAATCCAAATTGGTAGTAAAGAAACAAAACTTTAAGTATTTGCAGATGACATGGTACTATATATAGAAAATCTGAAAGACTCCACTAAAAAACTGCTAGAACTGATAAATGAATTCAGTAAAGTTGCAGGATACAAGATCAATGTATAGAAATCTGTTGTATTTTTATACACCAATAATGAAGCAGCAGAAAGAGAAATTAAGAAAACAATTCCATTTAGAATTGTAACCAGAATAGTAAGATACATGGGAATAAAGCTAACCAAAAAGGTGGAAGACTTGTACTCTGAAAACTGTAAAATACTGGTGACAGAAATTGACGATGACACAAAGAAATGGAAGGACATTCCATGCTCATGAACTGGAAGACAAATATGTTAAAATGTCTATACTACCCAAAGCAATCTACACAGTTAAGGCAAATCCCTATCAAAATACCAACAGTTTTCAAAGAACTACAACAAACAATCCTAACATGTGTATGGAACCACAAAAGACCCCAAATAGCCAAAGCGATCTTGAAAAAGCAAAGCAAAGCTAGAGGTATCAGAATTCTGGACTTGAATTTATATTACAGAGATGTAGTAATTAAAACAGTATGATACTGGCACAAAAATATACACACAGTTCAATGGAACAGAATAAAAAATCCAGAAATATACCCACGACTATATGGCCAATTAATCTCCAACAAAGGAGGCAAGAATATCCAATGGGAGGACAGTCTCTTCAACAAATGGTATTGGAGGATAAAAATCCTAGAAAAGAGCACAGGCAGTAACCTTTTTTTTAAGTTCATTTATTTATTTTGAAGGGCGCCTGGGTGGCTCAGTTGGTTTAAGTGTCTGACTTCGGCTCAGGTCATGATCTCATGGTGTGTGAGTTCGAGCCCTCGTCTGGCTCCGTGCTGACAGCTCAGAGCCTGGAGCCTGCTTCGGATTCTGTGTCTCCCTCTGTCTCTGCCCCTCCCCCGCTTGCACTCTGCCTCTTTCTGTCTCTCAAAACTGAATAAATTTTTTAAAAAAATATTTATTTATTTAGAGAGCATGAGCAGGGTAGGGGCAGAGGGAGAGGGGGAGAGAGAGAATCTCAAGCACTCTCTGCACTATCAGCATGGAGCCTGATGCAGAACTCAAACTCCCCTGAGCCAAAACCAAGAATCGGGTGTTTAACCGACTGAGCCACTCAGGTGCCCCAGGTAGTAACTTTTTTATATCAGCTGTCGCAACTTTTTTCTAGATAGGTTCCCTGAGGTAAGGGAAACAAAGCCAAAAATAAGCTATTGGAACTACATCAAAATAAAAAGCTTCTGTACAGTAAACAATCAACAATACTAAAAGGCAGCCTACAGAATGGGAGAAGATATCTGTAAACAACATATCTAATAAAGGGTTAGAATAAAAAAAATACATAAAAATCTTATAAAACTCAATACCTCCAAAATGAATAATCCAATTAAAAATAGGCAGAAGAGGGGCTCCTGGGTGGCTCAGTCTGGTTAAGCATCCAACTTCAGCTCAGGTCATGATCTTGTGGTTCACGGGTTCAAGCCCCACGTTGGGCTCTATGCTGACAGCTCAGAGCCTAGGGCCTGCTTTGGATTCTGTGTCTCCCTCTCTCTCTGCCCCTCCCCTCCTCATGCTCTGTCCCTCTCCCTCTCAAAAATAAATAAGCATTTAAAAAAATGGGCAGAAGACATAAATAGACATTTCTCTAAAGAAGACATATCGATGGCCAACAAGTATATGAAAAGATGATGATCATCACATACCATAAGGGAAATGCAAATCAAAATTACAATGAGGTATCACTTTACACCTGTCCGAATGGCTAAAATCAACAACACAAGAAACAACAGGTGTTGGAGAGAATGTGGAGAAAAAGGGACACTTGTGTACTGTTGGTGGGAATGCAAACTGGTGCAACCACTGTGGAAAAGTTTGGAGGCTCCTCAAAGTTTAAAAACAGAACTACCCTAGGACCCAACAATTGTACTACTGGGTATTTACCCAAAGAATACAAAAACACTAAATCAAAGGGATACATGCAACCCTATGTTTATAGCATCACTATTTACAATAGCCAAGATATTGAAGCAGAATAAGTGTCCACTGATTGATGAATGGATAAAGAAGAGGTAGTATGTATGTGTGTACACACACACACACACACACACACACACACACTGAATATAACTCAGCCATAAAAAGAATGAAATATTGCCATTTACAATGACATGGATGGAGCTAGAGAGTATAATCCTAAGTGAATAAGTCAGTACGAGCAAGACAAATACCGTATGATTTCACTCATATGTGGAATTTAAGAAACAAAACAAACAAGCAAAGGGGAAAATAGAGGGAGAGAGGCAAACCAAGAAACAAACTCTTAACTATAGAGAACAAACACGGTTATCAGAGGTGGGGTGGGGGGAGATGGGTGAAATAGGTGAAGGGGATTAAGGAGTGCACATGTTGTGATGAGTACTAGGTGATTAAAATAAAAATTTAAAAAGAGAGGGAGAGACAGAGGGAGATTTGACAGAGGAAGATTGGAGTGATGCACCATAAGCCAAGGATGCCAGTAGCCACCAGAGGCTGAAAGGCACAAGGAACAGATTCTCCCCTAGAATTTCCAGAAGAGGCTGGCCCTGCTTACACCTTGATTTTGACCCAGTGAAATTGACTTCAGACTTCAGGCTTCCAGAAGTGTGAAAGAATGGACACTGGCTTGTATGCATTTTTGAATATTTCTATACAAATTGTTATGTGAGTTCTACTTAGTAGAATTTCTACTGAGTTCATACTTAGGAGTAGAATTGCTTGGTCATGTGGTAAGTGTAGCAACTGCTAGACTGTTTTGTGGTTGATTTCAGACTTCTGGCCTCTAGAACTGTGAAAGATAAAATAAATTATTGGTGTTTTAAACACCAAAAAAAAATGATAAAGCTTTCGAAAGAAAGAAAGAAAGAAAGAAAGAAAGAAAGAAAGAAAGTGAGAAAGAAAGAAAGAAAGTGAGATGCAGAATATTATTTAGTCACAATAAAGAAGGAAATCCTGCCATTTGTGACAACATGGATGAACCTTGAGGGCATGATGCTAAGTGAGGATAAGTCTGACAGAGATACTTTTATTTGCGATCTATAAAAAACAACAACTGTAGAAACAGAACAGATTGTGTAGAAATCTGTAGAAACACGCAACAGATTGGTGAGTGCCAGAGGTGGGAGATATAAGGGTGAAGTTGGACAAAAGGCACAGACTTCTAGTTACAAGATAAATAAGTCCTGTAGATGTAATATACAGCATTGTGTCTACAGTTAGCAATACTTTAGTGTGTATTTGAAAGTGTGCATATAGTCAAGTAGTTGTGAAGGAGTGGTTTTTTTGTGCAGCAAAAGATAACCAGAACAATGCACTGCCTCTGTGACTGGGGGTACAGACAGACCCGGCAACTTTGTAGCCCTACAATCACCTGTGCCAGCACAAGCATTATGACAAAACCTTTGCCATTGCTGGCCCTGGAGGAAGAAAGGATGCTTCCACAGGCCACTACCTTCCTATCGGACCTCTAAATATGGTGTGTCTTATTTGTGGAGCCATGTCCTAGCTGCAAAGGAAGCTGGTAGAGTATTTGGCATTTCAGCCTCTAGAGTGAGAGCTACCCTCTGTCTCATGAGGAGGTGGATTCTTCAAACACAAGAAGGGGTGTAGATACTGAGGTGCCTAAAAGAGTGGCAAATGACCACCATGACATGCACGGCAAAGCCAGAGTGGAAATAGGCAGAATGAGCTGCTTTCTGCCAGACTCTGCTGACAGCACAGGCTCTGGGCCGCAGAAGGCTGGTACAAAGGAATAGGCCTCTGAGAGGAGGTGCTGTGCTCTACTGGAGGCAAGACTTTAGGGTCATTACACTATATCGCTTCATTTTAGTCCTTGGACTTGAAGTTGGCACTGAATGTCCTCATCTTGCCAGACTCCCTAGATCATATCATTACTGTGATCAAAGTCCTCCAGTGGTATCCCATCTCAAATTAAAGTCACAGATGTTAATTTTGCTGAAAAAAGGCCTGGGAGATTTTGCCTCTCCCTCCCTGTCTTACCTCTTGCCGCTCCCCATCACTAGCTCACACTGGATCCATGCTGTTCCTGGAGCACACTGAGTACTCTTCTCTCTAGGGATTTTGTACTCATTCTTCCCTCTGCCTAGAAATTCCTTGTTCAGATATCCACTTTGGCTTGTTCTCTCAATTTCCTCAGGGTTCTGCTCAAATATTACCCTATTATTGAGACCTTCACATAAAGACCACTATATATGGATGAGGGACCTGTCCCCACCTACCGCACTTCATTTTCTCTTTACCCTACATTATTTTTTGCCTTAGCAATAAATAAATAAATAAATAGTCTAAGAGCTGGGACTTTGCCTTGCTGCACTTCTAACACCCAGAATAGTGCCTAGCATGTACACTACTAGGCATTTGATAACACTTGTGAAATGAATGCTCATGGTCATCATGATTATCACCATTATTCTGTGGTATCATATTTTGATTTGGGTATATTGATATATAGTCTTCATACTGATGTATGAATAGAGGAGAATGGAGAACAGTAAGGCCAACAAATAGGCCAGGGTGTCCTTGATCACCTGGCTGTAGTAGCATTTGCATATGAACCATTGAGTTGATACAAAGCTGTCTATTAACTTGCTGGTAAGGATAAGTGGTGTCCAGTCAGTTGGATTTAGAGACTTAGGCATGAATTTTTCAAGGCTTTCGTATTGTCTCATGATGGCAAATGCACAGATCTATCAAATTGACATACTAAAAGTACCATGTGCATTGACATGAAGATACAAAGAGCTCAGCTGTGTTTGCAGTATTTATCTTACTCAAACCTTTGACATGTATCAGCCATCCCTAATCAAGTAAGAAAATTCTCAGAGGCACAACAAATGGAAATGAAAATTGGATTCATGGGTAAATACTTTCATGAATCTGAGATGGACGCGTTTAAACAAACCCAAGACAGTCTAATTCATCGGCATGCTTTTATCAAGTGAGTGTAAATGGAATGTCACAGGAGATAGGACCAGTAGTTCTTTGGGCTGCAGAACTTGTATTTCTATTCTAAACCACACCATAATGATCATTAGTCATTCATGATAGAAATCAATGATTCCACTTTTCTGACAGTGTTTGTTCACTGTTCCCAGGAACTGCCTTCTCTCTTCTCTCAAGAGGGCATTTAGAATTTGAAGCTCTTTCCCTTGGCTTGTTTATTGTGTACTGTTCATTTGCAGAGTGGCCGCAGTATCCCGTGCCAGTTTGGCAGCGTGAGGAGGGTTTGCTCTCACATTCTCCCAAGAATCAGCGCTAGCTCTCTGGTGACTTTGAATTCCGTTCCAAACGTTGGCCATGGCTGGAGAGGCCAAGAACTTTATTCCAATCAGTTCTAGTTTCTATGGCTACGAAAGTCCCCTGAAAGAGTGACAGAAAATAAGGGCAGATTGTTCTCAATTTCTGAATTCACTGATATGTTAAAAAAAAATCCACCCTCTGAATCCATTCTCAAGTTGATTATTCTCTTTCTCTTTCCCCTCCCTTGTCCTCTTTCTCTCTCTTTTCTGCTGTTAGGATTATGACAAATTCCACTGGTTGTCACCCACTACCATTCATCTGTCTGTCTTTCTTTTTGATAGAACCCTGATTTTGCTCACCCCTCTTCACCCCTCTTCATAGTTGTGGATTTCAGGGGGAGATTGGCCCTCTAGACAGGGTATGTATTATGGTTGCTATAAACCACAGCCTGATTTAGGGATGGGCATTTCACTCAGTCCTAGGTGATGAGATGTGAGAGGAAGTTTGCTGGGTGCACTTAATGAGGAAGATTTTCCTTCCTTAAAACAAAACAAATAAACTAACAGGAATCTGAAGAAATGGCCCTTTCTTATTTTCTGTTTCCAAACAGCAGGTACGAACAGACCATGTCTGCAGTTGCTTTTGCTATGTGGGTACTATGAGGGAACCCAGATGAAGGACTAAGGAGAAAATGGTACTGCTGAAGCCTGGAGAAATCTTAGTACTCAATTATGCTGATGATTTAATCAATCTGGGAAACTCTCCAGAGTTCTTGTAATTTGAGATTAAAAAAAAAAAATCCTAATGCTGGCGAAATCATTTGGAGTTGGGCTTTCTCCTATGGCAGCCAAAAGCGTCTTAACTGAGCCGTGTCACTTCTGGTTGTTTGCTCAACATGTCTTTATAATTCTCCTCTCTTCACTCTTTTGGGGACTAATGAACAACAATAAGACTTTCTAGTATTTAATAAATCAAGATATTAAACATGATAAGTTTGTATTTTCAACAGAAGACAGATTATTGTTTTATTCTTCGAGTGCTACAAAATTCAGTGTTCTTTTATTTTCAATATACAAAATGCCACTGCATATTCTCCTATCACAGCAGGCTCTTAAAGTCATACTATGTGAAGGAGTCCTGTTACCCGTGGGAGAGTCTGTGTTGGGTGAATAGAGGCCTCAGTTCTTGAGTTCCCCACAAAAGATTTATGTTCAAATAAAGGCAAGCAGAAGGAAGGTAGCAAGCACAAAGCAGTTTATTAAGGACGTACACTCTAAAGAAGGGAGAGCAGGCAGGCCTAGAGGTGGTAACTGCCCTGAGGCCACAGGGGTCTTTTCTTTTTGTGTGAGCAGGGTCTTGAGTCAGGGACAGGGATGGTCTCTAATGGAGGCTGCTTCCAGTCTTTTGGGGGACTCCTTCCACAGGTCAGGAGAGGGAGTTTTTGACTCTACAAGGTTTGTAGAGTTTCTCCCACGGGAGTGGGGGCTAAAACCACGATGCAAATGCATTATAATGAGTCTACAGGTTACCCAGGGGCAGAGGTGGAAGAGGAGAGCATATCCTCTGTACCTGGGGCTCTTGGTCTGTTAGCCCCAGAGTCTTGGAAGCCATAAGACCAGGATGTTGAGGGGTCTTGGAAGCCACAAAGTGAGGATGTTTTGTCTCCTGGCTTCTAATGTGTCACCTATTTATCACTGCCTTTGCCCCTGGCTCATGTCTAACTAACTGCCTACTCTTTTAGTCCAAGGACAAGAAGATAGTTAATAATTCCAAATGTACTGAGGGAAAACATTTCTGTCAAATTACATGTTTATATGCTTCTATATGTCAATTTTAAGGAGCTAAAAAGGATTTTTTTTAATCACATTAATAATTTTAATTGTTCCAAATGTTCTATTTTCTTAATGTTCTCCTCCCTATTTCTGCTAATGGCACTATAATTCTCTTAGTCATCCAGGCTTAAAACCTCCAATTTATTTTTGGCTCCTCCTACTCTCTTACTCCAGAAACAACTGTTGCCAAGCCCTCAATAATGCCATCTTAGAAATAAGATTACATCCCTTCCGTGTGCTCTACTTTCACTGCCACTAACCTAGTTCACCAAAAGCCTTCTGAACTGCTTTGCAGAAAGCCTCCATGTTCTCTCCCTTCTTCTTTCTAAAGCAGAGATCTGTCATGCGTACTCTGTCCTTAGTGTGTCTAGATTGCCCCAGGAAAAAGCCTGAGCACTATATGCTGGCATTCACGGTCCGAAGAGCTGACTCCAACTGACCTCTCCACCTTCCTCCTCACCACTGTCCTCTTAAGATTCCATGTGCTAGACCAAGAGAAGGTCCTTTATTGCCCTTTATTGCTTTGACCCCTCATCTCACATTGAGTTTCTTATCTTCATCTGTTCAAATCCTAACTACCCTTCAGAGAATCTGAAATCACCTTTTTCTGTACAAAGATCCCCTGATTTCTCCCAGTCAAAACTGTTATGCTCATCATCCCCTGGATTTTACTGGGATTTCATCTCTCTGTTAATGAAGGCATTTATTACCTTTAACCATCTATCATAGTTATTTACTACATATATTACGTGCTTTCTAAAAAGATGAAGTTCTTGAGGATGGAACTGGATCTTGTTCATTTTTGTGTTCATCTTGGAGCCTAGTATTGCCTTGATTGTAACAAATATCCAGTAAATAGTACTGAATTACTAAATAGTAACTGGCTTTCTGTTCAATCTTGGTTCTTAATCACCATCTGATCAATTAAAATGTAATGAAATTTTAGAAAAAAGGGAAATTGCTTGGTTTAGTCAGTTGGTCATGAATCACATGAAGGAGAATTCTTTTAAATGCTTTTAATGTTTATTTATTTTTGAGAGAGAGAAAGAAAGAGAGAGAGAGTGAGGGAGGGGCAGAGAGAAGGAGACACAGAATCTGAAACAGGCCCCAGGCTCCCAGCTGTCAGCACAGAGCCTGACATGGGACTCGAACCCACGGACCATGAGATCATGACCTGAGCTGAAGCCAGACACTCAGCCTACTGAGCCACCCAGGTGCCCCTGACATGAGGGAGAATTCTTTAAGAGGTAATAAATTCAGAATTATATTAACTACAACCAACATAGATAACTTAGTTTTCCATTTCAGAGATATTCTTAATCTGGAAGACAGTTTGAATAACACATAGGCTTCAGCATTAGTCTCCAAATTTATAAGTACTTTTTGGTCTTTCATCTGAAGATTATTTTTTGAATTTTACAAAAGAATGGTTTTGTTTTACTGGAAAACGCCACTTTTCAAGGAGTCAAGAGCCTCATGCATCAATATCAGTATGAAGGATACTTTTATTTAAAAAATACCTAGTTCTTCCCTAGGCAGACTTTTCTGCTTATCAAGGTTAGTGTGCTGCAATTCACTGGTAGGTATCATGATGAGATGCATAATTACCTAGTCAACAATGAACACAAGGGGGTTCTATTGAATTTCTGGAATCTAATCTGCTGGTCTGCAGAAAAACGATTCAATGCATACCCATACATGGGGGGGGGGAGGGGTTCTGAGAAATACTTAGGATTATTCTCCACACATTCTCACCCTTAATGTTTTTCTGCGCTTTAGCTTAAATTTAATACACAGTGTAAAATAGAAGTAGATCTAGAGGCTATTAGATCAGAAAAACTATGGTAAATGCACCCTATTCATTTTCATGAATGCATTGCTTATTGGGTAAGAAGATAATGTAACCCAATGCCAGTAGAAATTGTTCTGACTCAGTTTAAGGACAGATTATAAAGTAAGCACTTGATAATTGGTGAAATTAAATTCCTGAGTATTTAGTAAGAACAATTAAGATTTTATTTGTATAATAGTCTCATAAAAGTACAAACCAACTGGGCCTAACTTCAATCCATAGCTGGATCTAATGGTTCCTTTATCAAATGGTGATAAAGAGGTCAAGTGGAGCTCAGAGAAACACAGCAAATAAGTAGAGAGAAGTGATTTACAAAGAGGGTTCAAAAGGATTTCTACTGTGTCATTAAATAATACCTAGGGTCCAGCCTCTCGTGACTCTGCAAATGCTAGAAAAGAGGATTTACAGTGAGACTGGGCAGACTGATGTTACATAAGAAGGCAATAGCTGAGCCACCCTGCCAGATTCCAGGTCAGTGGAGCACTCTGGGATCCTGGAACTTTCTCAGATTCACACAGCAGTGATTATAGATCTAGGCCATTCAGGGGAGCGTGAAGAATGGCTGCAAATGGACTCTAGCAGAAATGTTTGGAATCTGGCCCTGAATTCAGCCTTCAGTACTGCCTCTAGAATGTTATTAAACTTCAGGATGGAGGGTAGTATTAGCACCAAGACGAAGAACTGGATGATTTGCTTATGAGTGTGTTTCTATCTGGATGGGATGTCATGGAAGATGTGACAGGGGATAGGTAGATTTTCATGGTGGCATTTATCAGTCCCACTACTGCAAGATCACATGTGTGTTGTACTGTGATGTGGTTCTGGCATTATAAGACCTATCCTTTTGATTATCTATGGTTACTGTTTCTGAAAATGACCAGAATGGCTCAGATCCCTGTTGGCACTGTTTTGTCTTCCTTGCTTGCCTCTGGTCGCCAATAGGGTGCTGGGTTGTATGTACATGTGTGTGTGTACACATGAACACAGGTGCAGGTATGATGGGGAAGTGGGGTACACAGGTACATAAGCAGTTTATCACATAGGGAAGCGGTTCAAGGCCTAATAACTCAAGGCCCCTTAGACAAGTTTGCTGAGTGTCCCAGAGAACAAGGATGAACAATGATGATAATGTTCTGAAGCTGGTAACAATGTTCATGGTGTGGGTCAGTGGAGGGTAGGCTCAAGAAGGAGAGAATGAGAATCAGTTTGTAAGGTCCAGGGATGAGGACACTAAGGAGGAAGTCAGGCCGGTAGAGATAAATGAAGCCTAATCAAATAGGAAGTTTGGAAAGAGAGGTGGAATTAAGGAAATATGCAGGCTTATCTTTCAAAGGCCTTTGTAAAATATGGAGGAAAAGTTAACTCATAGCAATGAAAGCAATTAATGTTTGGACATTTTTGTGTCTTAGTGGATACACACGATGACCAAGAATGGGTGGAGGGGCCAGAGATAATTAAGGCGTAAATATGAGTAAATGCTAGTATCTCTCGGATATTCAGTAGTTGCCTGCGTAAATTTGAGCACCACCCGGCCTGTGAAGCAGCTGGCTAACTTCAAATAGGAGGAAAACAAAAGTGTCCGTTGCCCACTGGGGCTGAGGCCAGAGCTGGGTAACTGGTCCAACTTGCCACGTAAGAAGACCGAGATGAAGGGGCATGCAAAGCTAAGGGGAGACTGGGTTTCTCTGAGGAAAGAGGAGGTAGGGGAAGAAGTGGTGACTGAGAAGATGAAGCAGCAGCAAGCTGCAGGAGGCCTCTATCTCCCCATGAATGGTGTGAGTGAACCGTGGCCCTTCACAAGCATAGGCACTGGCTGTGTAAGGAGAAATGCGCACGAGCAGCAGCAGAATGTGCAGGCTCACTATTTTGCAGTCAGTATATGTATAAGCTGGTGTGGTGTGCCGATTATGTTTATAACCTCCGCCCTCTCAATCTTGAAATAATTCCCTCACTTAATGAGTCCCATTTTCCTGCGTCTACAATGAGGCCAATGTGCGGTGTCACCCTGTTTGTGCCTTGAGAGCAAATCAGGGAAGATAAGGACCTGATCATGTAGGAAAGGAAAATTGAAACTCAGCAGCTGTTTGGGGTTACATTTCCATCAGAGCTAGTCTGCCTTGGTGAAGATTTACTGAGGGGGTAGCGCAAGCTCCAGGAACTGGATTCTCTAATCCTATTTTTCACTAGAGTTTTGGTTTGTTTCTTTTGAGGTGAAAGAAACCTAGAACAAAACCAATGCGATCTGAACGGTTAATGTATTAACCTATAACAGGGATGCATTGACTGTCCCCACCAATAACTTCACTGCAGAAAAGGCATGGTTTTATTCTGTTCCATCTTTCAGTGACTGTCAAGTTCTTGTGGAGAACATGACATGTAACGACATAGAAGTAATTTCAATGTCACAATTCATTTCTCTTGAACTCACTGCAGGTTTTAATTGTGGAAAATGGTCTCACCACGACACCAGTAGAGTGGACAAAAGACTTTTAAATAACTCTTTTAAATATGAGGTTAAAGCGTGAGAGAGAAGAAAATGGGAAGACATTTAAAGTTATATTCTATTCATGAGAAAAGAAATCTACCCAGAAAAACCATCCTGAGAACAGGGGAGTCTGTACAAGTAGGTTGTAGGTTCAAAGAGATTCTTCAAAATGCACTTTTTGCCCTTCATGAGGCCCTATAAATGAAGATAGTTATTCCAATCCCAATAAATCCTAATTAGCTAGAAGACATATTAGTTTTTACTTAATTAACGTTTACTAAACGTCAGTAATCCTTAAGGTTCTATAGGAAGCACTGTGGCAATATGGGTGCGAGTCCTGTTTGTACAGAATTCACAGTCTAGTAGCTAAAGATTTTAGTATAGTCTTGGGAAAATTACTTCACTTTTTTTGTTTTTTAGAACATGGTATCATCTGTTAGGCTAACCTGCCTGTAAGATGGAGGAAGAGTATGTATTGTTATGGAGGGGAAACCAATGAAAAGTCATAAGGGTTTACCCTGCTTTATCTAACTATTTTAATAATAATATAAAAAGAAAAGACAGGAAATGTTACATCCCACTGTTTTTTAAGGACTAGAAACAATTTTGTTAAGACTGTGAAATACAGCATGTGCAGAGAAAAAGAGCAAAACTTACAACAGAATAAAATTGAGCATTATAGTCAGAGTATGGCATGTAGATTTTGTATTTAATCCTGAGGTTTGAGTGGAAAATACAGAATAGTAATGTTACTGCTATGGCAATTGTAAAGAACATTTTTGAACTTTGATTGAAATAAAGCATCCTAATTAATACATCATGCTCAAAATAAACAAGTATTTGAAAGATGCTTTAATGTTGCTACTCAACTGAAAGCCTGCCCTCCACTACCACTGGGGATAATTTTTTAGAAATGATTTAATAAGTTGATTTTTAAAATAGGACGCTGCTGGGATACCTGGGTGGCTCAGTTGGTTAAATGTCCAAGTTCAGCTCAGGTCATGATCTCAGATCATGATCTCACGGTTTGTGGGTTTGAGCCCCACATCAGGCTCCGTGCTGACAGCTCAGAGCCTGGAGCCTGCTCAGATTCTGTGTCTTCCTCTCTCTCTGCCCCTCCCTAGCTCATGTTCTGTTTCTCAAAAATAAGTAAACATTAAAAAATTTTTCTTTTAAAACAGGAAACTGATGATTAGCTTAGAACTCAATGCTTTAAGCACTGAGGTTCATGTCATTGAGGAGACAACAAGGATTAAAACCGAAGGGATTTTTTTTTTTGACTAGAAATTAGATGAATATAATTTTCTATGATTTTAATGACTGATTTGTGTAAGCTAATGCATACACTATTTTCCATATTTTAAAAATTCACTGATGATCTGGGCATGGCTAATCTTGGGTAACAGTGTGAAATAAATTCTTTCTTTTCTTTTTTTTTTTATTTTTTTTTATTTTAGTTTTCTCATATTTCCCTTATGCAACTCCTCTTATGCTTCTAAGATGTCAGCATGCAGCTTTTTGGCTTCTCTGGCCCTCCATCCAGGGAGGATGCCCTTCTGGAAGTCTCCTTGGAGACAACATCATTCTTTTCTTCTACCCTTTCAACACTCCTTGCCCCTTCGGTGCTCAGATTTCATCTGGTTGTTGGGTAGAGTCATAGGATTAAACCAATTCCTACTCTGTATTCACGATGCCTGACAGAGGCTAAAGGTGATTACTAGGGTCTAGGGTATTTGTGTAATAAGAGAAAAATGGTACTCTGAAGGAATGAATTTTTCATGATGCCATTTCAGCGGCTTTGAGTGAGGACCTTTCAAGACTCAAGTGACCCTGCTCCGGAGTCTGTCTCCTGCACATTCCCTTGAGTTGGGTGGGCAGAGGATCTTCTCCCTCAACAGTATGGCCCATGGTCTTAATCTCAATATTTGAGATGTCACTGGCATTATTAGGGTTTTACTATGGCCCTTGATGCTTAATATAACATCAGAATCAATATTATGGCCTAGGTGCTTGGCATTTAAATTCTAAGTCCTGTCCTGTCCAAGAGGGAAGGATACAAGGCTGACAAGATTGCCAGTATCACAGAGGTTGTTTGAATCTTTACTCTTGATTTTCCTTCTACCTCCCTTAGTTTGGGGATTTCTTGGGAGGTGGTGAGTACCAGACATTTTAGATACTGGAGGGACTACTTTTTCTTCCCTTGAGACTTGTTTTAAAGTTTATTTATTTATTTTGAGAGAGAGACAGCACAAACAGGGAAGGCGCAGAGAGAGAGGGAAAGAGAGAGAAGCCCAAGCAGGCTCTGTGCTGCCAACACAGAGCCCATCGTGGGGCTCAATCCCCTGAAACGGTGAGATCATGACCTGAATCAAAACCAAGAGTCAGATGCTCAACTGAGCCACCCAGGCACCGCTTCCCTTGAGATTTTAAGGACATGGAAAAACCATGCCCTTGTTCTATGTTCAGTGTCTCTGGGTTGCAAGAATAGTTTAGGGTGCCAGTGGGATGTTCAAGAGCTCCCCCACAAAGATACTGTGACCTATTGGTACTTCAGATCCTGTACTTCTCAAGTGTTTTCTAGAATTTCAAATATATGGCTGTGCTCTTCCTTCATGTTTCAGAAGCCATCTCTCTGTCTTCATTGTGTCCTTTCAAGAGGGACAGGAAATCAGATAGGAAGTAACTGACAGATTTGAACATAGTTCTATGGAAAAAACACACTTATTAGAATTAGTTCCAGACACGTTTCAGTTATCTAATTGAGTTTACGGATTAAAAAAAAAATGTGTTCTGGGGCGGGACAGGAGCAGATGTGGTTGTAAGAAAGCCACGTGAGTGATCCTTGTGGTAACGGCATTGCTCTGTATCTTGGCTGTGGTGGTAGATACACAAAATACATACATGCAAATGAGTACATGTAAACCTGGGGAAATCTGATGAAGATCAATGTTGCTACCCTTATTGTGACAGTGTGCTATACAGTTTTGTGAAATGTGACCATTGAGGGGAACTGGGTAAAGGGTACCTGGGATCTCTCCGTATTGTTTCATACAACTGTAAGTGAATCTACAATTTTATATCAAAATAAAGTCTAAGTAAAATGTGTTTCATGTTCTAGACTCAGAGTATTTTGAAAGATAAAATCCATACATGCAACATAAAAGCACACACACATGTTCACAAAGAATAGTCAAGGTTCAGTCGCCCCCACGCCCCCACTCAGTGGATACAGACAGTTTTGCTACCAATTGGAGACAGTTTTGTGTTTAGGCAAAGGACTGAATCTAAATTTGATGTCATAAGGCATAGCCATTCTCTTTAGATCTCATATAAAGAGGACAAGTGTGACTATATTATGATTTTCCTATCCTGGTGAATGTAAATGTTTAATAAAGAAGGAAAATAATCTGAAGGTTCATAATTCTATATTTGCATTGATTTTTATATTGAAGTGTTGAAAAAAATCTTATAAGGAAAATGTTTAAAAAGGCAGTCCAAATCCATATGTAAGGACTTGGAAGAAACGAGTTGCATGTTTTAGGTATTCTTACATTGTTTTACACTATTCATCCTTTCCTGGTCCACTTGGGCTGCTGTGACAAAAATACCATAGACTGATTGGCTTAAACAACAAAGATTTAGTTCTTTTTTTTTAAATTTATTTTTTATTTTTTAAATTTCTATTGAGAACAGAGAGAGGCTGGAGAAGGAGTAGAGTGAGGGAGACAGAGGATCTGAAGCAGGATCTGCATTGACAGCAGAGACCCTGATGTGGCGCTTGAACTCACGAGCCCTGAGATCATAACCTGAGCCACCCAGTCACCCCTAAAGAGTTAGTTCTTAATGTTCTGGGGGCTGGAAGTCCAAGATTAAGGGAGGGGAAGATCAGTGTCTGGTGGGAGTCTGCATTCTGGTTCTTAGACAGCTGTCCTCTTGCTGTGTCCTTACATGGCAGAAGGGATGAGGGAGTTCTGTGGAGTTTTGTTTTTTTTTTTTTTTTTTTTTTTTTTTTTTTTAGAGCACAAGTGGGGACGGGGCAGAGAGAGAGGGACAGATGATCTGAAGTGGGCTCTGTGCTGACACCAGCAAGCCTGATGGTGGGGCTTGAACTCACAAACCGTGAGATCATGACCCGAGCCAAAGTCAGACACTCAAATGACTAAGCTGCCCAGGTGCTCCTATGGGGTCTTTTTTATAAGGGCACCAATGCCATTCATAAGAGTGTCATGCTTCATGACCTAATCCCCTACCAAAGGCCCCACCTCCAAAAACCATCACATTGGGGATTAGGATTTCAACATAGGAATTTTGGATGGACACAAATATTCAGTCTATTGGAAGCATAGCATATTAATGTTTTATTCTTGTGTTATAAACAGAATGTCTTCCACTTTTTTGCTCCAGATTAAGAAAAGCATTTATAGATCATCCAGCTTTCTGCTTTTTTAATCACACTATAAATCTCTCATTGACTCCAAATGATTGGGAGTAAACTGTCTGATTAATAAAGTAGTCTCATTATCCAGAGTTAGTGAGCTTGTATGAAACATAGCAATTTCCAATTTCAAAGGACTCACAGACAGTAAAGTGTATTTAACTCAGTCATCTACAACTCATTGTGGAATGAATAGTTAACATGATACAAGAATAATACATATATATTTTTAATTTGGGGTTAAACTTTTTTTTTCAAGATCTGGCAGGGTTTCAGAAGTATCATCAATCACAGTAATTATTGTGATGACCAAAAAATTAGGAACATTATAATCTGCACATTAAAAAAATTAATGATCACAGATGCTCCACATCAGCTGTCATTTTTCATATTTCCTACAAATAGAATGTATTTAAATCCTCTGCAATTTTTGAAGGTGTTAACACTTTCAAATCTCTTCTTCAGATGAAGACATTTCTATAAATACGATGCCAAGTCATAATTTGTGTAATGTTTCAGTTTTAAAATAATTTCCAACATAACCGGCATTGAAATTTACTTCTTTTATGTTAAACTGATAAGTGTCTACTTCATGGTAGATGCTTTTTTTCATGGACTCTATTTGTTCTGAAATACAGCATTTTACTTCAAGCATAGTAACTTTGTCCTCTGGCAGAACAGCTGAGGTAATGCTAACAGGGAGGAGCGTGGGAAACATCACCCAACAATAGGGACCCTCTGTAGAGCTAGGACAGAGAGTCCTACCTCTTTGTCCGGACACACTTGTCATTTTTGCCTTTGGTGTAAAAACCTTGATGGTTAGAATTAGGAATCTTCTTGGGGCACGTGGGTGGCTCAGTTGGTTAAGTGTTCAACTCTTGGTTTCGGCTCAGGTCATGATCTCACAGTTCCATGGGTTCGAGACTGGCATCAGGCTCTGTGCTGTTAGCAACAAGCTGTTAGCTTGGGATTCTCTCTCTCTTTTCTCTCTCTCTGCCCCTCCCCCACTCTCGCGGTCTCTGTGTCTCTCAAATAAACTTAAAAATAAATAAATAAAATCCTAGTTAAAAAAAAAAAAAGGACTTTTCTTAAAGCTTTGGGGAATTTTGTTCACCTTGCCATATGCCTAGGTGGAAGAAGCGTGTGACATCAGTAGACATAATAATCAATCAGACCTAAAACCAGAGGTGCCAATCGCTTCAGGGGTCTCTATTAACACATCAGCTTCATAGGAATCATGGAGAACTTCAGGAAGTAGATGTTATAGAGCATCTGCATTGAACAAAAAGTCCTCTAATTTTGCTAGAGTGATTTTTTTTTTTTGCATAATTTACTGGGACTCCTATTCCATAATGAATCTTAAAACATGAATAATTGTCAGAAAACCCACCCCACTGGTAGAGATTTGTTTTTTGAAAATAACGTATATATACACTTCTTTCAGTTCTAATAGTCTTTCAAAAGTATACTAATATAATGAGGCAATTCATCTGCTGGTTGATTTGCTTTTTTCTCGCTGCCGAACCACCCTTTATTTAGTGAGCTGTAGCCTTAGGACATCTCAGGGGCTGGGAAGGCTAGCACCTGATTCACCTGAAATCTGCCTCTAACACCCCCCCACTGGCAGAAACCATTCACTCAAAAGGGTGTGTGCCACATGGCATGTTAATTAGCCATATCAGGAGCATCCCGCATTTTTGCAATCCTTTTATATGAATACATTTACAATTTTAGTTTTGTGTTGACACTAAAAAGACAATTTTATTGTGGCAGGACTAACTCACACTTTTGGCTTCAGGGAGCTCAAGGACCAGTGTGGTAGCACTTTTAAAATTCTTGCCTCAGTGCTTAAGACCCAGCCACAATGGAATATGCTGCTACATGAGGAACGAGCTCCCCGTTTGTCAGAGATTTTCAAGCAGAGCTGAACTACTACATGTAGGCACATTGTAGAAGATACGTAAATTAGATAACTTCACATTGATTTTCCAACTCTGTGACTGTAGGCTTCTTTGAAAATCATGCAGATTAATATTAATCCGTATACAGCTCTTTTGATTAAGGCCCATGCAGAACATGGCATTCCAAAACCTGCAAAAAAAAAATTTAGCAACTATTTGTTCTGGGTCTGAAAATAGGCATCAGTCAAAATTACCTGGTTAGCATGAAACTTTCCTATTTTCTCTTTCATAATGATATGATTGTTAATTTTTCCATTAATGCCAGCATAATACTCAGTCTGGTTTTTTGTTTTTTGTTTTGCTTGGGAGAACCTGTGGATGTTAAGTTACATGTATAATTTATTGGAAAACTCAGTTATTATGTCTCTTTAGTCTGCAGTAAATTAGTTTCTGCCCTTTTTGTCTTGCTTTCCTATCTGGTAGTCCCATCTGGTTTTGCTTACGTGTCCCATATCTCATCTGAGAGGGATTCAGTTTTTGAAGCTGATTGTCAAAGGGACCTACTTAGCATTTTTTGAATTTGGCCTGGATTTGGTATTGTCTACGCAGATCTATTACTTATACCTTCTGTGGAATGTTCTGGGTATGTGAGTTTCCTGGTTTTTTTTGGATTCTCCAGAGTATGCTTTATATTACATGTTAAAAATCATTTCCTGAAACAGATAAAAATACATTGCTATAAAGTTTGTTAGGATGGAGTTAAGGTTTCTGAATTTGGATAAAGTTTGTAGTTAAAAAAAAATTATTTGCGGGGCACCTGGGTGGCTCAGTCGGTTAAGCGTCAGACTTCAGCTCAGGTCACGATCTCGCGGTCCGTGAGTTCGAGCCCCGCGTCGGGCTCTGGGCTGATGGCTCAGAGCCTGGAGCCTGCTTCCGATTCTGTGTCTCCCTCTCTCTCTGCCCCTCCCCCGTTCATGCTCTGTCTCTCTCTGTCTCAAGAATGAATAGACGTTAAAAAAAAAAAATTATTTGATTTTTCCTTTTCTCCCAAGATACGTCATGGATGCAAAAGTTAGGGAAAAGAATTGGTTGGGAATGCAAGCTGGTGCAGCCACTCTGGAAAACAGTATGGACAGTTCTTCAAAAAACTAAAAATAGAACTACCCTATGACCCAGCAATTGCACTACTAGGCATTTATCCAAGGGATAGAGGTGTGCTGTTTCTTAGGGACACATGTACCCCCATGTTTATAGCAGCACTATCAACAGTAGCCAAAGTATGGAAAGAGCCCAAATGTCCATCAATGGATGAATGTATATAGAAGATGTGGTGTATATATATAATAGAGTATTACTCAGCAATCAAAAAGAATGAAACCTTGCAATTTGCAACTACATGGATGGAACTGGAGGGTATTATGCTAAGTGAAATTAGAGAAAGATAAAAATCATATGACTTGACTCATATGAGGACTTTAAGAGACAAAACAGATGAACCTAAGGGAAGGGAAACAAAAATAATATAAAAACAGGGAGGGGGACAAAAACAGAAGAGACTCATAAATATGGAGAACAAACTGAGGGTTACTAGAGGGGTTGTGGGAGGGGGGATGGGCTAAATGGGTAAGGGGCACTAAGGAATCTACTCCTGAAATCATTATTGCGCTATATGCTAACTAATTTGGATGTAAATTAAAAAAAATAAAACAAGTTAAAATAAAAAGAAAGAAAAAAAAAGAGTGAGTGACGGATTTCCTATCATTGGAAAGAATAAATCACATGCCACCATCACATGCCCTTCAGGTGGGACATGACACAAAATCCACACTCCTGCGCAAACCCTTTATTAAAGCAATGATCAAAACACAGGATGGAGCACATGGTGTTTTGTTTTGCTACTATAACATCAACTTAAATGTCATCTGTTTATATCTTTAAATTATTTTTAAAAAGTGAACATTTATAGTTCACAAATCCACCAGTTGGACATTTCTGCCCAAAGTTTTTCATCTTATTTTCCAATTTTAACAAAGGACATCCAGAACTAGAGATATAGCAAGCCAAACATAAGTGCAAGCAAACATCTTCTTTGACCCTAACTCACTGTAAGCAGCTCTATGGTGTCTGACAGATACATTTGAAGGCTTTTATTACTGGTTAAATAAAATCAATTTATGCCAGAATATTCTTAGAACTATTTGTTTTCTATTTTTACATTCTCTGAGAGCTTCAATTTTGATTGTGGTATTCTAAATATTAGTCCCTTTCAAAATGATATCTCTAAACTATCTCAAAGATCATTACCACCCTCATATGATATTTTCTTGTATAACAGACACGCACTCAGTCCTTTGGAAAACATATTAAACAATTGTTTTGATATCCAATCCCCCACCATTGATTTGTTTAATCCAGACCTGATTAATCACCGTAGAAACCCTAAAAAAGTCATTAGGAAAATGAATTTTGTTATCTACTGAGGGATTTTTAAATGAATAGGTGAATGTAAAAATGGTTAGTGTCTTGAAGATGTCAGGTGCTCAAAAGATGTGTGTGAACATACAATGAGATCTGGTAGGTTTAAAGAGTACCAGTAAATTAGCTTAAAAAGCAAGAGTAGAAACAGGGATTATAATCTTAACGGAATGCCAAAAGGATCTGTGAAATAGGTACAGAACAGTAGCTGAACTGTGCCGAATATAAAATACAGTATCTGAAAGATAAGTTAAATGCTCCATTTTCTTACCAAATGAAACACTGACAGGAAATCCCCTGTTAACAGAACCTCAGGGGCTGCCATTTAAGAGTTAGCACTGATAACAACACTGGATTTCAATCTACGAATAAAAGGTGGCTGATTTGCCTCTCCCAAACTGTTTCTCCAATGGCTGGGATGGGTGTTTTTGCAGGTAAGCAGATCTGTGTTGGCTGCACTACACTGAGAGAGTGCTTGTTCAAAACATGCAAACATTCTTTGTGCCTTACATTTACTTCGTGTGCTAAAGAGCTGAGCAGACCCTAGATCACCAATAAATAACAATCGAAGCATTAGACTTAAAACATGTCAGCAGTCCACTAAATAATTTACATAGCCAGAGTTCAATTCAGTCTTTTCATCAAATTGCTTTCTTATCTCACATTTGCCCTTCAAAGGCAAGCTTGAACAACACAGACTTCTACAGTTAAAAATGAAACAAACAATAAAAAAGATAAAGATAGGAAGGAGATTCCAGAATCCATTGTGTGGGATGTCAAGACCTTTTAGCCTTAGTTTTGAAAAAAGGAGTGCTCATAAACATCTGAGACAACTCATTCTGGATGTAATGGCACAATAATGCTTGGGATGGGTGAGAACATTCAGCTATTTTTAGAGCAATTTCTATACGTTATACATCACATTTGGTTCCTAGAGATTTTAGTCAAGTATTAGTATTTCTTTTTGCTGAGTATGATATACAAAAAGATGAGAACAGTAGATGTGCCCTAAAGATATGAAAATATAATATATAAAACAAAACCATTATAAATTACATAGATTTTCAGTATAAAATTGTGTTTTTTTCCATTTAGAATAAATACCATCCAAGTTTACAGATCATCTAAGTGAATTAAATATGCACACGTATCTGAATCATTTTCAGAATTTCAAGGAAAGAAGTTGCTAGAGATATGACTCAGAAACCAGAGACTGATGTTGAGAATGACTACATAAGACCCAAAGGACGTGGCTTGGGATTTAGCGTTAAGCTTTTAAAACTGCCCCAAACAGCCTGACGCTCATGCGTGCACACAAGGACACACACATACAGCCATACGTCTATGAATTTCTATGAAGCTGAGCAGTTTATCTTTGAAAAATCAGCTGAAAGTCACAAGGTCTTCTACATTTTATATTCTAGAAGGAGAGAGCCTTTCTCATTTCACGAAGAAGATGTAGGATGGATAGGAAGAGTGTAGAATTTCTGGAAGGAGAAATCTCCATTGTAAACCAACCTCCTTTTAGGTTGGCTATGATTCTATCAAGAGCTTTTTGATGCCCTAATAGGGGAAAAGTTTGGAAAAATCTATATAATAATAATAATCATCATCATCATCATCTCCCCAGTCTTAAGAAGCTAAGACCAATCTGGAACATTCTTTGGTCATAAATTCCTGCTCCTGCTTCATTAAAAATCTGCTGATTTTAAAGTTTTTATTTCTTATCAATGTCTAGATAGAACTGATGCCTTTCCATGTGGAAATCTGCACATGGGTTTGGGTGGAATAACTGAACACAATGCAAAAAAGTTCACACAATATCACAAAATGAGCTTAAATTTCAGTTGTTGTTTTGGGCATATAGATCCGTAGTAAGAATTTGCTGACCTCCATAGCAAGTGGAAAATGTTTATATTCTTAGAGTTGGAGATAAAGGTGTTCTGCAACCCAAATACATAAAATCCTAATCCAGAGAGCCCACATAGGAGTCATGCTTTCTCTTGACTGCTGTACTACTAGTTGCTTTATGTGACCCCCCCTTCCCCCCGCCAAGACCCTTCTAACTAGATGCCAGCAGTTCATTCCTGGACAAGTTTGTCTAACCAAACTCCATGTCTTGTTAGATTGCCTTCCACACTGGTTGTCTATGAATAAAGAAGCCCGTCAGGCTACCCCTAAAGCCAAACCCACTGCCCTCAGCTGCACAGCCAAATACATTTGTTGTAAAATTTTGGACAGCAAAAAGCATCCAATCTCCTGTACCCATTTTGGCTCCCAATGTTGTTTGTCTCTTGCAGCAGGGACCTATCTTGAGAGATTACAAACTCTGTAAAACAATACATGTCTGAGCTAGAAGGGACCTTGTGACTCATCAAGCACAACCCCCATATTCTTCAGATGGAAAAGATTAAGCCCCAGAGAAGGGAAGGGAGTTGTTCGAGATCACTTACTAGATAGTGACAGAGTGAGGACTAAACATCTGGGTCTGCTCCCTCAGTACCAACGTGGCCCGTGTAACCTTCAGCAATACGACCCCATCACTTGATGTGGCCATGACCCCTACAACAACTTTAAGGTTACTCCCCCTGCTTCTAAGTGACAATGAAATACCACTCATTCTCACTACGGTTAAATTTAAACTATAGAAGTGGTCCTAATGATGTTTTGGGAGAGAA
The DNA here is from genome assembly GCF_018350195.1 of Panthera tigris. NCBI lineage: Eukaryota > Metazoa > Chordata > Mammalia > Carnivora > Felidae > Panthera > Panthera tigris. The sequence goes on along the minus strand of NC_056663.1, from coordinate 58,363,462 downwards.
GATCCACAACTTGCTTAAAATTCTATGATTATTTAAAACTGATCCTCCTTGAGTAAGTAAGGCAGCATAAAAAATGTTAGCTGAACCCAGACATGAAAGTGAAAATCCGTTAACTGGAAAGAGAGCAAGCACGATGATATTGAGGTGGTTCTGTGAGAGAGTGAGACCATTTAAATGGTGCTCAGAGCCTATCTAGTCTGCCCCCTCTGACAGATAAGGAAGCTGAGACCCATACCTGCCCAAAGCCAGGCAGCTAGTTATTGGCACAGTCAGGTAAGGTGTTGACCTTTGCATAGACTGACTTTTTCTCCTTTCCATAACATCATTCAGCCTCACATATTACTGCTTTCTTGTGAGGCTAAAAAATAATTCAATAATTTGGCGTGAAATTTGATGACACAGTTCCCTAGGTCATTACTCCAACCTTTCCCTCTCCCCTTCAAGACCAACAAGTTAGCTACATGGTTCACAAAGCGGACCTGGTTACACAACTTCACAGATCTTTATTTTGCTGCCCTGAATTAAGTGTTTGAGTCACTCGATGGCATATGGCCCTCCAAGCCCTTGTGGGAAGTCAGTATTCTACAACCTACAGGGATTCATCATATGCTGCTGTCTTCAGAAGCAATACATTTTCCAGATAATCAGTTTTTGTTTGTAAGATGATGTTACTTACACAGAGGACAGGTTTCATGGGTAATACAGGTATATTCGACCTTTTATAATTTCCCTCCACCAAAAGGCTCTCAGAATCGGACAGGTAAACACATTTGTTTTTGGCTAATAAAGTGCTATTCCTGGGCAAAATTTTTCTCAGTTTCACAATAGCAGCTTCGTTGGAAACAAAAAAAGTGATGTATGAACATAGGCCTGGGTAGTGACAAAAACAATGAGCCTAGTAACTACTCGGGAACATTACAGGTGACTTGTAGGTATCAGCCCTGGCACCAGTGACTGATACCAAGCCTCTGAGGTAAGTATTCTAGGGGGAAAATAAGGACAAAGTGGCAAAGAGGACCAAACCGGAAAGAGCAATTAGTATTAATGTAACAACAGCTACTCCATTATAAAGGAACAGTGAAAGGAATAAAACTGAGAAGAAAGTGCAACAAACCCATGTACGTGCATTTGCTATTGTAGCAGACCTATAATTTTTTTTAAAGGAAAAGCAATGCGGTGTGCATTGGGCAGGGCTCTTGAACTCAGAATATCTTATAGTAATATTCTCTTTGACAAAAGGGCATCACCCATTAAGGTTATTTGGCAGAGAAGAGCCTCTAAAATTCGTATCGCATGGACAGACACCTTCCGTCCAGTATTACCAATTCTGCACCCTGATGTTTCTCACATCCTTTACTGTGGGGGAAATTCCAGTCATGTCATAAACTGCACTCAGGTGTTTCCCCTTTTAAAATGGCGTCACTCCTACCTAAGGGATGAGAGTCTCCTGGTAAGGCTTAGCGGCGAGTGCGTACTACATCTGCACTACAAGGAGCAGCCCCTGATTTTCTTGATATGCATAGCTTTTCATGGTTGATATTAGACATGGCTTTCATAAATAATGCAGGTGTTTCTGTCCTGTGCCACTGCTGGCTCTGAAGTTTCCAGGTGAGCTGGTGGCAGGACTCTATCTAATACCTCGATAGGCGTTGACTCTTCAGACGTTAGCTCTGTGGATGTTACATCTGTGGAAGGCTCTGCAGTTTCCGGGGAACGGTCGGCTGACGGTTCTGTCTCCTCTTCATCTTTGACCTCAAATTGCATGCCGTCTTGGTCATCCACGTGATCTTTTTTGGACTGTGGGTGCACAGACACCTTGATGGCAATTTGCTGAGGCTGCTCGTGCAGCGACGAGGCGTCCGAGTCAGCAGTGGGGGAGTCACTTCTCTTCAGGGAGTTTGGGATTGTGTAAACCTCATCCCTGTCTGAGGCCTCCTGGCCTTCTGGAGTGTGCCGCACAAAATTCTGCCCCTGCTCCTCAAGCCCGACCACCTCCATGATTTCCTCCATGATGGTCCTGCAGTTCATAATGAGGGGAGGCAGAGGCACACTCCTGGCAAGCTCTTCGATATAGCGTGCAAACTCCATGGTTTTGAACTGGGTGACTTTGGCAAGCTCTAGAGTTTTGGCTGAGGTGATGATGGGGATCCGCTTGGCAATCTCAAATGCCTTTTGCAGCTTCTCTGCGCCTTCTGTCCTAAAGAACTCATTGATGGCTTTCTCAGTCTTCTTCAGGTGACTGCTCATCATGCACAGGCGGGTGATATTGAGGACCATGACAACGGTGAAGGCCACAAGGCAGACGATCATGTAGTAGACGCCCATGTCTCCAGAGGTAAAGATGACTCTCAGGGTCACCGTGTTGTTCACAGTGCCATGGATGTTAGAAGCAACACATGTGTATTTACCTCGGTCTGAAAAAGACACCTTGGTGATGTTCAGGAGGCCGCTGTCATGCATCTGCCATTTTCCTGTGGGAAGGAAGGGGGGAAAATTCAACCGAGGACACACAGGTCATATTAAAGTGTCTACAAACTCTCACATTACTAAAAACATCTGCTGCCACTGCTACCACTGCTACTGATACCGACAGTGAACAATTACTATGTGCCAGCCAGTGCCACAGCGACGTGCGTTAATGCTTTTCATCTCACAACGACTCTGTGAGGTTGGTACTCATACCGGCTCCATTTCACAGGATGAAGAAACTAAGGCACGGTTAGATTAGCCCACCTTCCCAAGGTCACCAGTTTGGAAGAAGTGGGAGAGCAGATGAACTCAGGGTCGAAAGGCTATACTTTTAACCCCCAAGCCATGCTACGTAATTCTACAGCCTCGTGAAAAGTAGGAAAAATAAACAATCTGGAAAATACTGCGCTCTTATTAAAGAATTCCTTAAACATAGCATCTGGTTTTCTAACCTGCCCACGAGCATGACGCTATTGAATATATATGTTCATTGAGGGAGTTTAATGCTTCTAAGAATATAAAGTATTTTAGGATCAACATAAAGTCTGGAGTAAGCCAATTAAATTATAATTGTTTACCTGGGTTTCTCATATTTGAGGTTGAAGTTATCCTTGTATGACCTCAGTTAATTCAAGCATAACATGTCATTAATTTTGAGAATTTATGATGAATTGTTTATAGTACTTAAAAGTTACAAGCTAACAATGTGAACATTCAGAGGCTGGGTATGAATTAATACCAATTTAATGTTTTAGCCTTGCAAATAAATTATAGACCCATCAAGTTGAAAATAAGCCTCACATAATGGAGAATGCATGTTGATAAGTGCAGTTCGATTTCCTTCTCTGGCCTGGAAAGGAGCTAGTGTTGCCCCAGGGATGAAGTTCTGAATCAGGGGAAACTCTTTCATTGGGATTCATTCTTTGTCTGCCTCTGTACCCACAGGTCATTAGAGGTTTGGCTTCTAGGTCCTGGGTCTGAGGCTTTCTGAAAGCCTACCTATACCGTCCTATAGAGATGGAAGGGTCCAGGACAGTTCTCTTGGGAGCTCTGAGGAGCAGACAGGGAGATATTTCTCCATAAAAGCACTCCGGCTCCACAAGCCAACTAGAGGAGCCTCTCCTGAGAGATGGAGCAGTTCAACATGTAGTTTTCCTTTTAAGTACCTATTATCGAATTGTATTTTCACTTGTTTCTTCTCCTTCTGGCAGTGACTTCTAATTCTATTTAAAAATCTGATATTTCCCAAAAGCAACAAGCAACTTGTTCCCCTCCTCCCCCTCCTTTTAAACTTGTGAACACGTAAGTGACTACAGTCTCAGGGCACTATGGACTGAAGCAAGAGAGGGCCTTCTTCATTCCAGCATCTTCTACTCCTAGGAACATCCTTAAGGAAGCTAGGGTGGAGCAGTGAGGTGCCTTCTGGGGACCTGCGGCCCCTCCTACCTGCTAGGCACGCTGGATCTGGCAGGATGCCTCTTGTAGGTGCTGTCCTATTACTCTTTCTGAAAGAACATCTGTGAAGAGTGGTTCCTAGTGTCCCCGAGTAACCCTTTTCTAACAATTCGGCCAGTTTCTTTTCCCCAAGAGTAGAAAACACTGGTTTGGAAAATCTAGTGAATTTTTGGTTTCTTGTGAATGTGTGTCAACCGACAAACCTAAGCACCCAGTCTGTGAAATCTTCTCTCATTTAGATTGGGCAGGCCTTCCACTCCCTTCATTCCCCGAACGTGGATTTTGATACTTCGGCTGCAGGTTTGTCCAAATGTAGAAATAATCTGGGGCAAGGGAATCAATGTATTATCAATTTATATTTTTAACATGTGCATGTTTCATAAAGGTGGACTACAGCGGGCATAGGCAAACTCGAGTTGACTGGAAGCTTATTACGGATATGGAAGGTATTTGGTTCCAGAAAATTACAGACTATACTTGTAGGAGTTTCTCAAATTTACCTTCTTTCTTTTGTTGGAAAATATAACAGGAACTAGGATGGAAGAAGGTGAGGTGAGGTTATTTATATGGGGAGTGGTAAGGGTCAAATTGTTCAACTCCTAACCTCCCATGGCCGTTCCTTTTATGGAGGAATTACCTCCAAAGTAGTCTGAACCTGGGAGTAGCAGAAGAGCAGAAAAGATCACTAAACTAAGAAGGCAGGTATCTGATGGTATTATGAACAGCTTCTCTTCACACCTAAATAATAATTTTAGTGATCACTGTATTCTGTTATGGGTCACAAAGCAAGTCTTTGGTAGCCAACAGACACACACGTATGCGTGCGCACGCACACACACACACACACCCCTTCCAAAGACTATAACGTCACAGGAGCTAAGGTTATCACCGCAAAGGTGATGTAAGTCTGTATCACTTCTTTTTTAAAGGCTGATACTAAGACTCTACATATTTCCTCTCAGTCTCAGCTTGACCGCTGGTTAGTGAAAAATAAAGATTTCTGTGTGTTCTACTACCAGATGCAGCCCTGAAAACAATGAAGATGGCATAGATTGCACTTTGTGGTCCTCCCACATCAGCTCTGCACCCAGGCTCACGAAGAATTTCCATATAGAACCCATCCAGCTGGGATCATCTTGAGAACGTTTTCTGTCTTGCACGTTACCATTCGCCTCAGTCTACAAATATCTTGCCCTGAGACTCATTCTGGAAGGGTCCTGGCTTTAGCTTTAACTTTACTTAAGAAAACAAGAACACCCACAATGACTGTCATAGGAAACCATCAGTGCTCTTCATGAAGTGCGTATACAGTGCAATTCTCGTGTATTTTAGATGGTAACTGGGCATGTCAAAGTTGTGCTGAATTTTCACTAAGCCGCATCACTTTAGCACAGATAAAAACCTAAAATGTCGGCAGCTGATGCCGAGTCAGATCTACATGCAACGATTCTGGAGGAAATAAAGAGGCGGATGTTAAACCGTGACTTTCTGAATATATTACCAAAGATTACATGTAAAATATTTCCCTAATGCCCTTGACAGTTACTCACTAATATATGCCCTGTGCCTTGCTCAGATTGTAACCCTTCGAAAGCCCTTCCTCCACTCCCGTCATCCACTCTGGTCCTATAAGGTGACCCTCACCTGAAGGCTTCACCCTAAAATACCGACACATGCAGTAGGAGAAGGGCTGCTAGAGTTTGCCCAGGAATCTGTCACAGTCTCCCCGAGAAACTCCAGGCACAAGAATCGCACATGAAAACCTCCCACGTGGGAGCAGAAGTAGTGTGGTGACAGTCTCTCCTTTGCAAAGAGAAAAGCTAACAGATGTTATTTCTTAGCCGTACTGCAGTGTGTATTTTATGCTGCGTGTGTGCACACACACACACACACACACACATAAAAGCTGACATTTTTAGAAGGGCAGTGATCTTTTTTTAATCTTGTTCAAGCGTTTAGTCAACAAACATTATTGAGTAAATTGCATTTGCAGCAGGTTCCACGCTCGACTGTACGAATACAAAGATGAGTTAGACAGGATCCCCGACTGAGAAAACCATCCGGCCCAAGGAGGGACACAGACGGCAACAAAGGACCGTGGCTCACTTGGCAAAGTGCCGGCCCAGGGCAGTGGGGTGGGAGCACCAGCTTCTTGGAGAGGCTTGGGGAACCGGGCCAGGATGAGGGCAGGCTGGGTGGTGCAGGTGGCATAGGAGCAATAGAGGGAACCCAGGCTGTGCTGCTGCAGCTGACAAACTACGTCCAAAACCAAGAAGGGCTAGGGTGGGGACAGGGCCGGAGAGGAATGCAGGGCCAGAATGTTCAAGAGCTTTGTATTTATCCTGTGGGAGAACAGGAACCCCTCACCCTACAGGACTTCCCCCTGACAAACAGGCCTTATTTCATTTCTTACAGCTGCCATAGGACCTTCCCACAGGTTTCCTCTCTGCCTGGAAAGCTCTCCTCCCTCCCGCCTCCAAGCCTTACCTCACCCCTTCTTAGCCCAGTTCAGACACCACCTCGCTGTCACCTCGCTACCTGAGAAACCTTCTCTGACCCCTGACTAAACCAGTGAAGAAAATCAGAAAGTCCAGAAGCAGATGCCGGTAAGCATGGGAATTTTAAAAATAAGGAAGATATTTTAAATCAGCAGGGAAAGGATATTGGGATAATTGACCATTCATTTAAAAGAAAAATGAAAATGAAGTTATGTTCCTATTTGATGTGATACATAAAAATAAATTCCAAGTATTCTGAAGATCTAAATGTAAATTAAAAGTATAAAATTAGGGTGCCTGGATAGCTCACTTGGTTAAGTGTCAGACTCTTGATATTGGCTCAGGTCATGATCTCACAGTTCCTGCTTGGGATTCTCTCTCTCTGCCCCTCCCCTGCTTACATGCTCTCTCTCTCTCAAAATAAATAAACATTAAAAAATATTTTTAAAAAGCATAAAGTTAATAGAGGATATAAAAACATTTTTACAAACTAGGGATACGAAGGCTTTTTAGGCATTTCAAGAAACTATAAAGGAAAACAATAATAGATTAGATTTCTCCACAATTAAAATTTTTACACTATAAAATACGTCATACTAAGTAAAAGTAAAAGCAAATGACAGAGTGGGAGAAAATTATGAATATTTGACAGACAAATGCTTACTAGGTATAAAACATAAAAAAAAAAACTCCTATAAATCAAGACAAATAACTCAAAAGAAAAAAATGGGGAAAGGATACAAATGGATAAATCACAGAAAAAAGAAATATGAATAGTGTCTAACTATAAAAAACATAACTTTTTTAAGAGTTTATTTTTGAGAGAGAGAGAGACAGCGTGAGCAGGGGAGGAGTAGAGGGAGGGAGACAGAGAATCCCAAGCAGGCTCTGTGTTGTCAGCATAGAGCCTGACTCAGGGCTTGAACTCACGAACCATGAGATCATGACCTGAGCCAAAGTCAGATGCTTATCTGACTGAGCTGCTCAGGCGCCCCCCAAAACATAACTTGCAACCTTTCAGAGTGCCAGAAAAAGAGGAAAGACACTGATTATACATTATGTTGCTGAGAGAACAGGGTAAGGGATGCTTACACACGTGGCAGTGGGGAGTCAGGTTGGTAAAACCTTTGGAAGGTTGATATGGAGGCATCTGTCAAAATTCAAAATGAATGTAGTCTATGACCTACTTGTAGACTTCTTGAAATTTCTCAAATCAGACAAGCCTAAATTGACTGAAAAAATATTAACGATATAAGAAAATCAAGGTAATGAGAAAAATCTTTTCAGGATAGTTTTTCTACAGGGACATGGTTCCAGAACTTTCCCCTCCTGCCAACATTCTCTGGGAGAAGCCATAACCTTGGTCCCAAGCCAGGAAGGTGGCTGACCTGGTACCACCGTGCTCACTGTGGGGCACACACACATGGAAGAGGAAGTTGCTCCAGACACTACGATGTCATGTCAATAGGACAGGGTCAGGTAGACCGTCCAGTAATGAGAGAAGCAGATCAGCAGCCTCATATGGCTACAGTCATATGATGGGAGTCACTGTGGCTCAGTGTGTAGCCAGTGTATGGCACTAGATCAGAACTATGGCTCATGCAAATGACTTCTGACCACATTACTGCTGTATAGAAATGAACAGCATTGATACATTCTGGAACTAAAGAATCATAAGGAAAGTGAGAACACAACCTACAAAGATACTATAATTACAGCTTCCTTCAAACACCGTGTCTACTACAATCCTAAATTTCTCCAGCTTTTCCTGAGGATCATGGAGCATTAGAAATTAAAATTATGCCCAAATACTAAGCTCTTAGAATTTCCCCCAAATTACTTATTCGAAGATAAGGATTTCTTTTTTCTTTGGAGATACCTTTCTGTGAATGTGTAAATAAGCTGACGTATGGTTTGTCTATGTCCCCAGTGAGTGGCATGAAAAGATTAAAACTCTGTTCACAATCCCAGTGAGATACTTAGGCTCTTGAGCTTTACATACCTATGGTTTTTAAGGAGGAGATTTCAACTGGCCAAAATAAGTAGGTTCTTTTCTTTTTTTTTAAGTTTATTTATTTGAGAGAGAGAGTAAGTGAGGGAGGGGCAGAGAGAGAGAGAATCCCAAACAGGCTCAGTGCAGGATCCAATATGGGGCTTGAACCCACAAACCGTGAGATCATGACCTGAGCTGAAATCAAGAGTCAACGCTTAACAGACTGAGCCACCCAGGTGTCCCAATACATTATTTTCTTGAGGCCAACTTTAAAAATTCTCATGTCGGTTAAGCGTTTGACTTCTGTGCTGACAGCTCAGAGCCTGGAGCCTGGACGCTTCAGATTCTGTGTCTCCCTCTCTTTCTGCCCCTACCCTGCTGTCTCTCTCTCAAAAATAAACAAACATTTTAAAAAGTTAAAATAAATTAAAAAAATTCATGTGGTAAGCGTTCCAATAAATGTTTAGGTAAACATAAAGGAAGTACAAGATTCACCTGAATATCGCATCGAATCGAGTCTTCAAATAAGAACTAGATGCACGTGTGTAGGTGTCTATAAATGTGGTACTTATCTTCCAATATGTGAAAAACAGACCACTGAAGAGAAAGGGTCCATGCCTTTTTACAAAACATAATTGAAAACAAATTTAGCACTGCATGGCTGCACCTGTTACAGGCTTATGCAGTAGATGACAGCTCCGTGAAGCCACTGCAAAGACTCTGGTTATAAACACTGCAAGCCGTAAGGGCTCTTATGCACCACTCCCCCAATCCTCCCAAGAGACCTCTTCAGAGGCTACCAGGGCAGCTCTCACAAGCTTGTTCCTACATCATGTGGAGTAAAGGTGGCCTGGGATAATACAGGCTTAGTTCAGCTTTCAGCTCAGGAAGGTGGGGGTGGAAGGCTATGCTGTTCACAGCCTGGAGTTACGCTCTGCTTAAAGGTATAAATAATATCTGAAAAGATTACCTACTGTCTTTTCACTTCCTGGCAAAGGAAACATATGACCCTCCAGCTAACTGGGTCTGGTGATCTTAATTTTTAGTGCCAAGTAATTCCACGCAGGCTAGTAAGTCTTTTCTGAGAACAGCTGCAGGTGGTTTTCCAAGACAAGGGCACCCTACACTGGGTTCATATAAATGACTTCCATTTTGGGGATTTCGGCTGTCATCCTTATCTGAGGTGGATCCAGAAGGGTCTTTTCACAGCTAAGACTATAGCACTCTGAGTTCATATCCCAAATGGAGCATAACTCATCCAAGAAAAACTATAAATGGTGGTTAGTTATCAGGTTGGCCCTTGACATGGATCAATTTGGAAAATGAGCCATAATAACTTAAACTACTTTTATGAAAGAATACATAATGGGTTCAAATAACTGACCTCAAGATCTACTTTGGAATGATTCTTTAGTGAGCAGAGGAGTGCTTCTTTGGGTTAGATCAGGGTCCCTGAGCTTTGACACCATTGACATTTTGTGCCGAGTAATTCTTTGTAGGGGTTTATCTTGTGCATTAAAGGATGTGTCGCAGCATTCCTTCCTTATACCTAGTAGATGCCAGTAGCATAATTTCCCCCACTTCCTTTCCCTCCTCCGCCAGGTTATGACAACCAAAATATATCTCCAGACTTTGCCAAATGTCCTCTGGGTGGAACACAGGCTCCTGCCAAGAACCACTGAGTTAGGCAGATGTAAAGTTCATCTTGTGTATAACACATTTAGTAATGTCCACATACGCTCACTGCTTATTCAGAGATAGAAGCATGTTGGATATCAACAGGTCCTGTGTACTCAAGAGTGATGGTGGGGCAAGGGGAAGCCTCTGATGAAGGAAAGGATTCCAAACTTGCTACCACGGCAGTCTCAATATTGTTTTGAAATTTCAAGTGACTCTTTTTTTTAAGTTTATTTATTTATTTTGAGAGCGAGTGAATGAGCACAAGCAGGGGAAGGGCACACAGAGAGGGAGAGAAAAAAATCCCAAGCAGGCTCTGTGCTGACACGGGGCTCAAACCTGAAAACCGTGAGATCATGACCTGACCCGAAATCAAGAGTCAGATGCTTAACTGACTGCGCTGCCCAGGCAGCCTGAAATTTCAAATAACTTTGAAGGGCTATAAATTTTTTTATATTAATTCAATGTTTTTAAGGTTGAGAGATCGAGATAGAGAATAAGAAATTACCCAGGAAATTATTTCCTGTCTTTTCAAAACACACTAGATTACGAAATAGAGATTTAGGCACTTGGAATCTATGGCTGCCAAAATATAGGGCGATATTACCAATAACAATAGCAGCAGTTGCCATTTACTGACAGCTGGACATGTTCCAGGCCACTGTGCAAAATGTTTAATACACAATAGTTTATTCAAGACGCTCAGCCCCACCTGCTAGTAAAAAAGGATTATCTCTATCTTACAAAAACTGTGGCTCAGAGGAGTTAAGGAAAGGCTATTGTGGGATTTCCAGTAATGTATTCCTAATTACACTAATTTTATTTCATGCCTTTGGTAAGTTGATTTTTCATCTCAGATATTTAATCTACTAAAAGAAGAATTCAGCATATTTTCGGTAGTTAATGCACTACTTCACGCCGATCTCAGAGGTAAAGGATGATTTATATTTACCGTGGGAACTGACCCTTCTTAGACGTGCATTAAGTAAGGAGGTCATATACGAACTAGTCTGAAAACAGGGCTGGCACAGGTTGTTGTCCCTTGCAGAAGTAGTGAACAGGCATTTTATAGTCTATTCCAAAAATTTGAAAAGTGGAGATAAATGCAAATAAATAAATAAGTGCAAAACTTATGGGGCTCCTGGGTGGCTCAGGGGGATGAGTGACCAACTCTTGATTTCAGCTCAGTTCATGATCTCACTGTCATGAGATCGTGCCTCCCCTCCCCCTGCCCCACCAACCATGGAGCTTCGAGCTGAGCGTGGAGCCTGATTGAGATTCTCTCTCCCTCTCTCTCTGCCCCTCCACTACTGGTGTGCAAATGTGAGTGCTCTTTCTCTTAAAAACAAAAACAAACAAACCAAAACCTGTAATAATGAATTCCACAATGCTAAAGTAGCAGAGGTGACAATTGGGAACTTTGTGCACTTTGGCTCCATTTACTCTGTGCATGTTTTACTTTAAAAGACAGTCTTTAGTTATTTTTGGTGGAAGAACGCTATAAGGGTGTGGAGAACCAATCCACAGAAGTCTCAGACCTAAGTTGGAAGAAGAATTTCAAACTTAATCGCTAACAAGGCAGAGGTGTTTGGCAAGGCCTCTGCTGGCTGACTTTCCTGAAATGCTCGTTATTTATCATCAAAGGTGCTAATGTGCATTTAAATGGCTTAAAGTCAGAGTACAAAGCCATGGCAAAAATACGCTGGATAATTAGTACCTGAAATAACTGGCACTTTTTTCATAATACTTTCTGACAACTGTTTATTTCTACTCACCTCAAGCAAAAGGACTTTGTGGTCATTTGTGGTTATGCATGTTATTGGAATTCTGAGCTATTTCTGTAATATGGGTGGTGGACTACCCCCAAAACATGTCCTTTAGTGAACGGCCAGAAAAAGAAAAGTCCTCCTCCAGAGACAGATTACACATTAGCCTGTCTCGATCCTCTGGACTTGAAGGAATGAGCAGCAGGGAAGGGCAGTGAAGCAGTTGACGCTCCCGCCAGTGACGGGCAGTAGCCCCACTCTTTCCAGGACCGGCAGGGCTGGCATGAATAATAGCTCTCTCACTTTCTCAGCATAAACGAGAAATGAAGTTGGTCCTTCCTAGTCACACAATGAATGGTGATGTGCTCCTAGATCGAGTCACCAGGTGATTTTGATGCTTTGTGTGTGTGTGTCACATATACATGTGACAGCACATATCCTGACACTGAAACTGATGTGGGTGATTACCATGCATTTTCCATCCAGGAAGGCTTCTCTCATTCACTCAGTCTGGGTTGGATGCTCTTCAACATTTTTCACCTAGCAAGACCCGAAGAGTGAGCAGATGCTGGTTGGACACAGAGGGAGAATAAATACTAGCTTGTCCACACTCTGGCCGTGTAATATCCTCTCTGTTCACTTGGTCCCTCATCTGTATACATGAGGATTAATAATATCTACCCGTCATGCTTACTGTAAGGATCAGAAATGGTATCTGTAACTTGGTATACGAGGGCTTAATCAATGGTTGGGATTGTTAATGAAAATTACATTAGTTTTTTTAGTTTGGTTTTAACAGTAGTCTATTGTATCTAGGTAATGTTCTGGGATATTAGCATCATTTTTCATACTATATTCATTCAATCACCTCTTTGTTGAGTTATAATGAAACACTGCTCCATTTAAACTTCTAGACTATTAGCCTGACAACTGAAATTTTTGTCCATGGTTATAATATGGGCATTTTCCCCATCAGAAAGAAAGAGTTAAAGACTTATGGGTCCTCTGATAGGCCATTTGAGCACTGAAGTTCTAATATTTCATGACGAGGAGTGTCATTTCTGCTATTTCTTATGTCTTGCTTGGTTGTGAGGTACAGTGTTTTGTGTATTGCCCTGTGTTCCTGACATTCTAGAATCACTCTTATTATGCACTGCAGTACAAAGGCTGAGCTGGAACATCAAGTACTAGTATCACATGAGTTCTTTTTAAAAATCTGCAGTGCATCTTCCTTGTGAGATTTGAAAATGGCTAACTGATTTATCAGCAAGACTGCTGGCTGCAAACAATACAAATGCTGGGTTCTGATGGAGCAGTTCTCTGTGCCACAAAGGCTTTTGCTGACTTCCCCTGGTTCTGGGGTTCTGGGCTTCTGCAGTCTGCTACTATGGACCACCTGAGTGCCACAGAACAAAAGGAAATCGAGCCATGTGGCTTCCATCTAGTCCAGCCTCCTAAGACACAGATCGAGAAGGCAGGTACAGAGTGTGCTTGCCAAGCCCGCGTTAATAGTTAGAACGACCTTTTCAACTGAGGCAACATGTGATCTCTCTGAAGCAGAAAGGCCCTACTTTAGGACTGCAATCAAAATGTGGTGACTGAAATTCAGGCCCCAGCACTGTGGTTCCCACAGTGTCTCCCTCTCTAGGACTCAGGGGTTTAGTGCCCCAGCTCCTTGGTACCGGTGATGACCCCATGCTTCAGTGTCCATGTGAAAGGTAGATTCAGGTCTGGAGTCCTTGTTCCCCTCAATTCAGTTCCCTTGTTATTCCCCGCGGCGGCCCAGCTCGCAGAAAGATCTGATGGAGTACGGCGACTTGAGTGTGTATATGTTACCATGGCTACTGCCCCCTTCACAAGTGTGGGATCACTTGCTTTTGACTTGGAGTCTGTGAGGAAGGAATGGTAGGGGTGGAAACCAACTGTGGGCTTGGGGTGGTGGTGTCTCTTCTTCTGTCACTAGTGAAGGTTCTAGTCACAGCCATTAACTGACAGTGGGACTTTGGGAAAACGTGGGTGGAAGAAGAGATTTGGATTACACTGTCTCTAAGTCCCTTCCAATTTAAAAATTCTATGGCCTCAAAATTTTACTCGGTGGGGATAGAGGTCCACTCTACCAAATTAAACAGACAGACATACATGTAACATGTGGTATTTTCACTGGAGGGAGGAAGCTTTGTCATGTTGTACATCCCTGAATGGTTAATTCAAAGCAATGTGAGAGTGCTACAATGAAACCCCAGATCCCAGGTAGTTGGACTGCTAGTGGCCTTAACCATGAGGGACACAGCGGTGAGCCACAAGTATGTAATGGCAAGGAAACTCCATTTGCTCAGCTCCTAAGGAGACATAAGGTATTAGCTTCCATTCTTTTCCAGAGTGAGATAAAATGAAGGAAAGAGATTAAAAACGTAGGTTTTCTTGGAGCAGAAACTCTCTGGGGATTATTCATTGCTTAAAGGGCTGTGGATGGAAGTACAACATGAATGAAAGGTGACAGAAACTAGTAAGCTGCTACTTCAGAACAATGGTCTTTTTACTCCCCCACCCCTACTTCACACAGTAAATGCTTTAGAAAGTACATTAACTCCTTCAGGTCAATTAGCTCAGGCTTGGGTTTTCAGACAAGTACTTCTCACACCTAAAACAAGAAGTGTAGTTATTCACAATGACCCAATCAATCCTCTCTCTGGCCGAAGTCTTTCCTGAAGCAGGCTCAGTGCTTATGTAGGTGATTCACATTTTTTGGCCAGAAATGCACTCATTAAAAACTAAGCATTCCCCTATTGCCACATGTTATTTCTTGCTACTGAATCTTCCGTCTTGGCCTCAGCTGCAACAATCTAGAAACTTCAGCCAGGTCTTCAGAAGCACAGAATGATCTCAAGTCGTGGCTGAGAACCTTGCACAGAGACTTCTTTTAAGAAGCGTGGTCTTTAAATCCACAGTCAATGAATTAAACTGACATTTAACCATAAACGCCTGCTATATTGTTTACTGGACCCAGCTCCATGACACAAAATAAAACTCCCTTATAAATGGAACGTATACTTATGGAAAATCCACTTTACATTCGTCCCTATAACATTTTGTATGCATTATGTTACAAAATTCCAAGAGGCTTGCCCTGTCTTCCAAGTCAAAAAGTGCAAACTATGAAGTAATTAGCGATTCGAATCCTTAAGAATATATATTTCTCCCTCTTGCCTTAGAGAAAGAAGACAAAATGAGATCCTTAAATCACTTGAATAGGAACAACTAACATTCAGAGTGCGGGTTCCAAAGTCCATGTTTATATCTTATGATATTTGATACAACTTGAAAGCCTACCTCCTCCTTTCTCCTCGTCTTCTGTCAGCAGCTTGCCAATGGAATTATACCACTTGAATTGTGGCTCAGGGATACCATAAACACTACAATTAATCAAGGCACTGTTCCCTTCCTTGACTATGATATGGTCAGTTCTGGCAATGATTACAGGCACAGAGCCCAAGACAATGTCAGTGCCATTTAAAGTGCTATTAGTCACACTCTTAGCAGCCGCTAGAGTGGATACTAGGATTAAAAAGGGCACAGTAGGTAGAAAGCACACAGGCAGATGGTTCTTCAGTCGATCCATCTTCTTTGCTTGCTCTATAAGGCAACAGAGACGGTTTGCCAATGGAATCTTCTATTGGACAACACGCTGTTCAGAGCAGGCCATGGGATAAACCTGTCCTGGATCCATAGAGTTGGTTCTTGATTAAGAACCTGTTTAAAAAAGAAAACAAACCCACACACATAAATATTAGCATTCATACTTTAAAAATATTATTTATAAAATGCTAGAAACCCAACTAAAATACAAACCTACATAATTTTTAAACACAGATTCAAAAGCTGTTCCAAATATTAAATTACACTTTTCACAGAAATCATAACAATATAATTTTGTTATTTTTGCTACTGAAATATATAGCTCTTAGTGGGAACAAATATACACTTTGTATGTTAAATTTATATTGCATTACTTCCGAGAGTTCCAAAACCAATTCAGGCTTCTTTCATTAGGCATTATGAGGTCTCTTTCCACCCTATCACCTATCGCTATTGCAGATGACCCGACTGTTCCCCTGGGGCTTCCTTAACTTCTTCTCCTCCAGTGCACATGACTTCCGGTTTATTCCAGTGGTCACAGCTTGGATGCTGCCAGGATTTGGAAGGGCTCCACCAGAATCAGTCTGGCATTCTCCTAACTCACCATTATGGCCTTCAGGATATGCCTTCCCCCTTTCATGCAATGCCCATGCTCCTTTGAGCTTCATACATCCAGCTCTCTCTGCTCCGTGTAACTGTTATCTACCAATTCCTGATTACTCACTGGATTTCCTGGTTTCAATCTTCATCTGTCTCCCAGAGGTAGGGGAACATCAGTATGAATGGGGTGACATTATGGTGGCTACACTTCTTAAGTTCAAAGACCTAACCTTCACCTATGTCTCTATCCTCCATTTCATCCACTAATCACATAAGCACACCCCGGATCTTTCATCTCTCCAAATTCTAAATTCTGAAATTCCAAGTAATTCTGAAGTTCTACATAACCATCTCTAACTGCACCCTACCATTCTTCAGATCTCTTACTCTCCTCACTGGACTTTCTAGCCCTTCTATTTTCCCTCAGTCTCTATCTCCACCCCCTCCCCACTCGACCTGTCTGCTTTACTTTGTCTCAGTCTAGATCCAATCCTGTAGACCACAATCCCCAATATCCTCACCTCTTGTCCTTCTGCCACAACTACCCTGCCAGTATACAACTGTGATCAAGCCAGTCACTTGGCATCCTGGCTCCTACACCCAGGAGGCTGGAGACCACTGGAGAGAATCATACAACCATGCCATTATTGCCAAACTAAAGGAACCATCTCCAACCCCAGCCAGGCCCTTGGTGACATTTGGCAATCTGTGTATCAGTGCTCAGGTAGTTCAGTATCCTTTGCACACAATGCCTACAGACACTTTCAGCTTTTGAATCAAATGCTTTAGTCCAGCTGTATTCTTAAAAGACAGCTTTCTCCTACTAGGGTGTGCAGCCAGGAATTCCTACTTTCCCACCTTTTGGAAAGAATCCTCGGCATCCTATCCTAAGTCCCTTCCCCATGCCCGCCATTTACTCCTCAAATGACTACATTCTGTATTTTGCCTGAAACAAACAGCTCTTGCTCAAGTCACCAGTCACTCCTAGTTGCCAAGTTTTCAGTCTTTCTCTTGCCAGATCTCTGTGGCATTTGCCACTATTAATTGTTCTTTCTCATGGGTTCCACATTCTGCTCCTCCCAACTGCTCTCATTATTCTTTACTGATTTTTCTTCTTCCCAGTCCTCAAAAGTTAGTCAACCCCTAGAATTTCATCATTGGCCCTCCTTTCTTTTTACCCTCAGCTCTTGCTAAAGTTCCATTCCCATGCCTTTATTACCACCTACAACCTAATAACTCTCAAATCCATGCCCTCAGTCCTGACTCCTTCCCGAATTTCTGACTGGTATTACCAACTGTCCACTGAACAGCATTACCAGAATGTTTTGCAGGTGGCTCAAAGCTAACATTCCCAAACCAAACTCATCTGCTAACTATGCTACATCTCCCACATCCCTTGTTTCAGTTCAGGGCACCACCATTAACTCAGATGTGCATGGATATAATCTTCGACTACTGCCCTCCTTCCCTCAGAACATAAATACAGGTTGCTGATTCCACCTCTTAAATATTGCTCTTATTGTTCCATCCCTTGTCTCCTCTGAGTGAGCCTCAGTTCAGCCTCCCTATCTTCTCCTTACCAGAAATGGTTGTGGTAGTCTTCTATATAATCTGCCTGCCTTCAGTCTTCCCCAGTTGGCAATCCAATCCTATAACCATTTTGCAACACAAAATCTATGGTGCCGTTACTTTACTTAGCAACATTCTGTGTTTCTGCCCTGTCTCCATGGTAGAATCCTCACTCTTTTTATTACCTTATTATAGTATTAATAATTACTGAACACCAACTATTAGGCAGACATTATTTAGGTCCTAGAGATAGAAGAGTACACAAGACAGATCTTTCCTGTGATGCGGATATTAGATTCTTGTGGGGAGAAGCAGACAATAAATAAATACCATGTAAGTAAGAATTTCAGCTAATGATGCATCCTTTGGAAAACACACTATGATGTAGTCAAGTGCTGAGTTAGGCAACCAAGGAGAACTTCACTGAGGAGGTGGGAAC
This sequence comes from Panthera tigris, assembly GCF_018350195.1. Lineage (NCBI taxonomy): Eukaryota > Metazoa > Chordata > Mammalia > Carnivora > Felidae > Panthera > Panthera tigris. Next base: position 58,345,360 of record NC_056663.1, on the reverse strand, counting down.
TTCACCAAGGAGATGGCCCCAGAGCTGGAGCCTCTTTAGGAATCAGCTGCACCTAGATCTGAGAGAAGAACATTCCAGAAAGAACAACAAAAGCAAATGGAACACTATAAGATGGGTCAGAGGAGTAGACAGGTCCAGATCACCTAGGACTTTGTAGGACCGAGTAAGGAATTTAGATTTTACCTAACGTTCACTGTCAAAGGAGTGACAGGATATTATTTTTAAAAATCAGCTTTGGGGTACCTGGGTTGCTCAGATGGTTAAGCGTCCAACTTCGTTCAGGTTGTGATCTCATGGTTCATGAGTTCGAACCCTGCATCGGGCTCTGTGCTGACAGCTAGCTCAGAGTCTGGAGCCTGCTTCGGATTCCATGTCTCCCTGTCTCTCTGCCCCTCCCCTGCTCGCCCTTTCTCTCTCTCAAAAAAAAAAAAAAAAAAAAAAAAAAAATCAGCTTTACTGTGGTATAGTTTACAAACAATAAAATGTGCCTATTTTAGTATACATTTTAGTGAGTATTGACAAATTTGTACACCCAGGTGACTCCCACAATAAACAAAATATAGAATGTTTCCATCATCACCAAAAGTTCCCTTGTGCCCTTTCCCAATGGTAGTTTTTACACTGATCCATTCCAGTATTTTTTTTTTTTTTGAGTGTATGTATGGCATGAGGTAAGGACCAAGGTTCATTTTTTCCCTGTATGGATATCCAGTTGTTTCAGCTCTTTTTCTAAAAAAGACTATCATGTCTTCAGTGGATTATCTTGCCTTCTTGTCAAAATCAGTGAATCTACTTGTAAACTCTTTATTCTGTTCCACTGTTTATGGCTACCCTTGTGCCAATACCATACTAAACTTTCTGTCTGCCTCATTTATCTTTACATCTGCACTGCCTGAAGTTATCCCTGACAATAAGTTACTGAATACATGAATCTCTCTCTAAAGGCAGAAATAATTATTCCAATTCTGTAGACAATAAAACTGAAGAGGTAAATAAATTAGGGGTGATAAATCAGCTTCAGGCCATATATTTTTTCAGTGGGAAAGACAAAAGAGTTTTCTTAGTGCTGGAGACTTCCATACTCCCCCGTGGACTTGAGTGCCTTCCTGCCCCAGGAAGGCCAACACATTTTTCCACCAGCAAGAATTGTGGTCTAAGGGAGATAGCATGGGTTGCACCAGCATGACACATACCCTGTTATGACTTTGTAAATGTTTTCTTGGCTAAACTTGTGGTTTCCTTTTAACAGGGAAGTTGTAAAGCTGATCTATTCAGTACAGAATGGTTGTTAAGAGCATGGCCTCAGGTTGTAGGTAGACTGGCTCAAGATCTGGGATCTAAACACTCTTACTGGCTATGTGTTTCTGGCCAAGACCTCACCAAGTACAGGACAATTATAAAGATTCATGATCAAATGCACATAAAGCACTTACACAATGTTCAGCTTGATAAACAATAATTATTAGGATACTGTGTATAATAGCATCCTTTGCTGAAATTATGCTTCTCAAGTTGACTTTTGTTATAGCATTTAAAGGGCATACCTTGTTCTTGGATTTGTTTAATATATTATTGGGTGCCCTCCCACCACCAGAAGCAATTACAAATGATTTTCAGCACTGGGTCCTTTGGCAGGGACTTGAGTCTGAAAATACATGAGCTGTCCCTCTGGGCAGACACTGCACTGAGCATCTTGAGGACAGTGTCTGGAGTCACTCCTCTCTGACCCCCTGATGTCTACGCCAGAGCAGATGCCTGACTAAATAGCTTAGGGGAGAATGAGAGACAAGACAAAGTATGAAGTAGTTTCTAACAAGTGTGTGTAGTAAATATACTGTAACATTTTTTTTCCCCACAAGTAGGAAGAAGGCAACAAGTGGAGGATCACACTAAGGTTTAAAATGCAGAACCCGAGGGGTGCCTGGGTGGCTCAGTGGGTTAAGCCTCCTCCGACTTCAGCTGGGGTCATGATCTCACAGTTTATGAGTTCGAGCCCCATGTCAGGCCTTGTGCTGACAGCTCAGAGCCTGGAGCCTGCTTTGGGTTCTGTGTCTCCCTCTCCCACTTGCTCTCTCTCTCTCTCTCTCTCTCAAAAAAAAAAAAAAAAAAAAAGATTAAAAAAAATTTAAATACAGAACTTGAGAACTGTTTTCAAACAAAGGCTGGCCGCTGTGGTTTTCTACTTTCACACACATTGTGCCAGCAAGAATGAACAGGATGGAACAGTCTCCTCTTCTATATTTTAATAATGTCTGTGGGCACTTTGGGCTAGAAACACAGTAACTGTTCCAGAGCTTAACTAGTTCCCTCAGAGACCCTGGTAGGCATGGAGTGGGGGTAGGGGTGGGGGGCAGAGGTCTTGATTTTATTGCAGGGATTTCAGTTAACAAACTCATTCCTCCCTCCCCCACCTCGCTCCCATCCTTTCCCACTTTGAAAAGTTACCAAGGCACAGAAAGTACAATGTGTAATTTGTAGGTTGTTTGTGTCAGTGCATTTTTGCTCTAAAACTCTCTGTGAACATTTATTTTTGAAAACAGCGTGTTTAACTCATCAACGTTAATGATTTAAAAGGTTTTAGTAGGAATTCACCAGATCTCATACCATGCCCTTTCAGGTCATTTTTTTTTTAAAGTATTTTTTAGGTATTTACTTGAGTATTTATAGCTGGGCACACTGCTAGGGGTCTGGGACAGGGGGTAGGGTGTGAGAGTGCTACAAAGCTCAATAAGCCATAGGCCATGTCCACTTATAATCTACGAGGGAGAGAGATCCAGCTGATTTCAGTATGTTCTCCAGGTGCAGTGAGCTTAGGGGTGGGTAGGCAGAGGAGGTAGAAGGCTGATCTGGGTGAGGAGGCTTGGAGGAGATGTTTGTTGATAGCCTGCCCAGCATGCATTCCAAATCCCACCTTCCCCCTTCCTACAAGCCTCATGGCTCTCACAGCCTTCCCAGTTCTAATCTTCCACTGCACCTGCAGCTTGTACCAAACTTTTAACACTCCTCCTTGGCATATGATCTTGCATTTTTTAGTTCTGTGTTGAGGAAACTTCTTTTCAGTTGCAAGGAGAGCTCTTTGATGGCAGAAACTCTGGCATATAGCTCTGTAAAGTATCCTTAATACTGGGCCCACAGTATTGTGCACACACTTGCTGCATGAAGCCACACTTTCTTGGAATTCAATGGCAACTGTTTCAGAGTAAATTCACAATGTGTTACCAGAAGAACATAAAGACATCATGTCACTTTGGGCACTGGAGAAATATTCTACAAATGTACTCTGTGTAGCTTGTTGGATTTTACAGACAGCAATGTGAAAAGTTCAGTTAATAACACTATAACATTGTGAAAGACATTTTAGCCACCAAAGAATAAACCACGAGTACTATAATCCAGCAGCTTAAAATGCAGTCAGTCCTTCAAAATACAAGAACAAAGGCCACAGAGTCAAAAACCAGGGTTTAACAAAAGCTACAATGGACAAATTGTTAAGCTTCATGTGTTTGCTCATGGCCTTTGGGAAAACTTTCATAGAATACTTATGTTCTATAAATAAAACAAAAGAGAAAATATTTAGCAAACATCTAATGTCCTTTTTTAATTCAACCTCTTCCCTACTTCCCGATTGTACTTCATCTTAAAAACGTGTAATAAAATGCTTTGTTGGATCTTATTTTTGTTTCTTCACCTATAATAAAACATGACTATTGACCATGTATTTCTGGAGTTGGGAGGAAAAGGGCCCCTTGTTTAAGGGTGTTTTGGACTAAATGAATATACATTATTGTTTTTTCTTGGCACTGTTCACGCTGGCATTTCCTCATCAACTACGATGAGTAATTTTATAGTTACATAACTGGATTTTGTAACAACATCTACTGAGAGTTATCACTTTTTTCATTTGTACACAAATGAGGCCATAGGCACGAAGGCTGCCTTTTAGTTTAAAGCACACTCTTGACAGGTTTCTACTCATGAAGCAAGAAGAAATCCCAACTTCATGTGAAATGAAGAGGGACACTAATATACTCATTACATCATAAACAATAACTTTTTAAAACTGGTAGCCAACTGAGGCCATTTTGGTTATGGCCCAATTTTGGACTCCCCTAACTTTTTTAAAGATCAACATATACTGAGTTTTTAGGTAGTTAAGGTGGTGTCTGAGTATGGACTATGAGAATCCAAAATCAAAAAGTCCAAACATTTGTAGAAAAAGAATGTTCCTGTAGCAATTACTACTGTCCAGGATCAAATCATTTAAGTGCTAAATCCACTAAGTTTTATCTCAATGTCCATCCAGTCATATTGCAAGAAGATTCATACTATCTTTGTTTCTTCCTTATGAATGGTCTAAAATCTATTTGTGTAGAGATCCTTGATGCCTCTAATAACACAAAGATAATTCCTGACTCAGGTGGCAAATGTGATCATTACATGAAAGTATGTAAGAACATTGTTTTTGGGTTACTTTTAGAAGCACCCAGACAGGTCAGTTCAATCCAAATCAATACACATTAATGGAGAAATTTTTCTGTGCCAGGCACACTGCTAGGGATGAGGAATACAAAGTTAAGACACAGTCCTTACCCCCTGTCATCCACAAATCTAGTGGGGGAAGAGAGAAATTGGCAACAGTTAAAGACAATGTGATAATTGCCCCATCGGAGAGAGGTCGAAGATCTGCTGGGGTACAAGAGAGGAGACCCAAGTGGTCTGGAAGGGCCAGGAAGAATAATCTATAAGAAGTGGCCCTTTAGTTTAATCATAGAAGAATTCACTAAGTAGGCCAAGGAGAGAAGCTGACCCAAAAAGGAGGAAGAGCATATTCAAGGAAATGCTGAATGGAGAGAACCTGGCACAACTGGGGAAATACAAGGAATTAGGTACTGCTTGGTGGTATGCAGCAGGGGGAAGGTTGGCTGGTCCAAATAATGAAGCGAACAGTATGTAATACCACGGATGGGGTGCGCTCACAGGTTCTGGAAGGGGAAAGTGACATGGCCAGTTCTGTGTTTAGAAAGATCACTTTGCTCAGAGTGTGGCTGATGATGGAGAGGTGGCTAGGGGCCTACTATAATATCCAGGAAGGACAGAAAGAGTAGGGCCATGGACTAAAAGCATTGGGGAAGGAAAGATGTGGGCAGATCCAAAGGAAGTACAGGAATTAGAAAGTACGGGACTGAATGACTGCCTGACTACACAGCAGGTGAAAGTAACCCCCAGCCCTGTGGAGTAACAGTGCCTATGGTCACACTAACAGCTCTCTGAAGAAAGGAGTGTTTCGTTTGCTAAGAACCAGTGCCTGGCACTGCGTGTGGAATCCACATGAACACATGAGTTAGGAATTTCAACCAACAACTCTCTGGGGCTGCAATGCCCGGTCGCTTTTACACTTGGATGAAGGCCTGTCTGCTGGCCGTGTGGCTGAGTGGAGCCTGTGGTGGCCCTTGCCTGTTCCACTAACCTCTCCTCCTGCCTTCTCTCTCTCCTGGCCTTGCAAGTCCTGGCTGATGGAAGGTCTGTGAAGGCAAGCGACAGCAGTGACACTTAAATTTACGAACTGTCACAAACTGAGAGCTACATGGCTGCATATCATGGGAAGAAGTAAGGCTGTCTCATGAAAGCAGCCGGCCCCTGGAAGGAAAAAGAGACAAGAGGCTTCATGGCATTCTTGGCACACCCTTTGTCTATTAACTGCGTGGCATTAGGATAATTTACAGCTACTTACTGGGTAGAACAAGATATATACCCTGACTTGCTGGACCGCTGTGAATGGCCACCAGATGAGCTCTTTAAGCTCACTGGAACAATTCAGAAGGAGCTAGAACAAAAGGGTCTCAATCCTGTCTTATCAACTGCACTAATGATAAGGCCTCTACAGGATTTTACGCTTTGTTATTTTTTCTATACACCAAAGGCACATACTTTTCAAAAACCGATCTGTTTTAAATCACTGTTTTTCAAACCTGAAAATGAACTCTATGCCGAGAGATGCCATCTTTGCAACACTTTATTTTTGGTGGTGCGCCACGTTAAGAAACCACTCTTGGATCTTCATCACAATTTTCCTACGTGTATGTTTTTCTGATTAAAAGCAAGGCTGATATAAAATAAAGTTCTCAGAAATATAATGTTTGAAAAAAGAGGAAGAGGGAAAGAACTACAGTAAAGGTTTTCCTACACAGATACGATTAGGCAAGATAGAAACGGGTCTATCATACATATTTGTTCACATCACTAGAATATTAGAGCTGGAAAAACTTAGATGTCTTTTTATAAAGGTTTTCCTTTATACAAGATGAGGGAGGCCCAGAAAGGATGAGCGACCGCCCAGGGTCACACGATTGAGTGGCTCAGAACCAGGATAAAAAGCTCATGCCTAGAATGGGCCTGAATGACCTCACAGTCTCTTGGTTTCAAAAAGGCACTGTTTGACTTGTCCCAGTGGTCGAGACCTGCATTGAGCGCTATTCTAATCACAGTATATCTTTTGGAAGAGTTTACTGATGCTTCAGTGAATATTTAGTTTCTTCAAATTCTCATTCTAAGTGAATAGGCTAAAACAGTTTTGGGCCCAATGAATGCAAATCCTTAGTTGATCAGAGAGATATTTCCTCCAAAATCTGATGGTCCAGGGAATAAACCCAACCTGGGAGATGAATACAAATAGGACAGATGCACTGGTGGATGGTGCCTTTGTGCTACCAGCCCAATACCAAAAACACGTTACAACGCCGATGAAAGGTTTAAGACACTGTCTTGGCATTGTTTTTTTTCAACCTCTGACACACTCATTATCAGATTTTATACACATATAAAGCCCAAAGCTGGTTCAGAAGCACCTGTTTCTGTCTTTTTCTTCCTGTCCCTGTCACTACTTTTTCCAGTATCTTCTCCCTTTAAAAAAATGTATCCTTTCAAAATATTTTCCCTACTCACTTGGAGTGTGTATATACAGATTCCTATTTTCTTTCTAGTACAACTAATTTATGTCACTGCTAATCTATAGCGCTATTTCTGCCAACTTTCAATTCTTGTTTTCATTTCATCTCAAGCCCATTTCCTCAGAAGTTCCTGATATATTAGTATATTAAGCTAGAGAGAAGCCAGGCAGGGGCTGATGGGCATCTGGTAGCCCGGACACATCGATGAGTGCGAACGCTTCTCTGGCCTGGAAAACTGACCAGGGGATCCATGGTACGAGGGAGATACTTTATCAAGGTGCTGACCCCTCGCCGCCTGCCTGCAGATCCAGGCTGGCCAGCACTCCACCTGAACAGAGGCAGCAGACACATGTCCCCATGCAGCCTGCACAGCACACTGTTGCATCAATCAGGAGGCAATATTCTTACCGGGCTTTCCTAAATAGGATATACACTTAGAGGCAATTGCAAACAATTACATTTTCTTGTGGATTCTGGTATATTTTGTAAACTCTTAAGGCCTTGATAGTGAAAGCACCTTTTTTAGTTTCCCTACTTGACAGTACAGAGACAGCTTCCCACCTGGCCAAATGTAATGCACTTGTGGGCAGTTTTCCATAGACATGATATTTACAAAGCATGGTTGATGATGTTGTGCTTGGACAGCCAATGATAAAGCTATTTCACTTACTATGAGTGTGAAGGATAGCATTAATAGGACCCAACTAAGACACAGAGTGATGTCTAATAGGAATACATCCAGGTCCAAGTGACAGCCTCTTCCCATTGGTCTCCTGGTAGCCAGAGAACTGAGATCATAACTTTGCCCATACTGAGCAAAGGGGTGGAATTAGGTTCCTAGGATAAGAAATGGGATGGGCCCTGTGGTTAAGGTTGAGAACGGAAACTTTGGGGTGAGGTGTGAAGCACGCACTAGTTAAGCACTTTAGGATTGATTAAAACCCACAAACTCCTTTCCTCAGTTTTGCCATTAGATGACCTCTGGGAGTCAGCTGATCCCTCTGAGCTTCTGACCTGCCTCTTAGGCCCTTCCTGTCTACCATTCTATGACCATGACAACCGGGAGTGGGACTGGGGATGGCCAAGAGATGGAATGATGAGCGGTGGAGAGAAGAGGGAAAGAGCAAGGAGTGTTTGTGTTCGATGAAGATCCCACCGCAGAGAATTCAATCAGGGCAAAGAGTTGTGACTGCCATGCCATTTGTGACTTGCTGATGGCTCAGATACCAGCTTGTGTGTCATATATCACACGGTAACTTGTTCTCTGTAGGGAATGTGACTTCTTGAGTGGTTCTCACATCCTAAGCAATATAATGAAAAAGAAACAGACTCAAGCTCCCAGGGCCTTTGAGCCTTCCATCCACACCCTTCCCACACTGCTGAGGATCAGCTCAGACTCCTGTAGGGCTATACCACTGGGGGGGGGGGGGCTGGTTGAGGTAGACCAGAGTCCCCATCTAGAGCCTTGAAATCTTCATTTCACTTGATAATTCACTATAGAAAGGTCTTCTATGTGCTCTTGCAATTTGGGGATATAATCTTTATCATGAAAATTCCACCACAACAAAATGTGATTGTGCTCATATATATATTGATTGCCCTAGAAACCAGGCATTCATTACTCCCCCCGCCACCCTACCACCGCCACTTTTTAAATGACTACTAACAATCTGTGCGTGGGGAAGCTTCAAAAAAAATTAGAGTGAAACATGAACACTTTTTAAGTTATTACCATGTACATTTCCAAGGGTTCTTCATTCAAGTAATAGCCAGAGAAGGCGTTCCCAGAGCCTCTACAATATTGGACTCCTAGCAGCCTTGTAATCTTCATTTCTGACCTCTCCACCCCTCTCTCACTCCCTGCCAGCCACACGGGGCCCTGCTAGTCCTGGAACGTGCCAGGTATACAGAACCCTTGCACTTACTGTTCCTTCTGTCTGAAACAAGTCCCTATGATGCCTGCAACGTGCACTCCATACATTTTCTTTCTCAAGTGCCACCTCATCAGCAAGGCCCTCCCTGTTCATCTTACAAAAATTAGTGTGCTCTGCCCCTACCCCCATCACTCCTTGTCACCTTTACCCTACCTTTTTCTTCAAACCATTAACTACCCTGTATGTATGCACGTGTCTGCTCCTACTAAGATGTGAGCTCCTGGTTGGACAGGCTTCTGTGGTTGACATTGTTCACTGTTGCACCCCTGTGTCTGAAAACATGCTTTGCTCATAGCAAGGACTTGGAGATCTGCTGAGTTAATTTATACTAGTTATGTGCCCTCTCATTTAGACATATTACTAACTTACTGGGCATCTACATTTGCCCTGCATTTCCTACAAATTCCACCCATTTCTTTTTTTTTTTTTTTTAAGTTTATTTTACTTTGACAGAGACAGAGAGAGAGCACGAGCAGGGGAGGGTCAGAGAGAGAGAGAGAGAGAAAGAGTGAATCCCAAGCAGGCTCCATGCCATCAGCACAGAACCCACTGTGGGACTCAAACTCATGAACCATGAGATCATGACCTGAGTCACTATCAAGAGTCAGACGCGGGGCGCCTGGGTGGCTCAGTTGGTTAAGCATCCGACTTCAGCTCAGGTCATGATCTCACAGGCTGTGAGTTCTAGCCCTGCATTGGGCTCTGGGCTGACAGCTCAGAGCCTAGGGCCTGCTTCAGATTCTGTGTCCCTCTCTTGCTCTGCCCTTCCCTCGCTCATGCTCTCTCTCAAGAATAAATGAACATTAAAAAAAAAAACACAAAACTTAAGAGTCAGATGCTTAAACCAACTGAGCCAGCCAGGCACCCCTCTACCCATTCTTAGAAATTGTGGGTAACTAGGTCTATTCCTCACCATGAAACTGACTTTAAAATATAAACCAATATTTCTCTAAAGGTCGGTCTTCAGAAACACATCCTTCCTTACACAGAGCCCTGAGAGGCTGAGCTGCTCCAAACACAGCCTATGAGCAGAGGCTGAGGGAATCTGGTCTGTCAGAGGACTTGGAGTCACTGTCTGACATGAGTAATGTATCTGGAGACTGTTTTTTGTTTTTTTTTTTTAATTTTTTAATGTTTATTTTTGAGAGATAAAGAGAGAGAGAGTGAGTGTGGGCAGAGGAGGGACAGAGACAGAGGGAGACACAGAATCTGAAGCAGGCTCCAGGCTCAGCTGACAGCTCAGAGCCCCATGTGGGGCTCGAACCCATGAACCCTGAGATCATGACCTGAGCTGAAGTCATGGCTTAACCGACTGAGCCACCCTGGTGCCCCTCTGGGGACTATTTTCTATGCCTGAAATACACATTCTTTTTATTGTGGAGATGAAAAGCAAACGCCTACTTAATTTATACCTCAAAATGTCGAAACCATTCCTCACTTCTTATCTCTCCATTTGTTTGATTAAGCCCATTCAAATTCACAGTGTAGGAACTGGATTACCCGGGGTTTCTTCTTTCAGCAGAGTAAAATTTCATCTATTTGAAAAAATATGCTCAATAACTGAAGAAGGTGGTTATAAAAGCTTTTCCTCCTTCCTCCTTTACCAGCTTATTAACACAAAGTGGAATTGCATAATGAATTATTTCTCTGAATCACGTATGCCAAGTGTGTTTCATAGACACTAAGAACTGCATCTTAGTGAAAAACAGATCGGGAGAGATCCTGTAATTCAAACTCGATTTGATTTGTTATTAAGAGCACGGCAACAATGTCCCTTATGCTCATCTAGCATTCATGGTTTATGAAACAGTCCCACAGAAGGTATCCCATCGGAGTCTCCCACAGCCCCAGGACATGGGCAGCCCCATACTGACAGCGCAAGGGCAGAGCCCATGAGTGGAAGCCCCTCACAGGACCTCATCTTCTCTCACTCCAGGGCCCTGGTAACCCATGCGCATCTATCAGGAGTGAATACCACAGCTTGGCCAAACTGTCTAAATGCCATAAGTGCCCAAACGGTCATCATGGTTGTTTAAAATGAATACTTTCAAAATATTGATAATTGTTTTAAAAATTATTTAAAAAGTCTGGACGTAAGAGCAATCTCTTTCAAAATCTGGTTGAATTTGAATAATCTTCTAGTTGAGTTTAGTGCATATCCTAAGATCAATCTTTCTCCTTCAAAGTTAAGTGTTTTTCAGTGTGACAATATGGAAAATTACCTTAACTAAACAAACACACAAACAAACCACCACCGCCGCCCCCCCCCCCCAACAAAAAAAACAGAAGAAAGTTGAAAATACGCATTCATTGACTGCCACACGGGACTTCTGAAGAAAGCTTTGCCATTCTCTCAGCTTTGACAGAAAGAGGCCCTGAGCACACTTGCCAGATGTCCTTAATGATTTCTCACCTCTGCAGATTCATCTAAGTGATAAAAAATTAGGAGCCGGTTATATCAATAAGCTGAACTCAAAGTATTTATGAGGCCACTATTATCAGTTTAGTACCAATTGCTGTGGGGATTTAACAAAATTTAAAGGCCAGTTCTTTACACTAATGGTGCTCAGAATCTTGGTGATTCTTGCATACAAAGCAATATATAATTAAGCACTAAACTGGGTAAATACCACAGAAATTCAGAGGAGGGGCAGCTGGAAAGGTCACAGAATGTTCCCTGGGGTTGGTCAAATCCTGCAGGATGAAAAAAGGAGACAGGACAGTTTTCTCAGCAGGAGTAATGGCTTAGTTTAGACAAATAGCAATGGAAATAAACATGGCATGCCAATTAAAAACAAAAATCAGTGCTATAGTATGTTTTCACAAGGCTCATGCAATGAATCTGATGTGCATCCCCATCTCGAGAACTCGGATATTAGGGTGCTCCTCCAGAAATTATATTAAAAAGGGGCCTTTAGGTCTGATTAGGAAAAATGATAATGAGGGCTCTGGGACAGTTGATCCATTACTTACAAAGTAAATCTAAACACAAGTGAAAGAAGAGGAGACAGCCAGAGCATGGAGACAGGGATGAGCTGCCCTGGGAGGGCAGGAAGGAAGCAAAAATACACTATAGGTCCAGGGTTCAGTTGCACAAGGAGTAATGTTCTGTCCTCAGTAAAGTATTGGTAATACTCAAATGTTTTCTGGCAATTAACTTCAAGGTCCTCAAAAGTGTTTTAAGATGGAGAAAACTAGGTTATCTTTGGGAGGTCTAACAAAAGCAAGTAATCTAGGGTTGTTCAAACCTTGAAGGAAAAACAAAACTTCCCTCTGACTTGGGACTGATATCGGGCATGGCAAAAAGGTGGGTGGGGAGAGGGCAAGAATAGAAGAACAGGCATGATTAGTAACAGCAGTACAGCCCAGCACCTGGCTTTGGTAGGGAGGCAGAAATCGACTAAGTGAAGTTAACAATAGCAGCTGAGAAGCAAGAAAGCTCCATGGTTACCAAATGTTTGATCCCTCCCATGGCCATCCTGGGGTGTGAAGACCCAGAAGGAAGTCCTGGGTGAAACTGAGAGCCAAACACTAATGCAGTCTTTAGGCAAATACATCCCCACGCTGAGGACCAGGGAAAGTGGGTTTTGCATCTTTAAGAAAACATAGTCCCTATACATCTACTTACTTCTTTACGGGGGAGCTTGGCCACTGAGAAGAAAGGAATTAACTGGTCAACTTCAGATGGTTCCCACTCTCACAAATATTATAGAGCTCTTGCTAGTTCCAAGAGGGTACAGAAAGGTGTAGACCCCGGAACAGAACATCCCATCTTCTCTAGGAGAGGGGCTGCTTTAATGAGCTGATGAGAATGATGTGAATTAGCCCCAGCCTGGGCCCTCCAGTCCCGAACCAGAAGGGACCCATCAATGGGTAATTCTGGAGCACTTTATTCCAACCCATTTATTTCCTTAAGGAGCACACAGCTTTCCCTTCCACTCTTCCTGGTGCCATCAGCCAACTCAAATCCTAAATGGAAGGGAAAGATCTTGAATTAAATTTAAACACCTGCTCAGCAAACTTCCTCTTTTGCATGGATTACAGAGTCAACTTCAGCCCAGCCTCTAAGACAGTTGCCTTCTAATGCAGAATTAGGGAAGTCTACCCCACGTCAACATGTCAACATGGTTTCAGTCTCATTAGCATCCCCAAATCCTTCTGCCCAGAAGCTGATGAACCATCAGGGAATCAATTTCTTCTTTCTCTGATGCCTCCCTTACAAAGTACGTGCCCTGCAAAGAAATTCTGATTTCCTCCTTCACACACAGCTCTGCGTTTGGGCTTTCCTGCTCCTCTGCGGCTTTAGGTCTCTCTGGTTAAACACACGCAGTGGCAGTCAGTCCCTCTGGTCCTGCAAAGTCTGGTGCTCAGCAGGAGAACCCTTGAGACAGTATGCCTTCCCACACTTCTGCGGTACTTGACGCAGATAATGCAATCATGTGGGAGCTGCTTCAGATGCCTCCTTTCCTTCCCTGCCCACATGACTATCACATCCCTGGTTTGTCCCAGGTTTATGTGCTCATCATCTCTGACAGGCACCACCCTAGCAGACTCCTTCCTCACTGACCTGCCTTTAGTCTCACCTGCCTCCGATCCACATTCTATGTTGTTGCTGAAATCAGCTGACTATAAAAGATCTGACTTAAAACATACTCGATGTGTTTGTCAGCAGTATAAAACTAATGTCCTCGAAAGGACATACATGATCCTTCATGATCTGACTCCTATCCACTCTTTAACTGCACCTCTGGAGTTTCCCCTGGCCCTCCCCTTTCCTGAGCTTCTTGTATTCCTCACAGCACCTCTGTGCCTCCAGCTGGCCATACTTTCATATCCTTGCACATCTGGCAAACCCCAACTTGGTTTTCAAGTCTTGGTTCAAGATCCCTCCAGGACTCACCCCAGATAGCCCTGGACACCCCTGTTTTCACTGACCTTTACCCACACCTTCATATTTTTTCTGCAATTATTTTTGTGCACATCTGTCCCAAAATTAGATAAACTCTCAGGTCATCAGTATTTGTTGAATGGATTGATGAATTAATTAATGAGTGGATGAGAGAAACTTCTCTGAAGATACAGATTTGGAGATATTGGTGTGTGGGCCAGTGGTACAGTCACGAGGGAAAATAAATCACCAGAAAGAACATAGAAAACCACAAGACAAAAATACCAAGGTTATAATTTGGAGAAAAGAAAGACAAACCCTCAGGGAAAGAGAAATTAAAAAAAATTTAAAAAGCACGGAGAAAACTAGGGGCTTGTATCCCAGAGACCAAGGCAGAAGAGATTCAAGAAAGAGGGAATGGTTTGCACTGAGCTAGTCCTTTACAGTGGTAAACGATAATTATCACATCATTGTATAAGGACATGTGGGTAAAAATCTTATAAAGTTATGCAAATGGAGGCTACACAATATAGACACAGTTTTGTTTTTATTAAGATAATTCTTAATCAAGTCTCACTGTTTCCAGATTCAGATTTTGCCAGCCCACTGTTTTCCCTTACCATGTTATCTTAAAAGTGTATTTTTCTCTTATCAATTTTTTTCCTTAAAAAAAGGTTTTTTTAATGTTTATTTTTGAGACAGAGAGAGTGCAAGCGGGGCAGCGGCAGAGAGAGAGAGAGAGAGAGAGAGAGAGAGAGAGAGAGAGAGAGAGACACACAAAATCTGAAGCAGGTTCCAGGCTCTGAGCTGTCAGCACAGAGCCCGACGTGGGGCCCGAACCCCAGACTGTGAGATCATGACCTGAGCCGAAGTCGGACACCAAACCAAATGAGCCACCCAGGCACCCCCTCTTATCAATTTTTTTTCTAACATATAGTTTAGTTTGAATTCAGAGCCACTCTTGTAACACTAAGGTGGATTTCTTCAGTTTAGGTTTTCTAGACACATAGAGATGTCAACTGAATCAGACTAGAAGTTTTTATACGACAGAAATTAAGCCCTTGTACTTAAGAGAGAGTGAATAAATAAATATGCTTGGAAGGAATGACTGAATTTCTTATATTTTTAACACAGAAGTTCGGTCATCTAGGATCATACTATCATCCATACCCTGGCCAATATGGGGCCCATGGCAAACACTGCGAAACATGGCCAAACATGGCCATTTCCCCGCTAAGCCTGCAAAAGCCCACAACACCCCACAAGCTACTAGCAACTGGTCAGAGCTGGCCCAGGTGACTTGAGACATTACATCATCTCAAGTTCACTGCATTAGATTTGAGCTTTCCTAATCCTCTGTTGGTGTCTGCATGGTATACAGCCAGCAGAGCAGGGCTCTGCTAAGAGGAGAATGGGCAGAAACAAAGTAGTTAAAATGTAACTTCGCCCTTCTGCTTTACCTTTAGGACCTTCCATTACAGACTGAACAAAAGTTTCTTAAGCTAATGATGTCACACACACACACACACACACACACACAAATGCCATTGTAGGTCAATTCAGAGAAGTGAATTACAGAACAGGCTACTTCCCGATATCTGTCACTGACCACCTCTGGCTAGACACCTTTGTTAAATGGCTGTATGAAACTCGGGGTTTAGCCATACATTGCTTTTTTAGGAAGATAAATCTGGCAGTAGTCTGTTCTTGCATGTTCCTGTTTAAAAATGCTTAGCTGGTGTCCCATTGTTTATCTGTATGTAATAGGATAAAATCCAAACTCCTTTGCATGGCATCAACTTCACCACGAAAGGACCATTACATTCTCCTTCTCCTCTGTTCATTATTCCATCATACCAAGTCTTCTTCTTTTCTATGACACTAAGTTATAAACTTGGTGACTGTAACATACAAATGTATTATCTTTCAATTATGTGGGTTAAAAGTTCAAGATGGATCCTACTAGGCTAATCAGAGAGTTGGCAGGGCTGGGTTCCTTCTGGAAGCCTTAGAACAGCATCTGTTTCCTTGCCTTTGCCAGCTTTTAGAGGGTGGCTAAATTCTTGATTTGTGGCTCCCTTGCACCTTGAAAGCCAGTAATGGCCAGTCGAATCTTTTGCACATGGCATCCCTCTGACACTGACTTCTGCTTTCCTCTTCCACCCATACAGACTCTTGTGATTACACTGGGCCTCCCGAATAATCCAGATAATCTCTCCATCTCAAAAGCTTCAACTTAATCACATCTGCAAGGTCCCAGAGTGGACAGCTTAGGGGGGGGCATTATTCTAATTACCATAGTGGTATTCCCTCTGCCTGTAGAGTTCATGTGTCTGCTTAGAAGACTTCCACCCAAATTCCTCAGGAATTCCTTAAGCTCCTGTGGAAATGTCACTATTTTCATGGGGGCCTCTCTTCCTCCAACCCAAGGGGCTCATTTCTCTGGTCTCCTCAGCCGCATGTACAAATACCTCTTCCTGAAGCACTTCCCTCACACTAGAGTTTATTTGTCCTCCAGTATGTGTCTCTGACTAGATTCTGAGTCACTAAGCCTTATTTGTTTCTGCAGCCCCCGGGGCCTACCTATTAAAGGCTGTGGGGAAGAAAAATGAATGTTATATTTTAATGAGTGAAGACCTTGGGTGGAGGCAGAGGCAAGACAGTATGTTTGGAGTACAGCTTAGAAACTAGTTCTGACAGCTCTGAACTGGGTCTTATCACATCATCAACCAAACCCCTTAATCCTTTAACCATTCCAGGGAGGCACTGTAGCAAACTTAAACCATTTGCATCTAGGGATATTTCTAACTTTAATGTGCATTGCCATGGATCACAAAATGTTAAATTTTTAGTGTCTTCCTGGGCATGGCTGCAAAAGGGCAAGCTGCACCCCCAGTGCTTGGTTAGGTTAGGGAAGTGATGTTATCCGAGTGATTTCTGAATTCCAAAAAAATGACACTCGTCTAACAAACCTGACTGTACTATG
Organism: Panthera tigris; assembly: GCF_018350195.1. Classification (NCBI taxonomy): domain Eukaryota; kingdom Metazoa; phylum Chordata; class Mammalia; order Carnivora; family Felidae; genus Panthera; species Panthera tigris. The sequence goes on along the minus strand of NC_056663.1, from coordinate 58,328,605 downwards.
TTGGAGGTTAAAAGCAACTTTGCCACAATATTTATTTGGTATTTCAGTATCTGGAAGCTCTTGCATTTAAAAAAAAGAAGAACAAAAAGCTCCAATTAAGCAAAGTTGAAATAGCCTCAATTATTTAACTCACAAGCCACATGAGAAGTTGAATAAATTATGGTCACACGAATGGGGGGATATCTATTTTTTTAAATGTTTTATTTATTTTTTGAGAGACAGAGAGCGTGAATGGGGAGGAGCAGAGAGAGAGGGAGACACAGAATCCAAAGCAGGCTCCAGGCTCCGAGCTGTTAGCACTGAGCCCGATGCAGGGCTCGAACCCACAAACTGTGAGATCATGACCTGAGCCGAAGTCGGATGCCTAACTGACTGAATCAACTGGGGGGGGGGGGGGGGGAGGAGGGGAGAGGGATATCTATTTTTAAAGGCCAATAGTTTGCTGTGAATCTCCAATGTCACTAACAACACAGTACAGTATAGAAATCTGAAGACATGGAAATAAAATGAAAAATGATGCGCCTAACAGTTTAGCTGGAAGAACCCAACAGGGACAAAAAAGAAGCAATTATCACCTGTTTCCTGATTGGAATACAAAGTCTACCCTCCTATTTTTTTCTTCATTAGTAAAACCCTTCATTTTCTTCGTTAATAAGACCCCTCTTCAACCTAACTCCTGTCAGCTGTGTTCATTTTAGTTTAGGGGACTCCATCCTCTGGTGGAATCCCTGAAGCCAGAAGCAGTGTTTCAACGTGCCTCTTGTTAAATTTCATTGTTTTTTCTAACCTTGAAAAAATGAGATGTTTGGATCCAGAAGAGTCCTACTGATCTGCATTAGAGCTTACATTCACCAAGAGGAAAACTAAAACCTTGCTGCTTCCTCTAGGTCAAGAAGAGCCCAAGGCTAAGGGGAGACATGACTGACTTCCATTAGGGAATGCAGCCAGAGAACACCACCTGTGTACTGGGTAAGTTGCACATATACTCAGTACTTCATGGCCGACTTTAAATGTGATGCATTTTTATAGAAAAGGGAAGTACAATTCTCAATATTTGCGCTGTTTTCTTTCAAACTTCTAAATTTTTCTATGAATGTATTTACAAGTACATTTAGGAGCAATGAACACCACAAGCCAAACTCTATGGCTAAAATGGAAGAAATTGGTAGAAATACTAATCATATTGTTATTGTTGTTGTCTGGACATTTCAAGCCTTTCCTGTTCTTAAATCTTGCTTATGTATAGGCAAAAGCATAAAGCCCACTGGGGAAATCACTCAGAGTATCTGGAATTAGAGCTGGAGCCATCTCAGGCCAAAACAAACATTAAAGGCTATTCACAAACCAATGAAAAGTCATTGCACCTCCAAAGCATATTAAGGTCAAGAATGCAAACAAATTTTATAATAAGCTTAATAAAGAAAACAACTGAACCTACTAAGTGGTACTTATGGAAACAGGCTTCAGAATATAGCCTTAGAGGTAGAACTGGTTCCCACTAGAACAAGAATTGTTTACCTTGCTCCTATTAAATCCAATAATCCAAAGAGTGGTAATGGTACCAACTGTTTTAGGAAGAACCAACAGTAGAAACTCCAGTGGGATCTACAAACCGCATTTTTCTGTAAAATGCCAGTAGAACCGCATCGTTCAAACGTTCTTTTCCTAATATAAATCTTTTTCCATCTTTCATTTCATCCTGAACAATCTTACTATGTTCAGCATAGTAGCAACTGAAAAAAAAAATGTGTTTCATCTGAAGCAAAAGTGAGAAACCTTTACAAAAAACACTGAGCTTCTCCAACGCTAGATTTCCAAGTTCTTAATATAAGCTAAGATAACGCAAAATAAAGACTGCCACTGTAACCAAACTTTTCTGCTACCAAGTATCCTTAAAAACAAGGACAATTCAACCATAATAGATTATTTTCTACAGCGTGAGCAGATAATGTACCTACAAACATTCTTCCTTTTTTGCTGGCTTGCTTTATAAATCTTGCAACTTGCAAGCTCAAGTTGTTTTTGGAGGCGAAGGCAAGTTAATGGTCGAGCTTAAAATAAATAGGCTTTGCAATTACTTTTTTTTTTTTTTTTTTAACTAACGAAGCACGTTTCCCCATTCCACGCCATGAAGCAATTCGATGTCAACTTGCTATGGAGTCAAATGCGACAAACTCCGAGAGCTCCAGTCGCGAGGCGGCGGCTTGCTGCACCCACAGCTTCCCGCACTCCTGCAGCATCAGGACGCGGCACTCTCTCGGCTCTGGGCGCAGAACCCAAACTCCGGGCCTCCCGGCCACGGGACAGTACACCCTACCCCCGTCCCGGGGAAACTGAGGCACGGTGACCCAAGCGATCTGGAGTCTGGCGAAGGCCCCCGCCGCTGCTTGGCGTTCCAGTGGCCCCGGAGGTTTGGGAGGCTCCTCGGCAGCACACTGTAGACACCGCGCTCCTCACCGTAGGAAGATTATGGCACAAGCCCAAGAGGTGGCTGTCCCCAACCCACCGGCCCCCGGGGTCCCGCCCCGCACGGATCTCGAAGCATCCTGCGACCCCCAGGAGCCCGCTTCTGGGACCTCGCGGCGCCTCCAGTGCGCAGCCGACGCCTTGGGCTTCGCCAGCCTAAGCGCCCGAAAGTTCCGCGGCCCCAGCGTCCGCAGCGACCCGGCCGCCCACCCCGTGCGGGGCTCCCTGCCACCCGCGCCCAGTCGCCCCATGCTGTCCCGGCGCCCCTGCTAACCTGACGCCGCCGCGCCACTCAGGTGGCCGCCGTGCGCCTCTCGCCATGGCCAGCCTGCGAGCTGTCGCCGCTCCGCGCCCCGCGCCCAACGCCCGGCAGCACCGACTGCGGGCGAGCCGCCTCCGCCAGCGCCTGGCAGCGATGCGGGCTGCGCCGCGGGCGGCCGAGAGTGCGGAGCTTCCCACCTACAGGAGCCGGAGCCGGCCGGTGCCGAGCATGCCCAGTGCGGCTCGCCGGGCGGCGCGGAGGCGCGGGGCCAGGCGGGGTGTCGCCGCCGGGTTTTCGCTGCAGCCACCGGCGCGGGGCGGAGCTGGCGGCGCCGGGCGAACCTGTGGGAGCCGCGGGACACGCCCGCAGAGGAGTGGGGCGGGCTGGGGGCGCGGAGTCCCTCATTCAGTTTGCGCAGCCTCCCGGGGTGGGACTCCGCCGGCCCCGGGGCCCCGCTCAAGCACGTCTTGGGTGTTGCTGGAGCCGAGGGCACTTATTTCCGACGCTGTGGTGCTTGGGCAGCGTGACTGATAATTGTCAGGGGGCAGGGCGCTCCCAGGGCTTCCAGCGCAACTTTTCTGAGCGTCGCGTCGCCTTGTTGTTTAGGGACACCCGGGAACAGGTTTCCTAGGATCCCATCCTGGGATACCGGAGAGAGCCAACGTCCAGCCCCTTAACTTACCGTGTCTCCAAGGCCACCTGTCAAGTCACTTTGCAATTAAAAGCTTCGCTTGTCTCCCCGGGTGACTCTGCTGTCAGTTCTAAAGCCCACACTGAAGAAGCTGGAAGAAAACACAGCAGGACGTTCACTGGTGGCTTCTGAGAGGTGGGGTTCCAGGGATTTTAAATGTTCCTCATTTTCGATTATTTGTAGGTTTCTATGTTTTCTCTAATGAACGATATGGTGCTTTTTAAAGAAGGTATGTTATTCTAAAATTATTTGTGAGTAACGCCTGCAGAACCTCGGCGGCACGACCCTGCGACGTAGGCAGCGCCCCCAGCCCTCCTCGTTTTCTTTTTAGACTTGAGGGAGACAATTTCTGGGGGCTGGGCCAGGCTCCTCCTCCCCGGCTCCTTTCGGCCCGCCCCCTTGGCCACGCCTCACCTCGATCCTTTTACTCCAGTACCGCCCCCTTCTCCTTCGGCTACTGCGAAAACTAGGAGAGGTGGATTTTCAACACTGACGTTCACCGTGGCTCTTGTAGCCAGACTGGGCATGTTCCGCCGCCGGGTCAGGGACTGCTGACAGGAGAGAGGCGTCTTTAAGCAACTCTCAATCTCCCTCCTTCTTCACTCTGTCCTTGGCGAACGAAACAAAGTAGCACCTCCGACCCCCTGCCCAGAGCTCGGACCTGCAAAGTGGGTCAGGACTCGACTGAGCATGCTCAGAACAGTGCCAGAATGCCGCACGCGGCTGCATCTCGTTGCCCAAGGTTGCTGTAGCTGCGCTTGCTAGTCACGACCTCGAAGGTCAGGAGGCGGGTGCAAGCGGGGGGGGGGGGGGGGGGGGCGGGGGGGATATGGCCTTGACACCTGGACACGTCGCCCCTACCCAGGCTGAATTGGGAGGCGGGGGCAGGGTGCGTGGGATCTGGCTTATAAGTGACTCAAAGCTTGATTTTTCCCTAAAAGATTGAAATTAGAAATCATATTTTAACATTAGCTTTATGGCATCTCCAATAATCACATATTTTATCTCTAAGAACTTTTCAGCCCATCTTTCTTTAGAGAAGTGTAAACCTTTTTTCAAGTATTTAATAAGAACTCTTTACATTTGTAGTAGAACCCTAAATTCTCACTTGTTTTATCAAAGATTAAATGTTTGTCCTCACTTTCAAATAATTCCGCAGGAGTATATTCCTCCCCGCCCCCCCCCCCCCCTTTGGACAATTCTTTGTTCCCTCTGACTCTCCTGTCCACCTCTTTTCAAATTCTCAGAGAATCTGCAGAATACTCTCTTGCTGTTTTAGATGGGCTTGAGGCAAGTGTGGGAAACTTGCTCTGAATCCTCTGTTGCAGAAGACAACACTGAAGTGCAGAAGGATAACAGGGAAGAGATTTTACAGGCTTGTGGTGAATAAGCTCAAGAACCCAGAGAGAGCCTTGCAGTGAGCCCAGGTGGGTGAGTGGGATACTTTTCTGTTTTCTGTTTTCTATCCGAGGAGGAGAAAGATAGGCAGGTGATGTTTGGTTTGAGAGTGGGAAATACCCTCACTGAGGGTTGGCTTCATCTCAACCTTTCCCTCTCATCCAGCTCTGGTTCAGCTTTGGCCTGATGGGAGGCACCGTCTTTAGGTGGCAGGTCACTCCTAGGAAGAACCTCACTGTCTCCCCCTAGACTCTAACTTGTGCTGGGGTCACCCTTATCCCTGAACTTTGAGACTCCATTGTTGCTGGTACCTTCTGAGCACTGCTGTTGATCCCTATAGACATCCACACCACAAATAGTCTGGCTGGGGAAAAGATGGGTAGGACATCTCTTTAACAGTCCATACTGCTATTCAGATGGGGGAACAAATGAAGCTTCCTGGTCCCCAGTCTGCCATGACACAAACCTTTCTTGGTTTTAATACTTTTCTGACTGTTCCTTCTCCTCTTCTTTCTCCAGGTTCTTTTCCTTTGGACCACTCCATTGTAAGTTTTCTGTCCTATGCCCTCTTCTCTTTGGCTCTCCCTAAGGGTGCTCATCCAGTGCTATGACTGTCAGTGCCAAGGTGGTATTCAGTTGGTGTGTGCATATAGGGCCATGGTAGCTGTTGATTGCTCCAATTGTTTCTGGTCCATCAGGTACCTGCTCTGATTGGTCAGTATCTATGCCTCACTATTTGTCTCTACTGGTTATTAATATTTTGAATATTATCTTTACTCCTAACATTATATTCCTCTCCAAATCTCCCTGAGTTCAGACCTTTATATGTCATCTACCAATCTTAATTGCTATGACCCTCGGGGAAACTTGAGCCAAATACGTCTCAAAACAGAACTTATGAGCTGTAGTTGCTCTTCTACTTAAATGTCCTAACTTGGCTACTGGTTTGTGCCCCATAAAAATGAATGCTATCCTGGATTCATCCATCTGCCTTTCCTCTGTCATCCAGCGAGTCACTGCCCTTAGACATCTCTGAATACAGACCCTCCACCTGCATTGCCTTCTCGGGTCTGTCATCCCTTCTAAATGGGTTCTCTCTCTCTGTGTTGCCTCCAATATAGCCTTCTTGCCTCCTCAGACTTTTCCTTTTAAGCAAATTATATTTCAGCATATCTGCTAAAAATCTTAAATTGATTCATAGTGCCTTCAGGATAAAGTTTTAAGCATGAACTGGCCCCTGTTTCCCTCTCCAGATTAGTCTCCAGCCAGTGTCTCCTCATGTCCCATATCCTAGTGGATGCAACCTATTTGCTATGAGAATTCCCGCCTCCATGTTCTTTTAGTTCTTTTGTTTCTTCTTTCCTCTTCTTCACCCCTTGGCAACTGTTAAGCCTTCAAGGTCCAGTTCAGGCTGACTCCCCTGTGACCTCCACAAGATGACTTCATCCTGAATACTTCACCTGTATCATATACTTTGTCTTCATTTTGATACCTAACCTTGATTTATTATTTATTTTTTTCAACTTCTCCACTACATTGTAGGCGATGTGACAGCAAGGGCTTGTCTCAACCATCTTTGTATCCTTATGTTCAGTTTTTAGTAACATTTTACTTAACAAATGAATGATAGACGTTTGTACCCTTGCGATATTTAAAGTTCATTAATTTTTAAAATTCTTCCTGAATATTGTAAATGGAATGCAAAGAAAAAATACCAGAACAAAGTCACATCACATACAACCTGCTGAATGGTTATGTTTTTTTGAGCAATATAAGCAAGATTTCAGATTTGACCTTAAACCCAGTGAATTTTTTACCGGCTTCAGAAATCAGGAAGTGTTTTGTGAGCCAATCTGATTTTCTTGTATTATCAGTCTGTAACTGCTGAAAGCTCAGCATTGTATTGCTAATTAATCCACAAATTCCATTGTTCTCTATCATTGTGTTTCCTTCCCTGGGGTTGTTATAATCCTCTAATTATATAGTTAGTCCTTAGAATAGATTTTGTTTATTTTTTTTTCCGTTGAAAGTATGGCACCTCTGGAAAGCAGATTAACCCTTTAGGAATGAACATAATTTTTATGGTTCTACCAGTTCCCATTGTCTTCCCAGAGCTCTTACAGCTAACTTATGGAGGGGACTGACCACTGGCTTCAGAACCCTCCATGGGATGAGGAACACATTACAGACCTCCTGGACAGAATGGTCTATGGGGCAGCAATTTTAGCAAGCCCTGAAGGGAATTCCAGACACTGTATTTGAGAACTGTAGTTCTACATCATGTAATAACTGTCAGTCCAGAACTTCAAGTATCCCCAGTATTGGTTTTCTTTGGCGGAGAGATATATGTGAGTGGGAAGGGAATCGGTCCATTTAAAAAAGTGTTGTCCATATTTGTGCTTATTAAATAGCCTTGACTTAGAATCTGGAGAATATAGAAGCGTACGTAGCAAAGTAGCTTCTTGGTTTTCTGTGTGTTGAACCACAGGGGTTTTACTTGGTGACCATGTAGGCCAGATGACCATGTAGGTATTATTCTCCAGCACCTCTTCCCTCAATTCGGCCTTCTTTGACAAAGGGTGACTGGGACAGCAGAAGGTCTGACCTTGTCCCCTTCCTGGAAGAGACAATAAGAGGTTTATGAACCTACATTAGGCTTTTTCCTTGTTCCTGGGAGTCTGAAAGGATGCAATTAGGGAGGGGCCAGCAGAAGGGATGAAAGAAAACAAATATGTCTCCCCACAGTCTTGTGATTTGCTGGCCAAGGAGAGGGAAGCTTCCTGAGAAGTCTGAATGAATATTACAAAAATATTTTCTTCCTCGTCGTGGGTTTAGACTGAGTATTTGTGTTGGTCCTTTGTAGGTGTGTGTGCATGTGTGTGGTCTAACCAGTTAGCCAGCTGCAAAAATCAGGGCAGCAGATGGCGTGCCTGCTACTCACAGGGAGCAGAGGCTCCAGCTTATAGGGTCACGCCCTTCCTGGACCTCCCTGTGAGACAACACTGAAGCCCTGCCCTCCTGGACAGTTTGCCAGCCTGGGACATTAATGGGCATTGTAGTCGAGCCTCCCACCCCCCCACCCCCCCAGGGCTTCCTTGTGGACAATGACTCCCATTTAAGGAAATGAATTATTGGCCAGAGAAGAGATGAATCTAGAAATCACCACCTCTGTGTAGGAGCTTTCTGAAAGGTGGATGGATATTTGCACAGGAAGGTCAGAAGAGGGAACTCCTTGGTAAGAGAGGTGTGAAAAGGAAAGGCTGACTGGGGCCATGGGGTGAGTCCTAGGGAGACCCCTTTGTAAAAACTTGACTTCACAAGTGCCTCTCTCTTGGATTCTGGAAAAGTTCTGTTTTGTGCATAGCATGAAGTTTTGTTCTTCCAGCTTACACTTTCCTTGGGAAGGAAGGAAGGCCAAACCTTCACTTTCCTACGATAGGGTGGAGGAGATTGGTGTTGGGTGACCCAAGTTACCAAATGAACAAATCACTGTCTGACAAGTGGGAAAGCAAACATCCAAAGGAAGCCAACATATTCTCCAGGAGTCCTACGAGGACAATCCTTTGTCCCCAACACTTGACGGGGAGGTCACAGTACCAGCTTCAGAATGCTGCTCAGGCACCAAGGGCTCTCAAGCCCAGGTGAGCCTCTGGAGCATCACTGTGACCCCAACTGGAATAACCTGATAAGTCTGTGCAATGAGAAATACAAAATAAGCTCTGAAAGTAATTGTCCATCTCTGTTCTGGTGATTTTCATGCATCTCTCTCTTGAGTAGCAAATATACTAGAGTTCAGAGGCAAGGGAAGGAAATCCTATATTTTTTCTTTTTATCTTGTGGTTAAATGGGACACCAAAAGTCTCTGTGTGGATACAGGGACTTCTGTGAGGGCAAAGGCTGGGAAGAAGCCCCAAGCTGTGGCTGGGGCAGAGAGGACAGAGGATGAGGTGGAGGGGAGGGAAGTATTAGCTCTCTGTGGGGGCTCAGGGGACTTACAGCACCAAGAATGGGGGGAATAAGATGCCAGCCCAGCAGTAGGTAGAAAGAGCTAGTTTTCATTTGGTAAGATTTGAAGGACACTGGAAAGGTAAGAAGCCCTTCATTCTATGGAGATCTGGTTTCCTTTCTTGGGGTCTTCCCCTCTGTTGGGCCAGGTTTCTATAAAGCAAGGAGCTGTCATCCAAAGCTCAGGCCTTTCCCTGAGCGGCTCCATAGTGGGGAACGTGAAGGCTCTGGACATCTACAAGTGAATTGTCACCACGGCTCAGGGCTGAGAGGGCCCTAAAATTTACTTTTTATGATGTTACAATGGTGGTTTGAGCCAACTCTTGGAATAAAGTTTTCTAACAGATTGAAACTGTTCTTTCCCATCACAAGGATGCAGCTCAGTGTGCTAACCTTCAATGTGATCCCTGCCTTCCCTCTTTCAAATAGTAAATACAACTTCTATATGTAATTAATGGAACCACCGTGTTTGGTTCATTCTCCACCATGGATGAGTGTGCTTATGAATAGTTTTGGTTTTTTTTTTTCCTCTTAAGGATAGTGTTGGGGTTATGACATAACTGTGGTTATCTGGCTAAGGGAATAGGTTTCCCATTTGGACCACCTGCTTTTCAGGCATATATGAGCTTTGAAACTTCTCTTTAGTAAGTCTTTTCAACCTAATCCAGTATAGTTTCTGCCATATAATAGATGCCAATAAATTTTGTTGAGTTGCATGCTGGATATTGGTGTTAGAACTGCACATTGGAGTATCTTGGAGGCAGGCATTTTAAAATACAAATACCATCAGTTGCTTGGCTGGTCTGAAATGCCATTCAGATTTTAGCCTCTCAGTCTGTATGATATTGATTCTGCTTTTCTTTCTGATGATGTGTTTCAGGAATGTCACCAGCATGTTTCTTTTTGATTTGGGTCAGCTGGCAGAAAGGCAAGGCTGCTAATAAATTGTGAATGAGTATATGGCTGAAAGCATGAACATTTTGAAGGAGAAAGTTACTAAGGAACAGTTAGTGGCTGATTTTTCAGCATCATAGTTTATGGGTTCCCTATCATAATTCCTGCTATTAATTATATGTAATAGCATTTCTGCTATTAGCTTCAAGGAGTCTTCATTTTTGCTTTCATAGGAATTTTAAAGGTGGCATGATTTTGAAATTAACCATCCATAAAACTGGAGGAATTTTGTGACTATATTTATGAACTAAATGGGCCGATTTTCTTAAACTGAGCAGAAATTACGATTTGGTGCTCGTAAGGGTAGAAGGTAGGATGTAGGGTGAGGTGGCTCAGAGATACAGCTAAGTGTCATTAATAAGCATAATGACATTGCCTAACAATGACAGGGAGAAGATAGAGTGGAGTATAAAAGGACTCTGCAGATCTGTCTTGATGTGATTGATTTCAGTGATTTATAATTCTGTGTGTGTGCTTTGGTCCATAGCACTAATTATTGAAGATGGACTAAGCTTGAAAGGGGGAATACCCAGCCTGTCTTTAGGAGTCTTCTACTGTTACGTGAATATGACATTTAATCACATTAAACGTCTACTATTGCTTATTGCTCATAAGAGACAGGGTAGATAATGAGTTCACCTAGAGCAGCTCCCTGTCATCTGTGAGCCCTTTACCAGCCTGTAATTTACCTGGCCCTGGGCCCCCACTCCTAAGGGTACCAGAAAAGCCAGAGAACGGACGAGATTTCTGAAGGTGTTAGTGTTAAAAAAGAGCACCAAAATAGTCATCCAGGGGAAAGTCACACTCCCTCTCCCTGCCGTAAGTTCATTTTATAGCTTGAGGTCTGGCATTTTGAAGTTCCTACGTACTACAACTACGGACTAGTACTAGGAACTTTGGGGACTAGGGTGTTTTGCTTACAGAGGTCTTAATTTGGATTTCTGTCTGTCTCTTATTTTTGCTTGTATTTACCGTCACACTATTTTTCTTGAGAGTGTTCTTTGCCTGCCTTTCATAATATTGTGGGAAGAGTCGTGAGAAGACTAATGGGGAAATGAGGAGCCCAAGCCCATAAGGGAAGAATCCAAGAGACTCCTCAGAGAGGAGCCAGGCTGCAGCTGTCCAACAGCATCCCTGTTGCCCGACTTCCGGATGGTTCCCAAAGATCACATGCTTCAATGTTTGAACTCATTGATTTCTTATAAGATTCTGGCTCAGGCATAGGTTTCCCTTAAATTGTTAACTAACCTAAAATATTCAAAATGTGATATGACAGGCAAATCAGGAACGCAGAAGTTACCCAGTTCAAGGATCACTGACTCTTTGATGCCTGTATTCAGTACAAAAATGTACCTTTTTAAATTTGAGATCTACTTACAAATGCATTTAAATTGTTAAGAAGCCATATTGAGAGAGTAGTATCGGCAGCTTCAGAGAGGCTGATGTATTATCAGATCCCTTCTTAGGCTTCCCTTGCTCAACGTCCTCAGCTTTCCCCAACCCCTGGCTCCACCAGCGTCTCATTTCCTGTAGGAGAAGGCCTTAGTCTAAGTGGATCTTTCTTCAGGCAGTGCTAAGGGGGCCAAGAGGCTGAAGTCTAAAAGCACAGGGCCCTGGGGATCTTCTGGGTGCTCAAGGTTACCCTGGATCAGGAGTGTTATATCCTGCTTCCTGCTCCAGCTCTTTCCTGGTCCCTGTCTTATTTTTGCTTGCATTTACCTTCTGTCATCATGGTTGAGGATGATAAAAGAATGTAGTTAGAAGTCATTTGCCACTGCTCTTAATCCTCCTCCCCGCTATCTCCCAATCTGTTATAGTGATACCAGGTGGAAGCTTGGTGTTGGGGCTGATATGACTCCCCACCATCCTCTTATCAGCTCTGCTTTACCAAGCATGGGCTGATGCCCTGCTAGTTTTTAGTGCTAAGGCACTGTTACACCTGACTCAGTCCTATTAAAGATATCTAGCATCCAGTGGATCACCCCTGGGGATTTCCTCAGAGCTCCTCAAATGCCAGTAGGACTCTCAGAGCTGCAGCTCGATCTGGACTTGTAGTTTAGAGCTGTGAGTTCCTTGGAAGGTCTAGAGGTGGGGCCATGGAGTGATAGAAAACAGGATTTTTTTTTAAGTTTATTTATTTATTTTGAGAGAGAGCACACACACGTGCACGTGTATGCGTGGGAGAGAGGCAGAGAGAGCAGGAGAGAGAGAGAATCCCACGCAGGCTCCATGCCCAGCGAGGAGCCAGACTCAGGGCTCGATCTCATGATGGTGAGATCATGACCTCAGCCGAAACCAAGAGTTGGATGCTTAACCGACTGAGCCACCGAAGTGCCCTAGAAACAGGGGTTTGAGAAGGGGGTATATATATCTTCACTTTATGCTCTTATCAACTGAATGCACCTTTTTAATGGAATAATTGCCTTTAATATCTGTAAATGCATATTGATAGTTTTAGAGTGAGATTATTTTCTATTTGTTGCATTAACTGTCAAGGTGTATCATCCTAAACATTAAGGTGACTGTGGATCACCAGCACACATATGATGACATGGTAAGTTGAATAATGTTTTTTCAGTTTCAGTATGATTTACTCTTAATATCATCACAATAAATTAGCCATATAATTCATGAGTTTTAGAATGAATTAGATGTAATATTTTGGATCAGTGAAACTAATATTGCGGTAAGAGGAAAAATCAAGTCTAATGCATGCATTTTAATTTATTATAAAACAAATATGCCAGATCTGTCTACAATTCAGGAAGATTGCATAATTTATAGTGGCAGTTCATTTACAAAAGAACTAGGGTGACTTTTTTTTTTTTTTTGGTAAGCTATAAAACAAATTGGAGAGTGACTCTTATCCCATGAGTTATTTATAGTGGAAGATTAATAAAACCATTAAGCATGATGAATGAATTTTCAGTGACAGGCTTACAGCAAGAATACATATCAGCAACAATAAAAATATAATGAATTTTATGTTTTTAATCAGTCCAAAGAATTTTCCTAAACATCAAATTAAGTGATTTCATTTTTATCTGGTACAACATTAAAACTGTTTTATTGTGCAAGCTACATTTAACATGCATTGCCTATGCACCCAAACTAATTAAAACTCCTGAGGATAGAGGCCACATCTCATGTTCTTGCAGCCTGCATCCACAGTATTATTCTACACATAGTAGGTGCTTGCTAAATGTCTGTTGAATAAAATATGAACTTAATAATGACTTATACAGTTTTCAAATAAACTAGTCTCCATTAGGAAAAGAGGTATATGGAGAAAAAGGCAACGAATTCATTTTGAATAGTTGTTTGCCTAAAAAAAAATAAAGAATGATTATTTGGTTAGAAGCAAGTTGACATTTGGGGATGTGGCTTCTCTTGTACATCCAGGTTCAGAAATTAGTATATAGTAAAAATTAATCTAGAAAATTTCTTACATTGACCATAATATTTAACATACCTGTTTGAGTATATAATCTATTTCCAAAAAGGAGGGATGAAAGGAAAGTCTCTATACAACTATCTGGGTGTCAGATCCATCTGTTTGGAAGATACCCAGCAAATTCCCAGGTGAATGGAGTCTAGAGGGGAGACACGTAAGGGTTGCTGCTTGACCACAAGATTGATGCCATTCTGTCTTAATACCAAACCTCTGTAACTATAATGTCTAAGAGATGCATAATGCTATGAGGATTAAACATAATAAGGAGTCACATTTTCTGTATCTAATAAGGATCAGATGCTAAAGTCAGAAGCTCCAGTGCCTTTTGTCCTATAAATAGGAGTTTTGTGAAGTGAAGTCCATGGCAATTCTTTGATTCAGTGAAATAATTTGCGAGTTGCCGCAGCTCCATGCTTAAGCCATGTTGGAGCGAGGTTGGCACAGAGAGGTTTTGAGCCAGTCTGAACTGTTTGTTGAAGGCCTGTTTGGTTGGTTACTGGTCTCAGATAACAGCATACTACAGCATGCCAGTGAAACCAAGATATCATTTATGTTTGGAATTTGATTTCACCTTGTACAGGTTTCTAGAGGAGTCTGTCCAATGTTTTAAGATGGTCACAAGGCAGATTGATGAGGCATAATGGATCAGCACAACTTGTCATCATTTAAAGAAAAATGTGCAGCCTGGTGGGCAGTCTGAAGTTGATTAAATGACTGAGGTCCATCATTAATAATGTTTTATTTCTGTTCCATTTGTGTGAGTGCACCATACATTTCTTAGCCTTTCCTTTAATGATATCCTTACTAATTTAAGTGCCATGCAGGACTGTGTAAACCTGCTTAAGGAAACTGGATGATCAAAACTGAACCAAGGGTTATCCTGAAATAACTTGATGGTTTAGATGCCAGGAATGCTGAGTTAATTTTAGGCTTGGAATATCAGTGACTGCAATGGCATATCTTAGCAACGAGATATATTTCTGACAGTACTACGGAGAGCTTCGGCTACAACATGGTTTTCCAGGGGTCACAAGGGCACTGATACTTGCCATGTTGTTGAGTAAAACCTGAATGATGGAGAGTGTGGATTTCATGAGCTCCACGAATCTTTGTGTTCTTCTCATTTAATCACGCTTAATATTTCCAACCCAGAGTGGAACATAATGAACCCTGTTCCAACAGGCCTGGCATTCTATGGGAGCAGAGTAGCTGGGCCTCCATAGGCCGAGTTGCTCTGGAATAAGAGTCTTCTACATATTGCTTTATCCCGCCAGCATCCTCTGGCCAGACTGCCATGGATGCTCCTCTCCTCCCATTGGTGTATCCTACCACTTGAGTTGTTCTCCATTTACAAAATGGGAATAGTGGTCCTTCCTTCGAGTGCCTATGATCTTGTGTGTAAAAGTGCTAACTAACTGTATATGGCATTTGAATGTACACTGAGAAGCTCCATACACACATGGGCACAGCTCACCGTCACTGTGGAGGTGCATTTGCTGTACCGTCGTAACCCAAAGTACAGATTCAAAACCCATTGGTTTGTGTACTGTGCGCATAAGAGTAGTTTCCATGAGAGAGGACCTCAAAAGATGGGCAAAACTGCATAAATCCTATGTGTGTGTGCTATGGACTGAGTTCTCTCAAAATCCATATGTTGAAACCCTCTCCCCCACTGTGATGGTGTTAGGAGTAGGGTTGTAGTTAGGTCATGAGGGTAGGATCCTCTCGCTATGATTAGTGCCTTTACAAGAAGAAACACAAGAAGGTCTTTCTCTCTGCCATGGAAAGACACAGTGAGGAAGCAACCATCCACAGCTGGGAAGAAAGCGCTTACTAGAACCCCACCATTCTGATGTCCTGATCTCAGACTCTAGCCTCCAGAACTGTAGGCAATATCTATTGTGTAAGCTGCCTAGCCTATGGTATTTTGTTAAAGTAGCCAGAACTGACTAAGATGGTGTGTTTCCAGAAAACATTTATCTAGAACCTAGCATCATCCCTCAGGGTAATAGTCTTACACTGACTCATGTCTCCTTATATGCAAGAATCAGCTTACAGCAGGACAAAGGAGTGATAATTTCAGCATCAGCCAACATTAGTGCCGTATTAGTGCAGTATGCTGCTGTCATGAGGGCCTGAGAAGTTTTCTTTTTTGTAAGGATGCAGTTACATGAGGTTTTCAGGATAGAGCGGCTGTGTTTCATGCAGTTCTGTTTTTGTTTGTTTGTTTGTTGTTTTGTGATACTTGAGGATAATTCAAAGCATCTCTTACAGGAAAGGTCTACGATCATTTGCTGTCACTGAAATTCTTGGATTCTGATTTTTTTCTTTAACTTAAAAACAATGTTTTTTGATGTTAGAGAGACAGAGCATGAGCAGGGGAGGGGCAGAGAGGGAGACAGAATCCTAACAAGGCTCCAGGCTCTGAGCTGTCAGCACAGATGCAGGGCTCGAACCCACAAACCAAGAGATTTGACCTGAGCCAAAGTCTGATGCTCAACCAACTGAGCCACCCTGGCGCCCCTTCTTTAAATATTTTCTAAAAAATTGGGGCGCCTGGGTGGCTCAGTCGGTTAAGTGGCCGACTTCGGCTCAGGTCATGATCTTGCACTCTGTGAGTTCGAGCCCCGCATCGGGCTCTGTGCTGACAGCTCAGAGCCTGGAGCCTGTTTCGGATTCTGTGTCTCCCTCTCTCTGACCCTCCCCCGCTCATGCTCTGTCTCTCTCTGTCTCAAAAATAAATAAACGTTAAAAAAAAATTAAAAAAAAATATTTTCTAAAAGATCAATTGCTTACAAATTTTGAATGCTGTCAGTCATTCCCTACCCTTGCCTCTTTTCTGGAATTGCAGTGCTCTGTGTACAAAATTTGTAAGGAGTGGTAGTGCTTGAATGCTTATGTCTCTAGAAAAAATTATTCACTCAATTTATTTTTATTTCTCCTGGGTTTTTGTTGTTGTTGTTGTTGTTATTGTTGTATATTAGGCTCTTGTCATAGTTTTTTTCTGTGTCTTTTAATTTTTAGAAGCTCTATCACCTTTACAGTACATATGAGAATAAGTTATAAACACACACAGAACATTTTCCACAAAGTGAATTTTCTTGCATAAGGAGTTTATTGTGTTACTGAGCCTCTAATAGGGAAATGTAATCAGCAGATAAGAATGAGAAATGGGAACTCCCTCCCCCTTTTCTCTATCATTTACACTGATCAATTTACCTTTGATTATCTGCTATGTGTAAAAGGTAACATGATGGCAGATAAAACTTAGTTTAGAGTTTGAAAGCACACATCATTCTAACAGCACAGACAGGCATGCATTTGCCCTCGGTATTTGGGAAGACCTGACAATTCCATAAAAACAGACTTTATAGAATGTGTAGCTACCCTGTCCATTTGAGATCATACAGTTTTTTTAATGTTTTATTTTTAAGGGAGAGAGAACACAAGTGGGGGAGGGTCCGAGACAGAGGGGGACAGGGGTTCAGAAGCAGACTCTGCCCTGAAAGCTTCAGTGCTGACAGTGTGGAGCCCAGCGTGGGGCTTGAATTCACTAACTGTGAGGTCATGACCTGAGCTGAAGTCAGACACTCAACCAACTGAGCCGCCCAGAAGCCCCCAGATCATACAGTTTGTAATGTACATGCTGGACAGGTGTTTTTAAGTCACCTCAAGTCCTTTTCAGAAATGGAGATACACGTTAATAAATAAGCCAGCAAATAAGCAAAGAGATATGGACATATTTTATCCCCCGGAATCAGCACAGTACTGCCACTAAAGCCGGAGAGGTATAGATGCGGGCATCAGGGTCAGGAGCACTCTGGATCATTTTCAGGTTGCCAGTCGGAGTTGAAAGCCCAGTTCTGCCACACAAGGTAGTCCATCTGCCAACCGATGCACCATTCGATCAAGAACAGGAAGAGTAACTCAAGGAGGGCGGTGTGACTGCTTAGAGCCTGATGTTCCAAACAAGATGGGGACTAATCGAGCAGTGGTACAGCCCCCCCCCCCCCCCCCCCCCCCCCCCCGCCTCCACATGGTGCAGAACTCAGACAGGAGCCTCAGCTGGCCTCTCTTGCTATTTCACTGGCCTCCACCAGCAGCTACACTTCATTTCAAATTGGCAAAAGAAGATTTACTCAGAGTCTGGATTTATACAGCCTCTGCATGACACAGTTTGTCCCCTGATCTGCAATTCTAATAGACTGCTACATCTGAATGCTCACTGTATTTCACTGGATACATTTGTACATATATGATGCTGAGTTAAGGTAGTGGGTTTTGGTTGATGCATGTGGTTGGTTTGCTGGGGTTGCTGTAACAAAGGACCAGCTACTGAGTGGCTTAAACAGAAACTTGTGTCATAGCTCTGGAGGCGGGAAGTCCAAGATCAAGGGGTCAGCAGGCTGCTCTCTCTCTAAAGGCATCAGGGAGGAATCTATTCCAGGCTTCTCTCCTGGCTTCTGGTAGTTCACTGGCTTGTGGCAGCCTAACTACAGTCTTCACATGGCGTTCTTTCGGGGTGTGTGTCTGTGTCCAAATGTCTCCTTTTAATAAGGACACCAGTCATATTCTGGCCACCCTACTCCATCGTGGCCTCATCTCAACTACACCTGCAGCCACCCAATTTCCAAGTAAGGTCACATTCTGAGATATCTGAAGTTAGGACTTCAACATAAGAATTTTGGGGAGACACAATTCAGTCCATAATCGTGCAATTGGCATGAAGATAATCAACTTATAGAGGGTTAGCACCAGTAGGATCCTAGAAGATTAATTATCAGATGCAACCCTCTTATGAGATTAGTGGGCAGTAAAGAGCACATTATTTTAAAAATTAAATTAAACGAAGTGTCTTCTAAACGTTCTGTAATAATTAAAGCTCCTTTATGATTTCTCATATCTCTCTCCCAACCCAAATGGCCCTCCTCTTTCTTTGACTCTCTGCCATCATCCCAGCTCTAGCTCACCTTTATTGACTTCAGGAAATCTTGTTTAAGTATTCTCACCAGCACACTGCCCAGTTCTATTCTTGTAACCTGCACCACTAACCTGATTTTTATTAACTGGCATCTGAAATGTATATACCACTTTATGGTTTTTTTCTTTAAAAAATTTTTTTAACGTTTATTTATTTTTGAGACAGAGAGAGACAGAGCATGAACAGGGGAGGGTCAGAGAGAGGGAGACACAGAATCTGAAACAGGCTCCAGGCTCCGAGCTGTCAGCACAGAGCCCGACGTGGGGCTCGATCTAACGGAGCTCGAGATCATGACCTGAGCTGAAGTCGGCCGCCCAACTGACTGAGCCACCCAGGCGCCCCATTTTCTTTAAATTTTTAAAAACTGTTTACTTATTTTTGAGAGAGACAGAGTATGAGGGAGGGAGGGGCAGAAAGAGGCAGAGACACAGAATCTGAAGCAGGCTCCAGGCTCTGAGCTGTCAGCACAGAGCCCAATGCAGGGCTCGCTCAAACTCACGAACTGTGAGATCATGACCTGAGCCAGAGTTGAACGCTTAACTGACTGAGCCACCCAGGTGCCCTGATATCACTTTATGTTTTTTTTTTTTAATGTTTTTTTATTTTTTTATTTTTGAGAGAGACAGAGACAGAGTGTGAGTGGGGGAGGGGCAGAGAGAAAGGGAGACAGAATCCAAAGCAGGCTCCAGGCTCTGAGCAAGCTGTCAGCACAGAGCCTGATGCAGGGCTTGAACTCACAAACTGCGAGATCATGACCTGAGCCGAAGTCCGACGCTTAACTGACTGAGCCACCCAGGTGCCCCAATATCACTTTATGTTTTTATTGTGCCATGTGTTTATTAGACCTGGCATTTGTAGATGGAACATTTTCTGGTTCTGTTGGTAAAAGGAACTTTGATACCTAGGCACATGAAGCTTTTCTGACATACAAATTTTAATCACCCGAGTTTTGAAGAGTGGATGTGCGAATGTGTGGGGATCAGGCTGTGGGGTGAGGTGGTAATGAGTAGTTGAGTTAGTGAGTGCCTAGCTGACCATTCCCTACTCAAAAGTCAAACTAACTGGCATCCTGCTCTTTGATAATGTAGGTCTTTTGAGGGGAATATATATGGAATCATGTATTTCAGAATTTTAGAAGGTTCCCAGGAACATAAGATTCTACTGTTCTTGTCTCTATTATATGGTTATATGTTCCTTGAAGGCAGGAACCTTCTCTTTTCCTCCTTTCTGCCTAACGTACTGTTGGGGGAAGTCATGCATGTTAACTTATTACATTAGTTAGTGAAGCCCGAGGTTATCTGAATGTAAATAAGGTGAAGAAAGACATACTCTTTTTTAAAATTCATTTTAACATTTTTGTTTATTTATTTGTTTAAAAGATTTTTAAAAATCTTTATTTATTTTTGAGAGAGAGACAGAATGTGAGCAGGGGAGGAGCACAGAGAGAGAGGGAGACACAGAATCTGAAGCAGGCTCCAGGCTCTGAGCTGTCAGCACAGAGCCCAATGCAGGGCCAAACTCACAAACCGTGAGATCATGACCTGAGCCAAAGTCAGACGCTCAACAGACTGAGCCACCCAGGCGCCCCTGTTTATTTGTTTTTTAAAGTTCATTTATTTATTTTTTTGAGAGAGAGAGAAAGAGCAGGGGAGGGGCAGAGAGAGAGGGAGAGGGAATCCCAAGCAGGCTCTACGCTGTCAGTGCAGAGCCCCATATGGGGTTCGAACTCTAACTGTGAGATCATGACCTGAGCCAAAACCGAGAGTCGGATGCTTAACCGACTGAACCCCCCAGGGTTCTCAGGAAATCAGTATTTAAATATATTATTCCCGCCATGATTTAGAATTGTCTAAACATTGTACTTTATGTCTAGTGTATGGAAATGTCTTGATGATGAATTCACTTAATACCTACTTGTATTATCTTGTCTTCTTGCAGTTAATTGAATGAACAAATTTAGTCAACCTTAGTCATAAAGTTCCAGGACACAGTGTAATCAAATAATATTGTACTCCTAATTCCTGCTAAACATGAGTTTTTGTAATGATATTAGAGTCAAAAGTTTACTGTAATCCCTCTGCAAAGTTTAAAAAATCGTCATGAGGTAAGCCTGCCACCTGCTGGTCAAGGTTCATCACTTCATTTTACATTGCAAATAAATTTGACATTTTTCATTACAGCATGGGAATGTAATACAATTTGAAGCAATTCTGCATACACACTTTTGAGATTTCCTAGGTTGTCACAAATTATTGAAGCTTGACATTCTAACAGTTGTCATCCCCCCAAGGCTTTCATGTTTATTCTTCTCTCTTTTTAAAAAAAATTTGATGTTTATTTTTGACAGAGAGAGAGTGCAATGGGGGAAAGGTAGGGAGGGAGACACAGAATCCCAAGCAGGCTCCAGGCTCTGAGCTGTTAGCGCAGAGCCCGATGCGGGACTCCAACTTATGAACCGTGAGATCACGACCGAGCTGAAGTCAGGTGCTTAACCGACTGAGCCACCCCAGGAGTCCCTATTCTTCCCTCCTGATAACCATTAATAACAGATCTACAGCTGTGTATTTCTGAGTCTTTGATATAATGTAAGTTTGATTCTGGCTTCTTTCTCTTGAGCAATCATATACCAAGAATCTATCTGTAGCTAGGAGGTCCCTAAATGCTGCTAAACCCCCTACAGAATTGCACTCCTGTGCCTCTTCTTTTTCTGATCACTGTGGCACAAACATACTGGTAATGCTTCTGTGTCCCCTTTTGGGACCCCACCGGTGCTTTCCCGCATTTATCGGGGCAGCCCTGAGCCCAGCCTTAGGTCATTCATCATTCAGTCCATTCAAAACCTCAGTTTTCTCATTTGTAAAATAAGGCTAATAATTCTGCTTCCAGTTGTTTTGAACATTAATTTGGGTAATGCACGAAAAGCAGTTAGCTTCATTATTATTCATTAACCTTGTAAGATTTTACTGTATGTCTATTATCAATGGTTAGAAGATTCTTCGAGATGTAACATCATTATTTCTCACCTTAGTATATTGTCAAATCCACTTTTTAAAATCCTTGTTTTCTTTCCTTTTGTACTTTGAAGATCCCCTTCACTGGCAGATGGACTTTGCAACCCCAGGGACTAGAAATTGAGCCCATCACTATTAACATGACAGAAATCATCTGGAGGCTGGAGAGAAACGCCCCCGTGGGTCCTCCAAACATTTGAAGATTCTCCAGCTTTCCTCGTATGTTAATTAGTCTGCCCTCATTAAACCTAACTTTGTACTTGCTAGAAAGAGGGGATAATCATTATGACTATTTCTGTAAAAGAGAGTAAGTGAGGTAATTAGTTCAATAAATGTTAATTAAGTGCTAACCATATGCACTACTGGGAAGGTGCTGGATACAGAACATCAGAAGAGAGTCCCCGTTCAGAAGCAGTTCACAAAAATCTCTCAACTGTTTAAATCCCAATAACAAGTTAACACTCCTTATAAAATGTCACATTTAGATCTCCCAAGGTTTCTTTTTTACCTTTTTAGGTCCTACAAGCTTCAAGTGCCTGAAGTTTCTCATGTTTGCCTTCTCTCCTCGGTGGGATTGACAGGTATATCTGCTAGATGGGTCTCTGGCTATCCTGAATAAACGGTGTTCACGGTGTAAATTAAGCACTTGACAATCACATTCATCTTCTTGAAGTTTTGTTTGTTTATTTTTGAGAGAGAGAGAGCATGTGTGCGTGCTAGTGAGGAAATGAGAGAGAGAGAGAGAGAGAGAGAGAGAGAGAGAGAGAGAGAGAGAGAGAGAAACAAACAGAGAATCCCAAGTAGGGGCCACACTGTCAGCACAGAGCCCAGTGCAGGGCTCAAACTCACAAACCATGAGATCGTGACCTGAGCCAAAATCAAGAGTCGGATGCTTAACTGACTGAGCCACCCAGGTACCCCACGTTCATCTTTTTAAATGCAATGTTTATTTAGCAAATTCCTGCTATATGGGAAGTGTTCCACAAACATTTATTTTAATAATTGAAAAGAATTTTGAAGTTGTCAGGGTGCTATTTAATTTGAAAATGCTCAGTAATTGAAGTTTGGGAACAGCAGACAGTAGGTGCATCATTTGGTGCTCTTGGGATAAAGAGAAGGTGGCACAGTGTCTGGGACATGAGACAGACACCCAGGAACTTGTATCTGTCTACACTTTCTGTTTCTTAGACTGGAGCCCCTTGGAACTCAGAGTCAGCCTCTGGCCATGGCAGATAGGTAACTGAAGCATTTAGAGAGAGATGTTGATAATAATTTTATTTTTACTAATTATAGAAGAAGGGCATATTCATTTCAGCTAATGAATAAAAATCCTCACCTGTAATAACATGACCCAGAGATATTGCTTGTTGGCATTTTCATGTAAGTCACTGGGCTTTTTACAATGAACACAGCTGTGTGCAATTCTTTTCCTCTCATTCTCTCTAAACCCCCCTCCAATCAGGCTTAAAAATCCCCCTCTACCCCATAGAACTGCTTTTGTCCAGGTTACCAAAAACATCCACTGTATGTGACCTGGTGGGTCAGTTCTCAGCTGTCAGCTAATCGACCAGTCAGCAGCTCTTGGCATGGTTGGCCATTCTCTCCTCCTTGTGGCTGTTTCTCCTCTGGCTTCTGGGGTGCCAGGCTGGTCTGGATGTTTCTGCCTCATTGGTTCCTCCTCAGCAGACTTAGCCTCTTCTTTCCTGCGGCCTGTCCAGGTTGGTTTGCTTTAGGCTTAGTTCTTGAACTTTTCTCTCTCTGTGTTTGGTGATTGTTCAAGCTCAAGGTTTGAATGCCGTCATTAGCTGCTGACCCCCAAATCTCATCTCCGGTCCCAACCTCCCACCTTAAACTCCAGACTGACATTCCCAGCTGCCCACTGCACATCTTCATTTGCATGTTTCATCAGTGAAGGAAACAGAAGACTATGCATGCTGACTACGAATGGAAGTTTAAACAATGGTTAGAAGGCCATTGGTTGGAAGAAAGGACAGTCAAAAATTGTCACGTGTGTTTTAGCCTACAGCAAGCACATGTCTGGAAGCCATGGCACATTTTGGGATCCTTGCACCAAATCTTTCAGGCTATAGTCAGTAAAGTCCTGAAGCTACTGTGAATAACAAGCACCCACCAACTATCCCCACGTGGGCATTTTTCAGAATGCTCAACCAGATGCCACTTGGAACCTCACTGCAGCTGCAACCACTTCCAGAGAACAAGTGCCTCAAAGTTCAGGCCTGTCACTGGCTGACTGATGGAGAGGGGGATTCTGGGCATTGTAGTCTTGGCCTCTTGTCAGCAGCTAATTTAGCAGAGGGTGCCAGTTATGATAATTTGAAAACGGTATAACACAGATGTCTGGTAGACGTCTCAAAAATAATACACCCAAAGCTCAATTCCAGTTCTTTCTTTTCAAACTGGCTTCATCCTCTGCCTTCATTTTTGTTACTGTCAACTCCATCCCCCAGGTGCTTAGACCCCAAACTTTGATTTTTGATTCCTCTCTTCACACCTCACGTTCAGTCCATTAGGAAATCCTGTTGGCTCTATCTTTAGAAATCTGGGCACTGAACATCTCTTAGCCACCCATTCTGCCCTTTCCTGGGTGTGGGCCACCATCCTTTCTTGCCTGGATTACTGTGCTAGACTCTAGACATCCTCCCTGCTTCTCCCATACCCCCCAGTTCAGCAGCCAGAGCCATCGTCTCAAACGGGAATCATCTCTCTCTTTGGTCACAATTTCGCAATACCCCCCCACCCCCGCCCCTTATGGAGTGAAAACTGAAGTGCTTACAATGGTAACAAGGGACTATCGCTACCTGGGCCTCCTCTCCTAATGCACTCCCTCTTGTTTGCTTTGCTGCAGCCACACTGATCTCCACCCTGTTCCTTGAGCAGAGGAAAACAAAACATGCTTGGGGGGCTTGCTGTTCTGTCAGATACCTGCTTGGCTAACTCCCTCTCTCGAGTCTTCATTCACCTTTGCAAAGGATTAGGCTAACCTCCCATTTAAAACTGCAGTATGTCTCTGTCCAGCACTCCCAGATACTCGCCTACCAACCCCATGCCCCCCGCCCCCCACCACATGGCCCTTTTTACCTTCTAATATACTGTAAGATGTTATTAATTATGTTTATTACCTATGGCCAATCTGCCATGCTAGAATATAAGCTCCACAATAACGAGGATCTTTATTCACTGGAATCTCAAACCTTTAGAATGGTGCCTGGAAATATGGGCATTCAATAAATATTAGTTGAATATATGGGTATATCCTTTTGTCAACCAAACCAATGGGATCCTGTTGTGTAAACTGTTTTATAAAACTCTTTTGCATACTATTTCTTGAAGATTTTTCCGTGTCAGTAGACCTACAGCTCAAATATTTTTTTCTAACTACATTGTAGGCCACTGTCTGACAATTTTCATTAGTTTAATGTTTAATTAATTTACAGATTAATGGCAACATCTTTTTTAAAAAGCTTTATTGAGATGTAATTCACATGCCATAAAATTTATCCATTTAAAGTAGATCCAGGGCCAACACCTATTTATTGAGGGCATGCTATCTTCTGGGCACTGTGATCTGCTCTGAGGGTACAGCTGTAAAGAAAATGGGCCTAGTTTCTGCCCTTACAGAAGTTATGATCTGAGAAGAGAAGGAGACAGGCAAACATTAAGAACTGTACATGTGATTACTTAACTATTATGATAAGAGCTACAAAGGAAAAGAGGATGCCATCTGAGTCACTAGCAGAATGCCCTACTCTCTCTCATCCTGGGGGCCAGGACAGGGTTCCCTCAAAGTGGAATTTGAACTGAGCCCTGGTAGGATGAGTAGGAATTAAGCAAGTGAAGGAAGTACGGCCACTTGGGGGCTCTAGAAGGAAAGTTGTTATCGCTAGACTTCTAGGCGATTTTAAGAATAATTAAAATTATTCTTTCAGTGATATATGCTGTGATGAGGGTCTTTAAAATACTTCCATACAGTAAATTCTTAGAACTAAAATTGCTAGGTCAAAATATATGCAGATCCACCCTCCCTTTCTCCCTCCCTCCCTTCCTTGCTTCCTTCTTTCCTTCCTTCCTTCCTTCCTTCCTTCCTTCCTTCCTTCCTTCCTTCCTTCTCTGCTTTCTTGAATTTTTGCATGTACGATGTTGCTGGCAGGGCAGTAGTTTAGGTGTCTAGGAAATTCCAGGTCCCCATTATTTTGTTGCTTCCTTCCAGGATGGGGTTGAGAAGGGGGTCAAGGAGCCTTGGAAAAGAAGACCCTGTGGCAAGTCTTTGTGAGTTGAGGTTGGCAGAGAGTAGCAATGCCACAGCATGGAGGGCATCAAAAAATCCAAACTTGCAAAGCAGTTTCCAATATTTCTGAAGCGTATTAAGAAATGTTTTTATTTTCTCTTTATTTAGTTTCTTCTTTACATGTAAAATTATTAAGAGTGGGGTTCCTGGGTGGCTCAGTTGGTTAAGCGTTGGACTCTTAGTTTTGGCTCAGGTTGTGATCTCATAGTTCATGAGATTAAATCCTGCATCAGGCTCTGCATGACAGTGCAGAGCCTGCCTGGGATTCTCTCTCTCCCTCTCTCTCTCTGCCCCTCCCACTTATGTGTGCACCTGCTCTCTTTCCCAAAATAAATAAACTTTAAAAAGTTATTAAGAGCTCCTGGAGCTCTAATTTTTATTGCTTTTTCAGTGACTCTAATGAGTACATGATTGTAGTATATGGATAATCTCGCTATTTAAATACTAAGTGCTACTGAAATTATGACTATATTTCAGGCTAGTACTTAAAATTTCAATTTCAGTTATAAATGCCAAATAAAAGAAGACACAAAACAGTTTGCAGAAAGTACATGAAATAAAATGGGAATAAAAAAATCTGACAGCAGCAATAGGAAAGAAAAGCAAATTAGCCAAGTCAAGCTAATAAGAGTAATAAATAAGTTAACATGTTTAAATCATGTGAAAGTAGGAATCCTGTAATACTTATTTCAACCTTAAATTCATTACATGGCTTCTTTATATTCAATTTCTACTGAAAAATTGTTTTGCTTCTCTCTTTCCTCAGGTACTAGCAGGAATTTCCCTTTACTTTTTATTCATTTTACTCATGTTCAATGGTATGCCATCAGGGTGTCCTTTCTTGATTGTCCTAATTAAAAGAGAAGGTCTTGTCTCCACTCTATGACATGGTTTCCCTGCTTCTACCCTTGCTCCATTCCAATCCATTGTCCATGCTGGGGTCAGAGTGATTTTGAAATCCAAGAACAGCTAATGCTGTTCTCCTGGTTAAAACCCTCCAGTGGCTCCCCATTTCCATCAGAAGAGTTCACACTCTTGTGTGGCCTGCAAGGCCCTACCTAGTCTGCTCCCCTAAGCCTCCCATCTCTTTGACTTTTTATCTTTTTACCCCTCCCTTCTTGTTATGGGCTAAACTGTGTCCCCCTAAAATCCGTATGTTGAGGTCCTAAACCCCAGGCCCTCAGCATGTGACTGTATTTGGAGATAGAGATAATTACATTAAAATGAGGTCCTCCAATTTGGCCGGTGTGACTGATGTCCATATAGGAAGAAGAAATTGGGACTTAGCTGTGTACACAGGGAAGACCAGGTGAAGACATGGGAAGAAGATGGCTATCTGTAAGCCTAGGAATGAAGCCTCAGAAGAAACCACCCCTGCTAACACCTGAGCTCTGACTTCTAGCCTCTAGAACTGTGAGACAAGAAATTTCTCTTAAGCCACCCAGTCTGTAGTACTTTGTTATGGCAGCCAAGCAGTCTAACACACCTTTGTTTATTCTTTTTATTTAATGTTTATTTATTTATTTTGAGAGAAAGAGAATATGTGCACACAAGTTGGGGAGGAGCAGAGAGAGAGGGAGAGAGAATCTCAAGCAAGCTCTGCGCTGTTAGCACGGAGCCCAGCATGGAACTCCATCCCATGAACCATGAGATCATGACCTGAGCCAAGATTACGAGTCAGAGTCAGATCTTTAACTGACTGAGCCATCCAGGCGCCCCACCTTTGTTTACTCTTTATCCTCTTTGAAGTCTTTGTAGTACCTCAGACAAACCAAGTGCAGTCCCTTTTCAGGGCCTTTGCCTCTCAAATTCCCTCTGCATGGAGTGCTGCTCACCTGCATGGCCTACTCCCTCACTGCAGTCTGCTTTCTGCTCCAATGTCACCTGTTCTAGGGCCTTCACTGAGTCTTGTATTAAAAATAGCACCCCTGTTCCATCATTATTTATCCTCTTACCCTGTAAGCACTTACACTATGTAAAATACTTTATTAATACATTTCTTTGTTGCCTATCTTCCCTCATGAACCCTTGCCCTGACTGTAAGCTCTGTTTTGTTTACTGCTGCTGTATGTTGAGTGCCTGGGAGAGTAGGCACTCAGTAAATATTTGCTCAGTGAGTAAACAGAATGAATACATGAAATTTTTAATCCTTGAAACATAAAAGTAGGGTCACTGTAAAGTCGTGCTAATCAAACATACCATCTTACAAATAACATTGGTTTTTTTTTTCCTTATTTAAATTTATTTATTTATTTTTAATTTACATTGAAGTGAGCACAGAGTGCAATAATTTCAGGAATAGATTCCAGTGATTCATCCCCTATGTATAATACCCAGTGCTCACCCCAACAAGTGTTTTCCTTAATGCCCCTTAACCATTTAGCCTGTCCCCCCACCAACAGCCCCTCCAGCAACCCAGTTTGTTCTCTGTATTTAACAGTCTCTTATGTTTTGTTTCTCTCCGTTTTTATATTCTTTTTGCTTCCCTTCCCTTATGTTCATCTGTTTTTTATGTTCAATTCCACATTAGTGAAGTCATATATTTGTCTTTCTCTGACTTTTGCTTAGCATAATACCCTCTAGTTCCATCCATATTGTTGCAAATGGCAAGATTTCATTCTTTTTGATTGCCAAGTAATACTCTGTTGTATATATATACCACATCTTCTTTATCCATTCATCTGTTGGTGGACATTTGAGCACTTTCCACACTTTGGCTATTGTCAATGGCACTGCTATAAACATTGGGGTGCATGTGCCTCTTTGAAACAGCACACCTGTATCCTTTGGATAAATCCCTAGTAGTGCAATTGCTGGGTCTTATGGTGGTTCTATTTTTGACTTTTTGAGGAACCTCCATACTGTTTACCAGAGTGGCTGTACCAGTTTGCATTCCCACCAGCAGTGCAAAAGAGATCCTCTTTCTTTGCATCCTTGTCAACATCTGTTGTTGCCTGAGTTGTTGATTTTAGCCATTCTGACTGGTGTGAGGTGGTATCTCATTGTGGTTTTGATTTGCATTTCTCTGATGATGAGTGATGTTGAGCATTTTTTCATGTGTCTATTAGCCATCTGGATGTCCTCTTTGGAAAAGTGTCTATTCATGTCCTTTGCCCATAAAATGACATTCTTGTAGTTACCATTGGGTTCTGGAGAAAGGTGTTGTGGATTTTTACTTAAGGTAACTTAAAACCTTAATAAATACACATCACCAGATAAAATTTCATTTGCTTTATTTTTATTAAGACTTTAGGTTCTCCAAAAATTTTAATTAAACCTACTTTTGATAAGTTAATAATTTCTACCCATGAGAGATTTAATTAGCATTTGAAAAGGAATTTAAAGCTATAACATGCTGTACAAACATTATATGAAAAGCATTAAAGACTTTCTTATATGGGGGGGAGGAAATTGCTAAAGTTGACAAACATTCAAACTTAAAAGGAAACCATGCCAAGTGACAACCTCCCTTTTAGACCAACCTGCAATATCCATATTGATTACCACCAAGACCAAATGTTCCAGCTACTTCTGTTCATCGTGGACCATGTGTAGTGACACCATGGTTTCCACACAGAAACTACATGGATTAATACTGGGAAATTAAACCTATGTAATATTTGACCAGATCCAAATTGATTATGGTTGTATGGATATGACTTTCAATTTGATTTTTCATTACATGGTAGTTGCCTCCTTGCTGTCCCTAGATCTATTTTTTCACTATTGCCTCTAGGAACCTCTACTTGTCCAACTGAAATAAAAAAAACAAAAACAAAACTGTGACTAATTTGCTTGAGGTTTTAAAAAATAACTTATTTATTTTTATTTGAAAACATTTTTTTTTTTTTATTTTTTGAAAGAGAGCGAGTGAGCATGAGTGGGGGAGGGGCAGAAAGTGAGACACAGAATCCGAAGCCGGCTCCAGGCTCTGAGCTGTCAGCACAGAGCCCAATGTGGGGCTTGAATTCATGGACCATGAGATCATGACCTGAGCCAAAATCAGATGCTTAACCGATTGAGCCACCCAGGGGCCCCGAAAAATTAATTAATTAATTTTTTTATTATAAAAGTAAAGAGCCATGTTAAAGAGTATTTTGAAAATAAAAAATTACCCAATTTTTGCTTTTTTGGTGGATGTCTTCTTATTTTTTTACATAGTTGTAATTAGAGTATATGTATGCTTTCATACCCTGGTTTTTCATTCCATATTATATATAATCATTTTAACATAGTGCTTCATAAAATGAATGATACTGCTTAATAGTGGTGTTTTAGTGGTTGCCTAAAACTTAAGTGGATGAACCATAATTGACATAACCCATTTTCTTACTGCGAGAATGTCAGTCCCAAAACCTCAACCCCTACCCCCAATGTTTTGCTGTTTTAAATTACAATTACTGTCTTCATGTTTTTTTACTTTCTTCCATATTTTGGGTAATTCTTTACTATGAATGTCCGTAAGTGGAGTTCCCAGTGGGTGGTAAAGGGTTAACTCAGCAGATCTGGGTCACTGCAATGAGGGCTGTGTTTGTGACTGGCCCTCGGCTGGCTTCGTGGGGACTGAGCTCTTGGAATATTCTCATTAATGAGTGTTTTTCATGTCTGGGGTCTTGAGCCATGCTATAACTGCTTTTCTAGATCGTTTTTACTACGTGCTTTATGGTGGACACCTGAGATCCCCCTGTGGCTGTGGAGCTTTAGTAACTGAGGTCCACCATGGCAGGCACTGTGTGTGACTGACCCCTGATAAAACCCCTGACAACCAGGCTCTCAGGTGAGCTTCCCCTGTTGACGACACTGTGCCCTTGCTGTCACACATCATCGCCCAAGGAATTAAGCATATCCCGTGTGACTCCGCTAAGAGGGGACTCTTGGAAGCTTGTGCCTGGTTTCCTCCAGATTGTGTTTGTCCCACGTGCCTTTTCCCTTTGAGATTTTACTCTATCCTTTTTGCTGCAATAAATGGCAGCTGTGGCTACACTAGCTTCTGGGTCTTCTGAGTCCTTTTAGGGAACCATCAAGCCTGAGGGTGGTCTTGGAGATCCGGACACGGCTGGCCTGGTTGGCATTCAGTGGCAGATAACAGAAACTACTCTAGCTAACTTAAGCGAAGTGTTTATTGTCATATATTCTGTGGCTTCCAAAATTGTTTGGAATGCGTGTAAAAGTAAATGGGGTTTCCAGAGACAGTTTCTAGCCCTGGGATTTCATTTCTTCTGCCAGGATCAGAAAACCCCACACCAAGAAGCTGCTTGCTGTAAAATCACATTGCCTTAGCAAATGGATGCCTTGCCTCTTGACTTGCTCCCCTCTAAACTCAGTTCCGAATCCAGGCGTCTGAATGATGGAACTTCACTCATACCTGGACCTGTAGCTGCAGGGCATCTGGAAATGTGGTATTTCATTTCCACCGCGCCCAAAGACACGAGAAGGAAATTAGAATTCTGTCCAGTGGGCCAGTCCACACTATCTAATATCTTGTGTTAAAGGATATAAACATTTTAGCATTTCTTGATATACACTGCCAAACAGCTTTCCCAAGAGGCTGGAAAAATTGACAGTGGCTCCAGAAAGTTCTCTAGTGCTTTACTCTATGAGGGGAAGGTAATCCCCCTGGATGAAAATAAACACTGAGTAATAAGGGGCAGCCTAATCATTTCCTGTGCTCTCCTTCTCTACTTTTCTCCCACTCTGTTTTTCTTGGAAGAAACAGATTCCTATAGATTGTGGTTAGAGGTAATCCCTTCCTTGAAAGCTGGGAATTATAAATCAATATGTAAATCAACTACTCGTTGTTGGTGACTTAACAAATGCAAGCCAGAAATTATATAGTGCTGGCTAAGAAATTTTCATTATTTTTGAAACTACTGAATAAGCAGAAGGCTTATTTTACTTTTACTTTTATAAATTGAATTCATACTTTCCTCTTTCTTCTTACAGTAGTGGAATTGTTAGGTTCATCTCAGGCCTCCTCCAGGCCCTGTGTCTTTCCAGACTTTCCTAAATAACTACCACTGGTTGTCTTAAAAACAGAGATGGGCTTAGGGGTGCCTGGGTGGCTCAGTCAGTTAAGCAACCAACTCTTGATGTAGGCTCAGGTCATGATCTCATGGTTTGTGGGATGGAGCCCTGTATTGGGCTCTGCCCTATTACTTGGGATATCCCCTATTTGGAATTCTGTATCCCTCTCTCTCTGCCCTTCTCCTGCTCATGCTCTCTCTCTCTCTCTCAAAATAAATAAATATTAAATAAAGACGGGCTTAGAGTCAGCTAATAAGAACTTTGAGATGAGATTTTTGCTCAAGAACTTTAGTTGTTGGAAGATGTAACATCTCATCCAGATGTCAAAAAATATTTAATAACTATGGTGGATATGTTTATACAGACATACCTCATTTTACTATGCTTTGCTTTATTGTGCTTTACAGATAATGCATTTTTTAACAGATTGAAGGCTGTGGCAATTATGTGTCAAGCAAGTCTATTGACACCATGTTTCCAACAGCATTTGCTCACTTAGTGCCTGTGTCATGTGTTGGTGATTCTTGCAATATTTTAAACTTTTCATTATTATTGTATTTGTTAATATCTGTGATTAGTGATTACTAGTGTTGAAAGCTCAGATGGTAGTTTGCATTTTTTTTTTAGCAAGAAGGTATTTTTAATTTTTATTATTTATTTATTTTTGAGAGAGAGAGAGAGAGAGAGAGAGAGAGAGAGAGAGAGAATGGATAACAGGGAGGGGCAGAGGGGAAGAAGGGGACGGAGAGGGAGAGGGAGAGGGAGAGGGAGAGGGAGAGGGAGAGGGAGAGGGAGAGGGAGAGAGAATGAATCCCGAGCAGACTCCATGCTGAGTGTAGAGCCAGATGTGGGACTCTATCCCACTACCCTTGGATCATGACCTGAGCTAAAATCAAGAGTTGGATGCTCAACTGACTTAGCCACCCAGGCACCCCTATAAAGTATTTTTAAATTAAGGTATGCACATTATTCTTTAGACATAATGCTATAGCACACTTAATAGACTACAGTATACTGTAAACATTTATATGCACCGGGAAACCAAACAATTAATTTGACCCGCTTTATCACAGTATTTGCTTTATTTGTGGTGGTCTGGAACCAAACCCACAATATCTCTGAGGTATGCCTGTATACACAAAGGATGTCATAAATAACAATGATTTCCTAATTCCTTAAAGGAACTTACAACTTAACAATTACTAGATCTTGGAACATTGTGGTCATTTGTTAAACAGCAATAGAAAGCAAATGCAGGGTATTTGTGATACACTGTCATAAGGAGATCCTATTATTTTACATATAACATGCACATGCATAGAAAAACATCTCAAAGGATGGATGATAAATGTTGACAGCGGTTTTCACTGGGGGGTAAGACAGCAAGTGGCTTTTACTTTATCACTTACATTTACTATATTGTTTGAAAAATTTCTAATAAGCATATATTACATCAATAGCCATATGGGAAAAATAAGGGTCTGAAAAGGTGAGAAAGAAAATCATTAAAAAGTATATCCTAAGTACCTCAAAGGGGTATAG
Source organism: Panthera tigris (assembly GCF_018350195.1). Classification (NCBI taxonomy): domain Eukaryota; kingdom Metazoa; phylum Chordata; class Mammalia; order Carnivora; family Felidae; genus Panthera; species Panthera tigris. Next base: position 58,295,511 of record NC_056663.1, on the reverse strand, counting down.
ATTTAAATTACATAACTGATAAGACTGTATTTTTGTAAAGTGTGCAGTATTATGAAAATACACTGTAGCATATTTTTCTAAGCCCCTGATCTCTCTTCCTTATATAGAATTAATAGGTCTGATGCCTTTAGGTGTGCTTAGTTTCAGAATTTTATTTTAAAGGGATATCTATGGTACAACATAATGTCTCTAGTCCTCTTACTGAAAATCATTTACAATGGACAAATCCTAACAATTTTTGCAACAAGCTTTCATTAAGTTTTCCTAAAAATAGAAAGAGTTCACATTATATACCATTTTGAATTTATTTTCTTACATTTTCAAAATAATTTACTGTAAAATGTTAAGTTTCAAGGAAAATTTATAGGAAACCATAGAGCAGCTAGAGTTCTTTACAATAAAATCCAGGATAAAAATAATTTTCAGGTTGAATATTTATCAAAAGGTATAAGTAGATTATAAATATATTTTGGCAATCTGATGAATTTAAGGGCACTTTAAAAGTCATCTAGTTAAATTACTACAGATATGACACGTTTGATGAAATCTAACCTGTAAGTCTAATGCCAACGATCATTTCTTCCTGCTAAATCATAAAAATAATTTATCTGAAAAATCCATGAGTACTATAAAGATTTCTTCATAAAGATTCTTTAATAATTTGGGCTAATCTCTGGAAGGCCTAAAATAGGAAAGAGATAAGAATTAATGAAATTAGGCTGCTACTTAGAAAAAGTCTGTGATAATTTAAAAAGTTCACACAAAGAGTATCTTAGGTTGAACTGAAGCAATGGAAAGTCAAATTTAACATCAGCTTTATCAGGTTAGGATGCCAGCAATGTCCACTAATACAGGTAGATATAAGCTTGTCAGAGTTCCAGGATTTTTGTGTATTCTTATAGCCCTCAAGATCATTATTTTCCATTTTCTCCACAACACTAATTACTTTTTCATATGATCTCTCACCTGAACATACATTATATATTGTTTCAATTGTCTAACTCTATTCATATGTTAAAGCAGACATAACTTCTGAAAAGTATATTTAGCGACATGAGAAAGCAAGTAAATAAAGAACACACCAAGAACCAATACATCTGCAAGGGCAAGTCCAGACTCTTCTCTCAAGGTTAAGGGCACTGTTCAATTAGGGCTCTTCTATTTGGACTCCCAAACACACAGTCCTTAGGAACTCGTTTCTTTGCTTCTTGTTATTTTGGCCAAACCCAGACTTGTGATGAATTTAATATCATTGTATTTGACCCTTGCTGATACATTTTTCTTCAGAGAAAGAGACTGATGGCTTTCATGAATTTGTACTGTTGACTCATGTTAATTCCATGAAGGAAGGAAAGAAATTTTCTTCATAACATGTTAATAATCTGCTCACACTGTTCAGCAAGTCTGAAAACTATTCACGAAGACAAGGAAATTTAACTACAACTTGGTCTCATGAATTTGTCTATTTATGACTGTTAAAGTGTGTCTTTTAATAGTAATTCATGACTTTTTAACTGATACCTGTTGTTGAGAAACCCAAGAAGACATTAAATAATGTTATAACTCACAAAATGAACACAAGCACCAAAAAAGTGGAATTGATATCTAGTGTTATTATGAAAAGAATATTGTGCTCACCATATCCATTTGTTCTGGAGAAGCTGAAGAGAAGGACACTCTAAAGTAAGGGCTAGGTGCTGAGGTATCAGCGTAGAAAACATTTCCAGGAAGCATTAATATCTAAGAGAGTTTATGGAAAACAAGTGAATAACCATTAAAACAAAAAAAAAACTAAAGGAAATATAGGTAGATCTAATCTCAGAGTGGGTAAAGACTTTTTACATTTGAAAAAAACTTAAGAAAATCATGAGAAAAATCATTTTATATAAAAATTCTGTATGTCCTATAATAAATAAAATAGCACACAAACTGGAAAAATGTTTATAAGAAATATGGCAAATGCTACCTCTTCTCCATATAAAGAATACAAAGAAACTAAGAAGAAAAACACTAAAATTCGAGCTTTGATGGGCAAAGTACAGCTTATAAAAGAAATAGAAATGGTAATAAACATGAATACATGTTTAACCAACTAGAAAAGTAATATAAATTCAAACAATGAAAGACCATTTTTAAGTTACCAAATTTGGAAGTAACTTTTAAGTCGGAACTTGAAAAATAAGTAGTTGTTGGCCGAGCAAAAAGTGGGGGAAGAGTATTTTAGGGAGAAGATAGTGTAAAGGGCTTGAGATGGGAAGAAATTGGTCTGGCCAAAGAACTAAAAGGAGGTAAAAAATTTAATGAAGTGAATGACTAAAAAATGTTATGTAAGTGTGTCAAGACAGGGTGGTGGGAACAAGTGGTATTCTTGATGTGAGCACCATGGCAGTTGGCTCACGGACTGTGAACTCCATTTCCTCTGTTTCCTGGGTATAGAAATATATTCTGTTCCCCAGCTTCTTTCCAGTTATATGTGGCCATATGACCAAATCTTGGCCAATGGATGTGAAGGGATGCATGCCATTTCTAGGCCTTCCCCATAAAAATCTCTCCATGTGTGATCCATCATGCTCTTTCCATTTTGTAGCCATTGTGTAATCCATGGGTTGAAGACTGAAGAGCAACAAGAAGGAAGGAACTATAGTCTCTGATTCACTGTTTGGACAGAGTTGCCTGCAGATCATATCTTTAAGTTTTATGTGAGTCAGAAATAAACTTTGATTGTGTTAAGTCTTTGAGAATGTTGTCTAATACAATCATGATATTCAAAAGGATTATTACATGGTAAAAATCTGGGCACTGTCTGCTAAAGTAAGATGAGTTGGGAGTGACATGGTTTGGGCCATTTTGGGGAAGAGATTTCAAGGCAGAAGATGGGTTTCTGTGTCCTGAATAACAATAAAATGAAAACCATCATTTATCCCAATATAGTGGAAAAGTTTGGGGATGTATTACAAGCAAGGGGTTGTAAGAGAAGGTGGGAGTAGTAATAATCCCTTTACAAGATGACCAGGATTGGGCTAAGGTTGAGATCGTAAAGTTAGAGATTATTTAGAAAAAGAAAAGGTTACATGCAACAGGATATATGGGATATATGGAGAACACTGAAAAAACTACAAGAAAGTCTGAGGTCTATATCCTTAGCACACAGCTCAGAGATACATACAAATAAATAGCCACTTATCAAATGTTCTTGATGATAATGGCATTGGCAGAAAAGCAAAGGAGACATAAAACTGGTTTATTATACTAATATGTATTTTTTGAAATAAGTCAGTACTTGTTAAGTACTTAGTATGTAGAATTAGTAGGATTAGAACAATGAATAAAGATGAGCCTTGTCGTCAAGTAAGATGGTTAGAGAGGATGCCTGACTTGAAGTCCAGGTAGTCGGCTTCCACGTCTAATCTCTGGACATGAGTTTTTCAACGTCCAGACCACCTCCTGTCTCAGGCACTAGTGTGGTCCTGTGCCAGCATTAACACAATCTGTTTGCTTGTACTTCCTGCTTCAAGACAAAAGTGATCCTAGAAACAGATCTTAGTGTTTACAAAGACTGGCAAATGTGATAAAAGAATTAATTCACGGAGAAAAGATACCTTATTAGGTAACAATTTTGAAAATATTTAGATTTTTCACCTTAATCAATGCCCCCGAATGATAACTAAGTAGGTTTAAGTACAAAATGAGAAAAAAAAAACCAAAAAACAAAAAACCTAGAAGTCCTTATAGTCTGATTTTAAGTGGAAATAACAAGATATAAACTTTTCTGTGTAATTTTGACAATGGAAAATAATTGCAGAGCCAAAATACTAGATTTAGACAAGCCCCTCAAGAAAATATATTACAAATGGTCACAAAATTGGGGTAGGCTATTTAAAAAATTTTCATGATTCTTTTATGTATTTTCCAAGTTTGCTGCCATGAGTGTGTTTTACTTTCTTAATAAGGCAAAAAAACCCCCTCTGCTCTTAGCTACTAAACTAACCAGTAGCTGGGATGACCATATTATTATTAATGTAGACCAGAAGAATAATTATGTGACTCAAAAATCTATTATGATTTTAATAATATTACTAGAGACATGAGATCTAGAGATAGGAGGTAACATCTGATATTAAAATATTATGGGTTGGAGTGGAGGGCAACTTTTACTTTAAGTAAGAAGTCATGTTAAAGAAAAAGTACAACTCTTTTCCCCTTTTACCTCTTTCTTAATGGCTTTTTCTTCAATCCGTTGTTTTACATCATAAATGCCCTTAATTTTAAGCCATAAAAACATTCCAGCAGTAGGAACATGCCATTCTGCCAAACCTACAAACCAAAGAAGAGAATAAATATCTGCTAAAGCCAGTTTTGATGATGTCAAATCTGTTACTTAATGATGCAATCGCAGTAACTGTCAACTAGTATTTCTAAAAATGTTCCTTCAGAGATAGCATTTTTAAAACATAGAATTTTATGACTCCTGACAATTGATGCTCTGAGTTTATTTCACAAATAAGAGAGGTGGTGAAGGTAGAGAGGGAGATATATACATGAGTATATATTTCTAATTTTAGTCAGTCTTAGGGTTGTGTGAGGAGTCTATGGCCTATGTCTACTTCCCTTAATTAGAACCACACAGAAGCCAAATGTGGCTCTTTCAAATTTAGGAGATTCCTTAACTTCTACATTATTCCAGTGCTTCAATAAATCCTATCTTTTATGTAATAGTTTTGAAGTCCAGTGGATTAGAGTTTTTATCAGAATGTAATTAATTATGAAAAGAAGTTCCTGAAATTCAAGACCACATGCATTTGTAGGCTTTAAGTTTCATTGAGTATTAGGATAGAGAAACCAAGAAGGAAGGATAATTATTTTGATTTTAATTATCTTTTTTTAAAACTCGCTTTTGAATCGAACCTTTTCTTTAACTCCATTATACAAAGTGGTAGGATAGTACTCTTATCAAAAAGACAATTCTGTATTTGCCAAGAGCTTACAAGAAACAAGATATGACGGAAATAAGGAACTGTTTTTTTTCTTTTGTTTACTGTTAATCATACTAAAGGCTTTTTTAATGATGTAATTAAAACCATGTAATTCATTAGTAGAAAATTAAATCTAAACCATCCTGCAATCACATTAGCAATAGACAATATTAGATAGATGAGGTTAACGATTAGAATGCAAGTAATCTGTAATGAGAGAACTGCCTTAGAATGTACTATTTTGTTTTTATACAGTCTGATTAGAAAAGGAGTATACTGTTGTTTGACAATTCCTCAGCTGTTTGGGGGAAATTTTGAAGTAACTCTAAAACCTTTTGAGTACTGGCATCATTTAGCTTTAAGTTATTGCTGATGGGTTTTTAGACTAAAAGGTCCTTTTTTCTCCCTTTAAACCACAAGCTCTTCGCAGCGGACAGGTAATGTAGAGATAGGTAGAACAGTGCCAGGGTTTGCGGATTGTTACTTTTGAGACTACTTACAGGGCACCATTTCTTGGCAAGAATACTTCTGGACTCTTGTTTCTTTTCTCCCAGGCTTATTATCAGTCACTATGCGGTGTTTATTCCCCACTCATAAAAGTGCTAGTGTCTATCACAGGACAGGATATATGTTCCACTCACCACTTAACCATTTGTCTGCAGCTGCCACTAATGCATCCTTCTGCTTCCTATAGAAATCAGTAACCCTGGAAGAAACGAACAATGAAAAGTATGTGTTAAATACATGCTTGATTGAAGACACCCAAAGGCTCTGGAGTCCAGTCGATAGGAATCTGTTTTCCACCTTGTTTAAAATGTTGAATACTTGAAATGGGAACACAACATGTTTGTTTACCTGTCTGCTGGTAAGCTTTGTACCACTGCATTTTTCTCCCGTTATTTTGGAATAATTCAAAAATGAAAATGAATAAAAAGAATTACATTTCTATGTAAAATTTGGAACCTAAATTGCAATACCTCTCTACGTGAGCCAGGAAACCTTCTTCTCCCCATTGGTGTAGAAGCTGTGATACTAGAAGCTAAAAGAGATAAGACAACAAATGTCATGGTTCACCCTCTAAAAAGTGACATCAAAGCAAATCACTCTTGATTACCTGTAAACCACAAAAAAATATAACAAGCTGAACCAGCTTTACATAGTGATTTAAAATAAATGTAAATTAGGGGCGCCTGGGTGGCTCAGTTGGTTAAGCGTCCAACTTCGGCTCAGGTCATGATCTTATGGTTCATGAGTTCGTTTGTGAGTTCGAGCCCCACGTGGAGCTCTGTGCTGACAACTCAGAGCCTGGAGCCTGCTTCAGATTCTGCATCTCCCTCTCTCTGCTCTTCCCCCACTCATGCTCTGTCTCTCCCTCAAAAATAAATAAAGCTTAAAAAAGAAGAAAATAATAAAATAAATGTGAATTAATAACAATGACAATAACAAATATTTATATTGCTATATGCCAGAAACTATTACAATTTATTTACATATGTAGATAATTTAATCTTCATAATACCCCAATTAGGCTATTATTTCTACTTTACTGGTGAGGAAACCAAGGCCCAAGGGTTAGGTGAACTTTCCTGGGGTCACACAGCTGGTCACAGACACAGCCTGGATTCAAGTTAGGCAGTCTAGCTCCAGATCCATGCCATTAGTTACCATACTATATTGCTTCTCTAAATATAAAAAATATATAGTAGATATATAGTTATATAAGGTTCTCAGTGATTTTTCTATATCATATGAAAGCTTTAATGCCATAGATGGATAGTGAAGTTTTGTTGATAACAGGGACAAAAAATATGGGAAAAAACCCCCAACTTGATAAAAATGGGGATATGTTCTTTATGGAATGTACAAAATCAAACAAGTGTCCTGGTCTCAGTATATACCGTTCTATTCATTTTGAGTTCTTAGGTAGCAATTCTACCTAAGACTAAGTACTGATTCTAAAGATTGCATTAGGGATGGATCCAACAATTTCTCAAAGCTTGTGAGGAAATTTATACATTCTCCAAAATAAATTTTACTTTATTTATTATTAAACTAAAATGCATTACAACCAGTGTCTTTAGGGGAGGTTAGCACGTGTGCAATGAAGGCAAACAAGAAGTTCCTAAATAGGTTTGGAATCCTTGTGCTCAATATGGATTCCAAGACAATGAAGCTAAAGTTATATTACTTCAGTAAGGCCACTTCCATTTTCTTCAAGTTCAACAAAGTTTTTATGGCGTTCCTGGGATAGATGCTAGGGACACAAGATGACTAAGACACCATGACCTGCAAGGAGTTTGGTCTACACTGCAAACACCAGGTCAATTCAATTCTTATTTGCCTTTTATTTATTAAAAACATTTTTAAAAAGTGTATTTATTTTGAGAGAGAGAGACAGTACATGAGTGGGGTAGAGGCAGAGAGAATTCCAGGCAGGCTCCACCCTGTCAGTGCAGAGCCCGACGTGGGGCTTGAACCCACTAACTATGAGATCATGACCTGAGCCAAGAGCAAGAGTTGGACACTAAACTGACTGAGACACCCAGGCACTCCTGATTTGCCTTTTAGAGTAAACATCTGTGGTATCTGATCTTCTAATTCAGTCCATATTGGAACTAGAGATTCAGTATCAGTGACTTACTCCCTGCCACCTTAACTCAGTCTTACTTGCTAATATCTATTTTCTATTCTCATTGTTTAAAAAAAAAAAACAAAACCTATTTCTGAAATTGTTCTTACCTGTGTAAAAGTGCTGGGGTGCATAGTTGAAACTTGTGTGTGTAAGACAACTCTCTCTATCAAGGGTTTTGGACCAGTTATAAACCCTAGTCTCAACCTGCACAAAAAGAGAAAAGGTGCAATATCAATCCTGTATTAACAAATATTACATGTCACTTTACTGCCTTCATTAGGAAGACAGTTGTAACCTGGGGACAAATGGGTATAGACCATGAAAACGTTCTAATAAAACTAACTACTTGTTATTTAAAATACAAATTTAAGACTACATTAAAGATACAATGCAAATCTGACCAAGTATTTTGAAGTGTGTTCTTTCATATGTGAAACCCAAAACCTGACCAGTCCCACTACAACTTTAGATTAATGCCCACATACCTTTGATTTCTGAAGATGAATAAAGAAAGAAAAGGCATATATTAATAATCAAACTGATGCTTTAAGGTAAGGGGAATACAAGTATCTCAAATGAGAATTATTTGGACTAAAAGACACTCAGGTACAGTCTATCTTTTTTAGATCTGGCCATAAGTTGAGACACAAGGGCTTACCCAGAGGAGAGGACTTTTGAAAAAGAGTCAGCTCTGATGACACGCCCATCAACGTCCATGGAAAGAAATGTTGGTGCCCAGGACTTGAAATGGAAAAAATACATATTGTTAGCTTGAGAACTCTGTTAGTGACTGTATAATTATTTTGTGTAGAGAATGGACAGAGCATAGGTTTGGATAGGAACACAGCCATCTTTTCTGTTACCTTAATCTCAACCCTTTAAAATGGAGTAAGAAACAGAGATGCATGTTCTTTTATTAGTACCCGTCTTTCTTCATGGCTTTTCTGCCAGAAACACACAGAAGGGTTTATTCATTTGCTTAAGATGCTATTATTATGAATTTAGGGACACCTCAAATAGGCCCTCCTAGCCTCAAAGGTTGACATCCAGGATCAGCAGATTTTGAGGAAGGATTCAAGAAAAATTTGTCTGGATTAGACCAAAATGAAGAGGGCCAGCAGCAGTCAGGATTATTTAGAGAGAGAATGATCCTCAGAACAGCTAGAGAGAGAAAACAAGATGAGAAATTTAGTCAATCTGCAACACTGACTTCAATGTAGATGCATACAAGAAAAGGGGCCCGGTCATGTTGAGGGAAAAGAATAGGTAGGTAGATGTGGTATTCAGCAAGCTATATAGAAAAATCAAGAGCTTTGGTTTCTTTCCAGCAGATTTTAAGGGAGCATTGAATGCAAGTATATGTTCTCTGCAGACAGGAGAGCAAATATAGTGTTTGATTTTGAAGAATCAGGCACTGGGAGTCTGTACCACCGCTGCTATCTATTAGGAGAGCATGATCATGAAAAGTGGCATGCATATATAGTGGAAAAGAATCTAAAAACCCATTATTCTGCAGGTAGAATCCAGGCCTTCAGGACAGGGATGGAAAATATGTGGCATGCTGCCAGTAAAGCCTTTTCCTATGTCCATAATGGACATCACTAATTGGGCATGACCCTCTTTCTCTTTCAGTGTGGGTGCAGCTTCCCAATCCTTTGCAGACATCATTCTAGTCAGCCACTGCCAAGAAACTAGTTCATATCCCAAATGAAACCTACCTCATATCCCTTGTATGATGTTTAAAAAGCTATGAACTAGAATTTGGAGTTCAAGAAGACCATCAGCCCTGATTTACTGTTTGCCCAAATGCATGGTATAGAGAGCTAGCTACTATTTTAAAGGTAAGTCTATTTCTGGAAAGAGCAGTAATGCCAGACACGAGAGATACCAATTCTGTGATAAAACTGAAAGATTCAAGATTGAAGTGGTAGCAAATTACTAATAATTTTATTTAATTTCAACATAAAGATAGATTAGCTTTGACTCAGCAGCCAGGCTAAAATCAAATCAGTGTAATAACTTACAACTTACCTTCCAATTGTGAAATAAATTCATATCACCACTTACCTTGTTGAACTGGAGAAAATAGTAAGGATCATCTTCTATTATGAGGAAATCATATTTTCTTGCAAGCTAAAAAAGGTTAAAGTCATATTTAATTCTTAAGAACTAAGCTGACTGGAATCATAATTCTTTGCATCCATCCATCCATCCATCCATCCATCCATCCATCCAAGAAACTACTGAGTACTTATTGTTGTAGATAATGAAGATAGAGGGATGAACAAGGCACTGAGGCCTCTCGTTCACATGGAACTTACATTCCAAGGTCTGGGAAAGATGATATACATAAGACCATGGATAACGAAGAGAAGAAATACAGATGAGAGGTTCTAGGGGCTAGGGAGAACATTAAGCAGGGTGATATTGAGTGGGGGGTGGGGGCAGAGAGAGAGAGAGAGAGAAAGAGAGAGGAAGAGAGAGAGATCGGGTAGCTATTTCAGGGTGAATTATTGGGAAGCCTGTCCTGACAAGGTTACGCAAGAGCTCAGAATCACAGGATGGAGCCAGTTGTGCAAATATCAAGGAAGATTCTAAGCTGAGGGATGAGTGAGACCAAAAGCCCTTGGGTGGGGGGAAAAAAAAAGAAAAAAAAACTTGACATGTTTAAGGGATGGAAAGAAAGCCAGGGGGCTGCAGCAAGAAGGTGATAATAAATGACAAGGCCTGAGAAGAGACTACCAGGTCACATAGCTTTGGGAGGCAGATGAAGGAATTTGGATTTTATTTTAATTGCAAGGGGAAGTCACAAGAGGACTGTAAACAGGAAGACCATGAGACTGGCTTTACATTTATATTTCAGCAGGGGAACGACATATATGCCTGGTTGCTGTGTAAAGAATAATTGGTTGAGGATCAAAACTGGAATGCAGCAGGGGTCCAGTGAGGAAACCATACTAGCAGACCAGTGAGGGAAGGTGGTGGCTGGGAAGATGGTGGGACTAAGGGGAGAAGAGAGAAACAGGTGGATTTGGATCCATTTGGTGGTGGAGTCCACAGGATGAACTGGATGTAGGGGGTTGGGAGAGGAGAGAAGGGAAAGAGAAGAATAAAAGGTGATTGTTTATGGTGGCACTATTTATGGAGATGGAGAATGTTAGGGGTGTGACTTGGAGGTTGGGGTGTGGCTGCACTAAATCAAGAGTTCTATTAGGTCATGGTAGGTTGGAAATGCCTATTAGACACTTACGTTGGATGTTGGAAACATAAATTGGATGGAGAAGTTGGATACAGAAGTCTGGCGTTCAGGGGAAAGGCGTTTCTATGATATAGAATGAAATTTACAGCCATACAACTGGATGAGACTATCTGGGAGTAGTACGTAAATAAGAAGAGAACTCAGGACAGAACCGTGGAATGTGTGAAAAATAAGACAATACTTCAAAAAATATATATAAATGAGTGAAAGAAACTGTTTGAAAGCTTTATGATTCCACTGTACAGTCTATACAGTTTAATATGACTTTGGTACTTATTTAAAAAAATTTTTTTTTACCTTTATTTTTATTTTTGAGACAGAGAGACAGAGCATGAGCTGGGGAGGAGCAGAGAGAGAGGGACACACAGAATGTGAAACAGGCTCCAGACTCTGAGCTGTTAGCACAGAGCCTGATGTGGGGCTCAAACCCATGAACTGTGAAATCATGACCTGAGCCAAAGTCAGACGCTTAGCCAACTGAGCCACCCTGGTACCCCTTATTTAGAACTTATTAGCTGGGACACCTGGGTGGCTCAGTCGGTTGAGCATCCAACTTCAGCTCAGGTCATGATCTCGTGGTCTGTGAGTTCAAGCCCCGTGTCCAGCTCTGTGCTGACAGCTCAGAGCCTGGAGCTTGTTTCAGATTCTGTCTTCCTCTCTCTCTGTCCGTCCCCCACTCATGCTCTGTCTCTCTCTCTCTGTCAAAAATAAATAAACATTAAAAAAAATTAAAAATAAATAAATAAAAGCTATTTGTAGCTAAAAATCTAGGGAACACAGTCAGGTACATAAAAGAGACTTTACAAAAGGCATACTTCTCTTATTTTTCAAAGATTTTTGTATAGCTAGGTATGTGTGTGATATTTAAAATTTTTTTTAATTTTTATTTATTAAAAAAATTTTTTTTTAACATTTATTTATTATTGAGAGACAGAGAGAGACAGAGCATGAGCATGGGAGGGGCAGAGAGAGGAGGAGACACAGAATCTGAAGGAGGCTCCAGGCTCTGAGCTGTTAGCACAGAGCCCTGTGCGGGGCTCGAACTCACAAACCCAGCGAGATTACGACCTGAGCTGAAGTCAGACGCTTAACCGACTGAGCCACCACCAGATGCCCCTAAAAAATTTTTTTTTAATGTTTATTTATTTTTGAGAGAGAGAGAGAGAGATTAGGGAAGGGGCAGAGAGAGAGGGAGACACAGAATCCGAAGTAGGCTCCAGGCTCTGAGCTGTCAGTACAGAGCCTGACGTGGGGCTTGAACTATGAACCAGGAGATCATGACCTGAGCCAAAGTTGGACACTTAACTGACTGAGCCACCCAGGCACCCCTGTGTTTGATTTTTTAAAAAAATGTTTATAGTGGAAGCTTAGGCATCATAGTCAGGTACCTAAAAGAGACTTTACAAAAGGAGCATTCCTTTTATTTTTAAAGAATTTCTTTGTAACCTGAAATGATAAGGAGTAGGAAAGAAAACTGACAAGTTGAAAATATAAATATATAATAATGAAAATCAAACTTGGGGTCAAATATTAAATAACTTCCTAAAATTTAATATTGGGTCAAAAATACTATTTCCTTTTATATGAAAATAATCTATTAAAGGAAAAGAAAAATCTCATAGTTAACAAAGGATGGAGTAATTTCTTGTGTTTAAATTTATTAGAGCCCTTGGCATAGAGGACTTCCTTTTATTAAAAGCTATTTTCCTTGTAAGCAAGAGGCTAATAAGAGAGCTTGCACAATACTCTTCTCAAATGTTGAAAATACACAAGAACATGGCCACATACACCTTCTTTTAAAATACCTCATAGATTTCCTTCTTGCGGTTAGTTGTTAATGAGTTTCCAGTAGGGTTGTTGCCGTTTGGGACAGTGTAAAGAAATTTGGGGGTGTTTCTCTTGGGGTTTTTTGAGTCTTCTGGTTTCCATTTGGAAAGTACTTCTTTGAGGGAGTCTGGAATAATACCATATTCATCACTGGAAACATTAATAATGTTGCAGCCCAGTGGCATTAGCTGTTGAGCACAAAAAAAAGGAAAGCCCAAGTTCAGACATGATTACAAAATGTGTCATCAATCGTTCTTCTTATACTAACCAAGAATGTTACCATTTAGACCCTTAAACATATAAACCTGCACTCAGCTCTATGCTACAAAGGTTGTCTATGCTACAAAGGTTGATGTTGTATATTCTCATTTTATCATTGCCCTGGGGTAGATTCCATTATTGTTCGACAATATCCCCTGCCAGTTTCCAGAGGAAGAAGTATACTTCCTTGCTCTTCTGTGTCAGGATTGACCAGTCCTATGTCTTGCTCTGGCTGATAAATTGTGAGCAGAAGTGATGTATGTTTCTTCCAGGCAGAAGCTTTAAAATCCCAGCTTGTGGTTCTTTATTTCTCTTTTCCCCTTGCTCTGAAACTGGGAGTGTCCCAGATAGAGACTGCTTCTGTCAGCTTGGGGCTTTGGATGGAGATGACATAGAACAGAGCTGCGGCTGCCTTTCGGTGGACATGGAATATATAAGCGAAATAAACCTCTCTAGCCATAAGCCAATGTGATTGGGGTCATTCATTATGCAGCATAACCTAGCCTCTTCTGACTGAATTATCTTTATAATTATAGTTAGAACTGGTTCATAAAGTAGATGTTTATTAATGAATGCTTTTTTTTTGACAAAGCAAGTTAAACAGAAAGCATCTGTTATGCTAATACCTAAATTAGTTACTAGCAGATGTGATATTCAAAATACTTAACAGGTGATATAGCATGGGAACATCAGAAACAGTATCTGACTGGAATAGAGTCCTGGAGGCCCCCTGCATTAATTCTGTATGATGGGAAGTTAAGGGTGGTCTTAGGGGAGGGGCCAGGGGAGCCAGGGTAGTGATGGGCATGAGGAGGTACAGGGAGGGCAGCAGTTTACCAGGGTATGTGCAAGTATTTCACATTTCACCAACTGCTAAGCCTGAGATGGCGAGTAGCGGCCTTGCTTATAGACCTAATTTTATAAAAATCTTGTGGAGTCTTATTCTTGGATGAATATAAAAAAAAATTGAAACTTAAGAAATAACAATAATTTAGTGAGGTTCTCAGAAAAGAAAGTTTTCCAAAGGATAAGCAAACACTCTTAGCAGTCAAATGTGGAATTATGTACTAACTGGGAATAATCCAGACAAATTTATGACAAATTTAAAAATTCTTAGTCTAAGAAAGCACATCTACCATGAATAAAACAAATTAATATTGGGCCATGAAATAAATACATATTGCTTACTTGCACACTTCCTCAGTGTGGCACACAGTTTCTGCTTGGGTAGGTGAAAACATTTGTGCATGTGTTTACATAGACATTGGTTTTACATTCATGAGCATTATATAAGGAGTTTAGTAATTATTAATTAGTATCCAGTCATTAAGAAAAAGCAATTATTTTACTTTAGTTTTTATCGTGGTAAATAGGTATGCAACAAAAATTTTGCCATATTAGCCATATTTAAGTGTGCAATTCATGGCATTAATCACATTCACAATGTGTACATCCATCATCACTATTGATTTCCCAACTTTTTCATCATTCCAAACAGAAACTCTGTACTCATTAATCAGTAACTCTCCATTCCTCCCTATCCCCAGGCCCTGCTAACCACTAACTTTCTGTGTCTGCAAATCTGCCTATTTTAGATATAAGAAACATATAAGCGGAGTAATACAATATTTGTCCTTTTGTCTCTGGCTTCTTTCAGTTGGCATAATGTTCTCAAGTTTTATCCATTTTGTAGCATGTGTTAAAACTTTGTTCCTTTTTATGGCTGACTAATATTCTATCATATGTATGTGCCACACTTTATCCATTCACTTGTTGATGTGCAGTTGAGTTGCTTCTACCTTTTCGCCATTATGGATAATGCTGCACTGAACATTTGTGTACAATTATCTGAGCTCCAGTTTTCAGTTCTTTTGGGTACATACTTGGACTTGAACTAATCAATCACATGGTAATTCCACGTTCAATTTTTTTGAGAAACTGACAAACTTTTCCACAGTGGCTGTACCAATTTACATTTCCACAAGCAATGTACAAGGGTTCCAATCTCTCCACATATTCAACAATACTTGTTATTTTACATTAAAAAAAAGCTGTCCTAGTAGGTGTGAGGTAGTATCTCCCTATGTTTTTGATTTCTATTTCTCTAATGACTAATGAGGGTGGGCAACTTTTCACGTGCTTATTGGCTACTTGTATATCTTCTTTGGAGAGATTTAAGTCCTTTGTTCATTTTTAAATTTAAGTCTTTTGAGTCCTTTGTTTAAGTGTACAATTCATGGCATTAATTTAAGTCCTTTGTTCATTTTTAAATTAGGTTATTTGTTTTTTTGTTGTTGAGCTGCAGGAGGTCTTTATATATTCTGGATATTAAGTCCTTATCAGATATATGATTTGCAAATATTTTCTCCCATTCTGTAGGCTATATTGTCACTTTCTTCATAATGTCCTTTGATACACAAAAGCTTTTAATTAAAAACATTTTTTTTATTGTTTATTTTTGAGAGAGAGAGAGAGAGACAGAGCGCAAGCAGGGGAGGAGCAGAGAGACAGGGAGACACAAAATCCAAAGCAGGCTTCAGGCTCTGAGCTGTCAGCAGAGCCCAACGTGGGGCTCGAACCCATGAACCATGAGACTGTGACCTGAGCCGAAGGTGGATGCTTAACTGACTGAGCCACCCAGGTACCCCACAAGTTTTTAATTTTGGATTAAGTCCAATTTATCTATTTTTTGTTCTTTTTGACTATGTTTTTGGTATCATATCTAAGAATTTAGTGCCATACCAAAGGTCATGAAGATTTGCCTGTATGTTTTCTCCTAAGATTTTATAGTTTTAGCTCTTCCACTTAGGTCTTTGATACATTTTGAGTTAAATTTTTATAAGGTGTGAGGTCAGGGTCCAATTTCTGTCTTTCCATGTGGAAATCCAGTTGTCTCAGCATGATATGCTGAAGAGACTATTCTTTCTCTATTGAATGGTTTGGTACCCTTACCGAAATAAATTGACCATAGATGTGTGGGTTTATTTCTGGACTCAATTCTATTCCATTGGTCTATATGTCTATCCCTATACCATTACCACACTATTTTGATTACTGTTGCTTTGAAGTTGGTTTTGAAATCAGGAAGTGGGAATCCTCCAACTTTGTTCTTTTTTAACATTGTTTTGGCCATTTGGGTTCCTTCCAATCCCATATGATTTTAAGAATTGGCTTTTCTATTTCTGCAAAAAAGGCTACTGGAATTTGACAGGGACTATGTTGAATCTATAGTTTGCTTTGGTGTTACTGACATCTAAACAATATTAAGTCTTCCAATTGATGAATAGGTGATGTATTTCCATTTATTTGGATCTTCTTTAATTTCTTTCAACAGTGTTTTATAGTTTATAAGTGCCAGTCTTTTGCTCCCTTTGTTAGATTTAATTTCAGATATTTATTCTTTTGGCTGTTATTATAAATGGAATGATTTTCTTAATTTCCTTTTCAGGTTGTTCATAGGAAAAGCATTTTTTATAATATCAATTTTATCCCTACTTAGAAGTTTTGAGAAAATATGCCTTTCATTAACACTATATTATTGTTTTATGTATTAATTTTAAAGACGGTATTAAACTTGAAAAAGAGAGAATCCATGATATTAGAATCAACAGAGCATAAAGGTCATCTCATTCATTTCCCTATTTTAAGCTAGAATTACTTTTCTAACACTTGTGTTAAATGACAGTTCAGAGTAACTTTGAACACCTTCAGTGATGGGCAATAAGTACCTTACCTCCCTAGGCAGTCAGGAGCCAGGTGAGACTCATGGCTAGGAGGTTATTACATTGAGTTGAAATAGCTTCCCTGTAGTTTCCACCCTTTTATTCCAGTTCTGTTAACCCGAGGACATGCAGAAGTCAATCCACGGCTATCCTAAAGTATTGTGCCCCAAACAAACCTAATTCTCAATGGTGTGTTCTGATTAGTGCACAGCACAGCCAGATGACCAGCTTCCTCATTCTGGATATTATAGTCCCATTAATTTAATGCTAGAGTGGAAAGTCCTAATTATACCATGCTGGCTTACTGTTATATTAAATTGACATACAACATGATTATACCTAGGCATACGGTAATAAAAGATGGTAATGGAAAAATACGGTTTTGTAAATGAAGTTGCATTTCAAGTGAAACATGAAGAAAGCTGGACGTGATTTTGCACAACCTAATTATAACGTCTACATATTTAGATTTTGTAAAAAGAAATGTATAAAGTGGAGAGTACACTTAACATATTTTACATATATCATTTAAGATTCTCCTCTTATTTTTCAGTGGACAGATAATTCTAAAGGTACAATGTTTTCTTCTTATTTATTATAAGAAAGAGAGTTGCCTTTTATAAAAATGTGTACTCACAGCTTGAAGTGTTCCTGAGTAAACAGGTTCATTAAGGAGGACATTATCTCCAGGATTAATGATCATTTCAAACACCTAACAAAAGAAGCATAGGTTAGGTTGGATAATATTGTTTCAATTCTTAGACCCCCTTTTTTTTGAGCTCATTAGGATTCTACAGTAGGAGTTGGCAAATTTTCTGTAAAGTGCAGGATGGTACATATTTTGTGGGCCATATCTCCATTACAACTATTTATCTCTGCCTCTATAGTGAGAAAGCAGCCAAAGACAATATGTAAACCAATAGGTGTGGCTGAGTTCCAACAAAACTCTATTTATAAAGTCAGATGAAGCCTAGATTTGGTTTTTCAAGCTATGCATAGTTTTCCAACCTCTGTTTTAGGGTAAGATTAACTAGCTTGACTCTAAAATTCATTTATTCCTTTTATTCCTTCTTTGAAAATATACTAAATATTTACTCTAAGCCAACCCAGCGTATGGTATGGAGACAAAATGATGAGCAGAGCAACAAGGTTCTTTTTTTTTTTTTTTTTTAATTTTTTTTTTAACGTTTATTTATTTTTGAGACAGAGAGAGACAGAGCATGAACGGGGGAGGGGCAGAGAGAGAGGAAGACACAGAATCGGAAGCAGGCTCCAGGCTCTGAGCCATCAGCTCAGAGCCTGACGCGGGGCTCAAACTCACGGACCGCGAGATCGTGACCTGAGCTGAAGTCGGACGCTTAACCGACTGAGCCACCCAGGCGCCCCAAGGTTCTTATCCTCATGGAGGTACTAGTCCAATGGGAAAGCTAGATGCTAATCAAATAACTAAATAAATGTATACTTAAAAACAATGGTGAGTTCTATGAACTATAGATGCACAATGCTATAAGGGCTCACTGAAAGAGGACTTGGACAATCAGGGAATTCCAGGCATTCAGGGAAGGCTTCCTTGAGGAAGTGATGAGATGGTATAGGGGATCACAATAGGTACATTTTGAGAAACTGAAAGAATTCTGTGGCTTAAAGTGGAATGTAAAGAGGAAGGTGGCGTGAGATCTGATAGAAGTAGGCAGAGAAATACCACGTTGGCATTCAAGCCACATGAGGCCAGTAAGAATTTTAGGTAGAGGCTGGGAAGGAGGAGTCACATTATCAGGTATGCATATTGGGAAGATATTTCTGGCAGCAATATGAAAGAAAAAAAGATGAGTGAGAACACATGTGGACAGTTTGGGAAATTTTGAGATTCTCTGGAACGTTTTTGCTGTAGTTCTGGAGAAAGATGCAGATATAGCCTGACCAACAGTGACGATGGAAGTGGAGAGGAGAACTGAAGAGGTATTTAGAAAATCCATGCCAAGAGAACACAATTATGGATTATAGAAGAATGAGGAAGGGGAACCATGAAGACTGACTCCTGGAGGGAGTGATGCTATTCACTGATAAACAGAACCACAAAGTTGTCCATCTCTGGGGGACAAGGTGATGAGTATGTTCTGGTTTGAGATGCTTTGAGACATTCTGTCACAGTTCCAAGTGGACAGATGGATAACATGGATTTGGAAGGAACGTGTAAGTTACTAGCTATGATGAGCACAAGGGTGTGAATAGAGGTACCCAGGGAAAGTATATGGACTGAGGGGAGAAGAGGTTTGAGGACTGAGCCTTGAAGTCTAATAAATGATGGAAATGTAGAAGGGGACACTGCAAAGAAGGCAGGACAATTGGGCCAGTGAGGTGTTGAGAGAATCAGAGAAGAGTGTTTCAGAAAGGATGGGAAGATCGACAATGTTAAAGGATATTTAGAGGTCAGGTAAGACAGGCTTGACAGATTTTAGGAGATTTTGCAGACAATATGACCTAGACAATAGGTACTTCTAGCCTAAATCAAAGGGGGTCTATTATGACTAAATCTTAAAATAACTCATGGAATCATCTTTTCTTTCCTTGTGGTGTGTCACAATCCTTGGTTCAAGCCTCTCCTTCCTCATCTTAAACCTGTATCTCATGACAAACAGTATGGCCATTATCAACTGAGATAGACAATTTGACTTTTGTTTCCTGATTTTGCCCAGGATGTTCCCTTTCCTTTTTCCTTATGGGGTTTTGGCCTTATATGACAAACAGTATCCACCTCCAGAAAGTTTCCAAGTGATTCAGCTTTACAGGACATCCTAGGACTAAACAAATTACTTGGGTGGCATGTCCGTTGTCAATAGGTCAAATGAAAACCTAATTATGTACATTTTCTATGTCCATTAGGGGACATGAGGATATCAAATAACCTAAATGAAAAGAAGGGCTGTTTATTATCTGGTGGCACTGTTTAATAGATGCAGACAAGAGACACAGGTGACTAAAATGATATCTATCTTGGAGAACAAAATGGAAGGAATAGTAAACCAGATTCCCACTAAGGCCTCTATAATAACGTGTGTGTAAATGAGTGAGTTATTGATGTATTTGACCATCTATGCTATCTTCCTTTGATATGATGGATATTGTGACAGATAAAGAAATTGTCTTGGGCATCTTTCTGGGAAAAAAAAAGTTCATAGTATACCTTCCTAAGAATTTAACTGAAAAGACCTTTTTTCATATTAGTCTATGGAATCACAATTGTTTCTCTTCAAGCAAACACTCAAACAGTAGCTAATCTTCCTTTTCCCCCAATTAAATAAAAAAATAGGGAGGAAAAATTATATTCTTATTACTTCAATACATCATGCTGTAATAATAATTTAATTAAAATTCATTAAAGCTGAGGCGCCTGGGTGGCTCAGTTGGTTGGGCATCCGTCTTCAGCTCAGGTCATGATCCCACAGTTAGTGGGTTTGAGCCTCACATCCGGCTCTGCGCTGACAGATCAGAGCCTGGAGCCTGCTTTGGATTCTGTGTCTCCCTGTCTCTCTGCCCCTCCCCCCCTTGCTCTCTGTCTCTTGAAAATAAATAAATGTTAAAAAATTTGTTTTTAAATTCATTAAAGCTAACTAGATTACAGCTTTCACATTTTCATAAGAAAAACAAAGCTACTATGGTTTAAGATAAGTAAGAGCACTTTTTAATCTAGATATGAAGACTGAGTATAGAGAATCTTTAGGACTAATTATTCATGAAAAAGAAAAGAAAAAAAGCAGATGAAATCGAGAACCTTAGGTACAGTCTCTTTATTATGAGAACCCCCCCAATGGTGGTTATAGACTTCCTATAACCCAGGAGAGAGGCAGATGGAATAACAGAGAGAAAGAGAGACACCGAGAGAGAGAGAGATAACATGAGAACTAACCCAGAAAGAAGTCAGAGACAGACATACATAGAGATCTAGGGAAGCACACATCCAAGAAGTCCAGATGTAAGTAGTTGTGAACACAGATGATTATATAAGCAGCCATGCAAAAGATTTACATTTTACTTCAGGACTATCAGGATATCCCCTCTAAAGAATTTAAAAATCATATTGAAATTTCATAACTACATAAATCAAAATGTAACCTGAGTCTTTGAGCCAGATGAAATTAAGCTGTGCTCACTAAGCTTCTGGTAGGAGTTGAGTACTCCCTTCATGGGAATCTTGTTTTAATGACTCCTGGCTATGGGTTATTAACCACATGATCTACACTGAAGAAAAATCAGGTTAGTGAATGTCTTTAAATTCTGTTTAAAATTCTAGGTAAAGATAGACTACCAGTAACTCATAAAACATGATCCTCTTGTGGTTAGGTGAGAGGAGTGTATTTATGAACATATTTCTTTTTTAAAAAATTTTTTTTCTTTAATGTTTATTTATTTTTGAGAGAGAGAGACAGAGTGAGAGTGGGCGAGGGGCAGAGAGAGAGGGAGACACAGAATCCGAAGCAGGCTCCAGGCTCTGAGCTGTCAGCACAGGGCCTGATGTGGGGCTCGAACCCACAAACTGCAAGATCATGACTGAGCTGAAGCCACCCAGGCGCCCTGAACATAAATATGATTCTTAATGTGGGGTTCCCTTTCCTTTCAGTCTTACCTTACAAAGGCCGTCTTGGCTGCCAGATGTTACACATAAGTCCATTTTTCCTTGGCTGGTTGGATAATTGATGGTGGGAGGATTATGCAATTTTACTTGTAACTGTTTTAGCCAGGACAACAGCTCGGGGATTCTACAGCATAAAATGTATTTTCAAATTTATAGTATTAAAAATTGTAATAATAGTAGATAAGAATTAGATGGTAGCTTTATATTATGCACTTTATACATTCAATTTAAAAATCTTCAAATGCTTTTTGCTAATATTAATATCCCTATTTATAGTAGAAGGCAACAGACTGAGATTAAGAAATTCACATAAAGTTAGTCAGCTTACATTAAATGAGCTAAGATATGAATCTCCATCTTTCTTATTCCAAAGCCTGGTCTCTTTTACACTAGAGCACTCACTGCATCATCAATTCTTTGTTATCCTAGGAAATTTTCCATAGGCTACCTAGAAGTTCAATCTCAAGTTCTTTGTATCATGGAAAGAAAAGCCTATGTGTCTATTACACATAATTCATGTTTACATAATGTGCTATATTTAAGTGTCCTTTTTAATCACAGAACAAAGAAAATTTAATGAAGTATAATTTGTAGACACTCTATAAATTACTCTTTATCATTGGAAGAAGACCAGCTAAGAAAAATCATAAAGTGTATGTTCCAACTTTGTTTTAAGAAAATAAGACCTCTGCATTGAGGGCTAAGTATCTGCATAGGTGTCTGCAACTATTAAGGGAATCTAATTATTACAAAATTACCCCCAGACTTAAAATTGCTCCTTCCTGTATCGTCCTTTTCCTCCTCTATCCCACTGGTTTCTTCCTCTAGCTCTCCCTCTCTCTCTCTCTCTCTCTCTCTCTCTCTCTTTTTTTTCAGTTTCATCTCCAATGGTACTTCCTCTTAGAAGCCTTCTCTGAGTCTCCCCATCATTTAAAGTCAAGGAGCAGTCACGGAGGGGGTGTTAAGCATTCAATGCATCTGTTACTCTTAATTATTCTTTGGAAACTCTACCCCAAACCTTCCTACCTGTTGAATACCCAGTTAAAAAAGACACACCACTTTATCAATGGGCCTTGGAATATTACTCATGAAAATAAACCAACAAAATTATGTTATCTATTGATAGCTACCCAGCACTCTGAGAATACTGAAGTGCTCTCTTCATCATCTCTTCATTAAACTGGATGGGCTCTCCATTGTCTACGGTGATAACAGCAGTCTTAAAAGGGAATGTATTGGGGTTTGGTGATCCAGTAGCCAAGGAGATGACCGATTTCGGTGCCCTGCTCAATGTCTCAGCTATGATAAATTTGGAAGAGAAGAAGAAACACTTTCAGTGAAGATTTTCATAAACAGAGATAGCTCGATGTATTGCATTATAGTCCATAAAACTGTAAAGTTGAACAATTTCTAGTGATAGAATGCTAGTCGAAAATAAGCACATAAAATAACTTCTTCTGGACCGGCCTCACTGGTGGAGGAACTAAATAAAGACTGGAGATGTCCAACTAAGAAGGCGGAGGGATCAGGAAGGTAAGCAATGGGCCATGATAACAGAAAACCCTCCTCCATTTAGCGCCTACCGGACTGTCCAGCTTCGAGGCTCACTCCTTTCTCTCCAATTTACCAGACCCTCCCAACTCCGCACACACCTGCACATTGTGCCAAACCAACATCTACTCATGTTGCCGGCAAGAGCCTTTCTAGACAGCACACCCTCCCTCTTGCAAGGACGTGTCCCATAACAGCCTGTGCCCCTCTCTCTATTGCTACACTGGAGCAGAGATAACCAATTCGGTGCCTTCCGTTCCAGCACGAGTTCTCCGAAAACAAAGTCTGTGCCTGCTTCAGGTTTGCACGCAGAGCCTGGCTCACAGAGGCTTTCACAGTTTAAGGAAAGAGTGCAATTGGCACGGACCCTAGGCACCACCGTTAGTGGCTCTGCGAGACCCCCCCGCCCCGGAGCAGAGGCGCCAGCCCAGGACTCACTCATGATTCGGATGGCAGAAGGCTTTCTCGCTGCGCTCGTGGCCGTGAGGAACCGTGAGTAATTCATGTCCGATATCCAACCTTCGGTAGCTGAAAACTAGAAAAACAAAATAGCCGCGTCAGGTCGTGCCTCCCAACTCCGGAAACGCCACCTGGGTCGTCCCCCCGCCGCTGAAACTCCCCGGCTGGGGACTGCGCTCAGCGTCTGGGTCCCTAACGAGCCTGGGCCGGGTGGCAGACTGGCCCAGCGCACCGCAATCCAGGCTCCGCTGCCCGTCCCGGGCCCGGGCCCCACGCGCTCCGGCCGCCCACCGCGGGGGCCGGGGCAGGTCCCACCTCGCCCCGGCCTGCCTCGCCCCCTCCCGCCCAGCGCCGCAGCCTATGGCCGCCCGCCGCGCGCGCCGGCCCGCCTGGGGTCAGCGCCCTCTGCGCGGGGCGGGCGGGGTAACGGCCTGCCGCGAGGCACTTGCACCCCTGGGCCAGTGCCTGAGTTCATTCAAAGGGAACCCGACTCTTGACCTCGTAGCTGGGAGTCGCCGCAAGACAGCGGCGGGGTTGGCCTGGACGCCCTCCTGGGAGCTTGCTGAGGGGCTGGTGGGGGTGAAGGGGGAGGTGGGGAGGGCCGGAAGTCCACCCCGATCCTAAGCCTGGAGTACCATCTGGTGGCTGCTTTGATCCATTGCAGCGGGCTTCCTAAACTGCGTTGGGCCTGGTACGCACCCCACATTTCTGCGCTGGTGGTTACCTGGCTGGCCTTCTCTGGCAGAGCAGCTGGCGCGTTTCATGCCCCTGGACGCTGTTGCGTTTCATACTGACCTTTCATTATATAAGTATCGGCACCATCTCGGGAAGTCACCAAGGCGACCCAGGTGATTTCCAACGTAACTTTCAGATGTGAACATTTGAGAGTGAGGGTGGAATGTTGAAACATATTTCGAGGGTCTCCTCGAAGTTTGGCGTCTTCCCTCCCCTTGGATTTTCTGACCATTCATTATGGACTTAGTTTAGATTTAGGATTTAGATTTATCTCTTTGGGTCTAGCACTCTGTCCTCTTTCCTTACAGAATAATCCTCCCCACCTTCCACTGCCCCGCTCCACCCCCAGTTATCTCTGTGATTTCACCTTCCCGAATCACCAAAATGGAATGCACAGTTTTCCATGTGAGCACTTAATGAGAGACGATTTTGAGACTGTCCCTCTTTTTTAAATTCTTAAATGGCTATAAAAGAGTCATTTATTTTTAACAAATTCCAAACTGGCTTCATTCATTCAGTAAACATTGAGTACTTCCTGGATAAGTGTTGACACACTGTCAAAGGGCTCACTTCTAGACGTGAATAAATTGGTCCAAGAGACACTTCTATCCTTATCCAGGTCCTGGCAACAAAAGGATGAGATAACCCAGTGAAATACTTTATGCCAACAGCTAAATACCAGAAGGGAATGTTATTAGTAAAGCTGTTAGAAACCGAAGAGGCAGTGGAGTTCTGGATTCAGAAACTTAAAGTGGTTTAAATCCCACTTGATGATTTACCAGCTGGGTATCTTTGGACAAGTTACTCATTTGTGCTTAAGTTTTGTCATGGGGCGGTTGGCAGGATTAAATGCGAGCATCCCTATTAAGCACATGAGCACATTAGCCTGCATATTGTAAAAACACTCAATAAATGTTAGCTGTGTTTTTTGGGGGATGCACTGTCACAGCAGAGACTTGTGAGGGGCTTGATCTCCTGAACGGTGAGATCATGACCAGAGCCCAAATCAAGACCACGCTGTTTAACCAACTGAGCCACCCATGCGTCCCAAATATTAGCTGTTATTATGAATAGTTACAGTGTTTTTACTTAAGTACTCAGCCTCCAAATGTTTTTGGCTGGAGAAACTGCTTGGGAACTTTTTAAGGCAAATTGTGTCCTTAGTTCATTCATGAATGCATTAAGGATCTTCCTTGAGATGGTGTATTTTAAAAAGAGTTTCCCCTGAATGTTTCCAGAAATTAGCTCAAGAACCTCTAAATACATCTAAAGGTATAGGTCAGGGTTAATTATGAAATATAACTAAAAATATTGATATTACTGGATACTCCAGCTTCTTTTTTGCCTCCAATAAGTGTGGTCACCTCTGACACTTAACACAAACCTAAACTTCCCTTTGATAGTAGGAAAGGGTGAAAGGAGTTTGGAGTTTGGGGCCAAGGAAACACTGAAAAGATTAGCTTTTGCAACCACATTCATGCACACGTCTGTGGCTCTTATAATATTTATTATATACGCATTAAAAATAATGCAGAACTAATCCCTCCTCCCCCCTTACCAGTCAGTAGAACACAATTCCAGGAACCCAAACTAAAGAGACTTAAAGCCATCAAGTCGTAAGATTCAGGTTTTCAGCCCTGGAGTTGAATAGGTAGGATGGTTAAGGGTGCTGATTGATTATAAGTGGGGTAAAGATTTAGGCCAGGTATGAAGGCTGAGAATTGGCCCACGAGGAGGGCTAATGGAATGCACGGGCCCTTAGGGTTGTGTTCAGAAAATGTGAGGCAGAAAATGGTCACTGTGATGGTAAAGGGACAGGCAAGAGTTAAATTCGAGAGAGGTTACCTGCCAATAAGAAGCTAAAAATTGCCAGAGAAATCAAACAGACCAGACTTTGAATTTGTCAGGAGCTGCAGCAGAAGGAGTTCTCCTGAGGGGATAAGATGAATGAGCAAGGTTCACAGCTCAGTGCTGCCTTTTTACAGTCTTGGCATAGGACTGCCTCCAGTAGAATTAAAGGGGGGGGGGCAGTTCTGGATCCAGTCATTCTGTAAACATTATTGAGTGCTTGCTCTGTGCTAGGAACTGTAATAAATTAAAAAATCTAATGGAGACAAGTCACTGGTCTGGAAGAGCAAGTGTTTGTTGGTTGAGGGGTTAACAGTTTCATATAATTCAACATCCACAGCAGAGGACCAAGCTGCTAAGAGAAGCGGAGAGAAGGGAGTGGTTATTTCCAATGGACCGAAGTTCTCCATTGGGTTAGGATTATAAGCTTCTTTTCTTCTCAAAGTTCTATTATGATCTTGGTCATGGTCGTAGTCTAAAATCGAACAGGGTCATGCACAGGCTAATTGTCATCCTTTACTATTTTCACTTAAAGGTGAGAATTGCTTGTCACTTGATGGATTTATCACCGGGCCTTTTCCACAATCTGTGAGAGAATGGAGTTTCAGAACATCAAATCTGTTCAAAAAAATATTGCTGACATTTCTAATTTGTGTACTTTGGGGCTAGACTGTTGGGACCATTTTGAGTGGTGAATGGAGATGGAAAATGTGTGTGTTTAGGGGGCTGGTGTGGGAAAGTATCTTGTAAACTCTTCTTGTGGGACAAGTTATCCCCAAATTTTAGCAGCTGCATTATTCTTCTGGGGCTGCCATAACAAAATACCACAGATCAAGTGGCTTAAACAACAGGAAATTGTCTTCTCTAGTTCTGGAGGCAAGAAGTCTGGGTCAAGATGTCAGCAGGTTTGGTTTCTCTTGAGGCCCCTCTCCATGGCTTGCAGATGGCGGCCTTCTGACTGTGTCTTCACATGGCCTTTTCTTTGTGTGTGGCCATCCCTTGTATTTCTTCCTCTTCTTACAAGGACAACAGTCATATTGGATTAGGGTGCCATCCTAACAATCTCATTGAACCTTAATTACCTCTGTAAAGGCTCTGTCTCCAAATACAGTCACTTTGGGGTTAGGGCTTTAACATATGAATATAGGATGAAGGACACAATTTAGTCCATAACAGTAGTTAAAACGTCAAACAGTTATCTTATAATTTCTGTGGGTCAGGAATTCAGTAGCGACTTGGCTGTCTCAGTTCTGACTAGGGTTGTCTCAGGAAGCGGAGGTAAAGATCAATGGTTAAGGCTGCAGTAATCTGAAAGCTTGTCCCTAGGACTAGATAATCTGCTTCTAAAGTGGTTCATTCACATGATGTGTTAGTTTCCTGGGGCTGCTGTTGTAACAAAGTGCCACAACCTGGGTGATTTAGAGCAACGGAATTGTGTTGTCTCTGGTCTTGGGGGCTAGAAGTGCAAGATCAAAGTGTTGGCAGAGTGGTTCTTTCAGACAGCTGTGAGGGAGAATCTATTCCATGCCTCTCTCCTAGGTTTTGGTGGTTTGCTGGCAGTCTTTGATCTTCTGTGGCTTGTACCTGCTTCGTCCTGATCTCTAATTTCATTTCCACTTGGCATTCTCCCTGTGTGCATGTCTCTGTGTCCACATTTCCCTTTTTCATAAGGACACCAGTCATACTGGATTTAGTCTACCTTTAATGACTTTGTTGTAACTTGATTACCTCTGTAAAAACTCTATAGAGTTATCTACAGATAAGGTCAGATTTTTAGGTACTGGGGGTTAAGACTCCAACTTATCTTTTGGGGGAGAGGGACACAATTTAACCCATAACACATGACTATTGGCAGAAGACCTCTTGCTGGCTATTGGTAGAACTGAGTTGCTTTCCACGTGTACCTCTCCATAGAGTTGCTTGAATGCCTTAATGATGTGGCTTCCCTCAGGTTGAATGACCCAAGAAAGGAAGGAAGAGGCTTCAGTGCCTTCTATGACCTTATCTTGGAAATCACACTGCCACTTTTGACATATTCTTTTTATTAGAAATGATTCTTTAAGTCCAGTCCACTCTCGAGGGGAGGGGAATCAAGGCCCACTTTTTGGAGGAAGGAATGTCATGAAATTTGGACTTTTTAAAAAAGATTTTACTTTTAAATAATCTCTACACCCAACATGGGGCTCGAACTTACAACCCCAAGATCAAGAGTCACATGATCTACCAACTGAGCCAGTCAGGTGCCCCATGGACATGTTTTAAAACTACTGCAGATGTGATGCAGGGTTAGGTCAAATTAGACAAAAGTATTAATTAGGGTAGTGGAATAAAATTAAGTCAGGAATCAAGTCATAGAGATTATACCAGTCATAAATACTAGAATCAGGCCCTGAACACTCAAGACAGGAGGAAACAAGTAGTTAGATAGGTAAGGTTAGTTATCAGAGAGACTAAACAAAATATTATTTTATATAAAAAGAGAAAGAACTCTTCGGAGGAAGAAAGTTGTACCTGCAAAGCTGCCTTTTTAATTTCAGATATTGTGTTTTTCAGTTTTATAATTCCCATTTGGTCCCTTAAAAAGTTTCTGTTTTTCTGTTGAAATCAACTATATTTTTCATCATTGTAAACATGTTTTCCTGGAACATTCTAAGGCCAAAGAAAGCATTAGTAGTTGGTTTATCATTGTTACAATAGTTGCTCTCAAATCCTTGTCTGCTAATTGAAATGTCTGGGTCATCTCAGAGTTAATTTCTTTCGTCTTTTTTCCTGAGATGAAGTCACATTTGTCTGGTCCTTAATAAACTGAATACTTTCAAATTTATCTTGGCATGTGACTGTTATGCTGTAAAGACTCTGGATTCTGGTATAGTCCTCTGAAAGCGTTGAAGTTTTTTTGTTTCAGCAGGCAATTAAATTGGTTCACATCAGAGTATAATTTCTATCTCTTGGGCAGCAGTTAAAAACTCAGTTCAGCTCTTTTATCTTTAGCTGGGCTGCTCTGAGGTATTTTCTGTATGTGCATGCTGCGTGGTTCAAGGATCAGTCAGGGGCTTGGGCAGAGAATACACAGACTTATACACAGAATTTGGGATGCCGTCTCTCGAGCTCTCTTTTCTGGGATTTTGCCCTTCACTTTTCAGTTCCTGTGGTTGCTCTGAACTCTGTCCTTTTGTTCTTTAGACCAGAGAGACTGCAGTTTCTCCCTGGAGCTAGCTGCCCCATGAGGTGTTCATTTTGGCCTGTTCTTGTGCTGGAAGTTGTAAAAATAGGAATCTCTTATTGCAAGTATAGATTCCCTCCAGATTCTGCAGGCTTTTGTTTACTCTGGAGACTCCAGGTTTTCTTTGTTTCCATTTCTCTTCTTTCCTTTCCTCTGACCTACCTTCCTTCCTTCCTTCCTTCCTTCCTTCCTTCCTTTCCTTTTGCATTTTGTGCAGAACTTACATTTGTTGTCTTCAGGAGGTTTGGGTCCAACAGGATCATACTTATTTATATCCAAAATAGAAGCCTATGGCTGCAGCCTTTTTAAAAGGATGGGAGGTAATATAGTTCAGTGAATATGGCCAAGGGGGCTATTAGACTTTACCACTTACACTCTGTGTGTCCTTGGGCAAATTACTTAACCTCTTTATTTCTAAGTCACCTAGATTGTAAATTGCATTAAGATGTTACCCATCTCATAGGATTCTTATCAGTGTTAGTTTTTTTTTTTAATGTTTATTTATTCTTTAGAGAGAGAGTGGGGGAGAGAGAGAGAGAGAGAGAGAGAGAGAGAGAGAGAGGGAGGGAGGGAGAGAACATGAGCGGGGGAGGGGCAGAGAGAGGGAGACCAGAATCCAAAGCAGCCTCCAGGCTCTGAACTGTCAGCGCAGAGCCCGTTGCGTGGCTGGAACTCATTGGACCATGAGATCATGACCTGAGCCCAAGTCGGACGCTTAACCAACTGAGCCACCCAGGTGCTCCTCATAGGATTATTATCAGTGTTAAATGCATATAAATGGCTTTGCAGCATCTGACATATAAGTGCCTAATAATTATCAGCTGTTTTCATTCTTATCAGCAATATGAAATTAGAAATATTAATGATAATAAGCAATATTAATGATAAAAGGGACAACTCAGAATATTCTGAGAAATCCTACTTAGAAAGGATTGATCTCAGGGCACCTGGGTGGCTCAGTCAGTTGAGTGTCTGACTCTTGATTTTGATTCAGGTCGTGATTCCAGGGCCATGGAATTGAGCCCTGTGTTGGGCTCCCCACTGAGCATGGAGCCTGCTTAAGATTCTCTCCCTCTCTTTTTCTCTCTCTCCTTCTCCCTCTGCTCCCTTCCCTGCTTGCTCTCTCTTTTTATAAAAGAAAAAGAAAAGAAAAAGATTTATCTCAAGGATTTCTCAGAAAACTGAGGGGACTAAATCCATTATATTAAAAAGAATTACTAACTGTTTAGCATGTGCAAACTTGGGCTGAGTTTACTAAGACAAATAACACAAAGTTCCTATTACTGATGAGTAAGCATACGTATGTGTATATTCAGTGGGTACTGTAAGTCAACAAATAATGATAGAAAAATGTGAAAACTACAAAGTGAGCAAAGTACATATATAAAGCATTTTATTATGGCTAATTTTAAAAGACACATTTTTCCCTTATTCAACATATTTACCACAGAATCTAACCATGATATGAGAGAGGTTTGTTTTAAATTTTTTTAAATGTTTATTTTTGAGAGAGAAAGAGAGATTGACGGAGTGTGAGCAGGGGAGGGGCAGAGAGGAAAGGAGACACAGAATTGGAAGTAGGCTCCAGGCTCCAAGCTGTCAGCACAGAGCTCAATGCGGAGCTTGAACTCACAAACCGTGAGATCCGTGACCTGAGCCAAAGTCAGATGCTTAACTGACTGAGCCACCCAGGCGCCCCAAGAGAGGTTTGTTTTAGACAGTCAAGTTTATTGGTGGGCATTCTGGGCTTAAAATCTGTAGTAAAGAGGGGTGTATAATATTATCTTGCCTACCCAACTATTAGAACTACTCATGGGCATAAACTCAAAAGAAATAGAAATTTTTGGTCTGTTGACTTTTTTTTTTTTTCAAAAAGAAGTATGCAGGTGGCAGTTGAAACAAGATTCAAAATAAGAAGCAGGATATTATTCTTTTTGGCAAGTTGAAGCCCCCAGAGCAAGGGTTGATTTGAAAAATATTTCTTTGACATTTCCTATATCAGGTGCTTTAATAGGCACTGGGAAGGGCTGAGAAGAAAGGCACACAGTGCTGTGATAGTGTATAATGGTGCAATGATGTAGTCTCTGGGTTGAAGGGAGACAGTCTTCTGAGGAAGCAATGTTTCCATTGAGATCTAAAGGCCAAGGAGAAGTAGGCAAATGTAGAGTGGATAAAGGGAGAGAGTATTCCCAGTAGCAGAAACAGAACATGCAAAGATTTCCTAGATAACAAAACATGGTATATTCAAGGAAGTGAAAGGAGGCTAGAAATTGAAGAGTTGAATGGAAAGAGATGAAACTAAGTAGGCAGAGGTCAAATCATACTGGTTTTTGTAGGCTCTAGTCAAGGTTTCAGTTCTTACCCCAACAGTAATTGAAAACACGGAAGAGTTCAAATGGGAATATAGAGGTAAGGATAGACGTGTTGTCGGAAGGGAAGCACGTTAGGTTCATTTTGTCTTCAACATGCTGGATTAGAAGAGGCAAAATTGGATGAAGGGAGATCGATTAGGAGATTACTATATTAATCCAGATGAGAGTGGAGTATTTTGGCTGAGACCTGGTTATGATGGTGGAAACCAAGAGAAATGGACAAATTGGGAAACAAAATTGACAGTACTTGATGGATTGGAAATGGATTCAAGGGAGAAGGAAGTGACAAAAATCATTTCTGGGTTTCTGGTGGCACAGCTGGGTGGACAGTGGTACTATTTAGAGATATTGTGGGTTTGGTTCCAGACCACTGTAATAAAGTAAATACCACAACAGAGCAACTCAAATGAATTTTTTGGTTTTCCAGTGCATATAAAAAGTTATGCTTACAATGTACTGTAGTTTACAAAGTGTGCAATGGCATTTTTGTATAATAATATATGTATATGTAAAGCAATGTACATCCCTTAATTAAATACTTTATTGCTAAACCATGCTAACCATCATCTGAGCTTTCGGCGAGTCATAATCTCTTTGCTGGTGGAGGGTCTTGCCCCGATGTTGATGGCTGTTGATTGATCAGCGTGGTGGTTGGTGAAGTTGGGGTGGCTGTGGCAATTTCTTAAAATAAGACAAAAACGAAGTTTTCTGCATTGATTGACTCTTTCTTTCATGAGGATTTCTCTTTAGCACGTGATGCTGTTGTGTAGCTTTTTACCCACGGCAGAATTTCTTTCAAAATTGGAGTCAATCCACTCAAACCCTGCTGCTGTTTTATCGACTAAGCTTACATAATATTCTCAATCCTTTGTAGTCATTTCAACAATTATCACAGTTTCTTCACTAGGAGTGGATTCCCTCTTTCACTTTGCCCTTTTCTATTATGGAGATAGCTTCTTTCCTGCAACCTCATGGACCAACCTCTGCTGGCTTCCACCTTTTCTTCTGCAGCTTCCTCACCTCTCTCAGCCTTTACAGAATTGAAGAGAGTTAGGGCCTTGCTCTGGATCAGGCTTTGGCTTAAAGGAATATTATGGCTAATTTGATCTTATATCCAGACCACTCAAATTTTCTCCACATCAGCAATAAGGTTGTTTTGACTTCTTACGTGTGTGTTCACTAGAGTAACACTTTTAATTTCCTTCCAGAACTTTTCCTTTGCATTCAAAACTCTGCTGTTTGGCACAAGAGGCCTAGATTTCAGCTTATCTCAGCTTTTGACATGCCTTCCTCACTGAGCTTAATCATTTCTAGTTTTTGATCTAAAATGAGAGACATGTGACTCTTCCTTTCACTTGAACACTTAAAGGCCATTGCAGGGTTATTAATTGGTCTAATTTCTTTTTTTTTTTTTAATATTTTTTTTTCATTAAGTTTATTTATTTTTGAGACAGAGAGAGACAGAGCATGAACGGGGGAGGGGCAGAGAGAGAGGGAGACACAGAACCGGAAGCAGGCTCCAGGCTCTGAGCCATCAGCCCAGAGCCCGACGCGGGGCTCGAACTCACGGACCGCGAGATCGTGACCTGAGCTGAAGTTGGACGCCCAACCGACTGAGCCACCCAGGCGCCCCAGTCTAATTTCAATATTGTTATGTCTCAGGGAATAGGGAGGTTTGACAGGGAAAGAGATGGATGTCAGCTGGTCAGTGGGTCAGCCAGAACATATAACATTTATTGACTAAGTTTGCTGTCTTATATGGGTGCAGTTCGTAGCACCCCAAAACAATTACAATAGTAACATCAGAGATACCTGATCACAGATCACCATAACAACTATAATAATAATGAAAAAGTTTGAAATATGGTAAGAATTACCAAAATGTGACACAGAGACATGAAGTAAGCAAATGCTGTTGGGAAAATGATGCCAACAGACTTGTTTGATGCAGAGTTGCCAAAGACCTTCAACTTGTAAAAAACGTATTATCTGTGAAGTGCAATAAAGTGAACTGCAGTATAATGAGGTACGTCTGCACTGAGGGATCATAGGAGGAGGTTAGATTTGGGTGGTACTATTGTGAGTTTAGAAGGAATGACACTTCTATTATTTTTACACATATCAGGATACCAGAGTACAGAATGGTGGACTTTGTAGCCACAAGTATATTGAATGGGTTGGGGGAGAATGTAGAACAGGATTTACATTAGTTTTTAGTAGTTTGGGCAAGTAATAGAATAGTAGCAGAGAGTGAGAAGAGAAGAGACAGTACCATATTTATTTGTAGAGATGAACTTCTCTTCCAAACTACCAGCTGACATTAGTGTTTGTGTGAAGCACTTGACCGAATGGAATGAAAGGGAAATGGAGCAGCACAATCCCGGGTCAGGCTGAGAAATACTGACTTTGTTTCCCTTTTCCTTCTTCCCTGTCTTCAAACTCTCCTGCGTAGTGGCACCCTGACAGTGATCTTAAAGCTGTTCTCAAAGCTGAAAATGACCAAAATCTTTTGGGATCTGCTCCAGATACTGTGAAGGGGCAGAGGACGAGGATTCCACAGAGTCTGTTTGAAGTCAGTGGAGGTAGAAAAGAAATCTGCTTCCTAAATGTAATCCCATCACCTTTAGCTCCTTCAGTTTCTTTCCGTCAGGATCCCATCCATCCCCAGTGAAGTTTTTGTCTGTAGTTCCGTTACCAATTGAAAAATTTCATCTCGTTTATGACCTTTCCATAAAATCAGATCTTAACCTCTTTACATTCTATCCAGCTTCTGGAAGTGATAGATTGATATCAATCCCGCTCATTTGTGCTGGCTCTTGTCAGTTAGTGGGTAATGTTTGTGAGCTCTGGCAACTTCCCATTACTTGAACTCAGGACATCAGCAATGGATATTCTGGTCGGAGCCTTAGAGGATTTTGCTCCATCTGCACCACTATCTCAGCTACTGAGGGGCCAGCGTGACACTTCTCGATGGTTGTATATCCGTTTTAATATCCCAGGATATTTATAAGCCGAAAGGTTGGGGAGGGGACAAGTGTCACTAATGGATAGTGCCATAGAAAAAAAATCCAGCTGTACTTGAGATTCTAAAGCAGTTTACTGGCCTGGCACACACATGAGTCCCTAACTGTTATGTAATTATTATATAGTTATAACTACTATATCATTATAATTATTATATGTGAGAGCTCATCAAGGACCCCCAAAATTTGTCAGTCTTCATAGATTAACACTGCATCATGTATACAGTATACTTTAGACACGAGCCAAGAATATTTCTCTAGTTTCTCTCTAGATGGACATAGATCATTAGAAGAATGATACAGAGAACTGGAGAGCATTTCATCTCATGCAGCTGTGTGAAAGAGACATTAAGGCAAAATTAGACACAGGGAGCTGCAGAATTAAAGTAGTGGCTTAGACAACTTTATATGAAGTACATCAGGCTACTGACCCCTAATGAGGTTCTTAGAAACTAGTCTTGGGGTTGTGTAACAGAAAGCTATTTGTTGTATGCTCTCCCCTTCTTCTGGGGCATGTGACCAGCCAGTTTAAACTCTATTTTCCAGCTTCCTTTGCCATGAGGTGAGGCTATGTGACTAAGTTCTTCCCAGTGGAAGGTGGACAAAAAGGTATTAAAACAAAATTTGCTTAAAACAAAATTTCTTGCTCCAGACTCCCTCTTTTCATACCATGTGAGCTGGGTCATAGACATGCCTGTGACTCAGTTTCAACCATGCAGATGAGGACAACCTTCTCACACAGGGATCAGCATACCACAGCCCATAGGACAAGTCTGGCCTTGTTTTTGACTTATTTTTACATTTTAAATGGTTTAAAAAACTCAAAAGAAGAATAATATTTCATGACATGTGAGAATTATATGAAATTCAAATTTCAGTGTCCATAAATAAGTTTTATTGGAAAAGAACCACGTTCATTTTTTAAAACTTACTGTCTGTGGTTGCTTTTGCAGCAGGGTTGAATAGTTGCAATGGAGACGGTATGGCCTGCAAAGCCTAAAATATTTGCTATTTTGTCCTTTACAGAAGAAGCTTGCTTACTTCTGCAATAGCATATGGCTAAGCACAAAATAAAATGAATCTGGGACCCTAAATGTCCTGAGGGAGAAAGGCTGCCATACCACATGAATGGCCAGACTATTATCTTTAAGACACTTCATTAGGGGCGCCTGGATGGTTCGGTTCATTGAGCGTCCAACTTCAGCTCACGTCGTGATCTCATTGCTCATGAGTTCAAGCCCCGCGTTGGGCTGTGTGCTGACAGCTCAGAGCCTGGAGCCTGCTTCAGATTCTGTCTCCATCTCTCCGTCCCTCCTTGGCGCACGCTCTGTCTCTCTCAAATATAAATAAACATAAAAAAAAGACACTGCATTAAAAATTTATGTCAGCCTATTCTTTCCCTCATATAGAAATTAATACTGGAAGTAGAGTGTTGTTGTAACAAAAATCGAAGATATATGACATTGGCTTAACAGTTGAGCCATGGATGGTGAAGAATGGATTGTTTTTAGAAAATTGGAAACAGGTGAGTCTTCCCATACCGTAGGAAATCATTCGGTGAAGCCCCTCTGCCACTCTCTGTGATAATTCAGAAGTCAGATCATGAGTTCATGGAGCCGGTTGCCCTAGGGGAAGATGTTGCCTAGAGTCAGAGTCTTGGCCATTCCTTGCTGCTTTTCATAAAGTATTATAAATATGGGATGAGCTTAGGCAAGAACTGGCAGTTTGCAAGCAGAGATGAAAGCAAATAGGCTTTATTTGGGAAAAACAATTTCCTCCAAATTTGAATATTGGGAAGAAAAATTTGCTCAGTGTCTTTGTTAGCTAAATATAAGGTCCCAGCTGTCCAACCCAAGCCCACTGTCTCAGATGATACTGGGGCCTCAATATAGTAAGATTCTCTCTCTCTCCCTTTTGCACACACACACACTTCTCTCTGTCCCTCTCCCCTGTTTACACTATAAGATAAAAAAAAAATGAGCATCCAATTTAAACTTACATTAGGCTCTTAAGCCCTTCACGTTGTCTCTATAAGACATCTGAGCAATTATGGTGTCATCTTAGGGAAGTTTCAAGCCTGTGATGCATCTCTGAGAAAACTATGGTTCTTATAAATTAAGTGTCAAGACAAAACAAAGTCCAAGACAAAATTAATAAAGGCTGTTTATTCATAAACTTGTGGCAAGGAAACCCACATACTGTCTACTTTTGTTTTGGCAGGAGTTAAAAAATGTTAGAAAGGAAAGTAAGTTTTGTGTCATAAAGAGAGAAAATTTTGAGTGTCCTGTAGGCCTTCTGAGGTGAGGTTTTAGAATCAGAGAATACTTACTAATTGTGATTGTAATTCTTTGGGTCCATTGGGCAGTCCTTGGTTGGCTGCAAGGTAACAAATGAACAATTTTATTTATTTTTTATTTATTTAAAATGTTTAATATTTTTAAATGTTTAATATTTTTAAATGTTTAAATGTTTAATAATTTTAAAATGTTTATTTTTGAGAGAGAGAGAGAGAGAGAGAGTGCAAACGGGGAAGGAGCAGAGAGAGGGGGACAGAGGGTCCAAAGCAAGCTCTGTGCCAACGGCAGTGAGCCCAATATGGGGCTCGAACTCACGAACTATGAGACTATGACCTGAGCTGAAGTCAGACGCTCAACACACCGAGCCACCTAGGCACCCCCAAATGAGCAATTTTAAAACATTTCAAAAGAGGAAGGATTGTTTAATATCAGGGGCAGAGGGTTTTCTGTGGCTAGTCATTTGTGGAATGAGTGAGAATTGGCAGTGGTGCCTTTTTTACTGTAAGAAGAAGCTGACTATCATAGTTGATGGTTTCTTAAAAGGAAATGATTATTGAATGCTAAGGCTTTTTTCTGGATGTTCTTCTCCAGCATAGTGAAAGTTTCCTTTTGGACCCTGGTTAGCAAGTGTAATGAGGATGTTTCTAGGATGGCAGGTGTCAGAGTGTGAGAAATGTCAGAGACTGTTGGGATGTCAGGATGTCTAGCTTTTGTGGTCACTTCTGTTCTCAAAGTGAACAGTCTTTAAGTATTGGTGACAAAATGTATCTGTGATCAGGGTGAGTAGAGAGCTGGGTTAGTACATGTCACCTTCTTGAGTATGCAGCAAGAAGATGGGTTAAAAGCTGCACTGATTTTCGTGCAGAGGTCTTTGGCTGGGAGACTCTAGATTAGGAAAACAAACATCGGTCTTACTCAGATCAATGTGGAGCACGAAATTCTCCATCTATACTCAGCCTGTGGTTCGATGTAATTCTAGTTAGTGAAGCTGGCCAGGCAAAGGAAAGAGGGAAAAATAAATGTCAACCTTGCAGGCCAGGGATGCACTTCCTCAAAAAGCACTTGACTGTATGGCCAACCAAGTCTCTGGCAGCTGGGAAAGGAGCTCTCCGAACACCTAGAAGTCCCAACAGAGCTTTATAGGCCACTGGAAAGCAGAGTGGGGACATTTTATTAATAGCCTGAGTCAGTGATCAGATGAGGGAATCTTAGAACTCCACAAAGAGAGGAATTCACCTTAACCTATACTCTTCCGTGTGTCAGAGCACATTTTGGGAGACTGTAATAAGGAAATAAATGAATGCCATGGGGCACTGGAATTCTTGGAAACAGCAAACCTTCCTGGGACAAGAGCTTCCCTTGAGTTGGACTAGAATTGGCATAGGGCGGTCTGTCACACCTAGTTTCCTGAGACTACTTGGGCTCCAAAAGGAAGAAGTGGCAGAGGTAGAGGAGGTTTGGATTTCCCAGTCCTCCAGTTATAGAGGGTTGCAGGTGATCACTGCATCCAAATACTCTGTTTGCCGTCTGAGCCCTAACCCACCGAGGGAAGGAAGTGACATTATGTACTGTGGATTGCTTGCCAAAGCCTCACCTTGAAAGCATGAGTATGAACTGTTGCTGTCCTAAAGGAGGAACATAAGTCAGTGAGGAGGTTGACATTGCTCCTGTTGTGGGTGTGTTAACCGTGTCTTTTATTTTCTATGTTCTGATGGTTTGATGTCTTGAAGCCTTGCTGACCTTGGAGGGACTGCCCTTCTGAGGGTTAGCCAGTTCCTAAAGATGGTAAACAGCTAGCCTAGGAGTGTCCTTTTCATTTCCCTGATGATGAGTGATGTTGAGCATCCTTTCATGTGCTTATTGGCCATCTGTATGTCTTCTTTGAGAAATTTCTGTTCATGTCTTATGCCCATTTTTAAATTGGATTTTTTTTTTTGGTGTTGAGTTGTATAAATTCTTTATATATTTTGGATATTAACCCCTTATCAGATATATCACTTGCAAATATCTTCTCCCATTCCATGGGTTGTCTTTTTGTTTCATTGATGGTTTCCTTTGCTGTTTCCAGTAGTTTATTTTTGTTTTTGTTTCCCTTGCCAGAGGAGACATTTCTAGAAAAACATGTCTATGGATTATGTCACAGAGATTACTGCCTATGTTTCCTTCTAGGAATCACATTTGGGTATTTATCCATTTTGAGTTCACTTTTGTGTATGGTATAAGAAAGTAGTCCAGTTTCATTCTTTTGCATGTTGCTGTCCAGTTTTCCCAACACCATTTGCTGAAGGGACTGTCTTTTTCCCACTGCATATTCTTGTCTCCTGTGTCATAGATTAATTGACCATATATGCGTGCGTTTATTTCTGGGCTCTTTATAATGTTCCATTGATCTAGGTGTCTATTTTTGCGCCAGTACCATACTGTTTTGATGACTAGAGTTTTGTAGTATATCTTGAGACCTAGAATTGTGATACTTCCAGTTTTGTTCTTCTTTTTCAAGATTGCTTTGGCTATTCAGGGTCTTTAATGGTCCCCTACAGATTTTAGGATTGTTTGTTCTAGTTCTGTAAAAAATTTTGTTGGTATTTTGAAAGCGATTACATTGAATTTGTAGATTGCTTTGGGTAGTATGGCCATTTTGACAATATTTGTTTTTCAATTTATAAGCATGGAATATTGTTCCATTTGTTTGTGGTGTCTTCAATTTCTTTCATTAATATTTTATAGTTTTCTGAGTACAGGTCTTTTACCTCCTTGGTTAAATTTATTTCTAGATACCTTATTATTTTGGGTACAATTGTAAATGGGATTGTTTTCCTAATCTCTCTTTCTGCTGCTTCATAATTAATGTATAGAAAT
This sequence comes from Panthera tigris, assembly GCF_018350195.1. NCBI lineage: Eukaryota > Metazoa > Chordata > Mammalia > Carnivora > Felidae > Panthera > Panthera tigris. The sequence continues at coordinate 58,255,837 of NC_056663.1, read as the reverse complement.
GCAGCAGATTTCTATATGTTCATTTTATGTCCTGAAACCTTACTGAATTCATTGATCAGTTCTGGTAGTTTTTTGGTGGAGTGTTGAGGGTGTTCTATATATAGTATTATGTCATATGCAAATAGTGAATGTTTTTCTTCTTCCTTACCAATTTGAATGCCTTTTATTTCTTTTTGTTGTCTGATTACTATGGCTAGGACTTCCAGTACTATGATGAATAAAAGTGGTGAGAATGGACATTCTTGTCCAGTTTCTGATCTTAGAGGAAAAGCTCTCAGTTTTTCCGCATTGAATATAATGGTAGCTGTAGTTTGTTTTATATATGGCCTTTATTATGTTGAGGTATGTTCCCTCTAAACCTACTTTGTTGAGAGTTTTTATCGTGAATGGATATTGTTCTTTGTCAAATGCTTTTTCTGCATCTATTGAAATGATCATGTGGTTTTTAATCTTTTCTCTTATTGATGTGATGTATCACTTGGATTGATATGCAAATATTGAGCCACCATTGCATCCCTGGAATAAATTCCACTTGATTATGGTAAATCATTTTTTAAACTTATTTTTATATTCCATTTCCTAATTTTTTTGTTGAAGATTTTTATGTCTATGTTCATTAGAAATATTGCCCTGCAGTTTAAAAAAATTTTTTTAAATGTTTATTTTTGAGAGAGGGAGACAGAGTGTGAGTGGGGGAGGGGCAGAGAGAGAGGGAGACAACAGAATCTGAAGCAGGCTCCAGGCTTTGAGCTGTCAGCACAGAGCCCAACGTGGGGCTCAAACTCACAAACCACACATCATGACCTGAGCTAAAGTCAGATGCTTAACCAACTGAGCTACCTGAGAGCCCCACCATGCAGTTTTTTGTTTGTTTGTTTGTAGTGTCTTTATCTGGTTTTGGTATCAGGATAATCCTGGCCTCATAGAATGAATTTGGAAACCTTCTTTCCTCTTCTATTATTTGGAACAGTTTGAGAAGAATACATATTAAATCTTCTTTAAATGTTTGGTAGAACTCATCTGTGAAACCATCTGTTCCTGGACTTTTGTTTGTTGGGAGTTTTCGATTGCTGATTCAGTTCCATTGCTGGTAATCGATCAGTTCAAATTTTCTAGTTCTTCCTGATCCAGTTTTGGGAGGTTATATGTTTCTAGGAATTTATCAATTTCTTCTAAGTTGTCCAATTTGTTGGCATGTAATTTTTCATAGTAATCTTTTATAATACTTTGTATTTTCTGTGGTATTGGTTGTTACTTCTTCTATTTCTGATTGTATTTATTCGAGTCCTCTCTCTTTTTTTTTTTTTAACGTTTATTTATTTTTGAGACAGAGACAGAGCATGAACGGGGGAGGGTCAGAGAGAGAGGGAGACACAGAATCTGAAACAGGCTCCAGGGTCTGAGCCATCAGCACAGAGCCTGACGCGGGGCTTGAACTCACAAACCGCGAGATCATGACCTGAGCCGAAGTTGGACGCTTAACCGACTGAGCCACCCAGGCGCCCCGAGTCCTCTCTCTTTTTGATGAGTCTTGCTAAAGGTTTATCAGTTTTGTTATCTTTTCAAAGAATCAGCTCCTGGTTTCATTGATTTGTTTTATTTTATTTTATTTTATTTTTTTAGTCTGTATTTTATTTATTTCTGCTCTAATCTTTATTATTTCCTATTTTCTACTTGTTTTGGGCTTTGTTTTTATTTTTCTAGATCCTATAGGTGTAAGGTTAGATTGTTTCTTTGAGATTTTTCCTGCTTGTTAGGGTATGCCATTGTTCCTATAATCTACCCTCTTAAAACAGCTTTTGCTGCATCCCAAAGATTTTGGATCATTGTGTTTTCATTTTCATTTCTCTCCATGTATTTTTTGATTTCCTCTTTGATTTCTTGGTTGAACCATTCATTGTTTAGGATCATGTTATTTAACTTCCATGTATTTATGCTCTTTCCAGATTTTTTCTTATGGTTGATTCTAGTTTCATAGTATTCTGGTCAGAAAAGATGCTTGCTATGATTCAACCTTTTTGAATTTGTTGAGACGTGTTTTGTAGCCTAACATGTGATCTGGAGAATATTCCATGTGCACTTGAAAAGAATATGTATTTTGATGTTTTAGGAGGGAATGTTCTGGATATATGGTAGATCCATATATCCATATATGTCATTCAAAGCCACTGTTTCCTTGTTGATTTTGTTTGGATGATCTACCATTGATGTAAGTGGGGTGTTAAAGTCCTCTAATAGTATTGTATTATTATTAATTTCTTCTCTTCTTTGGTTAATCATTGCTTTATGTATTTGGGTGCTCCCATCTTGAGTACATAAATAATTACAATTGTTGTATTTTGTTGGATTGTTCCCTTTATGATTATGTAGTATCCTTCTTTGTCTCTTGTTACAGTCTTTGTTTTAAAGTTTATTTTGTCTGATGTAGGTATTATTACCTCGGCTTTCTTTTCACTTCCTTTTGCATGATAAGTGCTTTTCCATCCCTTCACTTTCAATCTGCATGTGTCTTTGGGTCTGAAGTGAATGTCATGTAGCTAGCATATAGATGGGTCTTGCTTTTTTTTATTCATTCAATCACCCCATGTCTTCTCATTGGGACATTTAGTCCCTTTACATTCAAAATAATTGATAGGGATGTACTTATTGCCATTTTGTTGCTTGTTTTACAGTTGTTTTTGTAGTTCACTGTTCATTTCTTCTCTTGCTCTCTTATCTTGTGTTTTGATGACTTTCTTTAGTGATGTGCTTAGATTCTTTTCTCTTTATTTTTGGTATCTCTATTACAGGTTTTTGATTTGTGGTTACCATTAGGCTTATATATAAAATTTTGTGCATATAGGGGCGCCTGTGTGGCTCGGTCGGTTAAGCGTCTGACTTCGGCCCAGGCTCACCGTCCGTGAGTTCGAGCCTCGCGTCGGGCTCTGTGCTGACAGCTCAGAGCGTGGAGCCTGTTTCAGACTCTGTGTCTCCCTGTCTCTCTGCCCCTCCCCTGTTCATGCTCTGTCTCTCTGTCTCAAAAATAAATAAAACGTTAAAAAATTTTTTTTAAATCTTGTGCATATTTATGTTAAGTTGATGGTCTGTGTTAAGTTGATGGTCGCTTAAGTTTGAATTCATTCTAAGGGCCTAAATTTTTACTTCCCTCCCCCGCCTTATGTTTTAGGTATATGACATTATACTTTACATCCTTTTATTTTGTGACTCACTTGACTGATTTTTATAGGTATACTTGATTTTACTGCTTTTATACTTTGACCTCTGTATTGGTTTTGTAAGTGATTTATCTACTACTTTTATGTTTTAGACAAAGTCTTTTTTTAAGTTTATTTATTTATTTTGAAAGAGAGAGAGCGAGTGCACATGTGAGTGGGGGAGGGGCAGAGAGAGAAGGAGAGAGAATCCAAAGCAAGCTCCATGCTGTCAGTGCCAAGCCTGATGCCGGGCTCAATCTCATGAACTGTGAGATCATGACCTGAGCCCAAATCAAGAGTTGGAGCCACCCAGTCACCTCTAACCTACTTTTTTTGTTATGTTTATATGTACCTCTGAATTTGTTTCCTTTCTTAATTTTTTTTCGTCCTGATTATGGTTTTTCCTTTCAACTCAAAGAATCCCCTTGGGGCGCCTGGGTGGCTCAGTCAGTTGAACGTCCAACTTCGGCTCAGGTCATGATCTCATGGTTCATGGGTTCATGCCCCGCATCGGGCTCCATGCTGACAGCTCAGAGCTTGGAGCCTGCATCTGATTCTGTGTCTCCCTCTCTCTCTTCTCCTTCCCTCCTTGCACTCTGTCTCTCAAAAATAAAAGTAAACATTAAAAAAAAAAAAGAATCCCCTTTAACATTTCTTCTATGTCTGGTTTAGAATTCCTTTAACTTTTGTTCATCTGAGATATGCAATCTCTCCTACTCTGAGTGGTAGCTTTGCTGGATAGAGTACTCCTAGTTGTAGATTTTATTTTTCCAGAACCTTGAATATATCATGTGACTTCCTTCTGACTTGCAAAGTTTCTGTTGAAAAATCAGCTGATGGGCTTATGGGGTTTCCCTTGTATATAACTGTTGTCTTTTCTTTTTCTGCTTTTAAAATTCTCTTTTTATCACTACTTTTTGCCACTTTAATTATTTCTCTTTATATGGACTTAGTTGGGTTGAAATGTTGGGGGATCTCTGTGCCTTCAAGAGCTGGATTTCTGTTTCCTTCCTCAGATTTGGGAAATTTTCAGATATTACTTTTTAAATAAATTTTCTGCCTTCTTTTCTCTCTCTTCTCCTTCTGGGATCCCTATAAAGCAAATGTTATTATGCTTGCTTGTGTTGCTGAGTTCCCTTATGCTATTCTCATTTTCTATTTTTTTTCTTTTTCCTGTTCCATTTGGTTGCTTTCCATTACTCTTTCAGATCCATTCGCCTGCTTCCTCTAGTGTTCTATTTATTCCATCTGATGTATTTTTAATTTCAATTTTTAGTTTCTTCATCTCTCATTGGCTCTTTTTAATATTTTCTATTTCTTTGTTAAGGGTCTCACTCACATCCAATACTTTTTTCTCAAGTCCAGGGAGCATCTTTATGACCATTATTTTGAATTCTCTTTCTAACATACTACTTATCTGCATTTTGTTTAACAATTTTGTTGTGATTTTTGTCTTATTCTTTCATTTGTTACATATTCCTCTGTTTCCTCATTTTGTCTAACTCTCTGTGTTTTTTTTGTTTCTATGTGTTAGAAGAGTCAGTTATGTCTCCTAATCTCTAAAGTAGCGGCCTTATGAAGAAGAGATCCTCTAGTGCCCTTCAGTGCAGTGACCCCTGTGCACTAGAACCAGGTGCTTCAGGGATGTCTTTTAAGAGTGTTGCATGCACCCTACTGTTATGGTTGAGCCATCTTTGCCTTCAGTCCAGTCATCTGTTATGACCTTCTTTGCCTGTTGTGAACAGGGTTTGGTCCCCTGTGCTGGTAAGTGGTCAGTCTGGGGCCACTTTGGGCTTGAGTCAGGTCAGACCAGATGCCTGTTCTCAGATTGTTTGCCAGAACTGTATTGCACTGAAGTACAGGGTGCTCTCCCAGTGTTGTCCTCTGAAAGGCTCTAGTTGGTTGGTGGGGCTTGCAGTTAGATAAGATGTCTACTCCCAGTCTGTCTGTTGGGGTTGCAGTGACCCTGAGCTACTATGCTGTCTTTTTGTGTTGCCCCCTGTGAGGTTTTTGTTGGTGAGCAGAGCCAGCAGTCATATCAGATATCTTCCCCCAGCCCATTACTGGGGCTGTAGTCAAACTGGTGTTTGTGGTTATCTGCCCCTCTCTCCAGGGCAGGAGTCCCTTCAGAATGGTGCTGGCCACTGATGGGGTTGCTTGCACAATGAGATGCTTATGGCACTGGCTTTGGATGGATTCCTGCCAGGGAGAACATGGGGTTGGGTGTGCTGTTAGCAAGCTAAGTGATAAGTGTTTGGGCCGGTTCCTGCAGGTGTCTGGGTATCTAGGCTGGAAGCGAGGAGAGAGAAATGGCACCAGCCAACTCCTTTGTTCTTGAAGAAGTCCTGCAAAGACCCCTGCCCCTCCTGCATGTGCTCTGAGACCATTAAATAAATATCCCTCCTGTATACCCCAGGTGCCTCTCAAACTGCTGCTTCTATGCTGTATCTTGGTGGGGTTGTTTGTTATGCTATTCTTTAAGGGCATAGCCTCAGTTTCTTAGTGCCTTGTGGCTTTCCCAGAGCCACGCCTGGTGATTTTTAAAGTTCCTAGTGTTAAGCCCCACAGATTTAAAAAAATTTGCAAGGTTAAGTTCTTCTAGTTTTCAAAGACAAATATTATGGGGATTTGTCTTCCCAGTGCAGGTCCCCCATGCCTGGGGTACCTGGTGTTGGGTCTGCTTCTCTTTCTTCTGCATATCATCAGTGTCCCTCCCTTCTGAGATCAGTCTTTTGGGTCAGTTTGGTTCCTGACCATGTCTCTACCCCTCCTATCATTCTTGATGTGGCATCTTCTCTATGACTAACTGTAGAGAAACTATTCTGCCAGTCATTAGGTCATTTTCTGTTTTTTTTTTTTCCCCACACTGATGTGGGTGTTATCTAGGGGTATCCATGGAATGAGGTGAGCCTAGGATTCTCCTACTCCACAATCTTCCCCCAGTAACTTGTATTTTTTTTTTTATATTTAACAATATGTCATGGACAATTTTCCCAGGTTGATTTGTATAGTTTGACTTTATTATTTTCTTTTGCTAAAGTATTTGAAAACAGAGTCAATGTCATTTCACCCTTACATTCTTTATTACACATCTCTAAAAAGAGGGACCAAGATATTATTTTAGCTAGACTTGTGGCCATTAATTATCACACATTCAAAATTATTATTACTTGATAGTATCTAATACCCAGTCTGTATTCAAGTTTTTCCAATTATCGTATCCCCCAGTTATAGGACAGCCTTTTTATACCATCGAAACAGATTTTGTACATTGCCCTTGATTGTTGTCTGTTATATCTCTTCAGGATGGAGCATCTCACCTTTACTTTTCTTCTTTCTTTTTCACATTGCTGGCTTGTTTAAAAAAGTCAGTCAGTTTGTACTGCAGCAAACCCCACATTTTGAATTTATCTCTTATTCATAATGTAGTTTAATTTGTTCTTTTTCATATTTCCTGCTGGCTGGAAATTAGTTCTAAACATTTGATTGCACTTAGGTTTCCATTTCTTTGGTATTAACACCACACATGGCTTTGCATCAGGCACATGATGTCCAATTGTCTTGATTTTAGTGACTCTCTAGTCAATAGGTTCAGCTGGTGATAACTGTATTCTCACCACTGTGAAATTCCCATCAATCTTCCAACTAATGATTTCATCCATTTTTGTCTATTGTCTGAAATAAGGATTACATTAGAGGTTGCAAAATGGTGATTTTTCTAATTCTATCATTTCTTTCCATTTATTAGATGGAATTATTCTGTAATGAAGAAGTTACTTCATCAACTAGAGATATTTGGTTACTCTGAAATAGTTGCAAAAATGATAATTTATTCTTTCCCTTTATTTTTTATTTTGTAATTTTTTAATGTTTATTTTTATTTTTGAGGCAGAGAGAGACAGAGCATGAGCAGGGGAGGAGCAGCGAGAGAGGGAGACACAGAATCCAAAGCAGGCTCCAGGCTTTGAGCTGTCAGCACAGAGCCCGATGCAGGGTTCAAACCCATGAACCATGAGGTCATGACCTGAGCAGAAGTTGGACGCTTAACTGACTGAATCACCCAGGCACTCCTATTCTTTTCCTTTAATTGTCAGTTTTCAGAGGAAGGAGTTGATGTCTCAGTGAAGGTTTTTCCTCCTTCTCTTTGTGTTGAGTATCATTATTGTGGACAGAATAATAGGCCCATAAAGATGTCCATGTCCTAATCCTCAGAACCTGTGACAATGTAACCTTATATGGCAAAGGGGATTTTGCCGATGTGACTAAATTAAGAATCTTAAAGTGGGAAGACTACTCTGGGTTATCTGGATGAGCACAGTGTAGTCACAATGGTCCATATAGGAGGGAGGCTGAAGTATTAGAGGCAGAGAGGGAGATGTGATGGTGGAAGCAGGGGTCAGAGACAGAGAAATATGGAGATACCACAGTCCTGCCTTTAAAATGGAGGAAGGAAATGAGCCAAAGAACACAGGCAGCTTCCCATAGCTGCAAAAGGCAAAGAAATGGATTATCCCTTACAGCCACCAGAAGGCACATAACATTGCTGACATCTTGATTTTAGGATTAACCTGTAAGATAATAAATTTGTGTTGTTTTAAGTCACAGAATTTATGGTAATTTGTCATTACTCAGCAGTAATAGGAAACCAATAAAATCTTTACGTATATAATGCTTTTAATCAAATTGTAGTCACCATTCTTGATGTTCTCATTTTGCTTTATTTGCCCAGTGGGAAGTCTTTCCAGATACCTCCTGTGACCTTTTGACATGGCCCTATTTTGAAAACATCTGTTGCTTTCTGATACTATAGAGGGCCTATGCTCATCTTGAATATCCCTTACCCAGAGCTGGAATGGGTAATTTCTTTGAGAGAAATAGTATTAAGAGACTAGAATTTGGGAACTTGTTGTGTTTGTTGCCACTCTGTTGTCATTGCTTCCAGGCTTGTTCAGAGTACAGAGTACAGAATTGGAATTTTGTTTTCAGCAAATAATATTCTTCATGGTTTATTATTGAATATATATACTTTTTGAAGGAAATTTAGATAATACAGGTACACATCAGGAATTTAAAAAATCACCAACAATATTTGGTTATTGGAAATACATATTTTGGAAATAGTTATGAATGCCTATTGGTATTTCTATGTCTAATTTACTACTATCTGGCTTTTACTTAAATTCTTTGATTTTATACTTGTAACTTATCTTTTTACATGGACAAGTTTGGATACTAATAGTATTAGCATAATTAGTTATTTGCTTTATCCTATTAGATATAAAATCGTTCCAAGAAGGCTATTGAATGTAGTTTAAGATGTCTTTGCAGTTTTATTTGCCCTTAGAATATTCTAAGAAGGTTGTACAATCAAAATACTAAAAATTAGGCCACTAACTTGATATTAATTAGGTATAGTCATTTCTGTATTCAAATTTTAGGGATTCTCTTTAATTTTTTTTTTTAAGTATATAAAGCCTCTATATGACTTCGAAGTCAAAACTATAAATATGGAATGGTCAGAGAAATCTCACATCTATCTCTATCTCCTCCTCTTATTTTCTCTTTCTCTTTGCAGGTTAATGTTTAAATTGTTTCTTTTCTTTTATTTATTTTATTTTAGAGGAATATAGAGAGAGTATGTGAGCAAGTTGGGGGAAGTGCAGAGACAGAGGGAAAGAGAGAATCTTAAGCAGGCTCCATGCTCAGCATGGAGCCTGATGTGGGGCTCGATTGCATGATCCTGGGCTCATGACCTGACCCAAAATTAAGAGTCCAATGCTTAACTGACTGATCCACCCAAGCACCCCTATATTGTTTATAAGTGGTTTATGATTCTATATTAATTTTGTAAATATTTTATATTTGTATTCACATTTTTGCCTTAATTTTTAAAAAGGCATTATCCTATATGGGCTTTTCTGCATCTTGCTTTTTTACACTAAAATATGTAACAAAGACTCTTCTATGTCCAGATATGTAGCTTTTATTCATTCTGTTTTACAGCTGCATGGCTTCAGTTATGTGGATGTCTCATAGTTTATTCAACCAGTCCTCCTGTTGATAGACAATTGGATTATTTTTACTCTTTTGCTAATACAAGAAATACTATGTCAATTAACCTCATGTTTAAATCATTTTATATTTTTGCTAACTTATGTCTGGGATAGATTACTAGAAATAGAATTGTTGGTGCAAAGACAAATGCCTAAGTAAGTCTGCTAGAAATTCCTAAATTTCCCTCCACAGAGGTGGTGCTAGTTTGTATTACTACCAACAAAGTTATGAACATGCTTTTTCCCCACAGCTTTGCCAGTGAGGTACATTGCTAAACTTATGGAAGTTTACCAATATAATGTGTGAAAAAGGCTATCTCCTTGTAGTTCTAATTTGCACTTCTCTTTTAGATACCAGTGGATAATGTTAGTAGCTTCTTATTGATATTGAAAGAGAGAAGCATGATGTTACCATATGAAAACAATGAAGGTGAGCCATGAATTAACCCATATGATAATCAAAACTATGGAGTTAACAAGGTTTCTAGCAAAATTCTTTAATTTATTTTATTAATTTTAACCTTTCTTTTTTTTTTTTTTTTTACTTTTAGAGAGAGAGGGAGAGTGCATACCAGCAGGGGAGAGGAGCCTAGAGAGAGGGAGAGAATCTTAAGCAGGCTCAGTCTCACAACCTGTGAGGCTCAGTCTCACGACCCTGAGATCATGACCTGAACCAAAATCAAGAGTCAGTCGCTTAACTGACTGAGCCATGCAGGTGCCCCTAGCAAAATTCTTATATAGTTATAAAATCTATTTCTGAAAATCAGTGTTTTGATTTTTTTCTTATGTGCATTGTGTAAAGTTACAATTCCCATTTTTTTCCATGTACATATAAATAATTAAAAAATACCTCATATAATATTTTAAATTTGATATTTTAACTGATCATTCTTAAGTGAATTTTTGCTTTTAATCTTCATAATAACATAATTGCTATGGCTTTATTTCTGGCATACACAAATAGTTAAAAAAAAAGACTTCTAGAGTGTATTTATATACCTGCATTTGCATTTAAATATATGAATTGAAAATTTGAAAGGAATCTTTGCTTCTCACAGAAAAAAAATTTCTACCATTTACTTGCCTTTCTGTGAAGTAGTACTTACTTTGAAGTATATTATTCAAATATCTCATAAGGGATTATACATTAAGAAAATGATATCATATTTGCTTATGTTATTATGACTAGACCTTGTCACGAGGAGATTTTTCTAAAGTTCTTAAGAATTTCTAGCTGTAGAAAAAATTGCCATAAATCTTCTGGTTTGATTTACTTGTGTTTCTGCTTGTACTGATGTAGCTAGAGATTGTTTTGTCTGCTGTTGTTGATCTCTTAGTTCAATCAAATGATGTTGGAAAATTTTAATAAAATCACATTTTTTTCAAGTTGCTGATATGTTAGTTAATGTAGAAAGCATTATTGACTAAAAGATATTCAGCTAATTGGGACTTTTACATAAATAGCTATGATTTGAACCAAGTATCTAGGAAAGGAATCCCAAGTGTTTATTGCTTATCAGAAAGGAAGATGGAGCCAGATAGAGGGATAAAAACAGGTATTTAAGTCAAATGTGGCTAATTGCTCTGGTCATTTGTTGCTATTTAGTATACAAACTCAAAACACAGTGGGGGCACCTGGTTGGCTCAGTCAGTTGAGCCTCCGACTTCGGCTCAGGTCATGATCTTGTGGTTCATGGGTTCAGGCCCCACATTGGGCTCTCTGTTGTCAGCAAAGAGCCCACTTCAGATCCTCTGTCCCCCTTTTTCTGCCCCTCCCCCCTTGTACTCTTTCAAAGATAAATAAACATTAAACAACAACAGCAACAACAACATCGCAGTGGTTTTGAATGCCGTGTATGATTTTTTCACACAGTCCTGGGTTTACTGATCTCTTGGGTTGTTGTCTATGGAGACTGGGGATGGAGTCATTGGAAGTGGGACTGTGCTGGACATCCAGGGTAGCTCTCTGATGTGGCTGGCAGTTGTTGCCAACTGTAGGCAACTACTGGGGCCATGGAAGGAGGGCCATTCCATATGGCTTAGGTTTTGTAGGCATAGCATCTGCCAGGTCAGTTAATGGTTACATATGAAACTGGCACAAAAAAAAAAAAAAAAAAGAAACTGGCACAGAGTGACTTCTCCCAATTTCACTTGATCTGAGCAGTCACAGACACATTTAGATTCAACAGGGTGGAGAAATAAATACTTCCCGATGGAGGAGCACAAAGCCACATCATAAAAGAGCATGTAGGATGGGAAATACAGTTGAGGTAATCTTTGGAAAATACAGTTGGCACCATTAGTTGGTTTTTTTTGTTTGTTTTTGTTTTTGTTTTTTAAGTATGTGGTCAAACTGTGACACCATGAATTACCCATCTGAGACTAAGTCTAACAAACAGATTTAAGTCCCTTTTACTCGAGCTTTCCATGCTTTTACAGATAGTACAGGTTTAAATTTTTTATTGTGTAAAGTAAAATTCTCTGTTGATGACTTTTTATTTGGGTTCTGGCTTTTCCCTTTTTTTTTTTTTTTTAAATGAAATCCATTATCTGACTTGTCCAATGTAATCAGCACAAATATTCAATTTTAGTGCATAAGATGAATTTTGTTGCCTTGCTGGGGAATTTTGTGGTAGAATCTACATAAAATTGATCTTATGATTCTTATTCTGGGACAGGTTAAAAGTATAAAAGGATTTTTTTCAAGGTACTTCTTATTATCCACTGCATCTATAATGTGAAAATGACTCCTTTAGGCCTGATCTTTGGGCTTACAGTTCTTGCTGGGCATTATAATGTAATAATAATTGCTGATATTTATGGTGTGCTTGTAATATGCAAGGCACTGTGCTCAGTGCTTTAAATACATGTTATTTTATGATATAGATACTCTCATAGATGAGAAAACTAAGGCTTAGTAAAGTGAAATTCTTTGACCTGAAACACACAGCTTGTAAATAACAGAGTTGGAATTAGAATCTAAGTCTCTTTCATATGAGAACCTGTTGGCTTCATACTCAGTCCACTTTAGTTACTGAGTTAGGCCAGGCCAAAAAAAATCTGGTCTAGATTTGAAAACCAGACAAATGATTTACTCAGTGCAAGGGGTCTCTCATTTTGATTTAGTATAAAAAGGGCCAACAGTATAAAGGATATATATCAGATATATATAACATAAGGTGAGGCCCTCAGAAATCAAAGGTCGATGTAGACTATGCAGAGGAACCCAGAGGTACAGTTTTGCTGCAGGGCCACATCACCCCTTACGAAAAGATTCATCTTATTACCATAGAAGGCAATTCCTCACCATGTGACAGATATTAAACCTTTGTGCTATAGAAAGCCTAGCCATGGTCTGCTTCAGTCTCTAAAGAAATTGCATCTTTACTGTTTGGGCTGCAAGTCCACTTATTTTGATTTTTGATAACTTCTGGGAAAGAGAGCATATATGTGGGAGTAAAACCATATGCCTACAACTAAATGCAAATGACCAGTGTATCCTTTTTCTGATGCTTGACACATCCCGAGAAGTGGGCAGCTGCCCTAATGACTAAGTTGACACATCCACCCAACTTTTGTAACAGGGGAAATTGCTCAGGTTCATGGCCTAAAGAGATGTCAGGGAAATATATGATCATTAGATAAAAAACTGGAATGGACTGTTCCACAAACTGTTTTTGTGTTCATAATGTCAACTTCCTATCTAGCATGACTCAGTTTTGCAAATAGCAGTAGCCAATGTTAAATTTTCCCTGCCGCCTAAAGTCATGATAAGAGCTGGCTTTTCTATTTCATCTTTATATCCCTTGCAGCAAGAAAGAGAGAATTTTATCATAAATTTGGGATGAATTAGATAAAAAGTGACCAGTGCCTATCATGGGCTTCAGTCCTGCAGAGATTAGAAAACTGAGCTAAGTGAGGAAACTATGGCAGTTGCCTGGATCACTTCATCAGATCACAAACCTCTGGTTTTTGTTTCTTGAATCTGGTCATAGGGTATTGACAACTATGTGGCAATGACTAAAAGAGGATATTCTTATGGGTGAAAGACAATGCCAATTTGCTGTAATAGGTGGGATTCTGTCAGGAAGTAGATGAAACACTGAGATATCAGCTGTATTTATAGAGGTATAGTTTCATGTGGAGGAGCCACTGAGATAATTCAGCACTGTGGTGCTACACCACTCCTAAGCCTGCAGAGGTGAGGAAAAGGGGTTGTATGGAAAGGGCTGCCTGGCAGGGCTGCAACATGGGGTAGAGGAGCCAGGCAGCCAGCCCAGGGCCAATCTGCAGGGAGGGAGCCCAAGGACTAACACACCAACCTCACTCTCTTCTTTCCTTGATTTTTTTTTTTTTCTGGGGGCTCTCCATTGAGTGAGTCCAACTGGAAACAACAGTGCAAGGGAGCCTGTTGATGACTCCAAACAGATGAGCCTCTGTGGCCTCAGGCAGAGACAGTAGGGAAGCAAGGGGAGGGTGGATCTGGAAAGGCAAATGGAAAATAACCAGCACGTTTTCAGATGTCTATCATAATCCTTTCACGTAAAATGCCTTTTTAATGAAAAGTAGTAAATTTCTTGTAAGCAGAGAATAATTGGGGTGGTTGCTTTCATTTTCGGAAACCCATAGGGGAAAAAACCCACATCATCAAAAGGGATTTTGATTTTTAACTGTGGGGCCATGAGCAGGTACAAATGCTAATAGGTGGGATCCTTTTGTTTCAAGGTGCAGAAATTAATATTGGCTTAAAGTAAAAAAAAATTCTTAAAAGTATATGCAGAAATGCTGAAGAATAAGTCTGATACAGGTTGGCTTCAGGGGCAAAACTATTTATGGTCTTGTCCAGGAACCACCACTGGAATAAATAAATTTTGACATTTTTGTTCTTATATCACTTCCATAAAGATGCAAAGACCTGGGATAAGTCTTATTGGAGTAGCTTTGGTCCCAAACCTTGACTACAGGTCTATATTCATAGCCCTCAAGGGAGGAAAAGACATTCCACAAAGGGTGCAATTTTTAATAGCAGAATTAATGCTCAATCAAAACAAAAGGAGCCAAAATTGGGACTGGCCCAATAAAAGACTACTTGAGCAGAGAAATACTGAATGAAGGTGCAGAGCACTTGGTAGAGAATCATGTACCCATGACTTTCAGTGGCAATGACATTTGTTTTTCCATGCTCATCACCCCTTGTGACTAGATTATTACTAAGGAGTAAAAAAGAGTGGGGCAAATGGTGGCAGCATTGTGATACTACAAACAAGTTAAAAATAAAAGGTTGGGGTGAGATGGCCAGTGATCACCATCTTTAGTAAAATTCAGATAGTATGGCTGTTTTGGGTCAGAAAAATTATAAAATTGTATATTAGCTTCATTGGATTACTGGAATTAATAGAAGCTTCAACTTATTCAGTGAGTTAGGTTTTGCCCTTCAATCTTAAGAAGAAGCAATGTAAGCAAGATGAGTCTCTCACACAAGTAACTTCACAAGAGATGGATTAAAACCCAAAAGGTAAGAATCAGAATAATGTTTCTTGGAGTTGGCAACTGTAAAATGCATTTTTGTGAACATGTATCTATGCTTCTTCTCCTTTTAATTGGGAGTTTTATTTTTAGGAAAGGAACTTGTTTTTACACGAGGAAATATTGAGATCCAGTTGGTTAAAAATTAAGGTTCAAAGCTGAACTATGTGAGGTAGGTACTATTATTAGCTTCATTTTATAAATTGGGAAATTGAGATATAGAAGCTCATATGAATGTATGTAGCAGAGCTAAAATTTGAACCCAGACAGTCTGATTCAGAGATCATGGGCTTAACCACTCTGGTGGCTCTTATCATGTTATTTACTGTTTCTCTAGGCAAATGAAAAATTTCCAATATATAAACTTTTACAAAAATATCAATCTGAGAGGCTACCATCAAGTCTTATTTAATATGACATATGGATATGATGATGGGCTTTGAGTAGATAGATGAGTGGATAGAGATGAAACCTCTATTAATGATCAACTTCCAACTTTGATGAGCAACCAACGGTCATGAACCCAGATAAAATCACAGATTCTACAATCAACATTAGGTTTCTTGGGTGGGATGATAGATGGGAACGTATCAAGGCATTCTTACCAAAGTTCATAATGGACACTTTAACCTTTTCTCATTAACAAGTAAGAGTAAATCCCAATTGCTATTCAGACTAATTGGGCTTTGGTGCCAACTCATGCCTCATTTGGGAATAATTGTGAGATCGCACACATAGGAACTTGAAAAATGGCTACCCTTAAATGGCAACTACCCCAGAACAATTCCTTGAGTTAGCATGGACAGCCCTGCCTTGTGACCAATATATGCCAGATAAAGTGCATATATTGGACATCTCAGTACTTAATTTCAGGGCAGTTTGGAGTTCACAGGAGAAGCACAAAAATAGCCTTTGGGCTCTGGTAAAGACAGAAACTTACTATACCCAACAAAGCTGTCTTCAGAAAAAAAGGAGAAATAAAGGCTTTCCTGAACAAACAAAAGCTGAGGAAATTCATCACAGATAGGCCTATCTTACAAGAAGTGCTAAAGGGTGTTCTTCAGGTGGAAATAAAAAGAAATTAATTAACATAGAAAAAATGTATGAATTTGTAAAACTCACTGGTAATAGTGAAAATAGAATCAAAGTCAGATTTTCTAATATTGTAATGGTGCATAATTCACTTACAACTCCAGTTTAAACGTTAAAAACAAATGTATTAAAAGTAACCATAATGACAATAATTTTTTATGGGTGCACAATATAAAAAGATGTGCAATGTAACATCAATAACCTAAAATGTGAGTGGGAAAGAAGTAAAAGTATAAATTTTTCTGTGCTATTGAAGTTAAGTTGTTATCAGCCTAAAATAGCGTATTATAACTAAAAGATAATTTATGTAAGCCTCATGGTACCACAAAGGAAAAACCTACAGTAAATACACAAATATTATGATAAAGGATTCATACCACCACAAGAAGTCATCAAATCACAAAGGAAGATAGGAGAGGAAACAAGAAACAAAGTGTCTACAAACAGAAAACGAGCTATATGGCACTAAATAAGTCCTTACTTATTTACAATAATTACTTTAAATATAAATGGATTATTTTCTCCAATAAAGAGACATGGGATGGATTTAAAAAAAGGATTCAATGATATGCTGACCTCAAAAGACTCACTTTTAAGGACACACATAGTTTGAGAGTGAAGGAATGGAGAAAGCTATTTCAAGCAAATGGAAAACAGAAGAGATCATAGGTAACTATACTTATATCAGACAAAATAGACTTTAAGCTAAAAATGGCCCAAGAAACAGTGAAGGTCATTTTATAATGAGCACAGCATCTAAATATATACAGCAAATACTAATAGAATGAAAAGGAGAAAAAAACAGCAATACGATAGGAGTTGGGGACTTTAATATCCCATTCTTAACAATGCATAGATCATCTAGAGAGATTCAATAAGAAAACCGTAGAAATGAAAAACACTGCAGACCAAATGGACATAACAGATACATACAGAATATTTCCATCCAAGACAACCAGAATGCACATTGTTCTCAAGTGCACATGGAACATTTTCTAGGATAGACCTCATGTTAAGCTGGTAAACAAGTCAAAAAATTCAGGAAGAGGGAAATTATATCAAGTATTGTTTCTGACCACAATGGTATGAAACTAGAAATCAACAACAGGAGGACAGCTGGCAAATTTACAAATACATGGAAATTCATAATATGTGATCAATATGCTATAGAACAATTGATGAATCAAAGAAGATATCAAAAGAAAAATTAAAAAAAAAATCTTGAGACAAATGAAACTGGAAACAGAATTAGTAAAACTCACAAAATGCAGCAAAAACAGTTCTTTTGTTTAATTTATTTTTTATTTTTATTTATTTTTATTTTTTAAATTTACATCCAAATTAGTTAGCATATAGTGCAACAATGATTTCAGGAGTAGATTCCTTAAAGCCTGTTACCCATTTAGCCCATCCCCTCTCCTACAACCCCTCCAGTAATCCTCTGTATATTCTCCGTATTTGAGTCTCTTATGTTTTGTCCCCCTCCCTGTTTTTGTATTATTTTTGCTTCCCTTCCCTTATGTCCATCTGTTCTGTGTCTTAAAGTCCTCATATGAGTGAAGTCATATGATATTTGTCTTTCTCTGACTAATTTCGCTTAGCATAGAACCCTCCAGTTCCATCCACGTAGTTGCAAATGGCAAGATTTCATTCTTTTTGATTGTCGAGTAATACTCCATTGTATATATATACCACATGTTCTTATCCATTCATCCATTGATGGACATTTGGGCTCTTTCCATACTTTGGCTATTGTTGATAGTGCTGCTATAAACAGTGGGATGCATGTGCCCCTTCAAAACAGCATACCTGTATCCCTTGGATAAATGCCTAGTAGTTCAATTGCTGGATCATAGGGTACTTCTATTTTTAATTTTTTGAAGAACCTCCATACTGTTTTCCAGAGTGGCTGCACCAGCTTGCATTCCCACCAGCAGTGAAAAAGAGATCCTCTTTCTCTGCATCCTCAGCAACATCTGTTGTTGCTTGAGTTGTAAATGTTAGCCATTCTGACAGGTGTGAGGTGGTATCCCATTATGAGTTTGATTTGTATTTCCCTGATGATGATGAGTGATGTTGAGCATTTTTTCATGTGCCGGTTGGCCATCTGGATGTCTTCCTTGGAGAAGTGTCTATTCATGTCTTTTGCCCATTTCTTCACTGGATTGTTTTTTTGGGTGTTGATAAGTTAGTTCTTTATAGATTTTAGATACTAACCTTTTATCTGATATGTATTTGCAAATATCTTCTCCCATTCTGTCAGTTACCTTTTAGTTTTGCTGATTGTTTCCTTCGCTGTGCAGAAGCTTTTTATTTTGATGAGGTCCCAGTAGTTCATTTTTGCTTTTGTTTCCCTTGCCTCCCAAGACGTGTTGAGTAAGAAGTTGTTGCGGCCAAGATCAAAGAGGTTTTTGCCTGCTTTCTCCTCGAGGATTTTGATGGCTTCCTGTCTTACATTGAGGTCTTTCATCCATTTTGAGTTTATTTTTGTGAATGGTGTAAGAAAGTGGTCCAGGTTCATTCTTCTGCATGACACTGTTCAGTTTTCCCAGCACCGCTTGCTGACGAGACTGTCTTTATTCCATTGGATATTCTTTCCTGCTTTGTCAAAGATTAGTTGGCCATATGTTTGTGGGTCCATTTCTGGGTTCTCTATTCTGTTCCATTGATCTGAGTGTCTGTTTTTGTGCCAGTACCATACTGTTTTGATGATGACAGCTTTGTAGTATAGCTTGAAGTCCGGGATTGTGATGCCTTCTGCTTTGGTTTTCTTTTTCAAGATTGCTTTGGCTATTCGGGGTCTTTTCTGGTTCCATACAAATTGTAGGATTGTTTGTTCTAGCTCTGTGAAGAATGCTGGTGTTATTTTGATAGGGATTGCATTGAGCATGTAGATTGCTTTGGGTATCATTGACATTTTAACATTTGTTCTTCCTATCCAGGAACATGGAATCTTTTTCCATTTTTTTATGTCTTCTTCAATTTCTTTCATAAGCTTTCTATAGTTTTCAGTGTATAGATTTTTCACTTCTTTGGTTAGATTTATTCCTAGGTATTTTATGGTTTTTGGTGCAATTGTAAATGGGATTGATTCCTTGATTTCCCTTTCTGTTGCTTCATTATTGGTGTATAGGAATGCAACCGACTTCTGTGCATTGATTTTATATCCTGCAACTTTGCTGAATTCATGAATCAATTCTAACAGTTTTTTTGGTGGAATCTTTTGGGTTTTCCATGTAGAATATCGTGTCATCTTCGAAGAGTGAAAGTTTGACCTCCTCCTGGCTGCTTTGGATGCCTTTTATTTCTTTGTGTTGTCTGATTGCAGAGGCTAAGACTTCCAATACTATGTTGAATAACGGTGGTGAGAGTGGACATCCCTGTCTTGTTCCTGACCTTAGGGGGAAAGTTCTCAGTTTTTCCCCATTGAGGATGATATTAGCATTGGGTCTTTCATATATGGCTTTTATGATCTCGAGGTATGATTCTTCTTTCCCCACTTTCTTGAGGGTTTTTATCAAGAAAGGATGTTTTATTTTGTCAAATGCTTTCTCTGCATCTATTGAGAGGATCATATGGTTCTTGTCCTTTCTTTTATTGATGTAATGAATCACATTGATTGTTTTGCAGATATTGAACCAACCTTGCATTCCAGGTATAAATCCCACTTGGTTGTGGTGAATAATTTTTTAATGTATTGTTGGAGCTGGTTGGCTAATATCTTGTTGAGGATTTTTGCATCCATGTTCATCAGGGAAATTGGTCTATAGTTCTCCTTTTTAGTGGGGTCTCTGGTTTTGGAATCAAGGTAATGCTGGCTTCATAGAAAGAGTTTGGAAGTTTTCCTTCCATTTCTAGTTTTTGGAACAGCTTCAAGAGAATAGGTGTTCACTCTTTCTTAAATGTTTGGTAGAATTCCCCTGGAAAGCCATTTGGCCCTGGACTCTTGTTTTTTGGGAGATTTTTGATTACTAATTTGATTTCTTCATTGGTTATGGGTGTGTTCAAATTTTCTATTTCTTCCTGTTTCAGTTTTGGTAGTGTGTATGTTTCTAGGAATTTGTCCATTTCTTCCAGATTGCCCATTTTATTGGTGTATAATTGCTCATAATATTCTCATTATTGTTTTTATTTCTGTTGTGTTGGTTGTGATGTCTCCTCTTTCATTCTTGATTTTATTTATTTGGGTCCTTTCCTTTTTCTTTTTGATCAAACTGGCTAGTGGTTTATCAATTTTGTTAATTCTTTCAAAGAACCAGCTTCTGGTTTTATTGTTCTACTGGTTTTTTTGGTTTCGATAGCATTAATTTCTGCTCTAATCTTTATTATTTCCTGCCTTCTGCTAGTTTTGGGTTTTACTTGCTGTTCTTTTAATGGCTCTTTAAGGCATAAGGTTAGATTGTGTATCTGAGATCTTTCTTCCTTCTTTAGAAAGGCCCGGATTGCTATATACTTTCCTCTTATGACTGCCTTTGCTGCATCCCATAGGTTTTGGGTTGTGGTGTTACCATTTTCATTGGCTTCCATATACTTTTTAATTTCCTGTTTAACTTCTTGGTTAGCCCATTCATTCTTTAGTAGGATGGTCTTCAGTCTCCAAGTATTTGTTATCCTTCCAATTTTTTTCTTGTGGTTGATTTCGAGTTTCATAGCATTGTGGTCTGAAAATATGTGCGGTATGATCTCAATCTTTTTGCACTTGCTGAGGGCTGATTTGTGTCCCAGTATGTGGTCTATTCTGGAGAACGTTCCATGTGCAGTGGAGAGGAATGTGTATTCTGCTGCTTTAGGATGAAATGTTCTGAATACATCTGTTAAGTCCTTCTGGTCCAGTGTGTCTTTCAAAGCCATTGTTTCCTTGTTGATTTTTTGATTAGATGATCTGTCTATAACTGTGAGTGGGGTGTTGAAGTCTCCTACTATTATGGTATTACTATCAATGAGTTTCTTTATGTTTGTGATTAATTGATTTATATATTTGGGTGCTCCACATTTGGTGCGTAAATGTTTACAGTTGTTAGGTCTTCTTGGTGGATAGACCTCTTGATTATGATATAATGCCCTTCTGCATCTCTTGATACAGTCTTTATTTTAAAGTCTAGATTGTCTTATATAAGTGTGGCTACTCTGGCTTTCTTTTGTTGACCATTAGCATGAGAGATGGTTCTCCATCCCCTTATTTTCAATCTGAAGGTGTCTTTACATCTAAAGTGGGTCTCTTGTAAACAGCATTTAGATGGGTCTTGTTTTCTCATCCATTCTGTTACCCTGCATCTTTTTATTGGAGCATTTAGTCCATTGACATTTAGAGTGAGTACTGAAAGATAGGAATTTATTTGCCATTATGTTGCTTGTAGAGTTGAAATTTCTGGTGGTGTTCTCTGGTCCTTTCTAGTGTTTGTTGCTTTTGGTCTTTATTTATTTGTTTTTGTTGGTTTTTTTTCATCTTTTCTTTCTCTGGTTTAGTGGTCACAAACTCCTTTAATTTTTGTTTGTCTGGGAAACTTTTTATCTCTCCTAATTTGAAGCATATCCAGCCTTGTGGATAAAGAATTCTTGGCTGCATATTCTTCTGATTCAGCACCTTGAATATATCCTGCCACTCCTTTCTGACCTGCCAAGATTGTGTGGATAGTTCTGCTGCAAACCTGATCTGTCTTCCCTTGTAGGTTAGGGACTTTTTTTCCCCCTTGGTGTTTTCCTGATTCTCTCCTTGCCTGAGTATTTTGTGAATTTGACCATGATATGCCTTGTTGATGTTCAGTTTTTGTTGAATCTGGATTCCTCTGTGGTTCCTGAATTTTGATGTCTGTGTCTTTCCCCAGGTTAGGAAAGTTTTCTGCTATGATTTGCTCACAAAACCCTTCTATCCCTATTTCTCTCTCTTCCTCTTTTGGGACCCCTGTGATTCTGATGTTGTTCCTTTTTAATGAGTCACTGATTTCTGTAATTCTTAAATCATGCTCTTTTGCTTTAATC
This sequence comes from Panthera tigris, assembly GCF_018350195.1. Classification (NCBI taxonomy): domain Eukaryota; kingdom Metazoa; phylum Chordata; class Mammalia; order Carnivora; family Felidae; genus Panthera; species Panthera tigris. The sequence continues at coordinate 58,233,993 of NC_056663.1, read as the reverse complement.
TCCCTCTTTTTTTCTGCTTCATTATTCTCCATAAGTTTTTCCTCTATATCACTGATTCTCTGTTCTCGCTCATCCATCCTTGCCACTGTGGCATCCATTCGAGATTGCAGCTCAGTTATAGCATTTTTTATTTTATCCTGACTAACTTTTGCTTCTTTTATCTCCAAAGTAAGGGATTCTAATCTATATTTGACTCCAGCTAATAATCTTATTATCGTGATTCTAAATTCTGGTTCAGACATCTTTCTTGTATCCGTGTTGGTTAAGTCCCTGGCTGTCATTTCCTCCTGCTCTTTCTTTTAGGGTGAATTCCTTTGTTTCATAATTTTGAAGGAAGAAAAGGAATTAAAGAGGTAATAAAAAATTAAAAGTAAAAGAAAAAAATTAAAATAAAAAATATGTTAAAATTAAAAAGTTTAAAACAAACACACACACACACACACACACACACACACACAAAATAGAGTTAATGGTGCTAGATCCTAGGTATGTTTTGGTCTGGGTGTTGAAAGGCTCTTGATAGATTAGAGAAAAAGGGGAAATAAAGAAAAAAAAAGGAAATAATTTGAAAAGTGGAAAAAATAATACACTGATGTAGAATAAAATGAAATGATGGAAGTAAAATAAAATTTGATAAAATTTACACAAATTAAAAAATATAGTAGAAAAGAATTAAAAAATATTTTTAACAAAAATTGAAAAAAAATAGATTTTTTTCTCTTTCTGCTGAATTCTGTTGTTTAGATTGTGCAGATTGTTGTGTTAATCCTCAGATAAGTTTTCTAGGTGTGCAGGATGGTTTAGTGTTGATCTGGCTGTATTTCATGGACATGAGACACGAAAAATACTTCCATGCTGTTCTGCCATCTTGGCTCCTCCACAGCAAAAGCAGTTCTAAGATGAAAGTTTATAACTCTAAATACATATCTCAAGGGAAAAAAGGTCTCAAATAAGCAACCTAATCTTGTAGTTTCAAGAACTAGAAAAAGAGGAACAAGTTAAGCCCAAAGTTAACAGAAGGAAGAAAATAATAAAGATTAGAGCAGTGGTAAATGATTTAGGAAGAAAATAATAAAGATTAGAACAGTGGTAAATGATTTAGAGAATAAAAAAACAATAGAAAATTTTAACAAAACTAAGAGTTGGCTCTTTGGAAAGATGAGCAAAATTGACAAACCTTTAACTTGACTAACTAAGAAAAAAAGACACGGACTCATAAAAAATCAGAAATAAAAAAGGAAACAGTATAACTGATATCACCAAAATGCAAAGGATCAAAAGAGACTTCTATAAGTGATTATTTACTAACCAATTGGATAATCAAAAGAAATGGATAAATTTCTAAAAACATACAACCTAGAAAGACTGAATCATGAAGAAATAGAATATCTGAACTGACTAATAATGACTAAGGAGATTGAAAAAAGAAAAGAAAGGAAAAGCCCAGAACCAGATGGTTTCCCTGGTGAATTTTGCCAAACATTTAAGGAAGAATTAATGCCAAAACTTCTCTTCCAAACTCTTCCAAAATACTGAAGAGGAGGGAACACTCCAAAACTCATTTTATAAGGCCAGCATTACTGTAATTCAAGGCCAAATAAGGACATTACAAAGAATAAAACTACAGGCCAATCCTAAGGAATACAGATGCAAAAATTCTCCACAAAGTACTAGCAAATCAAGTTCAATAGCACATTAAAAAGATAATATACAATGATTAAGTAGGATTCATTACTGAGATGCAAAGATGGCTCATCATATGCAAATAAGTAAATGTGACACACAATTAAAATGACACGATCAACATAATAGAGGCCGTATATGACAAGTCCACAGATAACATCACACTCAACAGTGAAGTGCTGAAAGCTTTTCCAGTTAGACCAGGAATAAGACAAGTGAGCCCACTCTTGCCACTTTTATTCAACATACTGTTAAGAGTTCTACCCAGAGAAATCAAGCAATAAAAGGAAAGAAAAGGCATCCGAATCAGAGAAAGAAGTAAAATTGTCTCAGTTTCCAGATGACATGATCTTAAATGTAGAAAATCCTAAAGACTACACCCCCAAAACTCCTGATAAACAAATTCAGCAAATTTGCATGATACAAAAATCAACGTACATAAATTAAATGCCCTTGTATACTACCAGTGAGTATCTGACAAAGAAGTAAAAAAATACCATTAACCATAACACCCAAATAATAAAATACTTAGGGATAAATTTAACCAAGCAGGTGAAAGATGGATACATTAAAAACTATAAAACTGATGAAAGAAACTGAAGAAGTCACAAATAAATGGAAAGATATCCTGTGTTCGTGGGATTGGAAGAATTAATATTGTTAAAATGTCCATACTACCCAAAGCCATTTATAGCTTTAATATAATTCCCATCAAAATTCCAATGACATTAAAAAATTTTTTTTATGTTTATTTCTGAGAGAGAGAGAGGCAGAGTGTCAGTGGGGGAGTAGCAGAGAGAGGGAGACACAGAATCTGAAGCAGGCTCCAGGCTCTGAGCTGTCAGCACAGAACCTGTTGCAGGGCTGGAACTCACAAATCATGAAATCATGACCTGAGCCGAAGTTGGATGCTCAACCGACTAAGCCACGCAGGTGCCCACCCCCCCCATACATTTTTTAATAGAGAAAAATTCTAAAATTCGTATGGAACCATAATAGGCTCTGACTAGCCAAAGCAATCTTGAGAAAGAAGAACAAAACTTGAGGAATCATACTTTCTGATTTCAAACTAAACTGCAGAGCTTTAATAAGCAAACAAGTATGGTATTAGCATGGAAATAAACACATGGACTGATGCAACAGAATCAATAGCCTAGAAGTAAACCCCTGAATGTATAGTCAACTAATATTTGACAAAAGAGCTAAGAATACTCAATGGGAGAAAGAATAGTTTCCTCAATAAAAGGTGTTAAGAAAATGAGATAATCATACACAGAAGAATGAACCTGTCTTAGACTATTCACCAAAATTAACTCAAATGGATTAGAGACTTAAATGTAAGACCTGAAACTATAAAAATTCTAAAAGAAAACTTAGGGGAAAAATTCCTTGATATGGCTCTTGGCAATGAGTTTTTTGGGGGGTTATAACAACAAAAATAAACAGCAAAAGCAAAAATAAGTGGGACTACACAACTAAAAAGCTTCTGCACACAAAGGAAACCATCAAAAGATGAAAAGGCAGCCTATGGAATGGGAGGGCATATTTATAAATCATGTATCTAAGAGGTTGATATCCAAAACGACATATAAGGAATTCATACTCAATAGCAAACCAAAACCAAAACCAAAACCAAAAACAAGCCAATTGAAAAGTGTGCCAAGGACCTGAAAAGATATGTTTTTCAAAGAAGACATTTAGATAGCCAACAGGTACAAGAAAACATGCTCAGCATTCCTAGTTATCAGGGAAAGTAAGTTAAAATCACAGTGACATATCATCTCACACCTGTTAGAATGGCTGTTCTCAAAAAGACAAGAGCTAAGTGTTGGCAAGGATGTGGAGGAAAAGGAATCCTTGCGCACTACTGGTAGGGAAGTAAATAGTATAGCCACTGTGAGAAACAGTATGGAAGTTCCCCAAGCATTAGAGATAGGACTATAATTCCACCTCTGGGTATATATCTGAAGGAAATGTAATCACTTTGTTAAAAAATGTTTATTTTTGAGATAGAGGGAGAGAGAGAGAGCGCAAGTGCACAAGATGGGATGGGGCACAGAGAGAGAGACACAGAATCCAAAGCAGGCTCCAGGCCCTGAGCTGTCAGCATAGAGCTCAACACGGGGCTTGAACCCATGAACTGTGAGATAGTGACCTTAGCCGAAGTTGGATGCTCAACCAACTGAGCCACCCAGGTATCCCATGAAATCACTATCTTGAAGAGACATCTGCAGCCCCATGTTCATTACCGCATTACCCACAATATCCAAGACAGGGAAACATCCTAAGTGCCTGTTATTGGATTAATGGAGAGAGATGTACTTTGCTGCATACAATGGAATTCAGCCACAAAAAGAAGGAAATCTTACCATTTGTGACAATACGGATAAAACTGAGGGCATATGCTGAGTGAAATAAGTCAGATAAAGATAAATATTGAATTATTTCACTCACATGTGGTATCTAAAAACATTACACTTCTAGAAACAGAGATTAGATTGGTGGTTGCCAGGGGTGGAGTTGGGGGAAATGTTGAAGGTGATCAAAATGTATGAACTTCTAGTTATGAGTAAGTTCTGGGGATATACAGCATAATGACTGTAGTTAACAATACCGTATCGTATACTTGAGAATTATTAGTTATTTGTATACTCTTTTGCATACTAACAATAGATTTTTTAAAAGTTTATTTGTTTATTTTGAGAGAGAGAGAGACAGAGTGTGTGTGTGCAAGTGGAGGAGAGGCAGAGAGGGAGAGAGAGAACCCCAAACAGGCTCCATGCTGTCAGCCCAGAGACCGTCATGGGGCTTGATCTCACAACTGTGAGAAATCAGGAGTTGGACGTTTAATGACTGAGCCACTGAGGTGCTCCATAAAAGAGTAGATTTTTAAAGTTCTCACCACAAAAAAAAAAAAAAAAAAAAAAAGAATGGTAAGGTAATGGATATGTTAACTAACTTTATTGTCGTAATCATTTTGCAATACACATGAATATCAAATCACCACATTGTATATCTTAAATTTATACAGTTCTCTGTCAATTTTATCTCAATAGAGCTGGGAAAAAATAGAATTATGTGTGTAAAAGATATTTATAAGGCATGCAGATTTTTTTTAAGCAGAAGAAAATGCTATATGGTAATTAGAAGAGTGTTGGCCAACTTCTGAGTTAATAATTTTAGAAGCTGTTATTTTACAAGATCTCAAACTTAGGCACCTAAGTTCTAAGTGTTTGACTGAAGTTTTATGTTCAACTCTGAGAAACAGCTTGCTTAGCTAACAGGGTGGGGGGAATGTTAAAACCCGGAACAAGATGTTTAAAAAAAAAGTTGCTTTAATGACATCTAGGAGAAGGAGGACAGAAATGTATCTTGTGAATTTTATTATTATGAAGATTTTAAAACAAAAGGATGCTCTATTTGTATTTTATTTCCTCAGTGCATTTGCAAATAGGCGATAATTGAAATTAAAACTGGCTATGTAAGCATGGCATTAGTCCATGTAAACAGCTAGCATCTAGATGACAGTGGGATTTATTGAACAATAGAAAAATACGCTCACTTGACAGGTTCTAAGGTTTTGTTTTGGCTGTGTTGTTGGATGTGTGGGTGCTGGTGGGAGTAGCTTCATTAACACGTTACATTATTTCCAGGTTTGACTTGATGGACTTGGCTGACAGGGCATCTGGGTGTTCTTTTTTTCCCCCTAGTTGTTCCAGGCTGGTTGCTATGCAGCTGTGTTTTTGTGAAGAGAAAGTGTCTAATGTGTGTCTGTTTTTATTCAGAGAAGCATATGGAGTCTTTCTCAGGGAGGCTGGATCTTACTTGTGACGTGCCAGTGGGGCACCGAGTTGCTGTGGTCAGCAATGCCTGCATTGCAGGGTGACTCTGTTTGTGACTTGTTCTGAGATGGATGAGGATTTTCCTTTGGGCTTTATTTGATTCTGTTTAAATAAACAGAATCTGTTTTGTTTGTTTGTTTTGCTTTGTTTTTGTTTTTGTTTTTGAAACCCATGCCATATTACAGCAGTTACAGAAGCTGTCCGCTTTAAATAGTGTGGTGTTAAAAATTGATATCAGAACTGCTAGGGAATATCTGAAACACTATGAAGTATAACTGAGGCAATTTGTTGCATATGGCTGGGTAGGAACGGAGTGAGTAGGAGGAAGGGAGAGGTGATGATTGCATAAGGAAGTGTAAAAGAAGTATGTGTGGGGAGGTGACCCAGAAAGATGACTTACCGGAACAAAGCATGCATGAATAATTTATCTCAAAGTTCACCTACCCCTTTGAAACTTATCACGAGTGTCCTTCCTGGATTTATTTCACTACGTCTTATTATTACCTGTTGAAGATTTATCACAATATCCATCACATTGCATATGGGTCTGTCCCTCCCCCAGAACTGGTAAACTCCTTGAGGGCAACCACTCTTTCTTACTCCTTTCCTTTTGTTTCCAAAACTAGGTGCTTTCCTTAGTGCCTGGAACATCTGGGATAATACATAAATATTGCTGGAATAAATAAATAATTATTTTACACTGTATCTGGCACTTTGGTTATATAGGTAAGTGGAACCACATTATGTAAAAAATTAGAGACTAGACAAAAAAGTCACATAACAGTCATGATATATAGAAAGAATTGGGCAGAGAAGTACGGAGTAAATATGTACTTTTGGTCCGATTGTGCCACTAAAAGGTTTTGTGAGTTTAGGTGATATAAATAAATTAATACCTCTTTGGAAAACTAGGGGGCCTTACTTGAGAGAAAATATTATTTTATTTGAAAATAAGTATAAAAAGAAATGCTAATAAAATCATAACACTTGTTGAAATGATACTTGATATATACTGATTTGGAGGATAAGAAATAAGTAGAATTACTCTGAGAGGGAAACACAACTCTAATAAAGAGATAATGAAATGTTCACAGTGAAAGATTTCTTTTACACCAATTTTCTCACACTGAAATAGGTCCGGAAAGGCGATAGGGCATTAATGGGACCCATCTGAGTTTTGGGAGACAGACCTGGGTTTAAATTTGCAATTTAGAAATGTGTGTGGGTAAATGACCCACACTCTCTGAGTTTTAGTTTTCTACATAGAATTTATGTGTAATAATGTCTGAATTTTAGGGCAGTAAGGATTTGAGGTACTGTTTCTCACATCTTCCTTAGAGTGGATAGCACATACAAGAGATCCAATAATTGGTAGATACAAGTAGTTGTTCAGAAAGCAGTATGCCTACACCAGAGTCTTTTAATCGTTTTTTTTTTTTTTTTTTTTTGATCTATCGTGGACCAGTTTGAAAAGCCAACTAAGGTACTGGAGGTGGCTCAGTAAAGAGAAAAAGCTCAGGTCGTCCTGGGTTCTGGTCCCATCGGTTTTTTCAGATTTCTCTCCTTACTCTCTGGCACGTTGCTTTCTCTTTTGAATTCAGTTTTTCTATTTCTAAAAAGAGCGGGTGGGCTACGAAATGGGACGGGTGAAACACATCTCTGAGTGCCTAAATACCACAACTCGCTATCTGCTTTGGTGCCCACCGAAAGGTGTGTTTCACCAAGGCTGGGAGAGCACCCGTCATTGCAATGCGGGCGGGAGAAGCACGCGGAGCTGGACGTGGAGCTGCATTTTTGCGCGGGAACACTAGGGGCTCTCTTGCACCTGTTTTTAGCCGTAGGATGCAGCTAGCTCTTTCAGGCTTAGACTTCGCACATGATTTATAACTCTTCTGAATCTTTCCTCTGCACTTGAACATACTTCTTTGATATTTGTGCCAGTCTCCTGCTAATCTGTGATCTCTGCTTAAGGCTCCTTCCCCTGCCTGAACTCCCTGGTCTGTTGAGGGAGAGAATTCCTGAATCTGTCTATGTCACTGTTTTGTAGGTCCTAAAATCTTCGCTTTTCTTTTCTAAGAAGTGTCTTGCAGTGTAGCATGCCTAAACTTCCATCCATAGTTCTCTGAAATCACTACATTCAAAATATCTTATATAACCTGTACTGAGTCATTGATTCATGCACTGAAAGAACGTTTCTTGAGTTTGCATTTTGTGTGTAGCACAGGGTCATCTTATGTTTTGATGTGAAAACACAAGGTTTTGTTCCTGATGCATTTAGAAGAATCTTTGGGGAAAATGGAAATTCCCCAAGACATAGTAAAGGATCTCTTTATCCACCAGAGAGTGTAAGCTGGACATTTTTAAAAAATATGCATTTTCTAACTTACAAAAGGATAAATACGTTCTGTGTTCCTAATACTTCAGGGAGAGGGGACGCATTGAGTTCTACTGTCAGAGAAAAAGGGGCAGATTGGGACTTTTGTGTGGGAGGGATAATGAGAATTTAGGTGTAGCAGGAAGAGAGCACTGAAGCACAGGAAAAATAAGCAAAAGGCTAGGGGCTGCCTGAATCCATCCCCAGGAGCAGTCTGATAGCCGGTGATCAGTTTCCTGGATGGATATACCAGTCACATGTCCAAGCTGTGCAGCCCTGGACCAGTGGTCTAAGGTAAGGGGTCATTATTGTTATTAAATGGAGGCATTATTGTGTTTCATTCAAAGTCAACTACAGCTAATATCAATAGCTAAAATACCGACGGCGTATTAGTAGCAATATCTCCCTGCCTAAACCTAGAGATCTTTTTAGCCAGTTACCTCATCATCTGTTGAGTGGGGAATCAGTGTTATGCCCCATGTCTTGAGAATAACACATATTTTGGCTGCTCTGTTTGTGTGTTTCTCTCTGCAATGCCATGGGAAATAGTAAACTCAAGTGACCGCTGGGTTTCTAGGGGGATAAGTGGTGACAGAAACTTCTGTTTTGGAGAGAGCATCCTGACCTTAGAAAGGCATGGAGTAGACTCCACAGTATTATGAATAAAACTGTGTGCTAGGCATTGTGGAATAAATAGAGATGAATTAAACTTGGTCTCTCTTATTCCTATTTATGGGGCAGAAGAAATACCATGGGTCTATGGTGAAATGTCAAGTCAGGAAGTGAATGCATTGGGTGATACATTTTTCTACTTGAGATAATAATTGTAGCCAAGTTCGAGTAGTTCTCTTTTATGTTTTAAAGTTATTTATTTATTCTGAGAGAGAGAGAGTGGGAGGGGCAGAGAAAGGGAGAGAGAGAGAATCCCAAGCAGGCATCGCACTGTCAGTGCAGAGCCTGATGTGGGGCTCAAACTCATGAACCCCGAGATCGTGACCTGAGATGAAACCAAAAGTCAGACGCTTAACCAACTGAGCCACACAGGAGCCCTGAGTATGTCTCTTTACTCTTCAGGTTGGGCTTACCCTGGTTTAATAAATTAAAAAAAATATATTTTCTGATATCAACTTCCATTTTATTTTATTTTAAGTAGGCTCCATGCCCAACGTGGGGCTCAAACTCATGACTCTGAGATCAAGAGTCACACGCTCCACTGACCAAGGCAGCCAGGTGCCCCACCCCTGGTTTAATAAATTTTTGACCTCATTGGTATAAGTGTGAAACAAAAGTTCACTTTAATATTTTGAAAAAGTCAAATGTCCTCTGGAAAGTCTTTTGTTGATATCATATGATATCACAGAAGGAAAATTGTGGACTAAATCATAATACCGCTAGCTTGATGAGTTTCTGGTTTGAACACCTTCAGCCAGAAGGTGTTTATCTGATGACAGCTTTCTGATGGTAAGTTTCATGGCTTTATCCTGGCCCATATTCTGTTTGATACATTCATTAGGGATTTGGATAAAGATATGAAGGACACACTCATTAAATTTGTGAGTGACGAGAGTTAAGAAGGTTAATAAAGAAACTAAATGATGGAGTCAGATGAAAGAGGTCTTAACATGGGCAGAGAGATGAACCAAACAGTAAAGAAGTTTGAAATGGATAAATACCAAGAACTGTATAATTTTTTTGCTTTAGTATCATAGAGTCTTAACATTAGAAGCATATCAAAACAAAAACAAGCAAAAATATTCCAGGGTAGAGTAGTTCAGAACACATGTTTATAAACATGTATAATTATACTGTTAAAAGGCATGTAATTATGTTATAATATTAGTACGATGGTTCAAAACACAATATTTTACAGTGGGACACAGCTAAATAGGTAAGTCACAGATTCACCTTTGTGTGTTCTAGGTTGTCTCATCAAGATCATTAAAATGCAACAGCCTAAAATTGGGAGGACAGTTTCATCTTGTCCTCTCTGGGAACTGTAGTTTTGACAATGACAGCCTCAAAGTCAGCTTTATTTGTTCTAGAAATAGCTGGCCAGAGAAGAGTCCATGAGTAAGAATATCTTAAACTTTCATGGTTTCAGCCAAGAGTAGCTGGTCTAAAATGTGGCATATTGGCTACAGTGCCAGGCTTGTCATTCATGAGGATAGTCACACACTTTTTAACATTAAACCAAACCACCCTATCCATCCCATTGGCTTTCTTTCTCTCTTTGTGAATCAAAGTAAATTCAGCATTAAGTCTGTTTGTCTGCAATTAGGTAACACTTTTGGAACTGCCTGCATGAGGGAAAGCAATGATAGAGTTCTTCTACTCTGTTGTATTTTCTTGAATCCACCACAGACTATAAGTTCTGCACATAAACAATCTACATGACTATTTTTTAAAAATCTCTGTAACTGAGAGGTGCATATCTGCTTTGTTACTGAAATTGTATTGGTTACAAGTTTTGCAGAAATTGGAGCATGTCTCACTTAAAAATATTCTTTTTTTTTTTTTAATTTTTTTTTCAACGTTTTTTATTTATTTTTGGGACAGAGAGAGACAGAGCATGAACGGGGGAGGGGCAGAGAGAAAGGGAGACGCAGAATCAGAAACAGGCTCCAGGCTCCGAGCCATCAGCCCAGAGCCTGACGCGGGGCTCGAACTCACGGACCGCGAGATCGTGACCTGGCTGAAGTCGGACGCTTAACCGACTGCGCCACCCAGGCGCCCCTCACTTAAAAATATTCTTATTGGGCATATGGGTATATCCCTGTGGATGACAATGCAAATTTTGCATTATTGATCATGATGAGAGGTTCCACTTAATTATTATTAATTTCTGCACACTCTGTGTGATATAGAAAGTTTTGTCTCACACGTCTTCAGCAGCCTCCACTCTGGTGTCTTGATTTCTGAACTTCTTGGTGATCATCTTGCTCAGATCCGGGCCCACCTCTTCATCAGTTTCTGGGAATGTCCTAGGGGGAGCCTCTGCTGAATGTGCCATTTTGGGCATGGTGGAGGGTCCGTGGGACTAATGGGGGGCACAAGATGGCAATAATGGGAGTCACTTATTTTAAGAATAAAAAATAAAAATTTTAGGAATTAAAACAAAACAAAACAAAACAAAACAGCTAATGTTCAAGAACAAGGTGAGAAATATAATGGTAATATTTGTGAAATGTTTTAGAGGCTATAAAGAAGAATATTCTCAAAATGAATCAATTGTGTAATGTGGCTGCAAAGTCATCAATATATATGCAGTATTAGTGCAAGTGTCATTAGGTGATGGCAGTATTCCACTGGCTGTGAGTTGATCGGGGCACACCTTTGGATTTGCTTTCAGCTTTTGGCAATACGTTAAAAGATACACCATTATTTGTTTCCATTACAGAGTAGTGTATTTTCACTATTGAAAATCTGGAAAGTACAAAAAAAATACATCAAGTAAAAATCAACTATAATCTCATGAATTAGAACCATTGTTAACATGAGTTATATATTCTTACGAATTTATGCACACATAGATACACACAAATGATTTTATTATACGTATTTTGGTAATCTCTTTTTTCTCCTACTTGGCAACATGCAGTGAACATTCAAATACTCTTAAGTTACTTCTTTAACATGTAAGTTTAATCGGATAGGTATACTGACCATACTATTATTTTTAAATACTGTAAATAATGCTGTGATGAACATAAGATAGATAAATATTTACTCAGATTCCAGGTTATTATTTCCTTAAAGAACATTCTTAAAGTGTAAATTCCAGATAAAAAGAGTATTGGTGTCTTTCTTAAGAGTATTGGTATCCTATAGACAAATGAAGTATGTTCAAAAGATAGTGACTTATTAATTTTTTAATGTTTATTTTTGAGAGAAAGAGAGAGAGTGTGAGCAGGTGAGGGACAGAGAGAGAGGGAAACACAGAATCTGAAGCAGGCTCCAGGCTCTGTGCTGACAGCTCAGATGCCGGGCTTGAACTCACAAGCGGGGAGATCATGACCTGAGCCGAAGTTGGACACTCAACCAACCGAACCACCCAGGTGCTGTGGTATTGACTTATTTTTACGAAGGGACTGGAAAAGATGCCATTTGAAAACAGTTGTAGGAGAATAATTGAACACAGTTGCAAGAGGAAAATTGGGGATTCAAAACTTCTTCACATATTTCAGGGCTTGTTACACAGAGAAGAGGAATTATATGACTCAAAAATATAATATTTAGTACCAGTGGTTTGAAGCCACAGGGAGACAGATAGTATGATGCAGAAGTCCTTGTGACGGGCAGCACTATTAAAGCCAGGAGGAAGGAGGTTCACAGAAGAGAGTGTCCTGAACTCAGAGGCCACAAGAATCATGGTCAAGTATATTCAGGAGCTAAGCCTGGATTGGATTTTTCTAACCTTCCAGGTCAGTGACTTGTCCTAAGCAGAAAGTTTTCTTTAAAAATGAGTATGGATCAAATAATTTTGTTGTTATTTGTTTATTTTTTCATGTTGATAGAAATAATTTACATGAGCTTTTGAAAAAAACAAAACAAAACAACAATAACCAAACACCTGTAGTGCTGGGTAATTTCAGAATTCAGGTGTGTTTTCTTCCTAAAATAATTTTAATAATATATTTTTATAAAGGGATTGATAATTATTTCCATGGTCACTGTTTTCATTATCACCTGGATATTTAAAAATTTTAGACACCCTTTTCTTGTTATTTATAATACACTCATATATGTAATAGGATGCCCAGCTATAGGCCCCATTTATTTTTTTTTTTCCTTTTATTCTAGGGAGAGAACTGTCAGAAAGTCATCTTGTTATGCTTTGTAGGTATAAAGGCTGCTTCCTCCACAAAGGGTCTTCCCAGAGGCAATTGGGGTTAAGAGCATTACCTGACAGAGTAGTGGTAAAAAAGTATTGGATGTGAATGAATGAATAAATGAATGAATGAATAGTGTAATGCCTTCTAGAGGCTGAAGAGGATACTTTTATTTTCTAAGAAGAGAGGAAGAATCAGATTCTTGGCATTTCCCAGATGGAAGGGGAGCCCCTGCCTGATGTTTGAGAATGCATATTTCTTAGAAGGGAAGGGGTTAAGAGTCTCAAGGTCTACACAAGGATTGTGCCTAAGCATAGTGCTTCTGGACTTGACCCCTTAGGGTAGACTGAGAATTGGCAACTATGGAAATTCAGGCAATAGAGAGCCTTGCTCTGTCTTGTTCTAATTCAGAGGGAGTTGGGTTATCTTCTCTTCAAGATCCACTTGATGCCTGTGTGGTAACCAAATGAATATCAACCCAGCTGACTAGCATCAAAATCCAATTTAGTGTCAGCATCATCTATTGAACTGGGATCAAGGGTATGAACCACAGTGTGCCAGCAAGAAGAATGGCAATAATGCAATTGTCAGAAGAATAAAGATTCCTTTGCCTGGGTGTAGAAGTTGGACCGACATTCTCACATATGGACTGAGAAAGCAGTCAGGTTTTGGGAAATTTAGGGAGGTTGTGCCTCCAAAGAAAGATCCAATAGGATGTCAGTTAATTGACGACAGGGATCCCTGCATGTTTTGTTTATTGATGTGTCCGAAGCATAGACCAGCTTAGTCTGGTCTATCAGTCTTATTGAGTGGCCATAGTAGTCACTCAATAAATATTTTGCTAATATGATTTCTAAAGGTCCTGGGCTTTGTGAAGCAAAGTATGTTTCTGAGATTTTCTGACTCATTTACTGATTCAGATATTTGTTTCTTTTTTCCCTGTAACTCACACCATGTGACAAAGAAGGATGTTTATTTTAGATTCTGGGATTCTCATTTTTACTTAAAAATTTAACCATAATTAAAATTGTTTTTGTCCTCTTTTCCTTCCTGTAGAAAGGCTTCAAGACAGTATTTGAAAACATCACCCACAAAATGAGATCATTCAGCCTGAAGCCTTTTGGCAAAATCAACATATTTTTGTGCTCTATTTGATATACAGATACATAAGAGTTTTGGTGGACAGCAGTTATCAGGTGAATTAAAGCTTCACTCTTCAGAATTGTGCACAGTTATATTGTAATGTGTATTATGGGATGTCTGAAGTTTCTGAAGAGGATAAAGAGAATGGAAATTTTCTTTGAAGATTGGAATTTATTTAACAAGAATTTTTGTAAAGTAAGTGAGAAAAGTTTCTATGGATATTATAGATTTCTTGACCAATTCTGAGGCCAAAGAAATAAGATTATAAGCTGAGGATTCAACAAAGATTAGAATGATTTTTACATACAGATCTAATGATTTTAAATGGTGTTCAGATATAATGTGAACAAATTCCAATGAGCTGAGGAACCGTAATATAAGGAGGGGCTGTTTCAATTTGGTAGAGACAAAGCGTGAAGTTTAACACCTAGCAAGAGAGGTGTTGTAAGTTCATATTCTTACTGAAGCTACCCTTTTGAGATTAGACTTAAAAAAATCTTTTTTGACTGAGTTCACATGTTCAAAGGCCAGAGAATCATTTGGGACAAGGGCTTTTTTATCCACTCTAAATCCAGGGATGAATCCAGCGTTTAGAAAATATTCAGACTGTCTGAAAGTTAATGCCTGGCAAGCACGCTGGATGTTCTGGATGAACAACTTCTACGTGATGTCCTTTACAGTAACATGACAATCAGATGTGCCCAGTCACCAGTACTTGGCAAGGAGCTTCTGTTTGATATTCTTATGAATATAAATGAGGATGAAGGACAAAGATTTTGGACTGGGAATTTTTAAACTAGGGCAAAATTCACATTGTTCTCTTGTCAGTTATTAAGCCTTCAACCTAAACTGTTTCCACCACCCCCTCCCACAGCATTACAGACCTATTTATTTATTATGTATTTATTTCCCAGAGTTTTTGAGATAAAATTGACATATAACATTGTGTAAGTTTAAGGTGTACAACATGGCGATTTGATAAATGTGTATGTTGTGAAATGATTGCCACAGGAGGAAGTTAACACATCCATCACCTCACATAGTTGCCTTTTGTCTTTAAGTGGTGAGAACTTAAAAGATTTATTATTTTAGCAACTTTAAAGTATACAGTGCACTTTTGTTTCTTTGATTTTTTTTTTTTTAAGTAGGCTTCACACCCAGCACAGAGCCCAACATGATGCTTGAACTCATGACCTTGAGATCAGAGCCTGAGCAGAAATCAAGAGTCAAACACTTAACTGACTGAGCCACCCAGGTGCCCTTACGGTGCACTGTTGTTAACTATTGTCACTCTTAGATCCTGAGGACTAGTTTTGTCACTAGAAGTCTGTGCCTTTGACTACTTTAACCCATTTTCCCCAACCTCACTCCTGGCAACCACAAATCTAATCTCTGTTTCTGTGAGTTCAATGTTTTTAGATTCCACATATAAGTGATATCATATAGTATTTGTCTCTCTTATTTCACTCAGCATATGCCCTCAGATTTATCCATATTATCATGAATGGCAGAATTTCCTTCTTTTTTGTGGCTGAATAATTCCATTGTGTGCATACAAACCACGTCTTTATCCATTTATCTGTTAACAGACACTTAGGTTGTTTCCATGTTTTGGTTATTGTGAGTAATGTTGCAATGAACATGGGAGTTCAGATGTCTTCAAGGTAGTAATTTCATTTCCTTTGGACATATACCCAGAAGTGGGATTACTGGATCATATAGTAGTCCTATTTTTAATTGTTTGAGGAACCTCCATACTGGTTTTCATAGTGGCTGTGCCATTTACATTTCCACCAACGGTGCACAAGGTTTCTTTTTTTCCACATCTTTACCAATACTTATCTTTTGATAATAGCCATTGTAACAGATGTGAAATGATACCTTGTGGTTTTGATTTACATTTCCTTGATGAAGCGTGATGTTTTGCATGTTTTCATGTACTTGTTGGTCATTTGTGTATCTTCTTTGGAAAAATGTTTTTTCAGGTCCTTTGCCCATTTTAATCAGCTTGTTTTTTGTTTTTTGTTTTTTGTTTTTTTTACAATTGAGTTCTGTGAGTTCCGTATACATTTTGGATATCGACCCTTTATCAGATGGTCTGTAAATGTTGTCTTCCATTCCATTAGTTGCCTTTTTTTTGTTGTTGTTGTTGATTGTTTCTTTTGCTGTGCATAAGTTTTTAGTTGATGCAGTCCTACTTGTTTATTTTTGCTTTTGTGGCCTGTGCTTTTGTTGTCATATCCAAAAAATTATTGTCAAGATCAAGGTCTAGATCCTGTTGCCCTGTTTTCTTCTAGGAGTTTTAGTTTCAAGTCTCACATTTAAATTTTATTTATTTATTTATTATGAAATTTATTGTCAAATTGGTTTCCATACAACACCCAGTGCTCATCCCAACAGGTGCCCTCCTCAATGCCCATCACCCACCCTCCCCTCCCTCCCACCCCCCATCAACCCTCAGTTTATTCTCAGTTTTTAAGAGTCTCTTATGGTTTGGCTCTCTCCCTCTCTTTTTTTTTTTTTTCTCCTTCCCCTCCTTGACGGTCTTCTGTTAAGTTTCTCAGGATCCACATAAGAGTGAAACCATATGGTATCTGTCTTTCTCTGTATGACTTATTTCACTTAGCATAACACTGTCCAGTTCCATCCACATTGCTACAAAATGCCATATTTCATTCTTTCTCATTGCCACATAGTATTCCATTGTGTATATAAACCACAATTTCTTTATCCATTTATCAGTTGATGGACATTTAGGCTCTCTCCATAATTTGGCTATTGTTGAAAGTACTGCTATAAACATTGGCACTGCTAGGAATTTACCCAAGGGATGCAGGAGTGTTGATGCATAGGGGCACTTGTACCCCAATGTTTATTACATTCAAATTTTTAATCCATTTTGAGTTAATTTTTGTAAGTGGTGTAAGGTAGGGGTCTAGCTTCATTCCTCTGCATGTGATTGTCCAGTTTCCTCAGCACCATTTATTGAAGAGATTATTTTTGCCTCATTGAATATTCTTGGCTCCCTTGTCAAATATTCACTGACTCTATATGTGGGAGTTTATTTCTGGGCTCTCAATTCTGTTCCATTGATCTATGTGTCTTTCTTCATACTAATACCATACTACTTTTATTACTATAGCTCTGTACCATAGTTTGAAATCAGGAAGTATGATGCCTCTAGTTTTGCTCTTTTTCTCAAGATTGCTTTGGCTATTTGGTATCTTTTGTGGTTCCATACAAATTTTAGGACTTTTTTTATATTTCTGTGAAAAATGCCATTGGAATTTTGATAGAGATTATATTGAATCTATAGATGGCTTTGGTTAGTATGGACTCTTTAATAATATTAACTCCTCTAATCCACAAACATGAGATATCTTTCCATTTATTTGTGTCTTTTTCAATTTCTTTCAGCCAAGTCTTATATTTTTTAGTGTAAAGACCTTTCACCTCCTTTAAATTTATTCCTAAGTATTTTATTGTTTTGGTGTAATTGTCAATGGGATTTTTATTTCTTTGCCAGATATTTCATTGCTAGTATATAGTAATGCCATTGATTTATGTACTTTGATTTTGTATCATGCAAATTTCTTGAATTCGTTTATTAGACCTAAGAGTTTTGAAGGGCAGTCTTTAGAGTTTTCATATCATCTGCAAAAAAAGACAATTTCACTTGTTTCTGAGTTGGATGCTTTTTATTTCTTTCTCTTGCCTGATTGCTCTGGCTGGGAATTCCAGTACTGTGTTGAATAGGAGTAGTGAGAATGGGCTCACTTTTATTGTTCCTGATCCTAGAAAAAAAAACTTTGAACCTTTCACCGTTGAGTATGAAGTTAGCCAAGGGCTTATCATATATGGCCTATATTATGCAGAGATACATTTCTTCTGTATCCAATTTCTTCAAAAGTTTTATCATGAAAAGATGTTGAATTTTGTCAAATGCTTTTTGCATATATGTATATGATAATATGATTTTTATTTTTCTTTATATTAATGTATCACATTTATTGATTTGTGGAAGTTGAACTATCCTTGCAACCCAGGTATAAATACCACTTGATCAACGTGTATGATCTTTTTATGTGTTATTTAATTCAGTTTGTTATTTTGTTGAGAATTTTTGCCATCTATATTAATCAGGGATATTGACCTATAGTTTTCTTTATTTGTAAGTGTCCTTAACTGGTTTTGTATCAAGATAATGATGATCTCATAAAATGATTTTGCATATGTTCTGTCCTCAGTTTTTTGGAAGAGCTTGAGAAATGATTGGTATTTAGTCTTTAGATATTTGGTAGAATTCACCAGAGAAACCATCTGGCCCTGGGCTTTTCTTTATTCGGAGGTTTTTGATTACTTACTCAATCTCCTTACTTGTTATTTGTCTGTTAATATTTTCTATTTCTTCATGATTCAGTCTTGGTAGTTTATATGTTTATAGGAATTTATCCGTTTCTTTTAGTTTGTCCAATTATTGGTGCATAATTGTTCATAGTAGTTTATTATGATTTTTCGTATTTCCACGATATCAGTTGTAATGTCTCCCTTTCATTTCTTATTTTATTATTTGAGTGCTGTCTCTTTTTGTTTTTCTTGGTGAGTCTAGCGAAAGGTTTGCTAATTGTATCTTTACCTTTTAAATAAACCAGCTCTTAGTTTCATTGATCTTTTATTTTTCTGTTCTTTATTGCATTTATTTGTGGTCTGATATTTATTTCCTTCCTTCTGCCAACTTTTGGCTCAGTTTCTTCTTCTTTTTCTAGCTCCTTGAATTGTAAAATTAGGTTGTTTATTTGAGATATTCATTTTCTTAATGTAGGCATTTGTCATTGTAAACCTTCCACTTAGAACTGCTTTCCCTGCATCCTATAAGTAGCAGTAGGTTGCATTTTCACTTTCATTCACCTCAAGAATTTTTTTTTTCAATATATGAAATTTATTGTCAAATTGGTTTCCATACAACACCCAGTGCTCATCCCAAAAGGTGCCCTCCTCAATACCCATCACCCACCCTCCTCTCCCTCCCACCCCCCATCAACCCTCAGTTTGTTCTCAGTTTTTAAGAGTCTCTTATGCTTTGGCTCTCTCCCACTCTAACCTCTTTTTTTTTCCCTTCCCCTCCCCCATGGGTTTCTGTTAAGTTTCTCAGGATCCACATAAGAGTGAAACCATATGGTATCTGTCTTTCTCTGTATGGCTTATTTCACTTAGCATCACACTCTCCAGTTCCATCCACGTTGCTACAAAGGGCCATATTACGTTCTTTCTCATTGCCATGTAGTACTCCACTGTGTATATAAACCACAATTTCTTTATCCATTCATCAGTTGATGGACATTTCGGCTCTTTCCATAATTTGGCTATTGTTGAGAGTGCTGCTATAAACATTGGGGTACAAGTGCCCCTATGCATCAGTACTCCTGTATCCCTTGGGTCAATTCCTAGCAGTGCTATTGCTGGGTCATAGGGTAGGTCTATTTTTACTTTTCTGAGGAACCTCCACACTGTTTTCCAGAGTGGCTGCACCGGTTTGCATTCCCACCAACAGTGCAAGAGGGTTCCCGTTTCTCCACATCCTCTCCAGCATCTATAGTCTCCTGATTTGTTCATTTTGGCCACTCTGACTGGCGTGAACACCTCAAGAATTTTTAAACTAATGGGAGATTCACATCTTCCTTTGACATTTACTAAGTCTTCTCCCCAATTTGTCCTTTTTTAACGCATTTCGAATAATTTTTCTATTTTATTAAGATGCCTAGAAACAGTACCATTTATGTCTGTACATAATGTATAGTGTACCTCCATTTTTCATGACTTCATGACTTTCATGACTTTACTTCTTTTTATAATTATTCCACAGTTCATATTGGTCCAATATGCAGAGCATGTGGATTGAGGACATTTGGTGAGGCAGGTCTCGTTTGGGTCCAGGAGCCCCCACTTCCAGGATGCCAGCAGGTGTGGAAGTGCCAGGCCAGTCATTCAGGTGGATAATGGGACTGTGCCCCAGTCTTTACGACGTTAGGCCTCTAATGGTAAGGACACCAAAATATAGTCTCCTGAGACTCTTCTACTCCCTCATAGTCAGGTTTCTTTTGCTCTGTAGATCCCATAATAACATTGACTTTTTGCTGAATATAAAAGTTGATTCACTGTCATGGTAGAAATATTGGAAAATGCAGAAAAATTTTTGAGAGAGCAAACAAATATAGCCTATGACTATATAGAGATAACCATTGTTGATATTTTGATATGTTTCTTTCTAACTCTGAAAAAGGTCCTCCTCCCCCAATCCATATTATACAGGGTTTTCATATTTATAGAAATCTTTCCTCAGTTAATGTTGTATTATGAACATTTTTGTTAAATCATTAATTAACCATTGAAAGTAAGAATTCCTAATGGCTACATAAACTTGAGCATAAAGATATACTACAATTTATGTGATGATTTCCCTGTAATGCTCATCCTTGCACACAGATATTAATGTGTATCTTTGATGAATTTTCATGATTTTATCTTGCAAAATGTCAAATATATATAAAAGAAGGAAGAATAGTAAAATGAATATCTAATCATCATCTAGTTTCAACAATTAAAAACTCACAGACAAAGCTATTTTATCTACAAAACTCTATGCCCCAGATTGTTTTGAAGCAAATTCCAGACATTATTAACATGTCAATATGTACATCTAAAAGATAAGGAATCTCTTAAAATTACAGCAGCTCTATCATACTACACCTAAGAAATTCACCATAATTCCTCATCATGTCATATTTTTTTTAGGTAGTAGATTTTTAGAAGTGAATGATAACTTCTTGAACAATAAGTTTCTTTTAAAAAAATTTTTTTAAACATTTTTATTTATTTTTGAGACAGAGAGAGACAGAGCATGAACGGGGGAGGGTCAGAGAGAGAGGGAGACACAGAATCTGAAACAGGCTCCAGGCTCTGAGCGGTCAACACAGAGCCTGATGCGGGGCTCGAACCCACGGACCGCGAGATCATGACCTGAGCCGAACCCGGACGCTTAACCGACTGAGCCACCCAGGCACCCCTTGAACAATAAGTTTCTTGATAAATATTACTTTCTAGAAAAGTTAAAAATTTTTTTAGATGTTTATTTACTTTTGAGAGAGAGAGAGAAAGAGAGAGAGAGAGCAAGTGGGGGAGGGGCAGAGAGATAGGGAGACACAGAATCCAATGCAGGCTCCAGGGTATAAGCTGTCAGCACAGAGCCAGACACAGGGCTCAGACTCACAAACTGTGAGATCATGACCTGAGCTGAAGTCGGATGCTTAACTGACTGAGCCGCCCCAAGAAAAGTTTTAAAGTTAGTACTTCTACGACAGTAAATGGAGATTTCTGTCTGGCATTCAGAATCTCATTGAGCTATCGTATTTTTAAATGGTGAACAATTTGAGGGGTAAACAATGGGGAGGCAGTAGAAGGAAGTGGTAAACATTCAGTCTCTGGAGCAGACTATCTGGGGCATCTCTGGGTTCTACCACTTACTATTATCATATCTTTGTACAGTGTCATTTTCAGCAATAGCAATTACCCTTGGGTAATTGGGTTCACACCCATTTTGTACGCTAACTTCACTTCTGCTTTTACTTTATTTTTCCTTTGTCTTGATTCCATTTACTTAGAAAAATTTACTAGGTATTGTTAGAGACAAATTACTTGCTAAGAAAGGAAAAACACAAGGTGCTATGTTATCATACGATAGGTAATCAACCAATCATTAAAACTGCTCCCAATTTTTGCCTATTTTAAATAATGTTGCAATGAGCACATTCTGTGAGCAAAGAGTTTCCTCCATTTTGATTACCTCTTGAGGATAATTTTCTACAGGTGAGATTACAAGGTCAAAGGGATGGGGTTCCTTATAGCTTTTTATGACTTGTTTTCCAAACATTTTGCACTGTCTTCAGAAGATATGAGCTTACCAGTTTTACTGTACCTTTGGAAACATTGGTTGTCATTGGAAAAGAATTATTTTTTTGCTAAACACCTAAATAACGATACCCTAAATTGTTTGATAACTAGCAGAGTAGAATATTATCCTTGCATTTTTATTTATTCATTAATTCCATCTTACCTTCCAGGAAAGAGTAAGTGAAAAGAAATCTGGGATGAAAATGTAGAGAGAAAAGATCAAATAGAAATTCTCAGAGTGCTGGATTGTGCTTTGAGTAATATCAGTGAACCCTAAGGATGATAAATTAATTTTTAAGCTGTGAGAAAAAATAAGAGATCTGTGATAGCGAACATGTGACCTCAGCCATGGTAGAATTCACGACATTCACAGAATCCAGATTTGGGAATGCTTTATACAGTAGGGGGACTTGAGTGCAGAGAAAGCAGTATTTGGAAAGGCGTAAGAGAGAGTGTGTTTCAGACATCTGGGTTCTCACTTGCATTGTTTAAGATCAAGTCTTCAGAGCATCTCATCTGGCCTCCTATAGGAGCCTCCAAGGCTTTCCTTGTTTTCCACCTCTCCACAAACAATTCATTTTCTCTAAGCTGCTTCCAAAATGATATTTCTAAAACACAAACATATACATTGTCGATGTGTCTGCCTCCTTAGGGTTTTAGAATCTTATGGACTACATCTGACAAGGAAATTTGTGAGCCAGCACTAGCCTTCTGAAATTTATATGGAAACATGTCTGCAGATTGATGGTTGACTCTAAACCACCTTCTCCCAAGAATTTATAGCTCACATGAGATCTTAAGGTCAAGACCACCTAGTTATTCGTTGGAATGGCAGTTTATTGCCTTGACAGAGATTTTAACAACTATCTTGTACTATAAATCTTTTGATAAGAATAGTCCCACCTGTTTTACTACCTGAACATGGTTCAGAAATTGCAGAGCATAAAAAGGTAGTACTTGTTAACAAGTTTAGTGTCCTGTTCTTAACCATCTAAATATTTCCTGGCAATACATTCTGTGTTCGGTACAATGTTAGGAGTTTTGGAAATTTTGGGAAAGTCTAGAGTTAATACTGCTTTTATCCTTATTGGAAAGACAAAGTATACATATAATGAAATTAAATAAAAACCATAGTTTAGTAATAGCCTAAATAATGTAAAATGAAAAGAATCAGAAATAATCATAATAGCTAACACTGAATACTTACTATATGCCACAAACTGTCCTGGACACTTCACATTAATTATTTCACTGTCAAATTTAATTTTTACAACTGCCCTATGAGGTACCTAATTAAAGGTCAAATGTGAACTATAGATTCACATGTGATTGACTACTAATTTGATTAAATCCATAGGAAGGAGAAATCATTTCCAGAATCGTCATAGAAGACTTTAAGATACCCACAAATGTATGGGCAACTAATCTTTGACAAAGCAGGAAAGAATATCCAATGGAATAAAGACAGTCTCATCAGCAAGTGGTGCTGGGAAAACTGGACAGCGACATGCAGAAGAATGAACTTGGACCACTTTCTTGGTGGTCCATACACCACTTGGACCATACACAAAAATAAACTCAAAGTGGATGAAAGACCTCAATGTAAGGCAGGAAGCCATCAAAATCCTTGAGGAGAAAGCAGGCAAAAACCTCTTTGATTTTGGCTGCAGCAACTTCTTACTCAACACATCTCTGGAGGCAAGAGAAACAAAAGCAAAAATGAACTACTGGGACCTTATCAAAATAAAAAGCTTCTGCACAGCAAAGGAAACAATCAGCAAAACTAAAAGGCAACCGACAGAATGGGAAAAGATACTTGCAAATGACATATCAGATAAAGGGTTAGTATCCAAAATCTACAAAGAACTTATCAAACTCAACACCCAAGAAACAAATAATCCAGTGAAGAAATGGGCAAAAGACATGAATAGACACTTCTCCAAAGAAGACATCCAGATGGCCAACAGACACATGAAAAAATGCTCAACACCACTCATCATCAGGGAAATACAAATCAAAACCACAATGAGATATCACCTTACACCTGTCAGAATGGCTAACATGAACAACTCAGGCAACAGCAGATGTTGGCAAGGATGCAGAGAAAGAGGATCTCTTTTGCATTGTTGGTGGGAATGCAAGCTGGTGCAGCCACTCTGGAAAACAGTATGGAGGTTTCTCAAAAAACTAAAAATAGAACTACCCTACGATCCAGCAGTTTCACTACTAGGCATTTATCCACGGGATACAGGAGTGCTGTTTTGAAGGGACACATGCATCCCCATGTTTATAGCAGCACTATCAACAATACGCAAAGTATGGAAAGAGCCCAAATGTCGATGGATGAATGGATAAAGAAAATGTGGTATATATATATATATATACAATGGAGCAATCAAAAAGAATTAGATCTTGCCATTTGCAACTACCTGGATGGAACTGGAGGGTCTTATGCTAAGTGAAATTAGTCAGTCAGAGAAAGACAAAAATCATATGACTTCACGCATATGAGGACTTTAAGAGACAAAACAGATGAACCTAAGGGAAGGGAAACAAAAATAATATAAAAACAGGGAGGGGGACAAAACAAAAGAGACTCATAAATATGGAGAACAAACTGAGGGCTGCTGGAGGGGTTGTGGGAGGGGGGATGGGCTAAATGGGTAAGGGGCATTAAGGAATCTACTGAAATCATTGCTTCACTATATACTAATTTGGATGTAAATTTTAAAAAATAAAAAATAAAGTTAAATAAAAAAAAAGATAGGATAGAATTTGGAACTATATTTGAGGGCTGGGTCAGAACTGGATAAACAAATGTAAGTAGGAAGTAGTTTAGATGAGGGGTGCTATAAGCAAATTCCCAAAGGTAAGGATCTAAATGAATGTTAGTAGGAGAGTGTTGCAGCCCATAGGGAATTTACAAAAGATGATGATACAGGAAGGTAGATGAAATTAAGTAGGCTAGCAATAAAATACACGTGTACAACCATGACTCTCAGGCAGTGAATGCTTACTCTTCCCCTTGAACTTGGGAGAACAAAGAATTAGGCTCCTGAACTTTTCCAATTCTACATTTAGCCTTTCAGTAATGTAGTGTCTACTGGAGTTGCTCCTCAGCAGCAGGTTCAGACTGGGGAATTGTCTTGCTGTGTAGTCTCTGTTGATGTCAGAGTAGATATGTACAAATTTGAAGTAGCACACATTCTTGAGGACTGTTATTTGAAAACCCTCCACATTTTGGAATCAGCATTTATGGTTTTGAATATCCTTCTCAAGCCATGGCAATTAATCACAGGTTCTGCTACTTTATGTTTCTATACTCAGATAAGTAATCTGTGTATGCCATGCATGGGTATAGTATAGGCTGTAGTAATTTCTCTGAAAAGGGAAAACTATATCGATTCCTGGCATTATTCTTGACACCTTTTTCCTTTGAACTATGGGTTTTCTGACATAGCTCTTGTGGTCTCATTTTGTTACTTACTAGGCCCTATATTTCTTTCCAGCTTAGTATAGTAGTTAGGAGTGCAGACTCTGGTGCTGAATTGTCTGGATACAAACCCTGGCTGCTCCATGGGTGTCTTCTCTTCTCTTCTCTTCTCTTCTCTTCTCTTCTCTTCTCTTCTCTTCTCTTCTCTTCTCTTCTCTTAATTCTCTTCTCTTCAATTCTCTTCTCTTCTTTCTCCTTCCTTCATTCTTTCTTTTTTTGGTAATTATTGGCATAAGGGTTCCCCTCTCTGATGATTGATTTCCTCCATCTGCAAAATGCTGATAATAATTGTATCTAAATCATAAAGTTACTGAGATTAAGTGAATTACATAACATTCTTCCCACCTGTTTGCATGGATGTATTTGAGATTGGGTCATTTTGCAGGCGAACAATGGGGTCTTCTACTTTTATCTGGCAGACTTATAGTGATACCATAATTTTCAGATTTTTTTCCCTCCATTACTTACCTGGAATAGACATGTCACCATGTCACACTTTAATTAACTTTTCCTTTCTTAATATTTTACTACTTAAAGTTAGCATCTTTTTGGTGTTACTTAAAATGCCTTAATTTTTTTTTAAGTCATCTTCATGCCTAGTGAGGAGCTCAAACTCACAACCTGGAGATCAAGAGTCACATGCTCTACAGATTGAGTGAGCCCGGAGCCCCATAAAATGCCTTTAAATTTAACCACAAAAATCATCCTCATGTACAGTACTTGCACATTACATTTAAAGTGATGAATTCTGAAAACAATGATGAACCATTTTAAGTTATAATGAAATGGTTTATATTCCTCTCTTTAAATTGGGTTCTCCAGATATGGTATTATTATTATATTTAATCACACCAAACTTATTTCATCTTAGAATTATATTTGTCTTCATATTTTGAATGCATACTTAGCAAATAGTGAGCTTTAAGAGGCAGCTTTTATCACAAGATTCAAATACTTAAGATTATATTACATTTGGAGTTTCTGGCAGAGTGTTTTTCCTGTACCCTGCCACCATTTCCATGGAGAAAACGTCCAGGTTCTTTAACTAAAGTGGAATTTAATTGCACTGAATTTATCATTCTGTTTTTAACCATCCCTAGTTGTACTTACTGGTGACTCACATGATTTAGGTGGCATGGGACATCTACCAGATTTGTGATTATAGACCTGCCTCTCAGAACTCCCTTCTGGGGAGTTTGAGTTCTGAATTGGTGTTCCTGGGGGTGATTGTACATTCTAACATTAGGAGAAATCTGTTTGCTTTGTAGTTGTTCTGTGTAGGGCAAATATGAGACAACACATTGTCTTAATTAGTTTTCATGTGAGATATACTAGGTAATATTTGCATTTTGGTGCTTCTTTGCATCACATGCTTGATAACTTCAATATTGTTCTATTGTAGATTCCCAGCCATTGTTTCCTCCCTCTCACATTAAAATCTTTGATTAGGTCATAGAGTCTTTGGACAAATACACTCTTTCGATTTATGTAAGTGGTACCTAGTCTTTTTTTAAAGAATTTTTTAAATATTTATTTTTGACAGAGAGAGACAGAGCATGAGTGTGGGGTGGTGGCATAGAGAAAGGGAGACACAGAATCTGAAGCAGGCTCCAGGCTCTGAGCTGTCAGCCCAGAGCCTGAAGCGGGGCTTAAACTCACAGACTGCGAGATCATGGCCTGAGCCGAAGTCGGACGCTCAACCGACTGAGCCACCCAGGTGCCCCTCGTGGTACCTAGTCTTTTAGCAGGAACGTGTATTATTATAAAGACCAAAGTCCAGGAAGCCAAATACTTTTCCTTTCATGTCACATATGTAGACCATTGCTCCCTTCCTGCCATGTTTCTTTTTCCCTGTAGTCATGGTCATCAAGTGACAGAAGTGATAAAACCACTATTTGTGCTTAGGAGTTTCTGTCCTACTCTGAGCTTTCAAAGTGTCTAGAGAAGCTAGTTTCCCACATTTCCTTCATCTCCATATTCGTAGGTGTGGGTTGGCAGTGGCCAGTGAGTCTGATGAGCTGTGGCCAGGGTTGGGGAGGTTGTGCCTGCATGAGTCTGGAGGCTGTCCTCCTGGAGAGCACATCATGGTGGTTCTGGCTATGACAAGACTGGTTCTTACACCCTTCCTCTCGGAAGATAGCATACCTTTTGATTTTCTCCAGTGTTCTAGTTCTGGTTCTAGTTCTCCAGTGTGTGCTGTGACCACAGAGCCTCCAGGCTCGTGCTTATTGGTGGGAAGTAGCCAACTAATATGAAGTCCTTCTCTCCCTGAACTGTCTTAGTGCCTAAGGACATGACATGCTTTCTCTTAGGGAGTCTGAAGTTCTTTCTCCTTTCTTCACTTGCATACTAGGTTGATAATTAGATTTCTATTCACTCATCAGAATATTCTTTTCTAGCTCCTTCCAATATTTTTCTTTGTAATTTTTAAAGAATGCTCTCTGTCTTGTCCAGCTCTGCTGCCATAGCAAAACACCGTGACTGGGTGGCTTAAACAATGGAAATTCATTTTCTCACAGTTCCGGTGGCTCCAAGTGCAGAATCAAAGTACCGGCATGGCTGGTTCTGGTGAGAGCTTTCTTCCTGCCTTATAGATAGCTGCCTTCTTGTTTTGTCCTCTTAAGGTGGTGAAGGGGGTGGGGGAGAGAGAACTCTCTGGTGTCCCTTCTCATAAGGGCACTAATCTCATCATAAGGGCCCACCTTCATGACCTCATCCAACCCTAATTACCTTCTAAAGGCCCTGTTTCCAAATACTATCACACTGGGGGTTAGGGTTTCAACTTAGGAATTTGGGGGGAAGCACAATTCAGTCCATAGCCCTCACTTATCTCCAAAAAGAAAATATGAAAAAACATTCCTCACAGGTTGGAAGAACAATTGAACTTGCACTCATGCCCAAGCCTGAATGTACCTCTCTATTATATTATAGCCCTCTGCTCCTGGGATTGGGTTTGTGCCTCTTTCTCCCTCATAGACCGTGAACTCCTTGAAGGCAGAGAGTTTGGCTCACTTGTAGTTTCTATACAGTAACAGAGTAATCCATAAACATGGTTTAATCAAAGAATAGATAAGTCATCTCAGTCTTAAACATGCCCTCAATGGTTTGATCACCATGGTTTTGTCAGTGCCCATTTGGTTGAACTTCAGCTCCTTTTTACGTTCTTATCCCCATTTCCATATTGCTGGCTATTTTCTGTTCTTTATGTGACAGGCAACACAGAAAGCTGGACCTTTTAAATTGTTTAGCACAATTCTTTCTGTAGCTGCTTTGCCGGATTAGCAGTGACAGGTTATTAGCATTTTTAGTCTTCCTCTGTGCACTTCAGGGGATGGAGTAAAGGCCAAGTTCACTTTTGTCATGTATACTCACCTTACATTTGGTCACTTTTTCCCAAATATAAAGATAGCAAATTTTTTTTTCATTTCAGAATTAACAGAATCTGTGATAATTAATCTGTGGTGTTTTTTCTTTTCTCATAAGCATAATTATAAACAGAAAATTTCATTGAAAAACCCCACAAATAAATTCCAAAGTTGTCAAAACGGCCCCCACCAAAATTCAGATTTGAACCAAACCAAAACATATCACACACACACACACACACACACACACACACACACACCACACTAATAGACGAAGTTGTCATTAATTATACACTTTGATATATTTGGCATTGTCATAATTGGTAAATTTTTGAGGTTAAAAAGATAGAAATCCTGGTCTCTGAGTGAAGACCGGAGGAAATAAAATAGAAAGCCAAGTAACGAATTACATTAAAAATGAAAGGGCTGTGAATCCAGACATCAAATATGACCAAGTGTGAGCTATTTTATTTCCTTGAGTGTTGCAGACGCATGAAGCATCTCTGATTTCTCGAGAGTCAATATGAAAAGTCAGTCAAGTAGCTGGAGTTCTATTTCTTTGATGGGAAATTAGGCCAGGCTAGAGAGCACATCAGAGCAACTTTCGCATTTTTTTGAGGTAACAATTGAAAGGGCATGTCTCTCATTAGTATTAGTCACGAACAGCTCAACAAGCCTAGAATATGACAGAAAAGATAGGGCATTGGAGCAGATTTAATACTCTAGCATTACAGGACCTTGACTGTGAGGGCACAAAGGGAGTTGCAGAGGCATAACCCCACTCTCTGCAGGTTGGCAAGCACTGCATGTTTTGTTTGGCTTTCTTTCTTTCTTTCTTTCTTTCTTTGAAGCAATGTAGCCGCTGAATTTCATTTTTTTTTAATGCTGCAATGGTCTCAACCAGCCATCAAATAATAGCATTTTTTTTTTAGTGATTCCATTGATTTTTCTTGGTTTTAGAAAAATTGAGAGAACAACCCCATTATTCTTACATTTTCATTTCATCAGTTTACATAACATTTATTAAAACAGTTATGACAATGTCTAGTGACACATACAATTTTGTGAATAGATGGAATTGGTAAGCAGTTGTGGGTGAAAGGAAAAGTCGAGGATGCAGGGGAGGGGCATTAATGTGGCATAGGTGGTCAGTATTGTTTACAAAAGAAAATTAATCTTCCGGTATTTAAGTACGTGGGTAGAATAGAAGATAGTTAAGAGGGATCTTTTTGTAAATGGAATTTTAAAAGCATTTAATTATTTACGTTTAATGTATATAATATCCACACAGGCTGTATATGTGCTCAACTGTGGGCTAAATTGTTACAGACATTATTGTAAAACAGTTTTCTCAAAAGTTTGGCTCTATTTTGTGTCAGGGTTTTGTCTGCCCTTAACTGAGCAGTCACGTCTTCTCGCACTTAACGCACGGCTGCTGTATTTAGCATTTTTCTACAGATGTCTCAGCCGACTTCCCAGTCTCCTTTTTGATTTGTCTAGGGCATGATTCAGAATCTTCCATCAAAGACAGCTCTAGCCAAGTTCATTTTTATGATCCTGTTTTGTGAAGCACACTTGATTTTTTCATACTTCAACAGATTTAAAACATGATAAAGAGTTCTAAGGGCAGTGATAATCTATGGACTCATGCAGATCTGTCAAGGTATCGAGGGGAAGCAATTGCTTCTTTGGTGAGAACGATGACATCGACTGTACCTTAAAGTCTATGAACAGCATTATAATGGCAACTTGACATTTATCAAAAGATTTCAGCTTTGTTCTTGGCTTTGTTTGTGCTCAGCCATCTTAAAAGTTAGACATTTACAACAGAATTCAATAGTAGCACTTTTAACAAATGGTGATATTTACTATTTAACCTGGCAAATTCATGGCTACTGGCTGGATGACACTTTGAACTTTGTATAGGACAAATAGCAGATAGGCTTCATAGATGCAAAATGGGCAACACTCAGAATTTCTGCAGGAAGAAACACGAGACACCCAGAGGTTATAATTTCAGAATTACCAGCTGGGTCTATACCATGTCAACATGCTCAGATGAAAAAGAAGAGAAGCATTTGTTCATCAGTGCACAGCAACAGATGCTTCTTCATGTTGCCTAATTTTTGTTTCTGGTTTTGAGAAAGAATTTCCAATGAAAAGCCACCAATTTATGCATTGCTACTGACTTTCACACATTCCTGCAGGCCTATAAAAACATAAAATATCCTTTAGGGAGAGGGTAGAGGATTATCTAGGCAGTAAGCTAGATGTTTGAGTATACAAGAGAGATGAGATAAGAATAAAGTCTGGGGGGAACTTGCATTCTAGTGAGATAGACAAACATTCCCCCAAATACATGGAAAATATGTATGAGAGATGGAGGAGTACCTACCTGAACGAGGATGGAAAGGAATCTTTCACAGAGGAGGCAACCTCTGGACTTTAAAGATAATTAACTTGTTGACAGGCAGACAGAGGTCCCAAGATGGTAAAGCATGCAGCCCAAATACCTATGCCTCTTGGAACTGTGTAATAATATAATATAATATAATATAATATAATATAATATAATATAGGCCACCTCTTGTGAAGTGGAAAAAGCTTAAAACTTTTTTTTAAATGTTTATTTTTCAGAGACAGAGAGAGACAGAGTGTGAGTGGGGCAAGGGCAGAGAGAGAGGGAGACACATAATCCGAAGTGGGCTCCAGGCTCTGAGCTATCAGCACAGAGCCTGACGTGGGGCTCAAACTCATGAACCGCGAGATCGTGACCTGAGCCGAAGTCAGATGCTTAACCAGCTGAGCCACCCACGTGCTCCAATAGCTTAAAACTTTTAAATCACTTCTCTTCAGTTACCTTTGCTAGTTATAAGATAAATAATATACACAGAAAACTTGTTTTTAACCGAGAAATCTATTAAGAACATTTTGATGAGAGACATTAGTAAGATAATACCATGAAGGCAAAATAAGTATTCATGAGAGCTGTAAAGAGGTTCCAGGTAATGGAAAGCCATTATGTGTTTTATTGCAAGACACTGAAGTGTGTGTGTGTGTGTGTGTGTGTGTGTGTGTGTGTGTGAGTGTTATGATTTGGAGAGAGAGCTAAGCTAAGTAGCAATGTGAAGGATACTTTGGGGCAGGAATTACAAGAGTCTGGAAGCAGAGACATCTATGTAGAAACTCAAATAGTGTAGATAAAGAAGATAAGTGTGTGAACTACAGTACTGCCAAAGGAAAGAGAGAATAAAAAATTAAACTGAGTTATTTCACAGGTGGAATTGACCAAATATTTATTCATTTATTTACCAAACATTTAATATTAAAATAACATTTATTAAACGCAGTATTTTTAAAGCATTGTTCCTTGAGGAATGGAAAGATGATTATTTTTTAGGGGCTTACATTCTAGTAGGGAAATCAGATATTATACTGTATTA
Source organism: Panthera tigris (assembly GCF_018350195.1). Taxonomy (NCBI): domain Eukaryota; kingdom Metazoa; phylum Chordata; class Mammalia; order Carnivora; family Felidae; genus Panthera; species Panthera tigris. The sequence goes on along the minus strand of NC_056663.1, from coordinate 58,201,874 downwards.
ATTAGAATTCTCCATAGAAACAGAACCAATAGGATATGTGTGTGTGTGTGTGTGTGTGTGTGTGTGTGTGTATATATATATATATATATAGTGTTTATGGTCTATTTCTTTTGGTGTATACACATATCTATCAATAGAGGGAGATTTACAGAATTGGCTCACAAAACTACACAGACTGGTAAGTCTGAAATCTGCAGGGTAGGTCAGCAAGCTGGAGACCTGGGGACACTTGATGTTGTACTCTTGAGTTGGAAGGCCTCAGTCTTATAAGACCTCAACTGATGGATGAGGCCAACCTACATTATTATGGTGGGTAATCTTCTTTACTCAAAGTCTACTGATTTCTTTTTTGTCTTCTCTTCTCTTCTCTTCTCTTCTCTTCTCTTCTCTTCTCTTCCCTTCTCTCTCTCTCTTCTCTTCTCTTTTTTCTTTTCTTTTCTTTTCTTTTCTTTTCTTTTCTTTTCTTTTCTTTTCTTTTCTCTTCTTTTCTTTTTCTTTCTAAGTAGGCTTCACATCTAGCACAGAGCCCAACATGGGGCTTGAAGTCACAACACTGAGATCAAAACCTGAGCTGAGATCAAGAGTCAGATGCTTAACCGACTGAGCCACTCAGGCGCCTCTCAAAGTCTACTGACAAGAGCTTAGACTCAACTGAAAAATACCATCACAGTAACATCTGGACTTATGTGTGAACCTAAAATTGAGTACCAGGGCCTAGCCAAGTTGACACATAAAATTAACCGTCACATATACAAACAGCTGAAAGAAATGTGTGTAGATAAGAAATTGTATTGGAGTTGAGTTTCGAAGAGAGATTTGAGGGAGAATATTTGAAATGGAAGGCAAAGCATTAAAAGAAAGGCAGGAAGTAAGGAAAAGCAGGATGAGGGTAGAAAATTATGGTTTCCTTTGATTGGCGTGAAGGGCCACAGGGAGAGAGGGATGGGAATTAAAAGGGGAAGCGGAATCCTGGTGTTCTATGAAGACTGGCCTAAGTAGTTTGACTTCATTCTGCAGGCAGAAGGAACCCAGTTGAGTTTTGTGCTCAAAGGATTGATTTTCTTTATACTACTATTGAGTTTGATCTGATAGCAAACTCATATCAGGGCCATCATGGAGTTATTTGGTTTCTGTGGGGCAGTTGTTCTTCCTTCCTGGTCCCCGTGGGGCTGTCTTGTGTAATAATTGTAGAATTATTCACTTGGAAGATGTCTGTGAACAAGACTAAAACCATAATTTAGAGCTTCAAGATGATTCAAGATCATTATTGTTGGAAAATCACTTGCAATTATTTTATAAAAAGATATTACCTGTTACAAAAAGAGTGCATACATGAAGAAAGAACATATAGGTAAGATGTAGTTCTTCCAAAATGACTAGATTTGGAAATAAATTCCATTATCCTGCCTGAGTTCTTTCTTTAAACCCTTGGTGAACTCGTTGATAAAATTTTTATGTAACATTGATTAAATGCTTGGCTGAAAAGAGCAGATAGATCATTTTCTTTTATGTCAATGATTCTTTATTTAAAAAAAAATTACAGTTGCTGATTAAACAATTTGAGTTAAGGTCTTTAGTTATAATTCACTCAGTTAAAGTGTTTCTTGTATTGCTTAAGAAGTTGGCAGAGTTTTCCTCTTTTTTTTTTTTAAAGGTTTATTTATTTATTTTTTGAGAGAGAGAGAGGGAGAGAGAGAGAGAGGGAAAGCAGGGAAGGAGCAGAGAGAATCCTAAGCAGGCTCTGTGCTCTCAGCACAGTGCTGGATACAGGGCTCAAACTCACAAACTGTGAGATCATAACCTGAGCTGAATTCAGGAGTCAGATGCTTAACTAACTATGTCACCAGGCACCCCGAGTTTTCCTCTTTTTGTGTTTATAATTTATTTCATATGTTTTCAGGACACTGAGTTGTGGTACATTTTCTATTATGCTGAATCATGGATTAACTTAAAGACAGAAGTTTGATTATATTTCTCTAGGGTAAAATACAGGCTTTAGAAAAAATTGTGTATGTGTTATTGGGCTGTTAATGGTGAAGGCCTTGCCTCTTCCCACTTATTTACAGTTCTTTCTTTTGGGGATCATATTAGAAAGACATTCCATCTAACTAATATGCTATTCTTTAGGAGGCTTCTTTAATCTTGTTTTTTTAAAGAGTAATGAGTAGCTTATACTAAACTGCTTTCTAAAAACCTAAGGTATTGCATACCCCTAGTAGTCTGCCTGGGAGCATGGTGTTAAAAGTGTGAACTTTGGAGTCAGACTGTCTGGGTTAGAATCTGGCCCTGTTACCAGTGGTGTGCCCCTGGGTAAGCTACTTAACCATGCTGCCTCTGTTACTACATCTGTAAAATGAGGAAAGTAATAACATATTTAATGAGGTTATTGTGAAGTTTGGCGGACTTAATTACAGGCAAAGTATTAAAACAGAGCCTGACACGTTGTACACACTCCATAAGTGTCAGCTCTTATCATTTTAGATGAAAACTGCTGAGGACACACATCAGAGTTGTTCTGAAGAATCTAGTGCCATTAATAAATATTGAATGGCTATCTTTGGCATATATGGAATTTTACTACTCTGGAAAAACCACTAGACCTAGGCAAAGTTGTTGGTGGATGAAGCTATAATTTCCTCTTTCCTAGGCCGTCTCTTTCTTTTACATATCTAGTCTAAGCCTAGAAGGATTCATTCAAAAAACAGTGTATGGTCCGTTTTAAAATGATGGAGAGGACAGAATTTCACAGTTGTTCAGATATAATCCATTCAATGACTTATAGATAGGTAGGGAGAGGTGTGAATAGTTAGAATTTTTGCCATGCTATAATGGAGATTATGTTTGTTTGTTTGTTTCTCTGTAGGCATATATTCCTAAGAGCATATTGATCTTTAAAAACTGATTGACTGAGGAGCATCTGGGTGGCTCAGTCAGTTAAATGTCTGATTCTTGGTTTCCACTCAAGTCATGATCTCATGATTTGTGAGATCGAGCCCTGGTTGGGTTCTATGATATGGGCTCCAAGTGTGGAGCCTGCTTGCCATTCTCTCTCTCTCTCTCTCTCTCTCTCTCTCTCTCTTTCTCTCTCTCTCTCTATCAAAATAAATAAATAAATTTAAACAAACTGATTGAATGATATTTAATTATTGATAAGTAAAATCACTCTTGCAAACAGCTTTTGAGTTTTATGGCCAGACAGATAACTTATCAGGGATATTGTACATCATGGGCTATAAAAATTCTGTAAGTCTATTAACATTCACAACACTTGTGTGACAATTTGGTATTCTAGAAAATCCTATATGCTATGATAGCCAGAATAGACAGCAGTTATGCTTCATGAGAAAAATTCAAGTTTTAAAAGTGACTAATAAAAATTTAACTGAGTCAGCATAACTAGTTTTTTTATGTCTTATAGAGCTAGAAAAGCAAAGAGAAGGAAACAAATTGGTAGCTCCTATCCCTTAGAGCCAGGATAGATACAGAAAAACGAAGGAGAATATTCTATTTAATTGGTTTCCTTTTATATACTCTGTTGGTATTTCGCAAATCCCATTTTATTTTTATTGACATCTTAGCTCCTCTGTTCATGTGCCCCACAGCTAGTGATTTTTTTAAGCATTCTCAATACTGTGGCTCTATTTCCTTTTCCTTTGTCTTTAAATAACTGCTGGGTTCTATTCTCTTTCCACTTGTATCCCCCACAGATGATTCTTTAATTTCCTCTCTGTTCAAAACTCCTTTGCCTGGATGCCTCCAAATTTGTCACATATAATCTTGATGATTCCCCGAATGACATTTTCATAAACTTTTCAACCTGTAGTACTATGTATGACCATAAATAAGTAAGTAAGTAAATAAATGTATGTGAGGCCAGTTTTGACATGAAGGGTAAACATAAAGATTCTTCCCTGAGCAGTTAAGTGGTGTATAAATTTGACCAATGAGTCATGATGAGAATTACAGAAGTTAACAATAGGTAATAAAACCTTATGAGAAAGCACCTTGTTATTCCACAGCTTTGATAATATTGTGGGTCAAATCATCTCTCTCAATAACAGAACAAAATGCCATGACTGTATCTCCTTAATGTAGTCCACATAATTATGTATCATCATTTTTCAGCAGATATTTGAATGTCTACTTTTTGTATAATATACCAATATTATGAGTGAGTGGGTTATTTTATTATTGAATTTACAAAATTTGTTTCTTTTCATGACTCAGAGAATACTTTTTGGCTTATCTTTTTAAATCTTTTAAAATTTTATTTTATTTTATTATTATTATTTTTTTAATATGAAATTTATCATCACTTTGGTTTCCATTGAGCCAATGTTCATCCCAACAGGTGCCCTCCTCAATGCCCATCACCAACCCTCCTCTCCCTCCCACCCCCCCTCAACCCTCAGTTTGTTCTCAGATTTTAAAAGTCTCCTATGGTTTGGATCCCTCCTTCTCTAACCTCTTTTTTTTTTCCTTCCCCTCCCCAATGGTCTTCTGTTAAGTTTCTCAGGATCCACATAAGAATGAAAACACATGGTATCTGTCTTTCTCTGTATGGCTTATTTCACTTAGCATAACACTCTCCAGTTCTATCTTAAATTTTATTTTAGAGAAAAAGAGAGAGAGAAGGGGAGATGGGCAGAGAGAGAGAGAGAGAGAGATTGTAAGCAGGCTCCATTGTCAGCATGAAGCCCAACATGGGGTTTGATCCCACAACTCTGGGATCATAATATGAACTGAAATCAAGGGTTGGATGCCCAACAGGCTGAGCCTCTCAGGTGCCCCTTTTTTGGCTTATCTTTATAGCGGTTTAAAATGGTAAGATATTCAATAATAAAGCAAAATATGAGAACCCACAGCTATTCAAGAAACATTTATAAAGCACCTACTCTGTGTCCAATTTAGCAGTAGGCATGTAAGGAGGCAGGATGTATAAATCAGTCCCAGACTTCAGCAATCTATGTCCTAGAGACAGGACTGGGTGGTGAGGGGGAGAAGAGATAAACCAACATTGATTGAGCAATGTGCAAGATCCCTCACAAGTGTTCTTATTTAATCTTAATGACAATATTGCAATATACATGTTACCTTTATTAGTATGGACTATTAGTATTACCTTTATTTTAGAGAGAGAAAACTGACTCTCAGAGCAGTCCCATGGTCACAAGGCCAGTATACACCACAGCGAGGATTTGAATTCAGGTCTGTCCTCCTTAGAGTTTGTGCTCTGTCTCTGTACTCTACTCTGGCCATTAATAGGAAGAAAAAGTACCATGGAAGTAATTGACTATGGGAGTTCATAGTAGTATGACTTCATGAAGCAGGAAGTGAAGCTGGTAATCTATTGGGTGAAGCTGGTAATTTATCAAACTGGAGATCAGACTTTCCCTTACCATCCTTGAAACAGTAAAACAGACCAAAAAGCCCAGAAAAATATCTACACTTGATTGAAGCAGAACTTTTCAGACTGTGCTTGATTTCTATTTTCTCCACAGCCTGACTCTTCAGATGTGTTCCATCTAATATCAACAGCTCTTACAAGTGCAAAGACAAGTGGCTGCCTTTTTATAGGCATGACTCATGGGAGAGGACCGATGGTGAGATAGAAGATAAGTTTGAAATGAAAACGCGTCTCATAGCTCAATATAGAGCTCAATATAGAGAGATAATAATAGTGACCTAAAACAGGCCTGGAGATACACATTAATATATATAAGTGTTTGTCTACTCTAAATTTACTTGTCTTTCACTTTCTGCTTCTATTACTAATCTGAGAAGAGTATTTGTGTGTGAGTGTGTATGAGTGTGTGTGTGTGTGTGTGTGTGCGCGTGCACGCGCATGCATGTGTGTGTGAGTTTGTGTGTTGAATTCTTCACTATCCAAGAAAAAATTATTTTCCCTGAGAGTATTTTAAGTTTGGTACAGTTAGAAGATGTACCAGACGCATGAAAAAAACGAACCAAACCGAGACTAATTTGCAGTAGGTTGGAGTTGGTATGACCTGTGCTTGGTCGCCTACATTAAGTTTTGAGTCCTTGTACACTTCAGTCACAGATAATTCCTAGGCTGCACAATCTGACAGTCATTTTACATTGGGCAAATTAAAAGTTTTTGTCTCAGCACAGTGGTTGGCCAACCACAACTGCCTGTATTTGTAGGTGGAGTTTTGTTGGGACATAGCTATATCCATTTGTTGACATATTCTCTCTGGCTACTCTCATGCTACAATGGTAATTGATTAGTAAGACCTTATGGTTGGGAAAGTAAAAAAATTTTACTACCTGAACCTTCAAGAAAAAGTATGCTGACCCCTGTTGGGAGCACCCAGCCTTCATTTATATTTGCTTGGACTCAGTACTGAAGTAAGTTGTGTCGCACTAGAGCTTTCCAAAACCCATGTTGCATTAATGATCCTTTACTTTAATCATATATCTATATCTATATATCTATATCTATATCTATATCTATATCTATATCTATATCTATATACATCTATATCTATCTCTATGTCTATATATATATTTAATGTTTATTTAATTTTGAGAAAGAGAGAGACAGAGCATGAACGGGAGAGAGGCAGAGAGAGAGGGAGACACAGAATCCAAAGCAGGGTCCAGGCTCTGAGCTGTCAGCACAGAGCCCAACGCGGGGCTCGAACTCACAAACCGTGAGGTCAGGACCGGAGCCAAAGTCGGATGCTCATCCAACAGAGCCACCCAGGTGCCCCGCCTTAATCATATTTTAAAATAAGTCAAAGTCCTTTGGATATAGAAAAATAGGAGTGGAATATTCATACTTTTTGGATTTTGTCTTGCCCCAAATTCTCATCCATAGACTTCCAAATATGCATTCTCTTTCACAGAAGCTCAACTTAGTATTGAAATCTGAAATCTTTAAAGAGGATGCAAGACACAAAAAGTGTGATATCTGGCAACAAGGGATGGGGTCAGAATTTAGTCTGTGGTTTTTAAATTAATACTCTGTGAAGTCTTCATGTCCCTTTCCTTATCTCAATGTACAGCTTGAAGATGTGCATCATTCACTATAATTCATCCTGCTATATTTCACTTTTCCAATTTCCTGAATTTAACACTCTCATCACCATTATTTGCAAAGTGCAGCAAATAAAAACCCTGTTGAAGATGGTTGGGAATTTCAATAAGCTCAAGTTTTGACTTCTTGGCATCTGAGTAATAGATAATTCCCACGGTGATGTAAAAGGCAATGAACACCACCAATGCTTTTAAATTTCTAGTGGTAGAAGCCTGCACAAAACCATGTATTTGCTGCATGTAAACAGGGGACACTTTGGGGTGGTTTTCAGAGAGAAATCATTTCTAAATTCTCTGTGCCTTTAAGTTTTGTTGATACTTCACAATACAATTGCTAAAAAACTTTTTACAAAACTGGAGAAATCTCTTGTCTGGTAATATTAGTCTTATTATGACAAGAAGAGCATAGAAAAGTTCTAAAATCTGTTTTAAGGTGAAAACTCATGCCAGCAGGAAATAAACCACAAACAATCTGGAGAATTTAATGAGAGCAAGCACCCAGTTTTAATTACAGCATTACAATTATGCAGATATAATAATTACATTACCTTGATGTATATTTTCACGAGGAATCCATAAAATAAATTCAAAGGCAAGCAGATTGCTATCACTAATAGTATCATTTCTCCTTAGGAATAATACAATTGCTGCATATTGTTTTGTAAAAAAGAGATTAATGGTACCATCCCAACTCATAATACAACACTTAAATATTTTCTGTTTCTTATTTAAGATGGTTTTCCTTATGGTTTTTTGCCACAGGATTAGAGAAAAGTAAACCCATCAAGATACTAGATTAGCTTGGTTAATTTCAGTATCTCTAGTTTTCTCTAGATGGCAGTCAAGACACAGCATTTTTAAAACTGCTCTTGTTGAAAGCTGCATTAAGAATGCTCTAATGTTTCCCCAGCAAGATTTTTCTTTGTTTGTCATAGTCCTCAGATAATGGTGTTCAGAGCATTAAACTCAGGAATTGGACAGACCTGAGATACAGTAGGTTGAATATGGAGAAGGATACACATCTTAAGGCTGTATATTGAGGCAAGAAGGAAAGGGATATGATGAATCTATAGAGAATCAAGGGAAAACGCATGGGTTAAAATTTGATCCCATCCATGTTGCCAAGTATCACATTTTTTGTGCATTGCATCCCCTTTGAAGATTTCAGATTTAAAAACTGAGGCCAGTTGAGAAACTGAGACCATTCTCTTCTGTGAAAGAGAATGCATATCCAGAAAGTGTGAACATTCTGTTCTTAGTCTTCTGTATCCAAAGGACTTTGTCTTATTTTAAAATATGATTAAAGCAAAGTATCATTGATGCATCACTGGTTTTGTAAAGCTCTAGTATAACCTAACTTATTTTAGGATTGAGTCCAGGTAAACGTAGATGAAGTTTGTACTGGTGCTCCTCAATGGCAAAAGTGATCAGTGTTAGGAGAAGAATCTTTAACTTGCCCACTTTAGATGATTGCAAATCCTGAGGAAAACTGATCACGGAGGATAAATTCTGCATACAACAAAAATTTTTTACTGCCTACTAGTGACAGGGACTTAGGTAGGCATTGGTCCCTATTCCAATGGCCTTCTGAATGTACACTCTAGTAAGACAGATAAACCCAGAGTCAAATGGGAGCACCTAGTTTTCGTTTCATGCTTCCAGTATAGGATGGAGAAGAATTGAGATGACATAATTAGATTTTCCACCAAGATCTTTGTTGAGGACTGGGATTTAATCAAAGAATAATGAAAACATCCACAAAATTATATTCACTAATTGTATATCCAATTGAACTGTATGTTTTAACTTTATATTCATTACATGAAGCCAGCAAGGTGGGTATTAACATCTTTATGGATAATTAAACTCAGAGAAGTAAAATGGCTTTCCCAGGGGCACATGCAGAACCATTCTTCCACTTGGAATTTCTAGAACTCTGAGGCTTATGCTATTCCCACCACACCATGCTGCCCCTTCTTTGGAGCTGCCCTGTGTGTGCATTCAGATGGACTCATTCATGCAGGGATAATGTGTATAGGCTTTCCCAGGTTGATCTGTATTTGGGAAGGCTCTGGAGCGCTCAGTACTTAATTTAAAGGACTTTCTGTCTGATGACACAATATCATGGAATAATAAGGAGATGTTTAAAATATTTCAAGAATATTTTAAATCAAGTGCTATCTTTTCCTGTCCTTTAAATCAAGTGCTACAGTGATTCCTATTCCTCTGGTCCTGATGTGACTTAAAATGTAGCACAAAGGAAAAAGAAAAAAATGCCTTTTGCACTTGTAGGCTTGTGAACTTTGGTGTCTGAAAGTGAGTGTGAGGTTATGGTGACAATAATTGGGGATGTGGAGTAGTATTTCTGCACTTTCTGTGATCGTAAAGACAAGATCATTCTACTCAGAAGCAGCCCCATGGTAAATCTCTTGATCATCCGCGGGGCTCAGTTTGAGCGATGTGGTGGGAATAAACATTTTTCTGAGAGTGTGTGGATTAGTTTCTCAGGGATGGGGTACCAAAGTATCACAAACTGTGTGGCCTAAAATAACAGAAATTTATTGTGTCACAGTTCTGGAGGCTAGAATCTGAAATCAAAGTGTTGGCAGGACCTTACTCCCTCTGCAACCTACAAGAGAGTCTCTTCTTGCCTCTTTCTAGCTTCTGGAAAAAGTTTCTGGTGTTTGCCAGCAATCTTTGACATTCCTTAGCTTGCAGCTGAGTAACTTCAGTCTCTGTCTCCATCTTCCCGTGGCATTCTTCCTTTGTATCCCTGTGTCTTCACATGACTGTCTTCTTATAAGGACACTAAACTGGTTAGGGACCCACCCTGTTCTAGTATAACCTCAACCAATTCTATCTGTAATCACCCTATTGCCAAATAAGGTCATATTCTGAGGTACCAGCAGGTTGAAACTTCAACATGTCTTTTTTGGGGAGACACATTTCATGCCATAACTATGTGTTAAGTAAAAAGCACATTGTAGTACTAACTCTGTCACTAACTAGCTATGCAACTAGCATTGACATCTCCCTGGACTTTAGTTTCTCATCTATAAAATGTAGGCATTAAAATATTTGACTTCTAAGGACCTATTCTATTAGTTGATAATGGGAACATGGCCTCTGGTCATGTACCTCTGGCCCATGGACATTTCTATTAGGACAGGATATGGCTCCCCAGGCTTGGCATGGTGAAATTCCCTTCCTATCTTTGATCCTGATCTCCTTCTTCAGTCAGTTGCTAGGCTTTGGGAATACTCAGGATCTGATATTCTATTAATTTTGCTTCTATGCAGAGCTTTCTGGCTCTGCAGCATGCCATGATGTAACAAAGAAAATGGTGTAAGGAAGAAGAGTCAGGTATATAACCAAGATCCTATAGAGATAAAGGGAAAAACAAAGAAAATGACCAATGCTCCAATAGGTTAACAGTGATAGACTGCAACTCAACTGCTGGCTGAAGGAATCAAGTAAAGTTATGGTCTAGGTATTAAATGCAGACTATATCATGTGACCATGTTTTTCCAGTGGCTTATTTCAAAACAGTGAAACAGATGTGTTTATGACCAATCATCTAAATAGCATGTTCAGAGCTAATTAAGGTCATACATGAAATTGCCAGTGGCCTTAGTTCAATATAGATCATTTCCTTTAGAAGTGTTATGATTTTTTTCCTCAACATCTGGTATTCCCTGTCTGGATCAATGCATCCTACCTGCCCACAGTGACCATCCAGTCCCTTCTATGGTCACAGTCACTTCTTCTGCTTATGAGCGGTCACTCAGAAGGGATGTTAGGGGCTCTCTTTCTGCTCTCTAGTTAATTACTGCGTTATGCATCTGAGCTTAAGAGTAATAACATGTGAGGTGTCACCATCAACACTGTCACTCAAGAGAGGGACCCAGTCCGAACAGGTTTCTGGTGGCCAGAGCTTCTCTGTTTCCCTGGGTCTCATGCCTGGGATTGAACCCAGCCCTATACCCTGGCCAGCTGACTGTTAATAAAATACCTGAATACAAATGAACAGGAAATAGTGGCTTTTTCGTTTGCCAGCAATATCTTGTTAGAAGGCTTCCTGTAGAAGGAATGTTATAGTCATAGATGTGAGACAGGAGAATGGTGACATGCATATCACATATTTGCCAACTTGCTAATTTAGATGGAAAGAGGAGATAGTCTCATTGTATTCTGTGCTGGTCAGACCACATCTGGACGCTGTGTCTTCTAGTGTTATTGATAAAACAGAGATGGGGAATCAGAATATTGAATCATCAGAAAATTATTGCCTATCAAAAATGATTATGGGGGATATTTAAACTGAAGAAGGAAAGACTGAAGGGAAGCAAGGAAACAATGCTTGGAGTCACGAAGACAAAAGCAGATTTGTGCTACGTAGCTTTAGAAATGGAATGTTCTGATGCAGCCACTTTAATGCCATTACATTTTCTTCAGCTGTCACTTTTCATGAGTCCATTCTAATTTTGCATGAATTAAACTGTCTAACTGAGAAGGATTTTTAAGTGACCAATTTTCTGAGCCCATATTTTTATTGTCTTCAAATTTCCTTTAATTTGGCACATTTATTTTCAAAACCTGGCTTAGGTTTCTCTTTTATACTTGTTTTCGTGAATTTAAATTGTTAGGAAATTTCCTTGTTATCATGATACAATTAAAAAATCAATAGAATTCTAGTGTGTTAGTGACCAGTGTGCTTTTATTTCCACAAATAATTATGTATTTGAAATATATGATTCCACAAATTGTAAAGAGCATTCAACAGCAAGTATTCATCATTTTTTAAAAAAAAGTTTTATTGAGATATAGTACATACACCATAAAATTTACCCATTTAAATTGTAAATTTCAAGGGTTTTTAATATTTTCACAGTACAGCACCTTAGTATTCACAGTACATATCATACTATATTCACATTAGTCAACTTTCATCACAATCTAAACTTTAGAGCATTTTATTAACTCCAGAAGGAACCTTCTGACCACTAGCACTCACTCCCAATTTCTCCCAAAGCCCCCAGCCCTTGACAACTGCTAATCTACTGCCTGTCTCTATAGATTTTCATATTCTAAATACTACATGTAAATGGAACATACACTATGTGGTCTTTTATGACAGGCTTCCTTCATTTAACAAAATGATTTAAAGATTTATCACGTTGTAGCATGTATCAATTATTTCATTCCTTCTTATTGCTGAATAATATTTCATTGCATGGATGCATTGTATTTTATTTATCCATCATCAGGTGATGGGAATTTGGGTTGTTTTCACATTTTTTTAAATTTACATCCAAATTAGGTATCAAACTAGTGCAACAATGATTTCATGAGTAGATTCCTTAATGCCCCTTACCCATTTAGCCCATCCTCCCTCCCTCACCCCCTCCAATAACCCTGTTTGTTCTCCATATTTATGAGTCTCTTATGCTTTGTCCCCCTCACTGTTTTTTATATTATTTTTGTTTCCCTCCCCTTATGTTCATCTGTTTTGTCTCTTAAAGTACTCATATGAGTGAAGTCATATGATTTTTGTCTTTCTCTGACTGACTAATTTCGCTTAACATAATACCCTCCAGTTCCATCCACGTAGTTGCAAATGGCAAGATTTCATTCTTTTGATTGCTGAGTAATACTCAATTGTGTGTGTGTGTGTGTGTGTATTATATATAATATATTATATTATATATATATATAATATATATACCACATTTTCTTTATCTATTCATCCATCGATGGACATTTTGGGCTTTTCCATACTTTGGCTATTGTTGATAGTGCTGCTATAAACATGGGGGTGCATGGGTCCCTTCGAAACAGCACACCTGTATCCCGTGGATAAACACCTACTAGTGCAATTGCTGGGTCATAGGGTAGTTCTATTTTTAGTTTTTTGAGAAACCTCCATACTGTTTTCCAGAGTGGCTGCACCAGCTTGCATTCCCACCAACAATGCAAAAGAGATCCTCTTTCTCCGCATCCTTGCCAACATCTGTTGTTGCCTGAGTTGTTAATGTTAGCCATTCTGACAGGTGTAAGGTGGTATCTCATGGTGGTTTTGATTTGTATTTCCCTGATGATGAGTGATGTTGAGCATTTTTTCATGTGTCGGTTGGCCATCTGGATGTCTTCTTTGGAGAAGTGTCTATTCATGTCTTTTGCCCATTTCCTCACTGGGTTATTTGTTTTTTGGGGGTCGATTTTGATAAGTTCTTATAGATTCAGGATACTAATCCTTTATCTGATATGTCGTTTGCAAATATATTCTCCCATTCTGTCGGTTGCCTTGTAGTTTTGCTGATTGTTTCCTTCGCTGTGCAGAAGCTTTTTATTTTGATGAGATCTCAGTAGTTCATTTTTGCTTTTGTTTCCCTTGCCTCTGGAGATGTGTTGAGTAAGAAGTTGCTGTGGCCAAGATCAAAGAGGTTTTTGCCTGCTTTCTTTTCGAGGATTTTGATGGCTTCCTGCCTTACATTGAGGTCTTTCATCCATTTTGAGTTTATTTTTGTATATCGTGTAAGAAAGTGGTCCAAGTTCATTCTTCTGCATGTCGCTGTCCAGTTTTCCCAGCACCACTTGCTGACGAGACTGTCTTTATTCCATTGGATATTCTTTCCTGCTTTGTCAAAGATTAGTTGGCCATATGTTTGTGGGTCCATTTCTGGGTTCTCTATTCTGTTCCATTGATCTGAGCGCCTGTTCTTGTTCCAGTACCATATTGTCTTGATGATTACAGTTTTGAAGTGTAACTTGAAGTCCAAGATTGTGATGGCTCCTGCTTTGGTTTTCTTTTTCAAGATTGCTTTGGCTATTCAGGGTTTTCTTGGTTCCATAAAAATTTTAGGACTGTCTGTTCTAGCTCTGTGAAGAATGCTGGTGTTATTTTCATTAGGGATTGCATTGAGTATGTAGATTGCTTTGGGTAGTATTGACATTTTAACAATATTTGTTCTTCCTATCCAGGAGCATGGCATCTTTTTCCGTTTTTTTGTGTCTTCTTCAGTTTCTTTCATGAGCTTTCTATAGTTTTAAGTATATAGACTTTTCACCTCTTTGGTTAGATTTATCCCTAGGTATTTTATGGTTTTTGGTGCAATTGTAAATGGGATCGATTCCTTGATTTCTCTTTCTGTCGCTTCATTGTTGGTGTATATGAATGCAACCTATATCTGTGTGTTGATTTTATATCCTGCAACTTTGCTGAATTCATGAATCAGTTCTAGCAGTTTTTGGTAGAATCTTTTGGGTTTTCCACGTAGAGTATCATGTCATCTTCGAAGAGTGAAAGTTTGATCTCCTGCTGACAAATTTGGATGCCTTTTATTTCTTTGTGTTGCCTGATTGCAGAGGCTAAGACTTCTAATACTATGTTGAAGAACGGTGGCAAGAGTGGACATCCCTGTCTTGTTCCTGACCTTAGGGGGAAAGCTCTCAGTTTTTCCCCATTGAGGATGATATTAGGGTTGGGTCGTTCATATATGGCTTTTCTGATCTCGAGGTATGATCCTTCTATCCCTACTTTCTTGAGGGTTTTATCAAGAAAGAATACTGTATTTTGTCAAATGCTTTCTCTGCATCTATTGAGAGGATCATGTGGTTCTTGTCCTTTCTTTTATTGATGTGATGAATCACATTGATTGTTTTGCAGATATTGAACCAGCCCTGCATCCCAGGCATAAATCCCACTTGGTTGTGGTGAATAATTTTTTTAATGTAATGTTGGAGCTGGTTGGCTAATATCTTGTTGAGGATTTTCACATCCATGTTCATCAGGGAAATTGGTCTATAGTTCTCCTTTTTAGTGGGGTCTCTGGTTTTGGAATCAAAGTAATGCTGGCTTCATAGAAAGAGTTTGGAAGTTTTCCTTCCATTTCTATTTTTTGGAACAACTTCAAGAGAATAGGTGTTCACTCTTCCTTAAATGTTTGGTAGAATTCCCCTGGAAAGCCATTTGGCCCTGGACTCTTGTTTTTTTGGGAGATTTTTGATTACTAATTTGATTTCTTCATTGGTTATGGGTGTGTTCAAATTTTCTATTTCTTCCTGTTTCAGTTTTGGTAGTGTATATGTTTCTAGGAATTTGTCCATTTCTTCCAGATTGCCCATTTTATTGGCATATAATTGCTCACAATATTCTCTTATTATTGTTTTTATTTCTTCTGTGTTGGTTTTGATGTCTCCTCTTTCATTCTTGATTTTATTTATTTGGGTCCTTTCCTTTTTCTTTTTGATCAAACTGGCTAGTGGTCTATCAATTTTATTAATTCTTTCAAAGAACCAGCTTCTGGTTTCATTGATCTGTTCTACTGTGTGGGTTTTTTTTTTTTTTTTTTTTTTTTGCTTTCGATAACTTTAATTTCTGCTCTAATCTTATTATTTCCTGTATTCTGCTGTTTTTGGGTTTTATTTGATGTTCCTTTTCCAGCTCTTTAAGGTGTAAGGTTAGGTTGTGTATCTGAGATCTCTCTTCCTTCTTTAAGAAGGCCTGAATTGCTATATACTGTTCTCTTATAAATAAAAAAGAGAAATGGAAAAAAAGGAAATCTTTTGAAAATTTGAAAAAATGAATACACTGAAGGAGACTAAAATAAAATGATAGAAATAAAATAGAATTTGAAAAAATGTACACAAAAGTAAAAAATACAGTAAAAAAATTTAAAGAAAAATAGTTTTAATAAAAACTGAAAATAAAAATGAATTTTTTTCTCCTTCAAGAAAAAGCAAAGAAATGAAAAAGAGAAAAAAGAAAAAAAAAAAAAAAGAAAGAAAATTGAATAGATGAACCTGCTAACAGACTGAAATACAACTGAAATTACTTTATTTTCCCCTAGAAGTCAGACTATGAAGCACATTATAGTCCATAAACTAAGCAGACAGTGAGACTTGTGTTCTTGAAGAGCAAGGTTGGCCCAGTTGGGCGGGGCTTAGTGTAATGGTTCTCTTCTCCACTAGATGGCACTGCTAGCCTACTGGGGTGGGTTGTGGCACTTATAGGTGCATATGCGTATGCACAGGAGCAGTGAAAATGGTGTCACCCAGCTATCCAGTCTCTAGTATTGGATCTCTGTTCTCCCTGACCAGCAATTGTGCACCCATCCTTTGTATTCAGCTTTTGTCCCCTCCCTGCTTTTACACTGTCTGTGACCAAGTCCCAGGTAGTACCTCTCTCCCAAGTTTTGTCTCAGATGCGGCTGTTTTCCCCAGCCCCTTACTTCTGAGGGACTGCAGCTATGACCCTTTCCGCCCCTCTGCAGAGGGTCTCACTGAGCAATGGCTGAATGCTGGCTGCGCCCATGAATGTTCGTGGGACCACACTGCTGCCAAAGCCCAGAGGTTGCGGCCAGGTGCCAGCCCTCCCCAGAAAAAGTTTGTGAGATGGTGTAGCAGCAGTGTTTCAGGGATTATGGAAAATCACAACACACATGTGGCGCCAGGCTTCACCCTTAATGACCTTGTTCCAGCAGCAGTGAATGTAGCCATTCTCTGGGGTCTGCTGGGCCCAGGTTGCCTCCAAGCCTCTACCAAATGTCCTTCCAGCAGTGGAACCGCTTTTCCCCATGTGGCCTGGGAACCTCCTGGACTCCACTCTGTTCCTGGGGATTCACCTTTCCCACCAGAGCACCGCCAGGTATCAAGCTGCAGAGTTGCAGACTCTGCACTCCCCCTGTTTACAGTCTTAATGGAATTTAAACCCTCTTCTTTCTCCCTTTTTAGTTCAGTCCCTGTGGCTTTTTCCAATTTTCTACTTTCTCTCCAGCTGCTTTTGGGGAGGGGTGCTTTTCCCATATTCTTCCCACTGTCTCTGTCCTCTCTCCACATGCAAAAGCACCTCCCTGTCTCCATGGCTTCTCTCTCCCCAAGTTCACCTCTCCACGCTGTGTACCTGCTGAATTCTGTGGTTCAGGTCATGCAGGTTGTTGTGTTAATCCTCAGATTAGTTTTCTAGGTGTGCAGGATGGTTTAGTGTTGGTCTGGCTGTATTTCATGGACGTGAAATACACAAAAAACTTCCATGCTATTCACCATCATGGCTCCCTAGCCACAAAGCGGTTGTTTTCACTTTTTAGCTGTTATGAACAATGCAGTTGTGAACACTGAGGTCTAATTTTTTGTGTGGCTGAATGTTTTCATTTCTCTTGGGTATATGTGTAGTGGTGGAATCACTGTTTCCTAGGGAAACTGTATATTTAACACATGGAGAAACTGTCAAATTGTTTTCCAAAGTAGCTACACCATCTTACAATTCAGCAGCAATGTATCAGGGCTCTAATTTCTCTAATCTTCATGTATGCTTGTTGTTTTTTATCTTTTGGACTATAGCCATTCTAATGGGTTTTCATTAGCATTGTTTTCATTAGCATTTCCCTAATGACTAGTGCTGTTTAGCTTTTTTTTTTTTAATGCCTACTGGCCATTTTGAAAAGCTCTGTTCAGAGCTTTTGCCCATTTTTAAATTAGGTTTTCTGTTTGCTATTGAGTTGTAAGTGTTCTTTATATTTTTTGGACATAAGTCCCTTGTAAGACATAGGTTTTGCAAATATTTTCTCTCATTCTGTGGGTTGTCTTTTAACTTTCTTGGTTGTATTGTTTGCAGCACAAAAAGTTTTAAATTTTAAACAAATTTTATTAACTTTCTATTTTTTATGTTATTATTTTTGAAGTTTTTAATTTTAATTTCAGTATAGTTAACACACAGTTTCAGGTGTACAATGTAGTGATTCAACAATTCTGTAGATTACTTAGTGCTCAGTATGATAAATGTACTCTTAATCCTGATTACCTATCTCCCCCCTCTCACCCACCTCCCCTCTGGTAACCATCAGTTTGTTCTCTATAGTTAAGGGTCGAGGGGTGCCTGGGTGTCTCAGTTGGTTAAGCATCCAACTCTTGGTTTTGGTCCGGGTCATGATCTTATAGTTCATGAGTTCGAGCCCTGCATCTATTTCTTGGCTTTTCTCTCTCTCTTTTTTTTCTCTTGTTCATTTGTTTCTTAAATTCCATATATTAGTGAGATCATATAGTATCTATCTTTCTTTGACTTATTTCACTTAGCATTATACTCTCTAGATCCATCCATGTTGTTGCAAGTGGCAAGATTTCATTCTTTCTGTGGCTGAATAATATTCCATATATATATATACATGTTTATATATATGTATATATATATATATAAAATCTTCCTTCTCTATTCATCTTTTGATGGGTACTTGGGCTGCTTTCATACTTCAGCTATTGTAAATAATGCTGCAATAAACATAGGGGTGCTTGTATCCCTTTGATTTAGTGTTTTCATATTCTTTGGGTAAATACCCAGTACAGCAATTATTGGATCATAGGGTAGTTCTATTTTTAATTTTCTGGGGGAACTCCATACTGTTTTCTACAGTGGCTCTACTGTTTTGCATTCCCACCAACAATGCATGAGATAGAGTTCCTTTTTCTCCACATCCTCACCAACACTTATTTTTGATTTCAGCCATTTTGACAGGTGTGAGGTGATATCTTATAGTTTTGATTTGCACTTCCCTGATGATGAGTGATATTGAACATCTTTTCATATGTCTGTTGGCCATCTGTGTGTCTTTGAAGAGATGTCTGTTCATGTCTTCTGCCCATTTTTTACCTGGATTATTTGTTTTTGGGGTATTGAGTTGTATCAATTCTTTATATAATTTGGATACTACCCTTTATCAAATATGTCATTTGCAAATATCTACTTTCATTCAGTAGGTTGCCTTTTAGTTTTGTTGACTATTTCCTTCACTGTGCAGAAGCTATTTTGATGTAGTCCCAGTAGTTTATTTTTGCTTTTATTTCCCTTGCCTCAGGAGACATATCTAGAAAAATGTTGCTGTGGCCAATGTCAGAGATAATACTGCCTGCGCTCTCTTCTATGAGTTTTCTGGTTTTAGCCTTTAGGTCTTTATCCATTTTGAGTTTAGCTTTATGTTTATACTTTTGCATGTTGCTATCTAGTTTTCCCAACAGCATTTGTGGAAGAGACTATCTTTTTCCCACGGCATATCCTTGCCTCTTCTATTAGAGATTAATTGGCCATATAAATGTGGGTTTGTTTCTGGGTTCTTTATCCTGTTCCATTGATCTATATGTCTATTTTTGTGCCATGCCATACTATTTTGATTACTATAACCACAACTTTATCATATAAATTGAAATCTGGGATTGTGATATGATTTGTTCTTATTTTTCAAGATTGTTTAGGCTATTCAGGGTCTTTTTTGGTTTCATACAAATTTTAGGAATATTTATTCTAGTTCTGTTAAAAATGCCACTGGTATTTTGATAGGGATTGCCTTGAATCTGTAGATTGCCTTGCGTAGTATGGACATTTTTAACAATATTTGATTTTCTGACCATAATCATAGAATATCTTTCCATTTGCTTGTGTCATCTTCAGTTTTTTTCATCAATGTTTTATAGTTTTCAGAGTACAGTTCTTTCACCTTCTCGGTTAAGTTAATTCCTAGACATTTTATTATTTGGGGGGAAATTGTAAATGGGATTTCTCTCTTAATTTCTCTTTCTTGTTGCTTCATTATTAATATATAGAAATGCAATGGATATCTGCATGTTGATTTTGCATCCTGTGACCTTACTGAATTTATGAATCAGTTCTAGTAATTTTTTGGAGCCTTTGGGCTTTCTATATATATTATCATGTAATATGCAAATAGTGACAGTTTTACTTCTTCTTTATCAATATGAATGCCTTTTATTCCTTTTTGTTGTCTTATTGCTGTGGAAGGACTTCCAGTATTATGTTAACTAACAGTGGTGAGAGTAGACATCCTTGTCATTTTTCTTATCATAGAGGAAAAGTTCTCAACTTTTCACCATTGAGTATGATGTTAGCTGGGAGTTTTTCACGTATGACCTTTATTATGAAGAGGTATATTCCCTCTAAAGCTACTTTGTTGAGTGCTTTTTTTTTTTTTTTTTTTTTTATCATGAATGGATGTTGTACTTGGTCAAATGCTTTTTGTGTATCCATTGAAAAGATCATATGGTTCTTATCCTTTCTCTTATTGATGTGATATATCACATTTGCTGACTTGTGAATATTGAACTACTTTGTGTCCCAGGAATAAATCACACTTGATTGTGGTGAATGATTTTTTTAGTGTACTGTTGGATTTGGTTTGCTATTTTGTTGGGGATTTTTGCATTAAGTTAATCAGAGATATTGGCCTGTAGTTCTCTTTTTTTGTAGTGTCTTTATCTGGCTTTGCCATCAGAGTAATGGAGGCCTCATAGAATGAAATAGGAAGTTTTCTTTCTTCTTATATTTTTTGGATTAGTTTGAGAAGAATCTGTATTAACTCTTCTTTAAACGTTTGGTGAAATTCACCTGTGAAGCCATCTAGTCCTGGACTTTTATTTGTTGGAAGGTTTTTGATTAGTGATTCCATTTCATTACTGATAACTGGTGTGTTCAAATTTTTCATTTCTTTCTGATTCAATTTTGGAAGGTTATCTGTTTCTAGAAATTTATCCTTTTCTTCTAGGTTGTCCAATTTGTTGGCAGATAATTTTTCATAATATTCTCTTATAATTCTTTGTATTTCTGGTTGTTGTTTGTTATTTCTCCTCTTTCATTTCTGATTTTATTTATTTGAGTCTTTTTTTTTTTTTTTTTTGATGAGTCTGGCTAAAGGTTTATCAATTTTGTTGATGTTTTCACAGAACCAGCTCCTGGTTTCATTGATCTATTTTTTTTTTAAATTTCTATTTTGTTTATTTCTGTTCTGATCTTTATTATTTCCCCCCTTCTAGCTTTGGGTTTTGTTTGCTTCTTTTTCTAGCTCCTTTAGGTGTAAGGTTAGGTTGTTTATAAAAGTTTTAAATTCAGAGGTACCTGGGTTGCTCAGTTGGTTCAGTGTCCAACTCTTGATTTCAGCTTAGGTTATGATCCTGGGGTCATGGGATTGAGCCCTGCATCAGGCTCCATGCTGCCATCCTAATCCACCCAAGATTCTCTCTCTCCCTCCCTCTTCCCTTCTCCCTTGCTCATGCTCTCTCTCTCTCTTTCTCTCTCTAAAAAAAAAAGTTTTAAATTTTGGTGAAGTCTGATTGATTTATATGTTTCTATTGCCACTGTGCTTTGCCTAAGAAGCCAAGAAATTATGTGTAAGTCAAGATCACAAAGACTTACTCCTATGCTTTATCTTAAGAACTTAATAGATTTGGCTCTTACTTTTACAGTTGTGATCCATTTGAGTTAATGTTTGTGTATGATGAGAGGTAGGAATCCATTTTAATTTACTGACATGTGGATATTCAGTTGCCTCAAAAAAGTTGTCTCTTTTTGTGGAAAAGATTTTTCTTTCCCTATTGAATTGTCTTGGCTCCCTTATGAAAAATCATTTGACACAATTGTTTTTTATTTTTCTGTATTACCTTAAAATTTTCCTCATGTGTATACTGTTTTCATGATTTTGATATACTATTTTGTATTCTGTTTTTTTCCCCAATGTTTATTTGTTTTGAGAGAGAGTGAGGAAGCATGAGGGAAGGACAGAAAGAGAGGGAGAGAGAGAATTCCAAGCACGGTCCATGCTGTCAGCACAGAGCCCCACTTGGGGCTCGAACTCCCGAACCGTGAGATCATGACCTGAGGTGAGATCAAGAGTTGGATGTTTAACCAACTGAGCTACCCAGGCGCCCCTTTGTTCTGTTTTTTAATTTAACAAAACATCAAAATTTTCCAGATTTCTACAGAGAATTTAAATATGTATTCCATCATGTTGTGGTATTATATTTTACCAAACTATTTCAATATATTTGGATGCTTCGATTGCCACATTATATTGGAAAGAAAATAAATAGAAGTTTGGTTGGTTGAGTTGGGAAGAAATATTTTGAAGATCAGCACCTTTTGACTCAAATATACAGGAAAAATATTTTCTTTCATCAAAATAATATTTTCTTCCATCACTATATTTTAAAAAATTAAGGTAGCAGTGTGAAAATATCAAATCATATTAAGGAACGAGATATGAAAATCTCAAATGCTAAGCATTTTGACAAAGATAGTTAATTCACATTGAGGAAGTTTCTTACAAGTTTCTTTTTTTTTCTTCCAAGTTTTCATTTAAATTCCAGTTATAGGTTTCTTTGTGAAGAGTAACACAAAGTTTGAAGAAGAAATTAAATAACAATGAGTGCTTTCCTTTGGGGAACATTACAGGTTGGGTTAGAAGTTCTGTGAAAAATAAAAATGGCAAACAAGAAATTCCAAATTGATAATACTGGTGTCATGTTTCAGGTGATGAAAATAAATTGCCACCTTTGATACTGAGAAGAGAAGCATCAAATTACTGCAAATTAACATCATTTTTATTTTTATTTCTACAATTTAAAAAACAAAGCATGAGTTAGAGTTTTTGATATCTGTTCCCCCTAGGGGCTCTCATCAAGAAGTGGAAAGGGTTTTTGTTTTTTTTTTTCCTTGAACATTCTCTAGAAAGCTGGTAATAAGGCACTGGGTCCAGGAAAGGTGAGATTAGCAGATGTCTTTCATTTTACCTTCATATCAGTGAACCAATGCACTACATTGAAAGAATTGAAAACATCAAGACCATAATTGATGGGCCATTGATAGCCAATTTAGAAGAGTGATTTTGAATTGACATCAGCTCCATGCCATCTACTACAGATTATAAAATGTTATCAGATAACCTTTGACAACACTAACTGTTAGTTGCAGATAAAACATCCTGAAACATTTTAGGATGTTTTATCTGCAGTGAGAAAGAAAAAGTGCTGGCAGTTGGGTTAGATGAACATAAATGTGCACATTTTGGAATGGAATTGCTCTGTATTATTATCTAATTTGGTATCTAAATTATCATGGTCAGGTAAAAGAAGAAATTCAGTTATGGGGAGAAAATGGTTGCAATATGGGTTTGAAAATCTCTCTATCTCTACCATCTCCATCTCTATTTAATGCTTTATCTCTATTTCACTTCATGAGAAGTGAAGCTTGAAGTTGTCCTAGATCTTATTTGAGATGCCGGCGGGGAGACGGGAGCCCCACAGAAGGAGCTGGAGATGGACTCCTAGATTTGTAGGGGGTTACAGAAACATGAACAGAGGAGGGTGTATGATCCCCATCAAGGGGAGTACAGAAGTGGAAGAATTTCTGAAGAACCCATAAAAGAAAGAGTAGACTATAGACACCTGTCAGGTCCAGAAACACAAAGGAAACTTTCGACAATATTGGTTAGGTAAGAAATCTCCTTTTTCTGGGAAATCAGGACTTCTGGAAGGCCCAGGATGGATGATTCATTTCTGAGCAGTTTGACAGTTATAGGATCCAGCTCAAAGATGGCTTTTCCATTCACATATCTGGTGCCTTGGTGCTCCTTGCCTCTTTTTTCATATAGTATCTCAGCCTCCAGAACCTTTTGCATGTGGCCTGGCCTGCTTACATCCAGTGGTTTCAGGATAGCAGCTTGGGATTCCAGAACACCCTTGTAGAAGCTGGTTGTCTTCCTGCAGGCTGAGCCTGAAACCAGAGTCACATCATCCCTCATGCTCCCTATTGGTGAAAGCAGCCAGAGTCCAGTGTAGATACAAGGAGAGGGAAGATAGAATCCACTTGTCTATGGAAGGAGAATCAAAGGCTTTGCAGCATTCTTTCATCCTTCATATAGCACGGTCTTCACTTTTTCAGTTTCTGGAGCCTTCTGAGAATCTAATAAAGGTTATGGGAAAATGTACTCTCACTGCGTTGCGTATGCAGTTTTGATGGAAACACTCTGAAGACTTGAATGTCTGAAATAAAGCTGCTTGATGAGTGGAATTATAGAAATAGCATTATAATCATTAGCTCGATGTCAGGTCCATTGGTGTGTTCACTAAATCCCTATCTCCTTGGCCCCTTTCCTTCTTGCTTAAGCATCCTTGGTTTCCCTCTCCCCCCACCCTTAACCTTCTCTTCCATTCCCCTTGAGGTTTGTCTCTGAAAGACTCTTGGTTGTAGTTCAGCAGTTCTAATTTCACAAGGATCATTTCTCTCAGGGTAGTAATAAACCTATGAAGTATGACTGGGTCAATATTTCTCCAAATGAGTTCTTTTGTCCATAATTTATACTCAGCAGCTGACATTCTGTGACTAGAAAGACAGAAAGGAAATAATCTCCTGGGATAGTATTTTAACTGACAACTGACTTCCTTCTCCTACCCAAACTATCTACCAGGATTTTGTTTTTTTATCAGCCACAGTAAATATAAAGGTTATTTCTCAATTTTGTTCTGTAAACATATGATTGCCGCATCCTGTAGGAATTGAAATTAGGCATCCCAGGCTTGGGAATTTTTTTTAGAAAACAATAAAAGGCTTCTCGGGCTTTGTCTTTTTATGAGGATGCTTTGTATCCTGCTCACATGCCTTGTAATGTAATCTCAAGACACAGCTGTTGTTTCAGAGAGTTCATTCATGTCAGCAGCAATTAAAAAGTCCTTTGTTTTCCAAACATGCTTCCCTGGCTTGCCTTGAAGTGCTTTGCAAACAATGATTCCTGCAGCTTGAGGAAAGGGAGTTTTATTGTGTGTGGCAGAAAGGGTGTGCCACGTTCATTTTCAGTCTTGTTCCATGATTTACAGCAGGTACACCTGTGCATCTTCCTGACAATGAAGTTTTAAATATAGAAAACCCTCAGTCATCACTTTGCCACTTTAAGATATGACCTCTTGTAGCAATGAGTTAGAGCATGCTTAGTAGATGGGATGAAAATCAAGCCATGGTCTTGGAATTGCTATGTTACTCTGTTTTTCTTTTTTCCTTTCTTTCTTTTATATATGTGTGTGTGTGTGTGTGTGTGTGTGTGTGTGTGTGTGTGTATGACACACATATATATATATATATATATGAGTGGATTCATCCTTGGGATTTGAGCCTTAATAGCCTGTTTTTTTCTTCTTAGGTGAGGTGTGCACTCCAGGAGAATATCTCAAGGGTTCTCTGTGTATGCTTTCTGTTTCACGTTATAGTGAAACACACGTTGTGTTCTCCATTGGAGAACAATGGAAGGAGAGACATGTGATAGAAGTTCAGAACATTGAAAGGTAGATTCTTTTCCAGTCAGTCCCATTATCCTCTCTCAAGAGTAAATGAGTTTATTCCTTTGAGAGGATTGGAGAAAGTATGCATATCATTATCTTATCTAACTCTTCCATCTGTGGAGTGGGGACTCTTATGTATTAGGATAGATGCCTGCTATGAACATTAGAAATATTAGTATCATTGATACATCTGAATATCTTTCGGATTGCTACACATGTACTATTTCTCAGTTTGTGTGTGTGTGTGTGTGTGTGTGTGTGTGTGTGTGCATGTGTGTGTGTGTGTGTGCATGTGTGTGTGTGTGTGTGTGTGTATGTGTTAAGGTGGTGGTGTTGGTGGTTAGGGAGGTAATCATGTAACAAATCCTATCTGTTGAGTTTCTAGACTTCTTTTTGCTTTGGGGAGGGGAGAGTAGGGATGGCTGGGTAGAAGAGAACTAAGAGAACTGCTAATTGATAAAAAGCTAAAGCCACATTGTTGCACAGCCAAGGGATTTATTGCCCCTTCACTTTTTAAATAGAATGAGCCTCCGGCATCTAAAATGATATATTAGTTTACCTACTTAACAATGAGTTTTATATTGCAAATATCAAAAACCACTATAGACTCCATAGTCTGGGGGAACACATAAAGGTAAAACAGGACAAAATATTTCCAATTCAAATTCCATAAGTCTACAGATTCTATAAAGTCTGATGACATTAGAGTAAAAAGCGTCAGACATATATTAGAGTGGATTTTTAAAAAGTGAAGTTTTAAATGTCTTGCAAGCCAGTTGGTGCACATACATCTTGGCTTCATTACAGCCATATGATTTACACGCTCAGACTTCCCTTAGCTGGAAGGCTGCCCCAGCAATAGCATACCCTTTCTCACCATGTCTGGGGCTCCCGAGGAAAGGCAGCTGGAGCAGCACAAGGTGTGGTATCTTGGTCTGTCTCTATTACAAAACATTTTTCTTAGTCTGCCTTTATGAAAATAAAGATCAACATAATGCTGGTTTGTGGAGTTAGAGTCATCTCAAGTCACTAGTGAAACCTTACTTTTCATAAAAAGGGGAAGCAACGGCAGAGAGATTAAGTGATTGCCCAGGTGAGCCCAGGTCTTTTTATGATAGGAAAAGATAGGATAAAATAGGCAGAGAGGGAAAGGATAGGACCTGAGGTCTCTGTGTGGGGAAAAAACACATATTTTGGAACAATGCTGGCTATTGGCCTGGAAGGGACCCTCAAGGAGCTCTTACAAACTATCAATTGAGTATATTACAACCGAGATCAAGAGGAGAGTAAGGAACAAGAAAGGAGGCTTTAGAAAAAATTTGAGATCTTAGTTACAGCCTTACCTACTATTCAGACCAGACTTCCCGAGGTCCTGGCACCAAGTGCCATTTATGTGGCCATTCAGGGCACTGGAAGCGACAATGTCTTCAGAAGGGACAACTGAAGTTGAAAGCCATAAACCATGCCCCTTTTGTGGAGACAATCACTAGAAATCGGAATGCCCTCAGTGACCTTAATCTGGGAGCGCTCAGATTACCAACATCCCTGAAAGGGCCTGGGGCTCTTTACGGTGGCTCTTCTAAACAACTATCTTTGGGAAACCCAGAGCCTCACCTCTGGTAACTCTGGATATAGAAGGAAAACCAGTTGATTTCCTTCTTGACACCTGAGTCACCGTTTCTGTTCTCCTTTCCACTCCAGGCCAACCATCCAAACACAACATGATGATTAGAGTCACTGGAAAACCCATGACCACGTTTTTCCTCAGCCACTGGGGTGTGTATGGGGAGACTTGATATTTCTCACGTTCTTTTTTGATAATGCCAGAGATCCACACTCTCTTGCTAGGAAGGGATATTATGATTGAATTAGGGACTCTAGTGCTACTAGCTTCAGGACAGAAAAACAATTGCCTAAATTTACAGTAATCTGCATATCAAAGATCAATCTTTCCTTGAGGTAAAATGAAATACTTATCATGGAGTTGTTATATTTATCATCCAAATAAGGATGGAAGAGGGAGAAAACAAAAACTATAGTTAATAAGTATATATAACCAGACATGTAGGGATTTTTTGGATGGCTACAATGCATCTTCCCTTCCTAATGGTGTGGCCTTCTCCCTAGGTAGCATTGCATTTGGAATATTAATGCTTGCTGGTCTAAAACTCTTTGTATGTCATTTGTAGAAGCCGTTGCACATGCCAGAGAAATAAGATATCCAAGAAAAATTCTGCTAGCCCAGATGTTCCCATTTTATCGACCTCTGGATTGACCTTTGAACCTGGCCTGACTGCCATTCCCCTTCCCCTGCTTTCAGCAGGAAGCAGTTAAGATCATTATCCTGGTTCCTAACAGGAGTTAGAAGTCATACGTTCAGAGGGGGGAGTATGATAGGAGAAGATAGGATTCAGTAGGCAGAGAGGGAAAGATTAGGACCTGAGATCCCTGGGTGGGGAAAAACACCTATTTTGGAACAATGCTGGGAGTGTCAGATGACAGCAAACCCCCTTAGGCATAAGGTTCCTCTTAAGAATGTAACAGATCCCACCTAAACTCCCCCTCAGGTTTCCCTCAGGAATATGACAAAAGACCTCAGTATGGCCATAGACCACCTCTCATACAATGAAAATGAGCCAATCAGGAATGCACAACCCAGCACCTAGAGCTATCAAGCCAATAAAGGCAGAACCTGAGGAACAAGGGGGAAAGGAAGGGGGAGGGCTGACCAGAACCTTATAAAACAAGGACTCTTGCCTATAGTCCTCAGGCATTCACTTTCGAATTCCCCTCTCTGTAAAGAGAGCTTTCCTACTATTCTTCCTTTCTGATCTTATACTCTAATAAGCTTTTGCCTGCTGCTCATTTTGTGTCCACCTCTTCATTCTTCAAAGCGTCTGAGGTGATGAATCCTAGGTATTGAGGTAAAAAAAAAATCCTGCAACATTTTGACTTAGTTTATCTTGAATATCAAATCAGAAAACTTGACGTGCCTATACTAGGTGCTGTAGACTGAGAGTTTTGTGTCCCCGCCCCAAGTTTATACCCTTAAACCTAACCCCCAATGTGATGGTCTTTGGAGGTGGGGCCCTTGGGGGTGATTAGCTCATGAGGGTGGAGGCTTCATGAATGGGATTAGTGTCCTCACATAAGAGACCCCAGAGAGCTTCCTTACCCCTTCTGCCATGTGAGGACACAGAAAAGATAGCCAGAAAAAAAGTGTATTCTCACCTGGCACTGAATCTGCCAGCACTTTGACCTTGGATTTTTAGCATCCAGAACGGTGAGAAATAAATGTTTGTGTTGTTTAAGCCACCCAGTTTGTGATAGTTTGTTATATTAATATATTTATTAGTGTAATGTATTTAGAATTGTGCAATCATCACCATATTTTAGAAGACTTCAGTATAGGCATACCTCGTGGTATTGTGCTGCACTTTGTTGAGCTTTGCAAATATATTAAAAACAATTTTTTTTTTTACTATGGAACACTTCATGAATTTGCATGTCATCCTTGCACAGGGGCCATGCTAATCTTCTCTGTATCGTTCCAATGAAAATTTTTTTTTAATGTTTACTTATTTTTTGAGAGAGACAGAAAGAGACAGACATAGTACAAGTGGGGGCCGAGAGACAAAGGGGAACACAGAATCTGAAGCAGGCTCCAGGCTCTAAGCTGTCAGCACAGAGCCTAACGCAGGGCTTGAACTCATGAGCCATGAGATCATGACCTGAGCTGAAGTCAGATGCTTAACTGACTGAACCACCCAGGCACCTGGATGTCATATTTTTTAAAATGTTTATTTATTTTGAGAGAGACAGCGTGAGTGGGGGAGGGGCAGAGAGAGAGGAAGAGAGAGAATCCTAGGCAGGCTCCATGCTGTCAGCACAGAGCCCTCCTTGGGGCTCAATCTCATGAACTGTGAGATAATGACCTGACCTGAAACCAAGAGTAAGACACTTATCCAACTGAGCCACCAAGGTGCTCCAATATCCTGTTTTTTTGCAAATGAAAGGTTTGTCGTGTCCCTGCATTGATTAAGTCTATTGGTGCCATTTTTCCAACAGCATTTTCTTCCTATCTCTGTCACAGTTTGGCAATTCATGTAATATTTCAAACTTTTTCATTACTATTGTATTTGTTATGGTGGTTTGTGATCAGGAATCTTTGATGTGACTATTATAGTTATTTGGGGACACCATGAACCACACCCATTTAAGACCACGAACTTAACTGATAAATGTTCTGTGGGTTCTGACTGCTCCAGTGACCATTGTTCCTCTATCTCTCTCCCTCTCCTTGGGCCTTCTTATTCCTTGAGACATGACAATATTTAAATTAGGCCAATTAATAACCCCATAATGGTCTTTTTTTTTTTTAATTTTTTTTTTAACCTTTATTTATTTTTGAGACAGAGAGAGACAGAGCATGAACAGGGGAGGGGCAGAGAGAGAGGGAGACACAGAATCCGAAGCAGGCTCCAGGCTCTGAGCCACCAGCCCAGAGCCTGACACGGGGCTCGAACTCACTGGACCGTGAGATCGTGACCTGAGCGGAAGTCAGATGCCCAACCGACTGAGCCACCCAGGCGCCCCTGGTCTTTTTTTTTTTTAATACATTAAAGTTTTGTTTAACATGTATTTATTTTTGAGAGACAGAGTGAGTGGGGGAGGGGCAGAGAGACGGTCTCTTTTTTTTTTTAATACATTAAAAAAATGTTTTTTAACATGTATTTATTTTTGAGAGACAGAGAGACAGAGTGAGTGGGGGAAGGGCAGAGACAGAAGGAAACACAGAATCCGAAGCCGGCTCCAGGACCTGAGCAAGCTGTCAGCGCAGAGCCTGATGCACGGCTTGAACCCACAAACCATGAGATCATGACCTGGGCTGAAGTTGGACACTTAACCAATTGAGCCACCCAGGTGGCCCTTGTCTCTTAGTGTTCAAATGAAATGAAGAGTCAGTTGGTGTGGCAAACTCCATGTCTTATTTTAAGAAATCTTTGCAGCCATTTTGACCTTCGGCAGCCATCCACATTGAAGCAAGACTCTCCACCAGCGAAAAGATTGTGACTCGCTGAAAGCTCAGATGCTAGGTAGCATTTTTTAGCTATAAAATGTTTTCCAATGAATGTATTTACATTTTTTTTTGACATAGTGCACTTGCACACTTAGACTACAATATACTATAAACATCACTTTTATATGCACTGGGAAATGAAAAAAATTCACTTGAATTGCTTTATTGTGATATTTGCTTTATTGTAGTGTTCTAGAACAAAACCCATGGTATCTCTGCAGTTTGCCTGTTCTCCAAAAAGAAGACCTGTCCGCATTAGCACTTGTTCTCTGTTCACCTGCAACCAACACCACCTCCCAGCTTTAGACAACCACTATTCTACTCTGTCTCTATGGATTTATCTATTCTATGAGGTCAACACAATATGTGGTCTTTTGTGCCTGGCTTCTTTCACTTGGGATGATGATTCAAGGTTCATCCTGTTGTAGCATGTATCAGAACTTTACACTTTTTTATTGCTCAAAAATATTCCATTGGGTAGATATGCCACATTCGTTTAGCCATTCATCAGTTGATGGCCATTTAGGTTGTTGACACTTGTTGGCTATTACGAATAATGCTGCTGTGAACATTGAGAGCAAAGTCTTTGTGTGCATTCTTCTTTTTCATAGGTGCATACCTAGAAGTGGAATTGTTGGATCCTATGGTTACTGTATGCTTATTATTTTGAGGCCAAACTGTTTTCTACTAGTTTGCTTTTAAAACAAAGTCCAGCTGGTTTGTTAACAACCACTGTGAACAAGGGCAACTTTTGACCAATTAAAAATACATATGACTACATATGCACAAATCTGCAAATGGTAGTATACAGCTAAAACTATGAAAAGGCACAGAAATTTCTCACAGCTAAAAGTGCCTATATAAAGCAAAAATCATGGTTTTCACATCACAAATAATCTGCCCGGTTTACCTTTAAACCAGCTAACGTATAAAAGGCTTTTGATCAGCAGATCTACAAATATGGCCAAGTTAACGCCATTGCAGAACTCTTCCATTTTGCATTTCTAGACATAAAAAATAACAACAGGCTTTTGATAAGGATGTTAGGTTATTAAAAAAATTTTAAGATAGAAAAATCAGCAAGAGGGAAGACTGCCGTTAAAAGGAAGAATTTATTTTAATGTTTAGGTTCTCTGAACACCAGTTTCAAGAAGACTTTGGCATCAGTGTTTTGCATTTACTGGAGAAAACATTTGTCTGGAGCAGTGCTTGTAGGGCTCTGTGTAAACAAACCAGAATGAAACAATTAGATTTTTCTATTTGCATTTCTGTTAAGGCATTTGCCAGCCATTTTTCTTACCTTATACCATGTATAATGGTAGTAATGCCAAGACTGTGTGTTTTTTTTTAATGTTTATTTTTGAGAGAGAGAGAGAGAGAGAGAGTGAAAGTGGGGGAGGGCAGAGAGAGAGAGGGAGACACAAAATTCAAAAGCAGGCTCCTGCCTCTGAGCTGTCAGCACAGAGCCCAACACAGGGCTTGAACTCATGAACTGTGAGGCCATAACTTGAGCTGAAGTCTGATGCTTAGCCAACTGAGCAACCCAGGCTTCCCCCCAAGACCCGTGTTTTATTCCAGGCTCCACCACAACCTGTGGGACATTACTCTTCATCTTGGAACCCACCTTCATTGGTAGAATAGGAATTATTACCCACCCATTCACTTCAAGGTTTGGGTGGTTACATGAGAACAAATGAGATAGTACGGAGCACACAGCACTTTATAAACTGTCAAGCTCTAAAAGATAAGGCATTTATATAGGGCAAAAAGAGCTGTGTACTCATAGTCAATGTTCAAAGGGATATTTAAAATGCTGAGAGCGGTGGTATTTATTTTTATTTCCATATATACCTATGATTGATGACCAGTGTAATGTAAAGCACTTAAAAATACATTTCTAAGCTAATAGGCACAAATAAAAATACTGGGGAGAATTGAAAAATTTCCTTAGATACTACATTAAACACAACAATGTTTTTCTTGGCATATCTTAGAAAAAACATGGAACACAGAAATTACGAGAAATGGAATTTATATTTTGCACAATTTTAGATTGCTTTGTCCTTTTTAAAATAGCATTTATTTTTTGAAAATTTATTTTACAGAGAGAGACAGAGCATGAGCAGGGGAGAGGGGCAGAGGGAGAGAGAGAGAATCTTAAGCAGGCTCCATGCTCAGTGAAGGGCCTGGTGCAGGGCTTGATCCCATGACCCTGGGATCATGACCTGAGCCAAAATCAAGAGTCAGGTGCTCACCTGACTGAACCACCCAGGTGCCCTTAATTTTCTCTTTTCTTTCATTTCCCATGAACAACTGAAGTTTATCACATTCCTAACTCTGCTTCTTGGAGCTGTTTTATATTTTTGCCAGCAAAAGTAGATGTGAAGGCATCTGGGACGGATCATTTGTGTGGCTGTTTTAAACAAAATATAGGTAACACATTTCCTTTGGTAACTTCTTGTGCCACCAGTACCAAAATAAACTGTTTTCTTAAAACAGTTTTTACAGGTTCCATTTTAAGGAAAAGGGAATGTGACATTAAGGGCTACCACTGAACAACAATTAGCAAGTTCAAAGCAATACTGGGAATATGGCCCTGTGGTGTCTTTTTCATTTCTACTTACTTATCAATTTTCTTATATTTTCATTAGCATTTGGGATTAAACGTCTTTCTAAAGTAAACATTTACCCTAAAAACATTATGTTAACAACACAAAAAATGGTGATATGCTTTTCTTTGATGGGAGATCACAGACAGAACATAAGGCAAATAATAGGAAATTTATGGAAGAATATAGCAAGTAAGAGTAAATAATTAGCATCTTGTTGAGAACATTGAGCTTTGCTACTGCCTAATTTCATGAATAGCAGCTGCTCTGCCACGTGATACCCAAGCATCACTATCTTAACACACACACAGCACGTTTTTTGTTATTTTTTTCCTCACCCAGGAAAAAAAAGACAGGGAATTCAGCAGGTACTATTTCTGGAGAAAAATGACTTGCATTATGAACATCTTCAATTATTTGCCTCGCTTCATATAACTTCCTCTTTCCTCCCTCCAAGTTGTCATTATTCAAAAATCATTTACCACTAAATTTTAGAAAAATAGTTTCTCCTAAAGCAGAAGTGAAGTGAAGCTGGGCTTGAGTCAATAAACAATTATGAGGCTCTCAAATCATCAAAAAGATGCCACCTATGACATATGACCTGTTCTGGTCTCAAGGCGCACGGCCCCAGTTTATGGAGAGTGTAGATGGGGTTGTATTTTCTCTTATCTGGAACTGATGGTCCCTGTCACCTCAACTTCAGAGAGAGTTTTTCTTTGGAAGAACCAAAACATATTAGCATTTGGAGGATATCTTGAAGATACACATGAACGTCTTTTTCGAAGAAACAGTCTGAAGTTGCTAATCATATTTTGGTGAACAGAGCCTAACATTGCTGGCTTTCAAGCCACAGGAACCTGGACCATTGTTTTATTTGTGGTTTGGTTGTCATCAGTGACTGCATAGGAGGCTCCAAAGCCTCAGTCCTCAGTTCAGACTTGCTTGCTTATGAGCAGTGTGACTGTCAAATCATTGGATTTATTGAAGCCTTGCTTTCTTCATTTATGAAGTATAAGTATACACATTGTGGTTTCCTTTTAAAAATTTTAAAGATTTAAAAAATTGGTCTATGGTATGTGGCACATATTGTGTGTAGCAGACACTGCTGGGTTTCCCTGCTCTTTCCTAGCCTAAAGGATCCTAAGGTTATTTGGGTAACAGTGTGCCTGCGCTGGGGGATTAGTCATGAATGTTAATGCCACTGTGGCAATCTCATTTTCCATCACCACAACTGGTTTGTCGGCATGAAATCCGGTTCTGGCTGATGACATGTAAGGGGAAGACTTCTGAGGCTTCAAGGGGAGACTATCCACCCGGAAAGGATAGAAGGGTGAGAGGAAACGTTCTCTCTGGTGTTGGAATTTGTTCTGGAATTTGTTTTGCCATAGCTAACTGGTTGTGGCAAAACTGAGTTTTGCCTAGACTGAGGATGCAAAGAAAAACCTAAACTGAGGATTTTTCGTTGCCTAGAAAAACCTAGAATGAGGATGCAATCCCATAGTGTCATCATGGAGCAACCATGGGACTGCCTTGTCCAGCCTTTTATTACTAAACAAGAAATAGCCTGTGTTTCAACTACTCTCAGTCAGATTTTCTATTATTTGTAGCCCAAAGTATCCAGTTCAAGAAGTTGACTGTTAATGATGGGTATTAATCGGTATATTCATGTATACATGTATGTATGAATCAGTATAATATAGATATTGATCAGTAGATCTTAAACTGATATTTAGGAAACTCTTTTCATTGAATTAATAGAAAATAATCCCCAAACTTAATTCCAACTGTAATTCTATAATACCTTTTTTTTTTAGAAATTGAGAAATTTAAAAACCTTTTAAATATATATATATATATTTTTTTTTTTTCTTTCACAGAAGGTCTAATAATCAAATTTAGCTGATGGTAATCAGTTTTATTTTAAAACAAAGCAAACAGGCATATAATCATACACTGGAAGTGTATGGAACTCAGTCAGTATTTTAGAGCCAAAGTTTAGGTCATCTTTCTGCCTCTACTTAAAGGGCACATCAAAACCATCTCAAGAACTGGGTTTTAGAATCTTAAAAAAAGCTACAAAATCGCACAATTTCTAGCTAACTCTAGGTTAGGCTCATGTTGTACATTAAGTGGTGGTTTTAATAATTATGGATGTAGGAGGATAGATTCACCCCGGATCACCCATGGATAACAACTGATCTTTTAATTTTATAATTTACATGAAAGAAGGTAGTTCTTGTTTCCCCTTTTAATCACGCAGGTAACATTCACTATACAGAAGCCTAATTTCTGCTGTATTTTCATGTTTGCTCTAGAGATCTTTCTTCTGTTCTGTTTTATCTGACAGAGCACAAAGCTGAGGGAAATACAAAATTTCTGAACATACCAATCCTAGAAATCTGAAATCTTTTTGGGTTTTATTAGACTCCGTGTATCAATCAGGAATGTGGATTTTCCTTCGTCATTGTCTCAAAAGCTGCAGAGGCTTTCTATCATGTTCTTTAAAAAAATAAGTGAGAAATGGAACACAGGCAATTAATATATTTTATATGTGTATAAATTATATATAAATATATAAATATAAATTATATATGTATAAATTATATGTGTAATTTTGTATAATAATACAAAATACTTGTAATATATTAGTATTGTTTTTAAGTACCAGAAACTCTAGCGGTTGATTGTTTGAATTTGTTCAATAGGTGGCACAATGGAGAGAAGGGGAGTAGGGGGATGGGCTAAATGGGCATTAAGAAGGGCACTTGTGATTATATGTATATGTATTATATGTATGTACATATGTATATGTACATATATATGTATATATACACATATATGTATGTATATGTATATGTATTATATGTAAGAGATGAATCACTAAATCCTACTCCTGAAACCAATATTGTGCTATATGTTAACTAACTAGAATTTAAATAAAAATTTAAGCGTCCAACTTCAGCTCAGGTCATGATTTCATAGTCTATGAGTTTGAGCCCCGAGTCGGGCTCTGTGCTGACAGCTCAGAGACTGGAGCCAGTTTCAGATTCTGTGTCTCCCTCTCTCTCTGCTCCTTCCCCACTCAAGCTCTGTCTTTCAAAAATAAGTAAATGTGGAAAGAATTAAGAAAAATAAGTAAAAATTTGAAATAAAAAAGTAAAATGCATGAATCTATTTTATGAAGTAAAGACTACAGTCATCATGAGTCATTCAAAGAAGTAATTATTGCATAACTCCTATTTCACGTTGTTCTACATTCAAATCTGTAGGAGCCTTGGAGGTTCTAGGTCCTGGTTAATAGTAAAGATGCTCCAGAAGCCCCTGTTCCCCTGGCTATACTTTTGTTCCTCCAAATTATATTACTACGTGTGCCTTAATGTGTGGTTAGGAAAAGCAGTCCCAGATGATGGCCTCTGTGAAGGCATGAGTGTAGCTCACACTGACCTCACAGTAAGTGTGTTAGGCATGCGGAGTATGAAATGCTGGGATGAGGGGTATAGACCAGCAGTGTGTATGGTTTGGGTTGTTAGGGGGGCATCAGACAATTTAATCACTTCCTTTTAATGGCCCAAATTGTCATGGTCTGTGTTAATTCTCCATTTTAAGCTTCTGATGAACAATCTTACTTTGGTCAACATGTTTTTGACATAAAAACTGAGGGCTAAAATCTAAGTAACTTTGGGGCACCTGGGTGGCTCAGTTGGTTAAGTGTCCAACTCTTGGTTTCAGCTCAGGACATGATCTCACAGTTTGTGGGGTCGAGCCACAAATGGGTTTCCAAGATTACTAAAGAAAAAACATTGTGAACTGTTACTTTGTCCATGAACTGCCACAGGGAGTAAGGATACAACTGTGTTCGAATGTAACTGGTTTCTTTTGTAATCTTGTGCATTTTATGTTAATGAATTAAAAAATGTGATTTTGAGAAGGGCCCAGGAGACTTCCCCAGACTGCCTGACAGGTCTATAAGCCAAGAAAGTTTAAGAACTGCTGAAAGGAAATAGAGCATTTTGTGCAACAGTGGCAAAAGGAATATGGTAATTAAGATAATAAAAGCAGCAAGAGCTACGATAGTTTGGGTTTAGTGCCGATCGGTCCTATCTTTCCCCAGTGGGTGGGGGTGAGGCTGGAGCTGGGACAGCCTGGCTGAAGTCTGCTCTCATGGGAGGCTCCACTCATCCTCACGAAGGAGGGTGGGCACAGCACCACATGATTCTGGGAACAACCCTCTTGGAGCTGTTGGATTTAGTCATGGCTAAAAGTGGTCATATTTTTAAAAAAAGAACAAAATGCTAATGTTTGTCACATTGAGGCTTGCAACTGTCACAATTGTTTTTCCTCTGACCAAATTTTACTTTTATTGCATAGTAAAAATACACCCCAAACATTGGGAATATCAACATACTTTTATTAAATGCTTTTATTTGTAAAAGAAGACATTTCCTTATGTCAATCCTGTGATACATTTTCACTTTAAGTCTACAAATTGGAAAACAGGCCCAGAGATTAGTATGTCTTGGGTAACCTTAAGTAGTTCAAAGTAGCTCTAATAGTTGGTTTCTAACCTGCTCTGTTCCCTTTTCCTCTCTCTCTCTCCTCCAGCATTAATGCAGGGTCAGACTTATGGTCATATTTTTAGAGCTACCATAATATTCTTCCAAGGAACTTCTAAAGCTATCCAGACTGTTATGAGTAAAGGCAGTTTTCCTCCAAGTGAGAAAATTGCAAATAATGAAAATCTGCTCAAAAGTTATTTAAAATCAAAATAAGATGTTAGTTTTACTTAATGAAAATAGTCATGAAGTGCTATCATTTGCAATGTACTATTAAAGACTGTTGAGCTTTAACTCTTAGCAGGTTAACAATGGAGAAACTCTGCCTTTCTTTTATGTTTCAGGACGAGAATGGGGAAGGAGACTGGCTTAGCATGGCTGAAACATCCTTGCGGGTTCTAATGTTGCCATTTGACTGTTTTCAGTTCTGTCCCTCCCTAGACTTTAAAGGCAGGGGAAGAAGTCTCTGATTTGGAAATCTGAATTGAATTTCATGTTTGCAGCTGCTCAACCTAAAACCTTAGAATCTTCCCTGAATTTTCTTTCTCTTGCACCCCACATCCGATTTGTCAGCTGATCCTTTCCTCTTTACCTTCAAAATATATCTATGCTCCAAATTTCTCACCACTTCCTCTGAGAACATCTATCCTGTCCCTGTCTCTCACCTGGAGGGCCTTCAAACTACTGGCCTTCAAGCTGGTCTTCTGTTTCCTCCCTTGTTCCATTTAGACTGTTTTAAACGCCTTGGACAGGATGTAAGTCAGGTTGAGTTACTCCTCCATTCAGAGCTCTCCAGTGGCTTCCCATCTCGCTCAGAGACCACCTCATCATGGAAGTCCTTATCACAGCCTACCAGCCCCTGTAGTCTGCCCTGTTGGCTCTCAGCCTCAGCTCCTACTACTTGCCTCTACTCTCTCTGCTCTACCTACTGTACCTTTATGTCCAAAGCCTGGATTAGTAGCTGGCACATAGTAGGTGCTGAATCAATTTGGATAAATAAATGGTAATAACCCAGATACATTCTGGGCTCATATTGTCTTCTGAAATCGAAGGCAAAATTGGCTTCCATCTTCCATTTTCTGTTTAGCACCTAATACCTCTTGTGAGTTCTGGGAAACTTACATTTCTTTTTAATTTCTCTTGGCTCTGAATGGCTACTCCTCTGAATTGCCCACTCCCATTCTGTGTTGCGCTTTCCCATTTTCTATTCCCTACTGGCCTGGTGGGTATGGTTCAGATTTTCTCTCCCTGAATTTCTGTGTGTAACTGCCTTTGTTGGAAATTTGGGATAGTGGAGGCTATGATAACACATAAAAAATTAAGTTACAGAACAACACCTAAATTAAAAATTTTAAGTATCTGTTTTCTTAAAAGTCATTATTTTCTGCCCTGGGAAGTTATGGTTTCATGTGCTCAAGCTTCAGTGTCCCCGACATTTCCTTGGTCCTACATTTTTCTCTTTGCCAAGGTATGGCTTTCTATCTTAGAGCATCTGACTATCATGACATGCTTTCATTAGGGACCCAAAATCCATCCTGTAGAATTTTTACCCATTTATGGATAAAATTAGTTTTCCTAATCTGTGGGGTCCATTTAGAACAAATAGCATCCCCTTTGCAGTGGTACCTGTCTTCTAGGGCTCTATGAAAGTGTTTAAATTCTGTATGTATTTGACTACAAATAGTTTTCTTAAAAGTACAAACATTCTTCATATGGGAAGTTGTATTCATTTTGGAAAAACAATATACTTGATATGGCTTAGGCTTCACATTTAAGCTCATTGGGTACATAATAGGCTGCAGTTTTTGATAACATAGATTTGTAACAATACTCCTATAACTGATCTCTAGATACAGTAAAAACTTTGAATAGGTTTTGATAGTCCAATAGGCATTTTATAAAATATAAAAATATTACATGTGATATGTGAATTTATGGTTTATTGCTAAAACTTACGCAGAAACTACATGAAACACCACATTTTGTTGGAAGAAACTTTTTTGTTTTGTTTTGTTTAGAGAGAAAGAGAGAGAGAGAGAGCAAGCACGATCCGGGGAGGGTCACAGGGAGAGAAAAAAATCTCAGGCAGGCTCCATACTCAACACAGAGCCCAACAGGGGGCTCGATCTCACGACCCTGGGATCAGGACCTGAACCAAAATCAAGAGTCAGGTGCATAACCAATTGAGCCACCCAAGAGCCCCGTAAGAAACTTCTTATGAGGCTTCGTGTGCAGTTTATCCAGAGGCTACACAAGACTAGCCTACTCTTGTAGGACCAGCTATTCATTTATGCATTTCTTGTAGAGAAACTTAAGTAAAACAATGTAGGCAGCTTCCCTCCAGTTCTTGGCATTAAGCAACACTGATGATTAATGAACTACAGTGGTAATTGGCTCTTGGTTACAGATGCCTCGGACATTCAAGAAATGAGACTATAATGGATGGAAATATCTCAGTAGTTCAACTAGTGCTTATTCACTGAGGGATTAAGGTGACCTGACATGCTAGGATAAGCCTGGTTATATAAAATTGCATATGCTGTTTTTAGCTCTCCTTTGCATGGCAGCAATTTTTTTTTCATTAAACAAAAATCTTAGAGCTAGGAAGTATGCCAAGGAGAGAACACTATGAAATAAGTGCTATCAAAAATTCTTGAAACCCACCTGTTAGTCAACCTAAGAGAAATAGTTCTTCATTATGGGAGCAATGTTGCCTAATACTCTGCTGCTATGTGAATGGGCTGCGATGTTACGTTCTGTCAGTCTTTAGCCTTGTAGAGGTCTGTGTTCACGAGAAAACCCAGGAGAGCGCAGTAGTGGAGTCCTGGGTCCTCTAAACAAGCATCAAGTCAAGAATCACTGTTCATGACCATTTTACAGATACATCAAATGCCTGGTAGACAAAGCATGCCTTTTTCCTTATTAAATTTTGCCAGCTTTGTACTTGGATTTTCCTCCTTCAGATTTCAAGGTCCCTATATATTCAGATTTCTCATTTTAGTCTTAAACTTTGCCAGTATCTCACCAAATCATGTCCACCCACCTGCTTTTGCCTCAAGGACTAGTTTTCCACAAGTCTCTACTCTCTTTCTGGCTTCTAACCAGAGACTGCAAATCTGTGTAGTCTGGGGATATGGTGGTAAGCAAGAGAGCACTCTCTGCACATGAACCGGTGGGAGAAAGGTTTGCAAGTATGAATATCTCGATTGTTTTTGGAAGAAGAGGATATAGTTTAGCATGGCATGAGGTGTGTGGATGCATACCATGCAGTGGCCTCTAAATGGTAAGCTGTGCCATATTTAGGGGCTTTAGTGCCACTTGAAAGAACTTGGTAATATTTCTCAGCTGAAGTTTTCAAGTAGGACAGTGAAACATGATCAGATCTTCATGTGTTTTGGAAAGATAGCCCTTGTGTTGGTGCAAAGGACTTAAGGGAGAGGGAGGAGCTTGGAAGAGGCACTGGATGTGCCTCTTCATTAGTTCACTGCCAAGATCACAAGGTCTTAAATTAGGAAGAGGGCATAAGATGGATGGGAAGAAGATCTGAAGAGCTATTTCTGTGGTTGAATAGGCTGGCATGACACATAACAGAGGTAAGAGAAAAGGTGAAGAGCTGAAGCTAGCCCAGAGCGTTCTAGCTTCTGGGACCAGGAACGATGATGGGTGAGGTGTGCAGGACATGTGGAGTTACAGAAAATTGTTGAGGTTTGGAAGTATTGAGTTTGAAGGACTATTAAGTCATTTTTATGCTAATTAATTTTTGACTAGCAGGTAGGATTTAGGGATGTGGCCAAGATGAAAGATAGAGGAGACGATCATCTTACTAGGAAATGTCTTCTCCAATATAAGCAAATGGTCACTCCTTGGGAAGGCAAGTCCAAGTTTTGCTCACTTATGTGTTCTCAGCCTCTCGCACAGTGATTGGCATGAACATTACACTGAATAAATGTTGAGTGAAATGTTGTGTCATTTTTACCATTCCCCTGCTCTTATTTTTTTTTTCCAGTTCTCTACCAAATGCTTCAAAGAAAAAAAAATGTTAACCTTCAATATTTGACCGTTATTTTTCTCTACCTACATTGGAAGATACATTTGCACGCTGGAGGCAGAAAAGATTGGAAACTATTTCCAACATGATGGTTAAGAGTATTCTAGATTTCTTATTTTCAGTCTTTCTAAAGCTAGCTTTGTTTTTCTTCATATTATGATTAATCACTTCTGCAAAGGCTTGGAGTTTATCACAGGTCCTTCAACTAAATTAATTTTATTGTTTGGCTGAATGCTATAGCAACACATTGAAAAAAGAAATATTCAGTTACGTAATATTAGGAAAAGATTGGTTTTCAACAAAACATGTAGCCCTTCTAAAATAGAGTCATGCTTAAGATAGTAAACTAGGTTACATATAGAAGCAGTTCTTTATTAGTAGAGTATTTAAGGAAAGATTTTTGAATTTATAATTTTTGTTTGATAATTAAAAGTTTGACTTCATCATCAGTTTTAACCTAATTGTTCTGTAGCCCAAAGTGACTAATTTCAAGGTTTATAGTGGTGATGAGAAGGGGTGCAGGGAAGGTTTAAGAATTTTTGTTGCTTCTTGACTCCATTCTGTTACTTGCACATTATCTTTCTGTGTTTTTAGCAATTCCCAATGATTTTTTTTCCCGAAAAAGTATTTTTTAATCTCTAAAATCAGCTTTTAAGAGCTTTGACTATAAAAATAACTTTGGAAATGGCATGTGGTATAATGTGGTGAGGAATAATTGTAATAGTAATTACCAACCACTTGTAAACTCCTTGAACAAAGGAACCGAGTCTTTGTATGTGTGTGTTGATGTGTATGTGTGTTACAGCATTTATGTCCAATAGAGGATATTTGTGTAATATATATGTACTATATACATGCTGAGTGTAGGGGAGAAAATAGGTGGCCATTGAATAGTGATTGTATGCAGCCTATCTTCAGAAGCAAATACTACATTTCATTGGTTTCAGGAAGCATCATTATTTCTTAATATAGCTCTTGAACCAACGACTTTCAGAGCTGTTCAGGAGGATACCATTGGTAAAGCTTGTTTTCTATCATTTCAGTCTGAGAATAACATGGTATCTTCAAACTGGCAGACCAAAGTTAGAGATTGTCTATTAACTATTCTTTGTTCCCCTGGTGAGCAAGTCAAAGATGCAGAAGACTCTCAATGTCTTTTCCTTTCACATTTTCTTTTCTATTCTAAGCCATATGTCACACAATAGGGAAATCTGAGCATTGATAGTCTCTCTTCTGAAGCATAAGCTGCACCAGTATTTTTTTTTTTTTTTCCTTCAGGAATACCAGTCAGGGTTGTTACATTCCCTGGGGGCTCTGACCACCACAGGATCCATGCCTATGTAAGCAAGGAAGGCAACCTCCTCTTGGGAGTCATATGCCATGAGGCCCAGTAACTCCATGCATTCTAAATGTGTCAGAGCACGAAGATGTCAGATTCAGCAGGGAGCTGTCCCTTGTCACTCCTTCTCATTTCTCTGCTCTTCATCCCTGTGGCTGCCTTGGAGGGAAACATAAAACCTTCCAGACTGTTTCTAATTGCATAATCCCAGGTGGGCAAAAACTGCTCCTTCTCTCCAACTAATGATCAGTTTATGATCTAAGGGAGGCGGGTTGAAGGTCCTGGTTATTTTTTCCTTATTGGTGTCAGCACAGATGCTGTGCTCATTCTGGTAGGTGTCCGGAGAGGTCTCTCCCTAAGGCACATGATAGAAACAGACTTGGACTGTTTTCTCAGGACCAATCCGGGAAGTTTTTCTTTCTTCCCAGACCTTCAAGTACTGCACCAAGATTACCTATGGAGTCTTTCAAAAGGAAAATAACTCTTTTGAACAGAGTGAGCTCCATTTCTCCACTGTATTTCCTCCCCTCAAGTGAATTCTGTGCCCTCCTTCACTGCCAGGCCCCTGGACCTGCTGCCACTCTGTGTCCTGCCCCTGCTCAGGCCCTCTTCCTGGTTCAGGCACAGAATGCCAACCTGACTCCCAGCATGGAAACAAATTAGTTTCTGATGGAAAGGGATTTGACTCAGAAGGAGAGAAAATGCTTTGAGGACACTCCAGCAAAGGAAGCCTCTTTACCACCAGGTAAGACTTTGGTGGGACGATTGGGTGGCTCATTTGGTTAAGCATCTGACTCTCGGTTTTGGCTCAGGCCATGATCTCATGGTTTTGTGAGTTCAAGCCCCACATCAGGCTCTGTGCTGACAGTGTGGAGCCTGCTTGGGATTCTCTCTCTCTCTCTCTCTCTCTCTCTCTCTCTCTCTGCCCCTCCCCTACTCACGCTGTCTCTGTCTCTCTCAAAATAAATAAAAAAGCTTAAAATAATTAATAAAAGACTTTGGCTACACACCTTTGTCATCCTCATGAGGAGACCTCACAAATGCTGGCATGGTTCCTCTTGCCTGTTGTCTAAGCCTCTGCTTCTGAGAGAACTAGGGCCTCCGATCCTGACATGGCACATTCTGTCACCTGGAGATGAGGAAGGGCATGGAAAGATAAACCCATGAAAAGTCCTGCTAGATGTTCCTGGCTGGGGTCTCCTCCCCTGCAAAGAGCAACCCAGGGATGATCTCCTTGTTTCCACCACACGGAGACCAGCTCCCAGAGGGAGAAGCCACCTAAGAGGGTATAGAAAGGCCAGAGGCCAAATGATGCCTTAACTCAGAACTTCCTTTTATTTTCTCTGTACTCTGAAATAATCCACTCCCTTCTGCAGTGCCCTAGTTGTGTCCTTGGAGCCCTTTCTACCTTGACTACTATTAGAACTTCTCCTTGGAGGTGGATGAGGTGAGAGAAAAAGAAGCATCTACCTATTTCTGGAAGTCACTCATTCCAGTCAATACATTTCAAATGATTCCATGTTTCCCTGTTTTGGTGCATACACCAGCCTTTGACATAGGCCTGGCCCCCTCCTTCTTTTGGGGTTTCATGACCTCAGCTGATAACACCTCAGGCCCTTCCCTGGGCTCTTGGTTCCTGGGTGGGGCCTATGTGTCAGGATTCCCTGGGAGAAGCTGAGTGTTCCTGGGCACGCCTGCCTTCTGCTCCTACATTCTGGTCTCAGATGTGGTGCTGCCTTGAAGCTGGAGAAGGAGTTCAAAGCACTGGCTTTCCATGGGCAGGAGATGGGATGGGTGGGCCACAACTGTATTTCCTTTCGCACAGCCTAATTTCTCTGCAGTAATTCACAGTGACTTATTCTTGCCTCTGCGCCATCAGCCAAGCTGTTCCTCCTTCCT
Source organism: Panthera tigris (assembly GCF_018350195.1). NCBI lineage: Eukaryota > Metazoa > Chordata > Mammalia > Carnivora > Felidae > Panthera > Panthera tigris. The sequence continues at coordinate 58,157,182 of NC_056663.1, read as the reverse complement.
GGAATCCTTTTTAGATTTTCAGATTTGATTAATCTCTCAAGGCTTTTGTCATTTTACCTTCAAAGGACTATGGTCTCTTTTGGAAGTTTAGTGGTTTACTTCATACTATCTTCTACTTGTGTTCAGTGAGACACCCTTGAGCCTTATTCTAATTCTACCTTCCTATTCCGCACCCCCTCTCCCCCCTCCCCACCTCATATTGGTCAAAGTTATTTTGAATTATTTGCAGAGTTACAATGAATACATCTGGCCAACACTTCTGATCTTTTCAACCTGTAATCTAAATGTCATTTGGGACCCAAGCTACTTTTTAGGGATCTGATTACAATGAATCAAACCTACTTCCCCAGCCGGTGATAGTCTAGAACTCTTCCTACAATTGCTGGATGTCTGGGATCACGTCCCCATTACCTAGATAAGGCTGCTTTGTTTCTTCTCCTTCTTACTCTGGTCTAGAGCAAGGGTTGGCCAACTATGACCATGACCTGCAGGTTGAATCTGGCCTACTGACTATCTTTGTAATCCCGCTTTAATTAAGAGTGGATGTTACATTTTTATATGGTTGAAAAATGAGAAGTACAATATTTTGTGAAACATGGAAATTATATGCAAAAATAAAGTTTTATTAGGACAGTTACGAGCCATACCTATTCATTCACATATTGTTTATGGCATGATACAGAGTTGAGTTGCTGTGACACAGACCATATGACCTGCAAAGCTTGAAATACTTGTTATTTGGCCCTGTTAGAAGAAAGTTTGCTGATCTCTGGTGCAGAGGCAAAGACCAGTCTTTCAGTATTCCCACAGAGATTCACTCCCATCCAGGCTTTAATAATTTCAGTAATTATTATGATTATGATTCGGAGAGAAGTTACACTGCCGACACATTCCTTTTCTTTTTTCTTGGATCCACACTCCATTCTTTCTTTTCGCTTTTCTACCTGACCCTCTCCCTGTCTAGAGTATCTGGCACATTTGTCTCTCTGTCTAACAAAGCTCAGTTTCACCTAAAACGTTATCTCTTGGAATCTTACCAGTATTCTCAGAGCACATTTACCTCCAATGAGGAAACCTTTCCACCTGTTAATAAAATTGCATTTCTCAGCTTACTATATAGTTTTTCGTGATCTTAAACAAAAAGCATGGTCTCTAATTTTTGTTTGAAGATTTATTAAAATATTTGTGAAGCAATATAACTGATAACTGGAGTCAAAAAGTGGAATCTATATGTTAAGTTTGCCAAGAAGCATGGAGCATGGTAAGGCATAGGAGGTGGGGGATGTTGAGAGCTTAAAGAGATTCCTGATTCACTCAAGGTGCCACAACTGGTGAATGGTGGTAGTTGTTCACCTAAGATCAAGACTCATGTTTCCTGACCCCCATTATGCCACACCAGCTCCCCACATTTCTTTTAACTTTCCTCCTAGCAAAGAATAATGAAAACAAGTACACAAATAAGCAAACTCAAAATGTTACGTATTTAATCAAGTGGAGCCACATGGTCCAATGTAATAATCCTGATGTGATGCTAATGGTAGAAAATTATGCAGGAGAGAATTACAGGTGAATTACTTGAGATAGCCATAGCATTCCTGTGCATACAGACAGGTAGACAGAGTGTCCCTTCTGAGATTCCCTTGTTAAATATCACAGCACCAAAGATAATTGGCTGTGCTGGACTGCAAAAGCAATAATTATTCTATCTCCTAGGATATTCTGCTTTTTCTGTTTTCCCACCTCATCACTAATTTAAGGTAACTTGATGGCATTTAAGTAGGAGAAAAGAATTTGTATGTAAATGAGGGAAAGGGCAAAAATTGGCTATTAAAGTCCTTTGGATTCTAGAAAGCTTCAAGTTTGATTAAGAAACCATGACTTTACAAAAGCGTTTAAAATATCTGAAGAATTTTTTCCTATTAAATTATTTTATTTTGAGAATAATGAGATTTTTATTCTAGAGTAAAATGAATCCTGCAGCAGCTTTGTAATAAAAAAGCAACAAGGTGAAAAGTGTCTGACAACTTTGCCTACTTGAATTATACATAGCCTTATATCATCATATTATATTAGGGGGTAGAGACATTTCTGCCAATTTGTTATTTTTTTAAATCTGACTTTTGAAATGATATACACGTATGTGATGTGTGTATGTCTGTACATATACATGTGGCAATAGAAATAAAAAAATATATTGTTATAAAGTAGCAAAATTATGATCAGCTTCACACAGATACTTTGGAGCTTTAAAATCATGTAAACAAATTACATGGTTAAAATAATTCATGTTAACGCTTATTATTGAAGGTGGTCACCAATAATCTCTAAGAAGATGCGAGTTACCTTATAGTTGTAAACAATTGTAGTATCAGATCTCTTCAAAAAGAACACAGCAGAGACATCAGTTCAACATTGGAGAAATAGGAAAGATTTCATGCCATCAAATCAGGGAGGCTCTTGAAACATCGCTGATGTTTCCTAATCTCCTTTTTCAGGTAGGAAGGGGAGAGGAGGTGGGGGAGAGCAGACTGAGTGAGAGCTTAAGTTGATCAGTAGTTACAAACACTTGATACTGTGCTTATACATTCTGTTTTAGGTTTTTAAACATCTAAGAATACCAGGTAAATTTATCAGTACTTATTTGGCAAAGAAGAGAGAGGGAGAGTATGTATGTGCATGGAGAGAATAAACTCTGCGTAAGTTTTCCAGCATCTCATGGCAAGGTGAGGGACATTTAATAAAATTAAAAGGGAATAAAGCTTAATTCTTCTAACTACTACTTATAATGTTGCTATTGTTAACCAACTTTGACCTTGATTAAAGAGAGATTGTTAGGTGTCCTCTTATTGGAAAAAATATACTTCTGAATTTGTTCGCTGAAGGTTTTACTTTGTAAATCAGAGGGATATACGATAGATACGCTCATTGAAATCCTTTTGCTTTATTCAATACATTGTATCAATTTTGTATAGATGTCAACTTCTTAGATGCGTGTATATCATCAATTTTCACTGAGTTTTTGGCGTTATGTTACAGATTTTGTGATTATAATGTTACCCTATTCTCCAGAACATGAACGTGAATCTCAAGAGTAGTTATTAGCTAAATAAGATTTTGAACAAAATTAAAGAGCATGGCACATTACTTTGAGTTATGAAGGGTGTTACTTGATATCTTTGTAATACCAGAAAGAGTGGTAGGAAATATAACAGGGGTTCTTAACTTGTGTGTGTGTGTGTGTGTGTGTGTGTGTGTGTGTGTGTATGTGTGTGTGTGTGTATGTTATGGACAGGATAGTAGGCAGAACAGTAGTCTCTTAAAGATACCCATATCCTAATGCCTAGAACCTGTGACTATATTACTTTACATGGCAAAGGGGACTTTCCAGATGTGATTATGATTATCCTGGATTACCTGGGTGGGCCCAATGTTAATGACAAGTTTCCTTGTAAGTGAAAGAAGGAGACTGGGTGGTCAGAGAAAGAGCCACCATGATGGAAGCAAGGACTGGAGAGACGTAATTGCAGGCTGGGTGCAATGAGACAAGACGTGTGTTCCTCTCTAGAGCTGGAAAAGATGAGAAAACAGATCCCCCTGGCAGCATCCAGAAAGGGCACACTCTGCTGACACTTTGGTTTTAGCTTCATGACCCTCCATTTTTGACTTATGCCCTCCAGATCTATAAAATAATAAACCCGTGTTGTTTTAAGCCTCTAAATTTGTGGTAATTTGTAACAGCAGCAAATGGGACACTTTGGGCAGTCTGGTGAAACCTGTAAATCCCTTTTTAGGATAATATTTTATTTTATTTTTTTAAAAAGATTTTTAAAATGTTTATTTATTAAAGTTTTTTTTTTAATATTTTTTTTTTATTTTTGAGAGAGAGACAGAACACAAGCAGGAGACGGGCAGAGAGAGAAAGAGACACCGCATACAAAGCAGGCTCCAGGTTCTGAGCTGTCAGCACGGAGCCCGACATGGGGCTCCAACTCATGAACCGTGAGATCATGACCTGAGCCGAAGCCAGTTGCTTAACCGACTGAGCCACCCAGGTGCCCCAAATGGTTATTTATTTTTGAGAGGGGCGGGGTAGGAGCAGAGAGAGGGAGACACAGTATCTGAGGCAGGCTCCAGGCTCTGAGCTGTCAGCACAGACCCCAACGCGAGGCTCCAACTCACCAACCACGAGATCATGACCTGAGCTGAAGCTGAATGATTAACCGACTGAGCGAGCCAGGTGCCCCAGGATAATATTCTAAAATGCATAAAATAAAACATGTAGGATTAAAAAGGAAACCAATTGTATTAAAATGCTTTTGCCATAGGATTAAACAAGTTTGTGATATAGTAATATATGTGCTTTGATATTCATGTATTAATTAACCAGATAAACAATTTAAAATATAGAGAAGTTAAAGTTCAGTGTTATCTTTTAAATATTTGTCAGTGTGAAGGCCAACTACTCGTGGACCATGACCTCTTTATGTTCCACAAGCTGTGCTGTCCTATGGAGGATTAGGAATTGAAATTTGATCTACCTAGATATGAAAAACGTCACCATATAAGTTTTCATCTTTTTCCACACTTGGTCAACAAACAAGTGCAGATGCAGAACACTGGAAAACACAGTCATTGTCTGGGTATCTATGCAAATACTAGATTTCGCTATTAACTGAGTAACTCTGAGATGAGGAATTATCCAGTAGTTCGGCCAGCTATGTTGCATGAGCGTCTTTATTTATTATTTTTTTAAGTTTTTTGTTTAAATTCCAGTTAGTTAACATATATATAGTGTAATATTAGTTTCAGGTGTACAATATAGTGATTCAACACTTCCATCCAATACCCGGTGCTCATCGCAGCAAGGGCACAAGCATCTTTAAACAGGAAAGTTGGGTGCGGTCTGGAAGTGGTTTAATAACTATCATGATATCAAATTAGGCATGAGCATAAATCATATTTTGAGATATCTGTGACTGCCATAGTGTGATATGAAAATATCTCCGTTATTTGTGACAAAATGACAGGCATCACTGATACTTCTTTCCTACATTTAAAATTGAATGCATTACTAAATTTCACCTAAAGTCATTTAAAATAATAAAGATGTATTTTTTCGAATCCAAGTTCATGGACTCTCTCATTCTATCTATGGGTCCCAAGTTAAGAACCCCTAGAATGGAAGCAGAACAATGAGTGGTTATGTAGGAAGGAGCGATTCGTTTCCTTCCTTTTCACTCTAATTTTGAGGGGAAGGATTATCTTTTTTATGAATGTAGATCACATTATAATACAGGAAACACATAGGGTACATGACAGGTCTGTTTTACAATGATCTGCCAGCTCCTGAGGGTGCACCTTAGAGTGGATATGGTTAAGTAGTCCAAGTTCTCTTCTTACTTGCCTTCTTCTTCTTCCTTAATCAAAATGTTTCTTCTCTTGGGGAGACAGGTAACTTTTTATTTCTGCTTTGATAATGAGAAAATCACATTCTATGTCATAAGAAAGAAATTAAGTGGGAGGTGAAGAATGGATATTAGGTAGATACTTAGATCAGATCACTTATGCAATGATATTTATTAACACATAATATGGAAATTAAGGGGGAAATGCTATTAAGGTGTCTATATTATCATTTCCTCAAGGGAAGTTATATAATCTATTTTCGCATGAACGTCCTGATACCACAAACCAGTCCAACATCTGTTACTTACAGACATCTTGTCCTATCAGGGAGTGGATTGTATGGTCCAAGAGATCTTCTACAGCTTTAATTGTTTCATCTACCTTAGAGAGTACAGTGAGTGCTCTCCAAACACTCAGATGGGTCTCCACTGATTCAAAGAGTGAAGTTCCCGGTGTTTAAAATTCAGAGAAACAAAATGGACTCACTGCCCACAATCCTTTGTAGATTTAACATTGCTCATTTTTCATTAGGGAAACCCTCTTCTCTGTATGAAATTAGTGCTCTTATTTAACTTGCTGTCATGAAGACAAATTGAGCTAGTCAAAAGGGTAGTAAAACAGACCTCTGTTCAGATGTAGTCAGTAAAAAGTCCAGCTATGTTGGCATTTTGCAGGGTGTGCATTAAAGTAAGAGAAATGATAACTTGCTGAAGAGCAAACCAGGCAAAACAGCCATCCAAGTTCAAGAGAAAGTTGAATCTGGAAGCAAGGTCTGAGCTTTTTCAAGATGACAAGTAAAATTGCACCTGGATTCTGTGACCATGGTGGATTTGATTCTATAACTTAGCCATGTGGGACCGAGGTGAATCTCACAAGGTTTTTTAAAAGGACCCAAGGTGTATTATGCCAAGTGGGAGTAGATAATGAATCAATAGCTAGATGCTGCTGTTTGTAATGGAAGTTGTTAGTCATAGCAGAGACTTTGGATTAATTTTCAGTGTAAAAAAAGCCATCAGAAATAGCTGACTGATACTTTTAAAACCTGAGGTGAAGAATGTCTTGTTTGATTAAAGACTGAAGGGCAGACGTAATATTCATCATTGTGTGAATGTTCCACTTTAAACAACTGATTTTTTGTAGATAATCTTAGATTTAATATTTTATTAAATACTTTGTTAAGTATTTTGATATTTTTTTCCTGCCTCACTGACCAGCTGCCTTCATTTGTTGTTGTGTATATGCATTTGTACATGTGTGTGGTAGTGTGTGTAAAGAAAATGTGGACTTGTGAATGTGAATCTCAAGTTAAGCAGGGCTATTAGGTATATAATGGACATATTGATCAGTTCGGAGGGTTTTACAGTTATCTACTAGGGTTCTTGCAGTCCATGGAGCTAAGCACAGAGCTCAGGCTGGATCCTGAAACATGCATAACTCAAAGCCTAAACATTCCTTGAAGTTCATAAACACTATTTATGACCATTATCATAGTACTCCAATAGTTACAAAGACCCTTGGAAACTCACCAGTATGTACAAGTGGGCTGGCTATTACCCTGTAGGTTTTAGACATGATGCCAGATTCATGAACAGGGGAGCAGGGGTTAGGAAGTAAAACACCTGTGATCAGGCCCTAGGAAGCAGAGGAGAGAGAAGGTAGTGATTTCTTTTTTTTTATTTTCAAAGAAATTTGTAAAGTTTATTTATTTATTTTGAGAGAGAGCAAGCGAGTGGACAAGCAGGGGAAGGACAGAGAGGAGAGAGAGAATCCCAAGCAGGCTCTGCACTGTCAGCACACAGCCTGATGGGGCGCTCGAGCTCATGAACTGTGAGATCATGACCTGAGCCAAGATCAAGAGTTGGACATTAACCAACTGCCCCATCCAGGTGCCCCAGATGTTGGAGATTTCTATGTCATACATTACTTGGTTAAAAAAAAGAGAGAAGAAATCAGTGCTTTTCATTTTGACATGACTGACTAGGTAGTGTTAACAGGAGTGCCTCAAGCTGATTATGTCAAAATGTCCATCTTTGTCCTTTTTGCTGTTTTCTGGACGTCAGTTATTTCTTTGATCTTTTGGATGAGGAATCAAATCTTTTATCCACCTTTCACCTCGTTGTTTAATCATTTAATATTCAGGAGATAAATAGTGAACATCTGCCATGTGCACCTTCTAAGCATTATGGATACATGATGAACACAAAATCTCCTGCCTGCACAGAGTCTGAATTGAAGTTGGGGATGTACATATACAATTTCTTCTCATTTAACCCAAGAGACTCTGCCTGGAGGCCTTGTTTTTAAAGAAGGGAACTAACATTTACTGTATTTTGACTAGAAGCCTTTATATTCATTATACAATACTTAATCCTTGAAAGAGTCCCATAATGGGATGGAGTCCCCTCAGCACATCTACCAGTAGCCAGTAGCTCTGAATCGATTTTTAGACAGACTGAGGGTTGAATCTTACTTCACTGCTTTCTAAATGGATCTTGGTCAAACTACTTAACCTTTCTGAATACCAGTCTCCCCAATCTAATAAATTAGTGAAATTAATAATCTACTTCACAGGGTGAAAATGAAATGAAATAAAGTAATTTAAAATATTGAGCCTACTGTCAGAACTCAATAAATGTTTCCTCTCTTACATTCTTCCTATTTTACATTAAAATTAAGGCAACTGTCCATCTTTCACACATGGCCCCCTCAGGGATAGAGCTCCCACAGCATATGTATCGTTGGCAACACTGGAAAGTATCCAGTGGAAATAAAGGCTTATGATCAATGGTCAGGTCTTGTCTTCATCCTATCAGTGCTCCAGGGACACACAACTCCTGCTACACTGGGCATGAAATGATTTAACTGTTATGTTCTGTGCTACTGTTAACAGGGGATGTTTAATAGTGTAACATGGGCAGCATCATTGCTCTGTGGGAACAGGAAGTTCATTCTAACTCACTTTCTAAAAAAAGAAAAGAAGTTTAATTTTCTTCTTCTCTTCCCTTTTTGACAGCAGAAGGATGCTGATTTCACCAATGAAATAGCTAATAAGAACACAAAAGCAGACATCTCAAAAGCATTCCAGACTCCAAAGAAAAAGAGAATGTTCAGAAGAGGCTTCCAACCTGCTGGAATAAATCCCTTTGAACCTAAGAGAGGAAGAGTTCATATAAGCCACACTAAAAGTCAGGATTTATTGTTTATCAGCATGTTTAATAAAATTTATTTTGAAAAGTGTATTAAGCAGTACAATAAAATAATACCTATCTGTATTAAAAAAATCACACTATAGATTTAGCATGTTTCATACTGTTGCTGGTCCTGCCAATATACACTTTTGTTCACTGCTTTTAGATCCTTGAGATGACCTTTATCATCTAAAATAATATGCTTATGCTTTTATTTATTGTTTCAACAGCTATAGATGGCGTCTCTTAACACTCTGCCTTATAAATGGGAATTTAACCTTTGTAATTCTTATTTTTATATCTTTTTTCCCCTCTTGTTAAAGTCAACCTCATACACAAAAAGGCAGAGGAGGAGGTCATCAGGCAAAGAAGTCAGGAACAAAGGTTTAAAGAAAATACGACTTTTTAGAACAGGTGTGTTTTCTCTGGCTTTTACTTCTTTCATTGTCTACCTCAGAGCTCTCAAACTTTGCTGGTGTGTGTATAAGAATTAGCTGGAGTGTTTCTTCAATATGTAATTTCTAGCATTCAAACTGTAGATATTCTGGGTTGGTATCTTTGGAGCAGGTATGGAAACCATCATATTTACCAAGCACCACAGGCAATTTTGAAGCAGGTTGCTCTCAGAGCATGCTGTGCAAAATATCAGATTTTCCTTCCCTTGGTGATGAATAACTTTTGGCCCAAGAGAGCAGGAGATGCCATTCCAAATGGGAGCATGTGCATTCTAAACCTAGTGGAATGGCCACTTTTTCTCGAGATCATACCCAACCATAGGGCTCTGGAGTTGTTGGAAATAACGGGAACTCAGTGGATGGACTCTAGGGAATATATCTGTAGTGATGAATGTTATCCACCACCATGCACAAATTTATGCCTTGGGCTGATAGACAGCACTATCAGCACTACAGGGTCGTCCTGCACCCTGAAGGAGATCTTTCAGTGAGAACCAATGGCCTTAGGAAGTGGCTCACCTGGTCTTTGTGGTGGTAACTGGAGTGCTCCCCAAGAAGACCGCTGACCTGATCGGTTTACTGAAGTCTAAAAAAGAAATTGAGGATATTTCCCCTTCGACAGAAGAGATGTTGGAGCTAGTACACAGTATTCCAGTGGCATAACTCCAGGATACTAGGAGAGATGCCACTGGAATTTCCCTTTAACTGTGATGCTATGGCAGATATCTTAGAGGCCCATCCATCCCTACTTTTGGATGGGTCAGGGGCATACGATAAGGAACCTCAATTATTTTGCATCTAACTCCAGGGACAAATTACAGAGCATAACATATCTTTGCTGCTGCTCAGCATAGCCAAAAACAGTGAGGGTGCAGTCAGGAAAGCAGAGCCACTGTTAAGTGCTCTGAATTCAGGGGTCTTCCACAACAGCACAGATGTTGAGGAAGCGAAGATCCAGAAGAGGGCGCTAGAGGATCAGATAAAGAATATTAGCCAGCCTTCCTTAAGTCCCGGTGTGGGTGGGGGGAAATAAATAGGAGAAGCCCTGTCTGAGGATTCCACAGGCAAGAGGTCTTGGCTCTGATCCTTCTGTGCCGGAGAGATGAGGACTGCCGATCAGATATGAGCCCCTAGGAGAGAGAGCAGTACTGGAGCCGCTTTAAATCCTGCTCAAGAGGACTCTGAAACAGGGGGTGGACTCCTGAATTTACAGAGAGAGAAGACCAAACGTGCCTGCCGGAGAAAAGTTTATTGCTGCTGTTTCTGTAAGTGTAGACAGTTGTTCTCAAGCTAAACTGAAGTACCACATGCCAGCCAAGGAAAGGAATCAGGTTTATTCCCCGCCCCCGCCCTCCCCAGTGAGGGGTCACCACAGACACCTGCCTCTAGAAACCAGCACCAGATGGCACTTGTTCTGCCTCTTAACCTTTCTTTCCTCTGCTCCAAACCCAGAGGGACGCAAGTCAGAGTTGGAAAACCAGCTGGGAGAAGAGGTAGTGAGGGAGGGAAATAGAAAAGAAGTTGAATATACTTCCATTATAGCCTCCTGAGCTTGTTGAACCCAGGAGGGGCAAGATGCTTTAACTTTAAGTAAAAGGTCAGACTCTTAGAAAATTGCAGTAGGCTGGATACATTTATTACTATTCTTATGCTTGAAATTGAACGGAAGTCCTCTTATTCTCTAATAGTGATTGAGGACGCTATGGACTTTATCAGTGATTTCTTACAGGGGTAGGGAAAGAACTAGTCTCACAGTGTAAGCATAAACGGCATAGGACAAAGAATAAAGTTATTTCCTGATTGAGTCCTAAGGGTCTTGAATGTTCAGCTTAGGAGTTAACTGCCTTGGTTAAAAAAAAAAATCAAGCAACACATAGTAGGTAAACCAGCTTATCTTGACTTTATTTACTTTAAAGGCAGTAAGAAGAAAGGACTTTCTGAGTTTTGGGAAGATTTTGCTGAAATAAGCAAATACGGCTATGTGTAATTTTAGGAGTATCAGATAATACAAATTGAGTCTTGTTGCAGAAGAAAAACTTGTTCAATGGCACTGGGGCTACTGACTGCCATGCCTTCAGTCACCGCTTTGTAGTTTTCAGAAAGTGCCTTTGCCTCCTTTGAGACTTTCCTAGCAGAACAGCTAAGCCTATGACAGGAAACTTCTACTGCTTTGGGGATTTCAAAGACTGTATTGTTTTGCTGTCTGCATCTTTCCCAGCCTGTAAAATTCTTGCAGCTGAGATGAAATGTCTCTTTTTCTACCCAAAAATTTAGAAAATGAAATCACAGGGTAATGTCATCATTTTGAATTATTTAAACCCCAATCTCCTTTTACCTGAATTTATAAACTTCCGTATGCTAGTGAATTATTTAATATAGAGTTGAAAATGATATGGCTTATTCAAAATAGGATAAAAAATCTTAGACATAAAAGTAGGAACAGAAATAAACTGGAATAGGATTTAAAAATAATCCTAATGTCTACCCTTGGAAGTAATCGTAATTCTTTTTCTAACCCTAACCCTAACTCTCCAAAGAATCTCTGGGAAAGGATTGGTTCTTGTTACTATAAACATTTTAGTTAACCTTTACGTTTTTGAATGCAAAGAAATTCTGAGAATGAAGCATGTTGGTGAACTAAAATTGTTTTGCTAGTGCTTATAAGCATTGGTTTTTATTCTTGCACTAAATAGAATCTCTCCAGGAGTGAATCAAAAGTGACCACGGGAGAAAAATCCTGGAAAGCTGGTTTACCTGTGCTCGCTGTCCCATGTGAGGTGGGCACTCTTAGGGTTAAAATACTAGTAAAGCTTCTTGTGGTATCTACAGTATGCAGGGCTACCCTTAATTCCAGACAAAGGAATTTACTAGGTTTTCATCCAGGAATATGACCCTAAATTGCCCTATTCTAGCCTTTTAAAAATGCCCATTTGAAAGAAGTGTCTATAAGAAAAGACCATCTCAGGGAAATAATTGACATCGACTCCTCAGCAGGCTTTAAGTTGTGCCCTTGAGTTGGATTCTATGGCTGAAAAGCAATGTACTTGGCCATCAGCTTTGCCCTTTCCAGACGCCCTCCCTGTGCTGCAACGTAATGGGATTTTCTCAGTTTTTATGGAGGTCGCAACAAGAAAGAGGCATAAGAAATTTGCTCCTTCATTTACTCTGACACCGTCTATTACATTATTTAATGTGACCTATATAAATCCTCATATGAGACATTCTTTTAGAATTTGGTTCCAAGAAAAAAAAAAACTTGTCTCCCCTGAGAAACTCATTGCTAAATACCTTTCTTTCTGATATAGGAACTTACTATGATTTATCTGGTTACATTTTATTTTCATGGTTCTGAAATACAACTGCAGCTTATTAACCTTTTGAACCCATGTTTTGTATGTTTCAGATTACTTTTGAGAAGGGGTAGAAGTTAACAAACAAATACATAATCCTCTGTGATTTGCCTTTTTTTCCCACTCTGAGAAAACTCTTTTAGGAATGTTTTAATTACCAAGTTATTTTAAAATTATAGCATCAAAAAATATCCTTCTTTTAACATGGAGATAACATTAACTATTTCATGGTGCTATGGTGTGGACCATAAGAGATAACATATCTAAAGCAGTTAAAACAGAACCTGACCTCCCCACCTAAACAAAATAGTTGAATATATCTCCATTAATTCTCCGATGGCACAGAACAGTGCACCTTGCCCAAAGAGCACTTTTTAAAAAATGTATCCAGTTTTGTTATTTATGTATAGTTGTTTATCAAAAGTCAAGCCTTCATTATACAATAAGTATACATCTTCACAGTAAAAATTATGATCGATTTATTTACTGATTTAAAAAACATATTCCCCAACTCATTCATTTAAAATTTTTTTTTAATGTTTATTTTTAAGAGACAGAGCATGAGTGGGGGGGGGAGCAGAGAGAGAGCGTGAAAGAGAAAGAGAGAGAGAGTGAGAGAGACAGAATCTGAAGCAGGCTCCAGGCTCTGAGCTGTTAGCACAGACCCAAATGCAGGTCTCAAACACACCAACCAGAGATCATGACCTGAACTGAAGTCAGACACTTAACTGACTGAGCCACCCAGGCGCCCCTCATTCATTTTGTAAATACTGCTTTTGTCCATTTCAAAGGAGCAATTAACAATATCTAGTCGTTGTTTTTCTGATACAAAGTTCTCTTCTTTTCATGATCAGTTGCATTTTTGTCAGCATTTTGAGAGCAATGCTTGCTTTGGTTTCCAACTTCTTTTATTCCACAGTACTCCACCTTTCTCTTAAAAGAATTTCAAAGGACATAGAATACAGCTATCTGAATTGTACAGTGGAACACATTTAACCATCATCAGATTATTGCTGAAATAGTTTCTAAGGCAACTATTTTCTGCATAAGTAATTTAAATTACAATAGGTTTTTGAAATATCAGAATGAAAACTTCCATAGTTAAACTTGTCCTTTATGAAATAATAATTGTTATTTTTTAAATCTGTTGATGAAATATATAATTCCTAGAAAAAATGTACCTGAAGAAAGATAAATTTTGTTTTTAAGGAAAATTTAAAACCATGTGGGTTTAACATCTGCCTCACATAAATACCTAGACTAGTTTAGTAGTGGATTCTTAAGCTTATACTTCCGTAAGTTAAAATTGCTTCATTGTACTGCTCCTTCTTGGAGTTTTTGAGTTCTTAGAAGCTTAATGACCCTATGTATCAACCAGTAGAAACAGGCAATATTTGTTACAATATCTAAGGTATTTAGGATCTTACCCCTACACTCATATAACATTTAGGCTATCACCAAATACAACCAGGAGTCAAAACAATGATGAAAAATTGAGAAAACAATGAACAGTTTTCTTTCCTGGCTGCCTTTCAATCTGTCCTTCCTCCTTTCTTGCAAAATGAAAGCCTCTGGATTAGTTTGTCGGAGAGTGCGTGAGTTGGGGAGGGGCAGAGAGACAGAAGGGAGAGAGAGAGAGAATCTCAAGCAAGCTCCATTCCCAGTGCAAGCCCCATGCAGGGATCAATCTCAGGTACCGTGAGATCATGGCCTGAGCTGAAATCAAGAGTTGGAGGCTTAACCGACTGAGCCACCGAGGTGCCCCCCACACCATTTTTTGAAGGTTGTGAGAACCGAGGAGTAAGGAGGTTTACAGCATTCCCAATACTTGTCAATACAAAACAAGACAGGACAGAACAACAATTACAGCTACAACAACAACAACAACAACAACAAATCAACCTGTGAAATTACAGTTGACCCTTGAACAACATGGGGATTGGGGCACCGACCACCCCACACAGTGGAAAATCTTCCTATAACTTTGATTCCCCCCAAAATCTAACTACTAATAGCCTATTGTTGACCAGAAGCCAGACCAATAGCATAAACAGTCAACACAGATTTTGTGTTCTATATATTATATACTGTATTCTTACAATAAAGTAAACTAAGGAAAAGAAAATGTTATTAAGAAAACCATAAGGAAGAGAAAATACATTTACAGTCCTGTACTGTATTTATTGAAAAGAATCCACTTATAGGTGGACTGACACAATTTAAAACCCACGTTGCTCCAAGATCAACTGTAAATTTGTAAGTGAGGTACTTCAACACGAGAGGGCTCTGCTTCCCTAGAGAGAAACCGTCATATACATCTCAGTAGTTTTATTGTCTTTATTTCATGTTGCCAAGATTCATATTTCTCTTGTGCCTTCTTTATCATGATTCCTGCCCCAAATGGTAAAAGTTCAGAAAGAAGAGGGGCGCCTGGGTGGCTCAGTCAGTTGAGTGTCCGACTTCAGCTCAGGTCATGATCTCGCAGTTTGTGGGTTCGAGCCCCGTGTCGGGCTCTGTGCTGACAGCACAGCTCTGTGCTTTGGATTCTGTGTCTCCTTCTCTCTCTGCCCCTCCCCTACTTGTGCTCTCTCTGTCTCAAAAATAAATAGATGTAAAAAAAATTACGGAAAAAAAGTTAAGAAAGAAGATTAACATTTCATCCTTTAGGCTGCTTTTTGCCATGTCTTTTTTTTTTTCTTTAAATTTTTTTTTTTTAACGTTTATTTATTTTTGAGACAGAGAGAGACAGAGCATGAACGGGGGAGGGGCAGAGAGAGAGGGAGACACAGAATCGGAAGCAGGCTCCAGGCTCTGAGCCATCAGCCCAGAGCCCGATGCGGGGCTCGAACTCACGGACCGCAAAATCGTGACCTGATGTGAAGTCGGACGCTCAGCCGACTGAGCCACCCAGGCGCCCCTTGCCATGTCTTTTCATGATTAATTAAGACCTGAAGAAATGAAATATCCTTAATTTTTAACTTAGAAAAAAGTAAGGAGAGTATTTGCTGGGTGCTTAATAGTGGTGACCTATTGAAGAAATGTGGCTGGCAGCATGAGCAGGAGAAGGTGAGCTAGCCTGATGAAAGAGAAAAAGGGAAGAACATCATAGAAGTTTGGAAGGTGAGTCAGGGAATTTCCAGGCAATAGGAAAGCTTTTAGCTCTGGGTAGCTGAGGGAGCCCCCCAACCCTTGGGAAGTGGTCTGCGTTCTTCAAGACTTGTGGAGCCTATAGGGCTGACTGGGGCCACCAGAGTGCTGGCCGTGTGTCCATGGTGTCTGACAGAGTGCCCCCTTGGTTCATTCTCCTTGAAAGCTTTCACCCCGGCCTCCTTGGGGACTTTTTTTTCTTAAAGGGAACATACTCACATTTTAAAATGGAATTCAGTTTTGATATTATAATTCAGTGTATTGAAATTTAGAGTCATCTTTGTTAGAAAATCTTAAAACGGTTGTTACTGTCACTGTCATTGAGCAAAGCCATGTGAAATGTGTTTTGTTCCATGTGTCACTATGTCTCTATAAAGTGGAAGGAGCCTGTAAGTAAGCTTCCAAGACTTGTGTTGATAAGGGTTTTAGGGCCCTCTGTGTATTTTTGCTTTGTCTCTTTTTCCCTCCGGTCTTTTGATACTTAAAACTTCTCATTTCTGTAAAGGAATGTTGATATCATCCAGGCTACTTAAAGCATGGTTCATGAATCTAAGGAAATGTTCAATATTTTATAGTCAGAAAAAATAGATTTTGTATCTTGACCTTTAAGTTAAGCTTTTCTTTTCAGAACTATATTACCTTGCAAAGTACACAGGGAACTGGAGCCAGCTTGTGACCTTTTGTTAACACGTAGTTTTGAGAAATGGGAAAAAGGCATTGCATAGATCAGGAATTTTATTACCAAAAAGAATTAGGAGTCAGTTGCATGTTCTGCCTTTCTTAGAAAGACAGCTAGCCATATAATTTCTGGGACAGATGTTCTATTTTGGAGAAGACTGTGAGTAATCCCTGCAATGCCACCCCAAGGCCTCTGTGTAAAGTGAGAAGCAATTAGACTGTAGAAGGTGAAGATGGGAAGGGAGGTGAGGAAATATTTGGCATGTTGCTGTCAGGAACATCCTGGAAGGTTGTTCTTACTAAAGTCAGCTTGCTTAAAATGTGGCAGACTCTAATTAACGCTAATTGAAAATCCACCTAGTGGGTTAAGAGCTCAGCTGTGATTGGGTAGAGACATTAACTAGACGAGGAGAAGGTGCAGTCACATGTCCATGAGGCAGTGATGCCCAGATGGTTTGTATCAACAGCTGATCCTGTGGGTACTACCTTCAAGACATACCCAGAATCTGATCTCACCATTGCCCCTGTTGTTCCTCGGAAACAAGCCACCTGGCCACTTTGATTATTGCAAAGCCCCTTGACTGGTCTCTCTGCTCCCACAACAGTTAGGGAAATCCTGTTAGCACAAAGTCAAATTATGTCCCTTCTCTGCTCAGAACCCTGCCACAGTTCCCATTACACTCAGAAACAAAACAAAACGAAGCAAAACAAAACAAAACAGTCCTGCAATGACCTACACAGCCCGTGTGGTCTGGCCCTCTGTCGCTTCTTGATTTCATCTCCTGTTGCTCCTTGCAAGGGCATTTTGCTTCAGTCACATTGGCTTCTCTGCTCTCCTGTGACCATGATCAACTCTTGCTTGTATCTCTTGCTGTGTGTTCGATGGCTGTGTGTTCAAATGTTCTCTTCTCAGCAAGGCCTTTCCTAATGCCCCTAAATAGAAGAGCAACCCTCTTCTCCCCACACCCACCTGGCCCACTTGCCTCTTTACCATCTCCGCTTTCCTCCATAGCAGGCACCATGTGTTGACTTCTTTGTTTATATATTGTCTGGCCTTTTCGCTGTAATGTATGCCCCTTATGGACAAGAGCTTTGTTTTGTTCACTACTATTTCCTCAGCACTTCAGACATTGCACAGAGTGGATGCCCAACAAATATTTGAGTGAATATTAAAACTCGCAAAATAATTTCATTTTTAACAAATGCTTATTCAGGAATTATAATTTTTTTAAGGGTTATTTATTTATTTTGTGTGAGAGAGAGGGTGAGCAGGGGAGGAGTAGAGAG
Source organism: Panthera tigris (assembly GCF_018350195.1). NCBI lineage: Eukaryota > Metazoa > Chordata > Mammalia > Carnivora > Felidae > Panthera > Panthera tigris. The sequence goes on along the minus strand of NC_056663.1, from coordinate 58,139,671 downwards.
AGAGGAGAGAGAAGGAGAAAATCCCAAGCAGACTCTGCTCTGTGCGCAGAGCCCAATGTGGGGCTTGATCTCAAGAACTGAAAGATCATGACCTAAGCTGGGGTCAAGAGTCAGATGCTTAACCAACTGAGCCACCCAGGCGCCCCTGGAATTATAGTGTTTAAAGAACCTTGTTAAGTACTTGGAAGACAGAATGCTCCAAGAAGGTAAATTTCACAGGCTCTGAGTGGGCCAGAACTAAGGCACAATCAAATTAACAGACTATTGGCTATTGGCATGCTTTCTCAGTGTGCTGGAAGAAGCAGAAGACTTTGATGAAATGATAGGATACTGTCTATACTGTGTGCCAATCTAGCCGTCTAATGAATAACAAAAAATTGTTTTCCTTATATAGAAGGAGACTACTTTTTAAAAAGTTTTGTCAAGATACAACTGACATGTATTCTGTGTAAATTGAAGGTGTAGATCATAATGGGTTGGCTTACAAATTTTTGTGAAATGATTACCACAATAAATTTAGTTAACATCTACCATCTCATATAGAAACACACACACACACACACACACACACACACACACACACACACAAAGAAAAAAAGTTTCTTTTACTTGTTATGAGAACTCTAAGAATCTACCCTTTTAATTTTCAAATATATAACCCAGCAGTGTGAACTATAGTGTCTTGTGTCCTTTACATCCCCAGTACTTATTTATCTTATAACTGGAAGTATGTACCTTTTGACCACTTTTATCCAATTAATTCCCCACTCCTCAGCCCTGCCTCTTGTCACCACAAATCTGATATTTTTATATGACTGTATTTGTTCTTTTAATATTCCATATATAAGTGAGATTATACAGTATCTGTCTTTCTCTGAACTATTTTGCATAGCATAATGCCCCCAAGATTTCTCCTTGTTCTCACAAAGAGCAGGATTTCCTTCTTTTTTGATGATTGAATAATCTCTCTCTCTCTTTCTCACTATATTATATGTGTATATATATATATATACATATCACAATATATATATATACATATATATATACATATCACAATATCTTTATCCATTTATCCACTGATGGACCCTTGGGTTGTTTCCATGTCTCTGCTGTTGTAAATAATGCTGCTATGAACATGGGGGTGAATATATTTCTTCAACATAGTATTTTCATTTCCTTTGGACATATTCCCAGAAGTAGAATTGCAGATCATATGATAGATCTATATTTAACTTTTTGAGGAAACTCCATACTATTTTCCATAATGGCTGTACAAATTTACAATCTCACCAACCGTGCACAAGGCTTCTTTTTGTTCCACATCCCTGTCAGCATTTGTTATCTTTTGTCTTTTGGATGATGGCCATTTTAACAGGTATGAGTTGATATTCCCTTAAAGTTTTAACTTGTATTTCCCAAATGATTAGTGATGTTGAGCATGTTTTCATGTATGTGTTGGCCATTTGTTTATTATCTTTAGAAAAACATCTATTCAGGTCCTTTGCCACTTTAAAAATTGGATTATTATTATTATTTTGCTACTGAGTTGTAGGAGTTCTAAATATATTTTGGATATAAACCCCTTTTCAGATTTGTGGTTTGTAAATATTTTTCCCATTCTGTAGGTTGTCTTTCTCGTTTTGCTGTTTATTTTGCTGTGCAACACTTTTTAGTTTCATGTAATTCTACTTGTTTTTTATTTTGTTGCTTGTTCATTAGATGTCAGATTCAACAAATCATTACCAAGACCCACGTCAAGGAGCTTTTTCCTATGTTTTTGCCTAAGAGTTCTATGGTTTACAGGCTTACCTTTAGTTTTTAATCCATTATGAGTTAGTTTTATGAATGGTATAAGAATCTTTTACCATGTGAAAATCCAATCTTCCCAGCACTATTTATTTAAGAGACTGTCTTTTCTCCATTGAGTGTTCTTGGTACCCTTGTCAAATACTAGTTGACTGTATATACATGAGTTCATTTCTGGGTTCCCAATTCTGTTCCATTGTCTATATGTCTGTTTTTTATGTCTGTTTTTATGCCAGTGCCACACTGTTTTGGTTACTATAGCTATATAGTATAGTTTGAAATCAGGAAATGTGATGACTCTTGCTTTGTTCTTCCTCAGGTTTGTTTTGGCTATCCAGGGTTTTTGTGGTTCCATATAAGTTTAGAATTGTTTTTTTTACTCCTGTAAAAACTGCCATTGTAATATTGACAGGGTTTGTTATGAATCAATAAATGGCTTTGGGTAGTATGAACATTTTAACCATATTGATTCTTTCAATCCATGAACACAAGGTACCTGTCCATTTATTTGTGTCTTCTTTGATTTCTTTCATCAGTGGCTTGTAGTTTTCAGTGTGGAGATATTTTACCTCCTTGGTTAAATTTATCCTAAGTATTTTATTGTTTTGCTGCTATTGTAAATGGTATCACTTTCTTTATTTCTTTTTTCAGCTAATTTATAGTGTATAAGCACAGTACTGATTTTTTTATGCTAATTTTATATCCTGTAGCTTTACTAAATTTATTGATTAACAGTTTTCTGGTGAATCTTTAAGATTTTCTATCTCTAAAATCATCATTTACAAGTAGAGCCAATTTTACTTCTTTTTTTTCAATTCTTATATCTTTTATTTCTTTTTCTTGCTTGATTTCTCTAGCCAGAACTTCTAGTACTATGTCAAATAGGATTGGTGACAGTGGGCAACCTTGTCTTCTTTCTGGTCTTAGAGGAAAAGCTTTCAGTCTTGTATCATTGAGTATAACGTTAGCCATGGGCTTGTAATATATACCTTTATTGTGTTAAAGTATTTATTTTCCTTCTCTACCTAATTTGTTAAGAGTTTTTATCATGAATGGATGTTGAGTTTTGTGAAATGGTTTTTTTTTTCTGAATCTATTGTGATCATATGATTTTTGTTGTTGTTATTCATCCTATTGATGTGATATATCACATGTATTGGTTTGTGTATGTTGAACCATTCTTGCATCCCAGGGATAGATACCACTTGATCATTGTGAATCATCCTTTCATGTCTTTCTGAATTCATTTTGTTAGTATTTTATTGAGAATTTTTTCAATGATATTCATTTTGGGATATTGGCCTGTAGTCTTATTTTTCTTGTAGTTTCCTTTTCTGGCACTATATCGGGGTAATGCTGACCTAATTAAATGAGTTTTGAACTTTTGAAGTGTTACCTCCTCTTCAATTTTTGGAAGAATTTCAGTAGGTTTGATGTTAATTTTTCTTTAAAAGTTTGGTTAAATTCACCAGTGAAGCTCTCTGGTCCTGGGATTTTCTTTACTGGGAGAGTTTTGATTACTGATTCAATTTCATTTCTAGTAACTGGTCAGTTCAGATTTTCTGTTTCTTTATAATTCAGTGCTGGTAAGATGTAGGTTTCTAAGAGTTTTTCCATTTTTTTCTAGGTTGTATAGCTTGCTGGCATATAGCTGTTCATGGTAGCTTCTTATGATCCCTTGTATTTTTGTGGTATAAGTTGTAATGTCTTCTTTTTCATTTATAATTTTGTTGATTAGAGTCTCTTTTTTTCTTGATTAGTTTAGCTTAAAGTTTGTCAATTTTATCTTTTCAGAAAACAAACTCTTGGTTATGTTAATCTTTTGTGTTGTTTTCCTGTTCTCTATTTCATTTATTTTTGTTCTGATCTTTATTATTTTCTTCCTTCTGCTAACTTTGGCTTAGTTTGTCCTTCTCTTTCTAGTTCCTTGGGGTGCAGAGTTAGGTTGTTTATTTGCAATCTTTCTTATTTGTTAATGTAAGCATTTATTCTTATGGACATTTCTCTTAGAACTGTTTTGCTGTATCACATAAGTTTTGGTTATCATTTGTGTTTCCATTTCTGGTTGTCTCAAGATACTTTTTTACATTTTCCCTTTAATTTCTTCTTTAATCCCTTGGTTGTTCAGGAGAGTGTTGTTTACTTTCCAGGTATCTACAAGTTTTCCAGTTTTCCTCCTGTTACTAGCTTCTAGTTTCATTCCATTGTGTTTAGAGAAGATACTTGGTATGATTTCAGTCTTCTTGAATTGGGTAAGACTTGTTATGTGACCTAACATATGTTCTATCACAGAAAATGTTCCATGTGTGCTTGAGGAGAGTGTATGTTCTGCTGTTTTTGGGTAACATATTCTGTTTATCTGTTAAGTCCAATACTTGATAGTATTCAAATTCATTGTTTCTTTCTTGCCTTTCTCTGGGTAATATATCTATTGTTGAGAGTCGGGTATTAAAGTCCCTACCTATGATTGTATTGCTATTTATTTTTCCTCTGATTCTGTTAGGTTTTGTTTTATATATTTAGGGACTCCACAGGGGGGTACATAAATATTGATAATTGTTATTTCTTCTTGATAGATTGACCCATTTATCATCATATAATGTTCTTCTTTGTCTCTTTTTACCCTTTTTAGTTTAAAGTCTATTTTGCCTGTTAAAAGAATAGGTATCCCTGCCTCCCCTCCCCCCCCCCCCTTTTTTGGTTATAATTTTCTTGAAATATCTTTTTCTGTTTCTTCACTCTCAGTATATGTGTGTCCTATGTACCTTTAAGGCTAATGTCTCTTGTAGGCAGTATGTTGAATCTTGTTTTTATTAATATTTTCAAATGTAATTTAATCCATTCAAATATAAAATTTATTAATAGGTAAGAACTTACTACTGTCATTTTATTCATTGTTTTCTGCCTTGTTTTTTAGATCTATCGTTCCTTGCTTCTTATCCTACTATCTTCTTTGTGTTTTGATATCTTTTAATATCAGTATCCTTTGACTTCTTAAAATCATGTTCTTTTGTGTAATTACCACCAATTTTCCCTGTGTGGTTACCACAAAGCTTATATAAAACATATTAAAATTATAACACCTGATTTTAAACTGATAAAAATTTAGCTTTGATAGCATTCCTAAACTTCACACTTTTACTTTCCCTTCACCTCACATTTTAGGTTACTGATGTTACAGTTGACTTTTACACTACATTTTTTTGTTTTATGATTGTAATTGGCATCTTTCTGCTCAAAGGACTTCCTTTAGCATTTCTTGTAAGGCAGTCTTAGTGGTAATGAAATTTTTGTTTGTTTGGGAAAGTTTTTATCTCTTCTTCATCTCTGAAGCATAGCTTTGCGAGCATAGAATTCTTGATTGACAGTTTTTTTTTTCCTTTCAGTATCTTGAATATATCATCTCATTCTCTCCTGGTCTAAGTTTCTTTTAAGAAATCGGCTGATGGTCTTATGGGGGTTCCCTGATGTGCAACTTGTTTCTTCTCGTCTTGCTACTTTCAAAATTCTTTATCTCATGTCTTTGAATTTTGACGGTTTAATTGTAGTATGCCTTATTGTAGCTCTATTTGGGATCTTTTGGGCCTCATAGATATGGATGTTCATTTATCTTCTAAGGTTTGGGAAGTTTTCAGTCATTATTGCTTTAAATATTTTCTGTCTTTTCTTTCTCTTATCCTCCTGGAATTCCCATGATGCAGATACTCTTTCTTTTGGTTGTGTCCTCTAATTCTTGTAGGCTTTTTCTTTTTTTTTCATTCTTATTTTATTTTTTCTCCTTTGTCTGGATAATTTCAAATGTTTCCTGTTCTAGATCTTTGATTCTTTCTTCTGTATGGCCAAGTCTGCTTTTGAAGCTCTCTATTGAATTATTCAATTCAGTAACTGTATTTTTTAGCTCTAGGATTAGTGTTTGTTTGATGGTTTCTATTGGTTTGCTGAACTTCTCATTTTGTTCATGCACTATTTTCCTAATTATGTTGAGTTGTCTGTGTGTTCTTGTAGTTCATGAAACTCCTTTTTCTGGGATTTATTTTATTTTATTATATTTATTTTTTAATTTAAATTCAAGTTAGTTAACATACAGTGTAGTATTATTTTCAAGAGTAGAACCCAGTGATTCATCACTTATATATAACACCCAGTACTCATTAAAATGAGTGCCCTTCTTAATGCCCATCACCCATTTAGTCCATCTCCCCATGAACCTCCCCTCCAGCAACCCTCACTTTGTTTTCTGTATTAAAGAGTCTCTTATGGTTTGCCTCCCTCTCTGTTTTTATCTTATATTTCCTTCCCATAGGGGAACTATGTTCATCTGTTGTGTTTCTTAAATTCCAAATATGAGTGAAAGCATATGATATTTGTATTTCTCTAACTTATTTTGCTTAGCATAATATACTCCAGTTTCATCCACATTGTTGCAAATGGCAAGATTTCATTCTTTTTGATCACTGAGTAATATACCATGATACACACACACACACACACACACACACACACACACACACACACACCATCTCTTCTTTATCCATTTATCAGTCAATGGACATTTTGGCTCTTTGCATAATTTGGCTATTATTGATAGCACTGCTATAAACATTGGGGTGCATATTCCTTTCAAATTGGCAGTTTTGTATCCCTTGGATAAATACCTAGTAATGGAATTGCTAAGTCATGTGGTAGTTCCATTTTTAACTTTTTGAGGAAACTTCATACTGTTTTCCAGAGTGGATGCACCAGTTTGCATTCCCATCAACAGTGCACAAATGTTCCCTTTTCTCCACATCCTCACCAAATTCTGTTGTTTCCTGAGTTGTTTATTTTAGACATTTTGATTGGTGTGAGATGGTGTCTCATGGTGGTTTTGATTTGTATTTCTCTGATGATGAGTGATGTTGAGCATCATTTTATGTGTCTGTTAGCCATCTGGATGTCTTTTTTGGAAAAGTGTCTCTTCATGTCTTTTGCCCATTTCTTCCCTGGATTATTGGTTTTTTGGGTGTGGAGTTTGGTAAGTTATTTATAGATTTTGGATACTAAGCCTTTAAATGATATGTCATTTGCAAATATCTTTTCCCATTCTGTCAGTTGCCTTTTAGATTTGTTGATTGTTCCCTTCACTGTGCAGAAGCTTTATATCTTATTGAGGTTCCAATAGTTTTTGCTTTTCTTTCCCTTGCCTCGGGAGACATGTTTAGAAAGAAGTTGCTGCAGCCAAGGTCTTGGAGGTTGCTGCCTGTTTTCTCCTGGTTTCCTATCTCACATTTAGGTCTTTCATCCATTTTGAATTTATTTTTGTGTATGGTATAAGAAAGTGGTCTAGTTTCATTCTTCTGCATGTTGCGGTCCAATATTCCCATCACCATTTGCCTTAGAGACTATCTTTTTTCCATTGGATATTCTTTCCTGTTTGTTGAAGATTAGTTGGCCATACATTTGTGGGTCCATTTCTGGGTTCTCTATTTTGTTCCATTGATCTATGTGTCTGTTTTTGTGCCAGTACCACACTGTCTTGATGATTACAGCTTTGTAATACAGCATAAAGTCTGGAATTGTGATGCTTCCAGGTTTGGTTTTCTTTTTCAACATTATTTTGACTATTTGAGATCTTTTGTGGTTCCGTAACAATTTTAGAATTGTTTGTTCTTGCTCTTTGAAGAATGCTCATGTTATTTTGGTAGGGATTGCATTGAATGTGTAAATTGCTTTGGGTTGTATAGACATTTTAACAATAATTGTTCTTCCAATCTATGTGCATGGAATGTTTCTCCATTTCTTTGTGTCTTCTTTAATTTCTTTCATAAGCTTTCTATCATTTTAAGTGTACAGATATTTTACTAATTTAGTTAGGTTTATTCCTAGGTATCTTATGATTTTTGGTACAATTATAAATTGGATCGATTCCTTGATTTCTCTATCTGCTGCCTCATTATTGGTGTATAGAAATGCAACTGGTTTCTGTACATCGATTTTATATCCTGAGACTTTGATGAATTCATGTATCAGTTCTAGAAGTTTTTTGGTGGAGTCTATCAGGTTTTCCACATAGAGTATCATGTCGTCCATGAAGAATGAAAGTTTGGCTTCTTCCTTGCTGATTTGAATACATTTTATTTCTTTTTGCTGTTCAATTGCAGAAGCTAGGACTTCCAGTACTGTGTTGAACAAAATTGATGAGCGTGGACATCCCTGTCACGTTCCTGACCTTATGGGGAAATTGACGATGATAATAGTTGTGGGTCTTTCATATATGGCCTTTATGATGTTGAGGTATGTTCCTTCTATTCCCACTTTCTTAAGTGTTTTTATCAAGAAAGCATGCTGTTTTATCGAATGCATTTTCTGCATCTATTGAGATCATATGTTTCCTATCCTTTCTTTTTTAATGTGGTGTATCACATTATTGATTTGCAAATATTGAACCAGCCCTGCAGCCCAGGAATAAATCCCACTTGATCATGGTGAATAATTCTTTTAATATACTGGTGAATTTGATTTGCTAGTATCTTGTTGAAAATTTTTACATCCAGTTTCATCAGGGCTATTCGTCTGTAATTCTCCTGTTTTAGGGGGTGTTTGTCTCATTTTAGAATCAAGGTAATGCTGTATTCACAGAATGAGTTTTGAAGCTTTCCTTCCATTTCTATTTTTGGGAACAGTTTTAGAAGAATAAGTATTAACTCTTCTTTAAATTTCTTGTAGAATTCCCCTGGGAAGCCATCTGGCCCAGGACTCTTATTTGTTGGGAGATTTTTGATTGCTGATTCAAGTTACTTGCTGGTAATGGGTCTGTTCAAATTTCCTATTTCTTCTTGTTTCAGTTTTGGTAGTGTGTGAATTTCTAGGAATTTGTCCATTTCTTCCAGAGAGCTTAGTTTGTTGGCATATAATTTTTATAGTATTCTCTCTTATAATGGTTTGCATTTTTGTTGTGTTGGTTGTGACCTCTGCTCTTTCATTCATGATTTTATCTATTTGGGTCCTCTCTCTTTTCTTTTTGAGAATTCTGGCTAGGGGTTTATCAATTTTGTTTATTCTTTCAAAGAACCAGAATTTAGTTTCATTGATCTGTTCTATTGTTTATTTTTCTTTGTTGTTGTTTGTTTGTTTCTGTATTATTTATTTCTACTCTAATCTTTATTATTTCCCATGTATTGCTGGCTTTGAGTTTTATTTGCTGCTACTTTTTAGCTCCTTAGATGTAAGTTTAGGTTGTGTATTTGGAACCTTTCTTGCTTCTTGAGATAGTCCTCTTAGCACTGCCTTTGCTGCATCCCAAAGGGGTTGACTGTCATGTTTTCATTTTAATTGGCTTCCATGTATTTTTTTTTATTTCTTATTTAATTTCTTGGTTAACCCATTCATTCCTTAATAGGATGTTCTTTAACCTCCATGTATTTGAGGGATTTCCAAATTTTTTCTTGTGGTTTATTTCACATTTCATAACGTTGTGATCTGAAAATATACATGGTATGATCTCAATCTTTTTGTATGTGTTGAGGGCTGATTTGTGACCCAGTATGTGATCTATTCTGGAGAATATTCCATGTGCACTCAGGAAGAATGTGTATTCTGGTGCTTTAGGATGAAATGTTCTGAATATATCTGTTAAATCCTTCTGGTCCAGTGTTTCATTCAAAGCCATAGTTTCCTTGTTGACTTTCTCCTTAGATGATCTGTATTTTGATGTAAGTGGGGTATCAAAGTCTCCTACTATTATGGTGTTATTATCAGTGAGTTTCTTTATGTTTGTGATTAATTGATTTATATATTTGGGTGCCTCCAATTTGGGGACATATTTAAAATTTTTTGATCTTCCTAATGGATAGACCTTTAATTATGATATAATGCCTTTCTTAATCTCTTATTACAGTCTTTGTTTTAAAATCTAGGTTTTCCAATATGAGTATGGCTACTCCAGCTTTCTTTTGACATCCATTGCCATGATAGATGGTTCTGTATCCCCTTACTTTCAATATGCAGGTGTCTTTAGGTCCAAAATGAGTCTCTTGTAGGCAGTATATAGATGGGTCTTGCTTTTTTTAATCCATTATGATACTCTCTGTCTTTTGACTGGAACTTTTAGTCCATTTATATTCAGATTATTGAAAGATTTGAATTAAGTGCCATTGTGTTACCTGTAAAGTTGGTATTTCTGATGATGTTCTCTGGTCCTTTGTAATCTTTGTTCCTTTAGTCTTCTTCTTCTTTTTTTTTTTCTCCATTCAGAGTCTCCCTTAAAATTTCTTACAGGGCTGGTTTAGTGGTCACAAACTCCTTTAGTTTTTGTTTGTCTGGGAAAGTCTTTATCTCTCCTTCTATTCTGAATGATAGCCTTACTGGATAATGATTTCTTGGCTCCATATTTTTCCCATTCAGCACATTGAAAATTTCCTGCCACTCCCTCTTGTCTGCCAAATTTCAGTGGACAGATCTGCTGCTAACCTTATGTGTCTACCTTTGTAGGTTAAGGGCCTTTGTCCTTGGCTGCTTTCAGAATTTTCTCTTTATCTTTGTATTTTTCCAGTTTCACTATGATATGTCATGGTGTTGACCTGTTTTTGTTGATTTTGAAGGGAGTTCTCTGTGCTTCTTGAACTTGAATGCCTGTTTCCTTCCCCAGATTAGGGAAGTTCTCAGCTATAATTTGTTCAAATAAACCTTCTGCCCCCCTTTTCCTGCTCTTCTTGTTCTGGGACTCCTGTGATAAGGATATTGTTTCATCTTATGGAATCACTAAGTTCTCTAATTCTCCTCTTATGATCTAATAATTTCCTTTCCCTCGCTTTCTCAGCTTCATTATTTTCCATAATTTTATCTTCTATGTCATCTATTCTCTGCTGTTTCTTCAATCCTCAGTGTGATTATATCCAGTTGTTTTCCATGTCAGTTATATCATTTTTTACTTCAGCCTGGTTAGTTTCTAGGTTTTTGATCTCTGTAGCAAGAGTTTCTCTAGTGTCTTCTATGCTTTTTATAAAACTCAGCTAGTAGTCTGATGACTGTTGTTCTAAATTCTTGTTCAGGTATATTGCTTACATCTGTTTTGAGCAAGTCCCTGGCTGTGATTTCTCCTTGACATTTCTTTTGGGGAGAATTCCTCTGTCTTGTCATTTTGGCTACATTTCTGTCTTTTGTGTCTTAATAAATTGTTATGTTTCCTGCATCTGAGAGTAGTGCTATATTAAAAAGTGGTCATACATTGTCCAGGGACTGGTACTTCAGGAAGTGTTTCTGATGTATGCTGTGTACACTCTGCTGTTGCAATGTTTGGGTCAGTCCATTGCACAGCTCCTCCTTTCTTGCAGTGGAGAGTGTTTGGACCTTTAACTAGGTGTGCTTTGATTTGTTTGTTGAAGTTAGCCTGGAAAAAGGGGGGGGGAAAGCCTGATCCCAAAAAAAGAGAAAAAGAAAGGGAGCAAAAAAATTCAGAGAATCGAAAAACTGTAAGGCTGCTTCCATAGAAAAAGAAAGGAAAAAAAATGAAGAAAAGAAAAAAGAAAGAAAAAGAGAAGTGTAAAAAACTGGATCCAGAAAAAAAGAGAAGGAAATGAAAAAAAAAAAAAAAAACCAAACAAACAAGAAACTATGAGCCGAATTGCAAAAGAAAAAGAAGAAAAAAAAGGAAAAAGAACTGCAGTTGTCGTTTTGAAGCACTCAAATTTCAGTGTACTTGGTGCATGAGGGCTGCTTTTGTGCAGGTCTTCTGAAGGAAAGGTTCACTGCAGTGGCTCAGCGTCAGTCTTATCCCAGTAAACAAGCTGTTCCCAGGCACAGGGGAGGGGGTGGGGGTCATCGTTTTGCGTGAGCAGGTCCCGCCTCTAATGGAGGCTGCTGTGTTGCTCTCTGAGGTCCCACTGCCACCCTAATCTTCCATTCCCTGACTGGGGAATCTCACACCCCCTGCTGTTCGGATCTCACAAAATAGCGAGGGCATTCAGCTTGTCCTGTGCCACAGCTCAACTGCGTGTTTTCTTTGACACTTGGCTGGAATTCAAAATCTGAATTTCAATCTGAAGTCTTAAAGGACTTAGCACCACACAGTTCCCTCCTCTCCTCTGGAGTAGAGCCTCTACACACTGTGTCTGAAGTCCTTTGTCCCTGAAAAACAGTCCCATACCTGCACAGTGCCAGGAATATATAGTCGTAGCACCGCTAGAAGTGGCAAAGTTTATATTCCCTCTGGGCGTGCCTCTATCTCCTTCCGATGAAAGGCCTTTGGCTGGTGCCTGCAGGATCTTTTGTCCTTGGGGAGGCAATATATCCTCTTCCAAAAGTACTCAAGGAACAGGAATGTTCTCTCCCAGTGCTCATCAGACACCATGGTATGCACTCCAGGGCCAGTTCCCTTCACCCCAGGAGCCCGTGCTACAGCCCCACTTCTAGGTAAGTTTCGCACTTCCAAAACTGCAGAGTTTGAGCTCCAGACACTGTTTGAAAAAAACTCCATGGACCTGGGACGCTTAGTACTTCTTGCTCCTCAGTTCATGGTCCAGAGAGGTTTTCCCTCTTGTGTGAACCGGGTGCCGCCATTTCTCAACCACTCTTTTATCCTCTGCCTTTTGTCTCTCCATGGAAAGGGTTCCCTCCCCTCCGCCGCACCGCCATTTTTCTCTCCCCCAATTCACTTCCACACACTTCCAACTTGCCACAATCCCTCCCTCCAGCTGTGGAGATTCTTCTGCCACTCGGCAGATCAATTTCCTGAGGGCCCCAAGTAATCTGACCTAACACAGCTGGGTTTGGGGGATGAGGAAAGCCCAGGGTAACTTACTTCTCTGCCATCTTAATTCCTCTTTCCCCACTAAACTTCTTTAAGAGAATTATTCTAAATTCTTTATATAACAATTCATAGATCTTTAGGTCTTTAGGGTTATTGGAACTTTATTAGTTTCCTTTGGCAGTGTCAAGTTTACCTGATTCTTCATGAGCCTGGATTCCTTACGTTGTTATCTGTATATTTGAGTATGTTGTCTCCTCTTGTAGACTTTAATTTGCTTTGGCAGAGACAGTTATTTACTACTCAGCTTAGTGTTCTGGATGTGTCTGCTGGCAGATGGAGTTTACTATGAGGTTCTATTTTTGGGCAAGGCTGTTGCCTGAGCTCTGAGGTGGGGGTGTGCCACTGTCTAAGAACTGTTGGATAGGACTGCTGGCTGGTTCCCTGCCCAAGAGATGCTATAGAATGGGATTCATGGTTGCCTGGGTTCCTTGATCAGCCTTCCTAGATGATGAGGATGGGTACAGTGTTCATACGTGGGTGGTGCTATGAATTAGCGTCTCTGCCCTAGTGGGGCAGCAGAACAGCCCCGAGACTCGCATGGCTCAGTTTTGAGTACCTGAATCAGGCAAGACTGTGCACTGATTTCCTAACCAGATGGGGTCACTGGTTTTGCTCCGCAGACTGAGCAAGTCCAGGTTGTGCTCTTTTTAAGTGCCACTGTAAGCAGGGTTGTTAGAAGGGCCGAGCAGCTTCCCATGTGCTCTCATTAGGTTCCCTGGTTGGGTGGGCTGAAGGCTGTATCCAGCAATGGGTGGAGCTATGAATTGTTATCTCTGAACAGAGGAGGAGAACTGACTCTGAGTACGGCAAGGCTCTTTGTGGTCTTTACTGACTTGTGCTCCATGTTGCCTGACCAAATGGTGCCACTGACTTTGCTCTGTGTATGATCAGTTCTGACCACTGGACTCTATGCTTAACTGTTGCTGGGCTATGTAGCTTTCCAGGTGTCCTGGCCAGGTTTTCTCATCAGGTGTGGCTGGGGGCTATGCTCAGTAGATGCAGGGCTATTAATTAGCTCCCTTGCCTGGGCCAAGCAGGAAAGCTAACGCCATTCAGCCTCGGGTGTTGCTGGTCAGGCTTTCTGATCAGGTGGGGCTGTGAGCTACACTTAATAGATGCAGGGCTGTTAATTAGCTCCCCTGACCAGGTAAAGCAGGAAAGCCAGCTCCAAGCAGCTTCCAGAGTATTCCCAGTTATGCCTTCTGGTTAGACGGGGCCAGGAGCTATACTCGGCAGTGGATGGGGCTGTGAATTAGCTCCCCTGCCTGGGTGGGGGGTGGAAAAATAGCTCCATGTCCGGCAAGAATCTTTGTGGTTTTGACTCAGGCCACCCTATACCCCAAGTTCCCTGGCCAAATGGTGCCACTGGCTTTGCTCTGTGGATGATTAGCTATGTCTGCTGTGCTCTTTGCTTGAGCGCTGCTGAGCTCAGCAGCTTCCAGGTGTTCTTGCTAGCCTTTCTGATCTGGCAGGGCTGGGAGCTACACTCAGCCCTGGACTGTGCTATGACGGTTCCCCTGTCTGGGGTGGGGTGGGATGGGTGGTTGGACCAGGGTCCAGCACTGGCAAGGCTCTTCATTTGAGGACCCTAATCTGGCTGAACTGTGCTCTGCCTAGTTCCCTGGTGAACTGCGCCACCATCTTGGCTCTGCAGATGAGCAAACTGCCAGTTGGAACTACCACTTGGACACTGCAGGTAGGAACTTGGTCTGCCGAGATATGAGCACTGGTTGTTGCAAGCTCTGCCTGCTTGTCACAATGAGATTTCTAGTGGTCAAGCCTCAGAGACTGTCCCACATCCTCCATGAGGTGAGGCCAGAGTGGGGCCTCCTAAGAAGCCACTCAGCACTGGGGGAGATGGATGTCCACCCTGGGCTCTTTTCCTGCTGGAAAACAATGGGTTCAGGGGAGACCTCAGATGGTGTGGTGCCAGCCTGTGGGTTCAGGGGAGACCTTAGCTGGTGTGGTGCCTATGGTCAGTGTGTAGCTGCTCCTCTTAGCCTTCTGATGCAATCTGTCTTGGTCTCAGTGATACAGGGGGTGCTTCAGCCTCTCCCCCATGTTCTAGGATTTTCTTAGTGGTGTCTTATCCATGAATAGTTGTTCTTCATTTTGTGAAGGGGAGCAAAGTTGGGAATGACCCATGTTGGCATCCTGGTGGCATCACTTAAAGGATACTATTTTTTTAAAAATGTCAAATGTTTTCTTATGTTTCTTCCATCCTTTCCATATGCCTTTTGAGTTGGTTATCAATCCTTGTCTCAGAGGACTCATGATGTTGCAGAAAAGCAGAGAAAGGCTTTTGGATTTCTAAAGAATTGGCTTTTACTGGCAAAAAAATAGGTCCCAAAGGAAACATTGATGATACAAGAGTAAGTCTTCCTATCCACATTCTTTTCTGCCTTTCCAGGGTTGGGGAAAGGAAGGACCATTGTACTCCAGAGTGTCACAAGTTACAGAATACATGTAGCTGTGTTGTTTGGCCTCACAGAGGTCCTGCATATTCCACCACAGGGAAGGAAACAGCAGTACATTTGCAGAGGGCGCTAAATTACCAACTCAGATGGGCCAGACAGAAGGGCTACTGCAACAGAATTGAGTTCCTTCCATGAAAGAGGCCAGGAGAGAATAAGAGTTTCTTCATTTGCAGCCAGCATGAAAAAAGGATGAAAAAAGGCCAGTGGTTTCCCCCTCTCTCATGGGTATTATATATTCACCTGGAATTCCTACACAACTCCTGGCCAGCAGTTATGATGAACTTTCCACCACAGAGCAAAAGCTTACAACAGAAACTTAGTTCAGTTATAAGAGAAAATAATCACACACTCGAGTAGATGGACTAAAATGTGTACACTATGCACTTATATAAACTAGTTGTCTGTAACCTGAGTGACCCTAAGTCCTCCTACTTTCTTGAGTCCCCTTTCCTTCAACATCTTGATAAAATGGCTCAAACGTCCATCCCTTGCATTAAATTTAGCCACCCTAATGTCTCTGCGTATTCTTGGGAATTACATTTTCTGGACAGTTTGCCTGGATTTCTTCCACTGAATTCTTTTTCTCCTTCTGCTAACTGCTTTCCCTATTCTGTACACTGGACACCAATTTCCTAACTTCCTCTATCCCTTGAATGCATCACTAACCATGGTTGATGAGAACTGCAGCTTTTTAAGGAAGGTTTGAGGCAATGGAGGGGAATAACAGCAAAAATTACTGCAAGCCATTACTGGAAATGGAACATAAGATATTATAGTCCTAAAAAGTCATTGTTTCTTTCAGTATCTTTTAAACACCTTATCTGTTCTACCGAGAACACTTGGAGTCAAAAATCCCAGCAAATATTTTCTGGAATGGGGTTTCGAAGCATTCTGTACTTTTCAAAGGTATATTTTATAATGGTAAAAACTGTTTTGGGGAATAATCCGAGATGAAAGAAACGAAGAGTTCCAAAAGGTAGTCACTATGATAAAACACTTCTACAGTATGGCAGGGTGAGATGCTTACCAGTCAACAGCCTTAACATCAGTTCTACTGTGCTTTGTGCTGCCCTGTAGTTTGCCTGCATATATTACATCACTGTGTTTGCAGCCCATGTAGAAATGTCAGTAATTCACCTTAGCACTTTTCCCGTGTCCGTTGCTGGGTGCACACCATGCTATCATCATTCTTCAAAATGCCATTTCTAATGGTATACTCTTCATTATACCCAGGACCCTGATCCTGAAAGGTCACAGGTTGCACCACACGGCAAGCTTGTTTCACCTAACCTTTGGTACTGCTGAAACTTATTAAGAGAGTGAGTCCTCTTAATAAGTACTACACAAAGACAATACCTATTCCTAACACGAGCCCTAAAAATGTCTGTTGAACTTTCCACAGAGGTGATAACAGAAGACATACCAGCCTCCCTCCTCTGTCATTAACTGCATTGAAATTCAAAGAGAGCAACTCCAGAAGCATTGAAACCTGATGCTGTGGAGTTGTCTAATCAATGTAACTGTTCAGCCTTGAATAAATTAACACGAAGCAATGTCAGCTCACTGAATCCCAGGAAATCACATCTTATGGAAGAGTAATTAACTTGCTAAAACTATGAGAGCAAGAGATGCCAAGATTTGTTTAGAAGATTTTCAGCCCTATCAGAGATCACACTAGAAGCCAGCAGCATGCGTGCTGACAGATTCCTCTTTGCAAAATGAGTTGGAACTTGTAGGCAGAGACAACCAGTGCTCTTAAGTTAGGTTATAGTGAGTCAAAAAGAAAAACACTGGAAATCTCCTTGATGTATTACTCAGAAAGGAAAATGACCCTTGTCACTCAGTGCTCCATCATTTTATGGTCTTACTCTGAACAATCGTGTACCCTGAACACTTGTCACTCAAGCCTGTGTTCTTTGGCTTTTTAGTATAGATGCCACTTGATCTTCACAAGGGCTGGTGCAAAATCATATTCATCTTTGCATCCGGAGTGGCTAACATATTATCTTGTTTATGGTCAATTTATAATATATGTGTGATGTGGAATAGTATTCCTAAGTTAGCCTCTGTTCAGGAAATTGGAGCATAGTGACTGACTCGTATCAGCAGTAAGAATACAGATAAATAGAATAATCAGAAGAACGAAGAAAAGTCTAGTTAGAATAATTGTATATATTGCTGTTGTTAACTCAGTTATGCTTATACATGTGCTTTGTCAACACATTCCAAATACACTGGTTGCCTTTAGAGACAGGTATCTCTCTCCTGCCTCAGATCTTGGTGCATATTCTTTCTCTACTTAGAACTCTCTTTTGCTTGCTCTTCACCCTTCAATGTTATTTTATTCAGAATGGTCTTTTCTGACCATGTAACCTATGTTCCCTGCACCACTCCAACTACTTTTCTGGCATTTACCATATCTAATGAATTTATTTATTTATTTATTTTTACTTCTTTTATTAGTTTGCATTTTCTATTAAACTATAGGGCTTTTCTTTTCTACTCATTATTTTCCTAGTACCTAGTTGAGTACCCCTGTGAAACAATGAGTACTATACTTTAACAGATGGTCAAAACTGGAAGGAAAGTTTTAATAAGAGATGCATAGCTTCATAGAGTTTTAGAAAAATATTTTACACAGACTTGAAATTTATGCTACTCCATGAAATGAGAACTCAACAGATATTTTTTGGCACCTAATTAATAAACTTTTAATAATCATTGTCAAGTTTTGAAATGAATAATGGGAAAACATTTCAAACAATTCTTTTTTTTTTTTACTGTTTATTTGTTTTTGAGAGAAACAGAGCACGAGTGGGGGAGGGGCAGAAAGAGA
Source organism: Panthera tigris (assembly GCF_018350195.1). Classification (NCBI taxonomy): domain Eukaryota; kingdom Metazoa; phylum Chordata; class Mammalia; order Carnivora; family Felidae; genus Panthera; species Panthera tigris. The sequence goes on along the minus strand of NC_056663.1, from coordinate 58,121,766 downwards.
GAGAGAGAGACACAGAATCTGAAATAGGCTCCAGGCTCTGAGCCATCAGCACAGAGCCTGATGCGGGGCTCTAACTCACAACTGTGAGATCATGACCTCAGCCAAAGTCGGACACTCAAACGACTGAGCCACCCAGGCACCCCAATGGAAAAACATTTTAAAGCATGTGAATATTTGAGGTCATTGTCAGAAGTGTGGCATAAAAGATGATTTCAAGTTGGATTTTCAGGAATGCCATATTCCTTTTGAGTTGAAAATGCTATAAGAAAACATTTTAACCTAATGAAACATATGTATAAAATAATTTTTAACAAGGCATTTAAAGTAGCTGTTATATAAATGGTACAGTTTGCATCTATTATGTATAAGTGATAGAAAACTGACCATTGTTTGCAAATGCCTCTTTCATTAATAATATTAAGCTTTTGTGGATCAGGGGAGGAATTTTCTGGACCATTGTCAGTTTACTAATATTTAGGCCTCACAACCATGTGTCTTAAGCTTGGGGTTAGGACTGTATAATACAGTAAACATGATCAATTTATACCATTGTAGCTGTCCTTGTTTCAGAGGCATGGATAAAAAAGGAGGCCCTACCTGGGGTTTTAAACTCTAATCTGCAGAGTGATTTTGAGCAAGGCACTGAATGGGCCAATAATAATATCTACTTTATGGTTTATTGACCATATTAAAGTGAGATGGTATAAAGTAATTAAAACAGGGAATGACACATAGCAAGAACTTAATGCTAGTGCATTGCTATTGACATATACTGTTATTTTTATTGACATTTAGCTTCAACTAAGTAATCAGGGGATAAAACATATCATCTATGAAGAAACGGGGAAGAGAACACAAAAGCAGACTCATGGAGATTCCCCTGGGTGATCAGTGAATTGAAATTCTGATGCTTTTTGTGAAATCTGCACAACCATTAATATCACTGTTCCCAGTGATCTAACTGGATCTTTAAAATCATCCAAAACATCAGATCATTTTTTATCAGCCTATTGTTATTTATTGCATACACATGACCTCAGGAGGTATAAATATTTGTTCTATCAATAATTGTCCTGAAACCACTGTGAGACAATGAGTAGCATACTCCTTTAACAGATGGTCAAAACCGGAAGGAAAGTTTTAATAAGAAATGCATAGCTTCATAGTGTTTTAGAAAAATATTTTACACAGACTTGAAATTTGTGCTGCTCCAAAATACTATGCAACTCTAAAACAGCTGTCAGTGATTTCTTTGTGGAGAAAATGAGGTCTGAGTTTCTTGCCCAATCACTATTATGGTTGTTTACCTCACATCCCTTGAGTGTGTGGTACTATGCTGTATGCTGAGTGCTTGTTTTCCAGGCATTTTGTCCTAAAAATGTTAACGTTAACCTTCCTCTTCTAACATTGGAGAAAAGTTAACTTATCTACATTATATACCAAATAATGAATATGAGTGGTTTAGTGGCCATCCAAATGATAATAAAAGAACGGTGCCAGATATGACTTTGTTCCTTACTTTTGGCACCAAGATTCTTACAGGTATCAGGCAGCCATGTTTTTAGGAAAAGACTAGACCTCTTCCTGGTCTTAGGGCTCTATAACAATCATGATGGTCCCATTTTCCTTGGTAGTTTAGCACCATTAATATGATGGTGCTGTATGATGATGCTGATAAAAATATTCGTGAATATTTGCTCTGTGCTTATTATATGCCTGGCACCAATATAAGCATTTTACATGTTTTAAATCATTTAATCCTATGATGTTTTTCTTTTCTGAATATGAATGTTGCTTTTTCCTATAAGGGGACCTAAAACACAAAGTGAGAGAGAACCTTAAGAGATTTATGAGCTGTTCAATTAACCAATTCTGAAACAAACTTACCACTTAATATTATTAAATGTCCTTTCTGTTTACACTGTAGTTTTGTTGAGTCTTCTGTTAATTGCAGTTGAAAGCCTAACTGACATGGACTTTGCATTAAGTTCTTTCACACGTTTCTCTGACAAAGGAACTCACTTTACACCAAGAGAAGTAGGGCAAGGGGATGATGCTCACCGGATTTGAAGGTAATGGCAAAGCCTGGTAAAGCACAGGTTAGGAGATAAAGCCTTAAGAAATTGGTCTGTTCCCTATAGGATACGCTTACTGATCTCAACTAGTGATCAATAATAGTGCGTTTCCTCCCTTAGTCACGACACATGGATATAGGGACAGAGGGTGTTAAATATGAATGACACCTCTCACTATTACAATAAATTGCCCACTTACAAAAATTTTGCTTCTTCCATGATTTTGAATTCTTCTGGTTTAGAGTTCTTAGTACTCAAGGGAGATATGTTTCTATCAGGAGACATTAAGAAAGATCCCTCTAGGGATGCCTGAGTGGCTCAGTTGGTTGAGTGTCTGACTCTTGGTTTTTGTTCACATCGTGATCTCACAGGTTGTGAGTTAGAGTCTCGTGTCAGGCTCTGTGCTAACAGCACAGCTTGGGATTTCTCTCTCTCTGCCCCTGTCCTGCTCATGTGTGAGTGTGCACATGTGCGCTCTCTCTCTTTCTCTCAAAAAAATAAATAAACATTAAAAAGAGATCCCTTTAATTAGAAGCTCATAAGAACATCTGGTCATTTGGGGCTTCTCATGTCACTGAGTGAACAGAACAAAAAGATGTATGGTGTAGAGTTAGATAATGAATTCTGGCTACCAAGGAGAAATGGATTTCTTTCACACAATGGGGGCAGGCAGGATGTGGATGGAATTAAGGATACACACTGGGATGCCTCCTAGTACTGCTGTGTCCAGAGATAAAATTTAATAGAAGACTTTACACACCTAGTATCCAGGAGCTCAGATATGTCAGAAATGAAGGTTTAGGTCAATAATTTGGGTAGAGAACCCTGATGAGTTGGGTGCTAGCTGAAAGCAGAGGGGATGTGTAACAGATGGTGCTAGAAGAAAGTTGTAAGTATCAACTATGGCTTCGTGACCAGTTGCTGAAATAAGAACTGTGGCATCCAGTTTTATTTTCTTTGATATTTAGCATATATATTTATAAGTTTATAAGTTACTATAAACTTAATCTAAATATAACTTATTTTCCTTTGTCTTCTTTCGTACACAACTTTACGTGACGTAGTTGTTACCAGTTAGACTATAAATTGGAGAATATAGAGACAGGGTTGTAAAATAAATACTGAAGGAATAGACAAACCCAGAGATACTGGATTTAGATCTGGATGCAGAAATTGTGGCCTCGTGTTGCTTCCTTTTGGGGAGTGGGTAAAACGTATTTTTGTCTAATAAGGAAATGGATAATGCTTAATGCTAGGCAGAAAAGATTTTTAGAAATCTTAGTATGTTTTGTTTTAATAAATTATTTAAATAAAAGTGCAATATATATACAGGAAAACAGACAAACCATATGTAAACACCAAAAAATATTTTTAATTCTAATTAAATGTTATTAGTTTCAGGTATAATATAGTGAGTCAACACTTCCATACAACACCTGGAACTCATCACAAGCATACTCCTTAATCCTCATCACCTGTTTCACCCATCCTGCAACCACCCTCCCTTTGGTAACCATCAATTTATTTTTTATAATGAAGAGTTTGTTTCTTGGGGCGCCTGGATGGCTTAGTCGTTTAAGGTTAAGCGTCTGACTTCTGGCTCGGGTCATGCTCTTGCGCTTCATGGGTTCGAGCCTATGGTGGGTTCTGTGCTGACAGCTCAGAGCCTGGACCCGTCTTGGGATTCTGGGTCTCCCTCTCTGTCTGCCCCTCCCTCGCTCACGCTCATGTGTGTGCGCTCTTCCTCTCTCCCTCTGTCTCTCTCTCTCAAAAATAAACATTAAAAAAGAGTTTTTCTTGATTCATATGATTCTTGAATCACCACACTTCAGTAAATACCACCAAAGTCAAGAAATACAACATTGCCACTATCTCAGAAACTTCTCTTGTAAATACTCCCAATGAGCAACACCGCCACTGTGTCCAAATTTAACCACCATCTTGTCTTCTAAATGCATAAATTAGTTTGCTTGTTTCTGAACTCTTTATTAACAGAATCATACTGTTTTTAATTATTTTGTGTCTCATTTCCTTTGCTCAATATTATGTTTGTGAGATTTGTTGCATATAACAGTAATGTGTTCATTTTCATTTCTGCATAATGTGTAGAATTTTAATGAATGTAGCAGTGTTCTCTTATTTTCTTTGCTGTAGAGTATTCCATTTTATGCTTGCTAGTTGGATTTTCTTGTAGATTTTTTTTTCACTTCAACTATAACACTGCTTCTTCCTTGGTCTCCCGTCTCTTGGCACCCCTGCGGATTTTGGTAATTACTTATGTAATTACCATAATTACATAAGCCAAATTAAAAAAAATTAATACCTTTCTATGTATATACATATCCTATTGGTTCTGTTTTTAGAAAACCCTGCTAATAAACCTGGCGTTTAATTTTTAAAATTAAAGATATATGTTGTATTAGATTTATCAGTTTCAAGCAACAGAATCTGACTGAGTAGGTTATGTCTTTCATGAGCCCATTGAGTAAGCCCTGGACCAGAAGAGGAAATAGGTTGTCTGGTGGCTTCAGGATGGGTCATCTTATTTCTCTGCTCCAGGAGATCATCAGAGGAGCATTTAGTGAGCATTCATAGCAGTCACTGCTGAGTCTGGGTTTCCATCAGCCAACCAAGCAAACAATGCCTATGTAATTTTCTCAAACATTCATTGAGAAACTCTGACAAGTGTACTCATATTGATAAGTTTAGTCCAACCTAAATTATTCATTTTCCCCTTTTTTCCATCTCTTAGAATCTATTATTATATATATTTCCTTTTTTAACTTTTTAAATTTTTTTATGAATATAATTTATTGTCAAATTGGCTTACATACAACACCCAGTGCTCATATCAAAAAGTGCCCTACTCAATGCCCATCACACGTTTTCCCCTCTGTCCCCACCCCCATCGCCCCTCAGTTTGTTCTCTGTATTTAAGAGTCTCTTGTGGTTTGCCTCCCTCCCTCTCTGTTTGTAATTATTTTTTTCCCCTTCCCTTCCCCATGGTCTTCTGTTAAGTTTCTAAGTTCCACATATGAGTGAAAACATATGATATCTGTCCTTCTCTGACTGACTTATTTTACTCAGCATAATACCTTCCAGTTCCACCCACGCTGCTACAAATGGCATGACTTCCTTCTTTCTCATTGCCAAGTAGTATTCCATTGTATATATCAACCACATCTTCTTTATCCATTCATCAGTTGTTGGGCATTTAGGCTCTTTCCATAATTTGGCTGTTGTTGAAAGCGCTGCTATAAACATTGGGGTACAGGTGTCCCTATGCATCAGCACTCCCATATCCCTTGGGTAAATTCCTAGTAGTGCTATTGCTGGGTCATAGGATAGTTCTATTTTTAGTTTTTTGAGGAACCTCCATACTGTTTTCCAGAGTGGCTGCACCGGTTTGCATTCCCACCAACAGTGCAAGAGGGTTCCCGTTTCTCCACATCCTCACCAACATCTGTCTGTAGTTTTCTGATTTTTTCATTTTAGCCATTCTGACCAGTGTGAGGTGGCATCTCAGTGTGGCTTTGATTTGTATTTCCCTGATGATGAGTGACATTGAACATCTTTTCATGTGTCTGTTGGAAAAGTGTCTCTTCATGTCTTCTGCCCATTTTTTCCCTGGATTATTTGTTTTTTGGGTTTTGAAGTTTGGTAAATTCTTTATAGATTTTGGATACTAGCCCTTTATCCAATATGTCATTCGCAAATATCTTTTCCGATTCTTTTGGTTGCCTTTTAGTTTTGTTGATTATTTCCTTTGCAGTGCAGAAGCTTTTTATTGAGATGAGGTCCCAATAGTTCATTTTTTCTTTTAATACCCTTGCCTTTGGAGATGTGTCAAGTAAGAAATTGCTGTGGTTGGGGTGCCTGGGTGGCTCAGTCAGTTGAGCGTCTGACTTTGGTTCAGGTCATGATCTCACGGTCTGTGAACTCGAGCCCCGCGTCAGGCTCTGTGCTGACAGCTCAGAGCCTGGATCCTGCTTTGGATTCTGTGTCTCCCTCTCTCTCTGCCCCTTCCCTGCTCATGCTCTGTCTCTCTCTCTGTCAAAAATAAATAAACATTAAAAAAAAAAAAAGAAATTGCTGGTGCAAAGAGGTTGTTGCCTGCTTTCTTCTCTAGGGTTTTGATGGTTTCCTGTCTCATATTTAGGTCTTTCATCCATTTTGAGTTTATTTTTGTGTATGGTGTAAGAAAGTGGTCAAGTTTCATTCTTCTGCATGTTGCTGTCTAGTTCTCCTAGCACCATTTGCTAAAGAGACTGTCTTTTTCCCACTGGATAGTCTTTCCTGCTTTGTCCAAGATTAGTTGGCCATACAATTGTGGGCCCAATTCTGGGTTCTCTATTCCATTGATCTATGTGTCTGTTTTTGTGCCAGTACCATACTGTCTTGATGACTACAGTTTTGTAGTAGAGGCTAAAGTCTGGCATTGTTATGCCTCCCACTTTGGTATTCTTCTTCAATACTACTTTGGCTATTCGGGGCCTTTTGTGGTTCCATACAAATTTTAGGATTGTTTTTTCTAGCTTTGAGAAGAATGTCAGTGCAATTTTGATTGGGATTGCATCCATCAAATGTGTAGATTGCTTTGGGTAATACTGACATTTGAACAATATTTATTCTTCCAATCCATGAGCATGGAATTTTTTTCCATTTCTTTGTGTCTTCTTCAATTTCCTTCAATAAGCTTTCTATAGTTTTTGGCATACAGGTCTTTTACATCTTTGGTTAGGTTTATTCCTAGGTATTTTATGCTTCTTGGTGCAGTTGTAAATGAGATCAGTTTCTTTATTTGTCTTTCTGTTGCTTCATTGTTAGTGTATAAGAATGCAACTGATTTCTGTACATTGATTTTGTACCCTGCAACTTTGCTGGATTCATGTATCAGTTCTAGGAGTCTTTTGATGGAGTCTTTTGGGTTTTCCATGTAGAGTATCATGTCATCTGTGAAAAGTGAAAGTTTGACTTCTTCTTTGCCAATTTTGATGCCTTTTATTTCATTTTGTTGTCTGATTGCTGATGCTAGGACTTCCAGCACTATGTTAAACAACAGTGGTGAGAGTGGACATCCCTGTCATGTTCCTGATCTCAGGAGGAAAGCTCTCAGTTTTTCCCCATTGAGGATATTAGCTGTGGGCTTTTCATATATGGCTTTTATGATGTTTAAGTATATTTCTTCTATACTGACTTTCTTGAAGGTTTTTATTAAGAAAGTGTGAATTTCAGTCAGCCAACCAAGTAAACAGTACCTATGTAATTTTCTCAAAAATTAATTGAGAAACTCTGACAAGTATACTCATATTGATAAATTTAGTCCAATCTAAAATTATTTATTCCCCCCTTTTATTCATCTTTTAGAAACTGTTATTATACATATTTCCTCCTTCCTTTTTTAAAAAATTGAGATATAATTGACATTTAACATAGTATTAGTTTTAGGGATACAGCATGACTTGATGCAGGTATATACTGAGAAATAATTACCACGTATGTTTAGTTAATATCCATAACCACACAAAGGTACAACATATTTTTTCTTATGAGAACTTATAAGATCTACTTTCTTATCAACTTTCAAATATACAAAACAGTATTGTTAACTATTATTTGCCATGTTGTATGTTACATCCCCCATGATTTACTTATTTTGTAACTGGAAGTTTGTACCTCTTGACTCAACCTTCACTCATTTTGTGCATCCTGCATGCCCCACATCTGACAACCACCAACCTGTTTTCTGTGTCTACAGCTTTGTTTTTTTGTTTTTTGTTTTTTTTTTTTTTAGATTCCACACATAAGTGAGATCACACACTATTTCTTTATCTGATTTTTTTCACTTAGCATAAAGATTTCAAAGTCTATCTATCTTGTCACAAATGGCAATATCCTTCTTTTTATGGTTAAATAATATTCCATCATATCTATATACCACATCTTTATCCATTTTTTTCTTTTTTGAAAGAGAGAGAGAGAGAGAGAGAAAGAAAGAGAGAAAGGGAATCTTAAGCAGGCTCCATGCCCAGTGAGGATCCCGACTCAGGGCTTGATCTCCCTACCATGAGATCATGACCAGAGCTGAAATGAAGAGTCTGATCCTTAACTGATTGAGCCACCCAGGCGCCCCCATTTATCTTCTGATGGACACTTAAGTTGTTTTCATGTCTTGGGTTTTATAAATAATGCAGTTGTGAACATGATGGTACATACATGTTTTTGAATTAGTGATTTTGTTTCCTGCAGGTAAATACCCTAAAGTGGAATTGCTGGATCACATGATAGTTCTACTTTTAATTTTTTGAGGAAATTTCATACTGTTTTCTATAGTGGCTGCGCAAATACACAGTCCCACCAATAATACACAAGGGTTCCCCTTTTTGCCACATACTCACCAACACTTGTTATTGCTTGCCTTTTTGATAACATTCTAACAGGTGTGAGGTGATGTCTCATTGTGTTTTTTTTTAAGTTCATTTATTTATTTTGAGAGAGAGAGCACAAGCGGCAGAGGAAGAGGAGAAGGAGGAGGAGGAGGGGTTGAGAGAGAGAGAGAGAGAGAGAGAGAGAGAGAGAGAGAGAATCCCAAGCAGGCTCCACGCTGTCAGTGCAGAGCCCAGTGTGGGGCTTGAACTCATGAACTGTGAGATCATGACCCCAGCCAAAATCAAGAGTCAGATGCTTAAACGACTGAGCCACCCACGCTCCCCTCTCATTGTGGTTTTGATTTGCATTTCCCTGATGATGAGTGATATTGGACACTTTCTCACATACCTCTTGGTTCTTTTAGTTCTTAGTAATAATGTTACTATGTGCATTCTTGTACATGTTTTTTTGTATACAAATATAATATTTTTTTTGGTCATAAATCTAAGAGTGGAATTGCTGAGTTAAAGAACATGTGTGTATTCAATGTTAGCGGTTACTGCCAGATGGTCTTCCAAAATAATTATACCCATTTCCATTGCCATCAGGAGTGCATGAGAGTTTCAGATGCCAAAAACCTTATCATGCTTAATATTCTCAGCCTTTGAAAAAAAGTAAACCTTTTTTTCAAATGTGGCATACTTATAGAAATGTGCAGTCATAAAAATACAGTTAGATGAATTTTAATAAGATAAAAACATCTGTGTAGCCAGCATCCAGCCTAAGAAGTAGTTTATTATTGGGGCATCTGGATGCCTCAGTCAGTTAAGCATCCAGCTCTTGATTTTGGCTCAGGTCATGATTTCACAGTTTGGGTTGGAGCCCCACATTAGGCTCTGCACTGACAATGGGCTCTCCTCTCTCTCTCTCTCTCTGCCCCTACCCCACTCGCTTTCTCTTTCAAACTAAATAAACTTAAAAAAAGAGAAGTAGATTATTATCTATACCCCAGAAGTGCCCCTTTGTCCATTACTCTTGTTTACCTTACCTGAAAGTACTTCCCTATTCTGTCTTCTGACCCCATCGGTTAGTTTTGCTTGTTTTGAAATATATGTAATATGTATATTATACATATTATATATATATATTATACGTTATATATAACATATATATAATATATAATACATAAAATATATTATATATGTTATATATAACATATATACATACATATATACATACAAGTATATGTTATGTATAACATATATATATATATATGTTATATATAACATATATAACATATATACATATATACATATATAACATATATACATATATATGTTATACATAACATATATAACATATATATACATATATATGTTATACATAACATATACTTGTATGTATATATGTATGTATATATGTATATATAACATATATAATATAATATATTTTAGGTATTATATATTATATATATGTTATATATAACGTATAATATATATATAATATGTATAGTATACATATTACATATATTTCAAAACAAGCAAAACTAACCGATATGTTAGTATATATAACATACATATATATGTTATGTATAACATATATAACATATATATACATATATATGTTATACATAACATGTATATAGCATATATATATAATATGTATATATATGTGAAATATAATTTGTATATGTTATATATATATATGGAATTATACAATATGTACTCTTCTGTGTTTGGCTTCCTTTGCTTAACTTTATGTTTGTGAGATTTTTCTGTGGTGGCTGTACATAGCCACAGGTTTGCTGCATTGTATTCCATCAGATGAATACCTCACAGCTTACTTCTCTTTTTTTTCAAAATATATGAAATTTATTGTCAAATTGGTTTCCATACAACACCCAGTGCTCATCCCAAAATGTGCCCTCCTCAATACCGATCACCCACCCTCCCCTCCCTCCCACCCCCCATCAACCCTTAGTTTGTTCTCAGTTTTTAAGAGTCTCTTATGCTTTGGCTCTCTCCCACTCTAACCTCTTTTTTTTTTTTCCTTCCCCTCCCCCATGGGTTTCTGTTAAGTTTCTCAGGATCCACATAAGAGTGAAAACATATGGTATCTGTCTTTCTCTGTATGGCTTATTTCACTTAGCATTACACTCTCCAGTTCCATCCACGTTGCTACAAAGGGCCATATTTCGTTCTTTCTCATTGCCATGTAGTACTCCATTGTGTATATAAACCACAATTTCTTTATCCATTCATCAGTTGATGGACATTTAGGCTCTTTCCATAATTTAGCTATTGTTGAGAGTGCTGCTATAAACATTGGGGTACAAGTGCCCCTATGCATCAGTACTCCTGTATCCCTTGGATAAATTCCTAGCGGTGCTATTGCTAGGTCATAGGGTAGGTCTATGTTTAATTTTCTGAGGAACCTCCACACTGTTTTCCAGAGTGGCTGCACTGGTTTGCATTCCCACCAACAGTGCAAGAGGGTTCCCATTTCTCCACATCCTCACCAGCATCTATAGTCTCCTGATTTGTTCATTTTGGCCACTCTGACTGGCATGAGGTGATATCTGAGTGTGGTTTTGATTTGTATTTCCCTGATGAGGAGCGACGTTGAGCATCTTTTCATGTGCCTGTTGGCCATCCAGATGTCTTCTTTAGACAAGTGTCTATTCATGTTTTCTGCCCATTTCTTCACTGGGTTATTTGTTTTTTGGGTGTGGAGTTTGGTGAGCTCTTTATAGATTTTGGATACTAGCCCTTTGTCTGATATGTCATTTGCAAATATCTTTTCCCATTCCGTTGGTTGCCTTTTAGTTTTGTTGGTTGTTTCCTTTGCTGTGCAGAAGCTTTTTATCTTCATAAGGTCCCAGAAATTCATTTTTGCTTTTAATTCCCTTGCCTTTGGGGATGTGTTGAATAAGAGATTGCTATGGATGAGGTCAGAGAGGTCTTTTCCTGCTTTCTCCTCTAGGGGTTTGATGGTTTCCTGTCTCACATTCAGGTCCTTTATCCATTTTGAGTTTATTTTTGTGAATGGTGTGAGAAAGTGGTCTAGTTTCAACCTTCTGCATGTTGCTGTCCAGTTCTCCCAGCACCATTTGTTAAAGAGACTGTCTTTTTTCCATTGGATGTTCTTTCCTGCTTTGTCAAAGATGAGTTGGCCATACATTTGTGGGTCTAGTTCTGGGGTTTCTATTCTATTCCATTGGTCTATGTGTCTGTTTTTGTGCCAATACCATGCTGTCTTGATGACTACAGCTTTGTAGTAGAGACTAAAGTCTGGGATTGTGATGCCTCCTGCTTTGGTCTTCTTCTTCAAAATTACTTTGGCTATTCAGGGCCTTTTGTGGTTCCATACGAATTTTAGGATTGCTTGTTCTAGCTTTGAGAAGAATGCTGGTGCAATTTTGATTGGGATTGCATTGAATGTGTAGATAGCTTTGGGTAGTATTGACATTTTGACAATATTTATTCTTCCAATCCATGAGGAGGGAATGTCTTTCCATTTCTTTATATCTTCTTCAATTACCTGCATAAGCTTTCTATAGTTTTCAGCATACAGATCTTTTACATCTGGTTAGATTTATTCCTAGGTATTTTATGCTTCTTGGTGCAATTGTGAATGGGATCAGTTTCTTTATTTGTCTTTCTGTTGCTTCATTGTTAGTGTATAAGAATGCAACTGATTTCTGTACATTGATTTTGTATCCTGCAACTTTGCTGAATTCATGGATCAGTTCTAGCAGACTTTTGGTGGAGTCTATCGGATTTTCCATGTATAATATCATGTCATCTGCAAAAAGCGAAAGCTTGACTTCATCTTTGCCAATTTTGATGCCTTTGATTTCCTTTTGTTGTCTGATTGCTGATGCTAGAACTTCCAGCACTATATTAAACAGCAGCGGTGACAGTGGGCATCCCTGTCGTGTTCCTGATCTCAGGGAAAAAGCTCTCAGTTTTTCCCCGTTGAGGATGATGTTAGCTGTGGGCTTTTCATAAATGGCCTTTATGATCTTTAAGTATGTTCCTTCTATCCCGACTTTCTCAAGGGTTTTTATTAAGAAAGGGTGCTGGATTTGGTCAAAGGCCTTTTCTGCATCGATTGACAGGATCATATGGTTCTTCTCTTTTTTTTTGTTAATGTGATGTATCACGTTGATCGATTTGCGAATGTTGAACCAGCCCTGCATCCCAGGAATGAATCCCACTTGATCATGGTGAATAATTCTTTTTATATGCTGTTGAATTCGATTTGCTAGTATCTTATTAAGAATTTTTGCATCCATATTCATCAGGGATATTGGCCTGTAGTTCTCTTTTTTTACTGGGTCTCTGTCTGGTTTAGGAATCAAAGTAATACTGGCTTCATAGAATGAGTCTGGAAGTTTTCCTTCCCTTTCTATTTCTTGGAATAGCTTGAGAAGGATAGGTATTATCTCTGCTTTAAATGTCTGGTAGAACTCCCCTGGGAAGCCATCTGGTCCTGGACTCTTATTTGTTGGGAGATTTTTGATAACCGATTCAATTTCTTTGCTGGTTATGGGTCTGTTCAAGCTTTCTATTTCCTCCTGATTGAGTTTTGGAAGAGTGTGGGTGTTTAGAAATTTGTCCATTTCTTCCAGGTTGTCCAATTTGCTGGCATATAATTTTTCATAGTATTCCCTGATAATTGTTTGTATCTCTGAGGGATTGGTTGTAATCATTCCATTTTCATTCATGATTTTATCTATTTGGGTCATCTCCCTTTTCTTTTTGAGAAGCCTGGCTAGAGGTTTGTCAATTTTGTTTATTTTTTCAAAAAACCAACTCTCGGTTTCGTTGATCTGCTCTACAGTTTTTTTAGATTCTATATTGTTTATTTCTGCTCTGATCTTTATTATTTCTCTTCTTCTGCTGGGTTTAGGCTGCCTTTGCTGTTCTGCTTCTATTTCCTTTAGGTGTGCTGTTAGATTTTGTATTTGGGATTTTTCTTGTTTCTTGAGATAGGCCTGGATTGCAATGTATTTTCCTCTCAGGACTGACTTTGCTGCATCCCAAAGCGTTTGGATTGTTGTATTTTCATTTTCGTTTGTTTCCATATATTTTTTAATTTCTTCTCTAATTGCCTTGTTGACCCATTCATTCTTTAGTAGGGTGTTCTTTAACCTCCATGCTTTTGGAGGTTTTCCAGACTTTTTCCTGTGGTTGATTTCAAGCTTCATAGCATTGTGGTCTGAAAGTATGCATGGTATAATTTCAGTTCTTGTATACTTATGAAGGGCTGTTTTGTGACCCAGTATATGATCTATCTTGGAGAATGTTCCATGTGCACTCGAGAAGAAAGTATATTCTGTTGCTTTGGGATGCAGAGTTCTAAATAAATCTGTCAAGTCCATCTGATCCAATGTGTCATTCAGTGCCCTTGTTTCTTTATTGACCTGTGTCTAGATGATCTATCCATTTCTGTAAGTGGGGTGTTAAAGTCCCCTGCAATTACCACATTCTTATCAATAAGGTTGCTTATGTTTATGAGTAATCGTTTTATATATTTGGGGGCTCTGGTATTCGGCACATAGACATTTATAATTGTGAGCTCTTCCTGATGGATAGACCCTGTAATTATTATATAATGCCCTTCTTCGTCTCTTGTTACAGCCTTTAATTTAAAGTCTAGTTTGTTTGATATAAGTATGGCTACTCCAGCTTTCTTTTGGCTTCCAGGAGCATCATAAATAGTTCTCCATCCCCTCACTCTCCATCTAAAGGTGTCCTCAGATCTAAAATGAGTCTCTTGTAGACAGCAAATAGATGGGTCTTGTTTTTTTATCCATTATGATACCCTATGTCTTTTGGTTGGCACATTTAATACATTTACATTCAATGTTATTATAGAAAGATACAGATTTAGAGTCATTGTGATGTCTTAATGTTTTATGCTTGTAGTGATATCTCTGGTACTTTGTCTCACAGGATCCCCCTTAGGATCTCTTGTAGGGCTGGTTTCGTGGTGACAAATTCCTTCAGTTTTTGTTTGTTTGGGAAGACCTTTATCTCTCCTTCTATTCTAAATGACAGACTTACTGGATAAAGGATTCTCGGCTGCATATTTTTTCTGTTCAACACATTGAAGGTCTCGTGCCAATCCTTTCTGGCCTGCCAAGTTTCAAAAGAGAGATCAGTCACGAGTCTTATAGGTCTCCCTTTATATGTTAGGGCACGTTTATCCCTTGCTGCTTTCAGAATTTTCTATTTATCCTTGTATTTTGCCAGTTTCACTATGATATGTCGTGCAGAAGATCGATTCAAGTTACGTCTGAAGGGAGTTCTCTGTGCCTCTTGGATTTCAATGCCTTTTTCCTTCCCCAGTTCAGGGAAGTTCTCAGCTATAATTTCTTCAAGTACACCTTCAGCACCTTTCCCTCCCTCTTCCTCCTCTGGGATACCAATTATGCGTATATTGTTTCTTTTTAGTGTATCACTTAGTTCTCTAATTTTCCCCTCATACTCCTGGATTTTTTTATCTCTCTTTTTCTCAGCTTCCTCTTTTTGCATAAATTTATCTTCTAGTTCACCTATTCTCTCCTCTGCCTCTTCAATCCGAGCCGTCGTCATTTCCATTTTGTTTTGCATTTCGTTTAAAGCGTTTTTCAGCTCCTCGTGACTGTTCCTTAGTCCCTTGATCTCTGTAGCAAGAGATTCTCTGCTGTCCTGTATACTGTTTTCAAGCCCAGCGATTAATTTTATGACTATTATTCTAAATTCACTTTCTGTTATATTATTTAAATCCTTTTTGATCAGTTCATTAGCTGTTGTTATTTCCTGGAGATTCTTCTGAGGGGAATTCTTCCGTTTGGTCATTTTGGATAGTCCTTGGAGTGGTGCGGACCTGCAGGGCACTTCCCCTGTGCTGTGGTATAACTGGAGTTGGTGGGTGGGGCCGCAGTCAGACCTGATGTCTGCCCCCAGCCTACCGCTGGGGCCACAGTCCGACTGGTGTGTGCCTTCTCTTCCCCTCTCCTAAGAGTGTGATTCACTGTGGGGTGGCATGGCCCGTCTGGGCTACTTGCACACTGCCAGGCTTGTGGTGCTGGGGATCTGCTGGGGTGGGTAGGCAAGGTGCACGGGGGCAGGAGGGGAGGCTTAGCTTGCTTCTCCTTAGGTGATCCACTTCAGGAGGGGCCCTGTGGCAGCGGGAGGGAGTCAGACCCGTTGCCGCAGGGTTGGCTCCGCAGAAGCACAGCATTGGGTGTTTGCGGGGAGCAAGCAAGTTCCCTGGCAGGAACTGGTTCCCTTTGGGATTTTGGCTGGGGGATGGGCGAGGGAGATGGCGCTGGCGAGCGCCTTTGTTCCCCGCCAAATAGCTCTGTCGTCTTGGGGCTCAGCAACTCTCCCTCCCTTTGTCCTCCATCCTTCCTGCTTTCCGAGCAGAGCTGTTAACATATGACCTCCCAGATGCTAAGTCCCGCTTGCTGTCGGAACACACTCCATCCGGCCCCTCTGCTTTTGCCAGCCAGACTCCGGGGCTCTGCTTGGCTGGCGGGCCACCCC
This sequence comes from Panthera tigris, assembly GCF_018350195.1. Lineage (NCBI taxonomy): Eukaryota > Metazoa > Chordata > Mammalia > Carnivora > Felidae > Panthera > Panthera tigris. The sequence goes on along the minus strand of NC_056663.1, from coordinate 58,105,784 downwards.
TCTGCCCAGGCTCCCTCCTGCCAGTCCATGCAGCGCGCACCGCCTCGCCACCCTTCCTACCCTCTTCCGTGGGCCTCTCGTCTGCACTTGGCTCCGGAGACTCCATTCTGCTAATCTTCTAGTGGTTTTCTGGGTTATTTAGGCAGGTGTGGGTGGAATCTAAGTGATCAGCAGGACGTGCAGTGAGCCCAGCGTCCTCCTATGCCGCCATCTTCCTCGAACCTCCAAATTTTTTATTTTTAAACCTTACTTCTCTTTTCTATTATTGATAGACTTGTGGATTGTTTCTAGGTTTGGTTATTATAAATAATGCTGTTATTCACATTCTTTTATTTTTCTTTTTGTAAATACACATACACACACACGCACACACACAGACACACTTCTGTTTTGTATATACTAGAGTTGCTGGGTCATAGAATATGTGTATGTTCAGCCTTAATTGACACTGCTGGCTAGTGTTTCAGAGAGATTTTACAAATTTACCTTTCGTTAGCAATATGTGAGAATCCCAGTTGCTTCACATTCACATCAATAATTGGTATTATCAGTCTTTTTAATTGTAGCACATTCTCCTAGGTGTGTGTAGTAGTCTCAATTTAAAAAGAAAATTCGTACTTCCCTCATGATTGAGCACTAATATGATTGAGCACTTTTTGTTTATTGGTCACTGGGATATCTATATTTGTGAAGTGTCTAGGTTTCTTGCTCAGGTTTCTATTTGTGTGAGTGTTCTTTACTTACTGGGTTTTAGGAATCCATTATATACTTTGGATACGAACCCTTTTTGCATGCACTAATATATAAAATTCTTATACTCTGTGACTTTATAATGTCTTTTGATTTGCCACAATTTTAAAGTATTCTCCTTTTTTGTCCTTTAGTCTATGGCTAGTGACTTTGGATACTTTAAAAAATTATCTGTCTACCCCAAGGACCTGAAGATATTATTCTATCCTATCTCCTATAAACTTATCATCTAGCATTCAAATTTAAACTTAAAATTCACCTGGAATTGAGCGCACGCGTGTGTGTGTGTGTGTGTGTGTGTGTGTGTGTGTGTGAGAGAGAGAGAGAGAGAGAGAGAGAGAGAGAGAGAGAGAAGATGCAGAGGACAAGTTGATTTATTTGTATATGCATATCTAATTAATACAGAACCATTTATTTAAAGAATCATCCTTTCTGAAATGTTCTGTATCACTAATTTTGAAATATACTGGTAAAAATTTAATTATGGAAAGTCAAAGGAGGGGAATATACTGGGCAGTTATTATTTTTGGCTGGCTAAAATCTGAGCCTCTTTTAAAGACTGTAGAATCATACACTTTAAAATGTAGACTTCTCATCCAATAAAAATGATAGCCATATAATTCTTTATAAGGAAGATGTAGGCATGTGACTTATGCTTTGCTGATCACATTCAATAAACCACGATTTGAATCAGACTTCAGTCACTTGAAGATGCAGAGACTACAACAGAATTCATTTTGAAGATATGTGTCACCACATGCAGCATAAAATAGGTTTTTGCAGAGTTACTAATGTTCAGAGATTGTATTTGGTAAAGTAAGTAGTTACACTGTAGAATATAGAAATGAAATTCTCAAGATTGCAGCTGAGGATGGTAATTGTGACAAATAGATGGTGGTTTTAACTCTTGGTTTAACCATTTCTTATCTGTGTGATCTTAGGATCTTCTAAGTCCAGTTTTACTGATTTTAAAATTTCAGAATGAGAATACTAGCACAAATTTTTAGTGATTTGGTAAGGATTAATAATGAAGGATATGAAACATCAGGGTCATTGACATGCTATGCAGTCAAACACAAAATAGATGCTCAACAAATGGTATCTTTGTTGGTCAAGATCTTAATCAAAATGATGGGGCACCTAGGTGGCTCAGTTGGTTAAATGTCCGACTTCGGCTCAGGTCATGATTTCGCAGTTCTCGAGTTGGAGTCCCACACAGGGCTCTGTGCTGATAACTCAGAGCCTGGAGTCTGCTTCAGATTCTGTGTGTGTCTCTCTCTCCTTCTACTCCTCCCCCGCTCACTCTCTGTCCCTCTCTCAAAAATAAACATTAAAAAAAAAAGATCTTAATCAAAAGGAAAATGTGGTTTCAATTACCTTATCAATATAAGGCAATTTTCATTTAGTTGTTGCTAAGAAGAATCCCAAAGAACTGGGCACCTTATCCTTGGTCATTAAATTAACCAATTTATAATACTTACAAGAAGCACAACAAAAGATTTAAGAATACTCAGCTCAAATTCATTATAATTACTTGGTATAACATAATCTCTTAGATGATTTGCAAGTATTTTTCTTCATGTATTTTTCATAATACTGACTGAAGTCCTAGTTTAGTTCACTTTAGTTAAAAAATTTTTGAAGCAAATACTTATACTGGTATTATAAATGTGATAAAGCTCATTATAAGATGTACAAAAAAAGCAGATAGGTTCAAAGTTCAAAAAAATATATCCTAAATTTCACTACTCAAAATAATTGAATTTTAACCTTGAGTCATCATTGTTTTAGACATCTTAATATATATGCAGACAGAAAAATGTATACTTTTCTCTCTCCATGTCTCAAGAATGTGTATGTGTGTGTATGGATTATGTATATGTATATGTGTGTGAATGTATATGTATATATATATATATATATATATATATATATATATATATATGTATTTCACATAAGAGCCATAGAATAATTTAATAACACTAAAAATATGCTCTTTTAAAGTAAAATGTATACAATTGTACTTAATTGAAACAAGAAGTTGAAGTGGAATTGCTGGAATCAACACATTTCAGATAAAGGATAAGGTTTCTTTATCAGAAGAGTTATTAGCCCCTAACACTATTCTTTTTTTTCTTTAAAGATTTTATTTCAGTTCAAGTTAGTTAACATATAATGCAATATTAGTTTTAGGAGTAGAATTTAGTGATTCATCACTTACATATAAAGCCAGTGCTCATCCCAGCAAGTTCCCACCTTAATGCCCATTACCCATCTAGCCCATCTCCCCACCCACCTCCCTTCCATCAACGCTCTGTTCTCTATAGTTGAGTCTCTTATGGTTTGCCTCCCTTTCTGTTTTTTATCTTATTTTTCCTTCCCTTCCTCTATGTTCATCTGTTTTGTTTCTTAAATTCCACATATGAGTGAAATCCTTTGGCATTTGTCTTTCTCGGACTGACTTATTTCACTTAGCATAATACACTCTAGGAACACTATTCTAATGTTAACTAAAACAGATCAGGAAATCCATTAAGACATTTGAATCATTTTTTTCTTACTCATATAACATGGTTTTAAACTGATAGTAAAGACTGACTCTGTTTTGAAAGTTAGAGTGATTAATACAGTGATTCTTTGTTCCATCTCTTTCTCTTGAATCTCCTGATTTAGATTTATTCTATTTTTACTCTCTTAGAAATATTAGAAGGTTTTTATTATATTTCAGAACCATCATCTCCCAGCCATTCTGTTTCAATTCTATATTTTATAGTCAATGTTAATTCTTAATCCTTTCAAGCCAACTTCTTCCTTCTGAGATTTTGTATTTGGTTTTTCCTTTGCTTATCAATGTTTCAATAGTACATTCAAGAAAGCCCAGGGATCTTGTGTGCTTGGGAAAGTCTGCTATTTGCTCCTCTATTTGAGTAACCAGTGGGTCACAATTATGATATTAGGCCATGATTTTTCCCCCTGGATTTTTCTGGGGACATTTTCCATTACTTCTAGCTTTTGAATGTTACTATTGAGTAACATTGAGTAACTGTTGAGTGTGAAGCCAACTTGATTTCTTTTTCTTCTTAAATGTCAACTTATTTTTCCTGCTAGGATGCTTCAAGAATTCTAACTTTATCTTTGAAATTTAGTAACTTAACGAGAATATGAGTCTTGTTTATTCTTCAAACTTTTTTCATGTTGGAAGGCATATTTTACATTTTTTATTTCAGTTTTGTTCTACATTTAGAGAAATCCTTCTGTATTATTTCTCTGTGTACCTTTTCTGTTGTTTTTTTTTAAATGAAAGATGTCATTTATCTGTCCTTTACATTTAATTTCTTTCAATTTGCTATAAGTCTGTTGCCATATTTTGCCCTCTTTGCTTTTCTAGGCACTTAAAGACATTCTCCATGCTATTGTTTTCAATTTTTAAGTTTTTTTATTTCTATTTCTAATTTATTGATTAGATCTATAATGATGAAAATATTTTTGTTCTCACTTTTCCTCTTTAGCCCTTCAGCTACTCTTTCTGTTTTATCACTTTGTCTTTGAGCTCTTATTTTATTGAATTCATTTTCTTTAAAGTTCTTTTTAAAAAATTTTTTTTAATGTTTATTTTTGAGAGGGAAAGAGAGAGACAGAACACAGGTGGGGGAGGGTCAGAGAGAGAAGGAGACAGAGAATCCAAAGCAGGCTCCAGGCTCTGAGCTGTCAGCACAGAGCCTGACGTGGGGCTGGAACTCACGAACCACAAGATTATGACCTGAGCCTAAATTGGTTGCTTAACCGACTGAGCCATCCAGGCACAATTTTAAAGTCTTCTACTGTATAAAGTACTTGTGGGAAATTAATTTTGTATATTTATTTTTATTTTTTATTTTTAATATTGAAGTATATTTGTCACCAATGTTATATTAGTTTCAGGTGTACAGCATAGTGATTTGGCAATTCTATCCCTCATGCTCATCATGATAAGTGCCGTCGCCATCTGTCACCCTACAATGTTATTACAATCTTATTGACTATATTCCCATGCTATACTTTTCAGTACAGCATGGGAATATATTTATTTCCCATGACTTATTTATTTTGTAACTAGAATTTTGTACCTCTTAATCCCCTTCACCTGTTTTACTCATCTCCCTGCCTTCTTCCCCTCTGGCAATTACCAATTTCCTCTCTGTTTTTGTGAGTCTATCTCTATTTTTTGTTTTTGTTTTGTTTTTTGTTTTTTGGTGTGTTTGTGTGTTTGTTTTGGTTTTTAGATTCACATATAAGTGAAATCATACGGTTTTTGTCTTTGTGTGCCTAACTCAATTTTGTTGTTTTCTTTATGACTAGATACTTCATGTGTCATTCACATGCTAAGATTTTTTTAAACTGTAGTCTGCATTATTTCTGTAACACGTGTTTTTATCTAGTTCATGGTTGACAGGGAACTCTGTTTGAAAGTTTTTTTAATTACATAGTGTGGGTAAATTAGCTTTGCCATATTTCCTTTCTTTTGGAGAGTTGATTGATTTGCTAATGTAGGTGCTGCATTTTGAAGACTGGTTATTAATTCTGTCCATCGTTTGGAAGCCTGAGAGTTCAAGGGTAGGGCAAGGAGATATTTAACCCTCATTCTGGATAACTCGGGCTTGGCTTTGTCTCTAAAGTCCTACAAATGTCTTCTACCAGCACCTACTTCCATTAATTTTGGTTATCTTCTCCAAGGGAAGATGATAAGCCCTAGTGTCTATTCTTGACTCTGAAATCCCTCAGGAGTGTGTAGGGGCTTTTAATATGGAAAATCTTCCCCTGTTTTTTTTATATAGCTGCCTACTCACCTCTTCAGTTTGCTTTTCTTCAAATTGGAGGATATTAGTAGCATTTATAGGATTTTTTCAACCCATTTTCTTTCCTTAGTAATGTTTTTGGAGAATGGGGATCTGTTTGGAGTCTTGTACCACATACTGTTTATAGTCTTTATTTATCATATATATTATAAATATTCATAGGTTTTCTGTGGATATATTAATACATTTGATTATGTGACTCTGTCTGAAATGTCCCAGGTGTAAGGCAGTATACAGTTTATGCCTATATTTTTAAAATTCAGAAAAGTTCTAAATTTCTACTTTATTTTCCTTTCTATGTTTCCATTGTCCAGCTTATATAGAGAAAAGCTACTCCCTTCCCTTTGTTTACTTTCTGCTAGTGAATCTGAGACTGTTTTCTTTTGCTTACTCCTTTTTAAAATTGCCAGAACCCAAAAGGCTGGGCTATGACTTCATACTATAATTTATAAGGCAGATAACTATTCAAAGTAGGAATTACATAAAAGCAAATATGCTCATTCAATGAAAGTTCATTTTTAACTATCTTGCAATTATTTACCAGGAACGTAAGTCTATCATATTTTAATTTTAAAAAATAATAGTGCTCTAGGGGCTCCCGCAAGGCTCAGGTGTTTGAGCATCTGACTCTTGATTTTGGCTCAGGTCATGATCTCATGGTCGTGAGATCAAGCCCCTCATGGGGCTCTGTGCTGAGTATGTGGCCTGCTTAAGATTCTCTCTGTCTCTCCCTCTGCCCCTGTCCCCTGCTTGTGTGCTGTCTCTCTCTGAAGTAAAAAAATAAGTATATAAATATACATATATATGTATATATATATTATAATAGTGCTCTAGATACCAACTATCTTTCTCTTCTCGGGGTTTATTGTAATCACACCTGTTTAAAATTGAAATTTCCATTCTTTTTGAATAAGTTTATATGTTAGTTTTCCTACATTTTATATAAACACTGTTTTTGGAATAATGATATTTTGCTCCTTAGTGAAATGACCCAGTCCTGCAATTGTTAGTGCAAATACATTTAGTTGTTGGGGAAGTGCACAGTTCTCTATACATTATTTCAGCCCGTAGCTGTGTTTTGTCCTTCTTTAAAGAGCCCATAGACATACACACACATAGACACACAGCCAAAACAGTTTTGCTTTTTTTTTTTTTTTTTAGATTACCCGAGTAATAGAGCAAAACATTTGACACTGGATACTGTAAACTTCACCTCTAATACAAGGAATGCAATTTGTGACTCTTAACAAACTCTAAGTGGCCTTTTAAAAACAGATTCTCAATAGTTAAATCAGGACCATATAAGTGCTAAAATGCAGTATTTTATATTCCTTCTTTAAGTGATATAATTATTTTATATGAAAGATTTTAAAGAAAATATTCATTGTCTCTATGTTTCTGTACCAAAAAAAAAAAAAAAAGGTAAATGAAGAGTATGTTTCACTAAAAGTCACATGATGTAAATTCAAGAAACATTGTCCATTTTTGCATGAAATAGAAACATTTTCAATGAAATTAAACATATCCAGTAAATGTTTTTGGAAAATAGTTTGATCCAGATTATATTTTCTTTTTAAGCATAGACTATTTCTTCATGTTGGATGTAGTACATTTCATGTACCAGCAGGAACAACTGCATTACTTTTGAGAACATGTTATATAACATAAGATTTGCTTATAAAACTAGAAATTATTTTTCTGTGCAGAAAAGGACTTTGAGCATTTTAAAATTTACTACCTTTAGTAAGTGTGGCAACTACTGAAATTTATTAAAATATTTATCATAAACATGTGCTTTTAACAATGCATATTCTTTTTAAAAATTAAATATAGCCCTTGTAATGATAGTCCAGGAAATACAAACTGCTAAATATTTTCTTATTTGTTCACTTAATTACCTAAATAAGAACAAATTTCCTAGTTTTCTATTTTTATGGGAAGGAAATCCTTTCCTTAGATGTTGAAAGCCATTGATTAAATCAACAAGAGACCTGATGTGCTGTACTCTTAGATCCCAGAATTTTTTCTAGAGCTCTTAATTCCTATTAGGAAATATTTTGCATTAATATCTGAACATAATTACATATATTTGACAAAAATATAAAACTGATCAGTGTCAAGTTATGCATATTTATTGGTCTGGTTTATATTCACTTAGGAGGTAATTTATTTTCTTGTTTTTATATTTAAGTACTACTAATTGAATCCAAACTTCCATTCCTAAATTCGGACTGTCTGGAAAGGAGTCACTTATGTACAATTTTCTACTTTTTCAGAGGTCATCTGTTTTTCCTGTTTTTCCTTTCTGCCTACTTCTGTTTGCATCTGCTAATTGCTGGAGAAACATTATACACAGCCATGCTCTCTGTGTTTAATTCACATTCATGATAACTAATCTCAGGTGGACCCTTAATGCGCTCAGCAATCATACTGTTTTTCTCTAGTACTTTATTTATTTATTTATTTATTTATTTATTTATTTATTATTTTTATTTTTGACAGACACACACACACACACACACACACACACACACACAGTGCAAGCAGGGGAGGGGCAGAGAAAGAGGGAGACGCAGAATCTGAAGCAGACTCCAGGCTCTGAGCTGTCAGCGCAGAGCCTGACGTGGGGCTGCAACTCTTAAGCTGTGAGATCATGACCTAAGCAGAAGTCAGACACTTAATCGACTGAGCCACCCAGGTGCCCTCTGTTTTTCTCTAGTAGTTTAATTCTTCTCTCTCTCCTAGATGACTATTTCATACATTCTGTTTTTCTAGCTCTTAACACCTTTCTCCCCATTCTCTTTACCATCTTCAAGCTTTCACTTTTCTAGTCAGGAGAGAACTTCTACCACATTCCGTGACCCCAGCTACCCACTTACCTGCATCTGGACGCTTATGCCCTACCTTCTCTTCTGCAACTGTGCATGAATTGTCCATGTTCCTTCTAACCCTCTGCTTCTATATAAGATCCTGTCATCTCTAGCTCACTCAAAGACAGTGTTTTATCAGTGTTCCCCCATTAGATAATGCCTATACATATACAGGGAGAATCATTCTTCTCACATCAGGCCTTTCAAACTCCCTAAACAAAACCTTTACTCTCTCCAGTTATAGCCCCACATTTATCCTTTCCTTTACAACTCAACCTCTTAAAAGAGTTTTCTATACTAGCTGTCTCCTATTTCTTTCCCATTTCCTCTTTTTTTTTAATTTAATTTTTTTAACATTTATTTATTTTTGAGACAGAGAGAGACAGAGCATGAACAGGGGAGGGGCAGAGAGAGAGGGAGACACAGAATCTGAAACGGGCTCCAGGCTCTGAGCTGTCAGCACAGAGCCTGATGTGGGGCTCGAACTCATGGACCGTGAGATCATGACCTGAGCCGAAGTCGGACGCTTAACTGACTGAGCCACCCAGGCGCCCCATCTTTCCCATTTCCTCTTGACTCCACTCCACATAGTCTTGGATAACCACTGACCTCCACGGTGCCAAATCCAATAGTTACATGAGTCAGGTGTATCTTGCTTTACTTGTCAGCAGCATTTGAAACCGTTGACCTTCCTCTATCTTGCCTTCTTCACTTTGGCCCTGGGACACCACAAGAAAATCCTCACTAGGCCCAGAAGCGGCCCCAGTGCTCTCTCCCAATCATTGTCATTTCCCTTCTCAAATGAGCCGGTATCCCAACTTTTATGGTAATCACTTGGTAGCTTCTCTTATGGCTCTTCCATCCCACCATGTACTCTTAAAAATTATACTTGAATTTTACCTGTTTTTTGAGCTTCATTAGTGAGGTCATACACAAGGTATTAATTTGTGTCAGGCTCCTTTTATTCAACATTGTGTTGATGAGCTACACTCATATTGTTGGAGTGCTGCAGGACTCATTTGCATTGCTTTCTACTGATCCATTGTAGGAGTCTCACAGTGTATTCGTTCTACAGCTCACAGACATGTGGGCTCGTATGGGACTCAGTTTCTACACAATCCAGACTTGTGTGTCCTGGCCTGGCCTTCTAGCCACATTGCCTTAGCAACACTGACCGGTTGGTTGGTGCCATTCCAGAGGAGAAGCCCTCCGTGCTGGCTGGCTGGTGAGGGGGCTGCTGCAATGATGCCCCGCCGGACTCTGCCTTCTCAGGCTGCTACTGGACAAACTCCTGACTCAGCTACTGGGGCAAAGAGTTTACGGCTCATCCTAGTGGATTTTGACTGAAGAAAGATGGACAAGAGGAAGAAACTGAAGATAAATTCTTTATTCTTCCAGCCACCAGTACACACGTATGTGTGAGATGTGGTTCTCATGTGACCTCTCACAAGACACACTGGGAAATTAAGGCATCAGCTATACTTGCTGCTAAGTAGAGGCCAGCTCTGTGACATCTCCCCTATGCTCTCGTCCTCCTTCCTTTATCATTCCCCCTTTTCACTCACCTGTGAGTCTCTGGAGTACATTCCTCAATGAAGTGATAGCACGTATGCTTTTGCCTCACGCTATATTTTCTGGAGAACATAGAAGCTTCCTCCCAGGACCAGCTACATAATTAATTAATGGACCCCAGAGCAAAATGAAAATATGGGGACCCTTATTCAAAATTATTAAGAAGTTCAAGACAATGACAAAAGAGCATTGAACCAAGTACAGGAACTTCTAAGCTCTGGGTCCTGTATGACTGCACAGGTCATGTGTCCATGAAGCTGGTCTTGACTCTTCCCATTTCAGGCCCTCTGCCCACCCTGTCAGGCTCACGCTTTATCCCCCAATTCTTCATATTCCCTTCTCAGGTTCTTCACTATTACCTGCTTCTCGTGTGTGCTTCTAGAAACCATCTGTCTCATCTATCCATCTATCAATCTACCTATCTATGCATAGATTCCTTTTTTAAAAGTGTTTATTTATTTTTGAGAGAGAGAGAGAGAGAGAGAGAGAGAGAGCACGAGCGAGTGAGAATCTGAAGCAGGTTCTGCCCTGTCAGTACAAATCCTGACAGGCTGGAACCCATGAACTGTGACATCATGACCTGAGCTGAAGTCTGATGCTCAACTGACTGAGCCACCCAGGTGCCCCACATAGATATCCCTTTTAAAGGTACTCTAACAACCTGGTGAAAAGAATATACTGGGTTGTTGGTGAGAAGGAATTTTTAATGATTAAGCAACATTATATCAGTTACACATACTACTGTTAGATAAATGACAACTTAATTATTTAATAAAGTCACATATAAATCACCTATCTACTGTTTTATTCTTTTAAAATAATTTATTTGGATTTTTAGTAAGTCTTGATTAAACACATTTTCCCATACACACTGCATACACATTTCTTTTGTAAGTTTAAATTTAGTTCTTGGCACAGATAGGTATCTCATAAATGATATTATTCCTGTTTAAGCCCGCAGTTTTGTATCATTTTTTCCCTTTCTCATCACTGTTCCCTCTTAGGAATGCCAAATTAAGCAAATAAAAATACAGGATGTCTAGTTAACTTTGAATTTCAGCTATTAAATAAGTTTTAGTCTAAGAATGTCCTATGAAATATTTGGGATATACTTATACTGAAAAACAACTCATTTTTATTTGAAATTAAAATTTAACTGAGTATTCTGTATTTTGTCTGTCTATTCCACTTTAGATTGTAAGATGTCTGAAATTAGGAGTTATGCATGCTACACATGTATCCTTACTGTCCAAAGAGCAGTGTTAGGGAGTGTCCGGGTGGCTCAGTCGGTTAAGTGTCCAACTCAACTCAGATAGTGATTTCACCATTTGTGGGTTTGAGCCCTGTGTTGGTCTCTGTGCTGACAGCTCAGAGCCTGGAGCCTGCTTCAGATTCTGTGTCTCCCTCTCTCTGTCCCTGCTCCATTTATACTCTCTCTCTCTCAAAAATAAAGAAATAAACATTAAAAAAAACCCTGTTAGGTTCTTAATAAATATTTGATGGGAAATTCTCCTAGGAAACACCCCCCAAATAATCAGATATTTCAAATGTAATTTCCATTGGGACTTTCTGAGCCTAGAAAGGACTTTCTGAGCTCTTTATTAATGAGCACTGCTTGGAAGTTTGTAAGGGACGCTGTACCATAAGGTGCATATACTCACCTTGGTAATTCTACTGGATGCCACCCCAGAAAGACGGTCACCTAGAAATCAGTTTCTGCCTGTCTTTGCTCCAGGAGATGAATTAATGATGCATTAGAGATAGAGCTACTGTTTTACGTTGTTCTATGATTTTCTGCTTTCCTCTGGGCAAATAATTTAAACTACATACATCTTTCTTTGTCTTTTCTCTTGGGTTGTGACCTTTCTTATGGGGCTTTGGTAAAGAAGAGTAACACCTCACAGAGATGATTGTCACTATAATCATTTAGCTTGTGAGGCAAGAGGCCAAAGAAACAGTACAATAACAACACCTCCTGGGGCTCAGGTAGGTGAATAGGGGGTGAACACGAACTCAAAATTAGGTTTCCTTCAGATTGTGTGTAATTAGCGAACACGCTGTTCTGTTATAAATGTGGCTCATCAGTTAATTTGGGGAACTTATTTCATAGAAAGAAAAGCATGAGTGAAAGTAGTAAGTTCAGAAATGAGGAGCTGACCCTTTGATTCTTTGAATACAAGTGACTTTCTATGCCCTAAAAGATTACAACCACCCTTTGAGACATCAGAATGGTGTTGCATTTTATCAAGTGATGCTGGGTCAGCCTGAGAGATCTGCATTTATCTGAGTCTGTCCCTGTAATTGCTGTGAGATTTTGTGTCACAGCTGTCCTGTTTTTCCTTTACACTTCAGTTCAATGTTTGTGATTTCATGTCTGATCTGATTGTTACTGAGCAATTGCCTTGATTGGAGAATTTAATGCTTTGATTAGAATGTTTAAATGTTCTTTTCCTGTGGCCAGATTTCTGTTCCTTCCTATGTCTTATGCCTCGTTCCTTCACACAAGAAGGAATCTTTGAAGTCAGTGGAAGCTCAGCTTAAAGAGGGATACACTGCTCTGTGGGGTGGGTGATGGGGAAGCAAACATGCAGCCCCTGGTTTTCAATTTGTTTGTGACCTAACTGGAAAAAATAACATGATTAGCAGTAAAGAGTGTATTTGGTGAGTTTAAAAGAAATTTTATAATTATTTTATTTTAAATATTTAAATATTTATTTTAAATAAATATTTTTAAAAATTTTTTGTTTGTTTTGTTTAATTATTTATTTTGAGAGAAATAGAGCACAAGTGTGGGAGGGGCAGAGAGAGGGAGACACAGAATCTAAGCAGGCTCCAGGCTCTGAGCTGTCAGCACAGAGCCCGATGCTGGGCTTGAGCCCACAAACCATGAGATCATGACTTGAGCCAAAGTCAGACAGTTAACCGACTGAGCCACCCAGGTGCCCCTAAAATAATTTTAAAACTTGTTCTTAAGAAAATTTCATACAAATTTCTCAGTTACTAAAATGAATGACTACTGAGTATTCACATCAATAAAGCAACTACTTGAATAAAATAAAGGCATGTACATATATTTCTTGCCCAGTTTATCTCTATAACCTCCATACACTCAAATCCAAAATTTTACATGGAATAAGTGTGGTCCTTACAGGGATAACATCTTCAGAATGGGAATATAGTACTTAAGAAGAGGTACTTAAACCTGCCACTCTTCAGAAAGGAAACTCATTGGAAAATGATCCAGAGAAACATCTTCAGAGATAAAAATCAGAAGGTTTGATAGAAGAAACACCAATTGGTGTATGTGGCATGTAAATAATACATTGATTTATATCCACTTTTATTATTGAGGAAAGCTCATCAAACCTCACTTAATGAATTAGTGTCTCCCTTTTTCTTTTTTTTTTTAATTTGTTTTTAATGTTTATTCATTTTTGAAGAGAGAGAGAGAGAGAAGTAGGGAGAAAGAGAGAGAACCAGCCCATGAGCTGGGGAGGGACAGAGAGAGAGAGAGAGAGAGAGAGAGAGAGAGACAGACAGACAGGATCCAAAGCAGGCTCCAGGCCCTGAGCTGTCAGCACAGAGACCCACACAAACCTCGAACACATGAACCTGTGAGATCATGTCCTGAGCTGAAGTAGGATGCTTAACCAACTGAGCCCCCTAGGAGTCCCTCCCTTTTTCTTTCAATATTTCATTTTCATTATAACAAATCCCTAGCCATTTTTGCTTTCTTATATCTTCAAATTAATACAATTAAAATGGAACTCATGAGTTTCTTTTCTTGGAGATACTAAAAATTCTCAGCATTTGGAGGACCTGTAACCTTTCTTAAATGGGACCATCTTTTAGCACGAAAAATAATTCTTAGATGGTGCTTTAACTCCTGGTTTCAGTACAAAGACAGATTGTCAGGGTAATAAATTAAAGGCACCTCACTGCAGTTATTTTGGCCAATGTTCTACCACAGGCCCATATTAATATTTTATTCCCTTTAATATTATTACATGATGCAGGCTTTATTTAAATGGATTTGACGGGTCTCTTGGTTGGCTTGACAACCAGAGGGAAAAATTAATGTTCTGCATTTAATCTCAGCTCAAGGCGCTAAATTATTTTGGAGGTCAAAACCGTCATGCATATCATGCTAAATTATTGAATGTAATAACTATTAGCTAGCTGTCTATTTATGGATTTTAAAAATTGTTTACTTCATGCATGTTGGCCTAATTTTTAAGTAAATCTCCCTTAAAATTAGAAAAAAAATTTTTTATGTGTATCCTAACCCTTGCAATTGTGGTAACTGGATTAATAGAATATGCCAGGTGGCCATCTTATAAATGATGTTTAACTTGCTAAATGTTAATAAAGTGCAGACAGCATTCTTCCTCTCACTGGCTGCATCTTTACATGAAGTTTAAGTATTCTGAGAGAAATAGTGACTCTGTTATATTGGAAGCTATTATCTTAAGATAAAAAACACAAGATGCACTGCGGGGGGAAAAAAAAAGATTGTTGAAGGGATTTAGTTGCTGAGGGAACTAGTGAACCATATTCTAATTATTTAAAGAATAATTGAAATGGTATTGAAAAAGGAATTGACATGTAAAGTGATAGCATTGGATTAAAAAATATTTTAATGAGAGATCTGACAAATGAAATGTAAAATAGTGTATTTATTATTTAAATTGGATATAAGTTCCATATCCTCATCCTTTGGTATGATCTAATGTATAAGGTGATTGACATCAGCAGTATTATGCAATGTTTAGGATATATGAGAGTACTGTCCTTATTTCCCAGACTTTTTTATAACCAGAGTTATAAAAACTGCATCTTAACAGCAGTATCTTATATCTTTAGATATTAGGAAGGTGGTAAAGGGAATTTTGAACAAAGCACCTATAGTCCTGTCACAGTTCTGCCTCTTCTGGATTTTATCTTAACTATAGCTAGCACTTTCTATGTATGAGGCTTTCTGAGGTTAAGCAGTTTTAACTGCTTTACTTAAAGCAACATCAGTCATGGCCAATGGGCCATGATGAAAAGAAGAACTTCAAATAAGAAGGTGATTTTTCTTCCTGGTAATGAATGGCGATGGGCCAAAAAAACTTCCAGTAGTTTCCAGTGCAGGATAACAGCTTATCTGAGTGAGTGTAGGAGCATTTGACCAGCCTGGCTATTGGTACAGGGATTGGACCTCACGGAAAGGGCTGAAGTTGCACTCTTCATCCCATCTCTCTTTCTGTCTTTCCTGTCTTGCTTATAAATTACTTCATTCATCTAAATGAGAGCTTTTTGGAAGGCTGTTAGTTTGTAAATGGCAGGTCTATCTAGTGACCCAAGAGAGTTTCTTGGTGGCATCTAGCCATGTGGAGAGATTATCGAGCAAGGAGTAGTTAGGTGGTTTGAAACTGCTTCTCAGCAGCCCCTGAGGTCAACCAAATGGCTAAACTGAGGAGCAGCTTGGCAGCTAGCCAGGCTCTGGGGGTGAAGGAGGAAAAGAGTTTGAATTTTAACCTCTGCACCAGGGATCTGACTGCCTGACCGTGAACATCTAGGATCCGTGCTGTGATCGTGGTCTGTCCCTGGGAGAAGATAAATTTTCTTTCCCTTATCTTCATCCAGTGATTCAATTAATGCAAAACCAAAGCAAAACAACTCCAATTAGTATTTGCTGGGCTGGGGCTTTGGAACACAGGATTGAATGAGACTTAGTTCCAGCCTAAGAGGAGTTACTGCCTTCTTTAGGCTGTTGTGTTTGTACCTATCCCTCCCTCACCTCAGCCTCTGACAGAGGAGTCCTTGGAGACAGCACCAGGGATAACTAGGGAAAGCTATGAGGATCAGCAGAATGAGCCCCTATGGAGATGGGAATCGGGATTTCCTAACACAAGACAGGAAATACAGAGCCAATAGGAGGATGCACATCTCATCTTGGGACAGAGAGAGCAGCATTCAGAATGTGGGAGGCTTTGATATGAATATTAAAGATGATGTAAACCCTAGGTGAATTGGAAGCTGATGGATCATCATTTTGGCTGTTGTTGTGAGTTTTCAAGAGCTAAGTGTTTCATCTATGATATTTTTGAGTTGGGTGTATTTTTTTTAAGATCCCTCATAAAAAAAAGTAAAACTGTCCTTTGCTCTCCATTGCTCTCATTTAAAACTGGAGATACCTTACATTTAGAGGTGACTTCAGGTTTATAAGAACTTGGGTGGGACCCAAAGAAAAAGAAGCAGAGAACTTCCTTTAAATATTTCATTCTACTTACTCCTTACCAGCTGTACTTTCCCGTGATAGAATAAGAATACTAATTTTTTGTGGGAAATAATTAAGGAAGAAAACATGTCCTATTCTGTGACTAATGGCAGCTTTTTTTTTTTAGCAGCTTTGTTATTTTATTTTATTTATTTTTTAAATATATGAAATTTATTGTCAAATTGGTTTCCATACAACACCCAGTGCTCATCCCAAACGGTGCCCTCCTCAATACCTATCACCCACCCTCCCCTCCCTCCCACCCCCCATCAACCCTCAGTTTGTTCTCAGTTTTTAACAGTCTCTTATGCTTTGGCTCTCTCCCACTCTAACCTCTTTTTTTTTTTTCCTTCCCCTCCCCCATGGGTTTCTGTTAAGTTTCTCAGGATCCACATAAGAGTGAAACCATATGGTATCTGTCTTTCTCTGTATGGCTTATTTCACTTAGCATCACACTCTCCAGTTCCATCCACGTTGCTACAAAAGGCCATATTTCATTCTTTCTCATTGCCACGTAGTATTCCATTGTGTATATAAACCACAATTTCTTTATCCATTCATCAGTTGATGGACATTTTGGCTCTTTCCATAATTTGGCTATGGTTGAGAGTGCTGCTATAAACATTGGGGTACAAGTGCCCCTATGCATCAGTACTCCTGTATCCCTTGGGTAAATTCCTAGCAGTGCTATTGCTGGGTCATAGGGTAGGTCTATTTTTAATTTTCTGAGGAACCTCCACACTGCTTTCCAGAGCGGCTGCACCAATTTGCATTCCCACCAACAGTGCAAGAGGGTTAATGGCAGCTTTTAAAATCACTGTGTAACTTAAAAAAAAAAAAGTTCTCCAAAAATACGTTTCAAAAAGCAACCTGCTTCCCTCTGCAGTTGGGAAGCATATCACAACAGTTTTTGGGTCAAAGCCTTATAAAAATAAAAAATCTCCATAAAATAAAAATTAAACAAATATTACCAATATTTTATTTTATTTTATATTTTATTTTATTATTATTTTTAAAATTTAAATCCAAGTTATTTAAAATACAGTGTAGTAATGGTTTCAGTAATAGAACGTGGTGATTTATCTTCTACATATGGTACCTAGTGCTCAGCCCAACAAGTGCCCTCCTTAATGCCTATCACCCATTTAGCCCATCCCCCTACCCAACTCCCCTCTAACAACCCTCAGCTTGTTCTCTGTGTTGAAGAGTCTCTTATGGTTTGCCTCCCTCTCTGTTTTTACCTTATTTTTCCTTCCTTTCCCCTGTATTCATCTGTTTTGTTTCTTAAATTACACATATGAGTGAAAGCATATGGTATTTGTCTTTCTCTGACTGACTTACTTTGCTTAGCATGATACACTCTAGTTTCATCCACGTTATTGCAAATGGCAAGATTCCCTTCTTTTTGATCGCCAAGTAGTATTCCATTGTATATATACACCACATCTTCTTTATCCATTCATCCATCGATGGACATTTAGGCTCTTTCCATACTTTGGCTATTGTCAATAGTGCTGCTATAAATGTTGGGGTGCTGTGCCCCTTTAAACAACATACATGTATCCTTTGAATAAATACCTAGTAGTGCAATTGCTGGATCATAGGAGGTAGTTCTATTTTTAATTTTTTGAGGAATCTGCATACTATTTTCCAGAGTGGCTGCACCAGTTTGTATTCCTACCAGCAGTGCAAAAGTGTTCCCCTTTTTCCACCTCCTTGCCAACATCTAATGTTTCCTGAGTTGTTCATTTTTGCCATTCTGACAGGTATGAGGTGGTATCTCATTGTGGCTTTAATTTGTATTTCCCTGATGATGAGTGATATTGAGCATCTTTTCATGTGTCTGTTAGCCATCTGGATGTCTTCTTTAGAAAAGTATCTGTTCATGTCTTCTACCCATTCCTTCACTGGATTATTTGCATTTTGGGTGTGGTGTTTGGTAAATTCTTTATAGATTTTGGATACTAACCCTTTATCTGATATGTCATTTGCAGATATCTTCTCCCATTCTGTCAGTTGCAATTTAGTTTTGTTGATTATTTCCTTTGCTGTTCGGAGGTTTTATATCTGGTTGAGGTCCCAGTAATTCACTATTGCTTTTGTTTCCCTTGCCTCTGGAGATGTATTGAGTAAGAAGGTGCTGTGGCTGAAGTCCTAGAGGGTACTGCCTGTTTTCTCCTCTAGGATTTTGATGGTTTCCTATCTTACTTTTAGGTCTTTCATCCAGTTTGAGTTTATTTTTGTGTATCGTGTAAGAAAGTGGTCCAGTTTCATTCTTCTGCATTTTGCTGTCCAGTTCTCCCAGCACCATTTACTAAAGAGACACTTTAGTGTCTTTTTTTCCATTGGATATTCCTTCCTGCTTTGTTGAAGGATTAGTTGGCCGTACATTTTTCAGTCCATTTCTGGGTTCTGTATTCTGTTCCACTGATTTATGTGTCTGTTTTTGTGCCAGAACCATACTGTCTTGATGATTATAGCTTTGTAATATTGCTTGAGGTCTGGAATTGTGATGCCTCCAAGCTTTTCTTTTCTTTTCTTTTCTTTTCAACATGGCATTGGCTACCTGGGGTCTTTTCTGGTTCCAACAAATTTTAGGATTGTTTGTTCTAGCTCTGTGAGGAATGCTGGTATTGATAGGGATTGCATTGAATGTGTAGATTGCTTTGGGTAGTATTGACATTTTAACAATATTTGTTCCAATCCATGAGCATGGAATGCTTTCCATTTTTTTGTGTGTCTTCTTCAATTTCTTTCATAAGCTTTCTATAGTTTTCAGCATACAGAGCTTTTACCTCTTGGGTTAAGTTTATTCCTAGGTATCTTAAGGTTTTGGGTACAATTATGAATGGGATCGATTCCTTGATTTCTCTTTTTGATGCTTCATTATTGGTGTATAGAAATGCAACTGATTTCTGTACATTGATTTTATATCCTGTGGCTTTGCTGAATTCATGGATCAGTTCTAGCAGTTTTTGGTGGAGTCTTTTGGGTTTTCCACATACAGTATCATGTCCTCTGCAAGGAGTGAAGGCTTGTCTTCTTTCTTACTGATTTGAATGCCTTTTATATCTTTTTGTTGTTTGATTCCTGTGCTAGGACTTCCAGTACTATGTTGAACAACAGTAGTGAGAGTGGACATCCCTGCTGTGTTCCTGATCTTATGGGGAAAACTCTGTTTTTCCCCATTGAGGATGATATTAGCTGTGGGCCTTTTGCATATGGCCTTTACTATCTTGAGGTATGTTCCTTATAACCCTACTTTCTTGAGGGTTTTTATCAAGAAAGGATGCTATATTTTGTCAAATGCTTTCTGTGCATCTATTGAGAGGATCATATGGTTCTTATCCTTTCTTTTATTAATGTGATATATTATGTTGATTGATTTGTGGATATTGAACCAGCCCTGCAACCCAGGAATGAATCCCACTTGATCATGGTGAATAATTCTTTTGATATACTGTGGAATTCAATTTGCTAGTGTCTTGAGAATTTTTGCATCCATGTTCATGAAGTAAATTGATTTGTAATTTTACTTTTTAGTGGGGTTTTTGTCTGGTTTTGGAATCAAGGTAATGCTGGCCTCATAGAATGAGTTTGGAGGTTTTCCTTATGTTTGTATTTTTTGGAGCAGCTTCAAAAGAATAGGTATTAACTCTTCTTTAAATGTTTGGTAGAATTCCCCTGGGAATCCAGTGGCCTGTTGTCTTGTTTGTTGGAACCTTACCAATATTTTAAATACCTACATTTGAGCATGTGAGTATTGTTCTAAAAGACGCTGTGCATATCTGTTGTCATGTTGAGGTATTTGGTGTTCAATACATAAGGAAGAGATGTTAATTATTCTATGTTAGTCATATAAATCTCATTATTAGTGATTGAGTGACAAAAATCTCTGACTGGCCAAATGAGATTCCTGTAGTAAAGGATTCTGAATTTTTTTTAGTAGTTTCACAGGGGTAATTGGTCTATTAAGTCATTTGGCTCCATAAAGAGGCTTTAGAATTCTAGTAGGCATCTATGAAGTGAAGGCAGAGCTATACTTAAAATAAGGTAAGGGAAATTGCAATGAGGTTAGCTGGGTTTGATGACTGCTAAAGATTAGTGGGAGAAAGTATTCTGTTATTAAATATTTTCAGTCTACATATTTTACTTATTGGATATTAGATAGCTAGGTTTATTGGATGTACTGAACTTGGCAGGATACAATTAGGAAGCAGTTTGTTGTTTGTTGTTGTTGTTGTTGTTGTTGTTGTTCTTACTGTCTTTGTGGATATCCATTGTCAACTGTCAACTCCGGGTGACATCTTGTATGAAACGTACAGTTTTTAATTCCTTTAAAAAATTTTAAACGTCCAGGCCAATCTAAATCCAAATCTTGTTTTCTTCTCCAATTCAAACCTTCTCCACCTTTTTTCTTCACTTAAGGGAAGTAAGGCCTATTATGTTTTGATAAACTCCTTGTTTCACTTCCCTGCTCCACTGCCCATTGCTTCTAGGTCCTCCAAGTGGGCCAGGGAAAAAAGAAAAATAAGAGAAAATGTGGCCAAGCCCATTGTATTAGACTGCTCCGCTGCTGTAATAAAGTATCCCAGACTGAGTGGCTTAAACAACAGAAATTTATTTTCTTATGGTTCTGGAGGCTGGGAAGTTCAAGATCAAGGTACTGGCTGGTTCATTTCCTGGTGGGAACTCCCTTCCTGGCTTGCAGAGGTCTGCCTTCTTGCTATGTCCTCACATGGCAGAGACAGAGCTCTGGTGTCCCTTGCTCTTCTTATAAGGGCAACAGCCCTATTGTCTTAGAGCCTCATCCATATATGTCTCATTTAATCTTTATCACTCTCTTACAGGCCTATCTCCAAAGACAGTAACATTGGGAGTTAGGGCTTCAATGTATGTTTTGGGACACAAACATTCAGTCCACAGTACCAATTTTCCTTACCTGGTGTTTTATCTGGTGGTTATAGTTCTACCTTGATTCTCTAATGGCCTTTTTTATGGCAAGGCTTCTGTCATGGGCTAGAAATAGTGGGTTCATAGGAGGACCAGAAGGCACTTCCACCTTATTTAGTTCCCCTAATATATTAGTGAGGGCAAAGGTTAAGTAGTTCTAACAAGAGACCAAACATATAATAGCTTAAATCATGCATTCTCAATAGCAGTGAAAATTGGTTCTTGGGAGAGAGGGAAATGAAAAAAAGGTTTAAGTTATTAAAATGGTTTGTGGCCTTCAAAAGCTCCAAAAAAAATCTCATTTCTTAGTATTTAATCTCTCTTGTTAGGAAGAAATTAAGTTAAATTGAATTAAATTAAAAATTTAGTTAAATTTATTTTTTCTTCTTAGAGGGGCAATAATAAAAAAATGTTGAGCAACACTGGCTTAAATAAAAAAGACATTTATTATTCTCTCTCTGAACAGTCCATCTCTGCCTCATAAGGTCATTTAGGGACTCAAGTACCTTCCATCTTACTGTTCCACCATCACCTAGTATGTTACCCTGGTCTGCAGGATCAAAAAGCTGTCAGGAAATGTCAGTTTTTTAGAGGAAAGAGGAAAGAGGGGAATCCAGGGCAAAGAATTTCATTTTGGCGAGTGAGGCTGAAGTTATACCCATTATTTCAACTAACTTTGTATCATGGTAATGTAGTCATGTGGTTACTTTTAGTGGAAAGAGGCTGGGAAACAACATTTGTAGCTTGGAAGCCATAAGTCTAGCAAAAGGGAGAGGAAATTCGTGGGAACCACTGGCAGCATGCCATCTCAACCCAAAAAATGTACTCTTTGGCTGACTGCTTATGACCTTCCTTCAGTTGCTGCCCTGCAGTGGTGCATCCCACATAACCCCTTTCTGCTGTGGTTCCTCATCCTAAAGACAGCTATCTTGGCCAATATTCTTTCCAAGATCATCCTAGCCTATAATGCAAGGTGTCCACCCAAACAATGGGAACTCATGTAACCTTGTTGCATTACAAAGTAGAAGGTATGTTGATCTCATAACTGTATTCTCTTCTTGCTTTTTATGCATGGGCTACTTCAGAAAGACCAGTTTAAGGGGAACCTATGTTAATATCTAGAATCTCTTTGGTTATCTATTTTGCTTGCCGCAGAGGTAAAATTAGGCACTTCTTTCAGGTGAGGACATTGATGTCTGATGGCAGTGAGATGCAAGACACCCCTCTTGCAAACATCTCCAAGGCACTTAGGGGATTCTTCATTTTAAGCTTACTCATTTGCTTGGAGGATAAAAAGCAACTCTATACTCACCTCTATGGGAATAGTCAGGGAAATGCCACAGTGCTTTTGAGTTTTTTTGCTTTAAGGAATCATTCCCTTTGATCAATTTCAAATATCTCATAAAAAGAAGGGTGGGGTTGGGGTGGGGCAATGTAGCCGATGCTGCTGTGGTACCCTGCATCTCATCCTATTGATTCAGTTTTTATTTCAGCGTTGGCTCTGGTGGACAGTACTAAGCCCATGGATACCATTTTAACCTAAGCATCTGCAATGGATCTTCCCAATTGCCTCAGGACCTTATCTAAAGCAACAGAAATCCCCTTGGTCCAGTTGTAGATTCAGTCCCCAAATGCTACGAGGTTAATGCTGCAAGAAATCCTCAACCAATGGGTAAGCCAGTGGATAAGTGCTCTCTTCTTTTGGGTGGACTATCCTAGAAGGTGTTCTGTGTGTTCCTCAGATGTCCCTGCAGAATAAAGCCCCTGTTACCCATGGTGATAATCTCAATAATGTATTGTGAGTTGGCTTTGCCACCTTTTCTGCCTCATTTGCTTGTCCTTTTACTCCTGTCTTTTGTATAAATTATTCGTGAGCTACCTCAGTGCCAGTCCTTTTCTCAGATTTCCTTTTGCAGGAACTCAGACAAAGGTATGGTTTTGTTATAGTAGGTAAGACTTACAGCTATAGAGTTGGTAGCTCTCTTTAGAGCATAGAGATGCTTATTCATTTTTGTGAGTTTTGGGGACCTTAGGTGAAACTCTGAGTGAACAGAAATACAATAAAACCTTGGATTGTGAGTAATTTGTTCTGAGAGTGTTCCACAAGAAGAACAATAATTTCCAATAGATTTTAACTTGACAAACGAGTGATGTCTCGCAATATGAATGGTATGTGATGCCAAATGTTCTTTTTTCTCTCTTTTTTACTGGGGGATTGTAGGTGATCATCTCTCATGCTCAGATGTTTAGTCTCAGGCTGTGGTGTTTGGCAGAAATCAGTGATTTTCCAGAATGTTGAAAGGCGTCCAAACTGGCATTAGTGTATTTTTTGTCACTTCAAAGCACCTATGGGCAGTTCTTTGCTTCTACATACAAGAGTTAAGTTTAGGAATGCTTTGCTTCATTCTAGGTCAGGTTGCCTGCAGATATAGACCCTTTTCTCTGATGTCTTATTGCTAGTTACATTATTGCTAGTATATGACAAGAGTTTATCAATACTGTACTGTAGTCAACCTCCATGTGAGTGTATACAATGGCCCCAAGTAGAAAAAGGTTGAAAAGAAAGGCAGTGAGAAGGAGATGATTATGGTGGAAGTGAAGAAGGAATCATCCAAAAGTATGAATGAGATATGTGAGTGACTGAAATGGCAAGATTTTATAAGAAGTTTACATCGACCATTTGTGCAATATTAAAGAGGAAAGAAGAAATTAGGGAGTTAGATGCAGCAAAAGAAGTCATGAGAATATCAAAGCAATGGCCACGTGTTCTGGAAGATGTAGAAAAGTTGTTTCTGGTTTGGATAAGCAAGAAACAACTGACAGGCGATACTATGAGTGAGAACTTTATCTGTGAGAAGGCAAAGGCCTTGTACACCACCAACCTTGTAAGTAAACTGCCAGGTACATTAACAGAAAATGAAGAATGCTTCAAGGCAAGCAGGGGATGGTCTGATAACTTTAAGCGGAGAAATGGCATCCATAGTGTTGTGAGGCACAGAGAAGCTGTGAGTTCAGACACTAAGGTAGCTGAGGCATTCACTACTGAGTTCCAGAAGCAAATGGTTTCCATGTGTTACCTGCTAGAGCAAGTTTTTAAATGTGATGAGAGGGGGCTTCTTTGTAAAAAGATGCCAAAGAGAACCTACATTACAGACGGAGAGAATGCAATGCCTGGTCACAAGCCCCTTAAAGCCCCTGTTTGTGTATCAGTCCAAAAATCTAGGAGCCTTCAAGAAATGCAGGGTGCAGAGGATCCAGTTAAACATTATATGGAGGTCCAACAGCAAGGCTTGGGTCTCTTGTATCTTGTTTGTTGAGTGGATCAATGAGGTCTTCAGTCCTGTAGTGAAGAAATACCTTTTAGAAAAGTATCTGCCACTCAAAGCCTTGCTGATTATAGATAATGCTCCTGCTCATCCTCTAGGCTTTGAGGACGACTTACTGGAGGAATTTAAGTTCATTAAGGTCAAGTTTCTTCCTCCCAACACCACTCCAATCCTCCAGCTCATAGATCGGCTGGTCAAGGCTTTCAAACCTTAAAAAGTTTTGCTCCAAAGAACTATTTCAGTGATACTTTGAGGTGACCGAAGGAACAAACTTTACCCCCTGAAAGTTTTGGAAAAATCATTTCCATGTTGTGAACTGCTCCAACATCATCGAGAAAGCCTGGGATGCGGTCACCAAGAGAGCCCTCAATTTTGCTTGAAGAAAGCTGTGGCCTAATTTTGTTCTTGGACATGCCTTAGAGGGGCTTGCTCATGAACAGGAGCTGCCAGTTGTTGATGAAATTGTGTTCTTGGGGAAGGCCATGGGACTGGAGGTGAATGAGGACAACATTCAAAAGCTGGTGGAGGAACATGGCCAGGAGCTGACCACTGATGAATTGGTGGACCTGCATCATGAGCAACAGCAAGAGGTTATAGAGGAGATCTCGTCTGCAGAAGAGGAGGAGAAAAGGTGGAGGAATCCCTCACTTCAAGTGAGAATAGGGAAATGTAGGAAACAGCGTAAAATTTTGTAGAAGAGCACCACCCGAATAAAGCTGTAGCAGTGTGAGTGATGAATCTGTTTAATGACAATGCAATGTCATATTTCCGCAAAATCCTCAAAAGGAGGCAACAGCAAATGTCATTGGATAGGTTCCTTGTTAAAGTTGCAAGAAAAGAAAAGATTCCATTGAGCCAATAGATAGCAGTGATTCCGTTAGTGATAGTGAGAGTTATCCTACACAATAACCCTCTTCTCTCTTGTCTCCCTCACACCAGCCATGATGGTTTTCAAAGGTAAGTGCAGGTTAATTTGTTTATTTTTCTTTATATTTTGTATTTTCTTTATTATTTTGTATTATATTACAGTATTGTAATAATTAAAATTTTTTTTTAATGTTTATTTATTTTTGAGAGAGAGACAGCATGAGTAGGGGAGGAGCAGAGAGAGAGGGAGACACAGAATCTGAAGCAGGCTCCAGGCTCTGAGCTGTCAGCACAGAACCTGATGTGGGGCTCAAACCCGTGAACCGTGAGATCATGACCTGAGCCAAAGTCAGATGCTTAACTGACTGAGCTACCCAGGAGCCCCTTGCAATCATTTTTATATGAATATTTTTGGGTTGTGGAACAAATCATGTGAGTTTCCATTATTTCTTATGGGGAAATTCACTTTGATATCCAAGTGCTTTGGATTACAAGCATATTTCTGGAATGAATTATGCTCATAAACCAAGGTTTTACTGTACTTTCACTTTTATCTTTTCATTCCTACAGTAGCAAATTTTCTTAAATTCATTTAGCTTCATATTAAAAATTAGTATTTAGTGAAACAAATCTTGTTTTCTTTTTACAAAAGGCATTTTCTGAGTGAATTATGAGCTAATGTCCTAAGATTGAGTTATATAAGGAACACCTAGATAATTGACAAGTATGCAAAATTTCAGGCAGTCTTCCTTGTAGCCTAACTATAAGAATTAGGCATGGTACCTAGGACTAATTAGTTTATGCAGGGATTGGCTTGTCAACTGTGAGGTGACGCCACATCACAATATCCTTATGTCTTAAATTTGAAGGCATTCATTTTGCCTTTTCCAGTTTTATGAGTTATATCCTTTGTGTTGATTATAGAAATTGTATAACAGAATTTTGTATCTCTATAATGAATATTGGAGAAGAAAATTAAGAGATTATTAAATGTGCTTTGGGATTATCATAAATATAATAAATAATAATTATTCATGGTATTTTACCTAGCAGTATTGGGTCTCTTTCTTAGTGATCATTGGGAAAGCTGGTAGAAGAAAAGCATAGATGCAGGACAAGTATTTGCTTTACTTTTTTTTTTTTTAGTATTTGCTTTCTTTATGCATTTTTGTAGTTAAAAATAATTGGCACTTGACATGAAATAGAATGCAGAAAACAAGTCTTCCTTTACTCGTCTCAAATCTTTTGTGGAAGGTCAAGATGT
This sequence comes from Panthera tigris, assembly GCF_018350195.1. Taxonomy (NCBI): domain Eukaryota; kingdom Metazoa; phylum Chordata; class Mammalia; order Carnivora; family Felidae; genus Panthera; species Panthera tigris. The sequence goes on along the minus strand of NC_056663.1, from coordinate 58,079,085 downwards.
ATCCTGCAATTTACTAAAAATGCTATTGTTATTGTGTTGTAGCAATATTTCTTCAGAGGTTGGAATGATAGCTGGCTTTAATACAGAAAGCTTGATAAAACTGTTATAAATCACAGTGTTTTAGGGGAAAGACTAGATTTTGATTATTTATGATTTCTACAGTTTCTCAGATAATTGTGTAGGACTTTGAGTCTTTCTGTCACTATCTCCAGTGGTTTGAATTTGTTGGATTTGAAGGAAATTGGTAAGAGCACTTCCAGATTACTCAGAAAGTTTATTTCCAACCCTCTCATAAGAAATAAGCTCATGGTTGACTAGGGAGTAAAGTAAACTTTCCTGGAACATTGTTAAAACAAGCTACTGGGTCTCTTGGCTCAGTTCTTTTCTACTATGCACAGAAAGCAACTTATAATTTTCACAACTGCACGATTAAAGTTTCTTCTTCCAATGCTGTTTATTACCCAGTTTTAACATTTTGAGATTTTCTTTTACTCTTTTTCTAGCATAAAGGATAGTGTCAATTCATCATTAATTTATATTACTATTATAATGCAGCTGAAGTATACTTGGGAATCCTTTTGGGGCCTCCAAAAGAAATCTGAGGCATGGATTTTCTGTTCACCAAAATGATTCTTGGAAAGTAAGTATAGATAGAAACACATTTTTGGAGAGAAAAGATTTTAAAGGACCATACTTTCTGCGGCCAAGAGCTACTACCTGATATTGAAAAAGCATCCCTTAACATCCTGCTGAGCTCTAGTAGACTGACCACCTGACCATGGGACATCAAATGAATATGAAACTAGAGTTGTCCATCATTTGGATAATTTCCAATCCACTTATAATATCGGGCAATATAATACATCTGTCACAGAGGAGGTACTCAACAATCAGACAGAAAATACAATAGGGTGATTCATTTTGTGAATTTCAGTCAGCCTCTCTCCTCAGCTATTCCAGTGCTCTGGCAGTGGTCCCATGAATGGAATGGTGGCAGTGATGGGGTCCATGATTGTATGCGACAATATATAACCTATGCCACTAGTGAATGTCCAGTTTGCCTGTAGTGGAGACTGGCACTGAGCTCTCCATCTGTACCTTTCCTTGAGGTTGACCAATTAGCCACTGGAGAAGTCAGCATTTTGTTTTCACTGGAATTTATCTTCCTTATCTGAAGTGTCTCTGTAAGCAATGTCATCCAAGGATGTACAGAATGCTGGATTTATTGGTATGGGATCCAATATAATATTGCTTCAGGCCTCTTTTGCACTGAAAGAGGTACAACAATGTGTACATAATCATAAGATGCATTAACCCAACCATATACAGTATCACTTAGAGCAGCTGGCCTAATAAAATAATGGAGTGGTTTATCAAAGCCTTAGAGTGCCAGGTCAAAAACAATTCCATACAGTGTTGGAAAAGCAATCTTTCATTCTGTTGTATCTCTGATATATGGTGCTCTGTCCAGGATCCAAGGGGCTGAAATAGGTTTTGGATTCTTAACCATTACTTACAGTGACAAACTTTCTGAATTTACCATTTGGGTCCCTACCATCTTAAATTCTCCTGGATCAGAAACCCTGGTTACTAGTGGCTGTTGCAATTTCATTGAACCTGAAGTATGATTACCATTTGTTCATTTTAGGGTAGTGATAAGGGTTCTGCTGAACCAGAATTTACAATTATCAGCTGGGTTTTTCACAGATGAAGACAGAAGGTGATCCTGATTAGCATGAGCATTTAAGATTGGCTTCTATAGTGGGAGCAAAAAAAAAAAAGATTTTCTTTAGCAACTATAGGATTCACTGTAGTGTTTTTTTTTCCCCCTACAGACAGTGATAATTGAATATGGTCAATTGCAGCTACTATAGTTAAGTGTAAAGTAATTGTGGTCCTCACCTTCTTGAAGACACAGTGCTGGTTGAAGTGTTGCCTGTGTGTGAGGACATTAGCAATGGGTGGTGTGCAGCTGGCTCCATGTTGAAGCATTAGAGATTGTTCCACAAAGCCTTCTTGCAGAATCTTTTGTGGAGACTGTGGTCATACCAACTTTAAGACTCTGAGATAAACTGGACTTAATGTAGGGCCCAAGCAGTTATAAGGAATACAAGGGGCAGACTGTGTTGACCATTTTTTTTAAGTGCTGATTTTATACCCATTCTGCCCAAGTGTTTGCTCCTATCATCGCTGAGGCAACCAGCTGCATGCAGGTGTAGTCTGACAGCTTTTCACCTCAATTATGCCATATATCTTTTATTTACCACCTTGAGACTTCCCTGGTGCTGCTATTTGGAATTCCTGCAGGAGTATAGTCAACCCATGCTGGCTCATAAATGAACTTGGAGTATGAAGGACTTAACATTGCTCAGGAGAGGCTGACCAATAACTCAGAACCTCCAGTAGGATTGGATCACAGTAGTACACTGTGGTAATCTACTCAATGATACATATTTAATATTGGTTATTCCTCTTTTCCTGTTTCACCATTTCCAGTGGCCTTGTTCCTATTCCCTGGGATCGCTTCCCAATGTAACCTATATATGCATGTAAGTCCTGATCTGTTAAGGTCAGATATGGCTTTTCTGTTTTCATTTTTTTTCCCTCTAAAATCATCGTGGTCAAGACAGGTTTTCTAAAACACAAAAGGAAAAAAAAAAAAAAAAATAAAATAAAATAAAAGGGGCGCCTGGGTGGCTCAGTCGGTTAAGCGTCCAACTTCAGCTCAGGTCACGATCTCGCGGTCCGTGAGTTCGAGCCCCGCGTCGGGCTCTGGGCTGATGGCTCAGAGCCTGGAGCTTGCTTCCGATTCTGTGTCTCCCTCTCTCTCTGCCCCTCCCCCGTTCATGCTGTGTCTCTCTCTGTCTCAAAAATAAATAAACGTTAAAAAAAATTAATAAAAAAAATAAAATAAAACACAAAAGGAATCTTGTTATAGCATTATCTAAAACTTTTTATTGAACTACACTACCAAAACATCTTTTCATGACAAACATGACCCTCGGTGCAATACTTGGAGAGTTATCTCTAGAGCATGAATGAGTAAGACCCTCAGACATCAAAGAAAGTAGCAGGAGTGTTGACAAGCCATAATCTAGTGCTTTGTCTGTCTGCCTTGGAGGAAAGGAGAAGGTTTCCCTCACTAATTTTGGGAAGAGGAGAAGAAGCTATGAAAGGAAGTATAGATATGAGGAGGAGAATATTTTTCTTTGATTCAAAGAATACTTTTCATTATGTACATTAACTGTTCCAGAGAATCCCAATCAGTTTCATTCAGTTGACTCATTCATGTATTCAGCAAACTTATACTGAGGAAAGAACTCACTAATTACTCTTTTTATCTCAGTGATATCCTATATTTAGGCAGGTTTTTTCATGTTTTAGGGAGGCTGGATTCAGTTAATCTTAGCTCATTCTGACTGGGGCTTATTAAGGAATGTGCACTAATATTGGCAGGCAGATAGAAGACTGAGACAAGAAAATACAGTCAGAAAAGTTCTCTTCGGGTTCTTCTAAAATATTAATGTATGCCTTCCACTATTTGTCAGACACTGCTTTGACATACAAATTTGCAACAAAGCTACCTGAGTTTAATTGCTCATCTCTGTTCCTTATTAGTTATGTGAGCTTGGGCAAGTTCCTTAGTCTCTCTAAAGCTTATTTTCATTTGTAAAATGGGGATGAAGGAATCCCTATTTCATAGCATTTTTTGAAGATAAAATAAGATAACGTGATAAAAACTGATCCCAGTTTCCAGCTCATGAGAAGTACTCAGTAAATGATGATGTCCTTGTCTTCATCATATATTCCCATCTCACTAATTCATTATGCTAAACAACTGGTTAGATGAGTATCTTTCCTCTCCAGTGAATTAAGCAGTTCCTTCATAATGAGTAGAATTTATGGTTCTTGAGCTTTCTAGACACAAGTCTTTAAAGGATTTGGGCACATTGTTCCTATGTTCACCATACACATTTCAATATGCTCAGGGAGAAGACTTAATAGACACTGAAAATATGTAGTAAAAAAGGTACAATGAACATGGTAAGAAGCCACATACTTAAAGGTTAAATACAGCATGCATAAATGTGAAAATGTCTATCAATAGAAACTGGAAAATGCAGGGAAAGCATACAAGTGTCCTATCCTTTTGTATATATGCGATGAGGAGAGGAAGCTGAAATTCTTTCCCTTTCCTTCTTTTTCCCTTTTCAAATGTCAGTATCATAAGCATGAGTAAGGATGAATCCCTGGAAAAAGTGAGGAGTTATAGAAATTGGGAGGCGTGATATGAGGACATGATGGTGCGTTGTAAAAAGTTTTGGTTAAGAGTCTCCTTCTTTCTTACATTCTCATTGATTTTTGAGGGCTCTTTTTTCTTTTAGGAGATATTTCTAATGCTGCAGGGCTACCAATAAAAGTTAGGACTCAGAGGATGAGAAGGGTGCTGGATGCTTAGAACCTGCTGTAGGGCTTAAGAAGTTCATGTAGGGAGACTAGTACAATTGACCAGATTGGAAGAAGAGGCAGGGTGGCAATTCAGACTGGGAATTGAGTTATGCATACAGTAGGAGACTGTTCTGGGTTGTAGCTCTCCAAAAAGCATAACAGTGACTGATGGTGGGGGACAGCATGAGGAATCTCACTGCATACAACAGGCTCAAAAGGGACAAAAGCTTATGTTAACTAAAAACCTTATATTGTCACTATACCTAAAAAAGATAAATGGGTTGAAAAATAAAGGGATATATGACTAGCTGTATTTTTTTTCTTGTAGAAAGGGGTTGCCTAATCAGCCAAATCTTTGGGACACAGGTGTGAGATAGGTTATTACTCAGGACACTTCTGTGCACTAATGAGATTGGTACTCTTGTACTCTGGCTTTGGGGAATGGCTGATGCATCTGGGGATGTGGGAATTAGTAATTCTTTGCTTTTTCCTCAGTTTAGAGCTACTTTCTGGGCGGAGGCTTTCTTTAGGCCAATGACAAGAAAACTTAAGCTTTTTCTAGTATTAATTGTATTTGATAAACCTCTTGCAAAACTTTTAATTTTGTTTGCTGATGAAATGAGAAATAGAGAAGTCATAAAAGTAAGGAAGAGTATTGTCATTTGAGAATGGGCAGGCTTTCTCAGAACACAGCACTATTAGTGGACGGAAGTGTTAAGTTGGGAAGAAGGATGAAATTTGTTCTTTATGAAGGGGTTTTAAGAGATGTGTGACTAGTCATGATTTCAAGCCTGTGATTGTGAATATGATTTCAATGGTTTGGACAGGAAGTAAGTCTAAAAGCAGGCACAGCCTTTGATATGTTGAGAGATAAAATTGATGGGCCTATTTCAGATTCAGTAGGTGAACAATGATAAACTAAAAAGCCTTATAAAGCCTCTTTTCTGGGAGATTGAAACAATGGTTTATTGATTATCTACAGATTTCTGGAAAGGTATTCATTTTAATTCAAGATATCTCTGAATTCCTGGCCCAATACTTCCAGATTGGATATGGAACTGATTAAAATATTCACAGACTGCAAATATTCACAGTTTTGGATTTAACATTCCAAGAATTATTATTATTATTTATTTTACTGGTTCAAATGTATAATTTTAGAACTGGAAAGAACATTTTGATTCATTCAATTTAAATATCTCCTTTTCAAAGTTGTAGAGACATGGTTATCAGCAAAGCTATAATGTTATATGCTTATTAAAGTACCCATTGTTTACATGATCTTGAAATTTGAAATTTGAAATACATTTTATAAAGTAGCAGTTTTTTTGAAAACTGTTAAGAAAAAAACCTTTGTAAAGAAATGCTACTTGGTTTGTGTCTCTGCTATTTTGCTAGCATTATATAATTATGTCAGCAAAGGTAAATTTTGAGGCAAATTAGCCTGTATCAATTTTCATGTGGATGCCTGCGGTAGACTACTAACTAGTCTTCATACTTTATTTTTTGCCTCTCTAGAATCCATTTCTTACACAGAGGCCAGAGTATTCCTTAAAAAAAAAGTGTCTTCCTTGCCTTTAACATATAATCCAAACTCCTTACAGAGTCCTACAAATCCATGTACAAATCTATTACAAGCTAAATTATGTTTGCTTCCCATCTCCTTGTATATATGTTGAAGTTGCAACCCTGTACCTCAGAATGTGACTATATTTGGTGACAGGGCCTTTAAAGAGGTAATTCAGTTAACATGGGATCCTTAGAGTGGGCCCTAATCCAATATGGCTGGTGTCTTTATAAGAAGAGGAGATTAGGATAGAGAAATACGCAGAGGAAAGACCATATGAAGATGCAAGAAGACAACCTCTACAAGCCAGAGAGAGAGGCCTCAGAAGAAACAACCCTGCTACACCTTGATCTCAGACTTTTAGCCTCCAGAACTATGAGAGTATAAATTGTTGTTGTTGAAGCCATTCAGTCTGAGGTAATTTGTTATGGCAGCCCTAGAAAATGAATTCACATACCGATGCCTCTCACTTATCTTTATAATTCTCTTCTTATTAACCACTGCTCTCTAATTGTATCATTTGTTTTCTCCGTTCGGCACAGTGAAGTTAATCCAGGTAAAGGGTCATCACCACATTGGTTGTTCTCTCTGCCTAGAGCCATTAGCACCATCATCTTTCATCAGTTGGGTTCTTCTTGTTTCTAAACAAATGTAGTCTCAGCTGAGAAGTCTTCCTTGGTCTCCCTAAAGTGGTTCCTTGAACAACCTTAGTCACTCTCACATCACCTTGTTCTGTTATAGCCTTTTGTATTGGGAATTATGTTGTTTATTAATTTGTTTGTTTTGTGGTCCATTTCTTTCTTCTGTCTATCCCAAGCTAGAATGTCAGCTCTAAGAAGCAAAATTTTGACTCTTTTTCTAGGATTATATCCAGTACTAGAATAATGCCTGGCACAGAGTAAGCCCTCAACTAAATATTTGTTGAATGAATACACAGATAAGAGAATAATGAGTTAGTTAAAAATAGTACTTGGATTTAGCTATTTCAAGGAAGTAGTCACAGAGAAGGTGGCAGTTGAAATGGAGGTAAGTAGTATTGGTTGGATATTCATTGAAGTTTTGCAGTAGCAAAAAAGGTTGAAAAAGTGATTAGGGAAGTGTATAGTGGTTAGAGAATTTGGAATAAGTTCAGGTAACATAAAATTATAATTTGTGTTGAACCTACATGGTATGGAGAAGTGAAAGGTAAAGGTGGGTCTATAGGACAAGGGTTATATACTTTACTCTGGAGACAAGGTAGGCCATTAAAAGATTTTGACAAGTAATGTCACCCAATGAATATAGTGATTTTAAGTGTTTTAAACTGACTGCAATGTGTAGGATGAATTGGATAGGGAAAATCTAATAGTGGCAAACCATTGGAAAGCAAATTACAATTGTTCAGATATTAGAAAGGAGGAAATGATTTATTCTGGTTACCACAGAGATGACCAGTGGAGGATAAATGTATGAATAGTTGGAGAGGAAGCAATGCTAATGCTTAAATTGACTAAATGAGATTTTGGAGGCAAAGTAGATTAGATGCCTTATATAAGATTTTGGAGTATATATTTCTGAATTATTATAATAATAGTGACATCAATAAGGAAGGAAAGCCAGAAGAACCTTACTAGGGGGAGATACTGAATGTTAAATATTGATTGGACGTTTGGTTAGAAATATTCAAAATCTGTTTTGAAATACGTATATTGGGTTTAGGAGAAAGGTTAGAGGTAGTAATATAGATTTTGGTGTCAGCTGTATAAAATTGGTATTTAAAGCCATGGAAGAAAAAATGTGAATAAAATTTCAAAAAGAGTGTAGAGTAGGGAGTGGATAGAACGAGGAAAAAATCTGGGATTGAAGGGATTTCCAGACTTAGAATATAGAGGAAGAAGGGAAGTGATAGAAGTTGGATAAAAGATGAATCAGGAAAATTTATATATATCTATATTCATTAGATACAGATAGATAAATGTAGATATCTGTCTATATTTTTTAAGTTTATTTTTTGACAGAGAGAGAGAAAGAGAGCATGAGTGGGGGAGGGGCAGAGAGAGAGAGAAGGAGAGAGAATCCCAGGCAGGCTCTGTGCTGTCAGCACAGCACCTTATGTGGGGCTTAAACCCATGAACCATGAGATCATGACCTGAGCCGAAATCAAGAGTTGGATGCTCAGCCAACTGAGCCACCTAGGTACCCCTGAATCAGTAAAATTTATTATCAGCTATGTCCTATACAGCACCAACTATATAATATGGTGGAAAAAAGGAGGGGAATAATGTGGAGAAGGGCAGTTATTGAGAAAATCATAGGAACATGTTCTGTAGCTTATTTATTTGTTTATTGCTCCTTTATCTTTGACCACCACAATTTTAATGGTAATAGTAATATCCTGTGTCAGATCATATTTTTCAAAGATAGCAGCAGCAATAACTCTCATCTCTCAGACTCTTCCAGAACCTTATCTCTCTCCCACCAAAAGGAAGTCTGAATAACCCTTCTATTGAACCTGGTTTAGGTGGTGACTGGCTTGTATCAATACAAAGTGACAGAATTGTCATTGAATGGCTTCTGAGGCTAAGTCATAAAAAATGAGGCAGCTTCCATCTTTCTTCCTGGAATATTCACTCTTGAAGTCTTCGGCTGCTATCCAAGCAATCTGTCTGCTCTGAGGCTGTCATATTATGAAGAAATCTACACTAGCCCACATGGTGGGGCCATATGGAGAAGGCCTGAGACTACATGAACAGAGAAGTGCCTGGCTAGTCTCCAGCTGCTCCAGCCCCACCCTCTGTTTTCCGGCTCTAGCTATCTGATTGTACCTGCATGATGGATCCAAAGCCAGAACCATCCAGTCTAGTCATTTCCAAATTCCTAATGCATAACAACCATAAAAGATAACAGGATTTTTGTTGTTTTAAGCCAATAAATTTTGGGGTGATTTTTTAAAATAAATATGTTTTAACATTTATTTATTTTGCAAGAGAGAGAGAACAAGCTGGGGAGGGGAAGACAGAGAGGGAGACAGAGTATCCAAAGCAGGCTCTGTGCAGACAGCGGAGAGCCCGATGCAGGGCTTGAACTCCTGAACCATGAGATCATGACTGAGCCAAAGTCCAACACTCAACCGACTGAGCTATCCAGGTGCCCTGGGTGATTTTTTTTTCTTTCCATCTAGAAATCTTTGTTTTAAACCTATTATGCTATGAATTCATAGGAAGTAGGCTCCAGCAGCTCAAGTTCCTTTTCATTGGTTCTCACAAAGCACTTTTCTGGGTGGAACCAGTTGACTCTTTAGTTGAACCCAGGTATCTTTCTTTTTTGGCTTTCTTCTTTTTCTGACCATTTTCCTTCACACATTTCAGGTAATTATCTTAGCTATAGTGTGTGATATTTTCTTTCTTTTTTAAAAATTATTTTTAATGTTTATTTTTTGAGAGAGAGAGAGAGATAGAGTGAGCATGAGCAGAGGAGGGGCAGAGAGAGAAAGAGAAACAGAATCTGAAGCAGGCTCCAGGCTCTGAGCTGTCAGCACAGAGCCCGATGAGGGGCTCGAACCCACAAACCACGAGATCATGACCTGAGCTGAGGTCGGACGCTTAATCGACGGAGCCACCCAGGCATCCCGTGTGATATTTTCAATATGTACATTAATTCTCTTGGTGTAATATTTTTAGTATATACATTAATTCCGTTGGCAAGAATCTTGCCCTTAACCTGTTTATTTACAACAATGCCAACAGCTTATTGGGGAACATGATAGATTCTTTCAATTTTGCTATGGTAACAGTTGTGAGACATTCCTTTTTGAACAGTGTCCATTCCCTTGATGTCTATGATATCACCTTTCTTGTAGAATCACATATATGTGGCTAAAGGAACAATTTCATGTACTTGGAAAGGTTTAGAGAATATATAGCAAAATGCTTCTTCTCTTTCCTTTCTGTTTGTCATTTTGACAAATTACTGGAAGATAGAGGTTCTGGCCAAAAGGTTGGGGTGATTTGTTTTTTCAACAGTACTAACTGATAAAATCACAAAAAAAGAAACATTGTACATATTTTTGGCTTTATGTCCTCTGTTCCATGAGAAATCCGACACCCTCAATTTCTTCCCCTGAATTCTGAGAGCACTTCTATAAATTACATCACATGGTTTCCCAAGAAGTCCTATCAGTGGCCCAAGTTGGCTGATATTTTCTTCCTCTCTTATTCTGACTCTGCAGAGCTTGAGGTTGAGGTAGTTGATAGGTTCATCTGAGAGGTGCTCATGTATGCCCATGTTATCCTACCTTCTCCAATCTAGATGTAGGATATCTGGAGTAGAGTCCAATCTATTAGTTTTCATGCTCCAATAGTGCTCTCTATCCAAACTGGACTATAATCTTCTTTTAGAGGCTTCAAGATATGTGGCCATATACCTTTGGTGTCTTACAGATATTTTGGATGTTAACTTCTACTCCTTTATTATGATTCCCTCTTTCTAAGGGATAGATACAAATCTACAGAAACTGAACAGAACAGTCTGACTGATAATTACAATTGCCCCTCCCTATGATATCAATCTGTCATTCTCAAAACCAACTTGCTAAGTTTTATTTTCTTTATCTAGAACGTGAGGACTGTAACAACATTTGCCTCATGGGGTCGAGGATTAATTGTGGTAATGTTATCAAGTTCCTAATAGTCTGGAACGGACAGACACAATTGCTATCAGCAACTCTTAACTGTGTTGTTGAACTTTAAGCCCTGATATATATTTTTAATGAAACTGTTTGATATAAATCTATACCTGAGTATACGCTACGCTTACTTTCTTTAAAACATACAGATACACAGACATCTGAGGATCCATCTGTATTTCTCTATGTTTTGAGTCCTGCTGCTATTTTCAGCCTGTTCACATTGGTGATTTAAAAACTCTATCCTTAAAGTCCTTTATCTCAAAACTGTTTATTGCTTCATTTGAAACTAATAGGGAGTAGCAAATGGACAAAAGGCTTGCCTGTATTCCTACAAGAAGTGATTATAATTATGTAGAGCAGAAGGTAAAATTATAATTTGTAAACGATACCAAATATTTATCATAGCCATAAACTTTAGTAGGCTTGCGAGATTCAGCAACGAATGCATGACTATTGAGGAGACAGTCATCATAATGCAGGAAAGTGCCTGGGTTTCATTAGATCCTAAGGGAAATATCACCAAGTTAGAATTGCGGGAATCAATAGAACTTACTCTTCATCTTATATGAACAAGTGATGCTGGAATGAGTCGGATTTATAACATCATAAATAGCGGCACTGGACTTTAGCTTTTTTTTTTTTTTTTCCTGGAGTTAAACTTCCCCGGTTAGAATTTATGGCAAAGAAAAAACAAAAAAAACTCAGTGAAGGGGAATCAACTGGGGCCAACTGCTGTGCAAGGAAAATCAAGGGTTCGTATGTTTAGCCTTGCCATCCTCACATATTTTAATAAATATTAGAGGAGTGATATTAGCAAGTGTTTACAATGACAATTCATTTTCATGGTTTTGGCTCATTGGCTGAGGCAACAAAATTAATAGCTTTATTTTATTTTATAGCACAAGCTAGCACTTTGTGTGTGATGTCTAAGCTGCTTAGGTGATTGATGTATTCATTGCATCTTATGGCTTAACAATAATAAGTGCATATATCATACCACAAGAACTGAAACAGATATGTCCTCTAATGCACTCATCTCTATTCTCATTATGATTTTTTTATCCATATAAACTGTACATGATGTACATACTTGACTATTTGCCTGCAATCTTACATATTTCAATTCTAAATATTGCTGTTTGGAAGTCTACTGGGATGGGCTTTCGGCTTCACACTCTCTGAAATTGATCTGGTAAGAATAGTGTAATATTTCAATTCACCTCATTGCAAAAAGCATTAGAAACATACTGGAAAGCCTTTTTGTGTTGAGGATAGTCTAGTTCTAGAGACATACTCAAGAGTGGTAATAGTCCTGGCATATTTCAGAACTCTGGTGATTGTACATTTTTTATAAATGTAAATGGCATTCTCTACTAAGTTTTAAGCTAAGATACATCTCAGGGATGATGTTGAAGTATCTGATATTTGTTTTCTCATAATTCTCTAAAACTCTTTTACTTTCCTGAACTCTTAAGTGATAAGCCTGAAACAAGGGAAAGTCAGGCTGCAAGGGAAGGGGGCTTGTGTCTGTTTCCATAGGAGGGCAGTATTGTACTGGAAAGCAAACAACTTGGAGGTATTTCCTGTACTCTGGCCTTGTAACGAAACCATTTCTTGCAAGGGGAGGGATGGTATTTCAAATCACACTAATAAATCTATGGATTAATAACATGCGAGTCAGAACAGCAAGCACCATAATCACCGTTGTTGATCCATTTGTCTCTTTTTGCACCGTGTATTGATTTTTTTCCGAGAATGTAACGAAGAAAGAACTTTATAAACTTCTTAAATTCTGCTTGTTAATATATTCCTGTTGCCACTCATCAATTAGTAATTTCCTGACAGGTAACTATTGCTGTTATAATTTAACATAGCCTTGGAAAGCAGTTACTGTGTTTCTGGTGCAACTTCTTATTACTGATAATTGCCTGCATCATAAACTGCAAGTACTAGCTGGTTCCAGCCGAGATCAAAAGTGACCATTAACTCACCTGTCTGCAAACTGAGGATTTCCGGGACTCTTACGGCAATCTCCTTTCTTTCTTACTTCTTAAAAGGCTCACCTTTCTTCTGTCAGGTTTGCAGGTATCAGCTTGCATGCATTTAATACTTACCTTATCTTGTGGGACCTTTACTGCGGATGAAGAAGCATCTTTATTAATTCAGAAGTATGGGAGTAGAGGGAATTATTTGTGCATTCTGATGAAGAAATAAACTAAGCAGACAATTATGTTGCATATAGAGTGTTTTAGAGATGGACAGCTTCTCATTAAAATGAGTTTTAGAATAATTTCATGTGCTGACATGGAATCCATTGAATTGCAATTCTGATTATTTTCACTTAGACAATCCAACACCTCTTCACTCCTGGAAAAGGAAGTAGATTACAAGTTAGTGTTCTCAGCAACTGATGATTATTTGTTTTTTCTAATCCTGCTTCACTTTTTTTCCTTCCTTTACAAAAGCAAGGCTAGAATTTGCAGAGTGTTGAGGTGGAGAAAGGCTGAGCATTCAGTTTTATTCCTTGAGGATCCCCCAGGGGTGAGGGGGACCTGAGAAACAGAGCAGGGTGGAAAATGGTCACAGACAAGGGTGAAAGGACATTAACATTTGAATGAAACCAGGACTTCAGAAAAAATTAATATACTGAAGTCAGGTGAGTGGGGATAAAGGAAATTGATATTAAAATATGAACGGCCTTTAAAATGGGACTTTGTCAATTTTTTGTGTTGCTGATTATATAAAAGTCACTTTTGGTTCAGTTGAATATGCTGTTGGGTTTTGTTGTTACCAAACATGAGTTTGGATCTGAGTTTGGGAGCAGGGGCTGGGATGGTGGATGAATCTGATTGTACACAAGAAAAAGAACAGTAATTCTGGGGAGGAATCTGATAGACTGGAGGTGAGTAGGAACAGGAAAGGCAGCAAGACAGCAAAGCAGCACCTGGGAGATGCCTTAATACATGGAAAATCTCCAGTGGGAGGGTTTCAGGGTGCTCGTTCAGGAGGGAGGGTTAATCATTTTTTGTGTTTCTCTGCGGCTCATTCTCTCTATCCTTTCATTGATGTCCATTATGCATACAGCTGTGTATGTGTGTGTTGGGGGAGGGTATTTCATTCTTGAGTTGATGTAGTGAATGAGTTCAGACTCAGGATAAGAAGAAGATTCATGAATGATGGACTCCTGTCATCTCTCATCTCTCATCTCATCTCCAAGGGCCCATTTATCTTTCCAAAAAGTCATTTGTTTTTCTCTAAGTGCCTTTCTCCCTTACTCTTCCCCTATTAAGATGGATATAAGCCCCAAATTCTAACCACCATTTTAGGCTGCATTTTTCTGTGGACTCCTTGTATAGATGATTCCGTTTGTCTTTTCTCTTACAAATCTGGCTTTTGTCAATACAATTCCCAAGCTCTTCTCCCATCACTGAATCCAGGAGAGTAGACTTTTTCTTCTAGACAGAGCCTTGACTAAGTAAATGACCTCAAATGGTATGAGTGGATGGAGAGATACATTTTGGCAAATTACTGCCAAATATACCCACTGCTGTATGGAATTGTAATTCATCTCAGGTATGCAAGGAAAATAACGTCCCCTTCTTTCAGATACACATTCACCTCACTGTGGGTGATGGCACATGAAATTGTTCCCATCTTTCCCAATGTCGGTAATGTAGATAAGATTCTGATCTGTTAAGGATTTTAATATTCTTAAAAAAAATCACCTCACAGAATTTCCATTCAAAATAGTTGTGTTAAGTTTTTATTGAATACATTTGTTTTATTTCTTCCAACTGTAAAGCTTTTGATCTTCTGCCCCCAACTGAATATGGGAGGCATCTTACTGTATGCTTCCAAAAGAGGAATACAAATATAACTAAATGTATATGCACATGTTGATGTCTTGTATATGTGACTTCTTAAATTATTCTCATGTGTTCTATCTCTTCTAATTAACATATAATCATTTATAAAACACCTATTACATGCCAGACACCATTCAAATTTCAGGGCCACCACAGAATCACTATACCCAAGGGACATGTAAGAGGTTTCAAGAGGTGGAGTACCTTTATAGTTGAATGCTTCTCTTTTATTTTTTGGTGACATCTAGAGTCCGCTAGCCATACAGGGATGCTTAGCTATTATTGAATGACCAGATGATCATATTTTTGTCCTCCTTTTAGAACCCATTCCTTTCTTACCCCCAATTGGTTTTTCATCTGTTCTCCTTGTCTATAAACCTCTTGAGCTGATAAAGAAAAGGTAGAATGCCTTAGTATGCCATTTACCTAATATATTATAAAATATGGTTCGATTTTCCCTATTTCTCTTCTTACCACTATCTTCTTTTTTTTTTCCAATATATGAAATTTATTGTCAAATTGGTTTCCATACAACACCCAGTGCTCATCCCAAAAGGTGCCCTCCTCAATGCCCATCACCCACCCTCCCCTCCCTCCCACCCCCCATCAACCCTCAGTTTGTTCTCAGTTTTTAAGAGTCTCTTATGCTTTGGCTCTCTCCCACTCTAACCTCTTTTTTTTTTCTTCCCCTCCTCCATGGGTTTCTGTTAAGTTTCTCAGGATCCACATAAGAGTGAGAACATATGGTATCTGTCTTTCTCTGTATGGCTTATTTCACTTAGCATCACACTCTCCAGTTCCATCCACGTTGCTACAACACTATCTTCTTATAAAGTAGCACATCCCTTATTGGATTGTCATTATTTTTTTTCTGTGTTGTATCTGGCTCTGGACACTTTGAACTGCTTATTAGCCTAGACCCACAGTTCCTAAACTGTGGCACCACAGTGAATTCATAGGGGCACTTAAGGGCATTTTAAATTTAAGGAAAACACATGACATTTGTCAGAAACCGCGTGAACTACTAGCTCAAGGTATTTCACAATTTTAATAATAGATCAAGTTACACTTCTTTCGATGATGTTATGTCTTTGTGAAGCTGGGTTTTCTGCAACTGCAGTTATAAGAACAGACGCCACATAAATATCAGTGTGAAACAAAAAATGAGGGCGGTGGTGTCCAAGGTTTGATTCCAAGGCTTGAGAATTGTTTGAAGTCGTTAAGTTTGAGAAGGTTTGAGAAGTAGTGCAGGACCCAAAAGACCTGTACACCCTATAAGTAAGTAATTGTGTTTATTTAAAAATGAGATTTTTTTTCTAATTCATACATATTGATTTTTAAAACTAAGAATCTGTTGTAGATGTGAATTTTTTTTAGGTTATTTGGACCTAATTATTTAATACTTTTTTTTTAAGTTTATTTATTTTTGAGACAGAGAGAGACAGAGCATGAATGGGGGAGGGGCAGAGAGAGAGGGAGACACAGAATCCCAAGCAGGCTCCAGGCTCTGAGCCATCAGCCCAGAGCCCGACGTGGGGCTCGAACTCACCGACCGCGAGATCGTGACCTGAGCTGAAGTCGGACGCTTAACGGACTGAGCCACCCAGGCACCCCTGGACCTAATTATTTAATAAAGGGACCTGTTCAATTAATTTTGGCTTAGGAACACTATGAAAAAAAATTCTGCATACATGAAGGCTGCCGTGAAGTCATGAACAGAAAATGACCTTGATTCTGACTTTGCATCTTATGTG
This sequence comes from Panthera tigris, assembly GCF_018350195.1. Classification (NCBI taxonomy): domain Eukaryota; kingdom Metazoa; phylum Chordata; class Mammalia; order Carnivora; family Felidae; genus Panthera; species Panthera tigris. The sequence goes on along the minus strand of NC_056663.1, from coordinate 58,062,783 downwards.
CCCAGCAAAGATCTGACTCATGGGGAGGGCTCATATGCATTACTGAAGAAAATGCACTGCACTTACTTTTGAGGATAAATGAGTGTTTCTTTGAAAATAGTAATGTCTTTTTAATGATTTTTTGTGTTTACAAAACTTCTCAACATAAATAAGATTAGAAATTTCTTACACGTATGCATGTATAAAGATTCACAGTTTTAAACAGAAGACCCCTGATATGCAATGATTATAGTTTTGTATAGTAGAAAATATAACATTTTTATAGCATTTTTGACTCAAGAAGAGTACAATGAAACTAAATGGAAGGCCTTAGAAGTGCACAATTAATTTGACAATATTTTTATTATTTTTATTTTACCTAATTTTCTTATTTTGAGAGAGAGAGAGAGCACACAAGAGGGGGAGAAGGGTAGAGGGAGGGAGGGAGGGAGAGAGAGAGAGAGAGAGAGAATGAGAATATCTTAAGCAGGCTCCTTGCTTAGGGGCTTAGAGATCATGACCTGAGCCGATATCAAGAGTCAGAGGCTCAGCTGACTGAGTCACTCAGGTGTCCCTTAACTTGACAATATTAACTATTGTCTTAAAATTTAGAAAACATAAGTTCTCAGTTAATTGATTTATGAAAGTATCCTATATTACCAGATAGATCAGAAAAAAAATTGAATACTGAATACAATTTAGCTGTTGCTAACATCTCTGTTAGAACAAAAATGCCCATTTTTGGTAGGTTTATTTTTATAATATCCTCTTCTTGAGTTGTAATGATACCTATTAAATATTTTCTTTCACTTAGTAAACTTGTATATTTTAGTATATTTATTTTTTCAAAATTGATACTATTTTGCTTATTATTTGAGCAAATGTATTAATTCACTTAGCCATTAAACAAATATTTATTGACTACCTGCTATTGGCAGAGTCTGTTTGGTTTATACTGAAGGTCATGGAAGAAAATTGTTTATTTGGGAATACTTTTTTTTCCAGGAGTCTCTAAGAATTTAATTGGTTTTAACTAAAAGGAAGACATTTAAGCACTAATAAGGACTGCTGGAGAAACTCCCTGATGAGTTTTAATTATGAGATTCTGAATTATTGTTACTGAAAGTATAGTCCATTTAGAGGGAACTACCAAAATTCCTTCTGGTTCTATGACTTTATATTCAATCCTCTGGAATAATAGTCTCCTTGTCTGGACTTCCCTATTCATCTGATGCTTTTTCTATTTTTTAAAGTTTTTTTTCCTCTGTTATTATAGTCTTCAATGATTTGCTGAACCCAAAAGCAAAGGACTAAATGTGAATTTTAGGAAGTCTTGGGGCCAGTTTTAAGCAGATGGAAACATCTCTATGGTAGCCATATGGACCTGACTTCTTTTGTATACGATTTTGCAGAAATTATTTGCTCTCCTGGGTCTTAACCATATTTTTTTATAGTTTATTTTTTTTTCTGTTTTGCAATCACTTTCAGTAATAAGTTTTTGTTACATATGTTATTGTTTGAATACCAGCTGATAGCCTTGGTAATGAAAAACAGAAATAATAGCTCAGTGTTCAGCTTATGTTTCTATGGGCAGGAAAGTGATTTGTTCATTTATGGTTGGTTTGCATAAGTTAGCACTTGAAGGTATTGAATGAGTCCTCTGCTATCAACTTGAAAAATATATTTAAATTAAATCTAGTGGTAAAGTTAAACATAATAAGTTTCCAGATACGAATGGTTTTAATTTTTCCAGAATATGTACAAACAATTTTACCTGACAATAGAAATATTAAGTAAGACAATTTCATAATTTAACACAATTTTTTCCTGTTTTAAATATTGTTTTCCTTCAGTCATAATATATATACAAAATCAGGGTGCCCTCTAGTAAGCCCTAACTGGCTTTTTTCCCCCTTAAAATGAAAAAAATTTATTTTCCCTCTTGCTATGTTGGATAACATAAATGAAATATCAAAGGCTGTAATGTACCAAAAAATTATGTTCAGTAAAAACTGACTCCCAGAAAATAATATATGGAAACATGACATATAACATTATTCTTAAAATATATTTGGTTCTTAGTATGTAGTTTGAATTGGCTTTGTTTGAAAATATATAGAAATGTGAAAGAATCTGTAGTGCATATATCACTGAAATTCATAGATCCTACATTATCCAAGCAAAATGATTTTCCCACTAGCATTATTTTCTTTGTTAAAAAAATGCTTACATAAACAATTTAAAAACTTGGCTATTTTCTGGTTGGAAATATAAATTAAGGAAGCTATACAAGTTTCCATTGTTTCACAGATGAGTAACAACTTCTATAAATTATCTAGACATTTCCCACCTCTATTTCCCACCTGTAATTGATGCATAAATGGTCAATTAATTTACAACAAAGAGGCCAAGAATATAGGATGGGGAAAGGACAGTCTCTTCAGTAAATGGTGTTGGGAAAATTGGACAACCACATGCAAAAGAATGAAATTGGACCATGTACCTTACACCATAACACAAATATTAACTCAAAATGGATTAAGACTTGAATGTAAGACCTGAAGTCATAAAACTCCTGGAAGAAAACAAAAGCAATAAATTCCTTGACATAGGTCCTGGTGATAATTTTTGAATCACCAAAAAGCAAAAGCAGTAAAAAACAAAAATAAACAAGTGGGATTACATCAAATTAAAAATCTTCTGCACACCAAAGAAAACCATCAGCAAAATGAAAAGACAATATACTGAATGGGAGGAAATATTTGCATATCATATATCTGATAAGGGACTAATATCCAAAATATATTAAAAACTCCTACAACTCAATTACAAAAAAACAAAACTCTGATTTAAAAATGGGCAGAAGATCTGCATAGACATTTTCCCAAAGAAGACATGTACCAACAGGTACATGAAAAAATGTTCAACGTCATTAATCATTAGAGAAATGCAAATCAAAACCACAATGAGATTCTACCTCACACTTATTAGAATGGCTATGATTGAAAAGATAAGAAATAATAAGTGTTGGCAAGGATGTCGAGCAAAGGAAACCCTTGTGCACTGTTGGTGAAAATGCCAAATGGTGCAGTCACTATGGAAAACAGTATAGTTTCATCAAAAAATTAAAAATAGAACTACCATATGATCCAGCAATTCCATTTCTTAGTATTTATCTGAGGAAAAGGAAAACACTTACTTGAAAAAATATATGTACCCCCATGTTAATTGCAGCATTATTTATAATAGCCAAGGCGTGAAACCAACATCAAAATGCCCATTGGTGAGTGAATGGATGAATTGTGGTATAGATATAATGGAACGTTACTCAGACATAAAAAAGAAAGTAATCTTGCCAATTGTGAGAACATGGATGGACCTCAAGGACATTATGTTAAGTGAAATAGGTTAGACAGAGAAAGACAAATGGCATATGATCTTTCTTTTTTAGATTTTTTTATGTGAGGGGGAAAAAAAACTTACAGCTACAGGGAGCAAATTATTTGTTGCCAGAGGTGGGGGTGGGCTGTGAGAAAAATGGGTGAGCTGTTTTTTTCTTAGTTTAAACAAATTGAATAAAAATAGTTAATATAAACAAAAGAATGAAAAAAAACTTGGCAGTTTTCTGGTTGGAAACATAAATTAGTGTTAATTAAACAGTAAGTTTTAATTGATACATAGATGAGAAACAACTTTTACAAGTTATTCATTTTTCTCACCTCTTTTTAAGACTGGCCTAAACTGATTTAGACAGATATCTTTCATATAAGTCTCTGCAGACAGGAGACTTTGCACTCTAATTCAATGATACACCATAATGCATAAAGGTTGGTGCTAGGCAAGTTACTGAGAAATGTACATTTGGCCAAAGCCTCCTTTCATTTCCTGTTTGTCTCTTCTAGAACCCCTGCACTTTGCCTTCTAGTTTCCTGGTGCTTGAATGGAGGCAGGAAACAATACTGGGGAGAAATATGAATAGCCAGATCCAAGTCCTGGCTAAATCTCTCACTGTGCAACTTTTTTCATTCCATCTCACACCTTTGCACCTTTTGACCAGCACCACAGAAGAGTAGTAATGGTAATAATATGTGCCAGTTAGTGTTGAGATAAAGGTACTTGAAGGTACTTTGCCCTCTAGTGGGCCTTAGGGGTCTTTGAATAGGCTAAAATTATACCACCTTAACTTCCCTCCCTTCTGCACCCAAAACTCTATCGAAATTGCCAACCTTACTCAGGCACCTATTGGGGAAATATTTTCTGTCCTGGTTACTTTGCCTTTACATGTATAGGAATGATCAGTATTTAACAACAAATGTGTATGCCTAACCTGGAATTCTCTGCCAAATGCTAAATGTACCCACTCCATGTTTCTACTGAAATCTTTTCTTGGATGAATAATTACTTCAATCTTGTCATGTCCAAACTTAACCTCTGATATTTCCTTCCATCCAAACCTATTTAATGAGCAACTATGTACTCATCTTATATGATAGGAACTTTATTTGACTAATCACTCTGTCCAAAAACCTTGGGGTATGTCTTCAACACCTCTTTATCTCCCATCCTACATCCAATCATCAGGCAATTTTCATGTCTAAAACATGGGTCTCCTGCTTCAATTTTCATCCATCTGTGAGTATTCTCAGCACAAACACCAGAACGATCTTTTTAAAATGCTGATTGACACTACTCAAAACCCTACAGGGGCTCTCCACTTCACTTAGAGTAAAAGCCAATATTCATACCATGCTCTTCAAGGGTCTGTATGATCAGAGTCTTCATCTCATTTCCCATTTGATCAGCTCTCTTATGACTTTTCTCCTCTCATGATTTCCAGCCAAATACTTGCCTCTTCTGTAACACACTAGGCTACTAGGCATTCTCTGTCCCCAGGGCCTTCAGTCTGGCTAGTACTTCTGTCAGAACCCCTGTCTATTTCTCCTTCTCCCCCCATATCCTCTTGGTTAATCCCCTCACCTCCACTATCAAATCTTTGTTCAAACCTCACATTTCACTGAGGTCTGTCTTGGCCACAGTATTGAACATTATGATCTGTTCCCTATCCACCCCACCCCATTATTCCAAATCCTCCTTATCCTGCTCTACTTTTTTCTCCCAAAGCACATGTCATCTCAAATTCCATCCTTTGCTTATTATTTATCAGGATTTTCTTATTTTTCTCTCTCTACCAAAAAGCTACATGAGGGTAGAATATTTATTCACTGATGTATACCAAGTGCCTAGTGCAGTCCTTGATAAATATTTATTAAATGGATGGATAATGTATTAAGCCTTCTTGAGATATTTGGGTGTTAAAAAAGTTGCTTACTCATCCGCAGAAGTTGGTCTCCAGTAACAAAATTTCATGTAGTGTGGCAGATTTCTGGGGAGTATCCTGAGGTTTTCCCATGACTGGTCCTATTACATAGTTTATATTTCTGAAGCTTGTGCAATTGATATTTCTGAAACTTCAGAATTAAAATCTGGGTCAATATATATCTGCAAAACTGTTAATATATTTAGAGACATAAGACATGTATATAATACACACAAGTGCATGCATGAGGAAGTGTTTTAAGAAATTTTGGAGGAATATGTGATGATTAGTAAAGTCTCCTAAAATACATTATAGCTTAGCAGTTAACACAGGTTCCGGAGTCCCAGTTAATTATTGGTTACTCTACCTTCTAACATGAGACTTTGGGCAAGTTATTGGACTTCTGTAAAAACTGGGCCTTCTTGTAGCAGAGTGCAGTTAGGTTATGATAACTATGGGAAAAAGAAACATAATAGGTTACATACTTCTTATAATCTGCAAAATAATATACCCAAGTTTATGGGTGGATATTTATGTATTTGGAATGTAAGTTCTTGTATGAGCCAATTAATTGTGTAGTAGATGAGTTTTCAGTGCTAATGTAGGAAAGACATGATGATAAATAGTACATATCTCTGGGGATTGTTGTAAGAAATAAAATAATCCTTGTAAAGTACTCAGATCAGTACCTGGTACATAGTAAATGCTCAGTATTGATTGATGAAAAGAAGAAAAAGATAAATATACTATACAAACATTTTTTTAAAATCAAGTATATCACTTTATTAAATATGCCAATGATTTTTGTTTATATACTAACATATTGAAATATATATTTTATTCTTTGAAGATTTAAATCCATAATATTTGCTATCCAAAGACAACAAAATGTACCTGCATTGGTCCCTTTACTGCCACAAGTGTGTATATTATTTTCTTTATAACAAAGATAGCATTTGTTGCTGAAAAGTTGCATTGAAATGCATGATGAAGGCAGATAGAAAATATCAAGGAAACAAGGTACATCCTTTTCAGGATGAAGCAGTTCTTGTGAACTGCAGCACCCCAGGCACCACAGGGTATCCCATTAACCTGTTCTATGAAACGTTCCCATTGTTGAAGGACATAGAGTCCATTTCACACTTAAAAGTGTTTTTGTCTTCTTTTCTTCAACCTAACACTGCCTTTCATGTTGCTGTGATGTTTCAACTTCTCTGTATATCTTTCCCAAAAAAGAGCAAAAATAAATACAAAAAGATAATTGAAGACAAGAAATCCAGACACAACATTTAAGATTAAAGAATAAATTGAACAAAAAATTACATAATGCAAACACTATCTTAAATGACTTCCTCAAAGCATTGACATTTCTATTTGGGATCTTCGTTTTCATTAAAGCATCCCAGAATTTTACCACAGAGTGATCATTGGGAAGGGGTGAAGAGAAAGGAGAGAGAGAATATTATATATATATTTTTCAATATATGAAATTTATTGTCAAAATGGTTTCCATACAACACCCAGTGCTCATCCCAAAAGGTGCCCTCCTCAATACCCATCACCCGCCCTCCCCTCCCTCCCACCCCCCATCAACCCTCAGTTTGTTCTCAGTTTTTAAGAGTCTCTTATGCTTTGGCTCTCTCCCACTTAATTCTTTTTATTGTAGTTAACTTTGTTATAATAGATGGTAATGATTGAGACTGGGGGGACCTTGGGGGGCTTATTGCTGGTCATATTTCACTTCTTGGGCTATGTGGTTATTTGTTCACTTTGTGATCACTTTGTATAATTAATCATGCTCTGCATAGATCATTTATGTACTTTTAAAAATATATGATATACCTCATTAAAATCTTATAGAAAAGTTATTTTGCAATATGCAACAACATGGATGAACCTTGTGAATATTCTAAGTGAAATAAGCCAATCATAGATAAATATTTCATGATCCGACTTATATAAGTATCTAAAATAGCCAAATTCGTAGAATCAAAGACTGGAAAGTTGGTTGCCAGGTGCTGGGATTGGAGAGGGAGGAATGGGGAGTTACTAATAAACAGGCATAAAATCTTTGTCAAGCAAGATCTGTCGAGCTTTCGAGATCTATTTATATCATTGTCCTTATAGTCAACAAATAATATACCGTACACTTAAAATTTTGTTAAGAGGGTAGATCTCACGTAAAGAGTTCTTTACATAGTAAAAATATGTAATAATAAAAATAAAAACACCAAATGTATTAAAATTAGTAAAAGATTAAGTTTTATCCTGACCCTTCCTGAAGTTGGATACTGCAGTTAGCTATGATAGGTATAGGGAAAAAACATAATGGGCTCTATAATTTTTTTTTTTTGGCCTGGTAATATAAAATACCCAGATTTTTGTGTAGAATATATATTGTATATATATTTGTATACATATATTTGTGTGTGGAATATATACACTTTTTGGAATATATGTTCTTGGTGTGAATCCATGAATTATGCAGTGAGTCTTCAATAATCATGTTTTAAAGACACGTTGTTCAAATTTACATTTTCCTTATTTGATCCTCTATAAAAGGAAGGGAATACCATTAAATATTAACTCACTTGACATTATGCTGAAGAAAGATAAGATATTAAAGTACATATATTCCTTTTTGTTGATTTAACAATATAAGACATTGACATGATGATGTCATGATATCCAGGAGAATAAGTAGTAAATACATTCATTATTCTCTATTTTTAAGCTTTCATTTATCTTAGAAGCTATTTATTTATCAACATTGTGGAAATTATGGTTGATTTCTGTGATGAGTGTCAAAATCCTCTGCTGTAGTAAAGAAGGGCTGATAAATTTCTGTGCTGTAAATCCCTGATAGACAATAGGCAGGATCACTGTTTGATTTGAAAAATGTATGAATCAGACAGAAGGGGACTTGCTTAAACTGAAAATCAAACCACTTCCTCAGGGAGGTGGACCTTATAAAAGCACTTTGCCCATTCTGGAACATCCCTTTCCCATGTCTTTATCTCTCTCACATCCTCAAGACTGTTCAAGATCAACAGGCTCCAGACAGTCTTCTGGATTGCCTGGTTGATTTTGAGACCCTTGCTCTGTATTTCCATGATGCTCTGGCCGAATCTTGAGCAGAGCACTTGATAAATGAAAAGATTGCAAAGATTGGTTTTCTTGTTCTCAGTGCATTGTCAATACATGTTTGTTGAATGAAAGAACTGTCAGTTGGGGCTATTAACCCTCAGAGATGCAACATTAAACCTTGCTAATTACCAGAAGCTGTCAAGTGGTAGTAGACATACTAACAACTTATTAATTGCTTTGTTTTTTAAAGAAAACTTAGAAAAGAAAGGAAAGAAAGGATATAAGTAACAAGTGCAGAAGGGTTGACAAATTTCTAAAAGCATGTTCGTGGATCACATTCTTGAGCACCTGACAAAATAAGTAGCTAACTATTGACCAGAGGGCTAATTTCATTTTGAAATTAAGATTTTTTTTTAAAAAATTGAGAATAAGCTGCAAAAATGATAGCAGAGAAAAAGTAAAGAAATATATCCTAAGGTATAAATAGTGTCTTGAGTTACTCATTTTTAATTAATTATTTTTGGTAACCCAATCTATTTCTTTTCTCTTTTTTAAAATTGAATGATGGTTGACACACAATGTTACATTAGTTTCTGGTGTACAACATAGTGATTCAACATCATCTCTAGGTGTTATGTTATGCTCACCACAAATATAGCTACCGTCTGTCACCATATGATGCTATTACAATACCATTGACTGTATTTCCTGTGCTGTACCTTTTATTGCCATGACTTATTCATTCCATAACTGGAAAACTTTATCTCCCACCCCCCCTCACCCATGTTTCCCCTTCCCCAACCTACTCCCCTTTGGCAACCATCAGTTTGCTATTCATTTTAACTTAATCCCTGAATTTAGCTAGATATTACTATCTATTAATTCTTTCCTCTTATTCTGAAAATCTTTCTGTAAATTTATAAGTGAGGATTCAAAAGATTTTAACTTGATTAATAGTTGTTTGAGTAAAGATTTCATTATTAGAACCAGTTTAAAAACCAGTTTTAACTAGGGTGCCTGAGTGGGTCAACTTCAGCTCGGTAATGACCTCAGGATTTGTGAGTTCAACCCCTGCGTTGGGCTCTCTGCTCTCAGTGCAAAGCCCACTTCAGTTCCTCTTTCTTCCTCTTTCTCTGCTCCTCCCCTGCTCATGTTCTCTCTTTCTCTCTCTCTGAAAATAAATAAGCATTTAAAAAAAAGACAAATTTTAACCAACAAACCCAAAGAACCAAACAACAAAACGGGAGATTGGGGATGTCCAGGAAAAGGCTGACAGAATGGAGATGCATCCAGAATCCATGTTGGGCAGGAAATGTAGCTGACAAAGGAGGACTGAATTGGAATGTGATAGATGAGTTCATATAATCAGTTCATCCTGAAAGTCAATGCAACCTGCCTTCACTTCAATATTGGTAGCTTTCAAAGCAGCCAAACTGTGCAGCACCAGGCAGTAGAGCCTCCTGAAGGAAAGCACAGTCATTACTGGAAATGTTCAAACAGGACCTGATGGGATAGACTTGGATAGATCATCTGATAAGATTTCTTCTAATTTTTAGATTCTATAAAATGTGCTTTACTTTAAAGGCATGAGGAACTACCTCCCTATTTCTTTGCTCTTTCATTTTTCCACAAAAGCCTAAATAGAATAGAAAAAAAGGTATCATGGAATGAATATCAGGGTGTATTAGGGAACCTTTCCTGAGTAGATGAAATCTGTAGTGCTTTAAATAGAATAAATGCTAACCTCAAATGCTTAAATCAAATTGAGGGGAAAAAATACCGAAGTTGATTTTTTTCATAAAAATTAAACTGTTGTATTTGATAGCTTGCTAATTTTATGTCTTTTTATTTGCTTAATGGTTATTAGTTATAAGTCCTAATTGTCCAAGTCTCTGTCTCTATATATGTTTAAAAATATTTGTTCTGAAAGGAAAGATGAGTTTAAATTATGCAGAACTTGTTATTTCTACAGAACATATTAATTAGAATGTATTAACTATAGCACTATTTCTTCTTTTTATGTTTAAGAGGGTACTCACTATATACTCTCTTGAAAAGAGAAAAATATAATAACCTCTAGAAATTGGTCTACCCACTACGTCCAGATCCAGGAAGGAAGAAGGTCCCAGGGTATTGAGTTACACCTAGTTAGGGCTGTTCACGAAGTTATACGTATGGGGGTGTTTAAAATACATTTTCAATTAATTCAACAGATGTTTCAGTGCCTTTATGGAATCAAGGATAAATGAATAAATTGCATTATTTCTCTATGAGAAGACAATCCAGAGGGAGAAAAAAATGAATGGATCTATAATTAGAGTCCAGTAAGGCAGGTGCTATAATAGAAGTATGTCACATTACTGGAGGATCGGAGAGGAGGGGCATTTATTCAGAAAGGAAGGCCAGGGAAAACTCTGTGAAAATGTGAAATTTGAGCTTTAATTTTGGAAATGCAAGTTCATGTCGGCCAGGTGAAGGGGAATGAAAGGATTCTGGCAATAGAATGGCTCAGTTATCAAAGAGCTTGATACTTCCAGGGAGCTTGTATCTCAAGAAAACCCTGACCAGTCATAAACCAGAGTGAATCAGATGAGTGGAGAGCTGAGTGTCCCATAACATGAGTTGCCTAGGGAAGAGCAGGTCACAAAACAAAGGTTAAAATAAGTTGATGGGAGGTAAACTTGGTATATGAGTGAGTTGAAGGCAGACCTGAGAACTAATTTTCTGAATATTACCTTTTTATATACCTTTCTCTGCTATGTGGCTGGTGGCTTTACGGGTTGTGATGTGTGTATAGATTAGCATCAGACACCCAGGTGACAGCCTCTAGTAGCTCTGACAGTGTTCTGGAAAATCCAGAAATTTGACTGCTTTTTGTATAAGTTTTATAAAACTATAGTAATTGCTGATGAGATGGAATTTTTTTAGTTATATTTTTCTGCCTGTGAGGAGGATGTGGTTTTAGCAGGGGTAAGAGAAACAATGTATTCAATTATATGCTGCCATTTTATAAATTATTTAATTATTACATATAATGGTTATTAAATTAAAAAATGATAAGAAAAAAGCCCTTATTTCCATGAGGAGGTGATCTTATTTGTGATGGCCAGGCATGTGGGTAAGCTAGATGGTAGTTTCATGTGGGTCAGAGTAGATGGTAGTTTTCTGTTCTTGGTTATCATATGGCCTGATTGCTCATTACTTTCTGACTTTTAGGTTAACTCCAGGGCAGATCAGATATGCATATCTAATTGTGATAGATGACCATGATGGCCTAGGTTTCCTGTCAGCTTGATGAAATCTTAGGTTTCTTCTTCTTCTCCTTCTCCTTCTCCTTCTCCTTCTCCTTCTCCTTCTCCTTCTCCTTCTCCTTCTCCTTCTCCTCCTTCTCCTCCTCCTCCTCCTCCTCCTCCTCCTCCTCCTCCTCCTCCTCCTCCTCCTCCTCCTCTTCCTCTTCCTCTTCCTCCTCCTGCTCCTCCTCCTCCGTCTCCTTCTCCTCCTTCAACTTCTTCCTGATATCACTTTAATTAAATCCTATCTTTTGCACACAGCACACACAGTGGCCATTCTGAGGGCTAAAACAGTACTTTAGTCTTTTTAAAATATAATTTATTATGAAGTTAGCTAACATACAGTGTATACAGTGTGCTCTTGGCTTGGGAGTAGAGTCCCATGGTTCATCGCTTACATACAACACACAGTGCTCATCCCAACAAGTGCCCTCCTCATGCCCATCACCCATTTTCCCCTCTCCTCCAACCAATAAACCCTCAGTTTGTTCTCTGTATTTGAGTCTCTTATGGTTTGCCTGCATCTCTGTTTGAAACATTTTTCCCCTTCCCTTCCCCCGTGGTCTTCTGTTAAGTTTCTCAAATTCCTCATATGAGTGAAAACATATATCTGTCTTTCTCTGACTTATTTAACTTAGCATAATACCTTCCAGTTCCACCCATGTTATTGTAAATGGCAAGATTTCATTCTTTTTCATCACCAAGTAGTATTCCATTGTGTATTTATACCACACCTTCTTTTGCTATTCATCAGTTGATGGATACTTGGGCTCTTTCCATAATTTAGCTATTGTTGATAACGCTGCTATAAACATTGGGGTATATGTGGCCCTATGAATCAGCACCCTATATTGTTTGGATAAATTCCTAGGAGTGCTATTGCTGTGTCATAGGGTAGTTCTAATTTTAATTTTTTGAGGAACCTCCATACTGTTTTCCAGAGAGGCTGTACCAGTTTGCATTCCCACCAACAGTGCAAGAGGGCTTCCCTTTCTCCACATTCTCGCTAACATCTGTTGCCTGAGTTAATTTTAGCCACTCTGACAGGTTTGAGGTGGTATCTCAATGTGGTTTTGATTTGTATTTCCCTGATGATAAGCGATGTTGAGCATCTTTCATGTGTCTGCCATCTGGATGTCTTCTTTGGAAAAGTGTCTATTCATGTATTCTGCCCATTTCTTCACTGGATTATTTGGTTTTCAGGTGTTGAGTTTGGTAAGTTCTTTATAGATTTTGGATACTGTTTATTCAATATGTTATTTGCAAATATCTTCTCTCATTTTGTAGGTTGCCTTTTAGTTTTGCTGATTGTTTCCTTCACTATGCAGAAGCTTTTTATCGAGATGAGGTCCCAATAGTTCTTTTTGCTTTAATTTCCCTTGCCCTCAGAGACATGTCAAGTAAGAAGTTGCTGCACCTGAGGTCAAAGAGGTTGTTGCTTGTTTTCTCCTCTAGGGTTTTGATGGTTTCCTGTCTCAGATTTATGTATTTCATCCATTTTGAGTTTATTTTTGTGTCTGGTGTAAGAAAGTGGTCCAGTTTCATTTTTCTGCATGTTGCTGTCCAGTTTTCCCAGCACCATTTGCTAAAGAGACTGTCTTTTTCTGTTGGATACTCTTTCCTGCTTTGTCAAAGATTAGTTGACCATATGTTTGTAGGTCCAATTCTGGGTTCTGTATTCTATTCCATTGGTTTATGTGTCTGTTTTTGTGCCAGTACCATACTGTGTTGATGATTACAACTTTGTAGTAGAGGCTAAAGTCTGGGATTGTGATGCCTCCTGCTTTAGTTTTCTTTTTCAACATTACTTTGGCTATTCAGTGTCTTTTGTGGTTCCACACAAATTTTAGGATTGTTTGTTCTAGTTTTGAGAAGAATACTGGGGCACTTTGATTGGGATTGCATTGAATGTGTACATTGCTTTGAGTAGTATTGACATTTTAACAATATTTGTTCTTATGATCCACGAGCATGGAATGTTTTTCCATTTCTTTGTGTCTTCAATTTATTTCATACGTTTTCTATAGTTTTCAGCTTACAGATCTTTTAGGTTTCTTCCTAGGTATTTTATGGTTCTTGGTGCAATTGTAAATGGGATCAATTTCTTGATTTCTCTTTCCATTGCTTCATTATTCGTGTATAGAAATGCAACTGATTTCTGTACATTGATTTTATATCCTGTGACTTTGCTGAAATCATGTATCAGTTCTGGCAGCTTTTTACTGGACTCTTTTGGGTTTTCCACGTAAAGTATCATGTTATCTGCAAAAAGTGAAAGTTTAACATCCTCTTTGCCAATTGAATGCCTCTTATTTCATCTTGTTGTCTGATTGCTGAGGCCAGGGCTTCCAACACTACGTTAAACAAGAGTGGTGAGAGTGGACATCCTTGCCATGTTTCTGATCTCAGGAAGAAAGCTTTCAGTTTTTCCCCATTGAAGATATTAGTTGTGGGCTTTTCATATATGGCTTTTGTGATGTTGAGGTATGTTCCTTCTATCCCAACTTTCTTGAGGGTTTTTATTATGAAAGGGTGCTGTATTTTGTCAAATGCTTTTTCTGCATATATTAACAGGATCATATGGTTCTAATCCTTTATTCTATTAATGTGATGTATCACATTGATTGATTTGGAAATATTGAACCAGCCCTGCAGCCCAGGAATAAATCCCATTTAATCATGGTGAATAATTCTTTTAATATACTATTGAATTCAATTTGCCAGTATCTTGTTGATAATTTTTACATCCAGTTCATCAGGGATATTGGTCTGTAATTCTCCTTTTTTAGGAGGTGTTTGTCTCACTTTGGAATCAAGGTAATGATGGATTCATAGGATGAGTTTTGGAGCTTTCCTTCCATTTCCATTTTTGGGAACAGTTTTAGAAGAATAAGTATTAACTCTTCTTTACATTTCTCACAGAATTCCCCTGGGAAACCATCTGGCCCAGGACTCATATTTTCTGGGAGAGTTTTAATAACTGATTCAATTTCTTTGCTGGTTATGGGTCTGTTCAAATTTTATATTTCTTCCTATTTGAGTTTTGATAGTGTGTGGGTATCTAGGAATTTGTCCATTTCTTCCAGGTTGTCCAGTTTGTTGGCATATAATTTTTCATAGTATTCTCTAATAATTGTTTGTATTTCTCTGGTGTTGGTTGTGATCTCTCCTCTTTCATTCATGATTTATCTATTTGGGTCCTCTCTTTTCTTTTTGAGAATTCTGGCTGGGGTTTGTCAATTTTGTTTATTTTTTCAAAAAACTAGCTCTCAGTTTCATTGATCTGTTCTACTGTTTGTTTAGTTTTGTTTTGTTTTTGGATTCTATATTGTTTATTTCTGCTCTAATCTGTATTATTTCTCTTCTTCTTCTGGCCTTGGAGTTTCTTTGCAGTTCTGCTTCTAGTTCTTTTAGGTGTGCAGTTAGGTTTGTATTTGGGATTTTTCTTGTTTCTTGTGATAGGCCTGCATTGTAATGTATTTTCCTCTTATGACTGCCTTTGCTGCATCCCAAAGGATTTGGACTGTCATGTTCTCATTTTCATTTGCTTCCATATATTTTTAAGTTTCTTCTTTAATTTCCTGGTTGACATATTCATTCTTTGGTGGGATGTTCTTTAACCTCCATGCATTTGGAGGCTTTCTAAATTTTTTCTTGTGGTTGATTTCAAGTTTCATAGCATTGGTGATCTGAAAATATGCATGGTATGATCTCAATTCTTTTATATTTAGTGAGGGCTGATTTGTGACTCAGTATGTGATCTTTTCTGGAGAATGTTCCATGTGCACTCAAGAAGAATGTGTATTCTGGTGCTTCTGGATGAGAAGTTCTGAATATATTTGTCTGGTCCAGTATATCATTCAAGGCAATTGTTCCTTTATTGATTTTCTGCCTAGGCAATGTGTCCATTGTTACAAGTAGAGTATTAAAGTCTCCTGCAATTACTGTATTCTTATCAATAAGATTGCTTATGCTTGTGATTAATTGATTTGTATATTTGGGGGTTCCAAATTGGGGCATAAACATTTACAATTGTTACATCTTCTTGATGGATACCCTGTAATTATGATATAATGCCCTTATTCATCTCTTGTTACAACCTTTAGTTTAAAATCTAGTTTGTCTTATATAAGTATGGCTATTCCAGCTTTCTTTAGACTTCCAGTAGCGTGATAGATGGTTCTCCATCCCCTTACTTTCAATCTGAAGGTGTCCTTCTGTCTAAAATGAGTCTATTACAGAAAGCATATAGATGGATCTTGTTTCTTTCTTCTTCTTCTTCTTCTTTTTTATCCATTATGATACTCTATGCCTTTTGATTGGGGCATTTAATCCATTTACATTCAGTGTTATTATTGAAAGATATGAATTTAATGTCAATGAGTTATCTGTAGGTTTCATGCTTGTGATGTCCATGGTCCTTTGTAGTCTCTTCAGCATGCCACCCACAGAGTCCCCCTTAGGATCTCTTGCAGGGCTGGGTGGTGGTCATGAATTCCTTCAGTTTTTGTTTGTCTGGGAAAACCTTTATCTCTCCTTCTACTCTGAATGACAACCTTGCTGGATAAAGGATTCTTGACTGCATATTTTTCCTATTCAGCACATTGAATATTTCCTGCCACCCCCTTTTGGCCTCCCATGTTTCAGTGGACAGGTCTGCTACTACTTTTATGTGTCTACCCTTATAGGTTAAGGCCTGTTTGTCCCTAGCTACTTTCAGAATTCTCTTTTTATCTTTGTTTTTTGCCAGTTTCACTGTAATATGCCAGGGAGAAGGACTATTCTTGTTGAATCTGAAAGGAGTTCTCTGTGCCTCCCAGATTTGGATGTCTGCCTCCTTCCCTAGATTAGGGAAGTCATCAGCTATAATTTGTTCATGTATACCTTCTGCCCCTTTCTCTCTCTCTTCTTCTGGAACTCCTATGATATGGATATTATTATGCTTCATTGAATCACTTAGTTCTCTAATTCTTCCCTTGTGGTCTAGTATTTTCTTATCTCTCTGTTCCTCGCCTTCAAAATTTTCCATAATTTTATCTGCTATTTCAGTTATTATACCCTCTGCTTCTTCCATCCTTGCTGTCACTGCATCTGATATTTTGCACCTCTTTTACAATGTTTCTTAATTCACCATGACTATTTCTTAGTTCCTTGATCTCTGCAGCAATAGACTCCTTGGTTTTTTATGCTTTTTCCAAGCCAGCTATTAATCTTATGACTATTATTCTAAATTCTTGCTCAGATATATAGTTTATATCTGTTCTGAGCAATTATTTGTCATTTCTTCCTGTAAATTATTTTGAGAATTTTTCTGTTTTATCATTTTGGCTTAGTTTTCTGTCCTTTATGTATTTTAATAACTTGTTATGTGTCCTGCACCTGTGAGCATCACTATATAAAAAAGGGGTCATACACTGTTCAGAGCCTGGACCTTCAGGAGCTGTTTTTGGAGTGTGTTGCATGCTCTCTGTTGTTGTGGCTCTAGTTGCTTTATCTCCCTACTCATAGTGGTGGCTTGGACCTTCCACCAGGTGTGTTTTGATTTGTTTGTTGAAGTAACCCTGGAGAAACTTTAAAAAGGGGGGGCATGGTGGAAGAAGCCTTATCTCATACAAAGAGAGAAATGACAGGGGTGGGGGGAAAAGAAAAGAAGAAAAAAAGAAACAAAAATGACCAGGCAGAGAATCAGAGAAACTATGGCTTAATCCAGAGAGAGAGAGAGGAAAATTAAGAAGGAGATACAGAAGAGGTATAAAAAGAACAGATTAAAAATGTCTACTTAAACAAATGAATAACCAGAATAGAAAAGGGAAGAAATAGGAGGAAGAAAAGAAAGAAAACAAGATACATTCATAAAATAAGAATTGACCAAAAATCAAATCAGAAAATACAAACCTGCTAGCCCGATATCTCAGGTGCCTTGGAACCGGTGGGCTGTGATGGTCTGGAGGAGGGGCCATCTGGTTCAGTCAGTGTCAGTCTTGTTCCAGTAGATACACAGTTTTCTTTTTGTTTTCTTTTACCCATTTAGCCCATCCCCCTCCCTCAACCCCTCCAGCAACCCTGTTTGTTTTCCATATTTAAGAGTCTCTTATGTTTTGTCCCCCTCCCTGTTTTTATATTATTCTTGCTTCCCTTCCCTAATAGTCATCTGTTTTGTATCATTTTTTTTATTATGAAATTTATTGTCAAATTGGTTTCCATACAACATCCAGTGCTCATCCCAACAGGTTCCCTCGTCAATGCCCATCACCCACTTCCCCCTCCCCTCCACCCCCCATCAACCCTCAGTTTATTCTCAGTTTTTAAGAGTCTCATGGTTTGGCTCCCTCCCTCTCTAACTTTTTTTTTCCTTCCCCTCCCCCATGGTCTTCTGTTAAGTTTCTCAGGATCCACCTAAGAGTGAAACATATGGTATCTTTCTCTGTATGATTTATTTCACATAGTATAACACTCTCCAGTTCCATCCATGTTGCTACAAAAGGCCATATTTCATTCTTTCTCATTGCCAAGTAGTATTCCATTGGATACACAGTTTTCAGGCAGGGAGGGGCATGGTTTGGTGAAGGTGGGTCTCACCTCCACTGTAGGCCCATTGTCCATTCCCTGAATCCCCACATTTTTGATGATAAGGAGCAAAATGGTGACATCCCAGTCTCTCCTCCCCAGACCAGGTGACCCAAACCACTCTGTTTAGACCATCCTCACAGTGCTGCATGGGCACAAGTGGGCCAGTTTGTCCCCTTCCACAGTCTCCTGTGCCTCCTAGGCTCTCGGCTTGGATTCAAACCATGAGGACTTAACAGTCCCACTCTGCATGCCCCAGTTCTGGGGTAGTGCCACTCTGCCTAACAAGCCGGCAAAGTGCCTCTGGCTGGCAGGCACCTGCAGGGTTGGCTATATGCCTTCTTCCCACAGTACTCAACGGAGGGGACTTCTTTCTCTGAATGAACCTCTGAGCTTGCTACTGAGCCCGGGGCTGGCTCCCCTCCTCCCCAGGCACACGTACAGGGTAGCAGGCCCCAGTCTGGAGAAAGCCCCACAACCCTGGATCATGTTAGAAATTGGTTCTTTATCCGTTCTTCCTGTTCCCCAGTCCATGGTCCAGAGAAGTTTTTCTCTTTGTCCAAATACAGTCCTACACTCTACAGCCTCTTTATCTTCCTTTTATCTCTCCACAGAAGGGGATCCCTCCCCTCTATGGCTACGCCACCCATTTTATTTCTCCCAATTCACAATCATGCACCTATGGCCCATTAAGTTGTCCCTGTGGGCTCCTGGAGATATTTCTGTCACTCTATAGCCAGAATTCCTGGAATTCCAAGTCTTCAGGCCTCAATACTGTTGTGTTTGAGGGACAAGGGAATGTCAGGTCTCCCTACTCCTCCACCATGTTGACTCCCTCCCTGGTACTTGATCTTATTTTAGTAGTTTCATCTTGTTTTTTGTCCCCGTTTCATATTATTTTCCCCTATAGATTTCTGCTAGGATGTGGTATATGTCAGTAGATAAGCTTCCACACGGTGGTTAAGAGACCCAGGCTTTTTCCACCTTGTGCTCTACCATTTCACCAAGTCTTTGGGATCATCTGTATCAGGAGATGAGTTGTGCAGTCTGCTGGAGCTGGGCCTCTGCCAGTCAACTTTCTTCTTGATTCTGGGATCCTGATTTCTCTTTTCTTAGAACATTTACTTTAGAAAACTTGCAATTATAAATTCTTTCTCTGCTCTTTTGAAAAGTAAATATTTTAAAAAGCCTCTTGCCCATTTTACAATCCAGGACTGTCTTTCTCAAGGACCTGAGAGTCATTCTTTTGAAATGTAATCAGCAAGAAATATAGTACTCCTAGCCCCTATCTCCCAGGCTCTGTGGGAGGGTAGGATCCTAACTTCAACACGTGCCAATTAGCAATACACATGGTCTAATCACATTGACCAACCTTTTCTCTACCCTCCCTCATGTCTTCCAGTACTTTTCCACTAGCTCACCCCAGGTTTAAAAACTTTCCCCTCGGGGCGCCTGGGTGGCGCAGTCGGTTAAGCGTCCGACTTCAGCCAGGTCATGATCTCGCGGTCTGTGAGTTCGAGCCCCGCGTCAGGCTCTGGGCTGATGGCTCGGAGCCTGGAGCCTGTTTCCGATTCTGTGTCTCCCTCTCTCTCTGCCCCTCCCCCGTTCATGCTCTGTCTCTCTCTGTCCCAAAAATAAAAAAAATAAAAAAAAAAACGTTGAAAAAAAAAATTAAAAAAAAAAAAACAAAAAAAAAAACAAACTCTCCCGCCTTCTGTAGAGTTGAATTCAATCTCTTTTTCCTATTGTAACAGTCTGGATCCCTATTGCTATAGGCTTGACTCCTCTTGTATCCTCTTAAATAAAGTCTTCCTTACTTATTTAACTTGTCCACTACACTTATTCTTTGGCATAGGGTAGGCTTATAATCATACCGAAAGATGACCACATAGAACCATAGCCAACAGAGCATCCAGTATAAAGTAAAATGGGCCACAGTGCTATGTATTCATTCTCAGTGACTGGAGATTTTGAAAATTTGGGCAGAAAGCTTATATTCTTTCCTTGAACTCTGCATGCATGGAGTGAATATTTGAGGGATATTCTGCTGGGCTGAAGTCTAGGCCAAAAGATCTTTTAAAAGGCATAAAAGTGAAAGTTATTTGGGGCAGAATAATTAGCTGTGCCAACTAAAAGTGTAAATGGGATCCTGAGATGAGAATGGAGCATGGAGTTAA
Source organism: Panthera tigris (assembly GCF_018350195.1). Classification (NCBI taxonomy): domain Eukaryota; kingdom Metazoa; phylum Chordata; class Mammalia; order Carnivora; family Felidae; genus Panthera; species Panthera tigris. The sequence goes on along the minus strand of NC_056663.1, from coordinate 58,042,366 downwards.
TTATCCTCCTGTGCATTGAAGGAGAGGAGTTATTTTTCAAAAGGTAAGATGGAAAATTAGGTTATATATGCAATAAATCTCATTTTATGATGTTGAGTTTTCTTTAGACTTCTTTTCCAGCCTTTCAACTAGTGAGTATAATTGGATAGGGTATCTCAATGATTCTTATATACCAACTTTGCTTATGAAAACAAAGTGGGTCAAAAATGCAAATATAGCATTCTGCTTTAATGCAAAGATGGGAAATAACCTAAGCAATTATCTGACAAATGGCAGCTGTTTAAACTGCAGGATACTAAACTGGTATCTTAGCAGGGGTGTCATTATCTATAGGCTATTAAAAGTTTGTTTCTTTATTATTTCATTTTTATTAGCTTAGGTTTTAAAAAGGGAAAGATAAACTCCCCAACTGAAGTCTTTATTACTTTTACTGCATGAATGTTGTTCTATTACTAAAAAGATATCATGTTATTTGATTAAAGTTCTCAAAAGATTAGCCCAGCTTTTTTATTATTTGCATTTAGAGATAAGTGAACTATTTAAATGTGTGTATATGTGCATGTGAAATGGTGAAGCTGACACTTTTATGTTGACATTATCCTTGTTAAAAATTATCTTCATAATTCATACAAATTATCAATTCCTGAAAAATTTTAACATTCTTACTAAACTTTGGATGTTGTTAATATTTCAGGGCAGAACTCTCCTTATGCATAGGGTTCTGTTTGCCCATATGGGAGTGGGCAGGTAAATGGGACTAATTGTAGTGAAAAGGTAAAGTAGATGAGGTTACCTTCCATTACTCCTGTTTATTTCTGTTTCTTTTTTTGTTTTTTTCACTCCTAAGTACCACCTCCATATTTCATTTCAGGTATTCAGTATCTTGCTAATTGTAACCCAACCTCCCCTGCAGAGAAACCGGTAATTACTTGTGGTTTCATGAATAGTAGTTGATGGACTTACCTCATTATTTTCTTTGACGTGACAGCTACACTGATAGGTCAGAACAAAATATATACACTTAGGATCTTGACTTCATCAATATATTTTGCAAGTTATCTCTGATCTATTTGTGGATACATTATAGGAATGTAAGTTAGGTGCCAGTATCCCTACATAGATTAATTATCAAATGACTCCATTTGTAGTTTGCCTATTAATAAGCTATTGTCAACAAGAAGAAAAGAATCATCTAAGGTATAGCTGTGTCCTTGTTTCTTTACAATATTTAAAAAAAAAATACTGCATGTAATGCATGTATAGAAACACTCTAAATTTTTAAAAGAAATATGATGTCAAGCCTAGAAGAAAAGTGAGCTTATTATACACAGTGACATACGGATCCATTTTAAAATGATCACACTGCAATACTGTCTTAAGTATAATAAGATTACTTTATTGAAGATGAAAGTAAGATCCCACACTTGTGCTCTCAAACCCTGTGAAGGTGGTATAGAACTTGCTTTTGCAAGGAACAGAGATTTTTGGTTGGTAATACATTTGATATGAATCATCTGTCTGATACAATTATCATGGAGGCTACTACAACTTTGGCTAAATTAATAGAAATGTAGAATGAAGGAGGCATTGCCCTTCTCTTTTCTGGGTGTCAGACCACTCTTTTCTGATTACTTCTAGGCTACGTGCCACAGTTTAGGGAGAACATGTTCAAGTCAAGGACATTTAAAAAGAGTGACCAAGGAGGAGATGGTGCTATGCCACAGAAGAACTTTAGGGGACATTGGAAGTATTTAATTTGAAGAAAAGAAGTGTGTATTTGTGTGTGTGTGTGTGTGTGTGTGTGTGTGTGTGTGTGTGTGTGTGGTTAGGGAGGTGAATGTGAAATAGGAGTATTAGAAGATCTGCCTATTCTATTTAGTATATGTGATGCCAAAGCGAGCACTGCATATTCCATTTAGATACAACAAATAGAATTAGGATTAGAGTGTGTTCTAAATGAGAAAGATTTTTGTTTAATTAAACTAGAAGTTTTTGGAGAGCTGAAAGTAAAAATTTTAATGAATCACTAAAAGATCTGTGTGATGGTTCTTTCATGTTTTTATCTTAACTTACAACTTCAGAAGCTGTTCACTTCCATAATTTTGTCTGGAACTAGGGTAATCTTTTTACTGGATAATGGTCAAAGTTCAGTTATGGCTTTGCAAAGTCAGGATCCCAACTTGAACTGTGATACAGAGAAGAGCCCACATTTCTACTTGGATTTTTGTCATGCAAAATAGACCTGTTGACTAATAAAGTCAATAATTGATACTAACATAAACCTTAGAAATCTTGATAAACAATAAAATTCAAGATTCAAAGAACTAGGAACACTAGTTGAAAATTAGTAAGAAAACGTTAAATTTTGTCTGTGTCTCTCTTACTTGTCTTATATGTCTCTTATTTGTCTACTTCTGTTCAGATTTGAGTAGGATAACTCACTCTGAGAGTGTCTTAATTTTAGGTCCCATCTTTCCAGGGACTATAGCTGGCAGCTGCTTTCCAATTGCAGTCATAAATGCCTTTTTTTTTTTTTTAATTTTTTAACGTTTTATTTATTTTTGAGACAGGGAGAGACAGAGCATGAACAGGGGAGGGTCAGAGAGAGGGAGACACAGAATCTGAAACAGGCTCCAGGCTCTGAGCTGTCAGCACAGAGCCTGACGCCGGGCTCGAACTCACGGACCGCGAGATCATGACCTGACCTGAAGTCAGCCGCTTAACTGACTGAGCCACCCAGGCGCCCCCATAAATGCCTTATTTACTCTTCTAGGCTATTGGCTGGCAGAGGCTAGGTCTTCTCAGTTATGTTAGTATTCCTGATCAGTTTCTGGAACATTTCTGCTCTCTTCATGCAAACTCTTTTCCTTTGAAACAATAGAAAGAGGAAGAAACAGTTGCATAGATTGGTCTGTGTGAATCCTCTTAGGATTTTTATCACCACAGTCACCGGTTTCCCTGCAGTTTCATTTCAATCTTCTTTTACCATAGTTAGTGTGTTATTGCTAAATTAAAAATAAAGATATGGCTTACTCATTAAACACTGCTCTGCTGGTTCCCTTAGCAATGGTCCTAAAAGGTTTCCAGATCATTTACAAACCTACATTTGCTTCAATCTACTTTCAGTTACAGTCTAAGCTTATTATTAATACATTTTAAAGCATATTTAAACATAATATCATTTGGATTTTAAAAACAAAGATGTAAAATAATTTTGAAAGTAGAAACCTGCAGCTTTGCAGTCATATAGGCTCACTATATAAATGATTTACTGATGTTTTCACTTTTAAAATACATTTTACTAAGATGGCAGATTAAGAGGACCCTAAGCTCACGCCATCCCAGAGATACAACTAGATAACACTTACATTAGCATAAATAACCCAGAAAATGAACAAAAGCCTGGCAGAACAAACTCCACAACTAAAAATAGAGAGGTGACCACGTGAAAAAGAGTAGGAAAGGAAAAACTGGGGTGGGGAGTGAAATGGACAGGAGCCCGGGGGTTGGGGGTAGGGAGCCAAGGTTGGGTGAAGGAGCCACCGATGTGGAGAAGGGCAAGAAACAGATTATCACAATGAGGAAGATGAATCCCCATAACATTTGGCTTTGAAAACTAGAGGGCCCAAATTCCATGTTCTTAAAACCAGGGGCTACTTAAAGCCTGGAATTTTAAAAATGAGAGGGTGTGGCTCTGGAAGACCCCCTAGGCAATAGAAGGCTGAGTCTTTGCCCTTAAAGAGAAAGCAGAACAAATAACCCTTTCCATTATGGTGTAGAAGAAGTAGTTTGAAAAATACCCAGGGCACATGGGAGGGAAAGTTTTTTATGCATCTCAGAGCATATCCTGGAGAGGCAAGATTCACAGAAGAACTTCTCCCAGGAACAAAGAAGCTTGTAGGTGCCATCTCCCTTCTCCAGCCCCCGGCATAAACACATGGCCACCTGTGGGAATCCAGGTGATGCCCACATTTACTACCTAACTTGCTTGCACCAAGCCCCACCCCCATCTACTTCTGTGTATCTGCCCTTCCGAATCAACTTTGCCTCAGTGTAGGCACTGGCGTCCTCTCCCCCAGAAGACCAGCATAAACCTTATCATCACCACATCTCCTGACCTATGTGTTTAATAGGGTCTTGGTCCTGGCAGCAGTGACAGCAGCAAGCCCTGTGGAGTCTGAGGCTGACCTTGTTAAAAGTGCATACCCTGCCCATACAGCCCTATTGTGGTGGCAGGTCTCATTTTGCAAGCAGACCAGTGTGTACCCTGTGAAAACAGTTGGTCCCACCCTGACCAGGGACCAAATACTGCCCACAACAGGAAAAGAGAGCCTCTGCAGATGAGGGGACTGAAGGAAAAATTTCCCAGGACACAACATCTGGGCACACAACATACATAGATATGCCCCTGAAGCCAGGTTCTGGTGAACATGGGGCACTGCCCTGCAGGGCACTCCAGGCCTTCTTTTTCACAGGGCCATTACTTGTAAGAGGAGACATAGCTGACCTCCCTAACATAGAAAAATAGACACAGAGAATTAGACAAAATGAAGAGACAGAGGAAAATATGTCTCAAATGAAAGAACAGGACAAAACCACATCAAGAGACATAAGTGAAGAGAGGTAAGTAATGTCCCTGGTAGAAAATCAAAATGATCAAAAAGATATTCACTGGACTTGAGAAAAGAGTGGAGGATCTCAGTGAGACCCTTGACAAAGAGAAAACATGAAAAAGAAAAATTAAGAGATGGAGAACACAATAAATGAAATTAAAAATACACTAGATGAAAAGAATAGCAGGCTAGAGGAAGCAAAAGAAAAAAATTAGTGATATGGAGGACAGAGTAATTGAAAGTAATCAAGCTCTACAAGTGAGAAACAATATACAAAATAAGACTAGATTTAGGGAAGTCAGCAACTCCATAAAATGTAGTAACATTTGCATTATAGGGACCCCAGAAGAAGGAGAGAGAGGGAGAAAGTGACAAAAAATTTACTTGAAGAAGTAATAGCTAAAAACTTGCCTAATCTGGGAAAGGAAACAGATAGATATCCAGATCCTTGAGACACAAGAAGTCCCAATAAAAATAACCCAGGGAAGACAACACGAAGACATGTAGCAATTAAAATGGCAAAAAAGTAGTGATAAAGAGAAGATTTTAAAAGAAGCAAGAGAAAAGAGTAATATACAAGGGAGACTTCATAAGCTGATCAGCAGATTTTTCAGCAGAAACTTTGCAGGCTAGGAGAGAGTGGCATAACATATTCAAAGTGGTGACCAGAAAAAAAAAAAAAAAAATCTGCAGCCAAGAATACTCTCTCCAGCAAGGCTATCATTCAGAATGGAAGGAATTCCCCAAACAAAAGCTAAAACAGTTCATGACCACAAAACCAACTTTACAAGAAATGTTAAAGGGAACTATATGAGTGGAAAGGAAATACCATAAGTAGGAGTAAGAAAAGTAGAAATCACAAAAGCAGGAAAAATAAGTATGTCTGTAAAAATCAATAAAGGCACTCACAAAATAAAAGCATGTAAAGTATGACACTATAAAGCAAAAACATGGGTAGAGGAGAAGAGTAAAGAATGGGCTCAAACTTAAGCTACTATCAACTTAATATAGATTGCTACAAGCAGAAGATGTTATATACAAGTGGTATACCACAAATGGTACACCTAGTATAGACTGCTACATGCAGAAGATATATACAAATGGTATACCACAAATGGTATACCTAATATAGACTGCTACATCCAGAAGATGTTATATACAAATGGTAACCACAAATCAAAAACCAGTATTAGATATGAAAAAAATAAAGAGAAAGGCATCCAAGTATATTACCAAAGAAAGCCAGCAAGCCTGCTGGCTGTAAATACATACAATAATTAAGTAATTATCAATAATTACTTTCAATATAAATGGACTAAACACTCCAATCAAGACATAAGGTGACAGGATGTATAAAAAAGTGAGACTCGTCTATCTGCTGCTTACAAGAGAGTCGTTTCAGACCTAACGGCACCTGGAGATTAAGAGTGAGGGGATAGAGAAATATTTATCATGCAAATGGATGTCAAAAGAAAGCTGAGGTAGCAATACTTATATTGGACAAAATAGACTTTAAAACAAGGACTGTAACAAGAGACAAAGAAGGACATTCTATAATGATAAAGGGTACAATCTAACAAGAAGATATAACAATTGTAAATATTTACACACCCAACATGAAATAACCCAAATACATAAAATAGTTAATAACAAACATACATTGGTTACTAGTCAATAGTAATACAGTAATAGTAGGGGACTTTAACACCCCACTGACATCAATGGACCGATCATCTAAACGGAAAATCAGTAAGGAAATAGTGGCTTTGAATGACATGTTAAACCAGATAAATTTAACAGATATATTCAGAACATTCCACCCTAAAAGAGCAGAATACATGTTCCAAGTGCACACAAAACATTCTCCAGAATATATCACGTATTAGGCCACAAAAAAGTGTTAACAAACTCAAAAAGATCCAAATCATACCATGCATCTTTTTCTGACCACAACACTGAAAACTAGAAATCAGCCACAAGAAAAAATCTGGAAAGAGCACAAATACATGGAGGTTAAATAACATGTTACTAAACAATGAATGGGTCAACCAGGAAATCAAAGAAAATATCACAAATTACATGGAGAAAAATACAAATGAAAACACAATAGTTGAAATCTTTGGGATGTAGCAAATGTGGTTGTAAGAAGGAAGTTTATAGCAATATAGGTCTAACTCAAGAAGAAAAATCTCAAACACCCTAACCTTACACCTAAAGGAGATAGAAAAGGAAGAACAAACAAAACCTAAAACCAGTAGAAAAAAGGAGATAATAAAGATCAGAGCAGAAATAAATGATATACAAACTAAACAGACAATAGAACAGATCAATAAAACCAAGTGCTGGTTCTTTGAAAAGATCAATAAAATCGATAAACCTCTAGCCAGATTCATAAAAAGGACTCAAACACAATCACAAATGGAAAAGGAGAAATAACAAGTGACACCACAGAAACATAAAGCATTTTAAGAGAATATTATGAAAAATTATATGCCAACAAATTGGACAAGGTTTAGAGGGAACATAATAAAGGCCTTACATGAAAAACCCACAGTTAACACATCATACTCAAAGGGGAAAAACTGAGAACTTGCCTCCTAAGGTCAGAAAGAAGATAAGGATGCCCACTCTCACCACTTTTATTCAACATAGTACTGGAAGTCCTTAGCCACACCAATCAGGCAACAAAAAGGAATAAAAGGCATCCAAATAGTTAAGGAAGAAGTAAAACTCTATTTGCAGATAACATGATACTATACATAGAAGACCCTAAAGATTCCACCAAAAAACTACTAGAAGTAATAGATAAATTTAGTAAAGTCGCAGGATACATTACAAAGTACAGAAATCTTTAACATATCTATACATTAATAGTGAAGAAGCAGAAAGAGAAATTAAGAAAAAAATCCCATTTATGATAGCATCCAAAATAATAAGATACCGAGGTATAAGCCTAACCGAAGAGGTGAAAGACCTATATATACTCTGTAAACTATAAAACACTGAGGAAAGAAATTGAAGACAACACAAAGAAATAGAAAGAAATCCCATGCTCATGAATTGAAAGAACAAATATTGTTAAAATGCCTATATTATCCAAAGCAATCTATATATTTAAGTCAATCCCTATCAAAATACCAATAGCATTTTTGACAGAACTAGAACAAACAATTTAAAATTTGTATGGAACTACAATAGACTTGAAATAGCCAAAGCAGTCTTTAAAAAAGCAAAGCAAAGCTGGAAGTATCACAATTCCAGACTTCAAATTATATTGTGAAGCCGTAGTAATCAAAACATGATGGTCCTGGCACAAAAATAGACACATAGATCAATGAAACCGAATAGAAAGCCCAGAAACAAACACACAATTATATGGTCAACTACTCTTTCATAAAGGAGGCAAAAATGTACAATGGGAAAAAAAGATAGTCTCTTCAACAAATGGTGTTGGGGAAACTGGACCATGTTCTTACACCATGTGCAAAAATAAACTCAAAATAGATTAAAGACATAAATGTGAGATCTGAAGCTTTAAAAATCCTAGAAGAGAGCACAGGCAATACTTTCTCTGTCATGGGCTATAGCAACATTTTTCCGTATGTCTCCTGAGGCAAGGAAGACTAAAGCAAAATAAATTATTGGGACTACATTAAAATAAAAATCTTCTGCATAGCAAAGGAAACAACCAACAACACTGAATGACAATGTATAGTTGGAGAAGATATTTGCAAATGACATAACTGATAAAGTATTAGTATACAATATATAAAAACTTATACAACTCACCACCAAAAAAAGAATTCCATTAACAGTTTGGAAAAGGTATGAACAGACATTTATCCAAAGAAGATATACAGATGGTTAACAGACACATTAAAAGATGCTCAATATCACTCATCTACAGGGAAATGCAAATCAAAACTACAATGTGACATCACCTCACATCTGTCATAATGGCTAAAATAAAAAGCTCAAGAAACAACAAGTGTTAGGGAGGATGTCCAGAAAAAGGAATGCTTATATGCTGTTGGTGGGAATGCAAACTAGTGTAGCCACTATGGAAGACAGTATGGAGAATCTTCAAAAAATTAAAAATAGAACTATCCAATGATCCAGTAATTTCACTATTGGGTATTTACCCAAAGAATATGAAAATACTAATTCAAATAGATATATGCACTCCTTTGTTTATTGCAGTGTTATTTACAATAGCCAAACTGTGCAAACAGCTCAAGTATCCATCAATAGAGGAATGAATGAAGAAGATGTGGTGTGTGTATGTATATATATATATATATGTATATATATGTATATATGTATATATATGTGTATATATATGTATATATGTATATATATGTGTGTGTGTGTATATATATATATATACACACACACACATATATATACACAGTGGAATATTATTCAGCCATAAAAAGAATGAAATCATCCATTTGCAACATCATGGATGGATCTAGAGAGCATAATGCTAACTCTATCAGAGAAGTAAGTCTATCAGAGAAAGACAAATGCCATATGATTTCACTAATAAGTGGATTTTACAAAAACAGCCAGAAAAGTGACAAATTAAAAGACAGATCCCCCCCCCCCCACAAAGGATTTTTAGATACAAAGAACAAACATATGGCTACTAGAGGGGAGGTGGGTGGAATAGGTGAAGGGTATTAAGAGGACACTTATCTTGATGAGCACTAATATATGGAACTGTTGAATTCACTATATTGTACACCTGAAGCTAGTATAACACTGTATATTAACTACACTGGAATTAAAATAAAAAAATACATTTTACTAAAATTAGTCTGGATGTCTTGGCTTGGTTAATGAGGTGTATGTATAAGTGTTAAATTCCTTAGGGAGCTCAGTCCCCATGGAGTTTATTAGCAAGTTAAGAGAGGCAAGTTAAGAGAGGCAGGTGATTATTTAATTGACACTAAGATATTCATGAAATAGAGTAGATATTCTTTAAATTAACCTCTGCTAGACTGATTCACTGAAATTTTCTACATTCTCCATTCCCTTTGAAACATGCAGTAACTATGGTCAGGATATGCTGAGTGCTCACGACTAGTAGATTATTATTATTTTTTTAAAGTTTATTTATTTATTTCAAGAAAGAGAGCAAGCAGGAGAGGGGCAGAGAGAAGGAGAGAGAGAGAGAGAGAGAATTCCAAACAGATGCGGGTCTTGAACTCTCGAACTGTGAGAACATGACCTGAGCCAAAATCAAGAGTCGGACGCTCAAACGACTGAGCCACCCAGATGCCCCACAAGTAGTAGGTTATTCTTTACCAGGCCTGCAAGCATCTTCCTATACAAGTTGAATCGTTTTCTTGCCAAGAATGAGTTTTTGGTTCCCCCCCCCACATATTTATGACAGTTGTATATATTTTTGTAATTATATATGATAACTAAATATTATAGAAACTAATGATATTGAGGGTGGGTAAAAAAGGCATTGTTTCTAAAAGACTAAGTTCAACACTTTAGAATGTTGATAAAGGTATATAAAAAATAATCCTATTGAACCGTATATGGGCAAGACAATCTTTTATATACGAAAGATTGAGGAAGATCTTAAATTTCCGAAAGCATTTGCCTGCAAATTTATTATTGTAGTAGTGTTTATATTTTCACCCTATTTCAATAAAATGCATACTGGGACTCATGGGTTACTGCCAGAAAGATATTTTAGGATTTCCATTCCCAGATTCTTAAAGAAAAGGCCTTGGTACCAAAATAACATAACATTGAGTGTCAGCTACAATTAAAACAAAAAGAGAAGGCCTTGGTTCTATATCAGTATATTGGCAAACGTATGTGTTTTTAGACAAAGAAATTAAAATATATCTACTTTTGATTCCTTTTTAAACTAATTTTAAAAATTTATTACGTAACTAGTAACTTTGCCCATACACATTAAGAAGACTTTATTTATTTTGAGAGAGAGAACACACATGAGCAGGGGTGGGGCTGAGAGAGAGGGAGAGAGAGAAAATCCCAAGCAGGCCCTCTGCTGCCAGCGCAGAGCCCCACGCAGGGCTTGAATCCACAAACCGTGAGCCATGACCTGAGCCAAAACCAACAGTCAGACACCCAACTGACTGAGCCACTCAGGTGCCCCAAGAGGACTTTTAGAATGGAGAGTAACAAGAACAAATTGAGGATAATTGTTTTGGTTCAAAAAATTGTCAGAATCATGAAATGAGAAGGTATAGAATGAAAAAAAAATTCTTTGAAATAGAATTTATTCCTGTTAATTGGGCTGATGATAAGTCACTGCTAAGGTTTTGGTTTGTAGTTTTCAAAATCCAAATAAAATAAATCTCATGTGGAATAGAAAGAGACTTCTTCAACAGGAAACCATTGTTCCACAGGAATGTAGACCCTTTCAAGTTTAAAATGGAATGACATGGATGGTAGGTGATCCTTCCTGAATGTAAATCTGGAATTTATTCGTAGATTATTAACTCCTCAATGGCAGACGCTTTATTGATGTTTCTGCAATGGCAAGAGTCAGGAGAATTCTACGTTTCAGCATTACTGGTGTGACTATCTCAATGTAACAACTGTCAGTGGGTCAAAATGGTAACAACTTCTTGTCCCATGTGACAGTTTTGCTTTGGGATTAAGTGAGACAATGCATTGGGCACTGCTGTGTAAGAAGGAGAGCCCTATCTGCAAAGGACAGGCATTATCTGCTATAGCTGGAGCACAGTAGATATTTAATGACTTTTGTCCAAACACAGACTACAGAGAGAATGTTTTTTTGCTGCGTTCTGTTGACATATATTACATGAATAGCAGAGTCCTCTTAGGGGATTTGAACATTAATTCATCCATAGCTGACTTTTCCATTTCAGCCCAGTGGGGAACGTTAGTGATCTCTCGATAGTCAAAAGGAAGAAGAAGAGCCTGAATGTCAACACTGCATAAGGAAATCTGCTGCCTATTGTCTCTGTGTGAAATTTTTACCTCAACTTCTGATATGCCAACTGAAGTCTAAGAGTGCTTCTCGTCTTATTTATTGATGATTTTGTCAAAACTATGTAAAAGAGCTTTAGTAATCACATTGAATTCTAAGATACGTAAAGTTATCCATTATAACTGGAAAGATGATAAGTTTCATTATAAAAAACAGTAGAAAACATGTTATCTTATGTGGTAAATACTCTTTTCTCTGGAGGCAGGCATTGAATTCTTCTTTAGGTCTCTTTAAGCTTTTTTTTTATTTTACTTCATCTTTGGTGAATAGTGAAATTCTGGTATACCTAAGTGTATATTGGAATATGCCTCTCTCCTCTTCAGGTACCTCCTCCCATTTCCTTAGCATGTAAACTTATTCTTACCAAAAAGGTCAATTGAAATGAGAAAATAAATTTATTTTGGAGTGATGTGGTTCAAAATTGGGCACCTTGGCATCTTGATTTTTGCAAGCTGAAAGAATTTGACAAATGGTATGTGCAGGAAGGACTTTCTGACCTTCCCCTGAAGCAGGTCATATGACCCTCCAGTGAGAGATGCCCTCTCTATGTCTGATGAAAGGAGCAGCCTTATCTCTAAAGATAAAGGGGCACAGAGGGGAATCAGCCTTTGCCAAGTTTCCCTGTTACTACGCTAGCTCATAATCTTTGTCCTATCCTATCTTTCCACGACTTTCCAGTCTCATCAAACCTAGCACAAAAACACCCGGGTGTAACTGTTTTCTTCAGGTCTTTATTTCCTTGTGAAGGCTCTCATGTCACATAAAACTTACATTAAATACCTTTGTATGCTTTTCTCCTGTTAATCTGTCTTTTGCTACAGGAGTCCCAGTCAAGAGCTTAGAAGGATAGAGGAAGAAGATATATTTCCTCTCCTATAGGGGGAGGTATGTTGATGTTGTTTTCATAGAAATACAACTATGTACTACTGTTCAATATCATCAAAGAGTTGATTAATAATACTAATATTAATATGAGTTTTTAGATTCCACCTAAAACCAAAGTCCAACTGTCATTTATTGAGAACTTGCAGTGCTCCAGGCTCCAGAGCCTAAATAGATGATCTCATTTAACCCCTACATCCACCCTGAAAAGTAGATATTTTTTTTACAGGTAAAGAAACAGGTTTAGATAGGTGAAGTGACTTGCTTAAACATCAAAGAAATTTTAGGAGGATGAACACAGATTTGAATACAAACCTCAGGAGAATCACCTGAGATATTTTAGGACTGTTTCCTTGTCCGGATAATACATCTTAAAATTATTAATGGAATTCAGATGGAAGACACGTAATTCCAATGTGCAGCCAGGGTTAAAATATGGTTAATAATTAGGTTCCCTCAGATCTAATGACAGAGCAGATACAAAACATGGTCCACTTTTTCTTCTTCACTGTGTTGTTTCATGAAGTATGAAGAGAGCTGTAGCCAATGCTTCCGTTTGATTCCCACACGCAGGCGAAGACTTAGGAAGAGCTTGTCAGCAAACACACCGGTAGAACATTGGCAAAGAAATCCGTTGAATGTAAGACGATAAAAACTGTGATGTACGATCTTACTTAGTAGCCTAGATAGGTTCACTAAAGAGAAATTCAAGTAAATCAGAGGTTAGTGTGAGACTCTATAATTTCTCTAGGCAAGGACTGAAAAAATAATGTCGTGAGGTGAGTTGGTCATTACCTTAACTCAGGCTAAATTTTGTTGAAAACACTTAGGCTGAAAGACGTGAAGCTACATTTCTTGGCAAGCATATTAAAGATCTCCATCCCAGTAGTTTTATAGCTCAGCATATCCATTTAATCTACAAAATTATTCAGATAAGGAATGTACGAATTTGTCTTCCTACCTTCCATATTCTCAAGCTACTTGTTTAACTGATATATTAAAATACTTATATTGTTTTGGCCTCTACTAATGCATATGCCAGTTTGTGGAATATGAAGTTTTATTCTGATTTTCTTGTGGAATGAATGCCTCATCTAAACACATGAGAAATATAGGCTGACAAATTTATTGCTTTCGCTGCTATGTGTTCATATACTCTAGTCAGGTTGATCTATTAGTTCCTACCTATGCTTTAAGTCAGCCTATGGTTTGGCCTTATGCTGCCTGGGATAAGGAGTGAGGAGCCTGTGTCTCAGAGTGTAAGTATGTCTAAATATGTACAAGTATTAAGTATGCTCTTTTCTCCCTTGGTCCCTTTCATCAAGTGCCTAGATTTTCACCTGGGTTCTAATGCTACTTCCTTAATGCCAGGACCCCATGCCTTGGTTCATACTTCTGTCTGCCTCTTGGTCCCAGAGTGCTGAGACTAATTGGAAACCAATTATTGCTCTTGTTTCCGGCTTGATTGTTCTTACAGACCTTGCATACCTGTAAGATTTTCTTCCCATCCTCATTTCCGACCTTTTAAACTAGATTTATAATCTTGATGTGTCTTGCATTCCACTACCCTGAAAAACTTCTATCATTCATGTCTTTCTCCCCTCTAGCACCCACTTATTTTGTTTTAAAGCTAATTTATTTATTTTGAGAGAGAGTGAGTGGGGAAGGGACAGAGAGAGAAGGAGAGAGAGAGAGAATCCTGAGCAGTCTCTGCACTGCCAGTGTGAGCCTGATACGGGGCTTGAACCCACAAACTGCGAGATCCAGCTGAAACCAAGAGTCAGATGCTCAACTGACTGAGCCACCCAGGCACCCCCAACACCCATGTATTAACTAGATTCATAGATATGGTGTCTCTTGGCCACCCAAAACTGATCCAGTAGGGAAGCAAGTTTTCTGACAACTATCAACTTTGACATCATTATCATTGTTTTGTTTGCTTGTTTGTTTATGTTTGTTTTGCATCATTGTTGATCAAGTTTTCCAACCTGATATGGCATATGTTTACAATGTATGTTAAGTCATAATTTCTGTCTTCCGCCTGCATAATGTAAGGGAAATATTCAGATTTCTAATAGCAACAAAATTATTATGGAATTTTATATTAGAAATTTTTGATTATTTTGTTATTTCCTTTTAACGTAATGTAATGAATTATTTTCATTACATTTCTTAGTTAAAAAACAGGAAATCAAAAGCAAAAGGGAAAAGAATGTTAAAAGTGAAATAACATGACACAAAAGTGATATAAAACTTAAGCAAAGTATTTAATAAACTGATTTTTTAAAGCCTTATTTTAGTCTTTCTGTTATATTTGACAGAACTACATTGTGATCATTATTTTTAGAGGCCAAGTCACAGGTAAAGTGTAATGAAAAAATATTCAGGTGTTAGTTAGTAATTCACACACGAAAATGTAAATGTCTAAAATAAAGCTCAAGTTTTTCTCTGTAGTTTCCCGTTTCTTAAAAAGTAAATTTATCCCAATTATCGGTAATATCTATTCTTTCCAAATTCTTCCTTGACCCAACATAGGAAAATGAGATGGTTGTTTTTTGTTTTTTTGTGTTTTTTTGGTAGAAAGTATTGTGAAAAACAAAGTGATATAATATACACTGACAATTTTTACTACCTGAGTTTTCCTTAGTAATGGAATTTGGTTTCTGTGTCTTGCTTTTCAGCACATTTTGTGTTTATAGCTTTTGGGGATTTGAAGGGTCCAAATAAATAATAGAGTAATATTTTCTATCATATTGTTCTCTTTTATTAAGTTATACAACTTAATAGATTTGTTTATTATTATTTTTATTTTGGCCAGGGGATGACTATTGTATTCTGATTTTTTTTCAGTTCTTGTTGTAGGAAAGCAATATTTTAATGAATCTTTCTGCAAAAATTAATTTAAAAACTTTTAAATAGTTAACATTTTTTGCCTTCTTGTTTCCCTGTATTTTTCTTCCCTTAGGCCAATGGTTTCTTTTGTTGGCTTACTTTCCCTTCAGCTTGAGTAAACTTGAGACAGACTTCTTTCTGCCTCTAGGCTCCTGACCTCCCTTTTCTTTTTAGAGCATTAGAAAATTTAAAATTGTAAATTCTTTTCTGCCTCTT
Source organism: Panthera tigris (assembly GCF_018350195.1). Classification (NCBI taxonomy): domain Eukaryota; kingdom Metazoa; phylum Chordata; class Mammalia; order Carnivora; family Felidae; genus Panthera; species Panthera tigris. Next base: position 58,026,760 of record NC_056663.1, on the reverse strand, counting down.
TGGGATGTAAATAATTTTAAAAGCCTCTTGCCAGCTTTACCACCTAGATGTGTCTTTCTTAGGAAACTGGGAACCATCTTTTGAAAGGTATTAATCAAAGAAGATAGTGTTCCTAACCCCTAGGCTGTAGTTGGTTGGGAGCTTAACTTTAGGTGGTTATCTTGAGCCAAATAGTAAAAGTGCCTCCTATCCTGAAGATATGAGAAAGCTTATTTTCCTTTTGGTAAGTCCAATTAGCAAACACAGATGGCCTTGATCTTCCCAGCTCTTAAAACCCCCCTCAACCTTTCTTTCAGTGGAGTTGAGTTCAGAATGAGTTCTGGCCTCTTTCCCCCATTCAAGGCAATAGCCTTGAATAAAATCTTTGGTGGAATTTTTGCTTTGATGCTTGTTTTTAATCAATCTACTGCCTTTTTATTAAACAAAATTGTATTTTGTTTAAAAAATTATTTATCTATCTATTTATCTATTTATTTATTTATTTATTTCCCAGTATAGTTAACATACAATGTTATATTAGTTTCAGGTGTACAATATAGTGATTCAATAATTCTATACACTATTCCATGCTCATCATGATCAGTGTATTCTTAATCCTCTTCATCTATTTCACCCATCCTCCACCCACCTCCCATCAGGTAACCATCTGTTTGTTGTCTATAGTTTTTTGTTTTGGTTTGTTTGTTTATTTATTTATTATTTGTTATTTATTTAGAGAGAATGCACAAGCCAGGGAGAGGGACAGAGGGAGGGAGAGAGCAAGCTCCAAGCTCAACACGGAGCCTGTGCAGGGCTTGATCCCATCCATGACCCTGGGATCTTCACCTGAACTGAAATCAAGAGTTGGATGCTCAAGTGACTAAGCCAACCAGGCGCCTCTGTTTTGTTTCTTAAAATCCACATATGACTGAAATCGTGTGGTATTTGTCTTTCTCTGATTGACTTATATTACTTAGCATAATACTCTCTAGATCCATGTTGTTGCAAGTGGCAAGATTTCATTCTTGCTATGGCTGGATAATATTCCATTGTGTGTACGTGTGTATATATACACACATACATATGTGATATATATACACACATATATATATATACATATACATATATACATATGTGGTATATATATACATATACCACATCTTTATTCATTCATCTATTAATGGACATTTGGGCTGCTTCCATAGTTTGACTATTGTACTTAATGCTGCAGTAATCATAGCAGTGCATAAATCCCTTGAAATTAGTGTTTTCACATTCTTTGGGTAAATACCCAAAGGGTAGTTCTATTTTTAATTTTTTGAGAAACCCCCATACTGTTTTCCACAGTGGCTGTACCAAGTCTGTTTCCCTCTTACAACAGCTTTAATTGAGGTGTAATTTATATACCATAAAAACTGTCTACTGTAAGTGTGAAATTCAATAATTTTTAGGACCTGACCAACAGTTCTGTGTAAAGGGTTAGGGCTTGTCAACTGGAAGCATTTATTTGAGATTGAGTAGGCGGAAAGCCAGCTATGAAGTTGAGAACTCTAAACACTTTTCTTTGATTACCTCTTAAGTATTTTGATCTGAGACCTTTAGACTTTGTTTTTGTAGATGTTTGTTGTTTGTTTTATGCTTTTTTTTTTTTAACAAAGTTAACTTTATTTTTCAGATTTACTTCATTAGGATGTAGTAGCAAAATTTACAGACACAAAAAGGATGCTGATATTGGGTCTAATTAAAGAAAATACCTCCTATAAGGTGATAGGCAGATGAAAATAGCAAAGATAAACATAGAAATTGGGGTTTTTAAAAAGTGAGTTCTGGGACACCTGGGTGGCTCAGTCAGTTAAGCGTCTAGTTCTTGGTTTTCTTTCGCTCACGTCATGATCTCACGGTTTTGTGGGTTTGAGCCCCGTGTCGGGATCTATACTGACATTGTAGAGCCTGCTTGGGATTTTCTCTCTCTCAGTCTCTCTGCCCCTTCCTTGCTCATGCTCGCTCTCTCTCTCTCTCTCTCTCTCTCTCTCAAAATAAATAAATAAACTTAAGGGGAAATAAAAAAGTGAATTCTGACATCAGTTCTGCCACAATCTATCTATGTGATTGGAAGTGAATTTTCCTCTCATCTGTCAGTATTTGGATTTGAGGTCACTCATGTTACCATTGTAACACTGAGTCTTTTGTCACTGGTATGCTCCTTTGTAGCCATGTGAAGCCACACAGGTATAGGCTAAGGAAACAGGGCCACAGTATTTGAGGTGCTTTGAGGACTTGGATTTGGTTCAATAAGCCTCACTGGGTTTGCTCAGATTGGGCAACCTGGCCCCAAAGTCAGATGGCTGGACAGTTTGGTGTACCACACCCAGACCTTAATTGGCAAGGAATAGAGGGATGGGGAAGGATCAGCACTTATTCTGGAATGAAGAAGCCAATGAAGGTAGAACATTTCAATTCTGCTTGTAATTTTTCTACCCAGGCTGATTGTTTCAAACCCGTGTTTTGCCCAAATGGAAAAAATCTGAACTTTTTTGAAATTTGTTTCCTCCCCATTCTCCTCCTCCTCCTCCTCCTCCTCCTCCTCCTCCTCCTCCTCCTCCTCCTCCTCCTTATCTCTCTCTCTGTTTTGGCAAACCTCTGAGTAATCTCCACAGCTTCTCCATAGTTGGGGCCTCTAACCCCATTCTAACATACCTTAGAACACTCGTCTCCCTGATTGTTTACTGTTCTTTCCTGAAGCTCAAATATACATTCTCCAGGGCCCTCCTTCTTCCTTCTACCTTGAAGTTCTCTCCTCCCAGTGTCCAAAATACTCAATATGCTTAGAGTAGATGCTGATGAACAGGCAAAGAAATAATCCCCTCACCTGGACTGAAAGGCTGTTAATGTGGGGGGAAGGAGGGTGTGAATGCTGATGACAAGCCCTGAGAGTTAACAAGTCTCCTGGGGCACATTTCTATGTTCATTCTCTAGAGACCGGTTTAACTGTTTTATTCTTTTAAAAATCAGGAGATTTAAAATTTGTATTTCAGTTTTAACCTGATAATGCTTTGTACGAGGTTATCCTAAATTCCTGTCTTGTGTCCTGCAGAGAAAGATATTTGATCAGAGTTGACAGAGCAAAATGCCTAACAACAGCAATGATGATCACAAACTTTTCTGTTTTCAGTATTGCTGTTCCTGTCTACAACTATGAAGTGATCATACGTAACCTACTGCTCCTGTTCCAAAGTGATGCTGTAACCTGGTTTCGAAAGTCACTTAACAGCCCTTCTATTCTTTATGACTGAGATGTGTTTTCTTCATGACTGGTCATTCAGCATCTTCCCACTTGATCACTTGTACTCGCTGACTGCTATTTTATTAAGCTTGGAATTACCGGTAGGGAACAGAGGGAACTATTAGAAATGCCATTTTTTTTTTTTCTAGGGAGGAGAAACAACCAGGTTGCCCCATCTTCTCACTTACATGTGGAGCAAGAACTGGACTCCCTGTCCTGGAAGTGTTTTGTTTGTTGGGTGGTGGTTAGAAGAGGTAAATCAAAAGCTGAAGGGGTTTTTAATGGCCAAAAAGTCTCTACCAGCTGTTTTGGCTGGACTTAGGACCTAATGCTCCCTCAGCACCCTAGGAGTATGAGACCCAAATCAGTAGTGCCAGGATCCTTCAGGGCCAGATGTCTCCAATACCACAGTCCTGGGCTTTGCCCTGCCTGCTTCTGAAAGTGGAAAAATAGCTTCATGAGAATGAGGCACATATAGGTCACACTTACCCCCTTGAGAGCAAGCTGAGGTCCTAGGCACCGTGTTGTGCCAAGCCTCAGAATTCTAATCTTGTTCAAAATCTTGCTCAGAATCTTGTTCAGAAGGTTCAGCTACTCTATTTCCCACCAGCCTGTGAACCTCAGAGGTTTGCAAGCTAGGGTTGAGAAGGCACTGAGAAGTGGAGTAGTGAGAGGAGCTCATTCCTTGCCTGAGTGAAATTTTAGTGCAGTGTCTCTTCCTGATTCTGGGCGTAGTAGATTCTCCTTATTCTTTTTTTTTTTTTTTTTTTTTTTTTTTTTTTTAATGTTTATTTAGTTTTAAGAGAGAGAGAGAGAGAGAGACAGAATGCAAGCATGGGAGGGGCAGAGAGAGGGAGATACAGAATTGGAAGCAGGCTCCAAGCTCCAAGCTGTCAGCATGAGCCCGATGTGGGGCTTGAACTCATGAACTGTGAAATCATGACCTGAGCTGAAGTCAGACGCTTAACCAAATGAGCCACCCAGACGCCCCCCCCTCCTTAGTCTTTTAACAACCTCCTGGCTCCCTTTTTGCTCACTAACCATCTGCACCTACCAAACTAGAAAAAGAAAACATGAAAATTTTCACATCCCTGCTGCAACAGACCCTTCCTTCCTACCTCTCTTCCTTCTTCCTTTATTTCCTTCCTTCCTTCCTTCCCTCCCTCCTTCCTTCTAGGGGGCTTACATGTCCCCCCCATCCCACCCTTGGGGTCTTATATCTGTGCCTAGAAGAAAAGGGGAGGAGTTTGAGTTAGAGCCCTTATTTCCCCAAACCCACTCCCTCTGAATATCGGAACTGTGGTGGCATTTTCCCTCAAGGTCCCTCTGCTTTGGCTCTAGATGCTCCTCTTCCAGATGGGGGGGTGTTGTTATTGGCAAAGATAAGCATCTAGCCAGAGCTGCCTGGACTCCTTCAGTGAGTAGACAGTATAGATGAGGGTTGAGAGCAGAGGCTTGGACTCGTACTCTATGCAGCACACAGGGACTGCATCACTTTGTGGTAACTGTGTCAAGACATTGTGGAGAAATGTGGTGCTCAATTTGGCAGCTGAGTGCCCACTGGGTTAGTGCTTTAAGGCAGACATGTAGACATTACATGCTGCTGGGAGCTAGGTGGAGCCCCAGTCCACATTCTTTGTTTCTCCTTTAATGATGTCAAAGTGATGTCATTATTGTATTAGGGCTCTCCAGAGAAATAGAATCAAGGTGTGTGTGTGTGTGTGTGTGTGTGTGTGTGTGTGAGAGAGAGAGAGAGAGAGAGAGAGAGAGGGAGAGAGGGAGAGGGAGAGGGATTAATTTTAAGGAAGTGTTTCATGTGACTGTGGAAGCTGAAAAGTCCAAAATTTGCAGGGTAGGCTGGCAGACAGGAGACCTAGGGAAGGGCTGACGTTGCAGCTCAAGTCCAAAGGCAAACTGCGAGCTGAATCTTCTATTCCTTGAAGGGAGGCAGTCCTTTATCTCTTAATGCCTTCAACTGATTATATGAGGCCCACCGACATTATGGAAAGTAAATCTGCTTTACTCAAAGTCTACTGATTCAAATGTTATTCTCATCCAAAAAATACCTTTTACACCAACATCCAGATTTGTATCTAACCAAGCATCTGGGTACCATGGCCTACCAAATCGACACATACAATTATCATTATGTTTCTCATTCTGTACAGTTTTGACTTTCCAGTATTATTTTTCAAGCTCTGAAAATATTTGCCTTTTTTTTTTAATGTTTACTTATTTTTGAGAGAGAGAGAGAGACAGAGTGTGAGCAGGGGACGGGCAGAGAGAGAGGGAGGCACAGAATCTGAAGCAGGCTCCAGGCTCTGTCCAGGCTCTGAGCTGTCAGCACAGAGCCCACAGTGGGGCTTGAATTCATGACCTGTGAGATCATGGCCTGAGCTGAAGTCGGACGCTTAACTTACTGAGCCATCCAGGTTCCCCAAATATTTGCCTTTTGAAGACAATTTACTGAGCATATTACTTATGCTAATTCCCATCATGCAATCCCTTTTTGTAGAAAACCATATTGTTTCTTATTCTTGCATGGGAAAAAGACATATTTTAGAGCCATATCGTCAGTAGGGTCTGTGCTCATTTTCCTGCATTCTTTCCTATCTCTGAAGTGTGAAAAAGCCTTGTGACATGTTAGTTAGGTTTTCTCCATAGCTATATTGCTTCTGTAAATTATATGTTCTAGATTGAGGATAGTAGTATAGTTTGTACTCCATCTCTATTATAGGTAACACCTATTGCCAAGCACGTTTCAGATGTAGTTTTTCAGTGTCACATTGACCCATGACCCACTAGCCCATAAATGTCTATCTTCTTCTTTTTGAGGCTAGCACATTATGGAAAGTGGAATTTAGAGTCACATTTTGGAGACGGTTCTGGTAGCACCGTGGCTTACAACATAAAACCAAGGAAGTAATAAATGTGGCTTCTCCTGTGGGTATCAGTTTTCTTCATTTGAAACTCCAGCCCTGGAGTACTCAAGACTTTGTACAAAAATGTGAGTTGGTGACATATTGGCTGTTAGGCAACTTTAGTACAGAAATATGGTGCAAATCACCCATTATACTGCTGGCATTTTAGTAGCAGCATTTTGTATATGAATTATAGCGTCTCAAAGAAATTGTTTTGATTCACTTCCATTTCTCTGACTTGAAATAGTACAAAATAGTACTTGAAAATAATACAAAACATGGGAGACCCCTAAGAAAGTGTTTGTCATCAAGGACATTTCTACTGTTATTGTCTACAGAAAGGATGTTTTTACACAACAGTCTGTATCTGCAGGGACAAAATTCTTTTTGTAACCGTCTTCAAATTAATGCATAGAGTTTATTTTCATACCTTCCCTGTCAGTAACTGTTCAGCATCACCGTGCGAGTCAAATTCATTTCCTTTAACTTTTTTATTCTTAGGAACTTATAGATGAAAGTGACAATTGGACATTTTGATAGCTGCTAAATCTCTATTTTTTTATTTTCCTGACAAGGGGTAAATGGATTTTTTTTTCTTAACTTGACAGCATTTCCTTGTCAAAGCATTTCTTCTTAGATGATTCAACAATTATGTGATAATTACAGCAGATTTTTTTTTTCCTGAGGAGTTTCCAAAGTTTTTAGACTCCTAAGTCCTATAACTCACCATGGCCACATAAAGTTATGTGAGGTGGCTGGGAGAATGAGCGGTAGACAAGATATACTTTGCTAGTACTATGCACTACATCCAATCCAGATGGGTTGTGGGGATGGAATGCTCTAAGGGGCACTATTGATACTTTGGACTGGGTACGTCTTTGTTTTGGAGAGTTATCCTCTGCACTGGAGGATGCTTAGCCACCTTCCCTGTCCTCTACCCAGTAGATCCACCCAGTTGTGACAATCAGAAGACTTCTAGACATTGACAAATGTTCCCAAGGGGTAGGGGAGACAAAAAAATGCCTCTGGTGGAGAAGCAACTCTCTACGTCACTGTGACAAATCTTGGTCTCATGCAAAGCTGGGGAGAGAAACACCAAACTTCGGGAATTGCAGTCCACATGATTTCAAAAGGACTGGGCTAAGATAAGGTGGCTTCTAAAGTATCTTTTTAGCTTGTCTTGGGATGTTTTGGGGGCTAACAAATTTCTCCTGTGGTTTTCTGTTTCCTGTGGAGAGCAGCAGGATTTTCTTACAATAGAAAATGAAGTAGGGGCGCCTGGGTGGCTCAGTCGGTTGAGTGTCCGGCTTTGGCTCAGGTGATGATCTCGCAATCCGTGGGTTTGAGCCCCGCATCGGGCCCTGTGCTGACAGCTTGGAGCCTGGAGCCTGCTTTGGATTCTGTGTCTCCCTCTCTCTGCCCCTCCCCTACTTCATGGTCTGTCTCTCTCTCTCTGTCAAAAATAAACATTAAAAAAAAAAAAAAAAAGAAAATGAAGTAACAAAGCCTATCCTGTTTTGAGAGTTAACTCTTCATTTAATGGTCAAAGAGACTGTATAGAAAGGTATGTATAAGTTGAGTGTTAAGGGTGAGGATTGGTTAGGTTGGAAGCCCAGCTCTCTATTGCCAGGCTCTAGGCTGGGTGATCTGGCAAATCACTAGCCTTCCCCCATGCCTCAGTTTTGTACCAATAACAGAGCTAATGGTGGAGTCTATTTAAGGAGGCATGATAATTAAATGAGATAATATGTATAAAGCATTTAGAACAGTACTTAGTTCATAGGAATGTTAGAAAAATGTCAAGGGAGACATTTTTTTTTTTTACAGGAAACAAATGGAGACATAAGATAATTAAGAATTCTGCAGTCTCTAACCTCATTGACATAAGTAAACCATGTCTGTTTCACAAGCTCTTTGATAATTATTGATTTAATGTTACCATTATAACAAAGAGCATTACGAATGAAGTCTGATGTATAGTGAAACCTTGACTACGAACACATGAAAAAGTAATGACTTACAGTTTCCTGATATAAAAAAAGTGTGGCCCATATATAGATGTTATTCGTATCTTTAAACATTAGAGTGGGCTTTGATGGAGACTTTGTCATCATTTGCCTCAACCATTAATCCTATACCCCATCTGAGTCTAATTCCACAAATGACAAATATTTACTGGGCCCTTTCATTTACTAATTAGAAGTATCTGGCCTGGATATTGAAGCCAAAAAGACCATGGACATCTGAAAGCCCGAGGTCCGTACAAGAACTGGTGTTCCAGGGTAAGGACCAAAGCAGGAAGATATACAAAGAATTAAGCAACAGTCACTCAAATTCTCAGAGTCCGCTTAACTTGTCTTTATGCAGTGCTAGAAACACATAGAGAAATTTAGCCATAACTCGAAGTACTGTCTAACTGCAGCTGTATAATATTTTTGTGGTTTAGATGAAAAAAAAGAAAATAATAGTCAGCAGGTTTTTATTGTGAACATGGGTAACTTGGGATTCATAGAAATGTCACCTGGACCTGGATTCCTGTTATAAGCATGAGTTCACACTGAGTTCCATTCCTTGCCATCTTAAAGAAGTTATAAAAAGCCTGTGTTAAACCAGATATGTGGCAAACATTATGTGCATATTGTTATTATTATTATTATTGTTTTTATAATATAACAACAGTAAGAAATTTCATTTTAAGATCCTGGTTGTAGTACAGGATTTTAAAGCATAAAGCAAATATAACTTGTCTAAAACAATTTAGGCCTTAGGGATGTAACAGAAGGAAGTCAGTGTGTGGTGTGTACTAGGCCAAGTTCAGATGGAAACCAAAGGCACCAGAGTCTCTGCAAGGACCTGTTTAGGGTCCCTCATCTTATGGTATGAGTCACACGGGAGAAGGAGAGAAAGAGAGAGAGAGAGAGAGAGAGAGAGAGAATATGAGCGGGGGAGGGGCAGAGAGAGAGGGAGATACAGAAACCGAAGCAGGCTCCAGTCTCTGAGCTGTCAGCACAGAGCCCGATGCGGGGCTTGAACCCACGAACCGTGAGATCATGATCTGAGCCGAAGTCAGTCGCTCAACCAACTATGCCACCCAGGTGCCCCACGTGGGCACTTTTCTTCAGGGAGCTCTGGTTGTCTGCACAAGAAATATCTGTTGAATTGGTCTTCTGATTCAGTTACTCCTCAAAAACTATTTCAAAGGAGGGTTGGGATTTATAAAGACATTTGTGAAGGGTTAAACTCATATTAGCAAAAAAGTATTGTGGACAGTCTAGTTTACTGAATAATTAGCTACTTACACTCTTGCCATGAATTGTACTTTATACACTTAACTGGGTAAAAAAGGGGACAGCCATATATTTATTTTTCTGTAAATATAACTAAATAGCCAATCCTCCCCTTCCTGCCATTTTCAAATTAGTGAGAAATTGATACATTTTTAGTGAATGTTCTCTTTCGGACACCAGTTGTATATGAATCTACAAAATTACAGGTTAATAGGGAAATGGGAGAAGGCCTTTAACTGTCACTCTATCATGACTATCACAATTCTTAAGGTGGGCATTTTCACTATAGCGTGCCTGGCGGGGCACGGGGGCCTCCTTGAGCCTGGGGCTCTGGTGTGCAGAGTCCAGTCAGAATCTGATATTATTTACTCTTTTGTGTCCTACTTTTTCTATTATGATATTTTTCCTGACAGAAGAGCATTTTAATTCTCTCTGTATGCAACATCCTGCTACTCATTATTCTAAAGACTTTATCAACCACATGTTACAGCTCTAACTACCTGTGTTCCTGATTTGTTAAAAAAAGTTTGTGCTATCTTAGTGTGGCTCTGAAAATGCCAGTTGCACTGCCACTTACCAGGTATGCTCTGCTGTCTCTTTGAAATCCTCTCTTGGCTTTTTGTTCCTTCTTCTTCTCACTGGCACTAAGAAGTTGTTATGGATAACCTTGGCTTTTTGGCAGACAAAAGAGCAGCTTCCAGACTAAGTAAGACCTGAAAAAAACCTACCCTCTGTGCAGAAGTCATTTCTTTCTGATGCTTCCAATGCCAGACCGTCCAGAACCCCGTGGTTGCCACAGCCCAGGGCTTAATGTCTCTGTGTTCTCTGGATGATATGCAAGCGAACAGGATAAAGTTGAATGAAGGAAATCCCTGTTTGGTTGCTCATCTAGCAATGAGACTTGAATGACAGATGTCCACATTTTCTAAGTTTTCTTTTTGCAGTCTTTTCATCTTTCTCCTCTGAGCTTTTTTTCCTACTTTGAAATCGTTCATGTATTTTCCCAACGGGACAGCCTTGTCTATTTCCTTCACTTAAGAGTATGAAGCAGTTGTGTCTGTTTGATCTCTTGTGTGACTGCATTGCAATGGATGTTGAAACAGACTGCTGTTTAAATCTTAATACACACCCCTTGGAGTGGAATGGAGAGCTCATGAGTTGAAGTTTAAAGGAATAATGAGAACTGATTGAATTAACAGGCATCACACCAGCACAAGCAGAAGCAAAGATAAGACACTTAGCTTGCAATGTGCCCATCTCTGTGTTCGAATAACTCTATTGAAACACACACATTTTATCATTATTCTCAGACTGTCAGTAATTAAAGAAGATACTTTATTTCCTATTATTATTATTATTGCCTATTTTCATAAGGAATCCCTGAAATAACTTGGTATCATAGGTTTATTGAAACATGTCTATTGGGGTCTTCCTGTTTTAAAATAAGAAATAAAAAAAATTGTTACTGGTCACGGTCTTGAAAAAATGTGTATTTTGAATAAAATTTGTTGAATTTGAAAATGTCATTTTTTGGAGGATCAATGTCATAACCATTGAGACAAATTTTATTTATGTGTATTTAATCAATCCCTTTGGAATCTAAGAGAACCAATTTAGTTGGTTCATCTTCAATTGCTATTAATCTTGGCTTAGTAGGTGAGTTTTAGCTAAAAGAGAAAGAAATATCATTGTTGGAATATAAATAAAACCAAATCTTTAAAAAATAAAACCTATTATTTCAAAATATTTTGTATAGTTTACATTTGAAACATTGAATGAGATTCTACATATTTTTGGGGGGGTTCTCTTCTTTTTTTAAAAATTTTAAATGTGTATTTATTTATTTATTCAATATATGAAATTTATTGTCAAACTGGTTTCCATACAACACCCATTGCTCATCCCAAGAGGTGCCCTCCTCAATACCCATCACCCACCCTCTCCCTCCCACCCCCCATCAACCCTGATGATAGGATAAAGAAATTGTGGTTTATATACACAATGGAGTACTATGTGGCAATGAGAAAGAATGAAATATGGCCCTTTGTAGCAACATGGATGGAACTGGAGAGTGTTATGCTAAGTGAAATAAGTCTACATATTTTTTTAAATTATTTTTAATCTTTATTTATTTTTGAGAGAGAAAGACAGAGACAGAGACAGAGAGAGACAGAGTGCAAGTGAAGGAGGAACAGAGAGAGAGGGAGACACAGAATCTGAAGCAGACTAGGCTCTGAGCTGTCAGCACAGAGCCCCATGCAGGGCTCGAACTCACAAACCACGGGTTCATGACCTGAGCTGAAGTGAACTGCTTACCTGAGCCACCCAGGCACCCTGAGAATCTAAATATTTTTTAAAGGCAACTATGAATATCTTCATTTATTTATTTTTATTTTACATTATAAAATAAACCTTGACTACTTATTTTTATTTATAGTAAACAAAGCAGGTTTTGTGTGTGTGTGTGGTTTCAAGTTTTTATTCAAATTCCAATTAGTTAACATACAACATAATATTAGTTTCCAGAATAGAATTTAGTGATTCATCATTACATATAACACCCAGTGCTCATTCCAATAGGTGTCCTGCTTATTGCCCCTTGCACATTTAGCCCATCCCCTGCCCACCTCCCCTCTGGTAACCATCAGTTTGTTCTCTATAGTTCAGAGTCTCTTTTATGGTTTTCATCTCTTTTTCTCTAACTCTCTCTTTTTTTCCCCCTCCTTCCCATATGTTCATCTGTTTTGTTTCTTAAATTCCACATATGAGTAAAATCCTATGGTATTTGTCTTTCTCAGACTGACTTATTTCGCTTAGCATAATACACTCTAGCTCCATCCATGTCATTGCAAATAGCAAGATTTCATTCTTTTTTATAGCTGAGTATCCCATTGTATATATTCATCACATCTTCTTTATCCATTCATTATTCAATGGACATTTGGGCTCTTTCCATAATTTGGCTATCATCAGTAATGCTGCTATAAACTTCATAGACTCAGTGGTTTGAGTTTCAGTTTTCTTAGATGATATGGTTAATTTGGATTCAGATTTAGCACAATTCTGCAAATTAAGAATCTTCTCATTGAAAATCATCTGATCAGTTGGACCCTTTTTTACTGCTGTCCAGCAAATCATCAAGATGGGTACTCAATTTTATTAAGAAGGAAACCAGACAAGTTTAGACTGTGTAAACCCACTCTCAAGTGGGTTTATCACACTTATCAACACGTGATAAGCAATTGCACATAGTCTCCTTTTGAATGTTGCTTTAAGGGTGGTTCAATGACAAGTTTGATGACAGGTTGATTCCTAGAATTCACAGTGAGAAGGAATTTCAATATATTTTGAAACTCCCAAGGTATGTTCTTGACTGCCTAGAGGCACCTGAAATTTATCATATAAGATCTTAACAATGTTACTGCTTTATCTAGTATGAGGATATTTGATGGACTTATCAACTTTTTGAAGGTGTTTTAGTCCAGTATCATTATTCATTGATCACAGATTTAAAATAATGAAAGTTGAATCAGCAGTCATGCTGCCGCTTGTGCTTCAGTCATACTTTTGGCATTGTTATAGGTTTTATCCAGTGAAATTCACAGGCAGCATCTTTTTTATTATATTTATTTAAATATGAAATTTATTGTCAAACTGGTTTCCATACAACACCCAGTGCTCATCCCAACAGGTGCCCTCCTCAATGCCCATCACCCACTTTCCCCTCCCTCCCACCCCCATCAACCCTCAGTTTATTCTGAGTTTTTAAGAGTCTCCTATGGTTTGTCTCCTTCCCTCTCTGTAACTTCTTTCCCCCTTCCCCTCCCCCATGTTCTTCTGTTAAGTTTCTCAGGATCCACATAAGAGTGAAAACAATGGTATCTCTCTTTCTCCGTCTGACTTATTTCACTTAGCGTAACACTCTCCAGTTCCATCCACATTACTACAAAAGGCCATATTTCATTCTTTCTCACTGCCAAGTAGTATTCTATTAATTGAATCCAATTGGCACTTCACATGGCCCAAGAAAATGCTTTACCTAATGAGACAACATCATCATGTGTTAGAGGATTTAAAGTATCAAATTCCCATATAAATGCAAACTATACATGTGTAAAACTAGATGGTCAGCATTTAATGATTTCTTTGTATATTCTGGTCTCTATGCTATCTGCAATTCTCTGTTCCCAGGTAAGAAATCTATTAGAATGACATACAGAAACAATTTCATTTGTCATCAGGGGTTTGTAATTGTACAATGATTTGGAAGCACAGGGGAAGATCTTCCACAATATTCTCCCCCTTCCCCACCCCAAGGTTTGGCAGGTGGTTGCCATTCAATAAACATTTGCCAAGTAGCAGAATAAAGAACTTCCCCAAGGAGCCAAGTTTCAATGCACTGGGAAGCAGGGATTGTATCTTTTGCTTAAAACTGACTTCAAATTTCAGGAGAATTAAAAATTCCTTAAGCATCTACTCAAGCACCGGGTATCTCAAACAAAGTACTATGACCCTGTTCACTGAGCAGTCATCAGATATCTATTAAACATCTGTAATGTTTCAACCCCCCTGCCAAAGATGCAAGAGGAGTGACATTTAATCTCAGGACTCAACAGCTCTCTGACCAACAGAGAAAAGACACATGTAAACCATTATATAGTGAACTATGACAGAACAACACATACTGTGCTATGGATGTGCAGAAAAGAGTGTATTAAATGGTGCCTGAGCTTGCAGATTGGAGTCGAAAGGGTGGTGAGGGATGACTTAACAGAGATTCTCTGATGAAGGATATTGAAGAATTTTCCAAGTGGATAAGGGAATGATCCTCCAGGCAGAGAAGATGATTTATAGAATCAGAGGTTTGAGAGACTCTACTCTTGAACTGAAGTATATGGGTGGGTGTGGGAAAGTGATGCTTGGAAAGTAGGAGAGTTTTATTATGATGGATCTTATATATTGTAGTAAGTTTGGATTTCCTATAGGAAGTAAACAAGGACCCATACTAATTTTGTAGGTCCACTATGTGCCAAATTTCCTTGATGGTGATAATTCTTTCTCAAAATGGTTCAAAAGTCTGCCATCTCATCTCAAAACTCTGACCATAACAGCTTATTTTTTCATGAAACATTAATAAACATCTAATTTAAGCCAACACTATACTATGCACTAGGGGCAGGAAGCTTTTTATAAGAGGATTCCTGTGTTGACCGATTGCCAAATGAGTTATCTACTTAAGCTGTAATAGCAAAGGCCAATAGTAACCTCCCAACGCACAAACCCAATAGACTTTCTATACAAATTCTACTGCAAACACAATTGGTATGTAAAATAAAAAGAAGAAAATTAAAAAATATATAGGTATATTTAAACAAGGTACACATCTTCGTAGACAGGAACAGTTAAACAAAGTGGCAAGTAGACTAAAGTCTGTTAAGGTCTGAACTTCTTCAGGATTAAAATGACACCTTTCAGGTAGATAGTTAGTCCTGATCTCTTCTTAAAACAGGGGACTGAGGTGAGGTACCCTTCCTTAGAAGAGGAAGTTTAAAAAAGAAGGCAGCAACATTTTTTTAAAGTCTGTGGATTCTATAAAGCTTCACACCTACAAAGGGAGAAAGAAGGTATGAGGGACAGGCCCCCTCAACCAAATCTAAACTGTCCACTGGCTGTGCAATATCTGTACTTCAAATATAAACCATTGTCCTGAATTGGGGCTTTCAGGGAGAGACCTGGTAAAGACGATTACAAACGTTTAGATAAGGAAGCACGTAGAAACAGGGAGGAGGAAGAGAAAGGGAAAGAAAGACACTCTTTCAAGGGAGTCTGTGTGCTGAGTTACTAAAACATATCAGTAAAGCTAATATTAAGGAATATTTCCAACAAAGTCCACAACAGGGAACTGAAAATGAAAATAACCGAAATTTGCTACTAATTTTAGAATGTGATGGTCAAGATCATAAAAAATAAAGAGTTGGGGCACCTGATTATCTTAGTTGGTTGGGCATCTGACTCTTGATCTTGGCTCAGGTCTTGATCTCGGAGTCATGCTCTATGCTGGGTATGAAGCCTACTTAAAAAAATAAAAATAAAAAAATAAAAGGGTGACATTTATATAAGGGAAAGAAATTATGAAACATGGAGGAGAAATAGAAGAGATAAATACGTAAGATAAAAAGTTAGACATTCTAGAAATAAATAATAGACTCACTGATGGAAAACAGATTTATAAAACTGGATGGGACCCAGTCAGAGAGAAAATTAGTCATTGAAAGGTGACACTAAGGAAGTGGTACCACATCGTGGAAAGACACGTTTCAAGGTATGAAACAATTTGTCTATTCTACTGATGGACATCAGTTGGTTTGGGCTGCTATCATAAAATATCTTAGACTGGGTGGCTTATAAACAGCAGGAATTTATACTCACTTGGAGGCTGGAAGTCCAAGATGAGGGAGCCAGGGTGGTCAGATTCCAGTGAGAGTCCTCTTCTGGACTGCCGACTGCTGTCTTGGTATGTCCTCACATGGCAGAAGGAGCAAGGGAGTGCTCTTGGGTGGCTTTTGTAAGGATGCTACTCCCATTCCTGAAGGTTTACCCTCATGATCAAATCACCTCCCAAAGGTAATTATACTTCCTAATACTATTACCTTGGGAGTTAGGTTTCAACATATGGGGGGGATGCAGACATTCAGACCATAGCAATGAATATTTGGGTTGTTCTTGGTTTTTGGTTATTATGAAATGAAATGGTTGTAGCATTTTTGTAAAAGTCTTTGTGCAGACATATGTGTTGATTTTTCTTGAGTAGATACCTAAGAGTAGAATTGCTAGATTATAGGAGAGGATGATGTTTATAAGAAACTGGAAAAATCTCCCAGGAGGTTGCATCGTTTCATGCTCAGCAGCAACGGATGAAGAGTTCCAGTCATTCCAGGACCTTTTTTTTTTTCTTTTTAATAATTTTTAAGTTTATTTATTTATTTTGAGAGATAGAGCAAGAGAAGGGCAAAAAGAAAGGGAGAGGGAGAATCCCAAGCAGGATCTGTGCTGTCAGCATGGAGCCAGATACAGGCCCCAAAGTCACAAACTGTGAGACCATGACCTGAGTTGAAGTGGGACACTTAACCGACTGAGCCACCCAGGTGGCCCCCCCATGATCTTGTTAACAACATTTGGTACTGTCGTCGGTCCTTTTACTTTTAGCCATTCTAATGTGTATGAATTGGTATCTCATGGGGGTTTTAGTTTGTATTTCTCTAATAACTGATGATACCGAACAATGTTTTGTGTTCTTTTGGCCTATAGATGCCTTCTTTTGTGAAATGTCCCAGTTTTCTGTTCATTCATAAAAAAAATAGTGTTGTTCTTATTTTCAGTTATAGGAATTACTTGGGTGTTCTAAATTCAAGTTCTTTTCAGATATATGTATTACAAATGTTTTCGTCTATCCCGTGGTTTGTGTATTCATGTTATTATCGGTGTTTTGAACTTTTATTTCCTATTTATTTCCTAATATGTAAACTTAAAAAAATTTTTTTAATGTTTATTTAATTTTGAGAGAGAGAGTGAGTGAGAGAGAGAATGGGGTAGGGGCAGAGAGAGGGGGGACAGAGGATCTGAAGCAGGCTCTCTGCTGACAGCAGAGACCCCGATGCAGAGCTTGAACTTACCAACTGTGAGATCATGACCTGAGCTGAAGTCGGATGTTTAACCAACTGAGCCACTCAGGCACCCCCCAGTTTGTCAACTTTTAATTTTAAGTCTATTATTTTAATATATAGTCAATCTTAGACTATAAGATATTCTCTTATGTCTTCTAGAAGGGAATACTTACACAGTCATATTCATGCATATTGTATATAGACAAGGGAATTCTTTATAGAGATTTACTATGTTAATTGGAAATATCCTTTTTATATTTGCATGTACTATAGGGAGTTGATTATAGATGGGAACTTTTAAAATTGATTTCAATAATATATCTGTAGGCTCAAGTGGACAGCTCATGTTTAATAATATATTTCAGAACAAGAAAATCTGAGATTATGCTGTATAAATTGATACTTTTTTATATTCTACAAATAATGATATGCTACTCGTTTCACCATATTTCTGTTCTTTTTAAGTGTTCATAAAAAATACTTGCTTTTTACCTTCAACATTGCATGCTTTTCTGCAAAATGTAAGTCATGTGAGACAAGAACTTTTACATTTTAACATGCAGATTAACATTTAATACCTGCAGATGTTGTAAGCATGTATGCCAAGTGTTATTGATACAGTTATTGGGAAAGAATTTAGATAAAAATAAACATTTCATTAATTTAAAGCCTTAGGGGTACACTACTTGAATCTTGTTTAAATCAAATATATTTTCTTTCCCATGTGGTGAAAGTACAAAAGGGATCATAATCAATGCCCCTCCCCCCCTTTTTTTGTACTTTCAAGAGCTGTAAAGAAGCATAAAGGGATTTATAGCTTTTGTTCCTTTGTGTGCCAAGGTTGCTCTTGACAATCACATTTATCCACAATGGCCAATGGTACTAATGTCATGGTAAGTTTCAGGGTTTACTGTCTTTTTTGCCTCTGGACTTGGTGAGGATGTCGTGCTGTTCTATTCATTTGCTTTGCTTTTATTTATTTTTAAAATGGCTTTATTGAGATATAAGTGACATACCATTTAATTCACCAATTTACATTGTTTAAGTTGATGTTTTTTAGTATATCTATAAAGTTGTGCATCCATCACCACAATTAGTTGTCGAACATTTTCATCACCCCTAAAAAGGAGCCTCTTACCCATGAGTAGTCACTTCCCACGTCTCCTCGGCCATTGCCCACTCCCCAGTCCTGAGCAACCTCTAATTTTTTTTCTGTCTCTGTAGATTTTTCTATTCTGGACATTTCATGTAAATGCGATCATACAATATGTAATCTTTTGTGACTTGTTTTTTTCACTTGGCATAATGTTTTCATGTTTCATCCATGTTGTACTTATTGGTACTTCATTCCTTTTTATGGCTGAATAGTATTTCATTAAAATGGTTGCACCATTTTCTGTTTATCCATTCACTTGTTGGAAATTTGGGTTGTTTCCACCTTTTGGCTATTATGAATTAGGCTGCTATGAACTTTTCATGTATGAGTTTTTATGCAGACATATGTTTTCCTTTCTCTCGGATATATACTTAGGAATGGAATTTTTGGCTCATATGCAACTTCTTTGTTTAGCATTTCGAGGAATTGCCAGACCGTTTTCCAGAGTGACTGGGTTTGATTTATTATATATTTATTTTACATCTATCTTAAAAAAAGGATTTTGGTCAGCTTGCTATAAGCACTTGGGTTTGGCTTTGTATTTCTTCTGCGTCTTCAAGATAATCACACTTCTTCAGCTCATTCTTATGTGTTCTGCAATAGCAAATGGTTAGAATAATTAGAGGTTTTGTTTTATCTTAGCGTTATATGCCAGAATTTGACTTTATTGACTTTCATTACAAGGTAGTGCTCTAGTTACTTTGGATTTTGCCAGTTTCTCTATTTAGTTTAGCTGCCCTCAGGTAAAGAGAGTTAGCTTTACCCAAGCAAGAATTTCAGGCTGAAAGTTAAGAGTTGGTCGCCACAGACTTCTGATTCCTGTAAATTTAAGAGTTGAATATTATTCCTTGACAGTGTGTGAGTTATCCAGGGATGTTCTTATGGCTTCATTTACATGCATGTTATTGTGTTTTATGAAAAGATATACAGGAACGCCTGGGTGGCTCAGTTGGTTAAGCGTCCAGCTCTTGATTTCAGCTCAGGTCACAATCTCACCGTTTGGGAGTTCAAGCCCCATGTCAGGCTCTGCACTGATGGTGCAGAACCTGCTTGGGATTCTGTCTGTCTGTCTCTCCTTCTCTCTGCCTGCGCGTGTGCACTGTCTCTCTCTCAAAATAAATACACTTAAAAAAAAGAAAAATACAAAAAATTGGGGGGTTGTTAGTAAGTCTGCTAAATACCTGAGATTATACCTGACATTAGAAATAGGGAGAGCCAATGAGCTCTAAATTGTCACACTCTGAGCGTTAAAGGACACACAAGATAGCTTTCCCTGGACCACAATGAAGTCTGTGCAGAAAAGAGCGCTAAGGGGTCAGTTATATGTGTTACAGAGACTATCTGCCCTGTGCAATCTAGAAGTCTTTGAATAATTTGAAATAATGTTTCTTGGTATACTACAGTGGTCCCTGGAGGTCCCAGCAGAGGTCTGTAGGTGCTGTCTTCCAGTAGAGGTGTGAGAGACTCTTCACTCCCCAGTTGTAGAGGAGCAGGTCCCTGATTGACATGAGGCACCAGAGACACAGTGACAGCTGTCTTAGGCAGCTGGTAAAAGCCACTGGGGGGTGATTGCCAACATGAGGAGCAGCTGATGGAAACAACTAGCATCCAGAGAGAGCATCCTGTGGGAAATGCCTCCAGAGTCATTGCCCTCAATATCTTCTCTGGGATAAGCATATTAAGTATCAATTTGGAGAGGACTCATTTTCCCCAGTTTCTGCCAGCTCAGAATGAGTCATTTAAGGGAAAATGTGGTAGGCTACTCTTTGCAATTGCCAACCTAACACTTGCCTTTGATTTTATTTCTTGTCTTTTATTACATACTGAGAAGAAGGAGTTAAGAATTTCTATCCACGAAACATGGATGGATGCTGGTGTTTCCAGAGGTACCTGGTATTATTAGCGAGCTTTCAGATTTCAGGTGAAAATGTAGTCCAGAAGAAAAAGATCACATAAAAACTAAAGTTTTTGTATTAAAACTCTAAAGCTAATATAATATATTTCAGAAATTGTACAATGAAAATTCAGAAAACAAAGCATAGAGAGAAATTTCTCACGCTTGCGAGTATTTTTGCTCTCTAATGATTGATATGCCTGCCATATGACAGTTTCTTCTAACATTTGTCTACCCATGTTGCTGCTAAAAATGGCTTTTCTTTCTAATGAAGGTGAGAAGTGTTCTGATACAGAGCATTACTGCCTCATGGTAAAACTAGCAAGAAGAACATGGGATTTGGAGTCAGATCTGAGCAGGAATTCCATTCCAGGGCATAATCATTTTGGAGGCCTAGCAAGATACTTATTTTCTCTAAGCTGCCTTCTCTCAGCTGTTAAATGTGGCAGTACCTATCCTGGGAACATTTCATCTGATGGCGTTGAGCATGGTATTCGGGTGGCCATGAGTTTTGTTTGTTTTTCCTCAAGGATCACCAGTCAAGAGGCCTCATTTTTTTTTTTTTTATATTCAATATTTGTTTGGGTCAGTGGTCTTCAAATTGAGGTGGCTTTGCTCCTGAGAGTGTGATTGGCAATGCTTGGAGATACTTTTGGTTCTTACGAATTGAGATAAGTGCTACTGTACTACTCGTGTCTAGTGGGTAGAGACCAGGAGGGCTGCTTCTGCATATCCCACATTGCACAGGACGGCTCCGCCACCTCCTCCCAGCAAAGACTTTGGGCCCCAGAGGTCAGTTGTAATGAGCCGAGAAACCCTGGGTTGGAAGATGTGCAAGAATGATGCTTGCGCTAGGAGAAGTCTTGCACAAAGGAAAAAGAATATTGCTGTGTGTGGAAAAATATTCCTCTTCTTAAGAGGTTATGGTGAGGGATAAGAGAACATTGCAACATGTGTTTAAATTGGTTGAGCAAGAGGAGCATTTTGGACACAGGAGAATATATTGCACATTTATCGAAAGGAATATTATGAAGAGGTGCTTACCTGAAGGGGAGCTGAACCCTGTGGATATTATTATGAGTGGAAAAACAAGACAAAACAAGAATTTAGAAACCACACATGACTGGGTTCCGTTCCCACCTCTAATATTTGCTGTCCAAGTGACCTTAGTGAAGTAGCTAAACCTCTCTGACCTTGGTTCCTTAACTATTAAGTAGTAGCACATGCCTCGGAAGTCTGAATTTGGGATTTTTATTAGGATCAATGAGGTGACAGTGTGTCTAGAACATCGTATCAGATCAACCGATGTCAATTCTTTCCCATGACAAAGTTTGGAAATTGGATTTGGTAAATACGGTTTTTGATTAGAAAAACCTTTATTCTGGGAAGAACATGACATAGGGTAGCAGAACCAGCTATAAAGCTTCTATACAGGTTACTTACATGGAAATAATTAATGGTACTGGCTTATTTGTGTGCGTGGTAAAAAAATAAAAGAAATAGGACAAATTATACTTAAGTGCAGGTCAATTTGTTTATTTTTCTTTATATTTTGTATTTTCTTTATAATTTTGTATTATATTATAGTATTGTAATAATTTTTATATGAATATTTTGGGGTTGTGGAACAAATCATCTGAGTTTCCATTATTCCTTAGGGGAAAATTTGCTTTGATATCTTAGTGCTTTGGATTACAAGCATGTTTCTGGGACAAATTATGCTCACAAACCAAGGTTTTAATGTATCTTGCTATTGAATTCCTATTAAGTGTAAGTAAGTTTTGAACTTGATTTGTAAGTCCTAGTTGCTATGATTTTAACTCCTCTGAACCTCAGCTTACATTTATCTAATCTTTGCTAGTTTTATGCAAAAGAACAATTTATTACTTTTAATTTTTGAGCCATTTCCCACTAGCCATGTATATAAAACCCATTTCTAAATAAATTTTATCTAGAAAGCCTATCTATTCTCTAGACAAAGGATGTTTCCCTTTCATCATCCAGGTTTAAAATCTGTTATTTTCACTCCTCTTGTTTCTTAAGCTCTCTCCTTCTTTCCAAATTCAATTTTAATTCCTTGTTCATAAAATATTTCTCATTCATTGCCACAATTGCTCTCCTACACCCTTAGGCAAACCCTTACACCCTCAAGGTTTGAACTATCTTAAATAAATTTTTTTTAATGTTTATTTATTTTTGAGACAGAGGGAGACAGAGTGCGAGTGGGGAAGGGGCAGAGAGAGAGGGAGACACAGAATCTGAAACAGGCTCTAGGCTCTGAGCTGTCAGCGCAGAGCCTGATGCGGGGCTCAAACCTACGAACTGTGAGATCATGACCTGAGCTGAAGTCGGATGCTTAACCGACTGAGCCACCCAGGCATCCCTGAACTATCTTAATCATCCCCTTGTTGATGTTCCTGCCTGCATCCATATCTTTCCTCTTCAGTTCACTGTCTACACCAGTCTTTTGTACCCAATTTGTGTTTATATCTACATTATTCCTTTTCTATGAAATGTATTTCCTTGATTTTGTTCCCCTGGTGATTTCATGCTCATCTTTAGCTTCATGCTCACCTTTGCTTCTTGGTAGACTCCCTGACCTCTCCAGGCAGATTTGACCACTGCATCCCATATTCTACCTTACTACTAACACTGGAGTCCTGTGGATGTGGTGGTAAGGTATACACGTATTTTATACTACGCGTATACTACTATACTATACTTTATATCTCTGAAACCTGATAGTATTTCTCATGTGGTATGATAGTTATTTTTTTATCTGTTTCCTACACTTACCTGTAATCCCCTTGAGGATGAGGGTCATGTATCTTCAACCATGCATTCCAAGGTCATGGTATAGGACACTGTATATGTACATGATCAAAGATTAAATGAAACAATATAAGAATGGCACACTGTATACTCAACGTAATGACTATCCATTTTTACATGATGAAGTCTGATACTCAAGGTGCCCAACTGGCTTAATACTGTTTTCCTATATAAATCTTGTTTGTGTGGGAGGGAATTTTTCAACCAACTTCTGAGATTTCTCTCAAGTGAAAGGATATTGATTAGTCAGACACTTCTGGACTCTGCTCCTGCTCTTCCCTGATGGAGGTGGAGGGAGGAATTTTGATGGGTAGTTTTGGAAATAGGACCTGAACACAGGTAGCTTATCTGTCTCTTCTCTCTTATTTTTGGATGACATTTGTTTATTGGAAACACGTTCTGGTTTACTCCTCATGTCATGTGATTGATCTCTGCTGCCTGTGACTGGCTGGGTAAATCTGGGTAATTGTTGGTACGTGGAATCTTGTAGGCACTTTAAAATTTAAATATGGGGGCGCCTGGGTGGCTCAGTCGGTTAAGTGTCCAACTTTGAGGTCATGATCTCACAGTGTGTGAGCTTGAGCCCCACGTGGGGCTCTGTGCTGAACAGCTCAGAGCCTGAAGGCTGATTCTGTGTTTTCCTCTCCCTCTACCCCTCCCCTATTCCCTCTCCCTCTCTCTCAAAAATAAATAAACATTAAAAAAATGAAAATTTAAATATGTTTACATATTTTCTAACTTCCTTTCCAATGGACATTCCTTTCCCATGGATATTCCTGTTGCCACCTACATGTTTAAATATTAAATGTTAAATAATTTGTGAAATAATTCTAATTATTTTATATAAGAATAAGACAAACTTAAAATACTTACATCTATGTGGTAGCCTCATTAACATTGTACAAAAATAATTTTCAATTTGTTTCTAAATTTGCTGACATTTACTGTAATGTTTTTCCTTCATGTCATAAAATAGCCTAATGTACCACAAAATATTAAGTGGCATAGAATGTGAAAAGCCCTTTGTACGCTGTCAGGTGCAATTCACTTACATAAGTTTGTTATTAAGATTAGAAGCTTTCAAAAGTAATATACTCTGAAGATTATGTGGCCTTTAATAATATTTTCTAAGATATAGGAAAAACAGAGAACTTTAAGATTTTGTCTCCTTTTGTATCTTACCTTATTTTCTTTCCTACATGTTAGTATGTCTCCATTTGGTCTCTATTTTTCTTCTCTTTCGTAGATGACATAGTCTTACTACTTAATCATCCATAGTTAGCAATGGGGAGATTGCTGCTTTAAGGTTAAATTCATCAGCTTGGTGGTTATGGTATTTTGGTGATTTATGGATGTTTATGATTCAGGTATGAATACAAACGAGGGCTGTCACAAGTACCATCATCTTCTGTACACTGTAGTGCCTTACCATCCATGAATCAAACCAAAGAGACAAAAATATATAATTGCAAAACCAGTTACACCTCCAGTGGAAAGTCCCCCATGAGGGATAGCCCCAGGCAGTTATAGGTAAACCAGCACAACACAGTGACACAGGTGACTTTGAACTGCATCAGTTCCAGAAACAAAAATCATGAGGATATTTAAACATTCTCGTTAGACATGTGTCCATCATTAGGAGGTGTGTTGTTAACTTCTGTCTCTTTGGCTTGCAGTTTCCAGGCAAGACTTTGCAAAAGAGCTGCTTGAGAGACAGAGAAAGAGAGAGAGAGAGAGAGAGAGAGAGAGAGAGAGAGAGAATATATAGGTATCTTTACATTTTGATTTTTTTTACATTAGTTTATCAGTAGGTCAGCATCATTAGATGTACCTGGGTGATGATGATATGGCTTACAGGCATCCAGAAGAAAATGCTGTTCCAAACTCAGTTTGTGAAACTGTCAGTTGCTGACAAGGATATATAAATAAGCTGGAGGAGATATAAGAGGAATTGTCCTTGGGCCATGATGTATGAACTGGACCTGGAACATATAATAATAAAAATTATTGGAAAACATCAGCTTGTTTATCTAATTCATTATTTTATCCTATTGTTTGGAGCAGATGAAAATGACAGCTCCTAATGGAGAGAAATGTAAAAGAACATATAGTAGTTTGTATTAAATGAAAATATTTTTCATGGCTAAATTCAATTAGCATCATGTTTTAAAGGAATTAAATATAGTCTTAACTACCAGACCTCTGTCAATCATATTAGAAATACATAAGGAATATACACAATTAAAAAGACAAGGGTGATTGTTTAAGTAATGAAAGTAATTAATGTAGAACTTTATTCTTTTTTTCATTTTAAATAGGCATTTTATTTTTATTTTTATTTTTTTTTCAATATGTGAAGTTTATTGTCAAATTGGTTTCCATACAACACCCAGTGCTCATCCCAAAAGGTGCCCACCTCAAAACCCATCACCCACCCTCCCCTCCCTCCCACCCCCCATCAACCCTCATTTGTTCTCAGTTTTTAAGAGTCTCTTATGCTTTGGCTCTCTCCCACTCTAACCTCTTTTTTTTCCCTTCCCCTCCCCCATGGGTTTCTGTTAAGTTTCTCAGGATCCACATAAGAGTGAAAACATATGGTATCTGTCTTTCTCTGTATGGCTTATTTCACTTAGCATCACACTCTCCAGTTCCATCCATGTTGCTACAAAGGGCCATATTTCATTCTTTCTCTTTGCCACGTAGTACTCCATTGTGTATATAAACCACAATTTCTTTATCCATTCATCAGTTGATGGACATTTCGGCTCTTTCCATAATTTGGCTATTGTTGAGAGTGCTGCTATAAACATTGGGGTACAAGTGCCCCATGCATCAGTACTCCTGTATCCCTTGGGTCAATTCCTAGCAGTGCTATTGCTGGGTCATAGGGTAGGTCTATTTTTAATTTTTTGAGGAACCTCCACACTGTTTTCCAGAGTGGCTGCACCAATTTGCATTCCCACCAACAGTGCAAGAGGGTTCCCATTTCTCCACATCCTCGCCAGCATCTATAGTCTCCTAATTTGTTCATTTTGGCCACTCTGACTGGCGTGAGGTGATATCTGAGTGTGGTTTTGATTTGTATTTCCCTGATGAGGAGCGACGTTGAGCATCTTTTCATGTGCCTGTTGGCCATCCAGATGTCTTCTTTAGAGAAGTGTCTATTTATGTTTTCTGCCCATTTCTTCAGTGGGTTATTTGTTTTTCGGGTGTGGAGTTTGGTGAGCTCTTTATAGATTTTGGATCCTAGCCCTTTGTCCGATATGTCATTTGCAAATATCTTTTCCCATTCCGTTGGTTGCCTTTTAGTTTTGTTGGTTGTTTCCTTTGCTGTGCAGAAGCTTTTTATCTTCATAAGGTCCCAGTAGTTCATTTTTGCTTTTAATTCCCTTGCCTTTGGGGATGTGTCAAGTAAGAAATTGCTACGGCTGAGGTCAGAGGTCTTTTCCTGCTTTCTCCTCTAGGGTTTTGATGGTTTCCTGTCTCACATTCAGGTTCTTTATCCATTTTGAGTTTATTTTTGTGAATGGTGTGAGAAAGTGGTCTAGTTTCAACCTTCTGCATGTTGCTGTCCAGTTCTCCCAGCACCATTTGTTAAAGAGACTGTCTTTTTTCCATTGGATATTCTTTCATGCTTTGTCAAAGATGAGTTGGCCATACATTTGTGGGTCTAGTTCTGGGGTTTCTATTTTATTCCATTGGTCTATGTGTCTGTTTTTGTGCCAATACCATGCTGTCTTGATGATGACAGCTTTGTAGTAGAGGCTAAAGTCTGGGATTGTGATGCCTCCTGCTTTGGACTTCTTCTTCAAAATTACTTTGGCTATTCAGGGCCTTTTGTGGTTCCATATGAATTTTAGGATTGCTTGTTCTAGTTTCGAGAAGAATGCTGGTGCAATTTTGATTGGGATTGCATTGAATGTGTAGATAGCTTTGGGTAGTATTGACATTTTGACAATATTTATTCTTCCAATCAATGAGCACGGAATGTTTTTCCATGTCTTTATATCTTCTTCATAAGCTTTCTATAGTTCTCAGCATACAGATCTTTTACATCTTTGGTTAGATTTATTCCTAGGTATTTTATGCTTCTTGGTGCAATTGTGAATGGGATCAGTTTCTTTATTTGTCTTTCTGTTGCTTCATTGTTAGTGTATAAGAATACAACTGATTTCTGTACATTGATTTTGTATCCTGTGACTTTGCTAAATCCATGTATCAGTTCTAGCAGACTTTTGGTGGAGTCTATCGGATTATCCATGTATAATATCATGTCATCTTCAAAAAGTGAAAGCTTGCCTTCATCTTTAACAATTTTGATGCCTTTGATTTCCTTTTGTTGTCTGATTGCTGATGCTAGAACTTCCAACACTATGTTAAACAACAGCGGTGAGAGTGGGCATCCCTGTCGTGTTCCTGATCTCAGGGAAAAAGCTCTCAGTTTTTCCCCATTGAGGATGATGTTGGCTGTGGGCTTTTCATAAATGGCTTTTATGATGTTTAAGTATGTTCCTTCTATCCCGACTTTCTCAAGGGTTTTTATTAAGAAAGGTTGCTGAATTTTGTCAAAGGCCTTTTCTGCATCGATTGACAGGATCATATGGTTCTTATCTTTTCTTTTATTAATGTGATGTATCACATTGATTGATTTGTGAATGTTGAACCAGCCCTGCATCCCAGGAATGAATCCCACTTGATTATGGTGAATAATTCTTTTTATATGCTGTTGAATTCGATTTGCTAGTATCTTATTGAGAATTTTTGCATCCATATTCATCAGGGATATTGGCCTGTAGTTCTCTTTTTTTACTGGGTCTCTGTCTGGTTTAGGAATCAAAGTAATACTGGCTTCATAGAATGAGTCTGGAAGTTTTCCTTCCCTTTCTATTTCTTGGAATAGCTTGAGAAGGATAGGTATTATCTCTGCTTTAAACGTCTGGTAGAACTCCCCTGGGAAGCGATCTGGTCCTGGACTCTTATTTGTTGGGAGATTTTTGATAACTGGTTCAATTTCTTTGCTGGTTATGGGTCTGTTCAAGCTTTCTATTTCCTTCTGATTGAGTTTTGGAAGCGTGTGGGTGTTTAGGAATTTGTCCATTTCTTCCAGGTTGTCCAGTTTTTTGACATATAATTTTTCATAGTATTCCCTGATAATTGCTTGTATCTCTGACGATTGGCTATAATCATTCCATTTTCATTCATGATTTTATCTATTGGGTCATCTCCCTTTTCTTTTTGAGAAGCCTGGCTAGAGGTTTATCAATTTTGTTTATTTTTTCAAAAAACCAACTCTTGGTTTCGTTGATCTGCTCTACAGTTTTTTTAGATTCTATATTGTTTATTTCTGCTCTGATCTTTATTATTCTTCTTCTGCTGGATTTAGGTTGTCTTTGCTGTTCTGCTTCTATTTCCTTTAGGTGTGCTGTTAGATTTTTGTATTTGGGATTTTTCTTGTTTCTTGAGATAGGCCTGGATTGCAGTGTATTTTCCTCTCAGGACTGCCTTCGCTGCATCTCAAAGCGTTTGGATTGTTGTATTTTCATTTTTGTTTGTTTCCATAAATTTTTTAATTTCTTCTCTAATTTCCTGGTTGACCCACTCATTCTTTAGTAGGGTGTTCTTTAACCTCCATGCTTTTGGAGGTTTTCCAGACTTTTTCCTGTGGTTGATGTCAAGCTTCATAGCATTGTGGTCTGAAAGTATGCATGGTATGATTTCAGTTCTTGTATACTTATGAAGGGCTGTTTTGTGACCCAATATGTGATCTATCTTGGAGAATGTTGCATGTGCACTCGAGAAGAAAGTATATTCTGTTGCTTTGGGATGCAGAGTTCTAAATAAATCTGTCAAGTCCATCTGATCCAATGTATCATTCAGGGCCCTTATTTCTTTATTGAACATGTGTCTAGATGATCTATCCATTTCTGTAAGTGGAGTGTTAAAGTCCCCTGCAATTACCACATTCTTATCAATAAGGTTGCTTATGTTTATGAGTAATTGTTTTATATATTTGGGGGCTCCTGTATTCGGCACATAGACATTTATAATTGTTAGCTCTTCCTGGTGGATAGACCCTGTGATTATTATATAATGCCCTTCTTCATTTCTTGTTACAGCCTTTAATTTAGAGTCTAGTTTGTCTCATATAAGTATGGCTACTCCAGCTTTCTTTTGACTTCCAGTGGCATGATAAATAGTTCTCCATCCCCTCACTCTCAATCTAAAGGTGTCCTCAGATCTAAAATGAGTCTCTTGTAGACAGCAAATAGATGGGTCTTGTTTTTTTATCCATTCTGATACCCTATGTCTTTTGGTTGGAACATTTAGTCCATTTACATTCAGTGTTATTATAGAAAGACATGGGTTTAGAGTCATTGTGATGTCTGTAGGTTTCATACTTGTAGCGATGTCTCTGGTACTTTGTCTCACAGGATCCCCCTTAGGATCTCTTGTAGGGCTGGTTTAGTGGTGACCAATTCCTTCAGTTTTTGTTTGTTTGGGAAGACCTTTATCTCTTCTTCTATTCTAAATGACAGACTTGCTGGATAAAGGATTCTCGGCTGCATATTTTTTCTGTTCATCACATTGAAGATCTCCTGCCATTCCTTTCTGGCCTGCCAAGTTTCAGTAGAGAGATGCGTCACAAGTCTTATAGGTCTCCCTTTATATGTTAGAGCACATTTATCTCTAGCTGCTTTCACAATTTTCTCTTTATCCTTGTACTTTGCCAGTTTCACTATGGTATGTCGTGCAGAAGATCGAGTCAAGTTACGTCTGAAGGGAGTTCTCTGTGCCTCTTGGATTTCAATGCCTTTTTCCTTCCCCAGATCAGGGAAGTTCTCAGCTTTGATTTCTTCAAGTACACCTTCAGCACCTTTCCCTCTCTCTTCCTCCTCTGGAATACCAATTATGCGTATATTATTTCTCTTTAGTGCATCACTTAGTTCTCTAATTTTCCCCTCATACTCCTGGATTTTTTTTATCTCTCTTTTTCTCAGCTTCTTCTTTTTCCATAATTTTATCTTCTAGTTCACCTCTTCTCTCCTCTGCCTCTTCAATCTGAGCCGTAGTTGTCTCCATTTTATTTTGTAACTCGTTGATAGCATTTTTTAGCTCCTCTTGGCTGTTCCTTAGTCCCTTGATCACTGTAGCAGAGATTCTCTGCTGTCCTTTATACTGTTTTCAAGCCCAGCGATTAATTTTATGACTATTATTCTAAATTCACTTTCTGTTATATTGTTTAAATCATTTTTGATCAGTTCATTAGCTGTTGTTATTTCCTGGACGTTTTTCTGAGGGGAATTCTTCCGTTTGGTCATTTTGGATAGTCCCTGGAGTGGTGAGGACCTGCAGGGCACTTCCCCTGTGCTGTGGTGTATAACTGGAGTTGGTGGGCGGGGCCGCAGTCCGACCTGATGTCTGCCCCCAGCCCACCGCTGGGGACACAGTCAGACTGGTGTGTGCCTTCTCTTCCCCTCTCCTAGGGGCGGGATTCACTGTGGGGTGGTGTGGCCCGTCTGGGCTACTTGCACACTGCCAGGCTTGTGGTGCTGGGGATCTGGCGTATTAGCTGGGGTGGGTAGGCAAGGTGCACGGGGGCAGGAGGGGCAGGCTTAGCTCACTTCTCCTTAGGTGATCCACTTCAGGAGGGGTCCTGTGGCAGTGGGAGGGAGTCAGACCCACCACCGGAGGGGTGGCTCCGCAGAAGCACAGCGTTGGGAGTTTGCGGGGAGCAAGCAAGCTCCCTGGCAGGAACCGGTTCCCTTTGGGATTTTGGCTGGGCGATGGGCGAGGGAGATGGCGCTGGCGAGTGCCTTTGTTCCCCGCCAACCTGAGTTCTGTTGTCCGGGGGCTCAGCAACTCTCCCTCCCTTTGTCCTCCAGCCTTCCCGCTTTCTGAGCAGAGCTGTTAACTTATGACCTCCCAGATGCTAAGTCCCTCTTGCTGTAGGAACACACTCTGTCCGGCCCCTCTGCTTTTGCCAGCCAGACTGGGGGTTCTGCTTGGCTGGCGGGCCGCCCCTCCGCCCTGGCTTCCTCCCGCCAGTCCCTGTGGCGTGCACCGCCTCTCTTTTCCCTTCCTACCCTCTTCCGTGGGCCTCTCGTCTGCGCTTGGCTCCAGAGACTCCGTTCTGCTAGTCTTCTGGCTGTTTTCTGGGTTATTTAGGCAGGTGTAGGTGGAATCTAAGTGATCAGCAGGACGCGCGGTGAGCCCAGAGTCCTCCTACGCCGCCATCTTCCCAGGATCTGTAGAACTTTATTCTTAAAGATAGCATGTTATATTGAAATTAGTTGTCTCTATTACAGCGTTATTAATATTATTCTGAACATTTCACATTTATTTCTGGAATAATGTAATATAATATTAAAGCAATTTTAATTTGTACTATAAAAGAAATAGCCCACTTTTGACTGATTGTTAATTGGTTTAATATGTAAGAAACTCCTTTGTAAATTGTGATATGCCATTCATCTGTAACATTTTTAAAAAAAATGAGGTTTCAAAAGCTTTTGAAAGTTTCAGATACTTTGTAGCTTATCTGGCATTAAAAAGTCTTAGAAGACCCATGGACCTCTAAAAGAATAGCTAAATATGCAATGCAATTTTTCAAAATATTGACTTTTAAATGTTAACATATGTCTAAAACATTTAATTATTAAAATATTAATAAAGAGGTTATAAAATGCCATTATTTCAGAGTTTCAAATATATGTATGGTTTTATATTTTCAACCTTAACTCATTGCTCATCTCTTCCTTTTGATTTTCCTATTTTTCTCCCCTTGTCTTTGAAGATTATACCTTTAAATATTTCTCTCCAGACTTTGATCATATCTGTAATGTGTGGTGATTTTGTGTTACTGTAAGGAAATGAAGAATATCTCTCACTTAACTAATGTAAGTGGGTCATACAGGACAGTGATGTGCTTGACAGAATTGGAAATACAGTTCAAGGATGTAAGTTTCCTTTGATGACAAATAATGCAGAAGCTTTTGACACATTTAGAGATGGAGGAGGCTGTGTAGCTGTCCTTGTGTGGAGGAAAAGGGTTCTCTGACCTCCAGGAAGCTGCAGGAAATCTCTGCCATGGAAGATAACATCTGGATTAAAGATTCCAGTAGCTGCAAGACGGTCAGACCTCTGACTCTCAGGAGCTCTTTCCACATTCTGGCCTCTCAGGAGAGTCTGGCCAGAAGGAACAACATGGCCAACAGCCCCAAAGCTGCTAAGACTGCTTTTAACAAAGTACCACAAACTGAGTAGGTTAAACTGAATGGGTTAAACAGAAATTTATTTTCTCAAAGTTTGGAGTTTAGATATCCGAGGTCAAGGTGCTGGCAGGCTTGGCTTCCTCTGAGGCTATGTTGCTTTTTTTTTCTCTGTTCTGTTTTTATTGTTCCACAGCAGAATACCAACAAATGGAAATATTTAGCTGTGCAAATGGGATAGTGCTTAACTATAAATGAAAGACATGATTTAAAAAAGAAAATACTTAAACACAACTCAGGTCCTATAAGCACCTGGACTCTAGGTCTTTGTAGTGAAGCTGCCTCACCTGTGGACCCACAAATGTATTCCAGATTTATCTGCTAGCTTCTGGTGGTTTCCTGGCAATTATCTTTGGTGTTTCTTGACTTGGAGATGCATCACCTCAGCCTCCACATTCATGTTCCCATGGCATTCTCCCTTGTTGCAGGTCTTTGCCCAAATCTCCTGTTTTCATAAGGATACCAGTTAGTATTAGGAGCCTTCCCTACCCCCAGTATGACCTCACCTTAACTAATTGACCCTGTTTCAAAGGAGGTTCACATTCTGAGGTACTGGCAGTTAGGACTTCACTATATGAATTTGGGGGGACACAGTGCCTGGGAGGTTGGTGGTTTTGGAACACCATGAATGGGGTGTGGTGCAAAGAATGACAGGGGATGAGGTCAGAGAAATATGAGATGCCAGGTTGTTTAGAGCCTTATGGGTCATTGTAACACCTTAGGGTTTTACTTTGAGTGAGTGATAAAGGGTTTTGAATGGCAGGATGACAGGAACTAATTTTAAAAGATAACACTGGCTGGTGGATTGAGAATAGACTGCACGTTGGCAAGGGTAAAAGGGGAGACACGGTTAGCAGGTTTTCATGGATACCCAGGCAAGAGATATCAGTGAACGGATAACAGTGGTAACAGTAGAGCTACTGACAAGTGGTCAGTACTGAACTTAAGTGCTTTTGAAGATAGATGAGGATTTACTGAGGGATTCCATGTGGGGTATGAGAGAGAGCAGTCAGGGAAGTTTCTAACATTTTGTTCTGAGTTACAGGAAGGAGGGAATTGCCATTAAATGAGGTGGGAAATGTGTGGGTGTAGTAGGTGGGTGGAGGGGTGAAATCAGAAGCCATCTAGATCATTAGTTCCATTGCACATTAGTTCTCCCGGATCTTGGGTTTCCTATTTCTTTGTGTTTTTTTCTGGTTTTGCTTATTTTTCCAGATTTATTGGGTTATAAATGACGAATTAAAATAGTATATATTTAAGGTGTAGAATATGATGATTTGATATACGTATATATTGTGAAATGATTACCACAACCAAGCTAATTAACGTATCCATCACTTCAGATGGAGGCCTCCAGTTATGGAATGAATAAGTCACAGGGATGAAAGGCACAGCATAGGGAATAGAGTCAATGGTATTGTAATAGTGTTGTATGGTGTCAGAAGGTAGCTACACTTGCGAGCATAGCATAATGTATAGAGAAGTTGAATCACTATGTTGTATAACTGGAATTCAGGTAACATTGGGCATCAACTACAGTCAAATAAAAATTTAAAAAAAACCACTTCACAGAGCTACTATTTTTGTGTGTGTATGTAGGGAGAACACATAAGATAAGCTCTTTTGGCACATTTTAAGTCTACAACACAGAATTATTAACTGTAGTCACTATGCTGCACCTTAGATCTCCAGGACTTATTTATCCTGTATAACCAAACCTTTGTACCCTTTGACCAACATCTCTCCATTTCTCCCTTTCCCCTTTGAGATATTTCTTTACTTGACCTTTCAGGACACAAATTCTAGTCTTGATAGAACTCACATTCTCTTTTTAGGTTCATCTCTGCGTTATGTTTTGCCTCCAGTAGGGACTTCACTATGTGTATATAATTTTATTTTATTTTATTTTTTTTGAGACTTCACTTCTATTAGTCACCACTTAGCAAGAAAGTAATGACTACTTACAATATTTCAGAGAAATGTGTCCATTTGATCTTCCCAGTTCTTTACTCTCTGCCTTTGTATTCTTTCTTGTTGTGGTCCAGCAAACAAAGGCAAAAACTATAATGCGGTATGATACGCTGACTTACTTTAAAAACACACAAAGGAATTTTGCAGCTGTCTTATTAATATGCTTGAAGTTTCCCTCTTCTATTTATTTTACATAGCCTGCTTTATAAACAGCACTTACAAGATTATTCTGCACTGGATAAAGATAGCCTTATAAAGTGATTCTACCTCTTGGTAAAAAATAATATTTAGAAACATTCAAATAGATAAGATTTTTTAATGAGTATACTGATGTTTTGTGCAGACACTTGAAACAAGAATTATTTATCATGTTTGACACCCAGCTTATGTGACATTAATTAATTGTTCATTCAATCAAAATTCATTATTGCGTTTCTACATGTGTCAGGGATTGTTGAGAACGAAGAACAAAGTTTACTTTTGACCTGTTTATTTCCCTGGGGAATTAAAATGCTTAGAGATATCGCTTTTAAAACAGAACACTCTTGTTTATAATATAATGAGGCTCACATGGGATAGTTAGGTTTTTAAGGCTGCTTGTCCTTTTCTTGATGATCTTAGGCTGCTTAATCATTGGTCTTATGTAGCTTCTCTAGTCTTTTCTTTTGCTATCAGCCATTGGTCTCTGAAAGTTCTAATATCCATATCTATCTGACTCCTGCTCCTTTTCAGTCTTCCCAGGAGTGCAGCAGTGGTAGCATTCGGGTAGGAGAGTCTGGGAGACAAACCAAGTGGGGAGAGATGTTTTTCAAGGATGGAATTCTAGAACAGAGAGGCAGGTCCAGTGAGTAACATGTAATTTCTTAATGATGATTTGGAAAACAAAATATGCCCATTTAGAGAATAAAAAAAATGAGCAACAGATTTGATAGTAGAAGAAACAAGAGTTAGTATGAATTATGGGTTAGTTTTCAGTGGTGCCAAACCCCTAAAGTTTATTCCATTGGACTATTCCCCCCCCACATACGCAAGTATTTTCAGAAGCTATCGTGCTTTCAACCTGATAACCAAAGACTCCTGAGTAGATGAGGACAGACACATCTTTGGTGACTACAACATGCCTTCATAGGCCAATATAAGTCATCATATAATATACGTCTCTAGATGGTCTGACCAGAAATTCCTTAGCAATCCAAAATAAGAAGAGACCAGTTGCTTTAATTATCCCTGGCCAGCCCCTCTCAGTTCGAGAAATCTCTGCTATTTGTCTTAGGCCCTAGCCTTAGAGCCTTCCTTAAATGCTCTTCAGACTCTAATTTATGCCAGTTGATTAACCTTCTTTCTGCCTTGTCCATTGATCTCTCACTGGGATTCCTAGTTATGAGGCCATCTGCCTCAGTCTTGATGAACATATTGCCCTGTTCTGATTTCTTAAGCCCTCTGTGAGTTATGTGTCCTCTTGATCACATCCTATCTGACTTTGCCTTTTGCTCAATACTGATGACCACAGTCTACTTTGTTATAATGGACAAAGGGGAGCTTCTTACCTCTATTGTAAATTGATGTGCACTGGCTAAGTTGGGGGTCATTATTTTTCTTACTGTTCAGAGTACATCTTCATTTCCTTCCAGGGTCATAGTTAGAAGTCTAAGACAAGAATTTTATCTTTGTTGGTGGTAGGATCAATAATATGCATAAACTGATTATGCTATTTCTATGTGGTGTTCCACATTGTGTTTCCACTGTTGTTACACAAACCAACCACAAAGTCTTCCTATTCTGATTTATCCTACTCTGGAGTGAGGGAGGGGAATACATATGATTCAATCAGATTGTGTCTTTTGGTCTTTGTACTTGCTTCTGATTTTCCTAGTGCTAGTTGGGACTCCTATCTTAGCAAATGTGGAAGTGTTCTTTGGAGGCAGACAACTATAAAAGTGTATGTAGTTGGAAGTAAAAGTTGAATTTAAGAGAAACACACAAAAAAGACACGAAATTTTAAAAACTGTTAAAGTAAGACGAAATTAATGAGATGATAAGGGTCCAAGTATTGCGCAAAACTACCGAAGTGTGACTTGAAGAATAGGAGTCATTGTCTTTGAGGTCACTGAGAGAAACACTGATAAAAGTGGAGTGTCTTTGCAGATGTCTGAAGAAAGGCACAAGTACTGTGGGTGGAGGGGAAGGTTGGATATCATTACAGGAAAGGACTATCTATCTGACCTGTGAGTCTTCCTACCTCTCTTGTCCTCCAAGTACCTTCCAAAATGGTAGTTGTCATATATTCTTAAATTGCTCTCTGGGAACTTATAGAAAATATTGTTTTATCATATATTATTAAATTAGCTTTTAAAATATCCTGACATTTTCTAAACAAATGCTAAGCTAAAAGCCTTTGCTAGACCATGTGACTGTATAAATTTGAAAATAACAGTCCAAATATTACAAATTTTCCAAATTCTAACTCTTTTTTTCCCCAGGTGGGACACGTGGGTCTTTCATTGAGTTTTAAGGTGAATCAGAATTTTTAGGAAGAACTTGGCATCAGACTATTGGAACTCTGTGAATTTTGCTACATCTAATGAGATTTTAATGCCCTCACCATGTTTCATGGTTTTACATACAGCTTAGGTAGAACGAGTGATAGAATTACATTTATTTTTATTAAAAGACTTTTCTTTGTCAAAGTTATATTTTCTTTTGAAAGCTTACAAAAATGATACCTATAGCAGAAGAAGTGTTCTCAAATTGCTCATGTTCCTGAAGATGGCTATAGTGAGGTCACGGTAGATCAAAAGATATCAAGGAAGATTTGACAGAGCTTACCCAAGGATTTAAGGAATTTAAAAATGTTCCAAAACCCTGTGAGGCATATATATCACTGATATTGGTATTTGGGGCTAACTATGTTGTCAATAGATAAAGGTTGTGCCAAAGGATAAAACTGTAGTCAGCAGAATTTTGCTTGAACTACTCAGTGCTAGAAATTTTACACATTGGTAGGTACTGGGGCTTAGATTTAGTTAGATCATTGTGAGTGTTGACCTTTTCCTAGTAGAGTATGCTGGAAATTGTCCGTTCTTCTCTTACTTTGTCTTTTACAAGGACTTAACTCTCTGACTTCCTTCGTATTTTTCTTCCCATTCCTAGGCTGTTGAAGACACATATTGGTTTTTCTTATATAACAAAGAAGGAAATTATGATAATAATTTATGATAATTTTCTAACGTGACTATGTAAACTATGCAGTGAATCAGAAGCTGCACAGAATGGGTTAATAGGTCTCTAGCTGAGAAACAAAAGACATGATTCTATTGCCACTGGGCTGCTTAACAATACCCATCTTAACTATGCAGCAGAGCTCCTGTGACAATGGAAATATACATGGGTTTCCTGATACAAGGGAAGAAATGTAGATTTCCCTGTTGAGGGCAGGTTGTCCTCAGGTTGCTGTCTAGTGGGACCAGGTTTTCTTCAACACCTCTTAGTCTGTTCAGGCCACTATAACAAAGTACCACAGGCTTCCTGGTTTGAAGAGAGCTATCGTCTCACTGTGTCTTCACATGGCAAAGGGACAATGGAGCTCTCTAAGGGCTCTTTTATAAAGGCACTAATCCCAATCTTGAGGGCT
Organism: Panthera tigris; assembly: GCF_018350195.1. NCBI lineage: Eukaryota > Metazoa > Chordata > Mammalia > Carnivora > Felidae > Panthera > Panthera tigris. The sequence goes on along the minus strand of NC_056663.1, from coordinate 57,988,873 downwards.
TCCTTTCATGGCTTAATAACCTCCCAAAGGCCCCACCTCCAAATACTCTCACATTTGGGGATTAGGTTTCAGCATATGATTTTGAGTGGTATACAAATATTCAATCTGTACCAGACTTTCTTCCAGGAAATGGTTTAAGTGGGTAGAGTTGGTGTTGCAGGATTCTTTACCTCCATACCCGGGGTTCCTTGTCTTGCTGCTTTGAAGAATGAAGAGGTGGACACAGAAAAAAACGAGCAGCAGGCAAAATTTATTGGAATATAAGATTAGAAAGTAAGAATACTATGAAAGCTCTTTGCAGACAGAGGGCATTTGAAGGTGAATGCCCCCTATTATAGGCAAGAGACTTTGTTTTATAAGGTTCTGGTTGGCCCCCTTTTCTTTCCCCCTTGTTCCTTCTCAGGTTCTACCCTTATTGGCTTGATAACTCCAGGTCCTGGGTTGTCCATTCCTGATTGGCCCGATTCCATTGTGTGAGGAGTCAGGCTATGGTCATAGTGTCTCCCATATGACATGTTTTATGGTTTACTCATTTTAGTTAGATATTTTGATTGTCCGATTCCTGAGGGGAAGCTGAGGGGGAGTAGGTGGTGTCTGTTACATTCTTAAGAGGAACCTTACGCCCGAGGGGGTTTGTTGTGGTCAGCCATTCCCAGCATTCTTCCAAAGTATGTGTTTTTCTCCACCTAGGGACCTCAGGTCCTAACCTTTCCCTCTCTGCCTATTTTATCCTATCTTTTCCCTGTCATATTGGTATGGAAATGATCAATATAACACTAAAGTGGCCAAAATGACCTTTGGGAATTACCTAGCTTAACAGAGCTGAACCTTTTAAGAGACGGCAGTGTAGAGTGTGCTAGAATGTTCTGTCTCTTTGTAGGGTTCTTTTGGAAGCTTCACTTTCTCTGTTCTAAGTGAAATGCCAGTATCTTTTTCTCCCAAGTAAGACTGGGGTCTTTGTGGGGGTGTACAAAGCCAATAATGATAGTAGAGGAATCCCCTGGAGGGAATAAGTTTTTTTTTTTTTTACTCTTTAAAAATCAAGTTAATCTATTTAAGTCTTTATAGTCTCAGATTTTACAGCCATAACATGATGTCACTTTCACATAAAGAATCTTTAGAGAACTTTTTATTTAAAGTTTTGTATCTATTTCTATGAAAAATCTATTTCAGTGACTGCAGGCTCTGTTTTTGGCACAAAAGTTTTGCTGTGCTGTTCAATCCAAATCAATCCATATTCTTCCACCTGCTGTCTTCTGCTGCAGTGCCCAAGAAACTGCTACTGTTGTTTTGCCTTCTTGCTGGTATAAGGGCTTGTCCCTCGGGAGAGGCACAGGAGGGGAGCCCACATATTTAGCAATCAGTAGAGATTCTCACAAAAAGACAAAAAATGTAAATGCCAGTCACCTGTTTGAAGTAATGAAGGCAAATGTGCCCTATCCTAAGCTTACAGGATCCAGGAAGAAAATAAAGAAAATAAGTGGAATGCAGATTGTGAAAGGATTTGTATTAAATTGAGAGTATTTGACTGAAGGAGGCAATGAATACCTCAAATGTAAGTTTTTTTTTAAGAGAGGGAAAGAGAGAGAGTGTGTGCAAGTGGGGGAGGGGCAGAGGGAGCGAAAGAGAGAATATGGAGCAGGCTTCATGCCCAGTGCAGAGCCCGATGTGGGACTCCATCTCATGAACTGTGAGATCGTGACTGGAGCTGAAATCAAGAGTCAGACGCATAACTGACTGAACCACCCAGGTGTCTCTCAAATGTGAATTTTTTATTATATTTCCAACTTAGAACAGGTAGAAAAGAAGTCTTATACTTATTGTTCTAGGAAAGTACGTTTTGTTCCTAACATAACAAAATAAAATTTATGGGATCCATTCTGTTCAGTGGATAAACTTAAATTTTTTATTATATTTTCTGGTTAGAGGTTCTATATAGGCTCACTCAGCAGACATACCCCAGAAACACTCAAGACCACTCCTTTTTCTGGACCACAGAGAAGAGGGAAGTCAGAGGCACTCTCCAGGTCTGGATGGACTTTTGCTAAGGGCTGCTTTGCCTCTATACGACATCTATGCTGGACCTCTAGGAATCTGGAATTGGCAAAGGTTTAGTAAGTTCTTGGGAAATACATGCAGGAGGTGCCAGGAAAAAAACATTTGGTTCTTAGGGAGCTTTTAGTCAAGTGGTAAATTTATAGTTCTGATATATGTCTTTTTTTCCAACACCACCAAGCAATTCTGAATCTCAGTGGATGTTGACTGAGTGTTCTGTGAATGTAATTTACTTAAGACACTACCTACCTGGAGATGGCATCAGATCCCACAGGTTAAGGGCTCAGTCCTATAAGACAGTCACCACTTCGGATGACAATCACAAGTCTAGGTTGTCACCTGTGCTTCTGACTAACTGGCTGTAAATGGGAATTTCTACAATCCCGTCCTTGGATTTGATTTATTTGCTAGAATGGCTCACAGAACTCAGAGAAACATTTACTTATGATATTTTAAATGATGGGAAAATCAATGATTTTAAGTATATAAATCTTAAATTTCCATCTAAATCTATGATAAAATAGATCTTATGAGAAAAACAATTTATAAGTTGAAAAGAGCTATAATGGTAATAATAACTTAATCATGTATTATGACTCTACTTTTAGCTCTCAGTAGCAAGATAACTTTATAGCAACAAAGTGCTTTGGTCCCAAACATCCCTTTGTTTACCTTATTGCGTTCCCTCTTAGACACACACACACACACACACACACACACACACACCCCAAAACATGGCTTCTAATGTCATAGTAGGAGAGAGCATTTCAATAATGCAAAGAAAAGCAAAAGCCTTTTTACTTTCAAAGGCCAAAGGCCTGGCCTAAACTATATGCTTGGAACAACCCTGTTGAGGAGGTAGGAAGAAAGTTACAGTGGACCTAAATGGGTTCAATGCCAATGAGAGTCTCTGTGAAGGATGCCCTGCACTCAAGGATCAGAAAGAGTCTGGCCACCCTGAGAGTAGGAAAGGACCATGTTGCTTGCTGTCAGGCATCTTGGGTGGACCTTTGCTTACATTGTCTGTTGACAGTGAACTGAAGATGACCTAGGAGGAAATCAGGGAAGTCTGGTCTTGGAGACACTTCCTGCTGAAGGTGTCTCAGCTCTGAAGCTGTGTGGCTGAAACTTTCCATGCTCTTGAGAAAGGCCTGGAAGTATGGTGAGAAAGAGACGGAGTGAGAGAGCAAGAGAGGGAGAGAGGAACAAGTGAGAGAGAGAGGGAGAGCACATGTGTTAGAGGTCACATAGACCTGAGGGGATCTGGAAAGTGGAATGAGTAGGGACAGCAGGAATATAGATAACAAATCAGATTCTGCTGAGAGGGAGGATGCATTGGTGGATGCCAGTTGGGATCAAGAATGACCAAGAACAAGATGCCTACCCTGATGCCAGCATGCTACCACATAAACCTCAAAGAGGCCAGCGGGATGAGCCTTGTATACATTTACATAAAATTAAAACAATCTTAAATTGACTGAATTTTCCCTTAATTAATACAGTAAAGCTTTCTGCAAATGGTTATAATGGCAACTTGAGTTAGAAACTATATTTAGTTATAAAAAATCTAGTTGCAGATTCACACATCTGAGTTCAGTGGATCCAGAATACACACGTGTGCGCACACACACACACACGCGCACACACACACTGCATTGCCTACAACAAAGCCAGGCCTGTGGTCATTTGGGAGATGGCTTCTCATCCTGTGTAGAGAGGGGGAAAGTTGCATAGAAAAGTGTTATGAGAGCAGCTTGGGCAGACAGTTCAACTGTGGCTGATAACCTCCATCTCAGCCTTCCCACTTTCACCACCATCAGGAGGCATGTGAAATTTCCTACCTCAAGAGCCATGGATTTCTTAGTGACCTAGAGCATAGCCAGTGCTTATATTATCTGGCAATTGTCATGGAGTAAAGCATTTCGGACTGGTTGACGCTTCGTGGTTAGGGACCATTCTACACTCTGTGGAATGTTTAGGAGCATTCCTGGCCTCTATGCACTAGATGCCAGTAGCATTCCCACCCCTGACTGTGGCAACTAAAATGATCTCCAGACATGGCAAAATCCCCTGCGACTGAGAACCTCTGTTCTATATTATACATTCTTTACTACAGTCAGAAATAACTCCCAGACTGTAATATAGAAAACGAAAGCATCCAGCATTCTGTGTACATGATAAGTAGCCTGAGGAACGTATGATACGAGAGATGTGATAAAGGATGTGAATAATGTTGAAGACAGCAGGCAAATGAATTTTGGAGGATTGGCTCTTATAATTTTTACTTACATTTTCTTTTTGAATTAAGCCTAAGAAAATGTCACTGAAATTCAAGACTTTGTCCTGGAAAACTGCTACTGAATATATTCTGATAGCAGCTTTCTATTTTATCTAAAATGCTGCCTTTCATCTTTCTTTATACATCCTATTTCCCAAGCACTTAATCACATTTATTGCTCACTTTTGGACTGCCTCCAATGTTGCCATGTCTGGGTAAAGTCTCAGGATGCTGACAAAGAAAAGGTTGAAGAAGGGTGAGGATATCAGAGGAATTCCAGATCTAGAGTAAGATATGGGAAAATTTTACTAATAAGTGCTATAGAGAAGTAAAGGATTTGCAAGGAAGAAAGGTAAAACATTGACTGAGGGACCTTCTTGTTTCTCATTTTGCACTCTAGTAAGGTGATGTAGCATGACATTGCAACTTAAAAGTTTTGAGAATTAGTGATGAAATAATAATCTACGAAAGACTATAAAATTAATATGAGCCAAAAGATGGTAAGATAGGAAAAAAAATCACTCTGCTGCACACTTATGTCTTATCTTGATTTTTCTCTTAAGCAGAGTTTTATTTAGGTTTTGGCGTGAAAGAATCCTATAAATCTTTCATTCTTAGGGAAATGGAGATTCAGGGTGGATGTACTTCCCCTACTCCCTGAAACTTGATTCAGCTGTTCCAAGGCTTGTTTGGTCTTTACTGCGACACTGTTTTCACGATGTCGCACTCACAAAGCCTCTTTGTTTTTTGTTTTTTTTTTCCTTTGTTTTTAATAATTTGGATGATTTATTGGTTTGGATATGGAAAGCTCCGTGTCATCATGTTATCTGATTCCCAAACTTCTCTTTACCCTCTGAGTTAGGGTCTGTGCCTATAATTAATTCAGCAACTGTAACTGCAAAATGTTTGCCCTATAATGAGTTCCCAGGTGACATGAAAACCTCATCTCTCAGGTAGGATGAAAATGGGCATGTCTTCACCACGGAGCTAATGTAATAACAAGATTCAATCCGTGCTTACATCAGGGTAGCTGATCAAGTCCCAACAGTGCATGTTAAAATGAGACTGTTCTCATTCCGCTTGCTCCTTTCAGCTGAAAAATGGGAAAGTGATTTTCGCCTTTTATTATCCACTCTGTGCTGTCACCTGTCTCACCCTAGAGCAGTTTTCTACACTGGGGACTTCACTTGTTTAGCATTTCATATATCATGTCTTATCTAAGCATCCAGTGCCTAAAACTTCTGCCACAGTGGCCAAGCAGGTGCGCGGAAGAAATACTTCAGCAGCTCTTAAATGATTCAGCAGTCAAGTTTTTTTGTTTGTTTTTGGATTTTTTTCCCTTTCATTCTATTTTGTTCCATTTCGCTTTGCTTTGTTTTATTTTATTTATTTATGTATTTTTAGCAAAGATTAGCTGAGATAATTGCCTACCAGATGTGTCTTCAATGGTTTATTATAAGGCATTTCTATTATTTTTCCTTGACATTATTATTGATGTTTGCTGTGAAGGTATTTTTTAGAAGTGATGCTGAGAAAGCATCTGGTTAAGTTAGCTAGTCTGGTTCAAGAGGTGATTCTAAGGCTCATTAACTCAGCACTCCCATCATCCAATAATGGGCACCCTAGAGTAACTGCTCAGGAAATGAACGCAAAGCTTCCTGCCTAGTGTGTTTATGGAGGAATGTTTTAAAATCAAGCCATGAAGAGATTGTTTAAAAAGTATCCTTGTTTACCTACTATTTGCATAATCCAAGGTTTTTATAAATGCTTTGGGTACTGAGAAAATAAAGCTGTTATGTATCCAATATACATCACTCACCGAAACATTTTCAGGAAAAGCTTAACTATAAAACAGAATGACTCATTTCACTGAGGAATAGGCTGACGTTTTAGTGACTTGTCATAAATAGTGCAGTGGGGCTAAGTAAACTGAGTTTAATGATGAGTTTTACAAGGTAGTTTGTTCCGTCTTCTTCTTGGGCTCAATGACCTTTTCCCGAGAGAGGGGTATTTATGGGAAAATCTACATCTCTCTTTTATATTCTTGGGAACCTTTAGCTCTCTAACTAGAAGCAGAAGAGGCAAGAGGGAATAAAACAAAAAATTTAAAGAGAGAGAGAGAGAGAGAGAGAGAGAGAGGCTTCACCAAGTGAAAGAAACCAACAGTATCCAGCTTTTCTTCTTAGGAGAAGAAATTAGAATCAGAATTTTTAGGCTGATGGGATCATTAGCAATTGACTAATGTAATGAGGAGCCTTGATTCTCCCCCACACCCTTATTGCTCAAAGGAAATGATACCGCTATCCACATTATTGCTTCGCCAAAGCCCTGCTGTCTCCCTTGGCTACTCTCTTTCCTTCAGTTCTTCCACCCTTGTCTAAGCTCCAGATCTATCTCCCACCCCTACTGCTAGTCAATTAATTGACTTTCAAAGTATATCCTGTCTCCTAATCTTAACCTTGTCCTGACCACCATCATCTTTTTTCTTGGACTACCAAAAATTGCCTTCTGACTAGTTCTATTCTTTGTCTTGTTAACCATAGTGCATTTTCCACAGTGTAGCAATAGTGATTCTTGTAAAATGCGTTCTTACCATGTTGCTGCCCTGCATGAAACAGTAAAATGACTTCTCAGAGAGCTCTTAGAATAAAGATCTTAAATGAATTTTAAGCGTCAGAAAATTTATTTTATACTCTAATAGTATATACTATATGGAATATGTATGTGTGACTATATACACAAACAACATGCATGTTAGAGATAGGATGGCTTAAGAGTACACTCCTCGTGGAACATCTGATTATCCAGACATTTTCCATTTCCTAGACATTTTCTAGAAATGAGATTGTATTAAAATGTTATGTTAACGAACAGAAATCCTAAAATGTTTCTTTCGGTATAAGGTGAATATTTCTTAAGTTTTCTTGATCTTAGCTTGTAGGTGCTTATTCATCTGGTCATTTGAATTTGGAGAGACCTGGCTGTGTGTCAGGCATTTTGCTAGAAATTGGGATAAAAGAGATAGTCCTGGACAGCAGGGAGTTTGGTGTCCACTGTGGGCATAGCTACAAATAGCAAGTCCTCAGATTGCTATTCAAACTTAAACTTTGATTCTTCTTACAACACAGAAAAAATAATAGTAATCACAATAGTATCAGTTAACATTTTTTATAGCTTTTTCATCCCTGGCATTATATTGAGACTATTATATACATTATCCCACTGCACACTTCTAGTGACCCATGGGATAGGTACTATTATTATTCTCATTTTGTGTATGAGAAACTTAGTTTTGAGAATTGTCTTGGCCAAGATTGCATAGGTAGAAGGTGCCAGAGAGCAATTTCTATGCCAAGTTTTTTATATTCTAAAGTCTGACTCTAAACCATCATATAATGGCAAGGGAGTATGAGGAGACAGGGAAAGTGATGATAATAATTCACATCTACACTTCTTAGAATATTGCTATAATATTGCCGATATTGATAGTTATTAAAAATAAGATAGGCTTTTTCATTTAAGGCAAAAACACAAATTGAAATGATTACCTCAAAGAATTTTTCCCTTGAGAAAGATGGATTTTTCTGTCAGTGCATGTGAACTTCACGCTGGTCATCATAACTGATAGACGTGACATCCTGAGAACAAGGTGTCGTTTGGCCTGGCTGGCAAGGTAGAAACGAAACCTCTTGGGTTATTGTAAGACATACCCTTACATAGATTTCTCTTCTTGTGAGCAGTAAAGAAAGTAGCAAAATAAGAAGCTCTGCTTTCAGACTTTCATAAAGGGAACTTTTATTGGATGAGACTGCAATATCTTCAATGTGAATTACATTTTATCCCAAACTTAGAACAGGAGAAGCACCTACTGCATGCATCTCGTTTATTTGTGCGATAACAGGCAGGCCTATTTCATGGGACGGAGAAGCACATTGTGCATCTTGCTTTGTGGAGCACTGACTGCTGCCTATAGAAAGAATCCAGGAGGGTCTTTGAGAACTTACACAGGGTTCCTGAACCTCAGCATTGTTGACATTTGGGGTTGGACAATTCTTTTTTTCCTCGACCTGTCCTGTGCATTGTAGGATGCTTATCAGCATCCCTAGCCTCTACCAATTAGATGTCTTTCCCCTCCCTCCACCTCAGTCAGGTGATATCCCAATGTGTCTCAGACATTGAGATCAGCTGAGTTACGCTGATTTGTAGACTTAGTCACAGAAGTCACAAAGCCAATGCAAGCACATTCCTTGTGTTCCTTCTGTTTCTGACACTCATTTTGAATGTTCTGAAACAGTCTCAAAAAGCGAATGAACTGCACAACTGAGAAGACTGTGCTTTGTTTGCATGAGCTATTTCTTTTTTTTTTTTTTAAGCTCCATAGCAGGAGTCCAGGACAAAGCATGAGCTATTTCTTATGTTGAAACAGGAGATACACATTTTATCCCTCAATGAATGGCACAGAGGACAAAGAGTTGGCTATGTTACCATAAATCTACCCCTAAATGCATGAAATTCAAGCAGGATTTAGTTACGTAGAGTTATCCATGAAGGCCAGAATCAGGTGCATATTTTAAATTAATTTACATGTCAGTGCACTAAAACCTCATTAATTGACACAATTATATTTAAAACAATATGTACGTCAAAGCAATTATTGTTTCCCCGATGACCAGATGCCAACCTCTACTCATAAAAATATCGAGTAATATCAAATTGAAAATCTATTTGCCCTTGGTTTTAACAGGTTTATGTATTAATTTTATATGCTTTAGCATTATTTATTAGAATTTCATGTTAGTCTACTTTGGGCTTTTAATGTGGTAACCACTTCAGATCCCATTGAGTAGTGTATGATGTGTATTTCAAACCTTTACTTGCCTCCTGAGAAACCTTTCAATTTAGGTGGCTTTGGAGACAAAGGGGGACAGAAGGCAAGCTGACCATGCTCCATGAAATCCATAGAACCCAACAACACTAGGAAGTCTTAACAGATGAGGAAAAAAAGAAGTACTATTGAACACTTACAATTTTCTGGTTCTCACAAGAATTCTCTTGAAAAAAAGTATATTAGAACAGATGACACACAGAGAGTTTTTAGGGTAGTGAAACTATGCAAGATACTATAATGGTAGATACATGTCATTATACATTTGTTCAAACCCACAGAATGTACAACATCAAGTGAACCCTAATGTCAACAATAGGCTTTGAGTGATAATGATGTGTCAATGTAGGTTCATCGATTGGAAAAACTGGATCATTCTGGTGGGGGATGTTAATAGTGGGGGGGTATGTATTTGTGGGAACAAGGTGTATATGGGAAATCTCTGTATCTTCTGCTCAATTTTGCTGTGAATCTAAAACTGGTCTAAAAAAGTCTATTTTAAAAAGTTAGTTCTTTTATTTCAGATAGTTTGGGCAGGGATTTTAATAGGATAGATATCTCATCCTGGTTTATAATCATTGTAACCTCTAGAGACCTGTTTCTGGTAATCTGTTTTATCTGTAATCTCTGGTGTAGATAAGGTAGATATTGCAGTCCACATTTAAGAGGATATAATACTGAAGGCATAAATATACTCTTTTCAGGCAATACTGATTTTGTTAATAGAGACATGTTTGATTAAGTAATTCATAAATGATGAGCTTTAGGTCCTGAGGATCTAAGCTACACATTTTATTCTAGTCTTTCCAATCTCAACATTAAATTTGTGTGGTAGGTAACCTGACTCCTACCTACTCCAAGGAGTCTTCAATATAATTAAAATATTTTTTTTTTCATGTCTATTCGTTTTTGAGAGACAGAGCACAAGCAGGGGAAGGGCAGACAGAGACACACACAGAATTTGAAGCAGGCTCCAGGCTCTGAGCTGTCAGCACAGAGCCCGAGGCGGGGCTTGAAACCACCAGAATCATGAGATCATGACCTGAGCCGAAGTCAGACACTTACCTAACCGAGCCATCCAGGCGCCCCTCAATATAATTTTTGATTCAACTACAGGCAAAAGGTGAATTTCTTCAGATTCTGAAATTCTTACCAGAGATTGTCTGGAGTTTAATTCATTTTTACAGTATCTCAACTGATTTTGTCAATCCCATTTGCTGTGGCCAATCTTTATTGGAATGAAAATAACAATGGAGGTTGTAATTATCGGACTTTATTGACTCTGTCTTGGAAGTTGACTCTGAAAGTCAACTTTCAGAAGTTCTTCAAAAGTAACTAAAATCAGCTCACAAACTTTCTGAAAAATCCCATTCAAGCTTATATTTTGAAAAATCATGGTAGAGCTCAAGTCTCTAATTCAATTTTAGTTCTGCCACTGAAATTTATGTACCCATAGTTAACTTATTACATTCTTTAACTTCTTATTTCTGGGATTTTAGGAATTTCATTCACTGGTGTTTGTAATAGTTAATTATGTCATCATATGGTTATTTGCTCCTGGGTTCTGTTAACTTTCTATTTTTAACAGGACCTCATTCTTCAAAATTGATTTCACCATTGCCCTCCCCTCAAAGTAACTCTTTTCAAGTACCTTTTGTCCATAATGACACTAGTTTGAAACCTCTGAAACCTTATCTATTAATTGTCTTTGAGGTTTTTTTTCTCCTCTTTACCTATACCCAATGTTACCGAGCCCTGCCAATTTTACATTCAAGTGCCTCTCAAATAATTAAACAACAACATCAAAAACTATTCCTCCTCAGGCCTTGTTCTAATTCAGGCACTCTTTCTACTGCCTTTTAATTAATCTCCTTATTTATATTCTTTCCCCAATTAGACTAATACTACATACTGTTGGCAGATGTATTTCTCTAAGTACCTACATTCATGTCATCACTATGTTTCTAAAACCTTCAGTCATTCCCTATTATATACAAGATAAAATCCAAATCCTTTAGTGTAGCACTCAAAGCCTATCATAATCTGTCATTTGCTACCTTTTCACACACATTTCCCCAAATATTGAACAGAACTAACACTTCATTCACACCAAGTGAATTTTTTTTTGCTGTTCATAAAACACATCATGACATCTACTTTCAAGACAAAGTGACCTCACATCTCAGACATTGCTTTTCTTATTATTTTGAAAAACTAGCAAATAGCAGTGATCTCTTAACTCTTTCATGCTACTAAATTTGTTAAATATTATGTTAGATAGCGGGGCTGTGGAAATTTCAAAAGTGCTTTATTATGTGGTTTCTTCAAGGGGCTTTTAGTATAGTTGAAATAGCAAGGAAATATAGAATTAAGTGCTAAATTGTCTGCTCCAGTCTGTAAATTTCCAACAGTCGAAAACGTAAGTATCTGGTATATTTTTATGTATTGTATGTGTTTCTTTTTTTCATTTGTTTTAATTATATTTTAAGCTTCTAAAAGGACAGGAGTTATATTCTGTGTGTATGAATATGTATTTTTGCATTTCTTCATAGTGTTAGATAGGTGCTTGAGAAAAATGTATTGCATAAACTTACATATTTGGGAAGGAGGGTGTTTTTTTCTTGCTGAATAGCTTAGGCAAATCAGAAATGCTTCTTTGTCAGAAGCAATGCCTTAGAAAACATGGCCAGTAACTGTGAATGACTATGGAAACCAGGTAGATCAGATAAAAGAATGAACTGGGCAGGTTGGAGAGGTGAAGGCTCAATCTAACTGGAGAGCTGTCGTCTTTTCCAAAGGAGTCAGCTGCTTCTTAGCAGTGCCTCTGGCTGCAGCATGGGATTTCAAGTCTACTGTTGCCTGATCTAATTTTTCAAGGTGAGATGGAGATTTGAATTTTTATATGAAATATCCAATATTCTTTCCCCTAGAATTTGACAGGGAAAACTACACACCCACTCAGGCTGAATTTTTCCTGGAGGCTACACTATTAGTTTGCAATCTTGGCCCTAGAGAGATTTTGGTTGTTGTTGATGTATGATTTCTTTCCTGTGACCTAATCAACATTGGTAGCTGGTCAGTTACTTAGGAGAGTCAGTTAATGTGGCAAATCAAAACAGACTATTGACCTGTGTTATGAAATTCATAGAATAATACAAAATGATGCATGTGTCAAACATATTATGTTAACTTAGAACATATAAATTAAGTCCTTTGACCAACCTGTTTGGGTTGCAGCATGGCCTTTTTTTTTTTTCTGGATATAAGTTTACTGACTGGATTGCTGGATTCTTTTTCCTATGTATTTTTTGTCCTCCATTCCCAGTTTCCCTTTTCTTAAAGTGAGGGGAGAAGTGTATATACTTGCCAGACAGGCTGAGTGCAGAATCCTTCTGAAATTGTGCGACTTTCTTCCAATTTGCACGCTACCTTGTCCTCAAATGAGACTGTATTATTTTTAGTGACTCATCTTTAACAAAAGCATTAACCAAAACATTTAAATTCATTTTCTTAGAATCCATTTTCTTTTCACACCCTCATTTCATCAGTTTACATAATATTTAAACTGTATACTTATAATGTAAAATAAAACTAGCCTAAAGAAGTTTGGGAACAAATAAAATTGACTCCTGGCAACTATTCGGTTCAGTAGACAGGAGCATGAATGAACAAGAATATAAAGATTACGCTTCTAGTTACAAGATGCAGCATGTTGTGGACAGCACTTGCTTAAGTTCATGAGAAGACTAGAGAGCATGGACTAATCTAGTCATTTGATTAAGTGAAGGTCAGTTAAGTGAATGATATGCATTATAGTTGATTATGCTGGTCTCTATATTGGTGAAACCCTCATACTGAGAAACCCTTGGAACAGCACAGCATCACTTGCTATCTGAATCCCAGAGTAATGCTCCAGAGGTGAATTAGATAAGCATTTCATATGCTTTTGGTGACTCTCATGGGGAGGAGGTCCAGGGAATAATTTTCATCCTGTGTACAATGCATGTGCTACTGAGGAGGTTGTCTTGAGTAGAAATAATTCTTCTGTTAGGAGAACTAAAATATTTTAGTGCAGTTTTGCTTTTTGCAAGTATTAGGAACCATGATTTAGAAAGAGATATTATGCGGGGCGCCTGGGTGACTCAGTCGGTTAAGCATCCGACTTCGGCTCAGGTCAGGATCTCGCGGTCTGTGAGTTTGAGCCCCGCATCAGGCTCTGTGCTGACAGCTCAGAACCTGGAGCCTGTTTCTGATTCTGTGTCTCCCTCTCTCTCTGACCCTCCCCCGTTCATGCTGTCTCTCCCTGTCTCAAAAATAAATAAACGTTAAAAAAAAATTAAAAAAAAAAGAGATATTATGCAAATGTATTATAAGAGCAAGAGAAGAGAATGTTCCAAATTTCAAGTTGCTTCTTTAAGAAATAAAAATTAGTTTTCTCTCCCATAAGTTCCACTCAATTTTTTTCTCAGTTTTTCTATAAAGTAATTATTTATGCCCACACAAATTTTGTCACACTTAGATTAGAATTTGGATTATATTGGTCTTGTAAAGCAGTTCATGTTGTTTGAAGAAATATAAAAATATTCTATGCACTTCTTCCCTCCATTTTCATTATTCTGTTTACTTGTTTATATTATTTTTTATTGAAGCATAACTAACATACAGTGTTATATAAGCTTTAGGTGTACAACATAATGATTCAAAAATTCTATACATTAATCAGTCCTCATCATGAGAAGTGTAGTCACCATCTATCACCAAATGATGTTATTTCAATCTTATTGATTGTATTCTCTATGCTGTACTTTTCATCTCCATGACTTGTTTATTTTATAACTGGAAGATTATATCTCTTAATACCCTTTGTCTATTTCATCCACCCCCCCCCCACCTCCCTTGCTAGAGGAGATACATATAGAAAAATATTTCTATGGCCGATGTCAAAGAAATTACTGCCCGTGTTTTATTCTAGGAATTTTATGCTTTCAGATCTCACATTTAGGTCTTTAAAACATTTTGAGTTCATTTTTTATATGGTGTAAGAAAGCATTCCAGTTTTATTCTTTTGCATGTAGCTGTCCAGTTTTACCAGCACCATTTATTGAAGAGACTTTCTTATCCTGATTGTATATTCTTGCTTCTTTTATCATAGATTGATTGACCATATAAATGTGGGTTTATTCCTGGGTTCTCTATTCTATTCCACCAATCTATGTATATTTTTGTGCCAGTACCATACTGCTTTGATTACTACTGTACTTTGTAGCATAACTTAAAATCTGAAATTGTGATACTTCCAGTTTTGTTCTTCTTTATGAAGATTGCTTTGGCTATTTGGGGTCTTTTGTGGTTCCCATGCTCGTTATGTTTAACCTGTTATTGGTGATTGTTATTCTGCATACATTGAACTGACTACATTAAATCTTTGAGGCATTGTTTAGGCTCGTGGATATTAAATGTATTTACTTTTAAAATAATTCATATATATTTGGATTGTAGAATTGCAAAAAGGGCAATGTTTAGCTAAATAACTAGTTGTTTAAAAATATTTGTGCCAGGGGCGCCTGGGTGGCTCAGTCGGTTAAGCGTCCGACTTCAGCTTGGGTCACGATCTCACGGTCCGTGAGTTCGAGCCCCGCATCGGGCTCTGGGCTGATGGCTCAGAGCCTGGAGCCTGCTTCTGGTCCTGCGTCTCCCTCTCTCTCTGCCCCTCCCCCATTCATGCTCTGTCTCTCTCTGTCTCAAAAATAAATAAAAACATTAAAAAAAAAATTAAAAAAATATTTGTGCCAAACTGGCCTTTCCTACTTGTTTAATAATTTCTGAGAGCAATGATAAATGGTTATAATAGGTATTTTAATACTCATTCACCTGCAAGCATTTACAAAACATCTTCTAAGTGAGTCATGTATCCTAAGGGACTGCCCAATGTTTCTCCAAATGGTTTACAAATCTCCTGTAGTAGTTTGTTCAGCTTCTAGTTTCCTGGAGTCCATTCCAGATCTATCGAATTGGATCTGTAACTGTGGAGCCTGGGATCTGAATGTTTATCAAACCCTAGTGGTGAGTTTTACAGAGTAACATTGAAAACCAGTACTCTTGCAATCCATAGACAAATTAGAAATTATCTCCTCCCGAGAGTAGGCCTAAAGTGGTGGTTAAAATCTGGCAGAGGGAAAATAATCTTTTCCTAAGATTAAAAGTCACCCTGAAATTTTTGCTGCCTTAGCCTTCTGCCTGTTGAATTCTGGAAATTTATTCCAGTCATACTCAGAAATCACTAATAATCAAATAGATCTGGAGTATAGCTAAGCAGGGTGGTGTTTACATGGTATTTAGAAACAAAAAAGACTCAAGCAAGGATGTACTCATGATCAAGAGAAGCAGGTAAGATCCCTTGATGCAGGGAACTAGTAAGACAGAATTCATGGTTGTGTATTTTCCTGTGAGGCATGGAGAGTCCTAGATTCACAGACATTGTTTATAGCCAGTAAGAGATTCAGAAGTATACAAATAAATGCTCTTTCAGACTGATCAGAAGCCTACAAGCTAGGGTTACCACACAGCCTGCCTTGAATCTCAAGATCTGATCAATTTTTTTTTTCAGGTCCCATACATAGCTCAGCATCCATCCCCATGCTGGGAGACATTTAGAAGCTGAACTTTATTGATAGTTCATTATAAAGAGTTTGTGGGCTGTGTAAAAGCCATCAATGAAACAACAGCATAAAAGAGTCTTTTTGTTCTGTTTATTGTATTTGCTTCAAAAGGAGACTCATTTTCTTTTTCACAAGTAAGTACCATTCTGGAATTGATTAAAGTCCATTAAAACATTTCAGGTATCTGATATTTAAACATCAGAATGATTTTTTTACTTCTTTATTACATGAATGTAATAGAAAAAGGCTTGTGACTCTTTTAAAGTTTTATTTGCTCTCAGTGTCATGAGGTGCTAGAAGACATAATATTCTAATTTATACCCATGTTCCCTTTGAAGGGTACATATAATTCTCTTTTTAGTGAGTCACATTTTGTTTCTTTTCACCTTTTGAGAATGTCATGTGCAGCCTTTTAATATTAAAAACCACATGACTGATAAGGTGTCTTATACAACGTCACAGAGGTGAAGGCTTAGGCTACATGCTAGCTACCAAGAAAGGCTATATGGAGTCATACCCTGGATATCTGAGGAAAGGAAAGGAAAGGGAAGGGAAGGGAAGGGAAGGGAAGGGAAGGGAAGGGAAGGGAAGGGAAGGGAAGGGAAAGAAAGGAAAGGGAAGGGAAGGGAAGGGAAAGAAAGGAAAGGAAAGGGAAGGGAAGGGAAAGGAAGGGAAGGGAAAGAAAGGAAAGGGAAGGGAAGGAAAGGGAAGGGAAGGGAAGGGAAGGGAAGGAAAGGAAAGGAAAGGAAAGGAAAGGAAAGGATGAATGCTGTTGAAGTGTTTTACAGCAATTCTTTCTGAAAAGAGAGCAAAGAACAGACTAGCTTTGTAGGACTGTTCAATTCGTGAGTTGGTTCCCACATGGAAAACTGTGTCCTCATTGGTCACCCATCAGGTATAGCTCTTTCCATCTGACTCTTTGTCCTATGCCACTTGTCATGTCTCCATCTTTTCTGCCCTTCTCCCATTTAACTCCACAAACAAGAAGACATTATACATTGCAAATTTTTGAGAAGTGGTATCTCAATTTTTTTCAAGTCTGGATTAAAAGGATTTCATCATTAGTCCATTTAATCCAGGGATTTTAAAATCTGGACTTTGTTAATCCTTCAGAGCATTGACTGCTTTGGACTCAGTTAAACATAATTTGGTCTTAATTTTAGTTCTATGAACAAACTTATGATGTTTTATACTGATCATACTTGCATGTCCGGATAGGACATTTTGATTATTTCTTGATTCCTTTGAAAATTGTAAAGAATAAAGATTTTGAAAATGCACTATAGTACCTCTGCAAGTCTGGAAGTTGCCTTAACCCAGATTATTCTATTTTTCCATACCCACTTAATTTTTTTAACATTTATTTATTTATTTTGAGGGAGAAGGGGAATACAAGGGGAGGGCCAGAGAGAGAGAGAAAGAGAATCCCAAGCAGGCTGTGCACTGACAGCCTGGAGCCCAGTGTGGGGCTTGAACTCGCAAATTGTAAGATCATGACCTGAGCTGAAACCAAGAGTTGTATGCTTAACTGATTGAGCCACTCAGGTGCCCTATCCATACTCATTTAATGTTTTTCCCTATTCCTTAGTTAAGAGGTGTGCTTATTCTTATTAATTATACTTGAAAATAAAAAATTTTCTTAGTGATAAAAATTAAGTTCCTTCTGGTTTAGTACAAATTTAGTGCCGGGATTCTTCAAGCAGAAAGCTATTTGTACACCTTAAACATATGTGACACTATAGAGAATCAGGAGTGTTAACTCCTCAAAAAAGGGATTTCTTAGGAAATGCGTACTGGTTCTAGAATCTAGTTTCATGCCTTATGTCACCAACAGATATGGTTATGTGGGTTGTTTAAAAATTTTTTTTAATGTTTATTTATTCTTGAGAGAGGGAGAGAGAGAGAGAGAATGGGAGCAGGGGAGGAACAGAGAGAGGGAGACACAGAATCTGAAGCAGGCTCTGGGCTCTGAGGTGTCAACACAGAGTCCAACTCAGGGCTCAAACTCACAAACTGTGAGATCATGACCTAAGCCAAAGTCAGACACTTAACCAGCTGAGCCACTCAGTCACTCCAAGATATTTGGTTTCTAAAGTTGCATTTGTACCTAGAAATTAATTTGTTATTTATATTTTTGATACATGACAGCCCCAGATTTTACTGCTTCTCTATTATAAATTCACACTCTGAATCAAGAAACAATGGCTGTGTCTCCCTCTCTCTGTTCCTCCCCTGCTCCCATTCTCTCTCTCTCTCTCCCTCTCTCAAGAATAAATAAACATTAAAAAAATTTTTAAACAACCCACATAACCATATCTGTTGGTGACATAAGGCATGAAACTAGATTCTAGAACCAGTACGCATTTCCTAAACACAAAGTAACTAAGTAGTTACTTTGGTTGTTACTTTTAGTTTTTAAGTTCTTGCCTTAAAATATAAATAATATATAAAAATAGTTATTTTAGAAATGAAAATAAATAGTAGCAAGTTAAATTTTTTTTTTCATACTGGATAGTTGTCCAGGAAACAACCTAAATACATTTGAAAGTACTCTGTTTTCGATATTACCATTTTACCATATATATGATATATCATATAGACCATAGAGTCCAAAAGACTATATTCATGATATCCTTGCACAATGATGCATATTTAAAAGTTTACATTTAGAGAACGTCCTCAACTTGATAAAGAACATCTACAAAAAATTTACAGCTAACATATTTAATGGTGAAAAATTGAACAGTTTCCCAGTAAAATCATTAGAAAGGCAAAAATTTTCCCTCTTACCACTCATACTCAGCACTGTACTAGAAGTGCTAGTAAGGCAATAACATAAGAAAAGGAAATGAAAGGTATACAGGTTTTTAAGGAAGAAATAAAATTGTATTTGTTTGCAGATGACATGATTGTCTAAGTAGAAAATCTCCAAGAATCAACAGAAAAAAAAAATTCCTGGAATCAAAAACTGATTGTAGCGATGTCATAGGATACAAGGTTAATAGACAAAGTCAGTTGCTTTCTTTTATACAGCAGTAAACAAATGGAATTTGAAAGTAAATACACCGTACCATTCACAATAACATACACACACACACACACACACGCACACAGAAATAGGTATGGTAAATCTAGGTACAAAATCTACATGTGGAAAATTATGAAAGAAATCAAAGAAGATATCAATAAATGGAGGAATAGTTCCATGTTCATTGATTGGAAGACTCAATACTGTCAAGCTTGTATGGGGGAGCAAAAAACCCCAAAAAGTCAAAACACTATGAAAGAAAAACATTGTTGGAGTGATACTACTTGACTTGAAGAAGTATGATAAAGCTACTGTATTCAAAACAACATGGTATTTGTTAAAGAATAGATTTATAGATCAATGAAAGAAAAAAGAAAGCCCAGAAATATAACCCCCATACACATATAGTCAGTTAGTGTTTTAAGAGGAGCAAAGGCAAGTCAATGGACAGAAGATAGACTTTTACACAAATGGTGCAGGAATAATTGGATTTCTGTACCCAAAAAGTTAAATATAGCCATAGACCTTAAACATTTTACCAAAATCAAGTTAAGGTGGAGCATAGATCTAAGCATAAAATGCAAAGTTATAAAATTTTTGGAAGAAAACAGAAAAATCTAGATAGCTTAGAGTTTGATGATAAGTTTCTAGATACAACAGCAAAAGCACAATCCAGGAAAGAAAAAGATGATAAGCTGAACTTTACTAAAATTAAAAACTTCTGTTCTGAAAAGACACTATTAAGAGAATGAAAAGATAAGATAGAGATTGGAAGAAAGTATTTGCAAAACACATGTCTGTTAAAGGAGTTATATCTAAAAGATTCCCAGAACTCTTTTTAAAAAAAAATTTTTTTTTTTACATTTATTTATTTTTGAGAGACAGAGAGAGACAGAGCACAAGTTGGGGAGGGGCTGAGAGAGAAGGAGACACAGAATCCGAAGCAGGCTCCAGGCTCTGAGCTGTCAGCACAGAGCCCAACGCGGGGCTCAAACCCACAAACCGTGAGATCATGACCTGAGCCAAAGTCGGATGCTCAACCGACGGAGCCACCCAGGCACCCTAAAAGATTCCCAGAACTCTTAACACTTAACCATAAGAAAACAAACAGCTCAATTAAAATATGGGCAAACAATCTGGACACCTCAGCATATAGATACAGAAGGCAAATAATCCTATGAAAAGATTTTCAAAATCATTTATCATTAGGGAATTGAAATGAAAAAAAAAATAGAGATACCACTTTATATCTATCACAATGGCTAAAATCCAAAAAAACAGACAATACCTTCTTGACACAAATGAACAAAGCTTTTTAAAAAAAATTTAAAGAAAAAGGAACAAAGTTCTATTCAAGCCCAAGTTAGGACAGCTGACTGGGCTACACAATCTTTAAAATAGGAAAATGGTCTAGGGAAGGAACATTTGGTGTTTGGTTATACACATTTTTTTTTTTTTATGTAAAAAGTTACAAATCATTAGATAAGAGACATTTCAGATAGCTATAGACCTTATCTTAAGCTTTTAGTACACACAGGGCTATATGACCTTAATCTTATGGGAAGCAGGGAGGTTTTGTTTGTTTGTTTGTTTTGTTTTGTTTTGTTTTTTTCTCTTATCTTTGCCTGGGATGCTGGCTTTTCTGTTATTTATAAACAAAACAGATGCACAATATGTGCTGGGGGCAGAAATTGAGCACATGTTTCAAGGTTTTGCTGATTCTGTTTCAGGTTAGAGTATGGCATCCCTGAGAGCCCATGAGCAAGCCCATTGAAAGTTGAATATTTTCTTTATTTTATCAACCCAGAGCATACAAGGATGCAGGGCAATAGGAACTCTAACTCACTGCTGGTAGGAACACAAAATGAGGCAGCCAGTTTGGAAGACAGCTTGGCAGCCTCTTAAAAGGCACATGGTCTTACCATGTGATCAAGCAATTACGCTTCTAGATATTGACCCAATTGACTTGAAAACTTATGTTACACAAAACTAGCATGCAATTGTTCATAATTGCCCCAAACCAGAAGCACTTACTGTCCTTCAGTAGGTGAAATGATAAACTGTGTTACATCCAGACAATGGAATATTCAGCAGTGCAAAGATATGAGCTATCAACCCATAAAAAGACCTGGGAGAAACCTAGATGCATAATGCCGAGTGAATGAGCTAGTCTGAAAAGGCTGCATAGTGTATGATTCCAATTAAATGACATTCTGGAAAAGGCAAAATTAGACACAGTAAAAAAAAAAAAAAAAAAAAATCAGTTATCAGGGAACCTGGGAGGCTCAGTTGGTTAAATGTCTGACTTTGGCTCAGGTTATGATCTCTCAGTTCATGGATTCCAGCCCTGCATTGGGCTCTGTGCTGACAGCTCAGAGCCTGGAGCCTGCTTCAGATTCTGAGACTTCCTCTCTCTGCCCCTCCCCGGCTCCTTCTGTCTCTTTCTCTCTCTCTCTCAAAAATAAATAAACATTAAAAAATTTTTTAAAAATCAGTGGTCGTCAGGCAGACTGATGGAAAGGAGAGGGATGAATAGGTGGAACATGGTGGGTTTTAAGGTAGCAAGACAATTCTGTATGATCTGTAATGGTGGATACATGCCATTATCTTGACATTATGCATGTGTCAAAATGACACAAAACAGAGTGAACCCTAATGTAAACCAAGGACTTTACTTGATAATGTATCAACATAGGCTTGTCGATTGTAACAAACGTACTACCTAATATAAGAAGTTAACAATCAGGGAATCTGGGATATGAGTAGAGAGAGTATATAAGAGTACTTTCTGTTAACCTAAAACTGCTTATATAAAGAAAAAAAACCCAAAACCTTATGTACCTACCACTTACCCAGCTTCAACATTTCTCAATATTTTCCAAATCCTTTTACCCACCCAACTGCCGAAACAAAACTTGGGAGGGGTTTTAAGGGCTGGGTTGAGCTAGTTGAAAAGTACTGGAGAATGTTAGGAGAGAGGTTCATGGATGGGATATGTTGGACACATTGTTATTCCTAAATGTGTTTCTCTGTGACTGGGCTGTGTTTGCTAATTGGCACCACTGGAAGTTAGGAAGCGAGCCTGGGTGACAGGAGTGCTAACTTTCTTGATGATTACATTTCCAAGGAATAGCCCCTAGGTCCTTGAGAAAGACATTCTTGGGAAGTAAAACTGGCAGGAGGTTTTTATTTTATTTTTTTCATGTTTATTTATATAAGAGAGAGAAAGAGGAGATACACACACACACACACACACACACAGAGAGAGAGAGAGAGAGAGAGAGAGAGAGAGAGAGAGAGAGAGAGAATATTCAGGGGAGGGGCAGAGTCTGAGGAAGAGAGAGAATCCTGAGCAGGGAGTTTGGTTCAGGGCTGGATCCCAGGAAACTTGAAATCATGACCTGAGCTGAAATCGAGTCAGCTGCTTAACCAACTGAGCCACCCAGGCACCAGGCACCCTGGCAGCAGGCTTCTTAAAAAGTTTACACCTCAAGAGGATAGAGAAGGAATTTATAATGACACATTTTTAAAAACAAATTCTATGAGAAAAAGGAGGTCAGAGGCTTTGAGACAGGAAGAAGAAGGCTGTCTAAATTTTCGTCAAGCCAAGGGAAATGGTAAAGGCATCTTGGCCACCTTCATCTCTTGATCCCTGTTTTGCAGAAATGTGACACATAAGGACCTGGAGTTCTATTTGTGAGTCCCATCCTTCTACTTGCTAAGGTTTTGGCCCTGACTTATGGATGGCCTTTTTCGTTAGAGAATGTTTCCACTTCAAGACAAAAAAATGCAGCAGGTTAATAAAAGCATGGTTTGGATGAGACCTACAGAGTTCTCAATAAGCCCTGAAAATATTATGTTGCCCCAAACCCTTAATTTATAACTTAAAACAAAATCAAAGTAAACTCATAAAATTTGTAAGAAATCCTAAGTGTTCTGAGTTTTCGCATGATTTGTTTCAATGCTGTTTCTCAAATACTAAATTTCAAATTATTACAAACAGTTGACGTTGGTGCCTCTGGACCTTCCAGCTTTGCTGCACGTTGGGCAGTCTACACTGAAGACTCTGTAGGGTCTCTGTAGGGTTGGAGGCCCAGCTACTTTAGATTGGACTCTTATTTGGGTGACAGGTGATCATTCATTTTAAATCCTGTATTTTATCTCCTGCTGTTCACACCAAAATCATCGGTCTGACGTTACCTCTATTTCCTGAAAAGAAACTTAGGGCTTGAGTCATGGGTGTATTTTTCTCCTTCCTTTTTCGGTTTACAACAAGGAAAAGCATTATCATTCAAATGTTCTTTTAATCATCCAGTCTATAACATTACCAGCAATCAGAACAGATTTGTAATTCCTGAGCCATGTGCAAAGAAGAGATATCTTGCTTCACTGAGAAAATAGACAATTTTGTGAAATATTGGCCATTTATCTGTCAAAGTGGGCCATTATACATTGAACCACAGTAAAAAGCCACTACGCACCTTCAGTTCTTTTCATTTATGCTTTTAATGGAGTTTCTTTCTTTCTTTCTTCTTCTTCTTCTTCTTTTTTTTTTTTTTTTTGTATCTGGTATAAGACTGATCCAGATTTTCCTATATTTGAATTCACTTTTGACAAAACTAGGTATATGAAAATATTAATCAAGAGAATACAATTAGAAGAATAAAATTAGAATGCATAGTCAGGCCAAGTGTATTTTTTTTAATTAAAAAATATCAATCATTGAGAAAACAATGAAGGAGAAGTGAATAGAAAATAGTGTGGATTATCTTTTTCTCTACACTGCCTCTACTTCATATGCTGGGTGGCTTCCAATGCAGGAGACATGAAGTCTGCCCTATTGTCTGCATTTAAGATCCATTATTCTGTGTAGACATTCAAAATGGTGGAGATTTTTCATGATATTTTGAAATAAGTATAGAACTTTTTGTCAAAAGACTTGCTTTTTAATTCTGCTCTATAGTCTACAATGTATAAATTATGTGACCTTGGGTAAGTCATTAAATCTTTCTGAACCCTGATTTCCCCACTTGAAAAATGGGAATAATAAAAATATTCTTGTTTCCAATGTTACGAAGTTGTAATAAGCAGCAAATAACTTAATGTATGTGAAAGCATACTGCAAACCAAAAAGCACCATGAAGGATTATTATTTATGCTTCAATGCATGCATTGAACATGGTCTGTGTAATCTGTATTTTCGGAAACGAACCCTCCATCATGTTGACATTTGCTAATTTTAAATCATGCTGCAAATGAATGGTTCAGATTGGAACACCTGCTATCATCATTTTTTAAGAAAATGACTATCATTTGATTTACAAGAACATTTTATCTTAATAAGTTCAGTTCAGCATTTATTAGCATGTATTAGCCTGAAATTCCCTTAACAGAAAATCATATCTAATTCTTTTCTTAGATATCAGAGTAGTAACCATATTATTATTAAATGCTGTATTCAGTAGGAATTGCTGGCCTCAGTAATTCCCATTATTTTCCCAGGAGTCCTTTAAAAATTATAAGGTTTGAAAATAAATAAAGTAAAAGAAAGACTATAGTGTGGCTCGATAGAATACAAATCTTTGGACATCATATTTCTATATTACATAATATATTCTGTATTATACAAATAAGATAACTATATTTTCTAGGGAATAATCTTATTTTAAATCACTTTTTGTATTTTATGTTTTAAAAAACAGCATACAAAGAAATATTATAGGATAATTTCCAAATGTGAACACACGATCCTGGAACATAAAATAATTTTTATTTTTTAAAAAAGTTTTATTTGCTGAATTCGGTATTGCAAAAAAAAAAAAAAAAAAAAAAAAGGTTGTGAAGACATCACAGAGCTCATACCCACTCTCATGCAGTAGGCATTTATGAAGTGTGATAGTATCACAGATTTGGGGAGGGAGTGAAAAGCAAAGAATGTTTGGCTCTTACCCTCATAATGTAATTGGATGGTAAGGTACAGGCATAGTAAAAAGTGTATAGTATTGTGTGATTCTTGGCTCAGATAAGGAATCTAATCTAAAATTCTCAATTTGGTAAGATCAAGTAAGCATTATGTACAGGGATGGCACCTGAATAAACACGGTAGCTGAGTTGAAGATGTACATGATTTGAAAAGAAGAAAGGGAAGATAAGGAAATTGCCGAGTGGAAGAAGCACAGAAGCATACTTGGTATCAGAAAGGAAAACATTACAGGAAGTGTCATTACTTAAAGATTTGTATTGTGACTTGCTGTCTGCCTAGACTTTATGGTTTTATATTTCTGAATATATTTATGACTGTGCTAAATGGACAAAATTTAAAGAGCGATTGGGAAAAATTTATTATCATTGTTGCCCTTAAGTGTGACTAAATGTAACCCATTCACTTTTCTTATTTAAATCTTAAAAGAACACCATCTAGCAGTTCATTTTATACTATTCTTACTTCATAATGAATATTACTGTTTCCACATAAACATTTGCTTTGGTCCACCTTGAAATCTCTTAACCTGTGTGTTTTTGAAGCTATATTTTTTTCTGAGTGGGAAACCTCAGATATTGTGAATGGCTTCTGAAGTGTAGTCTTGAAATAATACAGTAATTTTTAGGTTTTTTGGTTTCTTTTACATGTGTTCCTCTACGAAGTGATTCTTGAAAGTTGTGCTGTACAAGAAGATTTAACAAAACCAAACACTTGTTTTGCTTCCTTTTAAAAATACTACCCTTTAAAGGGCATACTCTAAAGATTTTCTTTCTTAGCACTGCTTAGCATTTTCAATAGAATTGCTCAGAGTATACCATAATCTTACAACCCCTGTAAGTGGTATTAATAAACTCCAGGCTTTTTTCCATTTTTGAAAGAATCTTCATGTATCTTTCACAATATGCGTATATCCACTGAATCAATGTACATATTTTGTAAACAGCATGACAACAGGGAGTGCAGAAATATATGTTATCTTTGCTGGGACCTTCAACATATATTGGAATTTTATATCGGTCCAGGCATGGAGAAGGAAACTTTCAAAATCACTTCCACTGTAAACTTTTAAGAACATCCTGAAATATAGTACTTTGTGGGTACATGTAGTTCAAGGATAAATAGAGGAGTAATTTGCCATTTGTACCAAATTAAATCAGACTTTCAGTTCAATCAAAACAGCTTGCAGCTGGATGCAATAATTTGATTTCCTGACACTCAGAGAAAAATTGAAGCCCTCCAAAAGGCCCCTGCTGATCTTCAACATGAAATACAGTTTGCTGGCAATTTCACTCAACCTCTGAATGCCTTCACATTTAATAAGCTAAAAAAATGCAAATAAAGCATAAGGTTAGCTGGAGATGGCTCTCAGGTAGTGTTTTATTACAACTAAATGAAACACACAGCACAATGCCTCTAAAGGATCATGCTCTTGTTCTTTCTCAAAGCAGCTATTTTGTTAAATATGCCATTAGATGAATCTCTGTATTAGTGTCCTGGGAGTACTGTTTTGACATTGGATGTGTGTTAAAAACACAATAAAAGGCTTCAGAGAACAAATGCTAGAATTCTGTATGAATAACTTGCTATTTTCTTGGGAAGGTAATGAGACAGATAAAGGTAAATCCTCAAGTATCCATTAACTGTTTATTATTCAAGATAGTGAGGACCCAAACTTACAGATCTATGCAGTCCTGGCAGATTAGTTCAATTTATAATAATTTGTTTTTATCTTGGGTTTTTACTGTAAACTGATAAATGTGGGTCTTTCAACGTGTTGAATGGACTATTTTCTGTTGCCCCAGAATTGAAAATTGCTGAATTAAGGACAAAGAAGTACAAAGTGATCTACTTTCTAAAGAAAGCTGCTTGCATTTAAAATGTGAAACTCCCTGTAGGCTTATAATGGGGTTTTAAAATGGGCCCTGCTTTCTTTATCACAAGCCTCCATGCTCTTCTTAATAAGCACACAATTTAGGGGGAGGCACAGGGTCAAAGAAGGACATCGTTCAGATTATGAGTCTTCAGCACAGAGGGATGCTGGGTGGGTCCTTCCGTCCCTTCATTTTGGCTGGTCCCTTTCCCATTCAACATCCCGGCAGTAAACAGATGGTACATTCAAGTAAGGCAATTGAAGAGAGATTTTGAAGGGACAACTTACAAAGGTGAATAGGGTCAAGGGGAGCCAACAAGGCGTCATGAAGTATCCTAGACATGACCATAGTGGGAATCACCACTATCCCAGAGGGGCAAAGAGAGGACATGGTTAGTAGAACCCACAGTTGTAGCCAGAAAGGAGGGCAGGCTTCCAGGACCTGTGGCCTTTTGAAGAGGGCCACAGTCACTGGCAATTTGGAGCCCAGCAAGGAGGAGGGGTCAAAGAAATAAATACCTCAGTACCTTTCTCCAACCTCTGATCTCCTACCAGTGTCAATCTTTGGCCCAATCCAACCGGGAGCCAGCAAACAAAAGAGCCCTGCTGAAGCATTATATAAAGGTCAGCCTCCTGGGGGCCCAGAGCAGAGAAGCTGAGAGTGAATCTGGAGGGACAGAGATTATCCAGCACACCAAGAGAAGGGGCAGAAGGGAGAATCCTTCATGAAGATTGAAAGGATCTAGAAGGAGGGATCTAGACTACTTTGTTGGCAGAAGAACAATGTAAAAAAATGATCCAACCCTTGGCACCCACCCCTCCAAATCCTTTGTGCTAAACTCAGGGTAATGCTGGAGAGGGGGAGAGGATGGAAATTAAATCAAATATAATGTTGATATAATGAAGTGTTAAACTGTAATTAATTGTGTTGGAGCTTTTACTAACTAAACGTGAATGAGAAGCTTTAGGACTTATTTAGGATGCCATTAAGGGGGATGAGAAACGGAAGTTCAACAGAGCATGGTTAATGATTGTAAACAAACAAAATCATTACACATTTGTAACTCACTGAGTTAAGACTCTTCAATAAGCTGGTTACATGGGAAAACTTGGGAATATGGTACGTGTATAATTTATGTGACAAGTGACAATTTATGAGCTTCCGATCTAAATGTGGCAATTGAAGCTACATTGCATATTCTTGATTCTGATTTGTTAGCTGAAAGACTAAGACCAATACCTTTTTGCCTAACATGCTATCTTGAAATTTTTATTCCTGTCTTAAGAATACTTCCTCTTTTCTTAAGAATTCCTGAGTCAAATTACCCTTGGCTGTAGAAATTCTTATCTATAACTTAAAAAAAAAGTTTTATTTATTGATAAGGTGCTATAGCCACAGCACAATTTTCAAAAGTTATGAAAGGGCCTACAGTTGTCTTCCTCCCAAATCCATTCCCCCCCCTTCCCCAACTTCTCCTTCCCTTTCCCAGAGGTAATCAGGCTTCCCAGCTTCTCATGTATATTCCCAGAGACAGTTTACTCATGGATGCTCAATTATGTGCTTGCCATTTGTTCTTTTTATATACAAATGGAAACATATTCAGTATCCTGCACCTATATTTTGATGTTGGCTATCAAAGAACTTTATGCTATTTCAAATATTTTTGTTTTGCCATGTAGTGCCTCACTGTAATGTATGTTTTTTGTTTTTAAGCAATAACAAACTGGTCATCTAGTGGAACAATCAAGAGGCTTCGTATCCCCCTTCAGAGGCTTGTTAGCATCCTTAAAAGGCCTCTCTCTAATACCAGGTAAGCTCTTTGGAATTAGCTGAGATTAACTCATTGGGTGTGGTAGGTAGTGGTTTTGCTCACTGACTCCTATCTCCTAGCTGCTAGGAAGACTGAACTTTCTGCCCTCTGTGGTTGAGTAGGGCTATATAACTAGTTTGGGCTGATAAACTATTTGAGGTGATATTTATACTTTCCGGACCAAAGCACCTACTTTTGATAGTTTGGAGTTGTTATTGCCATAGACTTCAGCCTCATCTGACTAACATATTAGGGAAGGCTGAAGGTGTGCAGGTCCTGGGAGTCAAGAAATGTATATTTCTGGCTCAGAGATCTGTGTGTACAGCCACCTGATATGCAGGCATCTGAAATCACATACTATCTTAAGATCACCTGAGACTCTCAGCCTGATTGGGAACCATGTCCACAGATGAACTTAAGCACAAACACTTTGGCACTTCAGAGACAAAATAGTCCTAGAATTCTTTGTCTACCTGGGCTGCCGGAAACCTGTAATAAAAAACATTATTTGGTTAAACAGTTGAGTCTTTCATACCATGCCCTTCCTCTTAAATAGATGTAAACTGCATTGATCCAGCTCCCCTGTTCGTAGGGTTCTATAAAGTTCCATATTTTCTTGGAGCCTTCTCATTGTCCTTTTAGTATGAAAGCAAAGGTGAAGCTGTCAGGTGTCAAGATTGTTCCCAGAGATCTCTTTAATCGTCTTGTCTCTGCTTCCCCTAAATCCACGGTGACCCTTTAAGACCCTCAAAGACCCTTACGGAGAGCTGCAGAACTCACAAAAAAAAAATCAGACCTTTTGTCAAAAGATATTAATAAATTCTTTTTTCAAAACTGCTAAGAAAAAAACAGGCTATCTTGTGTAGTTTTGAACTACTCAAAACAATTTGGCAACATCCTTTAACTAGTTCTTTCAATGTTATTTTTTATTTTTACTTTACCAGTTATACACAGACATATTCTTCTTTCAAGAAATAGCTCAAGATTATATTAACATTCCTTTTGACCACCATCATTAGTCTGAGGCCCCTCTTGGCCTTTTTCAGAGGCAACACTACAAGGAGTGTTTTGAGTATAGAAGTAAAACTTGGATTCTCCTTACACAGATCTTTTTTGGATAATTTCCCTGTCATTCAGCATTCTCAGCTCATCTTCTCCTTTGTTCAGTTCTTTGAGCACTTTTGCAGCTGAGAATCTTATTTCCTCTGTGGAATCTGACCTGTTGGTAGTCTTGTCATCCATTAACATTAATCATCCTCCTCCCTGGGAGAGCTGCCCCTCATATTTCTTGCCACCAGATGAATCCCTTCTCTAATCTGACTCTCATATAATCCCAGCCTTAGACTATAATTGGCACTTTCTTTAAAGTACTTCCCTTTTAAAACCCTCCTTTCTCGGGGGTGGTGGTGGAATGGAACACAAAGTCCATTCACTGCCCCCACTCATCCCAGCTACAATGCACTGAGACATTATGTGATATCTTAGCCAAGAGGAGCTGACCCTTTCTTCTGCCAGTAGTGTCAGTGACATGGTAATGAGAGACACGCAGGATCCAATTTCCAAAGGGAAAGTGAATACATATTCTCTGAGTCTGAGTGTATCCTTGATCACATTGCACAGTGACCGAATACCAAGTTCAGAAATGTGGTGGAATAGAGAAGCAAGTGTAAAGAATCTCACATTCTAACCCTCCTGTCTGGCTTTTGCTTCACCTATCTACGAGAGATGTGGCTTTTAGAAAATGAATTTTGCCGTATATGAGGTTGCTGCCATCTTATCTTCCAAAATATTATCTTCTCTAGCAGCAAAGATGAGCTGCAACTCCGGAGTCAAAGGCAGAGAGTTAACTTTCAGAAACCTGACTCATATAATCGATGGTACATCTCACAGTGGGCATGCCTTAATTCTTAAATCATTCTGCTGTTCAGGGCTGGGGGTGTCTGAAACCAATGCTGTAATATTCTGAATAATGTTATAGAATTTAACGTTTGTGAAGTTGTCTCCAATCTTTTATTATATAATTGCTCTGTAAAGATATTTTGACACACGAAGAGAAAATAACATTTGTTCCTCTAGAGGGGGAAAAGGCAAACAGTTTGGTATGATTTTTTGACTAACAAAAAAATCAGAATTTATTCTTTTCAGAATCTTTTCTGGTTGTCTGGAACTTCATTGTTGCTTGAATTTCTCCACCATTTAGCTGAGACTTCCGCAAAGACTACCCAACCTGGGAGCCTTTGCCTCACAGGGGGCTTGAAGCTTCTTTTATTTTATTTTATTTTATTTTATTTTATTAACATTTATTTATTTTTGAGACAGAGAGAGACAGAGCATGAATGGGGGAGGGTCAGAGAGAGGGAGACACAGAATCCGAAACAGGCTCCAGGCTCTGAGCTGTCAGCACAGAGCCCGACTCGAGCGGGGCTCGAACTCAGGGACCGTGAGATCATGACCTGAGCGGAAGTCGGCCGTTTAACTGACTGAGCCACCCAGGCGCCCGGAAGTTTCTTTAAATCATGCTTTCCTGGGGACTGGGGTCGGTCTTGAGGAGGAATGGGGTACAAACAATCGTTAACACCTTTCTTCTGAACACAGTTCTAATATAATTCCAGGTGCAATTCCAATTTCTCATCTTTCACCTAGCTCCTTGACTTTAGATTTCAGTTCCTCCGATGATGCATTTCGTATTCTTTGTTTTCATTGTTTCCTGGTGTCTGACCTCATCACTGTACTCTTACATCTGCTTGTGTTCCTGTCTCAGCTTGCTAATCTGCTAGTCAGATTAGCCAACCTGGTTTATGTGGAAACAAACAAGCACACAAACCCCTGGACTCTTACCTGTCTCCTTTTTCCTAATATCTATTACTTGTCCCATTTCTTTGCTGTGTCTCTGTGTCCCCCTATGAAGCCTGTGTTCCTGACTGAAGACTTTGTTCATTGGGACTTCAATTTATTTACGATCTTATCTGTCTGTGTCTCTAACTTCCTAGCTGTGACCCTAAAAATACAGTCTCAGTATTTGCCAGTTTTTTTAGTTTTCTTCTTTCTTGTTCTGCTTGTGGTCCGTTTTACCTCTGAGATTACAGAAATGCTGGGATCCTGGGAAGGAAAGACCAGCTCAACCCCCGAGTCACTTCATGAACAAGAGAAGACTCCACAAAAACAGAAACAAAGGAAGGGACTGGGCCCCTAGCCCTTTTGCTAGCCTGTGGTATTTTTTCCCCTTGTTTGCAGCATATTGTTTCAAGTATAGAGCAAGATTACTTCAACAGTGTAAGGAACTATTAAAGCACATGATATAAAAGTTAGGATAGTCATGCTGTGAGAAAGTTATGAATATCTGTACTTAAAAATCTATCCTTTTAACAGGAATTTTAAGATGTATGAAAAAGCAACATCTGTTTTTAAGGATGGGATTTACAGCAAGCTGGATATCTCCTGCAGGTGGTTGATATCATAAAATATTATACTGAATCAATCTTTCTCTCTCAGGTTTGTTTGAAGCCCCAAAATATGGAGAACAAAACAATAGTTGATATCAATGTGATGCTTATGTTCAAGAGCAAAAATCAACAGAGTACAATTATAAAGCAATGTCACCGTGTTCCTTTATAGTTTTTGCAAACCTGTGCAATGGGGCAACTTTTTTCCTGTCCTAAATAACATTTAAGGTTACTCTTGACTTTTCAAGCCCATACCTTTTTTTTTAACTTTATTTTTTTTTTTTGGTGGGGGGGTGAAGATAGAAAGAGAGAGAAAGGGGGAGAGAGAGAGAGAGAGAGAATGCATGGGGGAGGGGTGGAGAGACAGGGAGAGGACCCCAAGCAGGCTCTACACTGTCACTGCCTAGCCCGACACAGAGCTCACACCCATGAACTGTGAGATCATAACCTGAGCTGAAATCAAGAGTCAGACGCTTAACTGACTGAGCTACACAGGAGCCCCTCAAGCCCACATGTGTTAAAATAATCTATCATATGTGATATTTCTTTGGCTGCCATCTTGGGACACTAACTAACCTCTTACTGGCAAGCATCACCATCAAGATTCCCTTCAAAATTTCTCTAACTTGCTTATCTTCCATGGAGTGTATTTGTCCCCAGGAAGCTCATGCATTTGTTCCATGCTAGGGAAAAATACTTACCTCATAGTTGACTTCTCTTTTTGTTATTTCCGTCATGAGGAGATTGGTTTTTAGTTGCATCTCTCTTCATCCTTTTTGGGCCTGAGGAAACACAGGCTGTAGTCTCATTCATTCCTGTAATTCTAGGAGACACATATTAAGCTCTCTGATGGGCCTCCCTGAAGCCCATTCATGGGAAAATCCAGCTTTGTTTTCCTGTTTCTGAGGACGTAGGAAGAATACATTTCCCAGTCTTCCTTACAACTGGATTAAAGTTGTGTATCTGGGTTCAAGCCTTGGAATGTTGACTGAAATTCCTTTAGACCCTCCCATGACTGTTCCCTAAAAGCTTCAAGTTACTCATTTATCTCTCTTCTCTTATGGTGGTCACCTGAAGGCCTTCTGCTAAGGTGTTGATTGCCCAAGATGGAAGAAACCTGCATCTTAGAGTCTTCCGATGAAAGAGAACTCCTACGAATACACACTGGCTTTTTTTGTAAGTCACTAAAATTTTGGGTTCATCTTTTATGGCAGCAAGGCTAAGACAGTGAACCTCTTTAACCTCGATCCTTTTATACTTTTGAAGTGACTTGGGGCTACACGTGCAAAATTGTTTCTTTGACCAGCTCCTCTCACTGTTCTGCATCATCATCCTAGGTCCTACCTCTGAAATAGGTGTCACAGATTGTGTGTTCTCATTCTGTTGTGACCTCATCTATTTATATTTTCATGTATAAAATGATAATAACTTTTAATATTCTTTGTGAAAATTTTTTTATATAAATACCATTCCTCCCTCTTTCATTCTCCCTCAATGACTATCTTCTTCCTCCTTTCTTTCCTTCCTTCCCTCCTTCTCTCCCTCTTTTCTTCCTTCATCTCTTCTTTCCTTTCATACTTCCTCTATTTACTTCTTTTTTTGCCACTTTGGTTTTTTTTGCATATGCAGTATCTTCTTTTGGGAATCTCATTTTTTACTTTCTCCTCACTTCACCTGGATAAACTTGACTTGTTCTTCAGGAATCAGGTTAGAGGTAAGCTTATTTAAGAAGCTTCCTCTCTCCCACAGGAAACATTTCTACAGGATCCTAAATATGTCCCTCTTGTGGGACTTGTTCTTGCCGTTAAATTTTTCTATTTTACTTGTATTTACCCTGCTAGAATTACAGCCCTTTAGAAAACGCTCTACCTCTGTTGCATTGTTAGGGCCTAGTGTAATGATTAGGACTTAGATGCTAGCAAAAATATTTGTTTAGAATGAAATGTGATCTCTAGAAAACCACCAGGTTGCCCTGTTTATTATAAATATTGGGGAGTATGCTATAGCAATAGACTTCAAGATTTGTGTTTATTTACCCTGTAACAGAATTTTGAAGTTTTGTATGCTCTTATATATTTTAATGGTGATATCTAAAAGTTCTAATCATGCTTTAAAATAATTCTAAGGAATGTAATTTACAGTGCTTTTTGACAATTTAAAATAAAACTGACATTCTTTAAATGTACCAATGGAATATAAATGTCATAGTGATTCGATGACCCATCATCTTTCATTTAAAAAATACATAGAGAAACTCATTTTAAAAAAGTGTTTATTTTGAGAGAGAGAGAGAGAGAGCCCATTTCTGAGTGGGGTAGGGGCAGAGAGAGAGAGGTACAGAGGGTCTGAAGAGGGCTCTGTGCTGACAGCAGAAAGCCTGACATGGGGCTTGAACTCATGAATCATGAGATCATGATGCAAGCTGAAGTCAGACACTTAACTGACTGAGCCACCCAGGTGTCCCAATAAGCTCATTTTTTAAATCAGAAGATTTGCCTTGTTCCTTTTTCTCCTTGAAATTATGGTTTCATTTCTTTTCCTTCAAAAATTTCTTCACACTAATATATTGCTTTGATTAAATGTGCTATTGATTATCACATATTGGTTGCAAAAAGATTGGATAATCAATAAAAAAATTCTAAGCATAATAATGTATTACATATATGTTTTATATGTATATTGAGTTCTGTACATATATACATAATTTAATTTACATATATGCATAATGTACATATAATCTCATCTATTTATACTATTATTCATATATACTATATGCACATACATATATACAGGTGTGAATTTTTCAATGTTTTATTTTTGATCATTAGACTCTAGATATTAAAATATTCTATCATAGCCATCATTTATTTACATAATGGATCAAAGCATAAATATATTAAAATTTGATAAATTATTATTAAACAAAAAACTTATCAGAAATGCAATTTATAATGTAAACACATGCACATATACACACAGAGTAATTTGTACATTATTCTGTTTAAAGATTATCCTATTTCTTTGCAACCAATTTAGGGTAATCAAAAAAAATTTTTAATGAATGATCTATTAGCTAGCAACTTGATTAAGCCTCCCTTAAATATTCTTGAAGGCAAATAATTGCAAACCACCCGACTTACAAAAGTATTTGCTACCTAGTACTACTGCCATTTGCTTTCTCAGTTTCTAAGTATAACAATGTCTTTGTCAAGACATATCAAATGTGTATACATGATAGATTTTATTCATTTGGAGACACCACGTTTAACCTGTTGTATCCAGAAAAGACTGAGAAAAGTATTGTTATGTAAATGTAGTTTGCAGAAAGACATTTTGACCAAAATGCTTTTGCCTTATTATGTTTTCGATGTGTTTTTTCAAAACAATTGGAGCTGCATATGTAGGTCATTTAGCTTATGGAATATATTTATTGGATGATCTATATTCTGAACACATTTCTCATCATAAAAAGATCTGACAAATCAGACATAATTTCCGTCAGAGGAAGTCTGACTTTATTGTTTCATTGAAATAGGCATGTTAGCACGTATCTCTGAGACAGTCATCCTGCTTCTGAGGGGGATTGTCTTGTCCTGAGCTTGTCCTCTGGATGGGCCTAGGAAACACACACTTCCCCCAAGGTAAGTATTTCTTACCATCGTTCTCTTATATGTGCTCTCACAGAACTCTTCCTTGGGAGCAAGCCACTCTTTGAGAGTAAGTTGAGAAATAAGGAGGTGAGGTCATTAAATAAGAATGGCTATAACTCCCACACAAACCAAAATACGAAGTTTCTAAGGCCAGCTCTGCCCTTAACAGAAATACATCTGAGTGCAAAAGACATCAAGCCGTCTTTTGGTGTTTGTTGTTTTTTTGTTTTTGCTTTCTTCTTGTTATTTCCCTGAATTTTCTAAATTTGCAAAAATGAACATGTAGTGCATTTATTAGGAAAAGCCAGAAAATCCTAAAGGGTGGTTTTCACAATTTAAAAATGGCACATCAATATTACAACAAAAGCTGGACTATGCAGCACTGTACTAACAACCAGAAGTCTCTAGAAACAAGTGTGATTGACATCTTCTGATTTAAATGATCAGTTTTCTGATTAGCTATAGTGCAAAATCCTATCAGATTAGAGCAGTTAAATGCAAATGTTCAATTGTGGTGGGGTTAGTCTAGGTTCATAAATTAAAAAAAAAATTTTTTTTTTAATGTTTTTATTTATTTTTGCGACAGAGAGAGACAGAACATGAGCAGGGGAGGGCCAGAGAGAGAGGGAGACACAGAATCGGAAGCAGGCTCCAGGCTCTGAGCTGTCAGCACAGAGCCCTATGCGGGGCTCGAACCCACAGACTGTGAGATCATGACCTGAGCCGAAGTCAGACGCCTAACCGACGAGCCACCCAGGCGCCCCTAGGTTCATAAATTTTTTATAAATGATCTTCCAATTAAAATGCATAGTTTATCTATACTTTTGCAAAGAGTTCTGATTTACATGTGTCAGTACTGCCCATTCTTTCTTTGCTTTTTAGATGTTAGTGGAATAATGAGTGAGCAAATGGCAATTTAGAGAGCTTTGGAGAGATCAGCATTAGCTTTATTAAGTAGTTCTTTTGTTTTCCTTCAATGTTTACTTATTTATTTTAAGAGAGACAGAGAGAGAGGGAGGGAGGAGCAGCGAGAGGGAGACTGAGAATCTCAAGCAGGCTCCTCGATGTCAGCACAGAGCCCGATGTGGGGCTCAAATTCATGAACCCTGAGAGCATGACCTGAGCTGAAACCAAGAGCCGATACTTAACTGACTGAGCTACCCAGGCACCCCAAGGAGTTCTCTTTTTTTTTTTTTTTTTAATATTTTTTAATGTTTATTTATTTTTGAGACAGAGAGAGACAGAGCATGAATGGGGGAGGGTTAGAGAGAGGAGACACAGAATCTGAAACAGGCTCCAGGCTCTGAGCTGTCAGCACAGAGCCCGACGCGGGGCTCGAACTCACGGACCGGTGAGATCATGACCTGAGCCGAAGTCGGCCGCTCAACCGACTGAGCCACCCAGGCGCCCCAAGAGTTCTCTTTTTTTAAATGCTTATTTATTTATTTATTTTGAGAGAGAGAG
The DNA here is from genome assembly GCF_018350195.1 of Panthera tigris. Taxonomy (NCBI): domain Eukaryota; kingdom Metazoa; phylum Chordata; class Mammalia; order Carnivora; family Felidae; genus Panthera; species Panthera tigris. The sequence goes on along the minus strand of NC_056663.1, from coordinate 57,951,747 downwards.
GAAGTGTGCATGCAAGCAGGGGAGGGGGAGAGAGAGAGAGAGAGAGAGAGAGAGAGAGAGAGAGAGAGAGAGAGAGAGAATCCCAAGAAGAATCCTTGCTGTCAGTTATCAACGTAGAGCCTGATGTGGGGCTGAATCCCACGAACGGTGAGATCGTAACCTGAGCCAAAATCTAGAGTTGATCACTTAACCAACTGAGCCATGAAGCACCCTTATTAAGCAGTTCTTTTTAAAAAATAAAATTCTCTCAATGTAACAGAAACAAGATTGACATGGCCCAACAAAATTGGGAATACCTAGGGCTTAAAGTGAGAACTATTTCAGGGTCTCAATAGCCATGTATGTTATAATGAAACCAGTGAAGAAGAGTTTGTTAATGTTAGCTTGATTAAAACAGAGAAGAAAAAGGAAGAGTATAAATAAATAATATTTTAATACAATAGCCATTATTTTTCAGGGATATTATTGTATATTTTACATGTATAGTCTCACCTCTTTGTGATAATAACACTAAGAAGAGTTAGTGTTACAATTTTTCAGACAAATATATTGAAATTTAGAAAAGTTAAATGAAAAAAAATTGGTTTACAGTCAATCATATAGAAAGTGATAGAGGCAAGCTTCAAATTCCAGGTAGGTTTTACTCTGGTGCTCACGTTTTGCCCAACTATGCCTTATGTAACTGTGCATACCTGATTTGGATTGGTGATTGTTGGATAAAAGACAGAATAAAGCTCATCTGAAATATAAATATGAAATATGAAAACAGGTTTGCGCAATGATGTGGAATGACCAACAGGATCTCAGACTTCAGTGATGTGTACTCCAGGGGGACAGAAATGATTGATAGATGCACAGCAGCACAGCAGAAAAAATGAGAAAAAAAGATGTTTCAAATAAGAAAGTATTAGAATCAGCAGGAGGTGACACTTATGAAAATATATACAAAAACTTAGAAATGATAAAATTGCTAATCAGTCTTCAGTAAACTCAGCAGGCAATAAGTTCCAAAGAGCTGCTAATGAATTATTAAACCAAAACGTGGCCCTGGATTAAGATAAAAAGGAGTGAGAAAATGACATCTTCTAAACGATATGAAACAAATGTGACAATCAGCAACTTTGAAAATATTGTGGAGATGTTAAGGGGGTGCTATTTGCTTCACACGTTTCTACATCAATTATGCATTTTAAAGTAAACTTAAAGAGGTTCCTAATTAAGCTCCTTGTGCAGCTGTCAGAGGACTTTTTTCTTTATTTAGTACCAAGCTTGGAGCCTGTGATAAAACATCCATGATTACAAATACCAAGTGAAAGAGCAAATGAATTAAAGATGTGCCCAAGATTCTGAGCACAATTCAGGTAGCTTCTGAGTAGAGTTGTCTGCAATATCTCAAACCTCTCAATTTGGATTTTTCTAGTATCTTGCTTCTTGGGATTCTGTCTCCTTCATTTCCACATAGATGTGTATCCGTTGGTCTGCGATTCAATTGTAAATGAATCTAATGGTGTGAAATTATTAAACCACCAAGAAGGCTTATTGCCTCCCGGGGAAGGAGAGGACAGATACCACCTGAAACAGAGAGGTTGTGAGAAGCCAGCCATCAGTCTATATCTCAGCGCTGATTTAGGACAATAGTCTTGAGAGTTAGACTTCGTAAAGAGAGAAAAAAGTTGTATCTCGATTACAATTTCTCCCTTAATATATCAAGAGGCTTCATGCTAGAATCAGACTAAAGAGCTTTACTTTATTTACATTCTGGGCATGAGAAAGTGACTAGCAAGAAGTCAGAGAAGTCCTCTGAGAGGATGAATGCTGGAAAAACAGAGGAAGGCCAGGAGGTCAGAGCAATTCGCTGTAACCTAAGTGGGGCAGATGCGTTTTGAAAACAGCTGCTTAGGTTATGATCAGTAGAAACCCTCATGTGTTGAGGGAGAATTGAGAACATCTGGGATGGTAGTCTGCTTACTCACTGCATATTTGATAATGCATCACCAGGCAGAACAGTATCAGTGGATGGAGGAGGTCTGTAATAAATTAAAGTTGCTGATTTTCCATGCCTATGAAGAGTGTTCAGGAAATCCAGGAGTCTCACAAGGAACAGAGGTGGACAGAGTCCTGAGGGACTGGCAGAGGCCTGGGGTTAGGACAAAGAGAACACAGAGGTGCAATGGCAGTGTTTGCACTCAACAAGTAATAGTGGTAGATAGACATCTCGATATTGGGGGAGACCATGAGTGTAAACACAGTGACCCAAAGGACACCCAGAATCCAGAAGGAAGCACATAGAACAGAGCCCCCTTATTCCATTTTTATGAAGACAATTATTTGCTTTTGGATGAGATGTCATTTTGGAGGAATGAAAAGGGAGTGAGGAAGGAGCCATGAAAACTGAGCATCTCCCCTATAGAGACTGAATTTCTCCTAAGAAGACAGACTTATTTTTAAATGGCAGACCCAGAAGTCTCTCTGCGTAACCCTCCTAGAGCCTATGCTACAGCAGAATGAGCTCAGTTATGGAATATAAAAGTGTGTTTCGGTTTAATTTAACCAAGAATGAAAATTCTTTCTCTCATGTTAAAGTCTGCAGGTACGTGAACAAGGGCTGCTCCATAAGGCCATGCTCTTTCCAGCTCTCTATTCTTCCATTCCTAGGGTGTCACAATTTCCCTCATGGTCCAAGATGGTGGCATTTGCATTTTAAGAAGGTTGGAAAAAAGGAAGAAGAAAGAAAAGGATATGTACCAGATTTCCTTTAAGGAAGGCTCTTAGAAGCTGCATAGAATGTATCCACTAATGTTTCACTAGCCAGAAATTAGCCTAATGGCCACATTTAGCTGCAAAGGATAATGCTATTTCAGAATAAAGAGATGTCTGGAGAAAATTACAAACTCTGCCATAGGGTACTGCAGCTGATGACAGATATAGACATGTAGTAATTTATTAGTTTTTAAAAAAATGTTTGTGTTTAATTAGAGAGAGGGAGAGGGAGAGAGAATTCCAAGCAGACTCTGTGCTGTCAGTACAGAGCCTGACACAGGGCTTGAACTAACAAACCATGAGATCATGATCTGAGGTGCAATCAAGAGTTGGACGCTTAACTGACTGAGCCCCAATAATTTATTATTTTTCCAGAATTTCTCCCTAATTTTTCTAGAAATAGGTTAGGAGAGATATATTCAGTTCTGCTGGTCAAATACAACTCAAAATCTGTCTTTTCAAATTTTATTTTTGATTCTTTAGAAGTTACACAGAGGAAAGAGGCTTGGTGTCACAAACTACGTCTTTCACTTATCTGGGGACATTTTTTTAAAAAAATGCTACTCTTTAGCCTTAAAGCAATTAAACATAGTTTTTCCTCAATTAATTCCCTGCCAACCGCTAATAATTTTTCTTTTTATTTGAAATTCTCACACAAGTGATCTTTAGTTTTGTTCCCTACAAGCTGTCTGCCTCTCTTTTCATTTTTTCATTCTGGAAACAATATTTTAAAAAATAACTTTATTAAGGCACTTTAAAAACCTAAGTTTATTGAGGCATGACTTTATAACTTTTAAAATAAGTTATAATGTTTTATAGCTTTATCATGGACAAACACAAGTGTAGAATTCAGTATTTTTAGTAAACTGATCGTGTGATGTTTGCCCATCATGTAAATCAGTTTTCCAAATATTTCCATCAGCCAATAAGATCTCTCATGCTCTTGTGTTTGCCCTTTGCCTTTACTCCAGGCAACTAGTGATCTACTTTCCATCTCTATGGATTTGTCTTTTCTGAACATTTTATATAAATAGAGTCATACAATATATGGTCTCTGTGTCAGGCTTCTTTTACTTCTTTTACTGAGGAATGCTTTTGAGAGTTTTATCTGTACCTTGGCTTGTATCAGTCCTTCATTGCTTTCTATTTCCAAGTAGCATCCTGTTGTATGGATATATCATATTTATCAGTTCATCAATTGGTAGACATTTAGATTATTTCCAATTTTTGGCTATTATGAATTATGCTGCTAAGAAATGTTGGGTGCAAGTTTTTTTTTTTTTTTTTATAGATACATGCTTTCAATTCTATTGAGTAGATACCTTAGGAAGAGAATTCCTGGGTCATGTAGTAAATTTCCATTTATCATTTTCATTAGCTTCCAAATTATTTTCCAAAGTTGCTGTACTAGTTTGCTATGGTGCCATAACAAAATGCTACAGACTAGGTAGCTTAAACAACAGAAATTTGTTTTCTCTCAGTTGTGGAGGCTGGAAGTCTAAGATCAAGGTGCTGGCAGAATTGGTTTCCTTTAAGATCTCTTTCCTTGGCTTGCAGATTGTGCCTTCTTGCTGTGTCCTCACTTGGACTTTTCTGTGTGTGTGTGTGTTCCTGGTATTTCTCTGTGTGTCTGAATTTCTTCTTTTTATTGACACCAATCATACTGGATTAGGTCCCCCTCCCAACAGTCTCATTTTCACTTAATCATTGCTTTAAAGGTCATGCTTCCAAATATAGCTGCATTTTGAGGTCCTGGGGTCTAGGGCTTCAACATATGAATTTCGAGGGGATACAATTCAGTCCTACGAGTGGTTGTATCATTTTATGTTTCTACTAGAAATGTATGGGGATTTCAATTTCTATACATTATTGGGAACATTTATTCTTGTCTGTTTTTTTAAAAATTATAGCCATTCTAGTGGATGTGATAAGTTATTTTGTGATTTTAAATTGTATTTCCCTAATGACTAATGAAGTTGAGCATCTTTTCATCTTCTTTGGTGCAATGTCTATTCAAATCCTTTGTCTATTTTTAAACTAGTGTTTGGCCAGCAAAACTGGATATAACTTCTAGTTTCTCTTTGAAGTGTTTACAATGGCAAAGAAAAAAACACTTTGAAGGGTAAAGAAAAGACACCACCAGCATATACAAAGAGCTCTTACGGCTTAAAGAGATGAAAATCATGTTCAAAGGTTTTCCACATACAGTTATGATGATTAAATTAATTAGCATCTCCTCATATCTCCAAACATTTGGTTCATCAGTCACTGAATGGAGGCTGAGTCTTGGTGATACTTTTAAATATTTATTCAGCATATAAATATGCTGCTAGATATGAGCATGCTAATTCTTCACCATTTATATATGATGATTTCCATTTAGCCCTGGAAAAATCTAATTCCCTTCCAGGACTTCTAGACAGACTTTGGAAACTGGGGAGCCCATGTGCCTGTTGTGGGCTAGCAGATATTTGTTTGGCTTGCACAGTGTTGGATCATACCTTGCTTTGAAAATGTCTACTATTAATTGATTGCCAACATCAAACTATTAAGTTAGTAGATTATATATGTATGTGTATATATATATATACATATATATATACATATATATATACGTATATATATATGTATATATATATACGTGTATATATATATATACGTATATATATATACATACATATATATATATATATATATGGATTATTGGATTCTTCTTTTTTAGACACTGACCTGCATGCCCACATGGATTATGTGGCTGAACATAAGCAATTTTCAGTGGTTCCTACCCTTTCCCATTGGTCCTTGGTATTGAGGCTAAGTGTCACTGTCATTTACCTCTGTACTAGTACTGTTGTCCTCATCCTGCAGTTAAGATAAAAATGAATTCTTTACATCCATTTAACATCTGAGTTTGCAATCTATAGGCATCCAAGTTTGCCACTCACAGTCTACACATCCTGGAATTGGTGTAAAGTCACTGAGCATTTTCCCAAATAATTCTTATTCAGAAAAGCATCCATTTGTGAGCTTCATGATGGCAAGGTAGTTTTTTGTCTTTCTTTTTTTATTTACTGCTATATTCCTAACACCTAGAATAATGTTCAACATGTAGTAAATATTAAATAATTATTTGTTATATGAAAAACTAGGATATGATGCTGTTATTACTATGGTCTCTATGTCTAACCCTTCATCAAGTGCTCTCAGTTTAGCTCCTAAATATCTCCCAATCTAACCACTATTTTCCATCTTTATCTCTACTCTAATCCAAATTACCACTTGTCTTAAGAAGACTGTAAAATAGTCTCTTAACAGATCTTCTTGGCTCAAGTCTGGCCTTTGTCTACTCTATTCTCCACTAGGTATCCTGGGTGAGGAAATATGATTATTCCTATCACACTGCCACCCTGCCCCCATCGCTCCTTGGTACAAGTCCCAGTAGAGTAGATACATTGTGTAGTACGTTTTCTATGACATATTTGATGGAAAAAAAAAAGACTCACAGATTCTTGATGAAGAAAGCTTCTTAGAATTTGATTGACATTTCAAGTTCTCATCTGATACTGACATCTTTACCTGTAGATTTACCAGTCTTGGAGAAAAGAAAAAAAGCTGCTAAGGTCTTGTTTCTAAGAATAGGCCCAGATTAACTGAACAAGGTTGAGTCCATCCTCTGCAAGGCCTGTTGGCTCTAGTCAGAAGCCTCAAACATTACATATAGATTGCCAAGCCTATTCTTGGTAGTTTCCCATGGGTTCTTCTCATTTTGCTGTCAGAAAAATAAGTTTGGGAGTTGATAAACCCAGAAAGAAAGAGGGAAGGAGGTCCCTTGGCTAATGGTGGTAAAATCCACTGAAATCTGCTTGGTCCTAGGCATGAAGACTGAAGGTGAGCATGGTGGGACCACATAGACATTTGGGGACTAATCTTATTACATAATGATGGATGCCTTAAGCCTCGTAGTATTTCTCCATCTCTGTCTTTCTTTCAATTAACATTGGCAAGGGGGGAATTGAGAAATCATGGATTTAAGTTAAAATCTGCTGGAAAATGATATATTTAGTATGATCTAATAGTATGGACTATTAATAAAAGTTTTTTTCTCTGAAAGGAATTATAGTCGTAATCAGTAATCCTTACTGACTTGCATCTGGGGAAACCATGGGACTCTGAAGAATATGGGCCTACTGCGCCATGGGAATATTCATTATCTTTGAAATAACTATCATGAAATACACAAAGAATTAATATGCATGGTACTAAAATATAAAATGTAAAGTTTTCTGTTAAAAAAAGAGGTATTCAAAACTTAAATTTTTATTGTCTCAGAGTACATTTGAGTCTCATTGTATCATATTTCAGTTGCTTCATTTTTTCCTCTATTACCTTCTTCCTGTTCGTCCCCCACTTCTGTGTGGTGTCAACACAAATAAACTCAAACAAGTTTAAGGTTAGTAATTTGTATGTATGAGCCATTGAATTATTTGGCATATATTATTTTGCCCTACATGGAGTTTGAATGATTTGGGGCCACAAGATTCAATTTACTTGTTGTTGGGAAAGTTGAACCTATTACACAATCCCATACAAGCTTGTGCCACAGTACTAACCTTTGCTCTATTCTCATTTTATATTAAATTACTTTCTGGGCTATGATAGTGATTTAGCTCTCCTCTTAATTGTTAAATATATAAATTCACGAGAGCATTGTGGTAACATGTTTTTCTTCTACACGGAAAATAGCATTTTTTGAGACTATTATATTGTGGAGAAAAACTAGATGTGTTTTATATGCCAGTTCACAATGAGTAAATTAAATATGATGACAAATGGAGGAAACAGGACTATACATGTAGAGGATTCTTGATTTAAATATGCCTGAATAACACTTCCTGGGAAAATATTTATGGGTGTCTTGATATATATATATTAAGACTATGATTTTGCTCTCACTATGTTCTCACACTGCACTAGGCACTAAAGTTTAGTAAGTTTGCTTCTATTATTCCCTATTGAGTCACTAAGTAATGTGTCTACTAACCCATCAAAGGTTCCTGGTACATCAGCTTCCTCAAGACACGTACTGTGTTATTAGTTCCCATTATACAGCCTTTCCTTAGCTGGCCATTCCAGCCAAAGATGTAGATGTATTCCAGTGACTTATAGTTTCTGACTGAATACTCTATAGAAACACTGTCCAGTAGGATTTTCTACTATGATAGAAATGTTCTACATCTGTCCAATGGCCAGTATGATAGCCAGCACTCGACTGTGGCTAGTTTGAGAAAATGAATTTTCAATTTTATTTCATTTTAATTGAGTTTAATTTAAATAGCCACATGTAGTTAGTGACTACCACACTGGGCAGTGCAGTTCTGGAGGCCATCTTGAACTGTTTGCTCAGCTCTCCCTAAGAGACTGTTCACCTCAGTCGCTACCAGAAGTCTTCATCTTCTACTTTCCATCATAACCTAGATACCTAGCCTCACAATGCTCTTCATATTTCTAATGCCCAACTCTTCACTGCCCTCCATTATGCCCTCTGGATTTTAAGTTTTATAACATGAGTAAACTATACAACCTAAAATCTCAACTATATCCTATAACCTCAGCTTCTCAACTTTTTTCTTTCTTTTTTTGTAATTCAAGAGAGAGAGAGAGAAAGAGAGAACAGGGGAGGGGCAGAGGGGGGAAGAGAGAGAGGGAGAATATGTTTTTTAAATATTTATTTATTTTTGAGAGAGAGAGAGAGAGAGACAGAGAGCGAGATAGAGAGAGTGAGCACATCTGGGGAAGGGGCAGAGAGAGAGGGAGACACAGAATCTGAAGCAGCCTCCAGACTCTGAGCTGTCAGTACAGAGCTTGATGCGAGGCTTGAACCCATGAACCCTGAGACTAAGACCTAAGCAGAAGTTGGATGCTCAACTGAGTGAGCCACCTAGGTGTCCTGAGAAAGAGAGAGAAAGAGAGAGAGAGAGAGAGAGAGAGAGAGAGAGAGAGAGAGACACTGTTAAGTAGGCTCCATGCTCACCACAGAGCCCGAGGACATGGGGCTCCATCCCATGAACCTGGGATCATGGCCTGACCTGAAATCAAGAGTTGGATGCTCAACCAACTGACTGAGCCACGCAGGTACCCCTCAACTTTTTTCATCTAGCTGAAATTTGACTGTTCCTCTTGAGGACATGACTTCTCCAATAGCCATCTCAAGTGAAAGATGTTTTATATCCTGTTTTTCATGTGCCACAGGACCTAATGTTGAGGTAAATATCTTCTTAGCTCTTCAGTGCTGTTTCCAAACCACTTTCCCACTTTCCTTCTTTAACAAAATCACAACTACTTTTGAAGCTTATGCTCTTAGCCCACATTACCTAGTTCAACTTGTTAGTGCTCTCCCTCCCACTTACCCTCAATGATAACTTTAATATGGACTCCTTTCCCACCAGTACTTTCTTATCATTTTTGGAAATTTAAAAATTTATATGAATGATTCATTGAACACTTTTGGCATCCCATATTCTTTTTTTTTTTTTTTTGAGAATTTTTATTTTTTTATTTTTTTTTCCAATATATGAAATTTATTGTCAAATTGGTTTCATACAACACCCAGTGCTCATCCCAAAAGGTGCCCTCCTCAATACCCATCACCCACCCTGCCCTCCCTCCCACCCCCCATCAACCCTCAGTTTGTTCTCAGTTTTTAACAGTCTCTTATGCTTTGGCTCTCTCCCACTCTAACCTCTTTTTTTTTTTTTTTCCTTCCCCTCCCCCATGGGTTTCTGTTAAGTTTCTCAGGATCCACATAAGAGTGAAACCATATGGTATCTGTCTTTCTCTGTATGGCTTATTTCACTTAGCATCACGCTCTCCAGTTCCATCCACGTTGCTACAAAAGGCCATATTTCATTCTTTCTCATTGGCATCCCATATTCTTGACCCTTTTGTCCATAATAAACTTTCTTCTACCTCAGTAATGGAATCTTAGATGTGGAAGGTACCACATTCCAAATTCCCAAATATAAGCATCTTATTCTCTCCCACATTTTGCAGTACTCTCAATTCAACAATTGTTTGACGAATTGAGGCTTCTCAGTCAATTGCTACTTCCACTTTTTGTTCTTCAGTGCTTCATTTTTATTCATCTTTCCTGTTTGCAGCTTAGATACCATACCCCTCATGTGTTCATGCCCTTAAAAACTACCTTCAAACTTGGTTTTCTTTACTACTGTAAAATTTTTCTCAAAGCCAGAGCCCTGTATGAACCTAATTTCTAACAGCAATGCTCCATACCCAAGCAGTTGAGCAATGCTAGAGAAAATTGACAACCAAGTTGATTTGTTTCAACTTCAGTGACCTCAAACTTCAAATAAGCAATTGACACTGCCTGGAAATGCTACTATATCTCCTTAGTAAATTTGTTTTCTCACTCTCTAAAGATGAACATTTTACACCTTTCTTCTCAAATTTCCAACCCACCACTTTAAGATCAGCTGATAACATTTTCCTCATGCTTTTCTGAGAAAATACAAGCAGTTTCTATAGGTTCTTTCCTATCTTCCCACTGCTACGTGTCCTGGCATATCTGTGTGTGCACCCATATTCTTTGTTTTTATTCCTGTAAAATGTTGACCCCTTCACATGTGCTCATATCCCCTTCATCTGGTGATCTAAGTTTCTTGCTCTTTACTGGAAAAATTTTATTGGTGTACAAACACTCCCGTACCACTTGTCATAAAAAAGAATCCCCAACCCCATATACTTCTGTTATCACATTTCAATGCTTTTCTTTTCTTTTCAGGTTTATTTATTTGAGAGAGAGAAAGAGAGAGCAGGGGAGGGGCAGAGAGAGAGAGGGAGAGAGAGAGAATCCCAAGCAGGCTCCACACTGAACTGTGAGATCATGACCTGAGCCAAAATCAAGAGTCAAACGCTTAACTGACTAAGCTACCCAGACACCCCCATTTCAATGCTTTTCTTAGCAAAGCTATTCATTAATTTTCTCTACCCCAAATTATCTTCACACTCTCTGTTCTCTTTTTAAAACAATGTCCAAATAAGATTCAGTCTCCATTACTTTATTGAAATTCCTCTTTGTCAAGGCTACCCACAAACAACATCTTGCCATATCTCAGTCGTTAACTTAGATTCTCAAGAGCATTAAATCCAGTTGTTTCTTCTGTCCTTTGTAAATATTTTATTCATTAGGACTTCCATAATGCCACACTTTCCTGTTTTTCTCTCTTCTGTATGCTGTTTCTCAGCCTTTTTTTTTTCCCTGTCCTCTCCTCTACCTGACTTACAAAGGATGGCTTCAAAGGGTGGTTCCTTGGATGATCTCATATAGGCTCATGACTTTAAATATAGCTATGTGACAACATAAAAAAACTTCTATGTTTGAAAATTACCAGAAGCAATTAATATTTTTTTTAGTAACTTCACCACAAATTGCTTTAGTAACTTTGTGAAGGGAAATAGTAATCGTAGAGTCATTTTATCCCTCCAAAATTATTGTTTTTTTCAGAAGTATTTTGGAGAACAAAAAAAGGAAAAAAACAATGAGTGATGTTATTTACCCACTAAGCACATATTCCATGAACTAACCCAGTTTTCTTACAAAAATTTGTTTCATACCTCTTTGAAATTATTTCATACTTACGAATTAAGGGCTATCTTGCAGATATAATTGTCTTAATGAATTTAGACGAAAGAGATCAAGTACTTACCATGAATGGAAAGAATTAATGAGTTTTGCTATTTGGGACAATAGAGCATACTTACATTTTGCCTTTCTGAGGTGTCCATTTAATTTGATTATTTATGTTAACAAGATTCTTTGTTTAATTTTAGTTTTACTATTAGCTCAAAGTGAGCTTGTGCATTTTTGTGTCTTTTGTGTTTTGTGTGTCTTTTATAAAGAAATCTTTGCTTACTTAAATATTGCAAAGATTTTCTTCTATGTATTTTTTTTGCAAATTTTATAAGTTTAGACTTTACATTTAAGATTTTGATCCTTTGCAACTTAAATTTTATGTACAGCATGAGGTAAGGTTCAAGTTCATTTTTTTCCTTCATGAATATCTAGTTTAAGCCCAGTTTGTTGAAATGATTTTGCTTCTTCTTTGAATTATCTTGCCATCTTTGTTAAAATTCAGTTGACCATATATAGGTTGGCTGTTTGTGGTCTCTGTTTCTTCTTCAACACCTTCTATTTTTTAAAAAGAGAGGTTTTGTTTAAATAATGGCTTTTTAATTTAGTTTTTATTTTGTCAAAATTTTACCCATGCTTATTTTTAAAAGTCTAATAGTTTTACAAAACTTATAATGAAATGTTGCAATACTCTGCATAAAACTTCCTCTAACCTTCTCTTCAGATGTAATAATTTTCCATTATTTTCTTTCAAAAATTTTTTAATGTTTATTTTTGAGAGAGAGAGAGAGAGAGAGCGCATGCGCGCATGGGGGCGTGAATGCGGAGGGGCAGAGAGATAGAGAGAGAGAGAGAGAAAAGATTTCAAAGCAGGCTCCAGGCTCTGAGCTGTGAGCACAGAGTGCTAAACAGGGCTTGAACTCAAGGAACTGTGAGATCATGACCTGAGCTGAAGTTGGATGTTTAACCGACTGAGCCACCCACGTGCTCCCCATTATTTTCATAGCTAATTATTTAAAACAAAATAATATCTGTCCTGTGTCCCCACACCCAGTCTCCCAGTAACCACCATTTTATTCCCTGTTTTTACAAGTTTGGCTTTTTAAAATTCCACACATGAGTGATATTATACAGTACTTGTCTTTCTCTGTCTGACTTATCTCACTTAGCATTATGTGATCAAAGACCACCAATGTTGTCACAAATGGTAAGATGTGTTCCTTTCTCATGACTGAAAAAAAAAATTATATATACACACACACACACATGTACGTATAGAATATATATTATATATATCTTCCCATGCTACATGTCCTGGCATATCTATGATTATCTATCTATCTATCTATCTCACATCTTCTTTATCCATTTATCTATTAATGGACATTTAGGTTGTTTCTATATTTTGGCTGTTATAAATAATGCTGCATTGAATATGGCTATGTATATATTTTTTTGAGTTAGTGTTCTCATTTTCTTTGGATAAATACCCTGAAGTATAATTGCTGGATTATATGGTAGCTTTATTTTTAATTTTTTGAGGAGCCTTAATACTCTTCCATAGTGGCTGTGCCAGTGTACATTCCCACCAATAGTGCACAAATGTTCCCCTTTCCCCCATATCCTCGCTAATCCTTGTTATGTCTTGTCTCTTGATAATATCCTGTCTAACAGGTGTGAAGTTATAACTCACTGTAGTTTTAATCTGCATTTCCCTGATGATTAATGATGTTGAACATTATTTCATGTACCTGTTGGCCATTTGGATGTCTTTGGAAAAATGTCTGTTTGGTTCTTCTGCCCATTTATTTATTTTTTTTAAGTAGGCTTCACATCCAGTGCCAAACCCAATGCAGGGCTTGAACTCACAACCCCCAAGATCAAGACCTGAGCTGAGATCAAGGGTCCGACGTTTAGCCAGAGACACCCAGGCATCCCTCTTATACCCATTTTTAATCAGATTTTTTTGTTATTGAGTTTAATGAGCTTTTATATGTTTTAGATTTTAACTGATGATAATATATGGTTTGGAAAAATTTTCTCCTGTTCTGTAGGTTGCCTTTTAATTTTGTTAATTGCCTCTGTGTAAAAGCTTTTTTTGGTTTGATGCAGTTTCACTTGTTTTTGATTTTTTGTGTGTGTGTACTCTTGGGATCATACCTAAAAAAAATCATTGTCAATACCAATGTTGAGGAACTTCTTCCCTATGTTTACTTCTATGAGTTTTACAGTATCATGTCTATGTTTAAGACTCTGATCCATTTTGAGTTAATTTTTGGGAATGGTGTAAGGATAATTTCATTGCTCTGCATGTGTTTATCCAGTTTTCTCAGTACTGTTTATTGAAGAGACTATACTTTCCCTATTGAGTACTCTTAGCTCACTTCTCAAATATTAGTTGCTCATATAAGCAGAGTTTAATTCTAAGCTCTCTATTCTTTTCCATTGGTTTATATGTCTATTTTTGTGCCAGTACCATACTATTTTTATTACTATAGCTTTGTGGTATAATTTGAAATCATGAGGTATGATACCTTCAGCTTTGTTCTTTTTCCTCAGGATTTCTTGGTCTTTGGGATCTTTTGTGGTTCCATACAGGGTTTAGGATTGTTTTTTCTATTTCTGTGAAGAATGCCATTAGTATTTTGATGGGGATTGCTTTAAATCTATAGATGTCTATAGATGGCTTTAGTTTATATGGACATGTTACCAATATTAATTCTTCTGATTTATGAACATGTGATGTCTTTCCATTTGTGTCTTTTTTGATTTCTTTAAGTAAAGTGTTATAGTTTTTCTTGTATAGATCTTTCGTTTTCTTGTTAAATTTATCCCTAAATAAATTATTGTTTTTGGTGCTATTGTGAATGCGATAGTTTTCTTTATTCCTTTTTCAGATGTTTCATCCTTAGTGTATAGAAATGCAACTGATTTCTGTATGTTGATATTATGTCCTGCAACTTTATTGAAATCATTGATTAGTTCATCTAATCAATCATCTGCAAATAAGAACAGTTTTACTTTTTCCTTCCCGATTTGGATGCTTTTTGTTTCATTGTCTTGTCCAATTCCTCTAGCTAGGACTTCCAGTATTGTATTGAATAAGAGTGGTGAGAGTGGCTATCCTGTATTTTTCCTGATTTTAGAGGAAAAGCTTTCAATTTTTCTCGATTGAGTATAAGGTTAGCTGTGGGTTTGTTATATGTGGCCTTTGTTATATTGAGGTATATTCCTTCTATACCCAATTTGCCAAGGATTTTTATCACCAAAGGATGTTGAATTTTGTCAAATGCTTTTTCTGCATCTATTAAGATGATCATGTGATTTTTGTATTTCATTTTATTAATATGAAGTATTAAATTTATTGATTTGTTTGTGTTGAAACATCCTTGCATTGTGGGGATACATCCCACTTAATCAGGTGTATAATTCTTTTTATGTATTCTTGAATTTGGTTTGCTAATATTTTGTTGATAATTTTTACACCTATATTTATTAGTGATATTGATCTACTTTTTCTTTTCTTGTGGTATCCTTATCTGGGTTTGGTTTCTGAGTAATGCTGGCCTTATAGAATAAATCTGGAATATTCTTTCCTCTTCAATTGCTTGAAAGAGTTTGAAAAGGATTGTAATCAATTCTTTGAATGCTTTGGTGGATTTGCCAGCAAAGTTATCTGGTCCTGGGGATTTCTGTGTTGGGAGATTTTTTATTACTGGTTTAATCTCTTTGCCAGTTATTGGTCCTTTCAGTGTTTTCATTTCTTCCTCATTCAGTCTTGGTTGGTTATGTGTTTTTAGAAATTTATCCATTTCTTCTAGGTTAGCTAATTTGTTGGCATATGATTGTTCATAATAAACTCTTATGGTTATATATATTTCTGTAGTATCAGTTGTAGCGTCTCCTTTTTAATTTTTAATTTTATTTATTTGAGTCTTCACTCTTATTTTCTTAGTCTAGCTAACTGTATATAAATTTTGTTTATCTTTTTGTAGAGACAGCTTTTAGTTTAGTTGATCCTTTGTATATATATATATATTTTTTGGTCTCTTTCATTTGTTTCTACCCTGATATTTATTATTTCCTTTCTTCTGCTAACTTTGGGTTTAATTTGTTCTTCTTTTTCTAGTTCCTTGAGGCATAAATTTAGGTTGTCTATTTGAGATCTTTTATATATATATATATATATATATATATATATATTTATTGGTGTATGTATATATATATATATATATATATATATATATTTATTGGTATAAACTTTTCTCTCAGACTGCTTTTTCTGCATCCCATAAGATTTGATATGTTATGTTTCCATTTTCATTTGTTTTGAGATTGTTTTTTATTTTCCTTTGACTTCTTTTTTGTCCCATTGGTTGCTCTAAAGTGTTTTGTTTAGTTTGTACATATTTTCAGGTTTCTCAACTTTCCTTTTATTGTATTCTAGTTTCATACCATTGTGGCCAGAAAACATAGTTCACATGATTTCAGTCTTCTTAAATTTTCTGAGATTTGTGTTATGGGCCATCATATGATCTATCCTGGAACATGTTCTATGTGCACTTGAGAAGAATGTGTATTCTGCTGTTGCTAGATGGCATATTCTGTATATCTCTAAGTCCATTTTTTCTGCGGTATGGTTTATTCTAATGTTTCCTTGTTGATTTTCTAATGGGATGATCTGTTCATTGCTGACAGCAGGTATTGAGATCTTCTACTTTTGCTGTATTATTGTCTATTTCTCCTCTTAGATCTGTCAATATTTGCCTAATATGTTTTGGTGCTCTGATGTTAGGTGTGTATATCTTTTAGCATTAAAAAAAGTTTTTATTTAAATTCCAGGTAGCTAACATACCTGGTAATATTAGTTTCAGGTGTAGAATTTAGTTATTCAATACATACAATACTAAGTGCTCATCACAACAAGTGCCCCCTGTAATCCCCATCAGCCATTTAACTTATTCCCCTGTCCAACTCCCCTCTGGTAACCATCAGTTTGTTTTCTATAGTTAAGATTCTGTTTCTTAGTTTGCCTCTCTGTTTTCCCCACCATGTTCATTTTTTCTTAAATTCCACATATGAGTGAAATCGTATGGTATTTGTCTTTTTCTGACCTATTTTGCTTAGCATAATGCTCTCTAGCTCCATCCATGTTGTTGCAAATGGCAAGATTTTATTCGTTTTATGGCTGTATAATATTCCATTATGTAATATTCCACAAGTTCTTTATTCTATCAACAGCTGATGGACATTTGAGCTCTCTCCATAATTTGGCTATTGTTAACAATGCTGTTATAAACATTGGGGTGCATGTATCTTTTTGAATTTGTATTTTTGCTTCTTTTGGGTAAATACCTTGTAGTGCAATTGCTGGATTGTAGGGTATTTTTATTTAAAAAAATTTTTTTAATGTTTATTTTTGAGAGAGAGAGAGAGAGAGAGTGAGTGAGCACGAGTAGGGGAGGGGCAGAGAGAGAGGGAGACACAGAATCCAAAGCAGGCTCCAGGCTCTGAGCTGTCAGCACAGAGCCCAAAGTGGGGCTTGAACCCACGAGCTATGAGATCATGATCTGAGCTGAAGTTGGATGCTTAACCAACTGAACCACCCAGGTGCACCTAGGGTTGTTCTATTTTTAACTTTTTGAGGAACCCCCATCTTTACACTGTTTTCCAGAGTGGCTGCACCCGTTTGCTTTCCTACCAGCAGTGTTGGTGGGTATCTTCAGCATTTTGAACATGTCATTTCATTCTCTTCTCATCTGTAGAGTTTCTGCTGAGAAATCAGCAGACTACATAATGGAGATTCCTTTGTGGGTTGCTTTCTTTTTTTTCCTTGGCTGCCTTTAAGATCCTTTATCATTAATTTTTGACAATTTTATTACAATGTGTCTTGGAGAAGGTCATTTTGCATTGAGATAAGAGGGTATTCCTCATATGTGGAATTTTATGAAACAAAACATGAAAATATGGGAAGGGTGAAAAAAGAGGGAGGGAAACAAGCCATAAGAGACTCTTACTGATAGAGAACAAATAGAAGGTTGATGGAGGGAGGGGGGTGGGGGATGGGCTAGATAAGTGATGGGTATTAAGGCGGGAACTTGCTATAAGGAGTACTGGCTGTTATATATAAGTGATGAATCACTGAATTCTACTCCTGAATCCAATATTACACTGTATTTTGACTAATTATAACTTAAATAAAAATTTAAAAAGAAGAAAAAGAGATAATAAGGTGTTCTATTAGCTTCTTGGTCTTGTCTAATTCCTTCCCCAAATTAGAGAAGTTCTCAGCTATTATTTTTCTAAATACACTCTTTGCTCCTTTCTCTCTTTCTTCTCCTTCTGGTAGACCAATTATATTTTTTTATTTGTATTTTTCATTATATTTGATAGCTACCATATGTTTTCTTCACTTCTTAAAAATCTTAGTTCTTTCTTCTCTTCTGAGTCATTTATGAATTTCTGTCCTTTAAATCACCAATTATTTCTTCAATCTGATCTGTTCTATTTCCGAAGCTCTTGAATGTATTCCTCATCTTATTTATTGAGTTCTTTAGCTCCAGAATTTCTCAGTTCTTTTTTAAAATTTCATTCTCTTTGGTAAGGAACTCTTGTTCCACAATTTTATTCCTGAGTTTATCAAATTGCTTTCTGTGTTTTCTTGTAACTTGTTGAATCTCTTCATACCAGCTATTTTGAATTCTTTATCACCGAGTTCTCAATATTTTGTGCCTTTGGGTTTAGTTGCTGGAGAATTATAGTTTTCTTCTTGTGATACTATGTTACAGTGATTCTTCGTGGTATTTGGTGATGTATGCTTCGGGTGTTGCCTTTGAAGCAGCACTTACCTCTCTTAATTGCTTACTTTGATCTTCACTGTTCAATACTGTCAATTAGATGGATTTTTATTTGTTCGTTTTCTAGAAAATGGTGCCATAGATCAAGTTTAACTGGTCTGGCTCTAGGCTTGCACTCTGGAAGCTCTGTAAAGAAAGCTGGTGTAGAAAAAGCTGAGAGTAGAGTGGGAAAAGCACCAGGAGCTTTGTGGGTGCCCATGGTCAGTAGGGGGATCATTGGGTGGGGGTACTCCAAGAGGCCCATACATGGACCTACTGCTGAAATACTAAAGCAGACAGCAAGACTGTCTTGAATGCTCTTTGTTATTCTTGTCTGCCTCTTTCCCTTTTTTCTCTTTCCTGTGAATGTACCTCATCAGAAATTCCTGCCACTAGAGAGAAACTGGTTCCTCCAACTTATTCAGACAGGCAGTCAGTAATTCACTGCTTTCACTTTCCACTTACTCTGTGAAGGAGGTTGTCCTTGTTGTCACTGCAGCAAGAGCTCAGCATGTTACAATGTCACCTGGGGAAGAAGGCTGACTTCTTATACTCTTCCTTCTCTTCTGCCTCCAAATTCACCTCTATCCTACTCCAATGCCTGCCTGGTTCTCCCATCAGGTTGGCTGGACCTCCACAAATTCTCTATCTCCCTTGGAAGTTCATCTTGTTTTGCACCTTCAATTTTACTTTTTCCCAGTTGTGGCAAGTGGGGGTGGGGCAGACTAGGTACTATCCACCTACTTTCTAAACACAGGTTGTTAGAAATCTCCTGGGCATTCTTGTATAATGTGCAGTGGCACTTGTCTTTGGTTGTGAATGACCAATTGGTGTTAATAAAAAGGGAGGGAAAAAAAAGAACAACTCACACAGTCATGATGCTCCATCACTTCTTTTTAATTTTCTTTTTAATTTGAGTATAGTTGACATATAATGTTACATTACTTTCAGTTGTACATCATAGTGAGTCAACATCTCGGTGAGTTATGCTATACTCTGCATACAAGAGTAGTTAATACACACACACACACACACACACATCTTTTTTTTGTTTGTTTTTGCTGTGTCACTTCTATAGTTAATTCTTCTGCTATTTGCCACCATATATCATTTTACATTTTTACTTCCTTTCTTTCCCCAGTTTTAGGCATTGAGTTGTTATTTTCCTTCATTAATTTCCTCTTTATATTGGAACACATCTTCTAGTCATTTGCTAAAGAAGAAAAAATTAGAATTATTAAATTAAAAATTAAGTAGAAATAGAAATGAAAAGATTTGATGGAAAGACTGAAAGTTAAAGTTGAAGAAATCAATAAATATCAAGTGGCATATAATGGAAAATTACAAAGAAATGTAAAATATAAGAGAGATTCCAATATATGAATACTAAGAGTCCAAGAAAGAGAGAAAAGAGCAAATAGGGGAAACGACGTCATCAAAGACATAATCCAAGAATAATTTCCAGAACTGAATGACATGAGTTTCCAGATTGGAAGGGCTCACCAAAAATCCAAGACAATAAGTAAGAACATATCCACACCAGGGGACTTAATTATAACATTTTAGAGAATTAAAACAGATAAGAAACTTGAAGACAAATTTCCAAAAGGAATGCAACTTTTTATACAAATGATAAAAATCAGAATGACTTCAGATTTCTGATTTAGATCAGGGATTAGGAAACTATGGCCCATGGGCTTACTGTCTATGGCTACTTTTGTTTTACAATGACAGTTGAGTAGTTCTGACAAATTATGACTTGCAAAGAATAATGTTTACTATTTAATCCCATACTGAAAAAGTTAGCTAAAACCTTATGTAGAACAATACTAGAAGTTAGAAGGAATATACTGATGGTCTCAAATCCTGAAAGAGAAATAATTCCAATTTAGAATTATATAGTCAAATTATCAATGAAATTTGAGAGTAAAAGACATATTCAGGTATATAATTTCTCAACACATCATTAAATTCAATCCTTTTCCCCTTTGTTGCTTTTTAAAACTCTCTCTGTCCCATTTATCTTGTATAAATGTATTAATTTTCTTAATAAGTTTTGAATAAACCCTAAATAATTTGGAATGTATGAGCAGTGGCTTTCTCATTGAAAGCACTGTTTCTTCATTGGAATCATGTAGAAAATGAACTCAATCAAGGGTATGGAGTCAATATGGCTACCTTCAAAATCTGGATTTGGAGGTAGAGACTGGTGATGCCACACATGTTATGAAAGGTTTATTAATCATGGAATGAGGCTTTCTGGGAGGGCATAGAATGTTTCCAAGCAGGTCCAAAAATGGTTCAAGAAGGCAGGTAGAGGAGACTGGCCTGGGGTTGTGTGGTATGTAAGAAGTGGAGCTAGAGAAAGGATTTGTATAGAGGCTGGTTACTTGCGTGGTTTGAACTTGGAAAGTTCCAGTCTCCAGTGCTAAAGAATAGCATGATAATCTTTCTTATCAGTTTACCCAAATTTGGAACAGAAAGGTAAATGGGAATAGTGGAACTTGAAAGCTGTCAGAAGTCAAACATCAAAATGGAGTCAGACTCTTTTTGAGAAGCTATTAAGTAATAACAGTAACTACACAACATCTTTGGAAGCTTTGTTTTTTTTTTTTGTTTGTTTGTTTTTTTTTTGAAAGCTGATCCTGCCTTTTCTATTTCTGTCAGGCTTGTTCCCTCTGACAGGGCAAAATATTTATCTTTACTTATGTTAGAATACTCAGGAGTAAAAAATGGCAATAGTGTGATTGGTATGATAATGATTTGAAGCTATTATCTGGTAGACATCAAATTTAGCGTAAGGGAGGTTACCTATATTTTAAGTTGTTTTTAAAATATAGTTTGTAGTTCTAAAATTTTGTTTGCAAGGCAAACAGTTTCAGGTTCATTTGTGAGGGCTAATACTAATTGACTCTTTACAAGGTAAATTGTAGGCTCACAGAATATATACACAAATCTGTTTTCTAAATGTAATTGACACATTAAAAGCTCTTATATGTCCAGGGCACATGTCTCCTCACAGTGGAAAGCACATATTCAAGGATGGAGACCCTGACATCTTGTCACTGGAGTAGTATGGAGTAGGAGCTCATATATGGTTTATGTGATACCTTTCTGATGAATTTTTGAAAGAATCAAATTTCTAGGCAGTAGATAACCACATCGTTCATTTGCACAAAGTGGTAAGGCATTTCATATCTGTGACTGCAATAACTTGACAATTATGGTTCATGCTTTGTACTATTATAGTATATCTGTATGTAGTACTAAAGAATCCTTTTATACCTAACTTCGCATGGATGGATTGCCTTATGGTTTCCCCATTAACATTGTGTATGTAACACATATTTAAAAGTGGTAATAAGCAGAGTATATGGACATTTAAGTAATGTTTCTGTACAAAATTTGGGATGCTTTTATTGTATTGTATTGTATTGTATTGTATTGTATTGTATTGTATTGTATTTTTGAGAGGGATAGCATGAGTGAGTGTGAATGGTGGAGGGGCAGAGGGAGAGGTAGAGAGGGAATCTTAAGGAGGCTCCATGCCCAGCTGGAGCCTGATATGGGGCTTGATCTCACAACGCTGAGATCATGACCTGAGCCTAAATCAAGAATTGGAAACTTAACCAACTGAGCCACCCAGGCTCCCTGGCATGCTTTATTTTTCAAAATTTCTTCATTGAACCTATAAGTTGACATAGAAATTCTTTGTAATTACACAGATAAAAATAGTATCTTCATTTCTGTAGATAGCTAAGGTTGTTCTAAGTCTTTTTCTAATACTAGTTGTGTTAGGCTTGGTACATAAATGATTTGATCAGCTCTAAAAATAAACCTATAACTAAACACAAGAAGATATTTTAGCTGATTAAAACAACTTGAATATATCACTAACAATCCTTAAGTAATTATATACTAATAATTAATAAGTAATTATATTACTAATAATTTAAAAATGTATAGTAAGAGCATGGATACAAAAGTCTTTAGAGTGTAATTAATTACAATTCCTATTTCACATAGATGCTCAAATGGTCACAGTTTGGCCAGTAGTTACCCTTTTAAGTTGGATCTTATGTTATTTAGCATCAACACAGAACCTCTGCAATACCCACACAGTAGTGTATCCTAGACTTATGCTCCAAAACTTCCTGTCCTCAGAAAAACTCTGCTTTCTTTCAATAGAGAAAATAATTTGAAAGATCAAATTCTGTTCACCAGTGTCCATGTTAGACTCACAGAGCTGGGGCAACAATATTTTTAAGTTACACCATTAGTAAAACTAGAAATTGTACGTTAAAAAAATTACAAATATTATAGTTACATTTTCATTTTAGCTCTAATATTATTTTGCCTACTAAAAATATGTAACTTTTTAAAAAATTATAATTGAATCTCTTTTTCACTGGTGATTTGTTCCTCTATACAATTTTTTTTGTTGGAAATAATTTCTAAGAGAACTGAAATAATTATTCATTTATGAGTTAACAAAATAATATTAAAGTTGATGCAAAAGGATTCTATTTCTTGAGCTAACGATATAATTTATTGAGTAAATAACACTTACTATAGTCGTTTGATGACCATCCTTTGAATATATCTCAGTAATTATGTGCTGCTAATGTCATATGAAATAATGTTTAATTCATTATTGTATAAAATACTTGTCATATTTTTATATTGATTTTTTTAAAAAGTTTATATGATGTGTAATAGTGTTTCAATGGAAAGTTTTTATTTTGTGGAGGCTTCTAATTGCTGGGATTTAGGAGATGTCTGTTTTTTTCTAGTCTACTCAGAGAAAGATGAAAGACATAAGCAGTTTATTTTTAAACCCATGTGGAAGGATTTTATTCATTCACATTCTGGTCCACCAGAAATGATATGATTTTAGTCACAAACATACTTAATTGAATACACCTAATTTATCTTAAACAGATTATTATAAGATACTATTATTGTTATTATATTCTACATACATTAAAAAGTTACCTTCTAGATGTTTAATTATAAATTTGGAGTACCATAGCCAATTTGTCCCAGGTTTAAGGATTAAGCAAAAATATAACTGTTCATATGTTGTTAAAATAAAGTTTGGATATATCTGATTTAACTTTTTGTCCTTTCTCATCTCTTCTACATTAGAAACCTTTAAAATAGTCTTTCCTCTTCAGTTACCGGCTTTTTCATTCTCTGTCATATATGATTTCATCATATAATTATCACATCATATCATGATGCATGATTTTTTTCCTAACGTATTTTTAAAAATTTTGTTTGATTTTTTTTGAGAGAGTGCACACATGTGTACACACAAACAAGCAGGGGAGAGGCAGAGGGAGAGGGAGAGGGTGAGAGAGAATCTTAAGTAGTTCCATATCAATACTCAAAATTCAATAAAATGCCACAAATATCATTTGACTTTTAAAGAAATTAATTTAAACAAACTACTAATTATTTAGATTACTACTTAATTTAGTTGTAGACACATCTTTAGTAATTTTAGTAATTATTAGTGATGATGACTACAAAACAAAACAAATCAAAACTACTTTGACATCAGAACACTTTCTTTCATTGACTCTTTTGTACAAATATCCAAATTCTTAGAAAAATGAGAATGTTTTTACTGTAATCTCTTTTGTAATCTGTAGTAATTCTTCTTTTTTAACGTTTATTTATTTGTTTTGAGAGAAAGAGAGAGTATGCAAGCAGGGGAGGGGCAGAGAGAGAGAGAGGGAGAGAGAGAATCTCAAACAGGCTCCCTGCTGTCAGCACAGAGCTCCACCTAGGACTCGATGTCATGAACCACAAGATCATGACCTGAGCTGAAATCAAGAGTTCGATGCTCAACCGACTGAGCCACCTAGGCTCCCCATAACGATACTATTCTTAATTCAGTTTCTTAAAAGGACATTTTTAGATTGGGAGAATTATCTAAATTTTAAATTAAACTTCCTTGATTTTAACATAGAATTTCACCTACTTTAAATTTAAAATTAAAGTTAAAGATTTCTCAACTGGAAATTATTTCTAATTTGTAAGAATAAGTTTCAAAAGAATTACCCTTTAATTAAAGAAAGGTATCCTGGGACAGACCTTTTCTGGGCCTGAGCAGCCTTCAAACACTCCACAGTGTGTGCACAACTGGCTTTTTCATGACTACTGTTTACTATCGTGTTGTCCCCTTGAAAATCGGAGTTTTTCCACTTGCTTAATTTACAATTCAGAAGGGATACTTAATGTATTTAAACCAAATGAAATGTAAAATTCACAAGTCGATGATTTAAGGTAGGGCTCAATTTAAACCAAAACTAGATCTGAAATTCAAAAGCATTTAAAGTAGAGCCTGATTTAAGCTTAATCCAACAAAGAAAAACAAAGAAACTTTTAAATTACTTGCCTAAAAAACTATGCTTTTTATGGTTAAATGGGATGAAGGGAAAGGATCAACTGACCTTTTGTCCATGCATGAAACATTGACCTTTTTGTCACTACAGATTCTCCAGTTGACCTGAAGATTTATATGAGGAAGAAAAGAAATAAAAAGGATCAAAAAGAATAAAATTCATTAAGCTTTTGTCTCCACATAAAGTTTTCTGGTAATATCTGCCCAGACCCTTATTCTCTAGCCAACTGAGTATGGGTACACTTTCTTTACATCTTTTAATATAAACTTTGAATGACCTAGAAAATTAAGA
Organism: Panthera tigris; assembly: GCF_018350195.1. NCBI lineage: Eukaryota > Metazoa > Chordata > Mammalia > Carnivora > Felidae > Panthera > Panthera tigris. The sequence goes on along the minus strand of NC_056663.1, from coordinate 57,926,800 downwards.
TTCATTATTTAGGTATTGAAATGTTTTTACTGAATTGTCCTCTAGTATTTAATTTTAGTTCTCAAGAGTTACAAATTTAGATTGATGTTCACAGCACATTAAGAGATGTACAACTTGTCAAGGCAAGATTGTGTATACCAAATTATACTAAGATATTTTCCCCCCAAATAAAGTAAAGCTTGATTAGATCTTGGCACTTAAATATGCAAAAATGCAAGACAGGGCCTTTCTCTTACATTATTGCAAATTGAATAAAAAACAGAGGATATCTTTCCTCTTGAAAATACATTCATTCTGAGACAGAATGGCTTTTACCAAGTGGCAATAAACTCAATTTCAATTAAACTTCAGTTCATAAGTTGATTCATATAAAAGAAAGAAAAAAAAATACCCACACTTGGAGGGGACATATTTTCCTGTCTATGTTGATCAGACCATATAGAAATGTGTTACATTTTCTTTCCAATAATTTTCAATACTTTTTAAATTTTTTCCTTTATTTTATCTTAGAGATAATTCTTACAAGTTCAGTAACAAAGAGGGAAGCACTCAGGACCACAGTGCTCAGTGGAAAATTGACAGGAATACTCAATTCTATTCTTAAAATTCCCATTGGAGACTTGGAACCTAAGCTAGGGGCTGAGGGTTTCACAATGGTTGCTGTCTTGCCAGTTTGCTATTTAAATGACATCAAAACTGGGGCACCTGTCTGCTGATAGCTCAGAACCTGGAGCCTGCTTCGGATTCTGTGTCTCCCTCTCTCTCTGCCCCTCCCTCGCTCATGCTCTGTCTCTCTCTGTCTCAAAAATAAATGTAAATATTAATACAAAATTGAAAAAACAAATGATAGCAAAACTTTGCTGGGGGCATAAATGAAATTCTGTGTTATGTCCATTTTTATAATTGTCAGGAGCTCTTTATGATTTGCTTAGTCTTTTGCAAAAGTGAGATTGATAATGGAAAACAGTCAACACAAAAATGCTCTTGTGGCTTTTTCTGACATTTTGAGGAACAAAAAATGTAAAGGGAAAAACAGATACATAATGTCATTCCCACTTAGGGTATAAATTTATCTGCACATATTTTATTAACTAACACTATCTCCTAAAATAGGATTGTTCTCACACCTAAGAAATTCTGTTAATGATGGAGGTTAGAAGATACATCAAGGATATAGCTGTCATAATAAAATTGGACTCAAGTGTCCTTGGAAAGATATCACAAATGGAAAAAGTCTGATTCATGAAATATAGAGCAGACTATGGTTAAATTTAGTCTTATTAGCACCTTGCTTTAACTTGATAAATCAGCAAATCAAGTTCTTATTTAGTGTCAGTGTCATTATCAAGGAAAGCAAGTCTTTCCAACATACAACCTGCATGGGTCAAGTATCTTTCAGTCCAGGGAGACTACTTCCTCTTTGACAATAGCTTTTATATTTGTTGGGAAAATGGAGATTAACAAAGACACACAAATGTCTTCTTTTATGTTTTGACAATTTTATTCTGTAAAAATTATTATGAAATATTACACATAATAAAAATCAGAATAGCCAAGCAGAACAAAGGATCCCCATAAACCAGCCAAAGTTCTAAATATCACCAAAAAATTAAAGACACTTTTGTAATCGCCCTAATCACACCTATTTTTGTCCCTCACACACAGGTATCTACTTTCCTATAGTCATAATTATCATGAATGTCTTCATATTATTTTCATAGATGTTTGTGAATAACTCCAATTAAAATGTTAAAAATGAGGTCTGTTTCTTTATTGCATGTGTTTCTTGTATGTTGGTCTGCTTATTATTTTTTTGCTGAAGTGTTGGATCGTGCTTTGTATTTCAAATTTTGGGTGGATAAAGAAATATATGCTTTCTTGCCATACCTTAATATTCTTCAGCTTTATTCTATCTTTTGCTATAGTTAATTTGTTACTTAAATTCCATTGACTTTCTCTTACTTGGACGATTTATCTCATATTTGGATAATTATTTTTGTGAAAATTTTTGTTTTTATGGAAATTGTGGTTTACTTACATTAAAAATAAAGTATTCTTGACTTTGGTCAGATGGCTATTTTTATTCAACTTCTCACTTATTTGCATTCTTTGTGTCTTATAATACCTTGCCTTCAATCTCTTCATCTTCCCTATTTCAAACTGGGCAGGATATTCCCTGTGACTGCCCTTCTGTATTGGGTACACTGTTCCCATTTCCTCTTCCTTGGTTTATTTCTTCTAGAGCCTCAAAAAGCTTCCTAAGCAAAGGTGTGTCTGTAACTTGTTATAGATTCATGTTTTTTCCTCTTTTCTTCCTTCCTTCATTCCTTCCTGTATATATATTTTCCTTACATTCTAAACGTAGCTCAGGAAGAGGAGATAAAAGCATATGCTCATTGCAATCCTGGTCCAGAGGTCTCTTTAAATTTTTTTTTGAAAAAATTTTCAGACTCACAGAAAAGTTATAAAAATAGCACAAAGAGTTCTCAAATGCCCTTCACTTAGATTCCCCAAATGTTAACATTTTACCACATTTGCATTACTTTTTCTTTTGAAATATTTGAAAGAAAGTTGCAGACAAGATGTCCTTTTTTTTCTCTAAAGACTTCATTGTGCTTTGTTTAAAAACAATGGCACTCTCTTATATTAGAACTTTACAATAATCAAAATTAGGAAATTAACCTTGAAACAATTCTTAAATTTATAGGTAAATAAAATTTGTTAAGTGTTCAACTAATGCCCTCTATTATAGAAAGAAACTTTTTCCTTTATTCAATGTCTAATTCATGACCACACATTACATGTAATTATGATGTCTCTAGTTTACTTTGGAACACTTTATTAACTTCTCTTTATGTTTCATAACTGTGATGCATTTTTTTAAAGTTTATTTATTTTGAGAGAGACAGAGAGTGCCAGTGGGGGAGAGGCAGGAAGAGAGGAGAGAGAATCCCAGGCAGGCTCTGTGCTGTCAGTGCAGGGCCTGATGTGGAGCTTGAAGTCATAAAACCATGAGATTATGACCTGAGCCAAAACCAAGAGGTGGACGTTTAACTGATTGAGCCATCCAGGTGCCCCTGTGATATATTTTTAATATCAGAGGTCAGTTATTTGTAAAATGTACCTCAATTTGGGCTTGTTGACTTTTTTCTCATGATTAGATTCAGATTATGCATTTTTGGTAGGAATACGTTAGAAATGTTCTTCCATCCACCTCAGTGCACTATATAAGGATCCATATGATGTCATTTGTCCTATTAATGGTGATACTGATTTTGATCACATGGTTAAGATTGTGTTGAGTTGTTTTAAAATTTATAAGGGCTTTCACAGAAAGGATAATGAATAATGAATAAAGAGGGTCAGAAGATCAGATAAAGAGCCACTAACCAATCTTCCTGAAACACAGAAACAGGGGGCAAGTTGCAGGACCTTGCAAGGAAATTCAAGACGCCAAGTGTAGACAGTCACCAAGGTAGGAGTCTGAGAGAGAAACGTTGGGAGAGTTCTGTAGGATAATGTTGTGTCTATGTGCTTTATTGCCTCTGTGGATACACAGAAAAGTTCTAGTAGTGAGTCTGGGGTTGTTCTTATTCTGCAGCATGAGAACTCTGTGGGTAAAATTTTCTTCTTAATTCTGAAATAAAAGAAAAGTCAATTGACAACAATACCATTTACACTTGTATTAAAAATATGAAATTCTTAGGGGTAAATTTAACAAAATATGTGTAAGACTTTGACAACTACAAATCAATGCTAAGATATATTAAAGAAGGCCTAAATAAATAGATATATACCATGCTGATAGATGAGGAAACCCAATAGTATTAAGATGTTGATTATCCCAAAGTCAATCTATAGTTAAGTGCAACCCAGATAAAAATCCCATCAGTCTTGGGTGCCTGGGTGGCTCAGTCTATTCCACATCTGACTCTTGATTTTGACTCAGGTCATGATCCCAGGGTTATGGGATCCAGCCCTGCATGGGGCTCTGTGCTGAGTGTGGGACCTGCTTAAGATTCTCTTTCCTTCTGCCCCTCTCCCCTGCTCATTCTCTCTCTCTCCAAAGTAAAATAAAAAATTTAAAAAAAAAATCCCATCCATCTTTTTTTTTTCCCTATAGAAATTAGCTTTTTTAAAGATTATACAGAAACAAAAAAGGCACGGAATAACCAAAATAGCTTGATAAAAAAGAACAAAGGGAATTCAATTACCAGATTTCAAGATTTTTTTTAAAGCTACATTAATCAAGACAAGATTGTACATAAAGGATCAATGGAACAGAATGAAAATTACAAAAATGGACCAAATATATTGCCAGTTGCTTTTCAGTGAAGGTGTCCTGGTAAGTCAATGACAAAATGATAGTTTTTTTTTTCCCACAAGAGGTGCTGGAAAAATTGAACATCTATGTGAAACAATATGATCACTTTATATTATGTATATACAAATTGATTTGAAATGGATCAAAGACCTATGTAACCAATAAAACTATAAAATTTTTAGAAGAAAACATAGGAGACAATCTTAGTGAATTTACAGTATATAAAAATTTCTAAGTAGGACATAAAAAACATGACTTATTTTAAAAATATATTCATTTCAACAAAAAAAGGATATTTCTAGAAAACATTATTCTTGTCCCTGAAAAGTTAAGTATTATTTTATGGATCTTTGGCACCTAACTCCAGTAAGGAAAAAAGTTAATCAATCCTGTAAATTTCTATTATTCAGTGTTTAAATGCTATTGTGGGGTGAATATTCTGAGTTGCAAATTATATCATGAGCATTACCATTTTGAGAAAAATAGCAACACATTTTTCAAACATAATTTCTGTGTAATTTGAAAGTCTGGGATATAAGATTTCACTCACCTCTTCAAGTTTATTTTCCTCAGTATGTGGCAGAAGGCACAGTAGATAATCTTAACTAGTATTTTGCATGATTGAATTAATAACTTAAAAACTTAGAAGGACTTGAGATAAATAATCAAGGAAATATAGTTGAATATATGGTATTTAAGTACAGAATACACAAGGGAGTTTATTTTTTAATTTTAAGTATATGTTTATAGTCAGATGGTAAGAAAATATATTCTTTATATTACTTACAAAAGCATGTTTGTTCTCCTTTGTCTTCTCATGGTAAATATACGTGTATATATATGTGTGTGTATAAGATAAGATTAAAAAAAATTATATATATATATATATAATTTTTTTTAATCTTATACTTCTGAAAAATCAGAAGTCTGGGTACAGCATAGCTCAACTGAATCCTCTGCTTAAAGTTTCTCAAAAATAAAATCAAGTTGTTGGCAGACCTGTATTCCTTTCTGGAAGCTCTGGATATGAATTTTCCTTCACACATTTTTAAAATGATTAACTATAGCTCCTTTGTATTTCTCAGTGGGTTAAATGAAAATACAATAATTAAACATGAAATAAGGTAACAGGGATATATGCATATCTAGAATATAAAATAAATGAATTTAACAAATGTTAAAAAATAAAATAGTGTCATGTGTTTAAAACTATGACAAATGATTTTCTGAGGTTTTAACCACATAACAAGTTGATAAAAGACAGTGCTAGTTCTTTAAGATTTATAAATAGCATATGTTTCCCTACTATTTTTAATTTTTCACATTTGGCATTTGCTTTTGTCTGACATTTAAGAAATTTGAATGTGAGAAAAACAACAGCCTTTTAGTGTTTTAGAAAAGGTCAATTAATCTAATTTGATATCTATAAATGACATCTTTCACTTTCAATAATAGGTTTTTGAGATCGGCTTGTTTATTGAGAAGTAAATGAGAGACCTGTTTTAGAAAACACCACCATCATAGGCAGTCGGATGATTCTCTTATTTCCCTTTGAATTAACAAAATAAGGAATAGATAATATCCCTAAGCCTGGAGGGTCTCCCTTTCATTTTGAGTTGTTTGGTTCAGTTTTTGTGGGGAGCACGCAAAAGGCCAGATGAGTTCCATTGGACAGCCAGGAGGGCCTTCTGCAGAGATTGTGAAAGAAAAGCCCGGCATGTTGCCCTGAGGAGGGACAAAGGATCTTGGCAAAAGCTTCCCATCAATTTCAAAAACATGTCCAAGCCCTCTGCTGAGTTCTGGAATGCATTATTTAAAGGTTTTATGCTCAGGTAGCTCATAATCTAGCAGAAAGACAGACATGCCAACTTAATTATAATTTAATATGGCAGGGAATATAATAAATCTAGCCAGATATGTACTTGAGATGCAAAAGATACCATTCACTTAGCTTTAGAACCAAAATGTAAGCATGATTAGCTTAGGCCTATCAATTTGTTTCAGACATAGCCTTTACGTAAACAGACTTACAGGTGAAGTATAATGGAGTGAAGAGGAAATCTACTCATTTGCTCTCAATCAATAGTTTTCTATCTGACTTAGGACAAAATCCAAAATCCTTCCCATGTCTTTCGAAGCAAACATGATCTGATCCCTGGTTATGGGTCCAGCTTCACCTTTCTCCACCCTTCCTGTGCTTACTGTGTTTTGTCCACGTCTCTCCTCAGAATGACTTCTCGTTTTCCATGTTATACTTTTCTTCAGAGCACTTAGCATAGTATGTCGTAGACTCTGGGTCTAGAGTTCTCTCTTGTCTAGCAAGAGAGTGGGACACAGGATTAGAAGTGAGAGATGGCTAATGTCTGGGAAAAGACAAGAGCCATGAATAAGGGTCCTTGCCCTATTTTTATTAGAATCAGAAGGCTTACAAACATGGTGGTGGACGTGCACAAAGAGACAATAAATCTGCGAACATTAACTCATGGACGTGAGGGAAAGGGGGTCTTGAAGATATTTGGGGTTTAGGGAATTGGGTTAATACAAAACAAAATCCTGACTCCGAGTAGCCAGGTAGAAGGTTGTTTACAAAGAACATGAGACACCACCTCTGTTTCTCTCAGCTAGCCTAGGGGATGAGACAGAAAGGACATGAGAGCTCAGGGTTACCAAGGCACCTTTCCTTGGTTAATCATCTCCTGCTCTGGGCTGCTTCACCCACAGTGCAGTGCAGCAGTCTATAGCCCTATTTACCTGTTTACCTAACTTGGTCCTTCCCTCCTGTGAAAGCAGCTTTCTGCTGTAGTACTAAATTGGGGGGGTGCTTCTGCCCTGAATACCTAATCTTGGTTATTTCATATACCTATGTCCTATATTGGGGCCTTTGGCCCTCCCTCTCTATACTGGGGCTTCTGCCATGCCTTCTCTATACTTATTTACCTAATCTTGTTTACCCAAACTTGGGTGTGAGCATCTTATGGCTTTGCACTTCTTTATGCCTTGTTAACCCGCTGGCGTGAACCCAGGAAATTTATAAGCTTATTCTCCACAATAGTAGATATATATTTGTGCATGTATTTGTTTATTACTGACTTCTCCTCTTAAACACAAATTCCTAAGAGCAAGAACTTTTTCTGTTTTATTTAATACTGTGTCTCCAGCATTTGAAACAGAGTCTTCATTTTAGTAGAAATGTGTCAAATGTTGAATTAAGTAATTACTGAGATATACCAACTGGTTATCTTTCCTCACTGTTAATCATTAGGAACTTAGAGCTCCTCAGAAGAGAGCCAGGAAGACTCTGATATATCTCTCTATTTTATGCCCCAGATATCTCTTATCTGAGATAGTGATTTAATAGCAGTCTTACAAATGTACAATTCTCTGTCTCATTTCTAACAGGTCCTGCTTTGCTTGGGCTTAATTTCTGGTAACTTATTGCACTTTGTTCTCATAATAAAGTATTCATCATCATCTTATTGTCAAATCTTCCTATAAATTTAGGCCAAAAAAAAAACCCCTCTCAAATACTAATTAAAATATAAATTGACGTGAGTGCAAAAGCATGTGGCAAGTGAGAATGCTCAAGCCCAAGAAGGCAACTTATCTCAATTAAGGGCAAAAAAGAAAAAGAAAAAACACCTGAAGAATACTGCCCAATTAAGAACTAATTGGAAATGAATAGTGCACAAAAAGCGTGTGGAGAAAAGAAGTCAAATTGTACCCAAAGTACTATGTTAAAGTGAAGATCCTGAACTGACCATAAAAGCTGACTACAAAATGTTAAATTATTTGCCAATGTCAACAAACTGTAACTGAATTATGCAAAATGACATCCCATTAAAAGCCCAGTTAATACTCCTTGAATCAGTGGCAATAATTTCCCCTCTATTTTTGTGTAAAATAATTAGCAGTGATTATAAAATCTATAACAAGCTTCAGAATAAGGTTGGCTAAAAATGATTTCTCCTTATTTTAAAGTGATATGGGGAGGGTTCATCAACCTAGATGGTTTCATCATACAGGGGACACAGTAAACTGACATGTATTAAAACACTCTTTGGGGGCACCTGGGTGGCTTAGTCAGTTAAGTACCTGACTCTTGATTTCAGCTCAGGTCATGATCCCACAATCATGGGATCAAGCCCCATGTCGGGCTCTGGGCTGAGCGTAGAAGAGCCTGCTTGGAATTCTCTTTCCTTCTCTCTGTCCCTTCCCCACTTGTGCTCTCTCTCTCCTCTCAAATAAATAATCATTAAAAAAACCCACTCTTTTATAGTTCTACTAGGTTGATAATGGCATTTAAAAGAACCAACTTCAAAGTTTAGGGCTTAGAGCACACCTAGACATATCTCCTACCTTTATAGATATGGTACAATGACTATAAAAGTAGGTTACTTTTGAAATTTGATGAGAAATTATACACTAAAAGCTACTGATAAGTTGCACAATGTTTAAAGAAACAAACTAGAACTTTACTGTAATAAAAAGTTGATGTTCACCAAGAGTTTTAACTGTCAGTATACCAGCTCATGACCTATGCTGGCATCCCTGAGCCAATATAGTATAAAGAGTATGATTTGGAGTTAGACAAACCTGAGATCAAATGATCAAATCCTCTTTCTAGCATTTAATGTCAGGGTCTCCCCTTTGGCTAGTAAAATATGTTTTTTCGAAGCTTAGTTTTCTTGTATGTAAAACAGGTGGAGATAATGTGTGTGTGTGGGGGGGTGGTCTGAAATTTTTTCCCCAGTATAGGATGTGGCGAGTGCCTGGCAATGAGCACACTCTCAATTAAAGTTAGCCAATATCACCACCATAATAATATGTCAAATATTCTGAAAGAAACCAAAAAGATACTAGAGTTCCCTTCTACTTAGCTAGTTTTCATGTTCCCCTGTGTTTAAAGATAAAAAGGAAACAAAAGTATCACTGGTTCTCATTAGGAGAGGTATTCTTTATTTCATTGCTTTTCAGGTGTTTTTTAAAAATCATCTTTATTGAGATATAGTTACATACAATAAAATTCCCTCATTTTGAGTATATATTTGATGTGTTTTAACAAGTTTATGTATTTCTGTGTAGCTCATTACTGTAACCAAAATACAGCTCACGTCTGTAACATAAAAAGTACCCGTGTGTATTCCATCCCCATCAATCTTTCCCCATCACCCTAGCTCCAAGAACCAGGCAACCACTGATATACTTTGTTTACTTTATTTGATTCATGTTTTTCTAAAATTTTATATAAATTAAATCATACAATATGTATTCCTTTATGTTTGGCTTCTTCCAGTTAGTGTGATGTTTTTGAGATCTAGCCATGTTGTCTAGGTGCTAATAGCTTATTATTTTGTTATTGCTGAACACTATCCCGTGGAATGGTCATGACACTTGTTGTTTATCTATTTACTTGTTAGTGGACATTTAAGATGTTACTGAGGATAAAGCTTATAGGGACATTCACATAGGAGACTTTGTATGTATATGTTTTCATTTGTCTTGAGGAAATACCTGGGGGTAGGATTACTGGGTCATAAAGTAAATATGTGCTCAATCTTGTTAGAATTTCCTAAACTCTTTTCCAAAGAGACTGCCATTTTGTCTCTCAATAGCAATGTGGGAGTGTTCCAGTTGTCCCACATTCTTGTCAACACTTAGTACAGTGCCTTTAATTTTGGACATTTTGTTGGGTTGGTACATATATGGTAGAATTTCATTGTACTTTTACTTTGAATTTCCCTGATAACTAATGATACCAAGCATCCTTTTATGAGTTTGACCTTTAATTAATTTTTGGTGAAGTGCCTTTAAATATTTTTATCTTTTTAAACTGAATTGTTTCTTTTTTATTATTGAGTTATAAGAATTATTTATCATTTCTGAATACAAGTTATCATATATGTATCTTTCAAATATTTTTTCCAATCTTTGCTTGCCTTTTTAATTTCTCATGAGTATATTTTAGAGGCAAAAATCTCTAATTTTGATCAGGTCTAATTTATTAATTACTTATGTCATGATTTGTGTGTGTGTGTGTGTGTGTGTCTTTTATGAGAGAATAACCCAGAGTCACAAGCATTATCTACTGCTTTCTCTTAGAAATTTATGCCTTTAGTTGTTTTCATTTAGATCTATGATCAATTTCAATCAATTTCAAAGAAATTTCAAAATAATATGATGAAGTAAGTGTCAAGATTTATTTTTTTCTACATATGGATATACAAACATTCTAAGACCATTTGTTTAAATAATATCACTTCCCCATTGAATTGTCTTCGCATCTTTGTCAAAAATCATTTGACTATATATATGTGAGTAGTTTATGAACACTTTATTGCAGCTATTGGCAAACTTATTCTGTAAAAGGACAGATAGTAAGAATGTTAGACTTTTCAGACCATTCAGTCTCTGTTACGATTACTTAACTCTGCCACATAGATAATATGTAAACAAATGGACTTCGCTGTGTTCCAATAAAATTTCATTTATAAAAAAGGCAGCATGCCACATTCAGCCCATGATCCATGGTTTGCTGATCCCTATGTTGTCTTTTGTTGATCTGTATGTCTATCCTTATATCAATACCACACGGTATTAATCACTGTAGCTTTATTATAAACCCTGTAACCAGGCCATGTTTGTTATTCAAGATTTTTTTAGTTTTTACGAACTTGCTAAATCTTATTATTAGTTATATGAGCTTTTTCTTGTAGATTTTTAGGATTTCTGTAAAGGTGATCATGTCATTTGTAAATAACATACTTTTATTTCCTCCTTTCCACTCTCTATAACTTACAGTTCTTTTTCTTACCTTATTCCACTATCTAGAACTCCCAGTAAGTTGAATTGAAGGGGTAAGAACTAGCCTTGCTTGTTTGTAATTCCAGGGGGAAAAGTCCTGTCTTTACCATTAACATTTGGTGTTACTGATAGGTTTTTGTAGATGGCTGTTTTCAGGTTGAGGAAGTTTCCTTCATTTCCCTGTTTTCTGAGAGTGTATTACAAGTGGGTTCTGAATTTTGTTAAGTGCTTTTTCAGCATCTATTGAAATAATAAAATTGATTTTCCCTTCAGACTATTAACATGATGAATTATATTGACTGATTCAAATTCCTAGAGTACTATCAAGCAATGAATGAAAATTCTATCAACATTTGTCTAAGTTGTTTAAATAAATGTTAGAAAAAAATGTTCCGGCCTAATTTCTAAAGAATTTCTGTGGCTAAACAGTCAGATGAGCACATTTTTATTACTAATCCCTTAATTAACATTGTATTCTACATAGATTCAATTTAGAGAATCCCTAGTTATAGAATAGGCTCCTAAAACTGGAATCAACTATATATATATTTATTTTAACCGTAAGTTTTAATAGTCTGTGATTGTTGACTCGCTTCAGATGTAGTTCATGTTTCTAAATCCTGTGGAGTTATGTATTTCTGAATTTAAATAGTAGATTCAAAATAAACAATGATAGTATAGTTATTGTAAAGTCAAGGGAATGAAACTTGAGTCAATTAAATGCCCTCATTCTTCATGATTCTCTATTGTTCTTTAGTGCAACTTTTTTGGGAACATTGGAAAAAATTTATGCATTCTCCAGAATCTTACTTTATCAGTGGAAAATGCTGCAGAACTCAGGTTTGTATAAAAGTGAAAAGATTTTCCTGATACAATGAAGTCATTACAGAGTAATGGCCCCAAGATAAATATGGACATCACATTTTACAGACATCAATACAAACATTCTTTATAATTATTTAAGTGACAAAAATCATTTTTAAAAGTTATTAATCTGAAAATCTTCTCATTTTCTTCTATTTTGAAAGGAAATTTACTAATTATAGAATCTAGGTTGACAATATTTTTCTTTCAGTAATATAAAGAAATTGTGTCATTTTCTCCTGGCCTCCATTGTTTCTGTTGAGATGTCCCCTGTCATTTTTGTATCTGTGTTATAGTATGTAACAATGTAATATATCTTTTGTTTTCTGATTGATTTAAAAATTTTCTCTTTATCTTTGGAGTTCATCATTTTGACTATGATGGTCCTAGGCTAATTTATTTCTTCTGCTTAATATTTTACTGAATTTTGATGTATGGTTTGATGTATTTCATCAATTTTGGAAAATCCTTGGCCATTATGTTTTCAAAAGTTTCTTTTGTCTTATTTTTAAACTCTTCTCTTTTTGACTTCAATTATACACTTGATAGTTTATTTGATATTTTCCCACAGATATTGTATATTTTATTATCTTCTTTTTCCTAGTATTCTTTGCTCATTGTATTTCAGCATGGATAACTTCTAACCCAGTGTAAATTAACTGATCTTTTTTCTGTAATGTGCCAAACTGCTGATAAACTTATTGAAATATTTCTTCATCTCTGATATTTTATTTTTTAATTTTGCCATTTCCATTGGGCTTTATTACATTGTTTCCATTTCTCTTTGAGAATTTACATTTATTCATTCATACTGTCCACATTTACAATAGATTCTTTAACATATTTATCATTGCAGTTTTAAAGACTCAGTCTGGTGCTATAATTCTCTTGTTGATTTGTTGTATTTTCTTGCTTGGTATGACTCATAATATTTTAGTCTCCACCATATATTAAAGATCAGTGGAGACTGAAGTAAATGATATTTATGCTCAGAAGTGAGCATTCCCCTTTTGTCAAGAGTATTAGTGTGGGGAGTTGAGTTAAATTTGTAGCCAAGATGGGGCTGGATTTTCTGGTCACTTTAGATAGATTGTTCACCACTGTATTCAAATAATACGAAGTTAGGATGAGGACCTTCTCTGTGTGGGACTAGAGTGCCTGAGGGTTTTATTGCCTACTGCTTTATCCTAAGACTTCTACAGACATAAGGTCTGTTTCATAGATGGTGTATCTCTCAGCTCATCTGCCTCTCTCTCAGCCAGATGTTTCCTCTCCCTAGTATTGAGTGGGGTTGCTGAAAGATTTTCTCTAATATTTTCCCTGTCCTCAGCTTATAGCAAATTTAAGTTTAAATGCATGTTTCTTTGGATTCTCAGATCTCAAATGGGTTTGAAAAATGAATTTGTAGTTACTCAGCTTGTTCTTGTTTGAGTAGTGACAGTTTTTTTTTTTCTGCTTTTCATTGCTGAAAATAGACATGGAAATCACAATGTAACTTTTGATGAAAAGAGCACTTTGATTTAAAATTTTTTTTTAACATTTTTATTTATTTTTGAGACAGAGAGAGACAGAGCATGAACAGTGGGAGGGCCAGAGAGAGAGGGAGACACAGAATCGGAAGCAGGCTCCAGGCTCTGAGCTGTCAGCACAGAGCCTGATGCGGGGCTGGAACTCACGGAGGGTGAGATCGTGACCCGAGCGAAGTCGGACGCTCAACCGACTGAGCCACCCAGGCCCCCCAAGAGCACTTTGATTTTAGAGTGGTTCATTTATCAAATTTTTCTTTATAGCTAGGTTATTAGTGTTTTTTGAGAAATCTTTGCCCATTCCAAGGACACAAAGATATTCACCCCTCTTTTCTTCTGAGAGTTTCATTGTTTCTTAAAAATTACTTTAATGAAACTTTAATTTTACTTGAGGTTTGAGGACGATATATCAGCTTGAGGGATGTATATTTTGTGTTTCATTGAGGGTGGTCCTTACCCTTATATATGTTTTTCTTTTCTTATTTCCAATGGGCTTGAGAAAAAGGACAAATAATGCTTTCATTTTGCTGTTTTTAATAAGAGTCTCTTTTATTGCTAAATATTTTTAGATTATAATAATTCTCTAACATCCTTGGAATTACATGAATTCATCTGAACTAATTAAGAGTTTGACAGCACTATTCCAATTTTTAGCAACATAAAAGGAATTTAAAGTGGATTACTTAATCCCAGTATAAATGTCATCAGAAATGAATAGGGTAAAGTTTTGAAAACCTAATATGTCTATATGTATGGCTCAAGGGATTTTATTGATTTTACTTCTCTAATCAGTCAAATTCCAATTACACGGTCCAGCCTAGATTCATATGAAGCAATCCATCTGATTTTTGTATTACTTGCCAAATCTGCTTATTAGAAGAAAAGTAGGTCATTAGGCTATTTAAAATAAAAAAGATTTTAGCCTTAATTTAAGACTAATATCTTTTAATTTATGGGTTTATTTAAAGCTATGTTTATAGGAGATTAATGTTTTAGAGGGAAAATCTCTGTGGTAATTCATGCTAATCTTTTTTTTTATCATCTGGAAGAAATAATCCTTATAGGTGACATATATTATACATGGTTTTTATACTGTTTAAAGGTGATTTATTTAAATTTTCTTTTCTGTAAATACAAAAGGAAAATTGTAGGAAGATCTACATCCTTATTATCACAAAATAATTCTAAAATCTTCAAAAGTCATTTATCTTCCTTGTTCTCTTGTTCTTTTAACAATGACAATATAATATATACATATAATATATAAAATTATATATAATATATAATATAGCTGAAGTCACACAGTTTTGTTTTTAATTTTTTAATGTTTTCACTCATTTTTGAGAGAGAGAAGGAGACAGAGACAGAGACAGAGACAGAGTGTGAGAGGGGGAAGGGCAGAGAGAAAGGGAGACACAGAATTCGAAGCAGGGTCCAGGCTCCGAGCTGTCAGCATAGAACCTGATGTGGGGCTCAAACTCACAAACTGTGAGATCATGACCTCAGCTGAAGCTGGACACTTAAACAACTGAGCCACACAGGTGCCCCAAAGTCACATAGTTTTGTTTTTATGGAAAACATATTGTGTTGCAAAGACCAGGGAATATAGGCCAGTCTGCTTTTGCATTAGCAAGTTTAATGTAGCATTTTTATATTAAAAAGAAATATGTTTTTCTCTTTACAGAGATATAAGTATCTGTCATAGGAGTATATTAGGATTCCATCATCTAGATTGTTTATCAGTGAGAAATACTTGTTCTTTCAACTAATATTTATTTAATATACCATTTTTCCTAAGCTCTCTCAGAGATATAAAAACACATGACAAGGTATCATATTGATGAAAAAACAACCAAACAAACCCAACATGCAATGCCCCACTAGCTCAGTCAGTAGAGCTTGAGACTCAAAATAAACCATGCATTTTTTATGAAGAATTAAAAAAACTGAATCTAACTCTTAGTGCTTTCAGAGTTCTAAGGGGACAAGATCCGTTAAGATTAGAATTTGGACATTGGGAATTAATCATGAATTCCCTAATTATTTTCATAAACTTTTATAGTTGCTGAGTAGTTGGAAGTAGTTGGAAGTGAAATGACACAGTAGACAGCTTTGACAGATGGTCCTCCGTCATGCCCACTTCCTATAGCCACACCCTTCTGCGGAGTGTGAGCCGGGACTAGTGGCTTGCAACTAACATAAGACAAAGTAATGAAATTTTACCAGTTTATTTAGATTACAAAAGACTGACTTTGATCTTGCTGACATTGTCTATTTTTTCTCAGCTTGTGCAGTTGAATTAAAAACAAACAACTGCCATTTTAGAGATGCTCATGGTGTCAAAGAACTGAGTGGCATCTGACCAACAAACACTGAAGAGGTTAAGCTGTCAAATCAACAGCCCTGTGAGGAACTGGATACCGTGAACAACCACAGAGAGACCCTGGATGTGAAACCTTACCGGCTTGAGCCTCAAGAGGAGATACAGCTCCAGTAACCCTTAATTGCAGCCTGTAAGATAACCTGAAGCAGTGGACCCAGATAAGCCATGTCTGAATTCTGGAACTTCAGAAACTAACAAGACAATGAATGTTCTTTCAAGCCACCAGGTTTTGGGGTGATAGTTCCTTGTGCAGTGATAGACAACTAACAGAGATAGAAAGAGTTGATATAGAAGAATGGGCATAAATAGGAATGATCAGGGTGAGGAAGAATATTTTAGATCAACAAACAGCACGAACAAAGACAAGGAAGTGGTAGTTATCTCTGGGCTAAAGTAGAGAAGGAATACCATGGAATACTGAGGAACACACGCAGGTATAAGTTGTAACAATCTTGCAAACTAGGACCGGGAAGACACATTCGTAATAATATAGGTAGAAATAATAGCTAACGTTTAATTGTGGTTAATGTAGCTAATGTTTAATTTTATTAATATATGTACGACACAATTTGCTATGCATTTTATGAGCATTATTTCATTTGTTCCTCACAATTATTCTGTGAGAAAGAGATACTTCTTATTTTGCTTACAGATGTGCAAACTGGGGCTCGGCTTATTTATTATGAGCAGTATTCATGTGGAAAGATCATAAGCATATTGTTTTTTCTACTAGTGTAGTAGAACAAATATCTTGGTTCTATATGTATTCAACTGTTCTATAGATATTTTTCAAATATGTTGATAGAGTTTCATAATCACATAAATATTATTTTGTTACAAAGAACTGTTCAAATGATTAATGCTTTGGGGAACCTGAGTGGCTTAGTCAGTTGAGCGTCTGACTCTTGATTTTGGCTCAGGTCATGATCCCAGGGTCATGGGATCGAGCCCTGGGTCAGGTTCTGTGCTCAAATGTGGAGCCTGCTTAAGATTCTCCCTCTCTCTCTGTCTCTCTGTTTTTCTCCCTCTCCCTCTCCCACTCTCTCCCACTCAAACGTGCTTTCTCTCTAAAAAAAAAAAAATAAAAATAAAATAAAATAATGCTTTAATGATTAGGGCACAAGAACTTATACAGATTTTAAGCTGAAACTGAATTCAGTTGGCTCAATAGAAACTAAGCAATTTCTCACACTGGTTTTCCATCAAGATGTTTTTTCTATTTCTATATATGTAACTCTAGGGATAAGTCATGATTTTAAGAAGAATAATATATGGGAAACCTCTTATTCATTGTTTATGAGTGGGTCTTTATCTTTCATTTGATCATAGTGATTCACTGACTATTAAAAATTAGTGTTTTTTTTTAAATTTGGTAGAAACAGGTGTTAAAAATCAAATGCGCATGAAGAAAATATAAGAGAGAAGAGCTGAATGTGTCTCTACTCTGCCAACTTGAGAATTCCAGTCACAAGGAGGACAAAGCTGACTTGTGAGAGAGTTGCAGAGATAAAGTTTTATCTGCAAAATGTAAGTTCAGGGTCCAAGATTAGAGATGTGGAACTCTTCTAAGTGATATAGTAAAAATCTGGAGATTAACTCAAATAGCAAGATAAAACCAATTGTGATTGTTTTGAATAAAAAACTGGGAATTCAAAAGTGAAGTTGTTATTTATTTATTTATTTATTTATTTATATTTAAGCATATAATAAATCTGCTTTGAAATTATGGCAAAAGGAGGGTATAGAAGAAGGTATTTTAAAAAAATCAAATGCTAACAGGGGAGAACCTCTGTTGAAGTTCTAGAACAAATCCTTACTATCATCTCATTATCAATTCATGTATAATAGTAACTCGATTAAAGAAAGTTGCTCAGGGGCGCCCGGGTGGCTCAGTCGGCTAAGCGTCCGACTTCAGCTCAGGTCACGATCTCACAGTTCGTGGGTTCGAGCCCCGCGTCGGGCTCTGTGCTGACAGCTCAGAGCCTGGAGCCTGTTTCAGATTCTGTGTCTCCCTCTCTCTCTGACCCTCCCCCGTTCATGCTCTATCTCTCTCTGTCTCAAAAATAAATAAACATTAAAAAAAATTTTTTTTTTAAATTAAAAAAAAAAAAAAAAGAAAGTTGCTCAGCATTTCAGAAATGTAAAAAACCTATCTAGTTACTGTATAAGCTGGAGTTACCTTATTGAGTATTAAGTAAGTGGTAGGGACATTAAAAGGAAAGTAGAAATGAATTTTTTTTATTGTAGAGCTACTGGAAGATAATCTCTTAAGGCTATGAAGATACTGAGAAATTTATCATTTTACTGGGAGGCATGGTGAATTTATTTTTTCTTTGTTATGGAGATACACTTGTATGAGCAAAAAGAAGCTATGGAAAAAATATTGTTTTTATAGAAACTGTCAACATTTTAATCAGCCTTCTCCAACATGGATATTGTATTTATTTCTTGACTGTCTCTCATTACTTTTGTATTCATTTAACTAATCAGTGAAGTGAAATTAAAGAGAGATATTTAAACCTTTCTTCACATGTAAAGAAAACTGAAAGTAGCATAAATATTACATAAGATCGTGCAGTTTGGAATAAATAAATAAGTTCCAATTCTAAAAAAATGACAGAGCGGCCCTGATTGTTCTCTGCCATATGAAAAAATAAAACTACTGCTCCTGAAAGGTGATTTATCTTGTGCAAGGCCCATACAAGTCTGGGGGAACTTTATTTTTGCCCATTTCTGATATGCTTCCTGAAACACTTTTGAACTTTGGTGGCTAACTTTTATTAGTGTCGATGTGTTCCGTTGGTATTCTCTGAGAAATTTATGTCTACATATACATGCAGCACAGCGTGATGAGGCTTGTACGGAACAGGGGAGAGTGCTCTTTTAGGTTGTGACTATGGGTGTATCCTCCCAATGACTATGATTTTTCTCTGGCCATAAGCATTTAATGCTAGGTGGTTTCCTAAGGCCACTGTGGAAGAATTTCTAACACTGTGGCACATGGAGAGAGAGAAGAACAAGTCGCTGAATTGAAACTTGTTTTTTCTAGGGGCCTTAATTTGTATGTACCATATCTGGCCCCTTAGGCAGGATAAAGTTTGTAGTATGAAAAATATTAATTTTAACTGCGAGTCAGACCCAGCCCAGCATCCAACAAGAGGAGTCCTTCTGCTACAGCCACTCTAGCCCTTCTCCTCCCAGCCTGGTTCTAAAGGTGGGGTAGGTACCTTATTGTTTTACATTCCTGCTTCTAGACCACTCTCTCCCTCCTCCCTGAGACTCTCAGCATTGGATTTCTTGTCCTTGAAATTTATCATCCACCATCCCTAACTGTGGCTGTCATTTGCTGGTCCCAGAGTCATTCTCTCTCATTTCCTTACACTTTAATTCCTGGATCACTGTCCTCTCCAATATAATTTCCGTGTTAATTCTGGGAATACCTGGAAATACATGTGGATGATCTTTCAAAAAATCTGGCCTCTTAGTTACTTCAGTGCCTCTTCACTTATTTTTGTTCTTGTCTTATCTTCTGAAGTCATGCACTCCCACGGCCATGTATCATGGACCTTGTCGTTGCCAAGGACTGCATTCCCTCCACTGTCTAAATTTTATCCAGCCCCATCTCACCTCCACTGCCTGAGTTTAAAAGTAACTCCCACAATTATTCTGGCTCTGGTAGTCCTTTTTCTCCACCAAGATCTCAATCCTTTGACCACACAGCTTTCTGTTGCTCTGTAAGCCTGTCATGTTGTCTCTTCTCAGTGAACATAAATTCCTTAGTAATCTATCTAAATTAGTTCTTTTCATTCACCCCCGAAGTCCATTGTTTCATCACACTCCATTGGCAAAATCATAGCCCTGTCACTTTTGTACCAGCACTCATGCCGCAGGTGGTGGCTGCTGAAGACCGCACAGACATGTTGGGTATGCCGTGCTGAGACCCAATGGAACTTTCTGCTACCTGACAATCTCCCTAGGACAAGCATTTGTCCCCTCTCCGAGACAGATATTGCATCCCTTCTTGCTCCTCAAACTCTTGACTTTCCTTCCCCGTATTTTCTTTCAGCCAATTACTTCATTCCCTATTTCACTGAGATTAAAGCAACCAGATGTTAAAGATGCTCCGCAGATTGCCACCATCACATCTGTCACCGAATAGCATCTGCAACCACACACTCTATCTTCACAACTGTGATTACAATGAATGGTTTTCTTCCCATTTAAGACCCCACTTTTCAAACTGTGGCTTTCCCCCTCCCCCTCTTTTCGCTCACTTCCTGTTGTTGCTCAACTATCACTTTTGAAATGATGTCTACAGTGGAAGTCCTCTCTAAAATTGCAAAATGCCTTCCCATTCTGATAACTGATCTTCTTACTCGCTCTATGTATTTCCATAGTACTTACCACCTTCTACACGCTATGTGATGTAATCATTTATGGTAGTTATTTTTTATTTCCTGTTCCCCTGCTGGAAACTAAGCTCCCGTGAGGGCAGGGATGTTTATGTTTCAGTCATTGTTGTTTCCTAAATGTTTAGGACTGTGCCTGGATATAGTAGGCACTAAATATTTTCCCCTGAATCTATAAATTATTGCTCAAAAGAATGTAAGTAATTCAAGCTGGGAATTGTTGCTGTACTGAAACACATGCGGCATTTCACGAATTTCTTAAAAGAAAATCCTTCCTATCTTGCAATTTTTTCACCTAGTTTGGAAAATTTGTAAAAATTAGATTTCATGTTTATTTATTACAAATAAAAACATAATTTACACTTAAAAACTTATTTGGACTAAGGATCTCTGCTATGATACATCTAAAGGATCCTTCAAGAGCACCCATACTTGAAAGCACCTTTCTTTCTCTCCTGTACCCTCACTCCCTCCGCACTTTCTTTTAGGAGAGAAGAACTGACCTTGAAGGGTACATATATTTTCCTATAGATAAAAACTGTATAGAGATGATCATATTCTTTGAATGAGCAATGCCTCCTAGATTGTATTTTTATTATTGTTATTTTTTTTAAAGATTTATTTTATTTTTACAGAGAGAGCACGTGAGTGGGGGAGAGGGGCAGAGGGAGAGAGAGACTCTTAAGCAGGCTCCAAGCTCAGCATGGAGCCCAACAAGGGGCTTGATCCCATGACCCTGAGATCATGACGTGAGCTGCAATTAAGAGTGGGTTGCTCAACCAACTGAGCCACGCAGGTGCCCCTGGATTATATATTTAAAAATACATAGATGTTTTTGCTTTTAAAAGAAGGAATTGTTGACATGCTCTAATTTTAGACATTAGAATGAGATTTAAGTACACATTTTAATTTAACCATAAATTTAGAATGGTTAGCTTATACTGACGTGGAACTATATTTACATGTCACTACTTTTACTCTGTCTTCATCCACATGTATGTGAAACATTCTGCAAACAATGAATTTTAAAAAGAAAGTCTTTACGATGTTGATTATTACCTAAGAACTAAAAACTTTATTATAATTCAAGGCTATCATCTCTCTTCAAAATATCCCCTTAAGCCTATCATTTCATTAGCTCACACCAATTCAACATACAAACCCCCATGAGTACATTTATTTCATAACTTTTTTTTTCAAAATGCTATTAATATTTTCTGATTATGCAGCAGAAATCCGAAACGTCCCCGGAGTCACTAAACCTGCCTTAATTGATTTGTGTGTAAGGCAAGCTAAATTCAGACATGCATTCATCACAGCTGAAGTATTTCCCTTTTTTTTTAGGCTGAAGTGTGCGTGAGGAGTACAAGTGCCACTCCAGCTCACTCACATTTGCAGGCAGCCTGCATCTAGAGTATTCTCCAGCACTCACAAGGTCAGGGCGCCAGGAGAAGGGATCCAAGCTGTGTGTGCTCAGTTTCAGCCTCCTCCCTGCCCCCATTCTCTCAGTGCTCTTCCCTCTCTTCTGGTCACAGAGTGCCAGAAACCGTCGTACTGACAGCTTCCTCCATTTCTGTGAACTTATCTAAAGTCGCATTTTCTCTTTGTTCTGTGGATGGCTTTTTCAGTCTGCTGCCTCTGCTTCCTCCCCGCTCACCTCCTCACCAGAAAGATATAAGTGAAGGATGAGAGCATGGTAATAAAATATTCTTTTCTTTCTTTATCAAAGGCAAGTAGTATATTCACAAGGTCAGAGTTCTGAAATTTTTTTTCCCCGAAAGGACTTCAATTCAAAAGTTCCTTGAGGTGTCTGCAGTAGAAGGAGTATCAATTGGAACACTTTATTGCTTTGAAGTTTTACATTCCTTTTTCTCCTAAAGCAGTTTTATTAAGCCAAGCTTGCTATTTACCTCAGACTTGCCATGCTATGGGGTATGAAAAAGGATTAAACTAGACCCAATTAGATGCTAGAAGTTATTACATATTTCATTAATAAAAGGCTTCCTTCTTGGTAAAAAAAATGGGATATAATATTTGTGAAATAAGCGTATTATGGTGCTCTTCACAAACTAGCTCAGTATCATCGCAGCTTTTCAGTGCTTTTATTTCTGGGTAGGAAAGGGGAAATGCATGAAAATACTAGGCAACCACCCATATTGATATAATATGAAAAGTAACCAAACTTCTTTGTCTATAAATCTCTCCTTCCCAAGGACTCCTTAAAATTCTAGATTTGCATGATCAAGACAGTAGAGTTAGCTCTTAATATGATGATATTATTTGGGTGCATTTAAAAATCATATTATCAATAATTTAGCTTAAGTGTGCTGATGAGAATAGCACTGAGGGAATAAGACAAAGTACTACTAATTTTCTGTGGTTAAGCCAACAGTGGACTCACGAAATGTGAGTTCTATTGGGACTCTGGAGCAAAGGTACCCTGGTAACAAAGAAGCAATATGGTGGCCATGAATGGTTTTGAGAAGAGAATGCTCAAAATGAGTTAGAGAGGAACTAAATACGAACGTTAAAAAAATTAATGTTTACTTATTTTTGAGAGAGAGACAGAGTGTGAGCAGGGGAGGGCCTGAGAGAGAGAGAGACACAGAATCTGAAGCAGACTCCAGCACAGAGCCTGATGTGGGGCTCATGCGAGATCATGACCTGAACCTAAGTCAGACACTTAACTGACTGAGCCACCCAGGTGCCCCTCAACTTAGCTATTTTAATGTGCATTTAATAATTATTTTTAGAATTGATTTTATTTTGTCTGTTTTAACAATTGCTGAGAGAAAGGAAGGAAGGATGGATGGAAGGAAGGAGGGAAGGACAGAAGGAATGAGGGAAGCAAGAAGGAGGGAAGGAATTCAAATTCAAAGGGTAGTATTAGTGAGCAGAGTGAAACAGAAGGTGAATTCAGGCAGAGTCAGGAGCCAGATCATGCAAACCTATAATAAAAAAGACAAGCTATGCCTTTTTCAAATGCAATCTGCTACTAAGCAGTCTGACTGGGAAGCTGCATGGAGGTCTTGGGACCATGGCTTCTTGTGTTCTCCCTCCTGGCTGCCTGTGTGCATCCTGAGGCAGCACCAAGGAACCCCAGGGCTCTGTGAGATTCAGTTAAAAACCACTGAGTAAGTTAAAGTTTTTCTTTTTGTGATTATTTTCAGATCAATATTGTTTTCCTTTAATGTTAGGGCAACATGTTTTTCTGCTGCAAACAGTGTTGTACCCCAGCTTCATTACCGTGTTTCTATCATTTTTTTTTGTAGGTTATATTACTAGAAGAGGGATTTTGATACCATATAACTAATGTTATTTTGTCTGTAGCTGCTGGTGTATATTTGGTCAACTAAAATCCCAAAGCCTTTTGATATACCTTGCTACCAAGTCAGTTCTCCTCCGGTTGGTATTTGCATAACTGATATATTGATCCTTTCTCTCCTTAAATGGAAGATTTATTACAAACAGAGCTATTGGACAATGTGGCTGGAGTATTTCACAACAATGGCCCTTCCAATAGTTTCCTCCAGAATTAGGCAGAACTTTCCCTCCAGTCAGGCAGTGTGGAAAACCAGGGGAGTTTCTGGTGGCGGTGGGACCACATTAGCTCACTAAAGAGAGCAGGGCTATACACGCATTCTCTGCAAGCAGGCAAATTCTGATGCACAATGTGATAGGAAGGGGTCAGGGCCACCCATGCCCTAATTCTTCCTCTGGATTTGACCACTCAGGTAAGTGGCACCCTCTTTCCCATCAGGAGGAGTGAATTAGGTGGCAAGGAGAACCTGGAGTGTAATTCTAATGGAGGTCTATTGGTATAAAGACCAATACTGTGATAAAGGAAGTTTCCATCTTACAGGCTGATCCCTAATTAGCACTTACACATGTGGCTGGAGATGGAGTCAGCCAAAAGGAGGCGTTTGTTACCAGTAAACGGAGAAGGGGTAGTGCACTAACCAATATTAGAGGGCCTATGTGCAGGGTTGCCTGACTCACATGCATATCTCCATAATAATATTCTGTGAGTTGTAGTCCCATGTTTATGTCTCAAATCTGCTTCATTCTGTCTTTTCCTGGATCTTGTTTTCTCAAGTATTGTCTGCCTTGTAGTTATCAGGTATTTAGTGACAGACCTCCTCCTTTGGAAATGCCCTAGGATTATAAATAATAATGTATTCCTGGGTGTTTCTAGGTATCCAGAATTCACAAATCTATTACTCTATTTTTGCAAATTATGATATGTTACCTCCCCCATAGATTGTTGACATTTCTCTATTTTTCTATTGCTTTCTTAAAGGTTGCTTAAATTATTGCTTCTTGATTCCACACTCTAAATGAATTTGCTACGGAACTGAACACTTGAATGCATTTAAAGCTGAACTTCCATAAAGTTAATTGACTTTATCTATAATCTGTGTGGACAATATTTACCTGTAATTATTTTAAATCAGAATAATATGGGCACATGGCAAAACACCCATTAGTATAGCATGAGTGGTTTTTGATAAAAAGGACTAGTCTCCTGCCTTATGCTTCCTAATCTCATTCCCACTCCCCGGAGGCAAATATTTTCTACCACTTCTGTTTTCAGCTTTTTGGTGATTACCTTAATAACTCTAGATAATATGTTTATGCCACCATTTCTGAACTTAATCACCTTAAACACTGTCTAATGTTTTCCTATTCTGAAAGATGGGAATTCAGTTCATATCGTCTTGGCTCCATATCCTTCTTCTCTATGTTCTTGATCCTTGTATTTATCGTTTTAATTCTTTTCTGGTTTACTTTTATAACTGTAAACATACAATATTTCTGTATTTCTTGCTCCTATCATTTTAATCAAGTGATATTTTATATAAGACGATTTTCACATTATTCTTCCCTCCATATTTCATACTCATCTTTCTGACAGCTGTAATTTTACTTCCTTTTCCTTTTTACGTTGTCAAGGTAGTCAGCATCTATATTCCATAAATTGTAAGTTAAGTCTTCATGTTGTATTTATATATTGGCTATGAATGTTAAAAATTAATAAATAGCTCATATCAATTTTTACTATGCAAAATGATGCAGTTCATAGTTTTCATATGTTTGGTTTTGGTTTTCTATATTCCAGAAGATTTTAAAAAGTTTATTGACTATTTATTAGAGAGGTTATTGACTATTTCATTTCATAAGCATATTAAAAAAACTTTTTAAATGTTTATTAATTTTTGAGAGGCACAGAGGCAGCATGAGCTGAGAAGGGACAGAGAGAGAGGGAGGCACAGAATCTGAAGCAGGCTCCAGGCTTTGAGCTGTCAGCATAGAGCCCAACACGGGACTCAAACCCATGAACCATGAGATCATGACCTGAGCCAAAGTCAGATCCCTAACTCACTGAGCCACCCAGGTGCCCCACATAAGCATATTTTTCAACTTTTAGTACTTGTTACCTGTTCTCTGCCTATTACTTCTGATACTATTTGATTTTTATTTTATGAATTAAATATCCTCTTACATCTATTGAATACACAGAGTAGAATTTTACTTAAAAGGTTCTCTCTCTTGAATTACCTCTACTTCAGAATTAAAAAAAAATCTCTTTAGTTATTTCATTTTTATGGCTTTCCTCCTACGTCTGGCCATACTTTATTGCTCACACACCTGTTTACACTTGAGTAAACCATATACATTTGTTCTAAGGCCTCTTGTAGTCTCTACCTGTAGTGTTATTCTTAAATTGCTAGATCAACAGGGTGATCAGGATTATCAAGCCACTGGTTTCTCAAATGCAAGCATCAGGAGGATTTTATACTGCTGTACCACCCTTCTCACGAGAAATCCTCAGTCTTCCCAGCTTATGTGTTCAATTTATTAGGGATGAGCTGTCTGATGTTTTGCTTGTAGTTAAACTCTATTGTTTGCACTCAGCATTAGGAGTGAGAAAGAGGAATCAGGTGTTCAGATTACAGATCTTCAAGTAAGCCACCTGTTTCAGGCTTTGCTTTAACTCCAAGCCTCATTTCTAGTCAGTGAGTCCTAGCCTGGAGCATCTTTGTCAGAGGCTACATTAGATGGACTTCTCCAGCCCGCAACCCTCCCAGGGTATGTACTCGTCTGTCGCTTGCTTTGTCAGGTGTGTTTCCATCTGGTAAAACTATCCCACCAACCTTCTAGCCTTTGGAGATTTGTGAAATGGCCTTAATCCTGATGATGCAGACTTTGACTTTCTTCACTCTTTTAATATTATTCCAAATTTATTTTTGTTGTCTCATTTCAGTGAGATTTGTGCTCTTTTTGCCATCTCAAATTGAGAGTTAATTTGCTAATTTGTTATAAATGTAATCTGAATCTGGGAAACAAAACCATTTTAAATGTGTGTTTTTAAATCCTCATTTTATCATGAACGAGTCTAAACATGTTTATTCTTTAAAAAAAGTTTTTATTGATTTATTTTGAGGCAGGGAGAGAGAGAGAGAGAGGGGGAGAGAGAGAGAGAGAGAGAGAGAGAGAGAGAGAGAGAGAGAGAAAATGGGTGCAGAGGGACAGAGAGAGAGAGGAAGACAGAATTCCAAGCAGGCTCTGTGCTGCCAGTGCAAAGTCACAAACCGTGAAATCATTAGCTGAGCCATATCAAGAGTCAGATGCTCAACTGACTGAGCCACCCTAAACATGTTTATTCTTGATACGGACTATGGAAATTATTTATAGTTTATTTTACTGATAACTTTTTTGTGCAGAAGGTGAGAGGCAGGTGAAATGTTTACCTGAGAATTACTGTATATGGTTAAGCTTCTAATATGGGGAGAACTTGCTGAAAGCTCCTGGTTCCCAAGTTTTCTAGAAATCCTTCCCTACAATTACCACTCATTGGCTTAGAGATAATTCAAACTAGACCCAACTGAATCTTGATTCAAACTAGACCCAATAACAACCTCCATTTTTGTAAAAGCTGGAAACAGTAGCAAATTGCTGTCTTAGTTGTAGTGAAGCTGCTAATGTGAGTCTGTGAGGTGCAAGGGATCATGTCTATAGCTGTATGGATGAGACAGTGCAGCTGATTTTAGAGAGAAATGCAAACAAGTTATCAGACAAGAGAAGATCCTGCTAGTGTTTGTATTTCTCATTCTGGCGGTTCTAGTCATCTGTAGGTTGTTGAGTCCACTCAGGCTCTTCTTACACTTCAGCACCCTAGCCAAGAACATCTCCTTCTAATTGAAGTGGCATACATTTCTGTCACCTGCAACTAAGAGTTCTGATTGTTTTATTTTATTTTATTATTTATTTAAATTTATTGTCAAGTTAGCTAACATACAGTGTACACAGTGTGCTCTTGGTTTTGGGGGTAGGTTCCCGTGATTCATCACTTACATATAATACCCATTGCTCATCCCAACAAGTGCCCCCTTCAATGCCCATCACCCATTTTCTCCCTTCCCCCCATCAACCCTCAGTTTGTTCTCTGCATTCAAGAGTTTCTAAGGGTTTGCCTCCCTCTCTGATTGAAACTATTTTTTTCCCCTTCCCTTCCCCTTTGGTCTTCTGTTAAGTTTTTCAAGTTCCACATATGAGTGAAAACATATGATATCTGTCTTTCTCTGACTTATTTCACTTAGCATAATACCCTCCAGTTCCATCCATGTTGTCGCAAATAGAAGGGTTTCATTCTTTCTCATTGCCAAGTAGTATTCCATTGTATATATAAACCACATCTTCTTTATCCATTCATCAGTTGACAGACATTTGGGCTCTTTCCATAATTTGGCTATTGTTAAAAGTGGTGCTATAAACATTGGGGTACATGTGTCCCTATGAATCAGCACTCCTGTGTCCTTTGCATAAATTCCTAGTGGTACTATTGTTGGGTCGTAGGGTAGTTCTATTCTTAACTTTTTGAGGCACCTCCACACTGTTGTCCAGAGTGGCTGTACCAGTTTGCATTCCCACCAATAGTACAAGAGGGTTCCCATCCCTCCACATCCTTGCCAGGATGTGCTGTTTCCTGAGTTGTTAATTTTAGCCACTCTGACTTGTGTGAGGTGGTATCTCATCGTGATTTTGATTTATATTTCCCTGATGATGAGTGAGTGACATTGAGCATCTTTTCATGTGTCTGTTGGCCATCTGGATGTCTTCTTTGGAAAAATGTCTATTCATGTCTTCTGCCCATTTCTTCACTGGATTATTTGTTTTTTGGGTGTTGAGTTTGGTAAGTTCTTTATAGATTTTCATATATTAAGCCTTTATCTGATATGTCATTTGCAATTATCTTCTCCCATTCTATCGGTTGTCTTTTAGTTTTGTTGATTGTTTCCTTTGCAGTGCAGAAGCTTTTTATCTTGATGAGGTCCCAATAGTTCATTTTTCCTCTTATTTCCCTTGCCTTTGGAGATGTGTTGTGCAAGAAATTGCTGCAGCTGAGATCAAAGGGTTGTTGCCTGCTTTCTCCTCTATGGTTTTGATGGTTTCTTGGTCTTTTATCCATTTTGAGTTTATTTTTGTGTATGGTATAAAAAAGTGGTCTAGTTTCATTCTTCTGCATGTTGCTGTCCATTTCTCCCAGCACCATTTGTTAAAGAGACTGTCTTTTTCCCATTGGATACTCTCCTGCTTTGTCAAAGATTATTTGGCCATATTTTTGTGGGTCCAAATCAGGGATCTCTGTTATATTCCATCGGTCTATATGTCTGTTCTTGTGCCAATACCATACTGTCTCGATTATTACAGCTTTATAATACAGGCTAAAGTCTGGGTATGTGATGCATCTCACTTGGTTTTCTTTTTCAACATAACTTTGGCTATTTGAGTTATTTTGTGGTTCCATAATTGTGTTGAATGTTTATGTTGCTTTGGGTAGTATTAACATTTTAACAATATTTGTTCTTGTAATCCATGAGCATGGGATATTTTTCCATTTCTTTGTGTCTTCTTCAATTTCCTGCATAAGTTTTCTATAGTTTTTAGCATACAAATCTTTCATGTCTTTTGCTAGGTTTATTACTAATATTTTATGGTTCTTGGTGCAATTGTAAATGGGATTGATTTCTTGATTTCTTTTTCTGTTGCTTCATTATTGGTGTATAGAAATGGAACTGATTTTGGTAGATTGTTTTTGTATCCTGCAACTTTGCTGAATTCACGTATCAGTTCTAGCAGCTTTTTTTGTGGAGTCTTTTGGGTTTTCCATGTAGAGTATCATGATATCTGCAAAAAGTGAAAGTTTGACTTCTTCTTTGCCAATTTGGATGCCTTTTATTTCATTTTGTTTTCTGATAGCTGAGGCTAGGCCTTCCAACATTATATTAAACAACAGTGGTGTGAGTGGACATCCTTGCTGTTTTCTGATCTCAGGGGGAAAGCTCTCAGATTTTTCCCATTGAGGATGATATTATCTGTGGGCTTTTCATATACGGCTTTTATGATGTTGAGGTATGTTCCTTCTATCATGACTTTCTTGAGGTTTTTATTAAAAAAAAGGATGTTGTATTTTGTCAAATGCTTTTTTCTGCATCTATTGACAGGATCATATGGTTCTTTTCCTTTCTTTCTGATTTTAAATTCACAGTGCAGTCATAATTTCAGCCTCTCAGAAACATATGCAAATTGACTCATAAATAATTCCAGCTCTGCCCTCTATATTCACTCCCTCAAGACCCAGGAATTGAAAAGATTTCACAAAATAGCCCACTAGTTCTAATATGATGAGTGACATGCAGACATATAGAAACAGTGATTCTTCTCTTAGATTCACTTACCTCTTGATGGGACAGTAAAAAATTTTCACTATATTCAAAGTAATTGGGATGTGTACTATCATCTGAAGTTTGCTAAAGATACCAATTAGGAAATAATTCAAAACTCTATTCTTGAATACAATTAATAACTAGTATTTTCTGTGTTTTTTGTGGACTCACGAGAGAAGGTGATTGGTCAATTATTTGAATTTTTCCTCAGAACTGAGCTACTCTGTTAAATCTCTTCTAAAATAATGAAATCAATTATCTGGGTTGTTGAGCAGGTGTTAGCCTGGATTCGCTAAAAATAAATTATGTCAGGCTAATCTGAATTTTTTGATGAAGTAACTAAGTTAATTTATGAAAAGGCATAATTTATCTTGATTTTAGCGATGCTTTTGATAAAGCATCTCTCAAAAAGCTTGTGAATAAGTCCCAACATACTGGCATTAGCATAGGATTGCTAAAATAGATGACTAACTGGCAAACTAGAGAAGGTAATCATACAAGGACAATAATTCTTTAGGGCAGAGTTGACAAGCAGGTTTCCCACGGGCTCAGAGTTCGGGAATACTTTAAATAAGATTTATGTTGCTAATTTAGCAATAGGTTCACAGTGTGCCAGCAGTGCAATCTGCTGATGACTCATAGATAGTAGTCTATGATTCTGAGGAAGATGGGCAACAGGGATGGGTGAGGGATGGGTGAACCAGTAGGTCCCCAAAACAAGATCAGAATCTAAATATGTAGTTTCAACTGAAGAAGCAGCTCAGTAAGTGAACAGTGAAATAACCGAGGTAGAGT
The DNA here is from genome assembly GCF_018350195.1 of Panthera tigris. NCBI lineage: Eukaryota > Metazoa > Chordata > Mammalia > Carnivora > Felidae > Panthera > Panthera tigris. The sequence continues at coordinate 57,895,970 of NC_056663.1, read as the reverse complement.
CAGGTGGCTACATAGAGTTTAGGTAGCGCTGGATGTCACCATCGTGGACTGGGCTGTGTTCTACAACTGAAAATCTAAAGGCTGGGGATTTTTTGGGATCCTCTATTATTAGTTTGAGCACTCCCATTGGTATATGAAATTTCTGGGCTTCTAATTCCATCAAGTGTTTGACAGAAGAAAATTCTGGTGTCCTGTCATTTAGCCCTCTAATGGAAGACCAGCACTCCTCACTCTGCTTTGAGATGCCCACAGGCCTCTTGGTTCTCAAGGGTAACATACAATAAGATGAGGCTAATACTTCTGAAAAACCAGGTCTTCCCAAACAACACTATAAGTGTTTTTCCTACCGGTTGATCTCTTTGGTGGCTTCCCATATGTGGTTCTCAGAAACTTTCCTTCATAGGGCTGCTTCTGGCAGCAGTAGCAGCTTCTCTGTTGGCAGTGACTCCCAGAATTAGCTCTCCATGATGACTTTTCTGTGACAAAGACCCAGATCATTCTCTCACTTTCTCACTACCGTAATCTCTGGTGGATCCTATCAGAGATCTACAAGGGTTGATCACAAGCCATTATAGTCCTAAATCCTTTCTTTGGCTGTTGAAAATCTCAATATCAATCTTCATCTTGACTCATCTCTGAGGGTAATCGATAGTAACATCTGAAGTTTCCCCTGTAATTTTCATTTCGTGAGAAATTTCATAGCTTCCTGAAAGAACTAAAGTTATACATGAGTGTTTCACATCCTGTTACATAGAGGGTGTTATTCAGACCCGCAGTATTGACATTATCTGGGATCTTGCAAGAAATGGAGAATCTTGGCCACTTGACACTGAAACAGAATATGCACTCAAAGTGATTTCCAGGTGGTATCTATGCACGTTAAAGTTTGGGAAGCATTGGTCTAGAGTTGTTTAGACACAGACTAAGAGAGAAAACTGAAATTTGGCGTCACATGATTAGAAACTGACAACACATTTTAAACTTAAATTGTATTTTTTTTCCCTCTGTACCATACTGCCAAGATTTATATAAAAGAGAACAATAAGATGCTTCAGATGACTATATTCTCTGGCTCCTGAGGCTTAAAAATGCACCCCTCCCCTCCGATGAATATTTAAAAGTAGAAAGATGTGGTTATGCCGCCTAGGACAGACCCGGTAGTGCAGGAGAAACTGCTGGACACAAGACAGCACTATGAAATGTTTTTGTATACTTGCCATGGTATAGGAGTGCCGCGGCAGAGGTTGTACACTCTTCCATGTTAGCAAAGAACATGAACTTGGTAGTCCATGTAAGTTCAGAGAACCCCCACCCCCAACCTCATCACTGCTGTGCTTGAGCATGTAGTGGCAGAACAAAATCGCCCTTTTTCTTCTTGCTGCATTGTGTCTTCAGGGCCACAGCTTAGAGATTTCTAGAGATATGGAAAGGTAAAGCCTCATTTAAAAATCAGGTTGTTTGGTAGTGAGCTTTGCTCTGAATCAAGGAAAATCATGCATCTGTTTTACAAATCCTCACAAGCATTGCTATATTTGGTTCTAAATATTGAGTGTAATTAAGGAGTTTCAAATTGGTGAATGATACTTAAAATGACTGTAAATTTATTCAAAAATCAGAATAACTATTTTTTTGTGAGGGAGGATTCAAAATGAATACGTTTAGGTCTGAAAAATACATCTTAAAGCAGGCTGAGGAGATCTGATTGCAGCTGACAATTTTAGAGGGATAGTAAATAAATGACTGCATAAAAAGAGAAAAGAATAGCCATCCTGAAAGCCTGAACTGAAGGACAGTACCAGCTTCAGTTGTTTAATTGTGTGATTGGGGTAAAATGTGCTGTCAGCTTCAAAATGTGAACATATAAACTGGAAAAACTCTTGAAATCCATCTAAGTCCACATATAAATTGCTTAAGGGGATATGAATGTGAGAATCGCATTATTGAGTATTTCACAGTGTCAATTTTGCTCTTGATCTATCTACATTCTTTTTAACTCAAATTTTTCTATTTTTTAATGTTTTTTTTTTCTCCTAACGTAACTGCTCCACTAGAATCACTTTTCATTGACTGCCGCCTTATTAAATATCTCTGATCTTCAGTGCATGTTAGAACTCTATCGCCTATTAATTGTTTACATAGGATTAATTCTTTATGATGTATATGAATCTACCTTCTCTTGTTCTTTTTCTATGCCTACTGCTTTGATCAGGGTAACAAAGTCTAGCTACTGAGTATGCAAACCTAGGAAATTCAGAAATTCTTAAAAAGGGATCAGAAGGGGCCAGGATATGAACAGTAAAAAAATACTTTTAGACCCTGTAACAATGATACTTTAATACAGCTATTTGTTTGTACTTCCAGTCCCATTGCTGGGCTCTGATTTCCTCAATACAAAGAGCTGGATGAAATGCTTATTTCTGTATTTGCCACAGTCTGGCAAAGTACAGAGTGCATGGTTCATGGAAAGTGATTATAGGATTTTGTTGAATAGATGTATTTGGAGACTAGGTCAGCATGCACTAATACGGGATTGTGGGCATGCTCAACATCAACCGGCAGTTTTAGCAAAAGATACAAAATGCCATAGACTACAACCTTCCTACCAGAAGTGTGGTCCATGGACCAGCAATCTCAGCTTCACCTTGGGACTTGTTAGAAAGGCAGTCTTGAGCCCAATCAAGTCCTACTAAGTTAGAATGAGAAGTTCAGCAAGGTGTCCAGGGGATCAGTAAACACATTAAAGTTCGAGAAGTATCACTCTAAACTGGACAAATATAATTTTCTCCTTTGGTCAACAATGTAAAGAATTCCATCACTCATGACATTTCATATTTCTTATAGTGCTTTTGTTACTGCTCCCTAAGATTTTATTGTACAGCATTCACTATAGTATAGAGAAAAATTCCAATTGGACACTGAAAAAAAAACATGAAGGGAAAATCTGTGGACAAGTGAAGCACAAATTTGAGGTACGTAGATTCCTGAGTGTGAGAACAATATTCCCAATGAGTCTCCTGGGCCTAGCAGTAAACCTGGAATGTATTTAGAGCTCAGTAAACATTTAATAAATATATGAATGAATTTAATAAGTTAATAAGTGGGTTTTAGTGAATTAATGAAGGAATGAGGAAAAACAGTGCAAACTTTTTTTTTTAAAGTGATAACCTCTCATGGGGCGCCTTGGGTGGCTCCGTCGGTTAACCATCCGACTTCAGCTCAGGTCATGATCTCACAGTCCGTGAGTTCGAGCCCCGCGCCGGGCTCTGTGCTGACAGCTCGGAGACTGGAGCCTGCTTCGGATTCTGTGTCTTCCTTTCTCTCAGCCCCTCCCCTGCTCATGCTCTGCTTGTCTCTCTCTCCGTCTCAAAAATAAATAAAGATAAAAAAAAATAAAAATAAATAAAGTGACAACCTCTCATACTGTGTTTTTGTTTTTGTTTTTGGTTTTTGTTTTTTTTTTTTTTTTTGGAGATCAAGTAGTTTTGGTAGTCTTCTTAAAACTTTCTCATTGGACGGTTGGGAGTCTTCTTTATATCCAGTGTATTTTCATAGCTTCCTCTCTTATGTCTATTCACAGGCTGCATTTGCTCTTGCTTTTTGAATAGAAACTCCTTATTGGATTGAGGTAGCTCTTTAAGGTGTTTACCTGTTCGCTATTCATTAGAAGAGATCTTTTACGTGGAAATGTATTTTGCTTCTGTAAACGTAAAACCATAAAAATTTAGCTTTGTTTTCTAACTTGGCAATATTACTTAACTTTTTCTGTTTCTCTGAGGTTTTCCCACCACCTTCATTGAAACTTTGAAGCTAGAATGTGGTTTGGTATTTGGGAACCAGAAATGGTGGGTGGAGAGGCTGCTGTAACACAGGAGGAGGGCTAGAAAGGACTTGCTCTGCATTAATTCATGTCCTGCTGCCAGGAAGTAGAAACTGCTTATAGGAAGGGACCAGACATCTACACAAAGGTATTACAGGTTGGGTTATGCTTAGTTAGTTAACTTGGTTGGGTTCTGGATTTTCTATGCTCAGCACACTTATTAAAATTTTCCCATAATGTGTCCTTCCCTTCTTTCCTTTCTTTCAACCCTTATCATTTGTTTCCTTACATGGGTGTTGTCCAAACTGTCAAGGTGAGAAAGTATCTGATAAAGTTCCCAACTTTAGGTAAACTTCATATTAAGAAGGAAAGTTCATGATAAGATTTTTGTACCTATCCAGGCTTAGCAAAGGCAAATTACCAAGAAAGTTGACATTTTTATTGAGGTAATTTCTTAATAACCCAAAGTCAACTATTGTTAGGGAAGCCAGTGATTAAATATGAGCGATTTGGAAGAAGGGTCAGGCATGAGATAGAATAAGATTTCCCGCTAGAATTTATATTGATACCAGCTGATGGACATCTGGTTGGGTGATGTTACATAAAACTAAATAGCCTTTGTTTTCAACCTGATTCCAGGGTGCAAGTATGGAAGAGGAGCTTGCTTCTAAATGACTGCTCACTTATAAAACCACATTTAGACAAATTTTATTGCCATTGTTGGGAACTTTCAAATTTTTACATAAACACTTAAAAATGCAAGCTAGGAAGTTTTGAAAGTTGCAAGAAAGAAAGATAATTTTAAAATATATTTTTGACCTATAATGCTTTCTTTATGTTTTTTATTGTCTTCTCTTTTTTCCCTAAAACTTCTACATTTGAGAGTTTGTGATATTGGTATTATGTTCTTTCTTCAAATTGTTTAAATAGCTTTGAGCTTCTACTCTATTTGGACAATTAAACTAGGAGTTTTGTATCTTTTTTCTCACGTTTTTCAAATGTGTCAATTTTTTTATCGATGTGCAGCAAGCCATTTTAATTTTATTAAAGAAATTTTGGATCATATAGGAAGTTTCCTTGATGAATTTTTAGCCTCAAAGAATACTACCCAGCAAGTAATTTGAGATCACAGAAAGGAAATTTCACAGACAATGTAAAATTGCTTGAATGGCACTGTTTATTAAATCTTAAAATATCTTCAACTTTTTCACTACTTTAGTACTTTTATAGCAATGAAAAGAATGGAAGTTATATAGAAGGTTGACAATAAAAATTTAAAAAACAAAAGCAAGGACAAAGAAATTGGATAGGTTAACACTTAGGATAGGCTACAAGCCGGTAGAAGCCTGACTCTTGGAGTATGCAGTATTCAGTCTTCTTTCTTTCTCTGCCCTATGTAGCCTTCCTGGCTGATGGTGTGGTTACAGACACCAGAGTGGAAGTTTAAACAATGAGGCCCAAGAATGGAAAGTGTCCTGAGCCAGTGACCTAAACTTGCCTGTGAGGGAAAAGCGGAGGCCTCAATGCCAGGCACAACTTAGACTGTGGAATAGCCATGGGTTTTATTTTTGGGTCTGGTGAAGACATACATGGGGCTAGAATGGGCACCTCCTTGGAATGACCAATCAGAGTTAACAGCTGTCAGACTAGAGTTGGCCTGATATAACTTGGTCTTTTCATTCTTGCCTATTTATATGTAATATTTTTTGTTTGTTCCACTATACTTTCTATTTATGTAGTCTACCTTTAACATGTTTCATAAGTTACTAATTTACATACATTTAACATGTCTGATAGGTTCTTCCTATGGCTCATTACTTACTTGTTTGCTCAGTCTCTTGACATAGTCTATGAGCTTCACTTAAATTGCATAAGCTGCTAGTTTACTTACTATCTATGCTTACTATTTATCATGAGTGTCTTCTATCGCATTTCTTTTCATTCCACAGCAGAATGCAATTGCCTTAAAAAAACCAGCAAAGGAACAATACCATTTGCATATGGCATTTCATTGCTAATACAATTTTTTTTTTATATTTGAAGGATGTTTACTTAAGAAAATACTATTCAAATTTCACTGTACTATAAATCATGTTAGTAAATAGTGTTAATGTTAACACAATGCTAATATTAACAGTATTGACATTAACATAATATTAGTGTTAACACGGATGAAACATCTAGAGAGTTAGGATCAAGGGTGAAAATACCGATGTTGAAAGCCCAGCTGATATTGGACACATGCTGAATAGTCACATAATCCACTGAAATCAATTCACCTAGGTTTTTTTTTTTCCCTTACCATAATAGTCTATTTTTAAAACTTTTTTGTGATGTACAGGATTTATTGTTGTTGTTGTTGTTTTGTTTATTTTGGGTTTTGTTTGTTTTGCTTTAAAGGATTAAAGCAACAGGAACATTTAAGGAATTTCTAGAAACAATCTTTTCTTTAACTTGTCAGTTTGGGTGAACCTGTTGGTGACAAAGCGCTTCTTCATGTTCCCTGCTAAAATGTCTCTGTGACACTGGCTGTCTCCTAATTGACCTCTTACGCTGCTTTCAAAGAAACATTCAATATGCAGAAACTAATCCGTAAACTTTGAACTCATCAAGTCAAAGACTGTTGCTTAGCTTTCCTGCTCAGTGCCATGTCATGGTTGTATGCCAAGATTTTGGAGTCAGGTTTCATCACTTGGAAGCCCCGCTCTTCCATTAACTAGTTGAATCTACTTCACTCCTTCCTGGCTCAGTTTCCATATCCCTATAGCATCTCCCCAGATAAAAATATAGGTTACATAAGAGCAGGATAGTTCCACCTCCAAAGATAATTATGAAAGTTAAGTTGAATAATGTCTTGTCCATCTTTACCTAAATTTAGTAAATTTCAGAGGTCAGCAAACACTTTTGCTAAAATTCATGGGTTTTTTGGATTCTGTGTTGAGGTTCTCTTGCCCGCTATATTCAATTTTACATGTGTTGTAGATGAAAATGAGAAGGCAAGGGTTTTTTTTTTCTTTAACATTTACATTTTTAGGACACATCAGCTCCTAATACTTTCATTTTCTTGATTTATTTAGCTAAATGAGAAAAGCTAAGGGATTTTGGTCCATACATTCCAGATTGCTAGAGGCCTTTTAAAGATAATTTTAAACTTTTTTACTTAATTTTAATTTTTAACACTTGATATTAAAATTTCCTTCTGACCATTCATTTAAATGATATTCCAGTCTATCCTAATCTGTGTAATTATACCCTGCTTAAAGATTTATGTTACATTTTCCTAAGTATCATTTTTATGTTGCTATTAAAATTTTATTAGTATACTATGTCACTATATTTTTCATTTTGTTCTGATTCTATCAAGTTTCATAAAGGGATATTTTTAAGCTTTGCTAATTTGCTTAAACAATAAATACGACTAAAAGAAAATTGACTTACTGATCACAGTAAAACTTAATCATCTTCTAAGAAAAAAGTTTGAACCTAGTGTTGCTATTAGTTAACCTGGTAAAGGGAGGCAAGTAAATATACTGCTACTAAATCTATTACATTTGGCTCTTGGCAAAGAATCAACATGTTTTACTTATCTGTAGCATTCTCCCCTTATTTTCCCCCCAGACTTTCAATCAGAAAACTTAGAAAAATCAATATTGAAAAATTATAGTAGTATTTCAATTGATGATTTGGAATGGATCTTCTTTTTGGTGCCAATTTTGCAAATAATGATAGAATTTGTAATAGAAAATGGACTTACTTGCTCTGGACAATATCAGAAAAATTATTTCGAATGAACTGGTTACTTTCTTTTTTTTAATTAAATTTTTAAAAAATGTTTACTTATTTTTGAGACAGAGAGAGACAGAGCATGAACAAGGGAGGGTCAGAGAGAGAGGGAAACACATAATCTGAAGCAGGCTCCAGGCTCTGAGCTGTCAGCACAGAGCCCGTTGCGGGGCTCGAACTCATGGACTGTGAGATCATGACCTGAGCCGAAGTCAGATGTTTAACCGACTGAGCCACCCAGGTGCCCCTGAGCTGGTTACTTTCTTGTTGAGTTGACCAGATGTTTTGCCATTATTTAGAGTGATACCTTTTATGCTTTCAGCATAGAAAACTCAATTCATTTTCGGAAACTGACTTATCTCCAGAAATGGCACCACCTCTTGCTTGTGGGGGAATAATATATATATATATATATATACACATACATATATATATATATACATATATATATATATACATACATATATATATACATATATATATATGTGTATATATATATGTATGTATATATATATAAATATATATATTTTGTATTTATTTTTTTTGCCTTTCAAAATATATATATAAAAATATGTATATATATATATATATATATATATATATATATATATATATATATAAATTTTGAAAGGCAAAAACGATTTGCACTAAAAGTGACCAAATTTTTCACTGTTCCCAAGCCTCCCAAATGTTCAATGGTTATAGGAAAAGGATACCCAACTTTGTTTTTTGTGTGTGTGCTTTTTGGGGGTTTTTGTGTTTGTTTGTTTTGTTTTTTTAAATTTATTTTCAACAAGAACATTTTTCACTTGAAGCATATTTCAGAACACATGATCCTAAAAGATATATAAAAAGCATTCCATCCAAGAAATATAGAATACACATTTTCTTTACGTACACACAGAATCCCCTGATTAAATCACATAAAAAGAGATATAACAAACATAAATTTAAGAAGATCAGAATCATATAATACCAAGTATATTTTCCAGCTACAATGGTACAAAACTAAAGATCAACAATGAAACAAAGCTGGAAGTCTACAATGTGAATATTAAATATTTAAGATGAAAATATTAAAGAACACATTACTGCGCAAGCAATGGGCCAAATAAGAAATCAAATACAAATCAAAATATGACTGAAAACAAAAGAAAATGAAAACATAAATTCTAAAACCTATGGGATACAGCAAAAGCAGACATTAGAGTGAAATTTATGCTATAAATGCTTGTATTAAAAAAAAAAGTTCAGGGCACGTGGGTGGCTCAGTAGGTTAAGCATCCAACTTCAGCTCAGGTCATGATCTTGTGGTTCATGGGTTGGAGTCCTGTGACCGGCTCTGTGCTGACAGTTCAGAGCCTGTAACCTGCTTTGGATTCTATGCTTCCCTCTCTCTCTGCCCCTCCTCGGCTCACACTCTATCTGTGTCTCTCTGTCAAAAATAAACATAAATTTTTTTTTAAAAACTTTAAAGAAACAACATTATACCACAGGGAACTAGAAAAAGACAAAACTTAGTTGAAATTTAGTATAAGAAGAAAATAACAAAGAAAAATCAGAAATAAATAAAATAGAGGCCAGAATAAACAATAGCAAAACATTGAAAGTAATGACGTTTTTTTTTGTTTTTTTTTTTAATTTTATTTTTAATTTTTTAAAATTTACATCCAAATTAGTTAACATATAGTGCAACAATGATTTCAGGAGTAGATTCCTTAGTGCCCCTTACCCATTTAGCCCATCCCCCTCCCACAACCCCTCCAGTAACCCTCAATATTTATGAGTCTCAAGACTCAATATTTATGAGTCTCTTCTGTTTTGTCCCCTCCCTGTTTTTATGTTATTTTTGTTTCCCTTCCCTTATGTTCATCTGTTTTGTCTCTTAAAGTCCTCATATGAGTGAAGTCATATGATTTTTGTCTTTCTCTAATTTCACTTAGCATAATACCCTCCAGTTCCATCCATGTTGTTGCAAATGGCAAGATTTCATTCCTTTTGATTGTCGAGTAATACTCCATTGTATGTATATATATATATATATATATATATATATATATATATATATATGTGTGTGTGTGTGTGTGTGTGTGTGTGTGTGTGTGTGTATACATATACACACCACTTCTTTACCCATTCACCCATCGATGGACATTTGGGCTCTTTCCATACTTTGGCTATTATTGATAGTGCTGCTATAAACATGGGGGTGCATGTGTCCCTTCGAAACAGCACACCTGTATCCCTTGGATAAATACCTAGTAGTGCAATTGCTGGGTCGCAGGGTAGTTTTATTTTTAATTTTTTGAGGAACCTCCATACTGTTTTCCAGAGTGGCTGCACCAGCTTGCATTCCCACCAACAATGCAAAAGAGATCCTCTTTCTCTGCATCCTCACCAACATCTGTTGTTGTCTGAGTTGTTAATGTTAGCCATTCTGACAGGTGTAAGGTGGTATCTCATTGTGGTTTGGATTCGTATTTCCCTGATGATGAGTAATGTTGAGCATTTTTTCATGTATCAGTTGGCCATTTGGATGTCTTCCTTGGAGAAGTGTCTATTCCTGTATTTTGCCCATTTCTTCACTGGATTGTTTGTTTTTTGGGTGTTGCTAAATTCTTTATATATTTTGGATACTAACCCTTTATCTGATATATCATTTGCAAATATTTTCTCCCATTCTGTCGGTTGCCTTTTAGTTTTGCTGATTGTTTCCTTCACTCTGCAGAAGCTTTTTATTTTGATGAGGTCCCAGTAGTTCATTTTTGCTTTTGTTTCCCAGAGACTTGTTGAGTAAGAAGTTGCTGCGGCCAAGATCAAAGAGGTTTTTCCTGCTTTCTCCTTGAGGATTTTGATGGCTTCCTGTCTTACATTTAGGTCTTTCATCCATTTTGAGTTTATTTTTGTGTATGGTGTAAGAAAGTGGTCCAAGTTCATTCTTCTGCATGTCGCTGTCCAGTTTTCCCAACACCACTTGCTGAAGAGACTGTCTTTATTCCATTGGATATTATTTCCTGCTTTGTCAAAGATTAGTTAGCCATATGTTTCTGGGTCCATTTCTTAGTTCTCTATTCTGTTCCATTGATCTGAGTGTCTGTTTATGTGCCAGTACCATACTGTCTTGATGATTACAGCTTTGTAATAAAGTTTGAAGTCTGGGATTGTGATGCCTCCTGCTTTGGTTTTCTTTTTCAAGATTGCTTTGGCTATTCGGGGTTTTCCTGGTTCCATACAAATTTTAGGATTATTTGTTCTAGCTCTGTGAAGAATGCTGGTGCTACTTTGATAGGGATTGCATTGAATATGTAGATTGCTTTGGGTAGTATCTACATTTTAAAAGTATTTCTTCTTCCTATCCAGAAGCATGGAATCTTTTTCCATTTTTTTTTTGTGTCTTCTTCAATTTCTTTCATAAGCTTTCTATAGTTTTCAGTGTATAGGTTTTTCACCTCTTTGGTTAGATTTATTCCTAGGTATTTTATGGTTTTTGGTGCAACTGTAAATGGGATTGATTCCTTGATTTATCTTTCTGTCACTTCATTGTTGATGTATAAGAATGCAACCGATTTCTGTGTGTTGATTTCATATCCTGCAACTTTTCTGAATTCATGAATCAATCCAGGCAGTTTTTGGTGGAATATTTTGGGTTTTCCATATAGTGTGTCATGTCATCTGCGAAGAGTGAAAGTTTGACCTCCTCCTGGCCAATTTGGATACCTTTTATTTCTTCCTGATTGCAGAGACTAAGGCTTCCAATACTATGTTGAATAACAGTGGCAAGAGTGTACATCCCTGAATAATGACCAGTTTAAAAAAACAAAAACAAAATTGGCAATGCTTTAACTACATTAACTTAGAAGAAAAAAAGAAAGAAGACTCAAAAACCAAAACAAGAAATGGAAGAGAAAACAATATGACCTATAACCACAGAAATACATAGTGTGATAACAGATTATTATAAACAATTATAAATTAACAAATTAGATAACTTAGAGAAAAAGATAATTCTTCCAAAAGTCACAAGTTAGCAAAATTGAATCATGGATCTTGAATCCAAGAAATAGGAAATCTTCTTAGACCAGTAACAAGAATGGAGGTTGAGTTAGGAATCAAAAATCCAACACAGAAAAGCCCAAGACCTCATAGTTTCATTGGTGAATTCTATCAAAATTAAAAAAAAAAAGTTAATGACAACTTTTATCAAAATCTTACAAATAATGGAATAGAGGGAACACATTCAAAATCATTCCATAAAGCCAATATTACCCTGGTACCAAAGCAGGATAAAAACAGTACAAGAACAAAAAAGTCTAGTTTTGTCTGATATAAATATTGCTACCATGACTTTCTTTTGACATCTATTTGCATGACAAATGTTTCTCCGCCCCCTCACTTTCAACCTGCAGGTATTTTTAGGTCTAAAATGAGTCTCTTGTGAGCAGCATATCCAGGATCTTGTTCTTTTGTTTGTTTGTTTTTGTTTTTTATCCATTCTGACACTCTATGTCAGAATGTATTTACATTCCGTATACACTTGTATACATTTGTATACATTTGTATTTACATTCAAAGTAACTATTGATATGAATTTAGTACTATTTTATTCTTTTGTTGTTTCTGGAGATTTTCTCTGATCCTTTCTTTTCTTTGTCACTTTTGATCTCTCCTTTGCACTCAAAGATTCCCCTATAATATTTCTTTTAGGGCTGAGTTAGTGATCATGAAATCCTTTAGTTTTTGTTTGTCTGGAAAACTTTTTCTGTTTCCTTGTATTCTGAATGATAGCTTTGCTAGATAGAGTATTCTTGGCTGCAGGTTTCCCCCATTCAGCACTTTGAATATATCATGCTACTCCCTTCTGGCCTGCCAAGTTTCTGTTGAGAGATCTGCAGGTAGACTGATGGGGCTCCCCTTGTAAGTTAGGGATGTCTTTTGTCTTGTTGCTTTTAGGATTTTTTTCTTTATCCCTATATTTTGCAAATTTAATTATAATATGTCTTTGTGTTGGCTGCTTTTGTTGATTTTGATGGGAGTTTTCTGTGCCTCCTGGATCTGGATATCTGTTTCCTTCCCCAGATTAGGGAAGTTTTCTGCTATTATTTCTTGAAATATATTTACTGGCCCCTTTCCTCTCTCTTCTTCTTCTGGGCCTCCTATAATATGAATGTTATTACATTTGATGGAGTCACTGAGTTCCCTGAAGCTATTCTCGTGTTGCATAATTTTTCTTTCTCTTTAGTCAGCTTCGTTATTTTCCATTATTTTGTCTTCTAGGTCACTAATTTGTTCCTCTGCTTCTTCTACCCTGCTTTTCATTGCATGAAGGCTGCTTCCAATCTTATTTATTGTATACTTCATCTCTGTTTTACTTTTTTTTTTAACTCTTATTTCTGTTGTAAGGGTTCTTCTATTCTCTCTCAAACCCAGTGAATATCCTTATGATTATTGCTTTTAATTCTCCATCAGGCATGTTACTTATACCTGTTTCACAGAGATCTCTGGTCATGGCCTTCTCTTGTTCTTTCATTTGGATAAATTCCTCCATCTTGGCATTTTGTCTAAGTCTCTACCTTGTTCTCTGTGTTAGAAAAGACACTTATGTCTTCTGCTCCTGAAAATAATGGCCTTATGAAGAAAAGGTCACGTAGCGTGAAGGGCCTGGCACTTCAGGGAGTGTCTCCAGCGTGTGCTGCATGTATTGTGCTGTTGTGTTTTGGCTGCTTTTATCTTCAGGCCAGTTGTCTGCAAAGACTCTCCTTGCCTGAAGTGGGCAGTTTTTGGTCCCTGGCTTGAATGTGGAATATTTTAACTAGGTGTGTTTTGGTCTGCTTGTGAAATGAGGCCTGACTCCAACTCTACCAGAACTGAGGCCCTGCAAAACTTTGTGGTCAGGAAAAGTAGTGTGGGCAGGGGCTTGTGCTTGTCTTCTGGGGAAAGGACCTGCCATAGCTGGAAGTGAGGCAAGTTTGACTGAGAAGGGTTGTCTCACCAGAGCACCAGGGCTGGACTTGGTATAAGGACATTTGTCAGCCAGTGTCAGGTCTGAACTGCCTCCTTCCAGTGGCTCTGTGTTTATGCTGAGGGAAGGGGGAAGGAAATGGCACTGATCAGCTCCCCTATTCCCGGAGAGATGTCTCCATGAATACTGCCTTCTGAGGATGTTCTCTGAGATGAGCAAATAATCTCCCCACTGTGTGCCTCAGGCGCTTTTTAGATGTTTCCATACTGTCTTCCTGTGGGGTTATTTGCCTGCCTTCTCTCCAGGAGCAGGCAGCAACCTCTGGGCTCTATACCAGTGAAGCCACTGACCTTTAAAACTCCAGGCTTTAAGACCTGCTGGTTGCAAGAACTCAGGAAATTCAGCCCCTCTCACTTTCCAAGTTAACGACTTTGCGGAAACATTCTTCTTGTGCTTTGTGCTTTTTTGTTTATTTGTTCATACATTTATTTATTGGGTACTAATATGCTAAGCTGTTCTGGAATCTTGGTACTGGGATACAAGCATATAATAATACTAACCAACTTCTTGCTTTTATAGAACCTGTATTTTTATTCAGGAAGACAAGAAATTGAAAAAATATATATATAGGCTTAATGCATATTCTGGTACTAGAAAATGAGTCTCTATAGTCTCAAGACTATATTGTCTTGAGAAGTATGGACATTAAAGGCAGTTGTGGTGAGGGCTCAGAAAGAAGAAAGGAGAACAGTAGTGAACGATTTCTAACATGTTAGAGAATACAATTATTATCATGAACAGAATGTTGTGAGAAATATGAATGGTAAATGTGCTTCTGGTGAGGTCTCTGATGGAAACAAGGAACATATTATTGGACACTGGAGGGAAGATGAACTTTGTTATAAAGTCACAGAGGACTTGGGTGAATTATGGTTTGCTGTTGGCAGGAAAATAGAACTTGTAAGCAATGAACTTAGATATTTAACTGAGATTTCTAGGCAAAGTGTAGAAGTCGCAGCCTGATTCCTCCTTGATGCTTAGAGTACAATGCAAGCAGAAAGAGATAAATTGAAGAAGGAATTATTAAGCAAAAATGAATCAGTACTTGATAATTCAGAAAATTCTCAGCCTATCTAGATATCATGTTTTAGAAATTGGGCCAAAGCTGTGGCAGACATGTATTTGCTAAAGAGATTAGGAGTTTGACTTACAGGTCTATTCAACCAGAAATCAGGAATAGAGATGTCATTATCCAAGAAGGATCTTGGGAAACACTTGTTTCTAATGGTATGGATCCTTTCACATCCATGGAAGATGGAAAGGATTTTGAGAATTTTATAACAGAAAAACTGCCAGCCTGGACTGCAAAGGACAGTGATGGGGTAAAAGAAAGGAAGGTTGACTCTGAGGGCAGAGACATGGATACAGAGGCCTGCGCTGACAGGAATTCCTTGGACTGAGAGATTGGAGATGCTGCCCAGTGGGCTGAGGCAGTGAACTGCTGTCTGTTGGTCCTAGAGAACAGGGCTGCTTTTGGTGTGTGTGTGGGGGGGGGGGGCAGAATATCCAACCACAGAGGATTATTGTTAGACCTTGTAATCTAATGGATCATGCCCCACTAAGCCTTGGCTTGTAGGGACCCATGACTCCTTTTTCCCTCCAATTTCTCCCTTTTGGAATACCTATTTATGTTTGTCTCACTATTGTATTTTGGAAGTACATAACTTGTTTTCTAGATTATGCAAATCCACCATTGGAGAGGAATTTTGCCCCAGGATGGATCATACTCAGTCTCACCCATACCTGATTATGATGATTTAGAAGGTAAGATTTAGGACTTCTTGAGTTAATCATATTTAGGTGAGATTTTGGACTTGGAATTAATGCTGAAATAGGTTAAGACTTACAGGGATGTTGGGATGGGTGAATTTATTTTGTTTGTGAGAAAGTCATGGATTTTGAAGGGGTGCTGAGGGCAGGCTGATATTAACTGAATTGTGTCCTGCTAAAAGATGGTATCCCAGAATGTGACCTTATTTGGAAATAGGGTCATTGCAGATTAATAAGTTAAAATGAGATCATATTGGAGTAGGGCACATACCTAATAAAATATAACTGGTGTCCTTACAAGAAGGATATGTGGATAAAGACATGCGCAGAGGGAAGACAATGTGAAGGTATGCAGGAAGAAAATGGCTTTGTTAATACAGAGGCAGAGATGGGAGTGATCCATTTACAAGCCAAGGAATGAACAGATAGCTAAGAAATGCTAGAAGCTAAAATGAGGCAAGGAAGGATACCCCAACCTCCAGAATAGTCAGAGAGATGGCTATACCCAAACCTTGATTTGAACTTATACTGTCCAGAACTGTAAGAGGGTGAGTTTCTGTTGTTTTAAAGCCAACAAATTTATGGTACTTTTTATGGCAGTCCTAGGAAACTCATATACATACTTTAGATTCAAACACACAAATAGGTTGAAAGTAAAGGAATGTTAAAAGATATAGAATGCAAACAACCAGAAATGAACTGGAGTAGTTATACTGATATGAGAGAAAAAATACTTTAACATAAAAATTGTGACTGGAGACAATTTGGTAATTGACAAGTTGATAAATGAAGGAAATTTGATAATGCTGAAGGAATCACTCCATCACAATGATATAAAAATTATTAAAATATATGCACCTAACAATAGAACCCCCCCCGCCCCCGCCAAATAATGACTCAGAAACTACAGACTACCAGCCTTTGTGATTATAGACATAGATATCCTTAACAAAATACTGGCAAATGGAATCCAGTGATATATGGAAACTACTATATACTACATAACACTCTACACAGGAACATTCAAAAGAGTATTAATTGTGAAAACAATTGTGGTAAGAATTGATAACAACCTAAATATTCATCAACAGGTGAATGGATAAACTCTGTGGTGTATCTACTCAATAATACTACCTACCAATAAAGATAATCACTGATACATACTACAACATGAATGAGTATCAAAATAGTTTGATGATTAAAAGGACACCTAAATAGGAAAACATATTTATGATTCCATTTATACAAAATGATAAACTTTAAATATTCTAAAATGATGGAAAAATATATATCAATGGTTTCCTGGAGACAGGAGTGGAGGAGAAGGGTAGAGGAATTACAAAGTAGCAGGAAGAACTTTTCAGGGTGGTAATGTTCATTATCTTGATTGTGTTGATAGTTTTTTTTATAGATATGCACACATTCCAAATTTATCAAATTGTACACTTTTAGTATATTATGTGTACTGTTTGTCAATTAAGCTCAATGAAGCTCTTGAGAAAAAGGAAAATACAGTGAAAGAATGAAGGAATATGAGGTCTTAGTTCTCACATAAATATATCACATGCTTGTTTTGAATTTAAATATTATTACTTGAAATCTTTCTTAATATTGTATTTTAGCTTTAGGCCCACCTGAAAGTATTTTTATTGACTGCAATTAAAAATATGCAGTGTTTCATCCTTACAGTTAAGTACCCATTGCTGAGTGAATAATTCTATTCACCTATAATTGTATCCACCTGTAATTTTTCATTGGCTTTAATTGTATGCAAATTGTCCAATCTTAATCATTAGGTGTCTCTAAAAACAGAAGCTATAGATGGTGTTACAAATATCAGAAGAAATAAATAAAATGGATCAGAAAATGCTTTCCTTAAGGGGTTTTTGACTTATTCCTGAATATCATTAAATCAGAACAGGTGAAGTTGCCCCACTTGTACCAATGACAGGAGAGAAATAGAAATAACCTAGAAGTAATATATGAGGTCGGCATCTTCTGAAAGAATGAAAAGTATTCCTATAGCTCAAGCACTTTTTTCAATTCATAAAATTAAGAACTTTGAAAATGAAATTTAATTAGTTCAAGATTGTATTGGTGTAATGAAATGCAGGTCAAAGAACATGCATTCTAAAACACCTGATTTCTACAGAAAAAGGAAAACATGACAGATTGAAATTTTAATACATATTTTTCTGGAACCAAAGCATCAAATTTCATGGCTTTTGGGATGTAAGAGAAAATACTTGGTAGATGGAATAAGGCTTGATGCTCTAGGAGCATAATTTAACCATAAATATCTTTCTGATGTAATTAAAAATTTTACTTTTCAGTTTGCTCTGTGATTACTAAGTCATTGGTTTGAATTTATAAAGTCTTTTAATAAACAGTATTAAAAGAAAAAGGGAAATAACTTTTTTGCTACTAATTCATAAAGGAGCAAGTGTAGTGTTTGTGTGATTAATTTACAGTATGCTTATATATAGGTTATAGGTAATCATTTTTAACCAAGATTATAGTCTCCCACTATTTGAATTTTACTTGAGATCTTAAATTTAAAAAAAATTATCTTGTACATGGACTGCATTTAGTGTTCCAAAGCAATATTTTGTATATGGATTAGTTTTTTTTTAATTTTTTAAATATTTGTTTACTTTTGAGAGAGAGAGAGAGAGAGAGAGAGAGAGAGCAAGGGAGGGGCAGAGACAGAGACAGAGACAGACACAGAATCCGAAGCATCTCCAGGCTCTGAGTTGCCAGCACAGAGCCAGATGTGGGGATTTAACCCATGAACCGTGAGATAATGACCTGAGCCTAAGTTGGATACTTAACAGACAGAGCCACCCAGGTGCCCCTGGATTAGTATTTTTAAAGGTTTAAAGATAGTGACTCCTTTATACATGAACTTTTTCATATAAACAACTGCTTAGCAAGAGTTTTCCCAGCCAAGATCCTTTAGCAATGTCTTCCTTCTTCCTTGTTGTTTACTACGTAGAAGTAATTTCTGGTTCCTACAATCAACTGTTTTCCAAAATTTGGCTTTGGTAATAACTGACGGAGAAGGGGATATTCAAAGCAAAGGAAGAAAGTTACACTTCTCTTAGTTATATCTGTCTTTCTAATGTTGCATCTCTTTGCACTCCATTGTCTTCTTAGTAACTTTCCAGTTCTATGGAGCCCAGACTTGTCTCTAATTTCTGTGAGGAGTCTTCAGGGTAAATAGGAAGGCAGGGGCTTACTTCCTGAGTTATCTGGACTAGCTCCTCCTAGTTCTGTTTTCTGGGAAAAACTCCCCTTTTCATTCCCCTCCTTGCCCTTCGGGAAGGCTCTTCCTGTGACTTACTCTTCATGGAAACAGGTGAAATGGACATTGGTAAGCTTTTCCAGTTCTCTTTCTCTCTGATAATGTTTAGGGTCCAAGAGATTGTTTTGAAGTTTGGATAGGTACAGGTTTTTCACAACTGTGCTTAGGATTGTTTTTACCCTGCGATTTCCTCAAAAAACAAAAACAAAAACCAAAACCAGTGAATCTCTGGTCTCTTTATTTCTGGGCACTTCTGTATGGGAGTAACCATGGCAAAGTTCCTCAGAAGACAATTTTTCAGCATGAAGCCTGGTCTCTTACTTATCCTCCCCTTCTCTCATCTTTTCCCCTTCCACCACTACTTACTGGTTATGACACACCTGAAAAAATGGGTTTCCAAACATTGAGGAGGAAGGGCAATCTACTTTAAAAAGGGCAAGCAGCTGTCTCACGGCCCCTATTGTCCTGAGCTCTCCTGGCTTGCTTTATTTTTAGTCTCAGAACTATTTATTTTGTAGGTTGAATCAGATGAGAGCACTTGAGTGAGAAAATGAGACTGACTCCTAAATGCAGCTCAAGAGAATTCTATGGCTGTTTTCATAAATTTCCACAAACATGCCAAGAATACTTGCCAAGACTACTTGCCAACTTATGAGTTATTTTAATGTACTAAAATTTAATGAGATTACCTGTTAGATATTCATTAATTAATATGATCAACATATTTTTCAACTCAATATCTGGTTAATCATCTGAGAAGTATTTTTTGGCCACTTTGGAGTATGATAATCATTCTAGGGAAATAAGTTTGGGTGCTGAAATTTTGTATCCTGGGATATTTGGATAATCTGTGAGGACAATCAGCATATATAATAAGATTTTCTATAATATTTTATGCAGCTAATATGAATTTTTTAAAGCAAGGAATTGTTAAAAAGACACTTTATCTCTACTGAACCAAATAGCTTCATTTATATTCTTGGTGAATTATCTGGGCATTTAAACATCAACTCTTACTTAACGAAGTAGACAGGATGTAGGTATGATATAGCATCCAAGAACCTATATGTTAAGACTTACTAAAAATTATTTTAAGAGCTAAAATCACTAATGTCTTCCAAGACAATATATTATTGATAAGCATATCAGAGAACATCCATGATAGTATAATTTGGTGATGATGTAGATGCTAATGAAGTGAAATGGGGGCAGGTATCTTAATTTGTAGAACATACATGAGATGAGGCTGCTGCTGAATTTTATTCTAATGAAACACTGGCCCTCAGAATGTGTCTGGTACTAACAGCTGAATCATTCCGTTAATGAGGAAACATAATACAAGAGAACTGATAGTCATTTACTTCTTTATAAATAATTCTTGAAAATGCATGAGCAGCAGGAAGTCTGCTTTAATTTGTCTTCACTTCCATCACATAAAATTGGTACCTCATCACACTTGTATATTAACTTATCAGTGCTGCAAATTCTAGGCCAAAAGGGTACTTACTGAATGAAATTCAATGATTCTATTTGTCTATTCATTAGTGTTTGAGAGGAGTTAGATGAGCTAGCTGCAGACGTGTGACTGACCTGTAATAGCAGCAGTGGTCGAAGTAGTTGGGTCATTACTGAATAAATTGTTGTTTCTGTTCTACAACAACCATGAAGAAGACAGGTCAATTAGGGCCTAATTAATTTTTTCTCACTCTTTGTCAAGCATACAAATCAAACAATCTCCATCTTGTTGATAAGGGCTTTTTTAGCCCCAAATCTTTATGGTCCTGATTGTAATTATCAGAAAGACTAATAACAATCCCACTTCTTTTTTGGGTGTGTGTATGAGTGGCCTCCAGGGTCCAGAATGAATTTTTCTCTTCACTATAGTAGAGTTTCTTCTTAGAACTTGGCAATAATGGCAGAACATTAAGATAAAATATGTCAGATTTTCAAGGTTGTTAATGAGAAGAGATGATGTGATTTGATTTTCCTGTTTTTGGAGCAAGATTTTCATCTGATATAACTGGATGCTCTTTGAACTGTTTAACCCCACAGTCCATCAAGTTGATGAATTAAGCAAGATGGTCTCCCAGTTGGTGAAGGAAGTTAAGTATCATCAGTCTTAACTTTACATTTCAAGAAAGATCAGGGATAGATGGCTATCATTAATGACTTTTAATCTTTCTTTGAGTGTCTAATAATTTTGGTGCTATGTTACATTACATTACAGTTACTAGTAATAAGTGTGTGTAGGAAAAAATAGACCATGTGAAATGTTTATGGAAAAATATATTAGGTAAGGATTTAAATTATTCTGTAGTAAGCCTGGAGTGAGAGTCTTGGTTTCAAGAAAGTTCTGGAGGCAAAGAAGGGGAATGGAAAAGTCAATTTATGAAGTGCTTGAAAAAAACTAAAGATACAGTTAAGAAGCTGTTCTGTTTTCTAGAATCGATTGCAGGATATGTGCATCTATAATAGACTGTTAGTAATTTTCAAATAATAAGACTTTGCTCTGGAGTGTCTCCTTACTTTTGATCTCTCACTTTTTCTCCTATAGCATTGGTGGAAGTTTCCTGGCTCTGTTTAGAGCTACAGAATGGCCCATTTTTAGGATTCCCTTTGAAGACTAGCTAGTCAAAACAAAAAACAAGTTTCCTAATTATAATCAAGAATTTTTCCTCTACTCTGTGTCAGGCACAATAATAATATTTGATTCTCATGACAATACTGTGGGAAAGACATTATTTATTTTGTGGAAGAAAATAAGAAACTGAAACTTCAGAGGTGTATTTCAAAGCTGGTACAGTTAGATATAATTGTCAAATATGTTTTTTTTTTCTATCATTTTTCACCACTTCTCACAAAATTCCCTCTAAACATAAAAGAAAAGAAAGTATCTTATCTTTGTCTGTCTCTTCACTGATGCTGTGCACATGGCCATTGAATAATATCAGAATAAAAGCAGCTCTTTATCAGGTTTGAAGATTTACCATCATATCATGTTAAGTATGTTTTTAAGCTGTTTGAAAAGTGAGATGGATTTTTTTTCTGCCTCATATCTGCATTTTTTTCCTCAACAATAATGGGTTTAGCTTGAGTTGTCTCTTAAATACAAAGTTTAGTAATAGTTGCAAAACAATGCAAAAACATTCAACTTTGTACCAAATAATGACAACATGATATTAAAAGGGGGAAGAATAATTTTTAGCTATAAGAAAACTTTAATAGTGACAGAAATGTAGCACCACCCTGAGTTTCTATATTTTTATATGCAATATCTGGTATTTGATAAAAATATTTTAGGTGGGTCAAAAGATTTAATCCTATGACAAAAATCTAAAACTAAGAGCAAACAACAGAAATGTTCTATAGGTGTACCAGGTATTGAAATGGACAGAAAAATACTTTGAAATATATATGGTAAGTGTATTAAAAATAGAGGAAAAATATAGAAAATAGGTGAGAAGATAATTTCGCCAGAAATTTGGAATCTAGAGAAAATATTATGTAGATATTTTAAAAATAAAAAATACAGTAATTGAAACAAGCAACTGCTTAGCATCGTTTTATATGCAGATGATGAAAAAATTAGTAAATTGGAAGAGAGGTTGGATAGAAAAGAAATCCAAACTGGATTTCAGAGAAAAAACAGATTTTAAAACAGAGGAAATGCTAAAGAGATGGGTGGGATAAAATCAAATGTTCAATGTGTATAATAGGAGTTGGAGAGGAGAGAGAGAATGTGAAAGAGGTAATAAATGGAAAGAATAATGGCTGAGAGTATTCCAAAACTGATGAAAGACAACAACATACATATTCAAGAAACTATGTGAACCTCAATCAAGATAAATTGAAAGAGAGTCATACCAAAACACAGCATAATAAAAGTGCTGGAAAACAAAGACAAAGAGAAAACAGACCTTTCAGAAAAAAATGATAAGCAGGGGCACCTGGATGGTTCAGTAGGTTAAGTGCATGACAGGCTCAGGTCATGATCTCATCATTGTGGTTTCAAGCCCTGTGTTGGGCTCTGTGCTGACAGCTCAGAGCCTGGAGCCTTCTTCAGGTTCTGTGTCTCCCTCTCTCTCTGCTCTTCTCCTGATCTCTCTCTCTCTCTCTCTCAAAAATAAGTAAAAAATTTTTGTAAATATGATAAAAACCTGATGATAATGGAATGATGCATTTAAATTGCTAGGCAGCATGGAGTTATCAACCTTGAACTCTACACCTACAGAAAATTTTATTTTTTCAAAAATATAGTCTATTAATCCTCAACAAAGGAGGCAAGCATATGCAATGGGAAAAAAGAGTCTCTTTAATTAATTAATAGTATTGGGAAAATTGAACAGCTACATGCAAAAGAATGAAACTGGACCATTTTCTTACACTATACACAAAAATATACTCAAAGTAGATTAAAGACCTAATTGTGAGACCTAAAACGATAAAAATCCTAGAAGAGAGCACAGGCAGTAACTTCTCTGACACTGGTCATAGCTACATTTTTGTAGATATGTCTCCTCAGGCAAGGGAAACAAAAAAATAAACTATTAGGACTACATGAAAATAAAAGGCCTCTGGATAACAAGAAAAACTATCAATAAAACTAAAAGACAACCTACTGAGTGGGAGAAGGCACTGCAAATGATATATCTGATAAAGGGTTAATGTCAAAAATATCTAAAGAACTTCTACAATTCAGCCACCAACAACCAAATAATTCAATAAAACATGGGCAGAAGACAGGAATAGACTTTTCTCCAAAGAAGACCTCCAGATGGCCAACAGACACATGAAAAGATGTTCAATATCACTCGTCAGGGAATGCAAACCAAAACCACACAGGGATATCATCTTATACCTGTCAGAATGGCTAGAATCAAAAACACAAGAAGCAACAACAGTATTGGTGAGGATGTGGAGAAAAAGGAATCGTCTTGCTCTGTTGGTGGGAATGCAAGCTGGTGCAGCCACTGGTTACCAGAAGGGAGACGAGTGAGAGGGGATGAATGAAATAGGCAACGGGGGTTAAGAAGACACTTGTCATGATGAGCACTGAGTAATGTAAGAAATTGTTGGTCACTATATTGTAGAACTGAAACTAATATAACAGTGTATTTTAAGTATACTGGAAATAAACAAGCAAATAGAAAAGTTTTAGAACAGGAAACAAAAATGAAAATTTTGATCTAAGAATATAATTGTAGTAGTGCCTGACAGAAAAAAAAAATTTTTTTTTACAGAAGGTGAACTAGAAGCAAAATGAAATAGAAACCCAAATAATCACATTTTTAGAAAAACAGAAAATTAGAGGATTTTTTTATCAACTGACTTGAATTAAAATAAATGTTAAAAGGCTTAGGAAAAATGATTTCTAATGAAAAAATTAGGAAATGCATATAGGATGAAGAACAATAGAAATGATATATATGCAGTTAATTATGGATGAATAGTGACTGTTCAAAAATTGCAACAGTAATATCTTATGGAATTTAAAACATATATGACAGTGTAACACAAAAGGTGGGATTGGGGCAAATGGAGTTAAAATCTAAATGTTAAAGATAATTTTCTTTCTACTATATTAAGTCAAGGACTTATTAAATCCCAAATCTCTTGGGTAAAGTGATAGTATACAAATGAGTAAGTAGCAATTTGATAAAGCTAATATGCAATTACCAAAACTATGTGATAAATCCAAAAGAAGTTTGGAAAGAGAAAAGAACATAGAATGTGTTTATATTAGTCAGGGTTCTCCAGAGAAACAGAACCAATGGAGTATATAAAATGAGATTTACTGTAAGAAATTGGGTCTCATGATTATGGAGGCTGAGAAGCTCCAGGATCTCCCATCTGGAAGCTGGAAACCCAGTAAAGCTGGTAATGTAAATTCTAGTCCAAGTCCAAAGGCCTGAGAACAAGAAATGCCAATGGTGTAAGTACTAGTCAAAGTTCAAGAGAAGAGTGATGTCTCAGCTCCAGCAGTCAGGCAGGGAGATAATTCAAATTGTCCTTCTCCTTTCTCTTCTTTTCAGGTTCTCAGTGGATTGAATGATGCCCATCCACATTGCAGAGGGCAGTTGGCTTTACCAAGTCCACCAATTCAACTGCTAATTTCTTCCAGAAACACTCTCACAGGCACTTAGAAATAATGCTTAACCAGATATCTAGACATCCTGTGACCTAGTGAAGTTGACACATAAAATTAACGTAATTAACCTTTACAGTATATCAAATTGGAAACAAATAGCAATATCATATATATTATCACAAATATATCAATAAGTATAAAAAATGCAACCACTCTAAAATTCCCCAAGTAAAAGTAGAATATTCTCAGGCTGAATGAATGCTGAACAAAATGCAGCTGTATGCTGCTTAACACAGGTATGACTCAGGAACTACCTGGAGGGTTAAGGTAGGCTTCACTGAGAAGTGAGATTGGAGAAAAGACAGGTTGGACTGAGCAAGCACACATCAGGAGGAGGAATGTCTGGGCAGAAGGAACAACTAGGGCAGTGGTTCTAAGGAAGGAATTTGTCTGGCCTGGTGAAGGAACAGGGCAGTGGCCAGTGTGGATGGAGGAGAGTGACTGAGAAAGAGAAAATGTCGAGGCAATCAGAGAAGTAGGAAGAGTCAGAGCATATAGAGCTAGTTGGCCAAAGTGAATTTTATTCTAAGTACACTGGGGAATGATGGTGGGATTTTGATTAGGGAAGAGACATAATCCAACTTAAGTTTTCAACATTAGGAAACTGTTGCCACAATCCAACAAAAGTTAATGGTGGTTCAGACCGGGGGTTGGGGGACAAGAAAAGTGTTGACAAGTGACTGGGTTTTGGATATAGATGAAACTCCAATAAACTAGAATCAGAGGGGTGTACCTCCCGCCACTGACTTGAACATGTCCACAAATAATCTGATTTAGGATACCTGAAAGCAGAGATAAGATACAACATTTAGAGGTGAGATTTAGCCTCATAGCTGACTGAGTGATTGTATTAGTGAACATAAAGATATCAGATGTGAGAAGTGAAATATTATAGAGTCAGTAAAACAAGGGTCAAAAACATCCCCAAATGAGTAATGGCTATAATTATACTGTATTTGTTGAGCATCTTTCTCTTTAAAGTTAGGTGTTGATATGGGGGTTTTACTGTTGGAAAAAAAAACATTTTCAAGGACAAATGCATTATGGGTAAAAGTCCTTTTATAAAGGGAAGAAAGGGAAAAAAAGATTTATCATTTTTCCCCCAAGTTAACAAATTTGTAAATAAATGTTAGTTTCCTTCCTCTCTGCCATATATCTTAGCATCATGGTGAGTTAATGTTTAAATATGTTCTGTCAGTAATTGATATTGTTTAATAAATGCTGATCAATGACACATTGGAAGAGAATACTTACAAAACCCAAATTACTCTTTCTTTCCTAGGTACATTTATTATTTTATTTGTTTTAAACACATATTTTTTAAAATTTTTATTGATTTTGAGAGAAAAAGATGGAGTGTGTGAGCAGGGGAGGCACAGAGAGAGAGGTAGAGAGAGAATCCCAAGCAGGCTTCACACCCAGTGAGGAACCCAAACTGGGCTCGATCTCACAACTGAGAGAGGACCTGGGCTGATATCAAGAGTTTGATGCTTAATCAACTGAGCCACCCAGGTGCCCCTATTTTATTTTATTTTATTTTATTTTATTTTATTTTATTTTATTTTATTTTAATTTTGATCACGATAAGTGTACTTTTTACATTTTCAAAAAAATTCTAGTATAGTTAACATGCAGTGTTATATTAGTTTCAAGTGTACAATATAGTGGTTCAACACTTCCATACAACACCCAGTACTCATCACAAGTGCACTCCTTAATCCCCATCACCTATTTTACCCATCCCTCATCTACCTCCCCTCTGGTTACAATCAGTTTGTTTTCTGTAGTTAAGAGTCTGATTTTGGTTTGTCTCTTTTTGCTGTGTTCATTTGTTTCTTAATTCCCACACATGACAGAAATCATATGGTATTTGTCTTTCTCTGACTTATTTCACTTAGTATTATTATACTCTAAATCCATCCATGTTGTTGTAAATGGCAAGATATCATTCTCTTTTATGGCTGAGTAGTATTTATATATATATATATATATATATATATATATATGGCTGAGTAGTATTTATATATATATATATACGTATATATATATACATATATACATATATACGTATATATAGTATATATATACTATATATATATACTTCCTATATATATATATAAGAATATATATCTATATATCTACTTCCTATATCTATATATATCTATATATATCTATATCTACTATATATCTATCTACTTCCTATATCTATATATATCTACTATATATCTACTTCCTATGTATATATATATCACATCTTCTTTATCCATTCATCAATTGATGGGCACTTGGGTTGCTTCCATATCTTGACTATTGTAAAAAATGCTGCAATAAACATAAGGATGCAAATATCTCTTCAAATTAGTAGTTTTCGTATTCTTTGGGTAAATGCCTAGTAGTAGAATTACTGGATCATACGGTAGTTTTATTTTTAATTTTTGGAGGAACCTCCATACTGTCTTCCACAGTGGTTGCGCAAGTTTGCATTCCCACCAACAGAGTGAGAGGATTCCTTTTTCTCCACATTCTCACCAACACCTGTTGTTTCTTGTGTTTTTGATTCTAGCCATTCTGACAGGTGTGAGGTGATATCTCTGTGTGGTTTTGGTTTGCATTTCCCTATTGATGAGTGATATTGATCATCTTTTCATGTGTCTGTTGGCCATCTGGATGTCTTCTTTGGGGAAATGTCTGTTTATGTCTTGTGCCCAATTTTTAATTGTATGTCCCAGGGGCTGTTTGTTGTGCTCTTTAAGGGTGGAGATTCAGATTCCTCTTGCCCTCCTAGGTCTCTCATATCCAAGCTTGCTACCTTTTAAAATTCCATGTGTTAAGCCTCACTGATGATAAGAACTCATGAAATTAGGCCCCTCTGGTTTCCAAAACCAAATGTTATGGGTATTTGTCTTCCTTTTGTGGGTTCCCTGTGTCTGGGATGCTTGGTGTGGGAGTCTGTTTCTCTCTTCTCTCCATGCCCTCAGTACACCCCTGTCACATTTCTGTTGAGTGCAGACCACATCTCTGCTCTTCCCACCCCTATTTTTTTTATTTTTTATTTTAGAGAGAGAGAGTGAGACAGAGAGAGTAGGGGAGAGGGGCAGAGGAAGAAAGGGAGACTCTTAAGCAGGCTCCATGCTCAGCGTGAAGCCAGAGGCAGGACTTGGATCTCACAACTGTGGGATCATGACCTGAGCCAAAATCAAGAATCATATACTCAACTAACTGAGCCACACAGGCACCCTGCCCTTCCAACTCTCTTTGATGTGGCTTCACTTCTGTGAAAAGTCTGTGGAAAGTCTGCCCTTTGGGTCATTTTCTGGGTTATTTACACTGATATTGGTGTTATCTAGATGGATCCGGAGGACGAGGTAAGCTTGAGATCTTCCTATTCTGCCATGTTCCACAGAAGTCTCTAGGTGCATTTGTAACAGAAGATAATTCCTTCTATAATCTATAACATGCATTCTTTTTTTTGGAAAGCGATAATTCATACTTATGTTTTCCTTGTAAAAAAAAGAGAATCCTATTGTTATGAGTATCACCTAGTTAATCCAGGAGGGATAATATTCAATGATGCCACAAAGATTAATGATCCTGTGATTTCTTTCCTTTTTAAAAATATTTTATTTTTAAGTAATCTCTACACCCAGTGTGGGGGCTCAGATTTACAACCTCGAGACCCATACTCTACAAGCTGAGCCAACCAGGAACCCTGGTCCTGTGATTTCTAAGACAAAAGTATTTTATTTTGTTTAAAAAATGTTTATTATTTATTTTTGAGAGACAGAGAGTGTGTGGGGGGGGGGGAGAGGGGGAGAGAGGGAGAAAGGGAGAGAGAGAATCTGAAGGTCCAGCATGGAACCCAACATGGGCTCAATCTCACAACTGTGATATCACAACCAATGCTTAACTGACTGAGCCACCCAGGCGCCCCAACTAAGATAAGAGTATTTTAAAGCCTTGTTGATTGAATTGATCTCAGCATCTTGTCACGTAACCTAAATATCTACTGTAGAACATTCTTCTGCACAGGCAAAGATCTAGGGTTTTGCCTTTACATTAATAGACTGATAAATACTCTTAGGGCCCCCTACCTAATTTGCTTTATAAAAGTCTAATACTCAATTATAAAATACTGGTTTTTGCTCAATTTAGAAATCTAATTTTGTCTTAGGATAAGCACAATGAAAGAGAGGCAAGCTACTGGGTCTTATTTATTTTGGTATCCAAGACGCTGCACAATGTTCAGCCCATACTTGACACTTTATGAACCTTCACTGATTTCAAGATACACGGTGCTTATCACCTTGACAAAATGCAGGAAACTTTTTCTTTTTCTTGCATCTGTTTAGGGAAGGTCATGAAATACGAGGTTAGAAATGAAAGTACTTCTAGAGGAAAACTAATAATTTTTTATATGTTAGCCATGAAGATGGATATTATATGAAATTAGCAAACCTGGAGCAATACTTGTAATACTTCTCATGTTATTAAGCATTCAGGAAAAATCCACAGAGAGGAATTATGCACAAAAACATTAAAAAAATTGTAAGTAAAAATAGTAGTCAGCTGACTAAATGGTGACGTTTTGAGAGGAGAAAGTAATGTAGCAGGATTATTGCACAGAGAGTTGTGACACCAACGCTTTTGTTTCCGGGAAGCAACTTTATTTGTACTGGCATGGCTCAGTTGGGTTCACACCAGAAGAACTGAGCCCTGAACACCACGTGGCATAGTTTTTTTATACATTTTCTACTTCTTTGTCTCCCATATATGGTAACATACTAACATGCAGTCTGATTAAGTGGTCTCATATTACAAGGTTGTGAGGGATGTCACTATGCCTATAGCATAGAGGTTTTTTGTTTTCTTTTCCCATTCCTTAGGGAGGGAACCCTATCACAGTTGAATCCTATTTGTATGGTAAGATTATAATATTTAATGAAGTAAATCCTACCACTTTAAGAGTGAGATCATTTTTACTTAGCTAGTTCCTTCCTAACACTTATGATTAAAAACACAAATGATTTCTTCTTTAGAACATAAATCTAATATAAGAAAGGGTAATAAACATTAAAAATGCTTTTATTAACATCAGGTGCCTAGTGCTGAGAAAACTTGTCTCTAAAATTGCAAATGATTTCAACTTTTGCTATATGAAATCACATTTGGGAGAATGGAACATGTCACTGTTGTCTAAGGGATCTGAGCCACATGGGTCACGATGACACAGAAAAGCAACTTCTATTTTCAGAATAGGTACAGAGCTTCAAATGAGAGTTTTTTTAGCACAATATGCCATGTATATCTTAATTTTGTATTTTCTAAGGAAATATGACCCTGAGTACTCTTGTAGCCCTGGTGATAGTTAGATTATGATGTTCTTAACATAATCCAAAAAGTTCCTAAGGGTATGTGGCCATAGTTACATAAACAATGCTGTCTACAGGCCACGCCCTACCTGAAAAGTGACCAGCCATTTCTCTTCTTTTGGGTGATTACTGCTTTCTTACCTATGACTTCCTCAGCCTTACTTTGTTCCTTCTGTCTCTTGAACAAAGATTACTTAAAACACCCAATTTTTAAACTGTCATTTTATGATAATCTAGCCCCCTATTTCCCAGTCCATTTTTTAAACATGTTTGAGAGTGTGCATGTGAGCAGAAGAGGGTCAGAGAGAGAAAGAGAGCCTGATGGAGGCTGGATCCCACCAACCATGAGATCATGACCTGGGCCAAAATCAAGAGTCAGAGGCTTAACTGCCTGAACCACCCAGGTGCCCCTCCCTAGTCCTTCTTAAAATCATTCAGCACCACTCATCCCTTTTAAAAGGGCCTCCCCACTCCCCTCTTTCTGAGACATCCCATGATCTCTCTTGCGTATGCTCCCTTCTACAACAAGCCATTACAAAACAGATCTAAATTGTTTCAACCATAATGTGCTCCTTGTAGTTTTTTCTTGTGCTGTTTTATTGTATTAACAATTTTAGTTGTTGCATTAAACCTAAATACATAGCCAAAACCACATTCTTTTCTAGAACATAAACTGAAGAACAGCATCATTTTAACTCTCTTTTTAGATATTTATATAAACATATCACTACAAGCCTGGGGGAAAAAAAAGAAGCTAGATAATTTCAAGAGGAATTGTAATTAGTATTGTAATTCTCCAGGGAATGTTTAGAAGATGTGCTTCTAGGACATCTGGGGTGAATTCTTTTTAGCAGCACTAAAGAATGTAGAATGGGTCACAGTGCAGATATAGGTTGATGCCTGGATTTTCAGAGAAAAGGAAAAATGAAGTATGTCTCAGAAGCAAATCTGGGGAACTTGGTATTAATGTTTGTGGGTATGAGGTTTCAGATTAATTGGTATATTTCAGAACATCTACAAAGAAAGCTACGCAAACCCTAGATTGTGAGAAAGTATACTTGAGAATGGATAGATGAATAAAGCAATGAGTTGGTTATTAGAAAACCACCCGTCACAATTAGGGGACAACTTTAGTCCTGCTGTGAAACAAGTTTGTCTTGAAGTAGCATGCCAGTGTCTCACAGGACTCCTCAGTCCTCTCTTATGGCCACCGTCCATCTGGGGAACACATGGGGCTGATTTCCAGGCAAGGAAGTACCAGATCCTGAGGCACTGTCATGGGCAGGCATCTTCTTGTGTTCTATGGATGAGAAGGCTGATCTTGAGGCTCATGTTTTCAGATATCAGTGAGAATAAACAAGGGGAATTCTTAACAGAATTGAACACTGCAAGTCTCAATGTAGAATAAAGGCAACATTATTAAAGCCACAGGTGTTCACTTCATTAGATACACAATGAACAAATGAGGAAGACAAGACAAAAGTTTTAGTGGATAATAGTACTTCTTTGAATATTTCTCAAATATTCCCCATTTTTTTGCAACTGTGTGTATGTGTGTGTGTGTGTGTGTATGTATTTTAACTACTTTATGTGAAATAGGGCAATAATAGTCAGAGTTAGTGACCCCACCCAGAATTGAGCACAATAATAAAATGGAAAAAAAAAAAAAAGGCTTCTAGAGTGAAATAAACACATTTTGAGTTTTTGGCATTGCTTATTATAATTCAGCCAATCGTGTGCTAACATGAGTCCAACTAATGCCCGTAAGTCCTCTATCACCCTTCTTTTTATCTTTCTTTCCTTTGCAGTCCTTCACTTTCTTTAGCACCATAGTTTTCTTCTTAAGCAATGTTGGTATTTTAAGATTAAAGTTCCCAGATGCCTTTCCTCCAGGCAGAAAATATTGTGGAAGGGAATGCAAACTACTTCCAATAAAAGTTGTGTAGGTGTGAAAGTCTTAAGGAGAGAGACATTTCCTACATTCCAACAGGGAAGGTGTTAACTACATTTGACTATTAAGGTGTTGAAAAACACATTCCCTCTAATTCTGTGACTTCTCAAACCAAATTGCCTTGTTCTGGCCTAGTAACAAGCAGCTTGCAGTCTCCACATATAAAGTTGATTGACAGAGGGAAATGCAAAGAAAAAAACCAAAACAAAACAAAAAGGGAAGATAAGAGTAACTATACTCATTCATTCAGCAAATATTCTATTATATGCCTACTGTGTGACAGCATGGTATTCTCCTAAGTTCTGGAGATAAAATCCTGAGCTGCATTCCCTAGACTCACTCAGTTTTAGTTACATGGGGGGGAAATTATAATTATTATGTATTTGTGTAGTTTTGTATTTATGTATGTATGTATGTATTTATTTTTGTGCTGTGATAGGTACCTATGGTTGTGTAACAGTGGGTTCTAGCTTGAGTAGGAAGGTAGGTCAGGTCAGCCACCTAAAGTAAATTTAGGTGGAGACGATCTAATGATGAAACTAACCCTACCAATGTTTGAGCTCTTAATAAATCCCCAGCATTGTGCTAAGTATATATTTTGCATAATTTAATTCTCTCAAAAATCTAGAGTGAGAAGTAGCACAATTATCCCCCCTCCCAAAAAAAAATTAAGCCTCATACAGATTAAGTGATTTATCCAAGATCTCAGAGCCCTTTCAGGACAAATTCGAGTTTGAAATTCACGTTACCCTCACTTCCCCATTAACTATTTTATCTTCTCACACATTGAAGGCATATTTAGTAACTCATGAGAAAACATGGTTGATTATGTTTTCCTTCACAACAGTTCTGGTGGCTTTGATAAAAATATAGATAGCCTCATATAGAAAACTCTAAGGCTTGGGGCCCCTGGGTGGCTCAGTTGGATAAGGGTCTGATTCTTGATTTCGGCTCAGGTTGTGATCTCATGGTTTGTGAATTCAAGCCCCACATCAGGCTCACTGGGCCTGCTTGGGACTCTCTCTCTCTCTCATTGCCCCTCTCTAGCTTGTGTTCTCTCTCTCTAAAAATAAATAAATAGGCATTAAAAATTATTTTGAAAAGAAAACTCTAAGGCTCATATTGAAAATGTGAATATATATTTATATATTTTTTTATTTAAAAATTTTAAACGTTTATTTATTTTTGAGAGACAGCATGAGTGGGGGAGGAGCAGAGAGAGAAGGAGACACAGAATCTGAAGCAGGCTCCAGGCTCTCAGCTGTCAGCACAGAGCCCCACTCGTAGCTTGAACCCACGCATCATGAGATCATGACCTGAGCTGAAGTTGGTTGCTTCACCGACCGAGCCACCCAGGTGCCCCTGAATATAATGTTTTAAATAGGCAAGATGTTAATCTTTGATACCTCAACTAGGTATCTCTGATACCTAACTTAAATACCTCAACTAAGTTACTCTTTGTCAGAACATGTATCAGTATGGAGTGAATGAAACAGATTAAGCCAAAAATTAAAGTTCTGCCATTCTTCTCATGATGGATACCTTTCTTTACATGGCCCATGGGGGTATAGTGAGTGTACCAATCACCTCTCGGAGTGCTGTCCACTTGCCACCAAAGCATCTGACACTTCAGTCAACAATAACATTCAAGACTAATATGAGAGAAAAAGGCAAGCCATTTGTTTATAATCACACGCAGAACAACTAGTTTACTGACTCAGTGACTCCCATTAAATTAGTCTTTTTGACATTGTCAGTCTGCTATGGTATACCTTGTGCAGATGTAACACGTTATCCCAGTGCATCGGACTATGTATTCTGGCTTGTAATATTTATTTACTTTAATGTTGATATTTTGTTTCAGATTTTATTCTTTTTTTTATTGCTTTAATTATTAGTACATTGTGAAAGTTCTACTCGAGGCATTTGGCAAGAATTTCTATAGGGAATAACTGGAAGACAGACAGCATCATTTAGGATTTTGAAAACATAGAACTTTAAGAAAACATAGAAGAACAACTCCAAATGGCTTACATAATAAGAAAGAACATAATCCACATAACAAATTTTAAAGTTGAGTAGCTTAAGGAGTCATTAATTCATTGACTAAATAACATTATTAAGGATGCTGGCTCTTCCCCTCCATCATCCATGTCTTCACTAACTCCTCTCATGGTGATAAGTTGGCTGCAGCAGCTCCCAGCATCATATACAGACTAACTATGCTCAGCAGAAAAGGGGGTCATCTCCTCTTGTGTGACAATTTCTATGAAAAAGGAGATATTCGATAGAAGCTGCCTTACATTTGTCATAAGTGAGTCACAAGGTTACTAGTTCTGGTCTCTTTGCTCTATATCACAGGAGGGCTTGCGCTCTTTAGGCTGTTTCTCAGGCTCCTAGGACAACTGGTTTCTTGCTGGGTTTGACCAAAGGAAGGCATTAGTGGGAGACTGAAGGATGGAAAGATGATAGAAGTGTATTTGTTTCTCCTCCTCCCTCTCCCTCAAACTACATCTCCAGTAACTGCTTGTCTCCTCTGTTGCTCCAATATGTGCCAGACTGGCTGGCAGTGGGTCCAGTCTAGATA
The DNA here is from genome assembly GCF_018350195.1 of Panthera tigris. Lineage (NCBI taxonomy): Eukaryota > Metazoa > Chordata > Mammalia > Carnivora > Felidae > Panthera > Panthera tigris. Next base: position 57,861,222 of record NC_056663.1, on the reverse strand, counting down.
ATCTAGAAAATTCAGGCTGCTGGGCTCTGGCTAAGTTTCCCATTCTCTTTGTTTTTCCAATTTAGGAGTGATTGAGGGTGGGTTGCCTTCCCTTCCCCCTGTTTGGTTTCTCAACTCTTGCGTCATTTGTGTGGAAAATTCACTGCACTGAATTTTCTTTGTTTCAAATATTTGCAGTGTTTATGTTTTCTTGCTTAAATCCCAAATGAGACACGTGCCCACCTCTAAACTGACTGCTAGCAAGGAGAACAGGGTCTCCAGGATTAAATTAAACCATTCAGAGTTTATTGGAGATGAAAATCTACCATATTTTCTATATTTTTCTTGGTTGTAGATAACCTTGAAAGAAGGTTTTTCTGTTTGCAAGGATGAAGGTCAGCAGTTTGTGCTCTGTAGATTACGGGGTTACTCTTCTACTTTCTAAGATCCTGTGCATGTAGTGGAGACAGAAAATACCCTTATATTTGTCTAATAGTAAATTGGTATAGAGGTATACAAGGGATTATTGTTGCAGAGTGAGAGGTGATTGAAAAAGGAATTCAAAGGTTTGCATACAGTTCCTGTATTAGTCCGTGTGGGTTGCCATAACAAAAAAACTATAGTTGAGGGGGCTTAAACAACAGAAATTTATTTTGATGCTTCTGGAAGCTAGAAGTTCAAGATAAAGATCCTAGTGGGGTGATTTCTGGTGAAGACCCTCTTCCTGGCTTGCAGACAGCCACCTTGTCACTGTGTCCTCACATGTTCCTTCCTTCATGCATGTGTGTGGGGAGAGAGCATGAGATCTTTGGTGACTTTTTTTTTTTTAATTTTGTCAATGTTTATTTTTGAGAGAAAGAGAGAGAGAGAGAGAGACGGAGTGCAAGCAGAAGAGGATGAGGGAGAGAGGGAGACACAGAACCCAAAGCAGATTCCAGTCTCTGAGCTGTCCACACAGAGCCCAACATGTGGCTCACACTTACAAACCATGAGTTCATGACCTGAGCTAAAGTCGGACACTGAACCAACTGAGCCACCCAAGCTCCCCTGGTGCCTTTTCTTATAAGGACATTAATTCCACTGGATCATGACCCCACCTTTATTATCTCATTCAATCTTAATTACCTCCTTTAGGCTTATCCTCAAATACAGATACACTGGGTTAATTCTTCAACATACAAATTTGAGGGGGATACTATTCAGTCCATAGCAGGCCTAGATTATTTTTGCCACAGGTGATGATGTTTGGCAATTTTCTGTAATCATATTGCTATTAGTTTTCTGTCCTAAAGTACGGATGTTAACACATTTGAATCAGGATGAAAGGGGTCATATGTTAGGGAGAAATTGTGTGGCCATTAGGCTTTACAGACATTGTTTTTTTTTTTTTTTTTAAGTTTATTTTTGACAGAGAGAGAGAGAGAGAGAGAGACAGAGCATGAGTGGGGGAGGAGCAGAGAGAGAGGGAGACACAGAATCCAAAGCAGGCTCCAGGCTCTGAGCTGTCAGCACAGAGCCCCACGTGGGGCTCGAACTCACAGACCGTGAGATCATGACCTGAGCCGAAGTCGGACGCCCAACAGACTGAGCCACCCAGGAGCCCCCAGACATTGTTGATAAGATCTTATGTACTGTGTGTCTAAGAAAGAGGTAATTTTTTTGCTCTTATTTGGCCTGGTTCTGTTCTGAAGACTATGCAAACAATGTGGATATTCTTTCATCTTGCTCCCCGTGCATTGGTTGTATCTGTTACCCCTGGGTTATAAATTGATGCATTTTCAATGATGTACCTACAACTGGTTTAAGATTTGAAATACAGGTGCCAATATCCTAATCCCCATGGTAAAGTTAGGTAGGGGGGGAATGCATTCTTTTTCTGCTTTTTCCTTTGCTAAGTCAAAACATGGATTTGAGATATTTAAATTTCATATTAATTAGTGTGAAGAATTAATCACTTTTTACCATATGCTGTAAATATTATTCTATGTCTTTAGTCTATGCGTCAGACCAAAGGTCCTGATACAAAACCTTTGTCAATGAAAAATAGAGGTCTTGAAACATTGATTTTTGTATAAGTTAACAGTTATTAATAAGAAATCTAGAGATCTGAGGATACAGACTAAATGAGAAGAGGCCCAACACAGAAATAAAAGTTAAATATTTAGAAAACAGCAAGATTTGATTGAGGGTATAGAATATACATGAGAAGTTGGAAATTAGAGTGTACTAGTAGGAAGCTGTTGCTGCAAATTTGCCAGGAAGACAGAAAGGGATTTGAAAAGATGGAAAATCAAGTTTGAGAAAACACAAGAGAAAAGTCATGATCTATACTCTCAGTCTTTATTCTCCTGGGCAAATAAAGAAGTTGTATGTGCTGGAATGAGATGAGTTTAAGAAAGGTCCTGAGGAGAGATGCAATAAAGGAGAAAACTCATCTGATCTCAGGTTATTAATGGCACATGCACAGCTATGATCTAGAAACAGGGCTTTGCATGCTTTGGAACTGAGCCAAAGCATGAGAATGGTCTCTAAGGATAGAGGAAGGATTAGGAATGGAGTTCATGAACAGAGTTCTGGATGGAACAGAAGCAACTGTAAAAATGTAGGAAGTTAATTAATTGTAAATGTGGACAAGGTTAATAATTTGGTATTTATTCATTACTTACCATTCTGTACACTCTAATTACGTAGCATATTTTTTGGTTGGATTAAAGACTGAGAATATAAAGCCAAAGGGAACTCTTGACTTCTTATCTTCTAAAACAAAGCAAAGCAGAAGCTATGAGGTAGATATAATTAGCTCTTTTAAAGATGAGAAAGTTGACACTCAGAGAATTTATGGTTCTCACCCCAAAATATATGAGAACTTCATAAGACTATGATTGAATTCTGCATTTTAGGGCTTCCCCCATTTCTTTTCCCTAGTGGCAAAGGAACATTGTAAACAATGTAATAAACCTTTGAATTTAGACACATTACATTGGCACCTACATGTCAGGAAATGCCTCTGTTGTTTCTGCCACAGACTGTGGGGTGGTTTCTTTCTTGATTAATTAAATAAAGATATAGAAAATAAAACCTCTGTCAATGGAGTTTACTATCTATAGAAATGTGGCTATAGTAACGATGTAGAATGGATTGTAATAACATAAACATTTACATTTTGTAGTAGGCTCAAATTTCTCAAGTCATAAATCCCTGATGTGTAAACAAACCCTAATTTTCTAGATGGATTTTGTAGAATCCATCACAAATTCCCATGTAGTCTGCTGCCAGAAATCTTAGAAAAACCATGTGAAGAAGGTCCCCATCTGTCTTCTCTCCATTTCTAGGGCATGTTTTTTTGATGTTTTATTTTATTTTATTTTATTTTATTTTATTTTATTTTATTTTATTTTATTTTTTATTTTGATAGAGAGAAAGAGTGAGAGCAAGGGAGGGGCAGAGAGAGAGGGAGTGGGAGAATCCCAAGCAGGCTCTGCACTGTCTTCACAGAGCCCAATGTGGGACTTGATCCCATGAACTGAGAGATCATGATGACCTGAGCTGGGATCAAGAGTTGGACACTTAATCGATTGAGCCAGCCAAGCACCCCAACAGTAGATATTTTATCTCCCCTGGCTCTTTGATGTGGCTGTCCTTCCATTGGCATTGGCTGAGTCTTCTGTCTCCCTGTGTCCTTGGGCTGCACAGTCCATGCTACTTTCCACACTGGCAGGGCCATGAGGCATGCCCCACAGTCTCTGTGTCTATTTCTTTCTCTCTCCCTTTTCTCTTCTAATTTTCTCATCTCGCTTGAGGAACAGGGGACATTTGGCTGCCGTCTCACATCTCTCTGGGCTGCTACAACATTAATGGGGCAATCAGAAGCCCTCTCCATGATCAATAACCATCTATTTCCTATTGTCCCCATCCACACTCTGATGATGTGGAAACCTTCTTAGTGTTTTGGTGAAGCTGGGAAAAACTATCTTCTACTTTTGATTTCTCAAATTAACTGAGGACCTTTTCTTACCCCCTTCCCTAATATTAATATTGGGCAGTGGAGGGCAGGCTATATGGTGCTTCTGGAGGATTTTATCTAATCTGATGCACAGAGCAGTTGATGGAGTGAATAAAAATAATGTATTATGCATTTTTAAACTTTAAAATCTAGTGCCTTTGTTTTCACTCTGCAGAATAACTGTTCTCTTTTGGGGCAAGGCCAAGTTCATAAATGGCACTCACATGTAGGAGAATCACAGGGATAAAATATATATATATATATATATATATATATATATATGGGCTTCATCTCACTGTAATTATTTTGATTTCATTTTGAACAAAAACTCCATTTTTTCCATATTTCACAGCACATAGCTCTTCTGATCTACACATGTCTGTGTAAGTTTGAATTCTTTTGTCAGTGAGGTACAATGTAAGGCAATGAGTGGTTGCCATTATGTTACGTCTTTGGGAGATTTTTTTTCTTTTCTTGTCCAATGATTACCTGCAATAAAAGCATCTGGGATAGCAATTGAAAATGAAGCTGCAGGCACATTTTTAGTATCTGGGAATGGGCCTAGGCATCTGCATGTTGACAACTACTGGCCCCTGCCTGCCAACCCAGGGATTAATTTATTTTGAGAAACACTGATGTAGGCTTAGATGAACGATTAGAGAGGACAGTTCAAATAGGAACATGGCTAAAAGTACGTAATATGTACTCCTCTGATTAGGAAGACTTAACACTTTTCTTTACATCACATATATTTATAAAGATCACTGTATATAGCAGTGGAAGTGGAATTTGGTTGGAAAATCCCCTAGACTTGTGTCACTCCAATTATGTTTAAAGAGATGAAATTCTGGTTTCTGATCGTAACTATACAATATATTTGAGGCATATTTTGAAAAAAATTATTGGTTATCTGTGCTTATCTTAAACACACACATGAGCACACACACACCCTAAAACACTCTTCTACTTCCTGTACAGAAAAAAAAAATAGTATGAGGTCCCAAATGCTTATTTTATGGCTTACTTCCATGCCTTCATTGTTGAGAAGTGAAATAAATCACAAAGTTGGAGACTTAAAACACAGAAATATAGGGGTCCCTGGGCGGCTCAGTCAGTTAGGGGATTGACTCTTGATTTCAGCTCTGGTCGTGAGATCACGGTTTGTGATTTTGAGCCCTGCATTGGGCTCTTCCCTGATAGCGTGGAGCCTACTTGGGATTCTGATTCTCCCCGACATGTTTTCTCTCTTTCTCTCTCTCAGAATAAATAAATAAACTTAACAAAACCACAGAAATATATTCTCTCAGAGTTCAGGAGGGCAGAAGTCAATGTCAAGGTATTGGCAGGGCCTTACTTACTCTTCCTTCTCTGATTTGCCTCTTCTACCTTCTGGCGGCTCCAGACATCCCTTGACTGTGGCTGCATAGCTCCAATCTTGGCTTCTGTCTTCCTATGCCCGTCTCCTTTTGTCTAGGTCTTGTCGTGTCTCTTCTAAAAACACTTGTCATTGGATTTAAGGACCATTCAGATAATCCAGAATGATCTCATTCTTCATTTATCTATCTGCAAAAATTCTCTTTCCAAATAAGTTCCTGTTCACAGGTTCCTGGGTTAGGATGTGAACATGTCTTTCAAAGAGCTATGATTCAAGAAAAAAAAAGAGCTATGATTCAATTCACTTCATACATTATGGGCATATTTTATTTTCTGCATTTGTCAATTTTCCCAGAACGGCTATGTATACTGCTCCATGACTCCCCTCCTACCTTGTGACAGAGCGGCTAAGAGGAAATAGTGTCCCAAAGAAGCAATGGGGAACGGGGGGATTGGATCATCCAGTCTGCCGTCATAAGGGCTAACTTCAATCTTTTCCTTAAATCCTTTCAAAACTTGGCATCAGGGGAATATGAATCTATTTCTTTAACTTAGAATGTGAAACAAACTTATCTTTGAGCCTGGGGAAATAAATCCTGTTCAGCTTGTAGAAATGATGACTTATGTTTTTAAGTAAATTTTAAGCCTTCTTGCTTAATGAAGGCATCTCGTGTGAGTATCTGCTCCTCTACCAGCCTGCAGGAGCCAACCTAATGGTGAGTCCTCAGACTACCTGTCACATCATTAACATGAATCATTCTTAGTATTTTAAAAAAAGATGAAAGGAAAAGGAAAACTAATTAATTTAAAACATAGATGGTATATCCTTTTCAGTAGAATTTAATTTAAAACGAAAATGTAAAATAGCCTTTAAGCAAACTGCTAGCACAGGAGGGAAAGGAAAGAAATATGGAAGAAATATAGATGGAAATATTGAATGTTGGCTGATGGCTCTGGACATTTCTTTATACCTGGGGAGCAATTTTAGTCTTTGCTGTAGGATTGATTAATTTTTGCAGAAAAATTTTTAATGTTTATTTATTTTTGAGTGAGAGAGAGACAGCGAGAGAGAGCATGAGAGGCGGAGGGGCAGAGAGAGAAGGAGACACAGAATCTGAAGCAGGCTCCAGGCTCCGAGCTGTCAGCACAGAGCCTGATGTGGGGCTCAAACTCACAGAGTGCAAGATCATGACCTGAGCCAAAGTCAGAGCCTTAACTGAGCCACCCAGGCCCCCATGGATTGATTGATTTAAAACGGTATTGAGTACACAAAAATCCTAAAAATTTGCAAGAACAATTTGTTCATAAGTATATAATGACAGGAATTGTAACTTAAAATTTTCTTTTAATGTTTACTTATTTTTGAAAGAGAAAGAGAGCACAAGTTGGGGAGGGACAGAGAGAGACACAGAATCCAAAGCAGGCTCCAGGCTTCGAACTGTCAGCACAGAGCCCAACACAGGGCTTGAACTCATGAACCGTGAGATCATGACCTGAGCCTAAGTTGAACACTTAACTGACTGAGCCACCCGGGCGCCCCAGGAACTGTAACTTTTGAACCGTTGCATGATTCTCAAAGGGCAGTGTTAATTTGCTAGCACAAGGGTCCACAGTGGCTGTAGAAGAAAAAGACCAGGCTGTCTGCAGAGCTACACATGTAGAATCATGAAACAAGACAAGTATTTGCCCTTCTTTCTAGAAAAAATACTCCCAAATTCAAAGGAAGTGGATCATGCATTTTCTTCCTTTTCTAACAGGTGAATTTGAGCTTTGAGGTCTAACTTTTGATACAACTGATTTTAGAGACTATGGTTAAAAAATTCATTAAAATCTGAAGTTTCATTTGGGTAGAAGAAATGTAAAACATGTATACAGCAGATCAGATACTGGAGAAAGACATGATCCAAATGTTTTTATATCACGTTTAAGGAACTTAGTCAGACCTCAACTTAGAAAGCTTGTTGGCCATTAACATGGGAATATAATGCTAGAACAGTTTTTAAAGATCTTCCGTAGCAAAGAAAAGGAATATTATACATAAGGTTTACAGTTAGAACAATGCCTTAGAGAAGTTATCTTGTGAAATATGGTATTACATTTTAGGTACAAGGTTGAAGTATTTTTTAAACACAAAATATTAATGGCAGAACTCTAAAATATCTCCTGTGCCTCCAAAATGCTTTTCTGAAAGTGAAGCGGCATTGTTTGAATTAACACAATAAATAACTTATTTCCAAAATTCTCTGTGCATGTAGCTGTTTTGCTTTGGGAAGATGGAATCAACAACATCCTAAGTGATGAGTTAGCATAAAATTCTGAATCCTTCTATAATTCATATGACAAAGTTATGAAGTTGAAACGGGCCACCTGAGAAGAAATTTTATGTAACTTATTATCTTTATAGCTTCTGATTGAGTAAAAATGTCAACAATCTTCTCTTTCTTTCATCATATTTCAAATCAAAAATAGTAAATTTATATATGATAAAAACTATTCTATAACCATGAGCTAGCTGTCTTTGTCAATTGTCATTGCTGTCTCTTTCAAAACAAACATTTTATACTCCTACAAGGAATATTTGGCCTTGACTATTTATCCCAGAATGTGTTCCTTTAATTATTGAATATTATATATTTATTAGAGCTCTTAATTACAGAAGTAGTATACCAAACAATAGATTTCTTTTTTATCCTTTTCATGTATTAAATCTAAAAGACTTTGAATCCCTTTATCAGTTTTGAATGATCTCAAAGAAATATTCCAGAGACTTCTAAAATGCAAACTTTTTCAGGGTGCCTGGGTGGCTCAGTTGGTTAACTGTCCAACTCTTGGTTTTGGTTCAGGTCATGATCTCATAGTCCACGAGTTTGAGCTCTGCATCTGACTCTGTGCTGACAGCAGAGAGCCTGCTTGGGATTCTCTCTCTCCCCCTCTCTCTCTGCCTCTCCCAGATTGTGTTCTTTCTTTTCTCTCTCTCTCTCTCTCTCTCTCTCTCTCTCTCTCTCTCAAAACAAGCAAGCAAACAAACAAACATAAAAAAAAATGTAAAGTTTTGCATAAATAGTTTCTCCAGGCAAGCACATAGGGCCAAATCCTTAATGGACAGGAACTCTATCCATTAGAGTGTTTTTTGTTTTGTATCCATAGGTGTTTTTTGTTTTTTTTTCCCCCTCAATAGAAATGTTACATCTTTGGGCATCAGAACTGAAAGAGTTTCTGCAAAGAAATTTATGTAGGAGAAACAGAGAGGTAGCAAAAAGAAAAAAAAAAAGTCCCTTCTGAAATAATAATATGAAAACTGTTACCAATATTCTAAATACTTGAAAATAAATGACAATATTACTTAGATATTTTAAAAATTAAGTTGGATTAATTGGAATAATCTTTGCTGTAATACTGTTGTTTAACTTGCTTGAATTTTATTTCCATTCCATTCTGTTTAATTATCAGTACAACTTTTTCAAGACATTACTGAATGTTTCCAGAACTCTTTAGCTCATGTGCTTTAAATGGTTGTTCTATTCATTAGCTCAGAGGTAAGCGAAACTATCCACACACACAAAAAAAAGTAGAAACTGGAAATATGGAGAGAAAGCTTTGAGTTTAAAGCAAAGTGATGGAGATGATCCATTGAAGAACAATGAGCATTGTAAAATTCCTTTTTCCATTATTTATCTCTTTTGCTTTGTTTTTGAAAAAAAACTAAATGACAGTAATTTCACATCTATAAATTCAGATATGGCTCCTTATGAATGCAAAAGGGCATGAATAAATCTTTTATCCTTCCTAGATTTCTCTGTTCCTCTCATTTTGACAATAAGGAAAAGAAACAATAGTGGATTAAGAAGGGATAATTTTATTTGAATTTATAAATGATATCTTCCATATTATTAAACATGTAACTGCAGACTTGATTGTCTAACACAGAAACTATTTGGATTTTTATGCACCAATAGACTTCTCTAAAACAATAGAAAATGTATTTATTACTTAAGCATTTTGTTTACTTAAGATCACTAATACAATGTACAGAAAGGCTATTTCACTGAAATGCTAGTCTCCACAGATGCTACTGTGAGTCCTATCTCAGTATTTTTAGGTTTCATATTGTCAGAGTTAAACACCACTTCTCTCCTCATGTAAGAGTCAACTTCCATTGGGGTTAATTTAAAAGTGCAATTAGTTTGTCCAAGAGATTTCCTATAATTAAAAGTTTCCAAGGCATCTTTGCAGAGTCACCCATTGAACCTGATGTCAAAGTGATTCTGTACTGAAATATTTCATGACCTTGGCTATGACTATTGAACTCTCTGTAGAAGACATCAGCCGGACATGTTGTGTGGACATTTTAAGACTGGGAGAGCAACAATGGCTTGAAAACTGGTCCTTTTGGACAGGATGAAATTTCTGGGAAAGAGGGGGAAATGCTTAGTTGTAAAGGTGCTATAATCACATAAATATCTTAAACATTGTGTGTTGAGCATCACATTTTTATTTCATTAACATACAAGCAAATCCCAGAGATACCAAAAATCCAAATATTTCTCAGGAAAATGTATATATTTATATGTGCTTCAGAGTCATAAAGGGGAGATTGTATCTGAAGAACTAAGATAAAATAAATATCATCTCTCAAGGAGAACTATGGTCGTTCATTGTAATCATGAAAAGCTAATTATATGATGCCTAAGCCCCTTACAAACATTGTGATAAAGATGAGTTGAGGGGGGATTTTATAAAGAAGTTCCAGAAGGGATTTTTTTTAAGGACTGCTATATGTTTATCTCTGATACAAGGGGAAGAATGAACATATCTACCTTTGTTTCAAGCCTAATGGAAAGGAGCTTCAATAATATCACTTGTAAAGTGTGACCCGAAGCTGAGAATATAAAATAAACTTGTGTTTGGCTCCTGTCCGAAAAGTATGGTAAGAGAAAAAGCTGATCAGCTTTCCTGTGTAATGAGAACAAAATGGAGGTGTTGCTTTGGGTAATTCCATATTCCCAAAGATGGTCAAAGCAAAGGATGCATCAGTGCTTCTTGTGGATAAGATATGGGCTATACATGGGGTACAGTATGTGGGTTATAATAAGTCTTCTTTGACAAAGCCCATGAAGCCACAGCAGATGAAGAACGGAAATGTACTGTTAGATCTCACAAATCTGCAGAAGAGTTAAGCAAGCTACAAACGTTCTTGCCCTGTTGAGGGGAATTTCAAGTGAAAAACGTCTGGTAGTGGGGTGGAGTCCCAAACAATCCATAAAAATATTCATAAATGCCTGCCAGCCCATAGCACATTAAGCCATCTTATAAAAATTTTAGTTGAGTGAAAGCTTTCTGGCTCCCGTTCTCCTTCTTCCTCTGCTCCAGCCCTGAGGGGATGAAAACAGATAGTGTGTGTTGGGAAAAGTGAGTGAGAGAGAGCTATGTCCTCTTTCACCATGGTGGGCAATCTGGTAAAAACATGCCTCTCTGGGAGAGGAAATTGTATCTAATTTAGGTTAAAAGCTTTGATTCAAAGTTCCAAATGTCTCCACCACTCCCTCGGGCCTTCCCTGGGATTACACACTAATTTCGGAAATGAGTTTGTGTTTACTAATTTGAAAAGATATAGGAGTAAGAGTTACGCAAAAGATCTTGGAACTGTCCACATTTTCAAGACAAGAGAACTAGTGACAAGAGAAGTACTAGACCTGATGAAAAAGTAATTTAATTAATTAATTAATTGATTAATTAAATTTAATGCCAACACTGGAGAAAATTAAGCTGTTTTCTGATTATATTCCATAAGATATGTTAGCCATTTTTTTCTCTTAACTTTTTTATTGGGATATAATTTTTAGACAGTTGAAAGAAGGAAAAAAAATCCCCTTTACCTAGATTTCCCATATGCATGCACACATATTTTTTCTGTATATTTGAAAGTTAGGTTGCAGAAAATATGTTCATTTACTCTTCTGTATCTATATCCTAAAATAAGGGCATTCTCTGATATAATATCAGTACACTTCCAAAACCAGGAAATTAACATTGATACTATACTATTATCTAATCTATACACCTTATTTAGATTTTCTCACTTGTCCTAATATTGCCCAGTATAGCAAAAGAAAATCCTAGATCATGTGTTACATTTAGTGGTCTCATCTTTTTAATGTTTTAATATGGGAAAATTGATTAGGCTTTTTTGTGCTTAACAATATTTATAGTTTTGAAGAAAACATGCCAGATATTTTATAGAATTCACTAATTTTGGATTTTTAAAAATATTATTGCATTATTAACTTCAGGCTATAGGTTTTGCACTAAATACCACAGAAACTATGTGTTCTTCTCAGTGCATAATACTAGGAGACACATGATGTGTTTTTGCCCCATTTTTGGTGCTGTTAATTCTGTCACATGGTTAAGGTGGTGTTTGCCAGATTCCTCCATTGTAATTTTATTTTTTTCCTTTGTAAATAATATGTCTGGACAGAAACTTTGAAACTGTGAAAATATTCTACTACTCCTTGAATTTTTGCCTAGGTTTTTAGCATCTGTTTAGTGGCCACTGGGGATTCTTTTTGGAACCAATTTTTATTGTCATATTTGACAAATAGTGATTTTTTTATTTTATCATTACTTGCATGTTAATTAGTTGGCTATGAACTTACAGGATCACTTTCCCAGTTCTCCTTTATTTAATTATGTTTGGACTCAAAGATTCTCCTCCTCCTCCTCCTTATTTATTTATTTATTTATTTTTATTTATTTTGAGAGAGAGACAGACAGAGAGTGAGAATGTGCACACGTACACAGGAGAGGGGCAGAGAGAGAGAGGGAGAGAGAGAATCCCAAGCAGGCTCCATGTCAGTGTGGACCTGATGTGGGGCTTGATCCCACAAACCATGAGATCATGACTTGAGCTGAAATCATGATGCTTAAATGACTGAACCACCAAGGTGCCCCTCAAAGATCCTTATTTTATTCAAAGACTTATAATCCATATTTGTCTTCTAGGAACCCTCAAGTCCTGAAGACTCCTTACTTTGTGGCACAATAAGATGTTCCAGATTTACCTCATGTTTTCCTTACTCCATCTCTAGAATTAGGCATTTCTCTAAAGATATTTAGTGGACAAATATATTTAGAAATCAAGGGGTGCCTGGGTGGCTCAGTTGGTTAAGCCTCTGACTCTTGATTTTGGCCCAGGTCATGATCTCATGGTTTGGGGTTTGAGCCCCACATGAGGCTCTGCACTGACAGTGCGGAGCCTGCTTGGGATTCTCTCTCTGCCCCTCCCCTGCTCTCTCTCTCTCTCAAAATAAATAAATAAATTTAAAAACAACAACAAAAAAGAAATCAAGATATACTACTAGAGTGTCATGACTCTTAGGCTCACAGTCCCCTTGGAGCCTACCGGGTGTAATCTAAACCTGGCCCCTGGGGGCACCCAGCTGGCTCAGTTGATTAAGCTTTTGACTCTTGGTTTCAGCTAAGGTCATGATCTCTCAGTTTCCTGAGTTGAAGCCCCAAGTTGGGCTCTGCACTGGCAGCCCATAGTCTGCTTGGGATTTTCTCCCTCTCTTTCTCTCTCTCTCTCTCTGCCCCTCCCCACTCACACTATCTCTCTCTCTTAAAATAAATAAATAAACTTAAAAAAAAAAACATAAAGATAAAACTGGCCCCTGTACTCAGAGGGCAGGAAGAGACTGAAGAAAGAGGCAGGCCACTCCTAGTTGGTAGGTGGCAATTTTAATAAGCAAAGAGAAATTACATATGAAGCTCATCCTGGGTGGCAGCAAGACGAGTGGATCACCACATCTACCAGCCAAATCTTAAAAGTTTTTCAGAGACCTTAACTGGATTCAGTTATGTATACTGTGTAGGTGTCCTCAACAGCCCATCACTACCTCAAGGCTATGTCCTTGGAGTAGCCTCTAGTAGCAAGACAGGCAAACAGAACCCACATTCCAAGGATAAGGGAGGGGGTGATGAGTCGCCTATCACCTGGGTGTAGCTCATGGGTCAACTGGAGGTCATGTCTTCTCAGCGACCTTCCTCAGCCCTTTCTTAGTCCAAAGAGCAAATGCATCCAAATGCATCCATATATATCTATACCTATTTCTGTATCTATTCATCCATCTCAAAAAACACGGGTTCATATGCATATTTTCTATACATTTAAAAACCAGAGGGTTCTCTATATCCATAGTTTCAGCTTACTTCTCCAGTAGTGAGAACTTGCCTCCAATTGTTCAAAATATATTTACCAATTTTTTTTTGCAGCCAGAATATACAATCATTTTTTAATTGCTGGCCTATGTGTCTGAAAAATTAGCCTCCTTAACTAGAGCTAACCATTGCTTTGAAATCATTTTCTTACTTTATCCTGTGGATATATTGTCTAAATATATGTTTAAAAGTTGCCAGGATTACTCTTCTTTCACTCCCTCTCCCTACTGCCCCCTTAGCGTGATTATAGTATTAATTTAAAATATGGCTTCAGTTTCTTTGTTTTTATTTTTTATTTCAGAATTCTTCCTTTCAATTTTATTTCTTTTTCTTTTTGGATATCTGAAACATTGACATAGTTCTGAAAGTAAGAACTATATAAAAAGCTGTTGTCAGAAACGTGTTATTCTCCACAAATTCCCTCTATTCTTTCCACTCTTTTCCCTCCCACTCTGAAAGGTCACCACTACCAGTAGTCTCTGATTTGTCCTCTCTCTAATTGTTTTATGCTCAAGTGAGCAGATACATATATTTTCTTATTCTCCCTTTCTTCTTACACAAATAATGGCATATAATAGAACTTTTTTTGCACATAGCTTTTCTCATTGAGTCATTTATCCTGTAAACTACTCCACGTGAAGTCACAGAGATCTTGATTCTTTTATATGGGTGCATGGTATTCCATTGTGTAGATGTATCATAGTTTCATATTTCTAATATCTTGAAACAATAAACAATGTATTAATAGATTTGTATTTTCATATTGTTGGACATGTGCCTTCAGGATGTAGTCACTTTCCTTGACATTATTTGCATTAAAGCAAGAAATGCATGTGATAAAACAACTGAATAGAAGAACAGAATGTTATAAAATAAAAAAGTGTCTCTGCACCTCCCACCCTATTCCTACCATATACTTCTAAGAATTCATCTCTTGTAGCTTGCTTTCTTTTTCTTTCTTTTTTCTCTCTTTCTTTCTTTCTTTCTTTCTTTCTTTCTTTCTTTCTTTCTTTCTATTTTGAGAGGGATAGAGAGCCATTTCTTTCTTCCGTTCTTTCTTTCTCTCTTTTTCTGAGAGACAGAGAGAGGGGAGGTGCTGAGAGAGAAGGAGAGAGAATCCCAAGCAGGCTTTGCATTGCGGAGCCCAACGTGGGGCTTGAACTCATGAACTGTGAGATCATGGCCTGAAGTAAAATCAAGAGTCAGATGCTGCACCACCCAAACACCTTGTCTTTTAGCCATTTCTGATTTTGGTTCTTCTGGTTGTTACATCTCCAAATATTGTAAATCACATGCATTTGGGGGGTTTTAGGGTGATAAAATCATCTCTTATTCCTCTCTTGTTTTTAGAGACATTTGGAAACTTATATATGATAATCAAAGGTTAGTGATCAAAATATCAATTTTACTAATATTCAAGCTAGGTTGAATAATGACTCAGGTTGAGTACCAAATTTAGGTTTCTTGGTGCCTCCCTCTCAGTCCAGATTTTATTTTTTATTTTATTTTATTTTTTCAACGTTTATTTATTTTTGGGACAGAGAGAGACAGAGCATAAACGGGGAGGGGCAGAGAGAGAGGGAGACACAGAATCGGAAACAGGCTCCAGGCTTTGAGCCATCAGCCCAGAGCCTGACGCGGGGCTCGAACTCACGGACCGCGAGATCATGACCTGGCTGAAGTCGGACGCCCAACCGACTGTGCCACCCAGGCGCCCCAGTCCAGATTTTAGAACAACCCACTTGAGGAAATATTGGAGACTACAGCAAAAACAAACAAACAAACAAACACCTTATCAATCATCATTCTCACACATACTTATGTATACTTAATAGATATCCTTCAATTTGTTCTGAACTCTGAAATATTTCACTCATAAATGTTTAGGACTTCCACTAATAAAATATGAGAAATATGTATTTAAAACTCTTTTAAAAAGTATCTACTTATAGACACATTATATCCAAGATTTTGATGTACTGTAACAGAGATTTCTGAGATACATGCTTTCAATGAATAAAGAATTGCCCGTGTAAATAGTGTGTCATCAATATTTCTAACCCAGCAAGGTTATAAGAAACTTATACATAAACTTAAAGAACAAAATATACACTAAGTAGAAATTGTCTGCCATTCATTACAAATACTGTCAGTACTCTACACTTTTCACTAGACCTCATCTTAAATATGTAAGGATATAAATTAAATCATTATGTATTTTTTATTCCTGACCCAGTGTAGGTTTAGGCAAGCAAATGGGCAAGGGAATAGTTACAAGACAAATTGCACGTCTTTGCTTTGTTGCAGGCCATTTGTCACTATAATATATTGAAGTTAAAAGAGCCATCTTTGATAGCATTCTTCAACAACAGATTCCATTTTGTCACTATTCTGCACATTGTATTTTCTTTAAAAAACAGAATTTTTAGGGGATCCACTTTTGATACATTTAAAATGGGCTTCCACAGCATTTGGTCATATGTTGGGAAGAACTTCATAAACTCATAAATGATGGTTCAGTAGATTACTTTGGCAAGAGATATTATTGGGTTCCCTCCTCCCTTTAAATCTCTTTTTAAGAGGCAAACCTCTTGCATATGTGCAATAATTTAAATCCATGATAATTTGAGGACAGAGACATCAACTAACTAGGATAATTAAGACATTTCTAGTTGTATGATTTTTCTAAAGGTACAGCTGACTTTCAGGGTGAGAGTATGTAGTCGGTAGCACGTAATATTTGCCCATGGTAAATAGAGATTTATTGGAGGTAAGAAAAAGTAACATCTGGAAAAGCGGGTGGTGTGTACCATTTAAATACCTTGATTTCTTATTCAACATTATTTATGAGAGAAACTTGACATCTTCTGCTCTCAGAGGCTTAATGCAACTCTGAACAGCTGCACAGGCACACAGAGTGGGATGCAGTTTACATAAGGAATAAAGGAATATACAAAAGTCTTTAATCACAAAGATAAGCTAAGTGGGATGTTTAAAAAGAACCATGAAAAAGGAAGTTCTTGCCAGATAACGTGCAAAAGACTTCTTAAAAAATTACTTTTAAAACTCTTGGCTTCGCTTGAAAGGTCACTACATTCTGCCCGGCTGTTGTAGTTGATACCTGACATGGGTGGCCATTGTTAAACAGGTGGGACCCTGTGAAGGCTGCTTTAACAAATGAAACATGTTCCAACATACACGTGTTGCTGTCTTGGCACCCTTAAGGAATTGATTGTAGATAGTGAAGAGCACTATCCATTACTTCTGAGAATTTACTAATAATGAGGGTCATTCCTAAAGACTGAAAAAGGGCAAATGGAGAGTCTCTTGAGGAAAAAGGAAGCTAAACAGGGTAAAAGCAGATTTTTGAACTTGACAATATATTACATGTTATGGCAGTGTTTCATCCAAGCTGACAAGTGTTCTGCCAACTTAAACTGGATTTTTTTTTCCATGTGGAAGTGATTACCCTAGAAAATACGGGAATAGGAGCAAAACGGACTATGATTTCATCTTAGTGAGGTTAAAGGTTTTATCTCACAGGATGTTGATCAAAAAAATTGTAGAAATATGGTTTAGATCAAAGAGCTCTGAGGTTAAAGCAGAAGGGAGTGACAGGAAAACAAAATAGACTATTCTAAATAATTTAAACATAAGGGAGTAGCTGACGTGCAGTAAGCAGGATTGGTGGTTACTGTCTCATTTGGTTACCCACCATTGGTGGTGGTATTGTCTCATTTGTTGTATTAAATAAAGACATAGTTGAGAGAATGTATATTATGTCCATTAAATATAAGAATACTACCAAGTTGGTGACTAATTTGGTGAAATAAAAAGTTATAAATATAATGAATGATGTTGTAAGCAAGAGAATATAGTTGAAAAAATAAATTGAAGAAAAAATAAATTGAGTAAGTATAAGGTCAGTATAAAATAGCTTTTTAGAGAAGTGTTACAGAAAGTGAACAAATGTCAAATATGGATAAAGTCTAGAAAGTAGGAACCCTTCTACTGAGCATGGATCACCCAGCCCCCTCCCCCATTAGCAAGCCTTGTGAAAATAACATATCAGAAAGAATTCCGATTAGAAAAAAAATTAATGGAAGACATTTTGCAAGAGGCAGAATGTGTTCATTTTATTAGGTGTTCAACTTTAGCTTGATGATTTATGGGGACTGTGGCAAACTAGGAAAAGGCTCAGAAAAGAGAAATCATAAGAAATAGGAAATGGGTCAATAAGGGAACTTTACTTGGAAGAAAATATGAGGTGGGCCTAAACAGAACCAGATGAGGATATAAAGTGAGATATCACTGACATATACATATTTAGCAACTCTTCCCAGTCTCCGATAAGGATAAGTCAGTGTGGTTTTAGAAGTAGCAGAAATGGATGTGGGAATTTGTTTGGAATTTATAGACAGATAATTAGATATGGAATTTTAGTAGAAAATAAATAGCCAGTGTCTTATCAAAACTATTCAGTGTGAAGCATATTTCAATTTGGTACTCTTGATCCTCTATCAAAATACAAGACTACTCCAGGACAGAAAATGAAGTTAATCCATGTTTCTCAGGGAATGAACTGGAAAGTCAATAACCTAGACTCCTCTTCATTTCCCCCAGAATACACAATCTTTCCCTTTTCATGCACACGTCTTGGCTTCTCTCTTTGCTTCATTCTCTCTCACTCTTACAAGCTTTCTTGATTCCTTCTTTCCACAGCTGGTAGGGATGGATGGCTCCTCCCTGGCCCTTCCCTTGGCATCTTAATGTTTCAGGTGTAGGTCTCTCCACTCACGTTTACAGTCTCTGGTTCTCCTAATTACATTTCTTAAGATAGAAAATGTGATTAAAACAGAATCAGCTCAAACTGGCTGTCCCTGGATAGATTTCCTTTCTAATTTTAGTCAGTAATTGCAGAGTTGAAAGGTGTGGTTGAATACTTGGCCTGTCTTTTGCAGATACTGCAGTCAACAATCCCTGGTTAAAAGACAAAGGAGCAGTCTACATGGGGAAAGTAGTGAGCAATGACATCAGTGAGAGCTCATTTATTTCTTAAAAAATAATATTGCACTCATATAGTTTTAAGCCATTGAATCAAACACTGGGTATACGATGGTAGACAAGAAAGACATTGTTCTGTCCAATGGGACCCATCAATCAAAGATTTTGAAAAAGAAAGACCCATACTACAGGGCTGGTGCTAACATTCTAGAATAACAGTCCTTGAGAAATTTTGAGAGATGGAAACTTTGTAAGTATTTTATTACAATAACATACCAATTATAAAACACATGTCATTGAATTTCCATTCTTTTAGTATATTAATTTTAATAAGTTGTGCTCAGCATGCTTAAAAGAATGATGTTTCTTGCTCTGGAGTTTTGGATAGGCGCTTAAACCAAGAGGAATGTGATGATGATTCTTAGAAAATGACATGGAGTATTTGGATTGGAGCCATTTTTGGCTTAAAGGCTGCAACTACATACCAGAAAATTTTAAGAAGTTATAATGTAAGCTTTTGGACACTGAACACTGAACCTAATTATACACATTTAACACCAAGTTCCATTCATTATATATGTGAGTTTGTGAAGGTGATTTTTTTCATTCATAGAAAGCTTCTTATGATAACAATAACAATGGGGAAATAATAACAACAATAAATGACACTTGTTGAGCTTTTAATATATCCCAAAGACTGTTGTGGGTACTTCACAAGAATTGATTCATTTAATTTCACAGCAGTTCCATGACTTCGGTTCTCTTACTCTCATAATCATTTAAACATTAACTATGAGGGAACTGAAGCAGAGAGTAAGTAATTTACCACAGATCATGCAGCTTTTATGTGGTGGAGCTGGGGTCTCCACACAGCAGTTTGACCATAGATCCACCACTTTTTATTAGTACACAGAATACAAGTTGCTATACATTCTTAAATGATTTATATCCAAGACCACAATTAATCACTTGAAATTCCTATTATCTATGTTCAGGGTAATAACTTATTAAATATGACATGCAGTAAGAGTAAAACATGAGTTTCTACTAACACTCTGTAATGAAGACAGTGCTTTCTGTAGGCATGATTTTTTGAAGATCTTTAAAATAGCCTGCAAGTATGTGAAATTGGCAATAATGTTTATTATCTGAAACTTTGATTATAGAAATGACTACCTAAAAATATAGACTTGATATTAAACACAGTGGTAAGTTAAAGCATTCTACAAAATAATGGTTTTCTTGATTTTCAGAAGACTCTTTTTAAGTTTTTTAAATTTAACTAATTAATCTATTTATTTGCTTATTTCTTTATTTATTTATTTTTGTTTGTTTGTTTGTTTGTTTTTTTGTTTTGGCCAAAATGAAATTGTGGGACATTGTGGTTTTTTAAGCTCCTACAATTTGTTAAATGTAATACTCACTAGTCAATACTTGTTTTTAGAAAATCTATCTTTTTGAAGATGGCGGCGTAGGAGGACGCGGGGCTCACAGCGCGTCCGGCCGATCACTTAGATTCCACCTACACCTGCCTAAAGAACCCAGAAAACCGCCAGAGGAATAGCAGAAGGGAGTCTCAGGAGTCAAGCGCAGACGAGAGGCCCACGGAAGAGGGTAGGAAGGGCGGCGAGGCGGTGCGCGCTCCACGGACTGGCGGGAGGGAGCCGGGGCGGAGGGGCGGCTCGCCAGCCAAGCAGAGCCCCCGAGTCTGGCTGGCAAAAGCGGAGGGGCCGGACGGACTGTGTTCCGACAGCAAGCGCGACTTAGCGTCTGGGAGGTCATAAGTTAACAGCTCTGCGCGGAAAGCGGGAAGGCTGGAGGACAAAGGGAGGGAGAGCTGCTGAGCCCCCGGACGGCAGAGCTCAGCTTGGCGGGGAACAAAGGCGCTCGCCAGCGCCATCTCCCCCGCCCATCCCCCAGCCAAAATCCCAAAGGGAACCAGTTCCTGCCAGGGAACTTGCTCGCTCTGCGCAAACACCCAACTCTGTGCTTCTGCGGAGCCAAACCTCCGGCAGCGGATCTGACTCCCTCCCGCTGCCACAGGGCTCCTCCTGAAGTGGATCACCTAAGGAGAAGCGAGCTAAGCCTGCCCCTCTAGCCCCCCGTGCACCTTGCCTACCCACCCCAGCTAATACGCCAGATCCCCAGCAACACAAGCCTGGCAGTGTGCAAGTAGCCCAGACGGGACACGCCACCCCACAGTGAATCCCGCCCCTAGGAGAGGGGAAGAGAAGGCACACACCAGTCTGACTGTGGCCCCAGCAGTGGGCTGGGGGCAGACATCGGGTCGGACTGCGGCCCCGCCCACCAACTCCAGTTATACACCACAGCACAGGGGAAGTGCACTGCAGGTCCTCACCACGCCAGGGACTCTCCAAAATGACCAAACGGAAGAATTCCCCTCAGAAGAATCTCCAGGAAATAACAACAGCTAATGAACTGATCAAAAAGGATTTAAATAATATAACAGAAAGTGAATTTAGAATAATAGTCATAAAATTAATCGCTGGGCTTGAAAACAGTATACAGGACAGCAGAGAATCTCTTGCCATAAAGATCTAGGGACTAAGGAACAGTCACGAGGAGTTGAAAAACGCTTTAAACGAATTGCAAAACAAAATGGAATCCACGATGGCTCGGCTTGAAGAGGCAGAGGAGAGAATAGGTGAACTAGAAGATAAAGTTATGGAGAAAGAGGAAGCTGAAAGAAAGAGAGATAAAAAAATCCAGGAGTATGAGGGGAAAATTAGAGAACTAAGTGATACACTAAAAACAAATAATATACGCATAATTGGTATCCCAGAGGAGGAAGAGAGAGGGAAGGGTGCTGAAGGGGTACTTGAACAAATTATAGCTGAGAACTTCCCTGAACTGGGGAAGGAAAAAGGCATTGAAATCCAAGAGGCACAGAGAACTCCCTTCAGACGTAACTTGAATCGATCTTCTGCACGACATATCATAGTGAAACTGGCAAAATACAAGGATAAAGAGAAAATTCTGAAAGCAGCAAGGGATAAACTTGCCCTCACATATAAAGGGAGACCTATAAGACTCGTGACTGATCTCTTCTTTGAAACTTGGCAGGCCAGAAAGGCTTGGCACGATATCTACAGTGTGCTAAACAGAAAAAATATGCAGCCGAGAATCCTTTATCCAGCAAGTCTGTCATTTAGAATAGAAGGAGAGATAAAGGTCTTCCCAAACAAACAAAAACTGAAGGAATTTGTCACCACGAAACCAGCCCTACAAGAGATCCTAAGGGGGATCCTGGGAGACAAAGTACCAGAGACATCACTACAAGCATAAAACATACAGACATCACAATGACTCTAAACCCATATCTTTCTATAATAACACTGAATGTAAATGGATTAAATGCGCCAACTAAAAGACATAGGGTATCAGAATGGATAAAAAAACAAGACCCATCTATTTGCTGTCTACAAGAGACTCATTTTAGATCTGAGGACACCTTTAGATTGAGAGTGAGGGGATGGAGAACTATTTATCATGCTCCTGGAAGCCAAAAGAAAGCTGGAGTAGCCATACTTATATCAGACAAACTAGACTTTAAATTAAAGGCTGTAACAAGAGATGAAGAAGGGCATTATATAATAATCACAGGGTCTATCCATCAGGAAGAGCTAACTATTATAAATGTCTATGCGCCAAATACCCGAGCCCCCAGATATATAAAACAATTACTCATAAACATAAGCAACCTTATTGATAAGAATGTGGTCATTGCAGGGGACTTTAACACCCCACTTACAGAAATGGATAGATCATCTAGACACACAGTCAATAAAGAAACAAGGGCCCTGAATGATACATTGGATCAGATGGACTTGACAGATATCTTTAGAACTCTGCATCCCAAAGCAACAGAATATACTTTCTTCTCGAGTGCACATGGAACATTCTCCAAGATAGATCATATACTGGGTCACAAAACAGCCCTTCATAAGTTTACAAGAATTGAAATTATACCATGCATACTTTCAGACCACAATGCTATGAAGCTTGAAATCAACCACAGGAAAAAGTCTGGAAAACCTCCAAAAGCATGGAGGTTAAAGAACACCCTACTAACGAATGAGTGGGTCAACCAGGCAATTAGAGAAGAAATTAAAATATATATGGAAACAAACGAAAATGAAAATACAACAATCCAAACGCTTTGGGATGCAGCGAAGGCAGTCCTGAGAGGAAAATACATTGCAATCCAGGCCTATCTCAAGAAACAAGAAAAATCCCAAATACAAAACCTAACAGCACACCTAAAGGAAATAGAAGCAGAACAGCAAAGGCAGCCTAAACCCAGCAGAAGAAGAGAAATAATAAAGATCAGAGCAGAAATAAACAATATAGAATCTAAAAAAACTGTAGAGCAGATCAACGAAACCAAGAGTTGGTTTTTTGAAAAAATAAACAAAATTGACAAACCTCTAGCCAGGCTTCTCAAAAAGAAAAGGGAGATGACCCAAATAGATACAATCATGAATGAAAATGGAATGATTACAACCAATCCCTCAGAGATACAAACAATTATCAGGGAATACTATGAAAAATTATATGCCAGCAAATTGGACAACCTGGAAGAAATGGACAAATTTCTAAACACCCACACTCTTCCAAAACTCAATCAGGAGGAAAGAGAAAGCTTGAACAGACCCATAACCAGCGAAGAAATTGAATCGGTTATCAAAAATCTCCCAACAAATAAGAGTCCAGGACCAGATGGCTTCCCAGGGGAGTTCTACCAGACATTTAAAGCAGAGATAATACCTATCCTTCTCAAGCTATTCCAAGAAATAGAAAGGGAAGGAAAACTTCCAGACTCATTCTATGAAGCCAGTATTACTT
This sequence comes from Panthera tigris, assembly GCF_018350195.1. NCBI lineage: Eukaryota > Metazoa > Chordata > Mammalia > Carnivora > Felidae > Panthera > Panthera tigris. The sequence continues at coordinate 57,837,779 of NC_056663.1, read as the reverse complement.
TGATTCCTAAACCAGACAGAGACCCAGTAAAAAAAGAGAACTACAGGCCAATATCCCTGATGAATATGGATGCAAAAATTCTTAATAAGATACTAGCAAATCGAATTCAACAGCATATAAAAAGAATTATTCACCATGATCAAGTGGGATTCATTCCTGGGATGCAGGGCTGGTTCAACATTCGCAAATCGATCAACGTGATACATCACATTAACAAAAAAAAAGAGAAGAACCATATGATCCTGTCAATCGATGCAGAAAAGGCCTTTGACCAAATCCAGCACCCTTTCTTAATAAAAACCCTTGAGAAAGTCGGGATAGAAGGAACATACTTAAAGATCATAAAGGCCATTTATGAAAAGCCCACAGCTAACATCATCCTCAACGGGGAAAAACTGAGAGCTTTTTCCCTGAGATCAGGAACACGACAGGGATGCCCACTGTCCCCGCTGTTGTTCAATATAGTGCTGGAAGTTCTAGCATCAGCAATCAGACAACAAAAGGAAATCAAAGGCATCCAAATTGGCAAAGATGAAGTCAAGCTTTCGCTTTTTGCAGATGACATGATATTATACATGGAAAATCCGATAGACTCCACCAAAAGTCTGCTAGAACTGATACATGAATTCAGCAAAGTTTCAGGATACAAAATCAATGTGCAGAAATCAGTTGCATTCTTATACACTAACAATGAAGCAACAGAAAGACAAATGAAGAAACTGATCCCATTCACAATTGCACCAAGAAGCATAAAATACCTAGGAATAAATCTAACCAAAGATGTAAAAGATCTGTATGCTGAAAACTATAGAAAGCTTATGCAGGTAATTGAAGAAGATATAAAGAAATGGAAAGACATTCCATGCTCATGGATTGGAAGAATAAATATTGTCAAAATGTCAATACCACCCAAAGCTATCTACACATTCAATGCAATCCCAATCAAAATTGCACCAGCATTCTTCTCGAAACTAGAACAAGCAATCCTAAAATTCATATGGAACCACAAAAGGCCCCAAATAGCCAAAGTAATTTTGAAGAAGAAGACCAAAGCAGGAGGCATCACAATCCCAGAATTTAGCCTCTACTACAAAGCTGTCATCATCAAGACAGCATGGTATTGGCATAAAAACAGACACATAGACCAATGGAATAGAATAGAAACCCCAGAACTAGACCCACAAACGTATGGCCAACTCATCTTTGACAAAGCAGGAAAGAACATCCAATGGAAAAAAGACAGTCTCTTTAACAAATGGTGCTGGGAGAACTGGACAGCAACATGCAGAAGGCTGAAACTAGACCACTTTCTCACACCATTCACAAAAATAAACGCAAAATGGATAAAGGACCTGAATGTGAGACAGGAAACCATCAAAACCTTAGAGGAGAAAGCAGGAAAAGACCTCTCTGACCTCAGCCGTAGCAATCTCTTACTCGGCACATCCCCAAAGGCAAGGGAATTAAAAGCAAAAGTGAATTACTGGGACCTTATGAAGATAAAAAGCTTCTGCACAGCAAAGGAAACAACCAACAAAACTAAAAGGCAGCCAACGGAATGGGAAAAGATATTTGCAAATGACATATCGGACAAAGGGCTAGGATCCAAAATCTATAAAGAGCTCACCAAACTCCACACCCGAAAAACAAATAACCCAGTGAAGAAATGGGCAGAAAACATGAATAGACACTTCTCTAAAGAAGACATCCGGATGGCCAACAGGCACATGAAAAGATGTTCAACGTCGCTCCTTATCAGGGAAATACAAATCAAAACCACACTCAGATACCACCTCACGCCAGTCAGAGTGGCCAAAATGAAGAAATCAGGAGACTATAGATGCTGGAGAGGATGTGGAGAAACAGGAACCCTCTTGCACTGTTGGTGGGAATGCAAATTGGTGCAGCCGCTCTGGAAAGCAGTGTGGAGGTTCCTCAGAAAATTAAAAATAGACCTACCCTATGACCCAGCAATAGCACTGCTAGGAATTTGTCCAAGGGATACAGGAGTACTGATGCATAGGGGCACCTGTACCCCAATGTTTATAGCGGCACTCTCAACAATAGCCAAATTATGGAAAGAGCCTAAATGTCCATCAACTGATGAATGGATAAAGAAATTGTGGTTTATATACACAATGGAATACTACGTGGCAATGAGAAAAAATGAAATATGGCCTTTTGTAGCAACATGGATGGAACTGGAGAGTGTGATGCTAAGTGAAATAAGCCATACAGAGAAAGACAGATACCATATGGTTTCACTCTTATGTGGATCCTGAGAAACATAACAGAAACCCATGGGGGAGGGGAAGGAAAAAAAAAAAAAAAAAAAAGAGGTTAGAGTGGGAGAGAGCCAAAGCATAAGAGACTGTTAAAAACTGAGAACAAACTGAGGGTTGATGGGGGGTGGGAGGGAGGGCAGGGTGGGAGGGAGGGCAGGGTGGGTGATGGGTATTGAGGAGGGCACCTTTTGGGATGAGCACTGGGTGTTGTATGGAAACCAATTTGACAGTAAATTTCATATATTAAAAAATAAAAAATAAAAAAAAAAAAAGAAATGCATTACAACATTAAAAAGATGAGATAGCAATCAACATAAATTTCTATTGTTTTCCACATCCAAATTGATTATCTTCCTCACCTGGTAAGGGTCTTCCTCATTTTGGGAACCAAGGTCATACAGGAGAAGGCTCACACAGAGAAGCAGGGATCCTAAGGGAAGGCTTCCTGCAAAGTGTAAGTTGTTATCGAGATTAAATTTTGCATGTATTAGTTTTTATTATTTTTTTAAGTTTTTTTTATTGTTTATTTTTGAGAGAGAGAGAGACAGAGACAGAGCACAAGCAGGGGAGGGGCAGAGAGGGAGGGAGACACAGAATCTGAAGCAGGCTCCAGGCTCTGAGCTGTCAGCACAGAGCCCGCCCGACACGGAGCTCAAACTCACAGACTATGAGATCATGACCTGAGCTGAAGTCGGACGCTCAACTGACTGCTCCACCCAGGCACCCCCATTTATTATTTTTTTTTAATAAATAACTGGAGGGAAACATATTCAATGCACAGGAAAATGGTTTTAAGTATATAGATACATGTAATTTCATGATTTGTTTTTAAAACATCACAAATAATTTTGTATTAGTAAGACATAAGTATAGGAGAGAATAACCCAAGATGACACCTGATGGATGAGGCCATGTCATGAAAAAACGCATTAAACATATTAAGGATTGAGATATTATTCAAAGGATTTAAGTTGCCAGGAAAGGACTTTCCACACTCCAGAAAAACCATTTGGAAGAATGTAGATAAGGGAGTCTCCAAGTGGGGCATGTGCTTGGCATATGGGAAGAAAAGTTTAGAACTTCTATCTATATTTACTTATATTGGTCTTTTTAAATTGTCTATTTTTCAAACATTCTATAATAAATTCAGTAGTACATATTCAATTTTAAATTGACATACATTTGTGAGTGTACCTGCATTTACATTTTATTTTACAGAAAGGGGGTTATAGAGGGGCAGAGGGAGAGATAGAATTTTAAGAAACCCTATGCTCAATGCAGAGCCCAATGTGGGACTCAGTCCCATGACCCTGGGATCATGACCTGAGCTGAAATCAAGAGTTGGATGCTCAAGGCCACCCGGGTGACCCTATACATGCATTTTTTAATTGATGAATTGAGTGCTCAAAAAAGATGTGGAAACCGTTAAGTTTGAGAATGGTTTGAAGGAGGCATAAAGACAGAAGGAGGAACAAGGTGAGACACCGGTACATTAATTCTGATGAAGGATGACAAAGAGGGTCTCTATAAAGGCAGGAGCAATGGGGGTGGAGAGAAGATGTGGACTTGGTTGATATGCAGTAGGTATACTTTCTCTCCAGCAGACACTGAATTTGCGTCTAATTTGTTACCTGCACATATAGAGTCAGAGAAATCTCAGAAGATTTTGTTGTCCCTACGTTTCATTTAACTTTGGGGATTGGGTTGGGACAACACATTTTTCTGCAAGATGATAGCAAACCTGAGGTTTTTCTATACATTATCTCCTCTATACCTCCACAGGGGTCACTGGATGAGAAGACATAGAAAATTATCAGGAATGAATTAGGAGAAAAAGCAGTGGGAGGGGAGATGGAGGAGAAGGAGGGGGAGGTCCCAGCAGGGGAGGAGGAGAGGAAAAAGACGGTCCCTTAAAAGAGCATCTCCATTAATAAAGTCAAAGTCCAATTTGAAAAAAAAAAAAAAAAAAGAAAATCTATCTTTTTAAGGAGTCTCTTGGTATAAAATTGTTATTTTTTAAGATTTTAAATTTATTTATTTATTTTTAAAGAGACAGAGACAGTGCAAGTGGGGAAGGAGCAGGGAGAGAGGGAGAGAGAGTCCTAAGCAGGCCCCATGCTGCCAGCACAGAGCCCCATGTGGGGTTGAAACCCACGAAGTCATGAGATGATGACTTGAGCAGAAACCAAGAGTCAGATGCTTAACTGACTGAGCCACCCAGATGCCCCTATTATTATTATTTTTAAAATGTAATTTGTTGTCAAGTTCGCTAACATATAGTATATATAGTGTGCTCTTGGCTTCGAGGGTAGATTCCCATGATTCATCGCTTACATACAACACCCAGTGCTCATCCCAACAAGTGCTCTCCTCAATGCCTATCCCCCATTTTCCCCTCTCCCCTGCCCCCCTCAGTTTGTTCTCTGTATTTAAGAGTCTCTTATGGTTTGCCTCCCTCTCTGAAACTATTTTTTCCCCTTCTGTTCCCCTATGGCTTTCTGTCAAGTCTCAGATTCCGCATATGAATGAAAACAAAGGATACAGGAGTGCTGATTCATAGGGGCACATGTACCCCAATGTTTATAGCAAAACTTTCAACAATAGCCAAATTATGGATAGCCCAAATGCCCATTAACTGATGAATGGATAAAGAAGATGTAGTTTATATAGACAATGGTATAAAATTGTTATTATTGGAAATCAAACCTTGTCTAATTAATTAGTCATAAAATTAATTACTAGCTCAGTTTCTCAGATCTTAAGAGAATTAAGAATGAAATCTAGAAAGAAACCCACGAGATTGGCAATTATTGTCTCCATTGATATGGGGAAGAAGAGGCCAAGATTGAGTGATGAGGTGACAGCAATATATATACATATAAAATATATATTATAATATACAATATAATATATATATAATAATACATTCATATATTACATGTTCATTTAAAAGCTAATTTTAGGGGCACCTGAGTGGCTCAGTTGGCTAAGCATCTGACTCTTGATCTCAGCTCAGGTCTTGATCTCAGGGTCATGAGTCCAAGCCTCGTGTTGGGCTCTGTCTGTACGGGGTGTGGAGCCCACTTAAAAAATAAATAAAAATAAAATATAATTTAAAAAAGGTATATTCTTTTCATTGGTAAGATGATAAGGTTGGAAGAGAAAAAGCTATTTCATCCCAAAAAGTCAAATGCAGTGATAAAAGTAGTTAATTTGGGATCCCAAATTTTGAATATGTGTCAATATTTACAAAAGGTGTGATTTAGTGATGTATGGATTTTTAGATCTGGAGAAGACTTTAGAAATCATTAGTTATTTTATTTTATTTATTTTTTTGTCCTTTAGTCTTTGTGATTCCATTACAAGCTCAGGCATGTAACTTAGGTCCTACCAATAAAAAGTCATGAAGACAAGAAGGGGCCAAGCTTGGGAGAACTACTCCTCTGACAAATGTGGTAGCAGATACATTTCATTGGAAATGCCAGGGGTAGAGATTCTTGTGGTTGGGTTTATTGTCATAGACGCTGGGCCATGGAGACAGGTGAGGGTTCACCAGAACGGTCCCCTTGGAGTGATTGTGCATTGTCTCTGCTTCAGAGCATCTGAGTCTGGCTCACTTGTGTCAAGAGCCAAGTGATTTCATTTAGTAAATTTCTCTTCTGTATCAGCTACACAGACTGCCTTTGTCTTTAAGCTCTTTTATTAAAAACCATGAGTGATACAGTTAGCTTTTTTATTTCTAACTTATCCACCTATGTGATATGTGATAGTCTTTTCATTGGAAAAAGCTATTATAGTTTTTTTTTTCCATCTCATATTTTCTGTGGAAGGATTTATTAAAAATTAACTCATAGTTGAAATAGCTTAAATGTCCCATAGATCACTTGTAAGATAAGTGATAACTTGGGGCGCCTGGGTGGCTCAGTCAGTTAAGCGTCCGACTTCAGCTCAGGTCACGATCTCGTGGCCCGCGAGTTCGAGCCCCGCGTCGGGCTCTGGGCAGATGGCTCAGAGCCTGGAGCCTGCTTCCGATTCTGTGTCTCCCTCTCCCTCTGACCCTCCCCCGTTCATGCTGTGTCTCTCTCTGTCTCAAAAATAAATAAAAACATTAAAAAAATTAAAAAAAAAAGATAAGTGATAACTTTTGTAAAATGGGTATAATTCAGGTTTTATAGGAAGGATCTGAGGGTTTATAGAAAACCATAGAATCCAAAGCAGCTTTAGTTTCTTTGTTGATCCTGTAATTTATCTTGATAGAAGACTTCAGGCATAAAACAGAGGCCTAAAATTGAAAACTCTATTTCTAAAATAAGAATGTAGGAAGTGTTGAAAGAAAAGTGAAAACAAATGTGCCTAAATTCATATAAACCTTTTTATAAGCAACAAAACATGAAATAAAAACAAAAAACAAAAACAAAAAAACTGAAAAACAAAACAAAACCCTTAGGCCCAAAGTAATTAATACTTGTGACACAATTAAGTACTGTCATAGTTAAATCTAAGGCCTTCTGGTGCATGCTTATGTTCCAGTGCTCTATTTTACATAATTAAGACATCATGAGAATACTCATCATGAGAATACTTCCCTGCATTGCTTCTGCTGCATCCTCTGAAAGTCAAATTTGGGAAACTCCAGGTTGAGGCTTCCTGCATAATTTTAACTGCCTCAATCACTACTGTTGAGAATCTAGCCTCTTAGATGACTTCATTTCCCTTTCTCTCTCCAGGCTCCACTATCGGGAGAAAGATAACAACAGTTTCCCTGAGCTACAGGACATTCCCAAGGTATGTCCATCTAAGACATTGATTTATTTCAAAACCTCTCATGACTTGATCTCTCTCTCTGTTGGGCCATTATCACCCAAAGTCCTTCTCCTGAGTGGGAAAAATCTGTTATTATTCATTTTACCCATTACTAACCTTAGCTCAGCCTCTCCTAATTACTGAAGAAACAGAACCTTTCTGCTTGAGCTTTCAGTTCCTTGTCCATTTTAAAGAAAATATCCTTTCTATAGTGATTCATTCATTCATTCATTCATGTACTAAAGGTGCCTATTATGAGCTTGGCAGTGCTCTAGGCTCTGTGATATATCCATATACAAAATGTATTTTTGTTTAAAAAAGTGCTGTCCTTGTGGAGCTCAGATTTATTAGGGAAGACAAAAGATATGCCCACTCAGTAACTACATTATATAACAAGTTAGAAGGAGCTAAGTGCTGGGTCAAATATTAAACAAGGCAACAGATGGATCTGAGGCTTGGGTAAGGATCACCATCTCATATAGCATTGGAGAATCATCATTAGGTGAGTGACATTTGAGCAAAGATCTGAAGATTGAAGATGGTGAGGATATACTGAGATTTTAACAGGGGAAGGTATAAAGTTGTCTAGTTGCATGGAAAGTGAAGTGACTTGAGAAATGTGCTAGAATTTCTGGGCCCTATTAAGGGCCCATTTGAATTTGCTCAAAGTACTTTTATATTTAGACAACTCAGAATGCTTGTGGGGAGTGTGTGTGTTTGTGTGCACACACGTGCACCCATGTGTGTGTGTTTTCATCTCCATTCAGTTGCACAGGTGCAGAATGCATGCAGTGGTCAGAAAGTTGGATTTAACAAGAGTTGTGGGTGTAATGAAGCCATAGAAGGTCAACAAAATTGAGAATGTGACTCTACTGATTGCCCATAAAATTTATATTGGGTAAAAAGGGAAGAAAGAGTTATGGAGATGAAGATAGTTGGAAGGTGGGAGAATAATTGATAGTATGTCCTGGTAAAGTCAAAGGATTATTGGAAGCTTTCATAGTAATACTGATGCCACGTCAATATTTCCTAAGAATTTGATATATTCTGGACATGGTTCAAAGTGCTTTAGGTGGATTATCCCTTTTAAGCTACACTATAGGCTATATACCATACTATAATCAGCCTCCTTTTGCAGATGAGGAAATTGAAGGTGAAGTTAAATTGAGGATGAGCCTCTCTAATTCTCTGGATCAGTCACATTAAGATAAGGTATAATTATTTTGTTTGAATCTCTAAGCTTCTATACAGATATAGCTATTCTTCAATGGATAGAAAACTTGAACCTATACAGCATGAATTTAATTAAATGGCTAAAGAAAGCAATGGTGACAAGTCTTCAGTATCCTCAAACATAAGCCTAAAAATATCCTGTGGGTTTAGAGCTGTGTTTTTATTTCCAAGCTCAGCAATCTGATCTTCTTACTTATCAAAGGAAGCACTGGGTATGCATACAAGGAAAATTAAGCTATTAAGATAGGATGTTTTAATTTCTAGGAGCTTACTGATGTTTTTAAAAAAGATAATAGATCTTGATATTTTATTGCATGGACTGTAAAATACAAACCAACTTATAACTAAGATTTCTCTGTATTTATATCCAATTTCAGAAGAAAGCATGATGTATTTTTCATATGAATGTAAAATGGCAGAATATGTATTTGTCAGCAAGTACAGAAAGCCCAGTATAATTATCAAAGGCCAACATAAATTAAATAGTTTCTTTAGATAAGACTCTGAAAGGAAGAAATTAAAACTCATCCAATAGGTTCATAAAGTTATATTATAAACTGATAAAGAACTGCCTCTACCTCGGACAGCCTTTCTACCATCATTTGTAATCTGTCTCTTTGACTTAAGAAAAATGACTCAGACTCCACATGCAGTACATTTTGTTGAGAAGCCATTACTAGAGAATGAATCATTTAAGAGTTGCCTCTGGGTTCAAAGCCCTCGGGCCCCAGATATCCCAGGTGTGATTACAATGGCTATGGTGACCAGAGCCTCACTTCCCTGATAGTTATTTTCTCCCATCTTCCTTACTTTGAGTTAGTGGACACTGTATAGTCACTAGTTTGAGTAACTTCTCTTAATTACTCATTTAATTGGCAGCTTTATAAAAGAGTTTTTGAAATAACTGGATAGGGCAGCCAAACTAACCTCTATCCATGACTATTTAAAAGATGACAGTAGACAAATGGAAGGACTTTGTTCTGTGATCTTGCATGCCATGTTAAATCATGGCAAAAAAGCAGAAGGTATCATTTAAAGCATCTAATCCATTTCCAGAATAATGAAGAACCATCAGTTATACTTTATTTCTCATTGTTTTTTTCCAACAGAGGCTGTCACTTTTAATTGATGCAAGTGATAGAGACTTTCTGAACTCTGCTGGGAGTCAGTTCTGGGCTAATATACCTCACAGTTTTTTGTTTTTTTTTCCTCAACCTCATTTCTTCCCAATTGTGCTTAGGAAGACAACAACTTTATCTTTTATTTATTTATTTATTTATTTATTTCCCCTAATAAATCTCTCTAGAATCTCTATGCAACTCTCTGGAAGATTTGATTTTAAGCTATCTAAGGTCATTCTCTATGGAGAGAGAAAATATATACTAGTATAAGAGGGACTCTTAACTCTGAAGATTTTGTATGCCATATAAGTCTGATGTCCTTTAGGAATACTCTGGCTTTATCCTGTCCCTCTTTTCATTTCTTTGCCCCAGTGGCTTTGTCTTGCTTCCAAATTTCACCAAATAGCAAACAAGAATCTCAGTGGGAAAATGGGCAGATGTTATGAACTGGCAATTTTCAGAAGAGGAATCTTAACAATTCATTACTAATCACAGAAATACAGGTTAAAATCACTGCGAGTTATCAAGTGACATCTTATTAGATAACTTAGATGATTTCAAGGTTTAGAAGGGATGTGTTAACGTAGGCTTCTCATCTGCTACTTGTGGGAATGGAGAAAGTTCCACCCATCCTGTAGAGCAAGCTGGAGCAATTTTTGTTAATTGTCTACATTCCGCAAGACACAGCGAATCATCTCCTGGACATGTATCCTAAACAATTACTTTCCAGGTCCATAAAAGAACTTGCGAAAGAATGACCATCACAGCAAATTTGTTGGCTAGTTGACTGGGTTAAATCTGGTGGATTCCCACCACAAAGTACTCTGTAGCAGTCATAAGCATCCAACTAGATAACACAATAACAACATGAATGGATCCCCAAACCAAATTGTTGAATGAGAAAAGTTAACAGTGAGATAGAGAACACCATTTAAATAAATTGAATCTATAATGTTACAAAATAAAATCATACATTTCACAGAAACACATAAAAACAAAACAATACCTATTATGCACTTTATTTTTTTAATTTTTAAATGTTTATTTGTTTTTGAGAGAAAGAGACAGCACACATGCACACACACAGTGCAAGCCCAACACCGGGATCGATTCCGTGAACGATGATATCATGACCTGAGCCAAAATCAAGAGTCAGAGCTTAACCAACTGAGCCAACCAGGCTCCCCCTATATTAAGCACTTTACAATGGTAACCTATAGAGAGGGGAAGTAATGCATATGGAGAATAGGAATAATAGGGAATATATAATGTACAGATAAACAAATAAACAGGATTGTTTTGGGGCAGTTTTGCCCACTCTCTTTGAGATATAAAAATAAAACTATCCTACCAACCTAGTCAGCTTTTCTGCTCAGCCACCTCTTTTTGCAAGGACACTGAATTTTCTTTCATGCCAATTAAGCTAAAAAATTCATTTGCTTTATTATTATTATTATTATTGACCCGACATCCAGATATTCTTTGGGATTTTTTTTATCCCTCCCATGTTAGTGCCTTGAGTTGCGCCTGACCCTTATCTGATTATGCCCTTTTGACTGAGGAAAAGGAGGTTTTGAGTTTCCTATCCAGAAACTTCATTCTCTATTTTCAAGGTCACAGAAAGGGAAAGTTGTCCTTGAGGCAGGGCTAGACAATGCATCTGCCTTTGCTTTGGCATTTTGATGTCTTGGGGAAGATGGCCTTGAGAAGTCCTCCATGATTCCTTTAATCCCTTTCTAAAGTTGTGATGTCTCAAAATCATATTTTCAGCACAGAAGAGCTTGATCGAAGGCCAGCTCACACTTCCATGCCTGAGTATCCCTACTGCATCCATATCATCATTTTTCTTCTCCACCTTGTGTTCCTCTAGTCCTACCTGTCTTCTTTCCCCTAGCTTTACTGAGGTATTATTGACATATAACATGTGTAAATTTAAGCCTAACTTTATTTTTAGCATAGCCCCTTATTACCTCACCTTATTTCTGATTCCTGCTCAGTCCACCTCCCCATCAGTGCCTCAGAATCATAATTCATCTCTTGACAGAATCTTCCCTGAATTCTCTCCTACACATGGGCTGGATTCTATCAGTGGTTCCTAATTTGGAGTTCCTCAATGATGAAAGCAAACAAAGCTTAAGTGAATTTTAATAGGATTGATCAATCTCTCTAAAATATTGATGCGCTTTTAAAGTTTTGGCAGAATTTGTTTAACTCAGTGTCTGGAGTCCTTAGCAAAGACAGAAAAGGACCCACATAGGTAGAAAGGCCATGTGGAGATGGAGGCAAAGACTGGAACTGTGCCATACAAGTCAGAAAGCACTTGGTGCATCTGTAAGCTGAAGGAGGCAAGGGAAGGGGTCTTCCTGGGCCTTCAGAGGGAGTATGACCATGCTGACACTTTGATTTTGGACTTCTGGCCTTCAGACTGAGAATACATTTTTGTTATTTCAAGTCATCTAAGTTTAAGTATTTTTTTTTTCAGAGTCCCTAGGACAGTAATATACTCAGTATAGCACATGGTTCCTTATTTCATGACAAAGTCTAGGATTGATTATACACACACACACACACACACACACACACATGATTATATGTACATATATAGATTATGTATATAATAGTTATATAATTAACTAGTTGTATATACATAATTATATATAGTTATATATAGCCAGTATCAGTGAAAGTATATTATGAGAATATATTTATTCATTAATAAAAATGAGAAATATTTCCTATTCTGTTGTTATATATGGTCCTTGATAATTTGAGTTCTAGTAGGACTGAGAAGTACAGTGTATCCTAGTGGTTAAGGGATCAGTGTCTTGAGTTGTGTGTCATAGTAGTTAAGAACCAGCCTGTGTGGGTTCAAATTATAGCTCTGGTAGTTACTAGCACTGTAAACATGGGCAAGTTGTTTTCCTCTGTGCCTCTGTTTTCTCACCTTTAATGGATAAGGATATCATCTACCTCATAGTGGTATTATAAAGATTAAAAACTGGTTAAAATATTTTAACCACTTGGAACTATGTCTAGGGCATAGTGATGTTTGAGTAAATGTTTGCTAACATTATTTCATGAAGATACTTGTTTTGAACGCTTCATTTCCTTTTTATTAGATCTGTATGTAAATTGGGTAATAGATATTATATACAGAGTGTGCAGATAATATGAGACAGTGGGAAAAGACCATCCTTCCCCAGATAATTTTCTTTCAATATGGTATGCAAAAATATAGACTAAGATTTACAATTGCATTAAATATATAGATAAAATATTTTTTATTGATCCTGAAATATTTATGTTATTATTTGAAAATTATATGGCACTGTTAAATTTTCCATGATTTTCTCGAACTGCAGATAACAGTCCTCAAATAACATTTTTTCTGATTCATTTTGTATCTCACTGTAATGTGCAATGAGACTGATTTTGGAGAGACTTTGCAAAACCTACTTTTCCTTTCCTTCTATCTAGTTCTTATTAATGTGTCTCACATAAGTAAACTTCTTGAGATCTTTACTATCCAGAATCTATGTTAGATAACATTAGAAAGCTTGTACTTCAGTGCTTGGAAACTATACACTATAGTTAATAACCTATTGAGCACCTACCATATTTAGCACATTGTTAGTTCCTTTACATATGTTATTGGTAATTTTGATGATTAATTTTATGTGTCAACTTGAATGAGCCATGGGATAACACTGGTCAAATTGGTCAAACATTATTCTGGTGTGTACCTGTGAGGGGATTTCTGAATGAGATTAATATTTAAATCTGTAGAGTGAATAAAGCAGATTGCTCTCACTAATGGATGGGTGTCATCCAATCAATTGAGCACCTGAATAGAACAAAAGGGCTGAGTAAGAAAGAACTTTGTCTGACTGACTGCTGATCTTGAACATGGGTTTTCTGCCCTTGAAACCAGATTGGAATCAATACCATTGTTTTTCTGGTTCTCAGGTCTTTGGACTCCAACTGGAACTACACCAATGGCTCTCTTGGGTCTCCAGCTGGCCAACTGCAGATCTTGGAACTTCTTAACCTCTATAATTGTGTGAGATAATTCCTGATAATAATTTATATGTGTGTGTATATGTGTGTATATACACACCATATATATAAATATATACACATGTATATGCATATATATGTATATGTGTGTGTGTATGTATACACACACACACACACACACACACTGCTGGCTTTGTTTCTCTAGAGAACCCTGATAATATAGTAAAACAGTAGTTTTGCAAGTTTGATAATATAATCTCTAACTTACTGATTAGAAATATGAAGACTCTTCAGAGCAGACATAATCCTAAATTCACACAACAAATTCCGGGGGGGGTGGATCTAGAATTTGAACCCAGGCCTGCATAATTTCAAAGCTCATGCCATGTCATGTTGTGACTTCAACACTTGCTGCTCAAATGGGAGGAGGGAAACGTGCAAGAAGTACTGAATTCACTCCAAGATATATCAGCTTAGAAAATATTTCCCTACAGATTGATTGCTTTTGAGAACTGACACATCTCTACTCACACTGCACTATCCTATTTCCCTCTTTAATTCATTCTACCTGCAATCTTTACAAGTATATTCCCGTTCAAGGCTGAAAAAACAAAACTAATTTATCGTTTATTGCATTTTATTCACGTAGTTTATTTCCATCCCAGAAATAGATAAAAACTAATGTTATTTATTATTCCTAAACAATTCCATTTAATTCTCATTGAGTCTATAATACTCAAATTCTTAAATAGTTATGCTGTTTCATGTGAACATGTGTTCCATTTTTATGAAAAATAGTTAATCAAGATCACTTCTCTTCCAACTGATGATTATGGTATATAGAATACTTATGAGTCTAAATATTGTTTCAAGATCTAGGAATTTTTTCTCTGCTTCTATTCTTAAAATCTCCAATCAATTAGACTTGGCACAATGGATCCATTCCTTGTTTCTTTTTGTTAATGGACAATGCATCTTTTCATTGAGAAGAAATTATTGCTACTTTCTTCTATTTTGTCAGGCAAATTTAACAACTTCAAATAGTTTTCATGCCCTTGCATATTGGCTCTTCTATTCAGTTTCCATGTACAGTGGACTAGATTTGAACTGTGCCTTGAAATAATCTTACATTTGTTACTGGACTCCCTTTTGCAAAGTTTATATAATCTGTTTTTGACTAGTTTCCAGGACAGTTATTTAAGCAGCTTATTGGCCAGGTTTGTTGCTTCCTGGCCTTAATTCATTTTCATATATGCTCTCCAATTCTGTTTAAAAGGGACCAAGCATGTTGTCAAACTAAGAACTCCCCTCTTCAGGAACCCTGTCACTGACTATTATATATGACACTCTTTCATCTTTAGAAGTAAGAATAAGCCAAAAAGCCACCTTAAAATGCCTCTTTTTTGTCAGTACATACTCACTCTAAGAACCATTCCACTCAAGTCAGCTCTATGAAGCTCTTGTTCTCTTCAATTACTGCTTTTTTCCTTTTTTTTTTTTTTTTTTTTTGGTATACTCTTGCTGTGTCCTGATCATACTCTTAGGGATATTCTGTCAGGTCACCTCCTTTCTAAATTCACTCTTTCAACTCTTTATAAGCTAGCAGGGCATGACAAAGGAAAGCCACTTAATAGTTTTGCTACCTAATCTTAACACCTTATATTTCAAAGGGGTTTCTTACAAATGCTCCCACTTCTTATCAGATCTGAAGGAAAGAGTATCTCAAAGAGCAGCCCTTAAGCACTTGCCAATTAAATCTGGTCTATTTCCTATAATATTTTTGAGCTTCCTTTGAAGAAGGATTTCTCTGTGTCTCAGATCTATTAAATTGTACTCTTTATATTGCCGTTTATGTCACAAGAGGTTTGTGACCTCCGAATAAATTTTTTGAGATGGATTTTCATAGCATGTATGACTTCAATTTTGAATTTGTCAGTCTTTCCTCCTGTATAAGAAAGAGGGCAGAAAGGGTATCCCATTTCCTGAAAAGAAAGCTGATATATAACATATAATTTTACAACACTCAAACCTTACAGAAAATATAGAAAAATTCATATAACAGTTTTGGAAAGGGCCTCCCTCTAGGAAAATATGCCAAAAGAATAACTGAATACAGCATTCACTTCCTAAAACTGTTGACTTCTTTTTTAAAAAAAAAATTTAATGTTTATTTATTTTTGAGAGAGAAAGAGAGAGAGAGAGAGAGAGAGAGAGAGAGCAGGGGAGGGGCAGAGAAAGGGAGTCACAGAATCCAGAGAAGGCTCCAGGCTCTGAGCTGTCAGCACAGAGCCTGATGAGGGGCTCGGACTCATGAACTATGAGATCATGACCTGAGCTGAAGTGAGACACTCAGCCAACTGAGCCACGTGGGCACCCCTAAAACTGTTGACTTCTAAGCCATAGAATATGTCATGAAACTTGTATATAACATGCTATAGTGTAAGTACTCACTTTGTTAATTGAATAAGGTGGTGATAAGGATTTAATTTAATGATGCGTTTAAATAAAATCTCAGAGCAGTATGTGATTATTCCCCATTCTTATAATAAAGTATCATCTATTTAAATGCAGGAAAATAGTGAAATTAATACATTAAAAGGTAATAAAGAGAAGACCACTTCTGGAAAAAATGGAGCAGATATACACTTTTCTATAGTCCTCCTGCTAAATACACCTAAATATTCTGGATTATATATATATGTAAATATACATATACATATATATATGTGTGTGTGTACATTTTTACACACACACACGCACACACATTATATATAACTAACATAAGAAGACTGAAAGGTGGAGAGAGGAGAACATCTAGGGGCCTTGGGACCTAAAGAATGATACAATGGCTAGTTCCCAAGTGTTCTTTTTGTTTCCTATATCCTAGACTTGGAGCTGGCAATCCAGCAAAAGCCCCAACATAAGCTTATTCTCTCTAGCCAAAGAGTCAGGAAAGGGCCAGCTTTGCAAGACAAAGGTTTAGACAACAGTCACTACACTCCAGACAAAACTTATGGAAAAAAACTGTGGCCCTACCCCACTTGTGACAGTAAAAATCAGTGAGGTAGCCTAGACTGCCATCATTCCAAGGACTTAATGAGAACCCTCTACTACCTGCTGGAGTGGTATCAGAGAAGGCTGAGTAAGGAACAGGGGCTTTATTGCTCCAGAAAGCAGTAACAGCCCCCTTCCACAGCAGTATTGGAAAGACCACTTGAGGCATCCCTACCAGGCAGTAATGAGGTAGCCCTTAATCTTCTCTCTGGGGTACTTTTGTAAGAGATATGGTAGAAAGTCAGTCAGGATTTTCAGTACTTCCCAGTGGTCAATAGGAAGCTTCTTTCCCCTTTGTGGCATCAGTGGAGGCTATGTGGGAGAAGTAATGAGGCACTCCAGCCCACTGAGCTGTCCATGGAGTGCTAGTGGGTAATTGGAATTCTCACCCCTGTGGAGTAATGAGGAGCCACCTTGGCTCCTACCTTGGCTGTCATTGGAGGCCAAGTAGGGACTTGAGACTTCTACCCATATCTAGTAGTAATATGGCAGTATCCTCTTTTTCATCTGCCAGGGGTATCAGAGAAAGCCAGATGAAATAGGTTTAAATAAGATCCAAGGTCTCATAACATAGAATCCAAAATGCCCAGGTTTTAATAAAAAAAAATCACTAATTCCAAGGACCAGGAAGATGTCAAATTGAGCAGAAAAAAGACAAGAAATAGATGCTTACACTGACAAGACAGGGATTTTAGAGTCCTTTGACAAAGGTTTTTTAAAAATATTTTTTAAAGTTTATTTATTTTAAGAGAGAACGAGCATGAGTGGGGAGGGGCAGAGAGAGAGATAGAGAGAATCTCAAGCAGACTACACGCTGTCAGCCTTGATCCCCATGTAGGGCTTGAACTCACGAACCATGAGATTATGATCTGAGCCAGACACTTAACTGACTGATCTACCCGGGTGCCCCTTTGACAAAGATTTTAAAGAAATAAATGTCTTAACGAGCAATTATGAGCACATTTGAAATAAATGAACAAATGGAAAGTCTCAGCAAAGGAACAGAAGAAACTTAAAAAATGATGGACATTTTAGGACCAAAAGAATACATTAATAGAAATTAAGAAAAAAAAACCCAAAAACTTAAGCGGCACCCAGTGGCTCAGTCTGTTGGGCATCTGACTTTGGTTCAGGTCATGATCTCACCATTTGTGGGTTCGAGCTGTCAGCTCAGAGCCTGGTGCCTGCTTTGCATTCTATGTCTCCCTCTTTCTCTGACCCTCCCTGGCTCACACACTGTCTCTCTCTCTCTCTCTCTCTCTCTCTCTCCCCCCAAAATAAAATAAAATAAAATAAAAATTTAAATAAAAATAAATAAAAACTTAAGATATGGGCTGAATAGCAGAATGGAGGGGTGAGATGAAAGAATCATAGAACTGGAAGATAGAACAGTAGAAATTAGCTAGTCTGAGCAACAGAGAGAAAAACTGAAAAAAAAAATTGTATAGAGCCTCAAGTGTTGTAGGACTATAACAAAAGACCTAACATTTGTGTTAGTGAAATTTTACAGGGAGAAACAAAAGAGGGAAGTCTAGACAAGCACTTGAATAAGTAATGGCTAAAAAAATCCCCTAATTTGGCAAAATATATAAACTTATAGTTTTGAGAAGCTGAGTAAACTCCAAACAATAAAAGCCCAAAGAATTCCACATCAAGACATAGTAAACTCCTAAAAACTAAAGACATAGAAGAAAATCTTGAGAGCAGTGACAGAGAAATGACACCTTACCTATAGATAAACAACACTTTGAATGAAGATTTCTCATTAGAAACCATAAGAACAGAAGGAAGTGGCACAACATTTTTCATGTGCTGAAAGAGAAGAACTGACAATAATTCTATGTCCAATGAAAAACCTTTCAGAAATGTAGGAAGAAATCAAGGCATTCTCAGGTGAAGAAAAATTGAAAGAATTTGCAGTCAGCAGAACTACCCTTAAATGAATGTGAGAGTCTTCTAAATTGAAAGAAAATGATAAAAGAAGGAACCTTGGAACATTAGGGAAGAAGGAAGAACACAGTAAGAAAAAATATTGGTAAATAAAATGATTTTCCTTTTCCTCTTAAGTTTTCAAAGTTATATTTGGAGATTCAAGCAAAAATTACAGCACTGTCTGATGTGATTCTAAATTTGTATTAGAAAATATACTTAATATGATTATTTCACACATGGGGAGTGTAAAAGAACATAAACAGAGGTAAATTTTCTCCTCTTAGATTGGCAAAATGACAATATCAGTAGACTGTGATAGGTTATATATATATAATGCAATACCTATAGCAACTGCAAAAAAAGCTATACAGAGGTGAAATCAAAATTACTCTATGCAAGTAAAAATTAAATATTAAAAAATGTACAAGTAACTCATAGGAAGGCAAGATAAAGAAAGGGAAGTAAAAAACAGAATGGAGCAGCACCTGGGTAGCTCAGTCAGTTAGGCGTCTGACTTCGGCTCAGATCATGATCTCACAGTTCATGAATTCAAGCCCCAGTTGGGCTCTGTGCTGACAGCTCAGAGCCTGGAGCCTGCTTCGGATTCTGTGTCTCCCTCTCTCTCTGCCCCTACCCCGCTTGAACTCTCTCTCTCTTTCTCTCTCAAAAAGTAAATAAACATTAAAAAAAGCAAAACAAAATAGAGAATGGACATTAAACAAAAACTAAAATGGCAGACGTGGGGCGCCTGGGTGGCTCAGTCGGTTAAGCGTCTGACTTCAGCTCAGGTCATGATCTCGCGGTCCGTGAGTTCAAGCCCCGCGTCGGGCTCTGTGCTGACAGCTCAGAGCCTGGAGCCTGTTTCAGATTCTGTGTCTCCCTCTCTCTGACCCTCCCCTGTTCATGCTCTCTCTCTCCCTGTCTCAAAAATAAATAAAAACGTTAAAAAAAAAATTAAAAAAAAAAAAATAAAATGGCAGACGTAAGCCCTAAAATATCAATTATTACATTAAATGTAAATGATCTAATAGCACCAATTAAAGACAGAGTTTAGCAGAGTGGATTAAAAAAGCATGACCCAGCTATTTGCCATCTGTAGGAAACTGACCTCAATTATAATACTATAGTCAGATTAAAAGTAAAGTGATGGAAATGTATATATTATGCAATCATTAATCAAAAAAAGCAAGAGTAGTAATATTAATATTAAATAAAGTAGACTTCAGAGCAAAGACAATCAAGAGTGGTATCATATAATGATGAAAGAGTCACTCTGCTAAGAAAACATAGCAATCCTTAATATGTAAGTTTCAAAAACAGACCTGAAAAATATGTGAAGCAAAAACTAATATAACTGAAAGGAGAAATAGACAAATCCACATTTATAGTTGGAGACTTTATAATGTTTATTATTTTTGAAAGACAGAGAGAGACAGAGCATGAGCTGGGGAGGGGCAGAGAGAGAGAGGGAGACACAGAATTCGAAGCAGGCTCCAGGCTCTGAGTTGTCAGCACAGATCCTGATGTGACGCTTGAACTCATGAACCTGCGAGATCATGACCTGTATAGTTGGAGACTTTAATACTCTTCTTTCAACAATTGGTAGAACAACTAAGCAGAAAAGCAACAAGGATGTAGAACTCAACATCAAGTAACTGAATCTAATAGACATTTATAGAATACTCCAACCAACAATAGCAAAACACATTCTTTTCTTCTTTTTAATTTTTGTTAAAGTTTATTTATTTATTTTTTAGAGAGAGAGCGAGCACACATGTACACAAGCAGGGAAGGGTAGAGAAAGAGGGAGAGAGAAAATCCCAAGCTGGACCCACATTCAGCACAGAGCCTGATGTGGGGCTTGATCCCAGGACCTGTGAGATCAAGACCTGAGCTGATATCAAGAGTCACCTGCACAACTGACTGAGCCACCTAGGCACTCCAAAACACATTATTTTCAAGTCCCACAGAATGTGCACACCAAGATATACCATATCTTGGACCATAAAACAAAATTTATCAAATTTTTAAAAAAGATACAGACCATGCTCTCCAACCATAATCAAACTATAGATCAGTAACAAAATCGCCAAACACTTGGAAACTAAACAACTTCTAAATAATTCATGAGTAAAAAAGGAATTACCAAGTTAATGAAAATAAAAATATAATAGATAAAAATTTGTGGGGTATATTTAAGATAGTGTTGAGAAGGAAATTTATAGCACTAAGTACATACAGTAGACAAGAGTAAGTTTTCAATGAATAATTCAAGTTCCCGCTTCAAGATAGAAAACAAAGAACAAAATAAACCCAAACTAACTTAAAGGAACAAAATTAATGAAGATAATACAAGAAAGCAATGATATGAAAAAAAAAAAACGTTAAAGAAAATCAATAAATCAAAGAGCTGGTTCTTGGAGATTGATAAAATCTATGAACCTCCAGAAAGGCTGACAAAGATAAGACCCAAATTATCAGTCTCAGGAATAATATGGGATATTACTATAGATCCTGCCAACATTAATAGGATAATCAGGGAATATATAGAACTACACACACAAATTTGACAATTTTAATGAAATAATCCAATCCCTCAAAAAAAAAAAACTACCACAACCAACCTATAAATTGATAACTTGTATAGCACCATAGCTATTAAAGAGGTCAAATTTGTAATTTAAAAACTCCTGAAAAGAAATATGCAGGACCAGATAGATTCGTTGAACAATAATCCAAAAATTTTAAGGATCATTAAGTCTCATTCTATACCATGTGTATTGGGTTAAGTGTGTGTGTGTGTGTGTGTGTGTGTGTGTCTATTTAATCTGAAAAAGGAGGTTACTAGATGATGTCTCTTCTTCCTGAAGACAGGGTCCAGCAGAGAGTAAAACCTACTGAAAACCTGTGTTAAATACATTACTAAGTATACACTGCTAAACATGTACCAGAGAAGATGGTGGCAATTAAGCAACATTGGCCAAGGTGGTGGGGTTTTCCACAGGGTGGAATAACAGGAGATCCTGGGAAGATGGCGGTGTAGGAGGACACTGGGCTCACCGCGCGTCCTGCTGATCACTTAGATTCCACCTACACCTGCCTAAATAACCCAGAAAACCACCAGAATACTAGCAGAATGGAGTCTCCAGAGCCAAGCACAGACGAGAGGCCCACGGAAGAGGGTAGGAAGGGTGGAGAGGCGGTGCGTGCTCCACAGACTGGCAGGAGGGAGCCGGGTGGAGGGGCGGCCCGCCGGCCAAGCAGAGCCCCGAGTCTGGCTGGCAAAAGCGGAGGGGCCAGACGGAGTGTGTTCAGACAGCAAGTGGGACTTCACATCTGGAAGGTTATAAGCTAACAGCTCTGCTCTGAGAACGGGAGGGCTGGAGGACAATGGGAGGGAGAGTTGTTGAGCCATGGAGGACAGAGCTCAGCTTGGTGGGGAACAAAGGCGCTCGCCAGTGCCATCTCCCTCGCCCATTCCCTCACCCATCCCCCAGCCAAAATCCCAAAGGGAACGAGTTCCTGACAGGGAACTTGCTTGCACCACGCAAACACCCAATGCTGTGCTTCTGCAGATCCATCCCTCCTGCAGGTCTGACTCCCTCCAGGTGCCGCAGGGCCCCTCCTGAAGCGGATCTCCCAAGGAAAAGCAAGCTGAGCCTGCCCCTCCCGCCCCCGTGCACCTTGCCTATCCACCCCAGCTAATACACCAGATCCCCAGCACCACAAGCCTGGCAGTGTGCAAGTAGCCCAGACGGGCCATGCCACCCCACAGTGAATCCCGCCCCTAGGAGAGGGGAAGTGAAGGCACATACCAGTCTGACTGTGGCCCCAGCTGTGAGCTGGGGGCAGACATCAGGTCTGACTGTGGCCCCGCCCACCAATGCAAGTTACTCAAGACAGCAGAGGGGAAGTACCCCCCAGTCCTGCACCACTCCAGGAACTATCCAAAATGACCAAACGGAAGAATCCCCCTCAGAAAAACATCCAGGAAATAACAACAGTTAACGAACTGATCAAAAATGATTTAAACAATATAACAGAAAGTGAATTTAGAATAATAGTCATAAAATTAATCGCTGGGCTTGAAAACAGTATAAAGGACAGCAGAGAATCTCTTGCTACAGAGATCAAGGGACTAAGGGACAGCCAGGAGGAGCTAAAAAATGCTATCAACGAGTTGCAAAATAAAATGGAGACAACTACAGCTTGGATTGAAGAGGCAGAGGAGAGAATAGGTGAACTAGAAGATAAAATTATGGAAAAACAAGAAGCTGAGAAAAAGAGATAAAAATCCAGGAGTATGAGGGGGAAAATTAGAGACCTAAGTGATGCACTAAAGAGAAATAATATACGCATAATTGGTATTCCAGAGGAGGAAGAGAGAGGGAAAGGTGCTGAAGGTGTACTTGAAGAAATCATAGCTGAGAACTTCCCGGATCTGGGGAAGGAAAAAGGCATTGAAATCCAAGAGGCACAGAGAACGCCCTTCAGATGTAACTTGAATCGATCTTCTGCATGACATATCATAGTGAAACTGGCAAAATACAAGGATAAAGAGACAATTCTGAAAGCAGCTAGAGATAAACGTGCTCTAACATATAAAGGGAGACCTATAAGACTCGTGACCGATCTCTCTACTGAAACTTGGCAGGCCAGAAAGGAATGGCAGGAGATCTTCAATGTGATGAACTGAAAAAATATGCAGCCAAGAATCCGTTATCCAGAAAGTCTGTCATTTAGAATAGAAGGAGAAATAAAGGTCTTCCCAAACAAACAAAAACTGAAGGAATTCGTCACCACTAAACCAGCTCTACAAGAGATCCTAAGGGGGATCCTGGGAGACAAAGTACCAGAGACATCGCTACAAGCATGAAACCTATGGACATCACAATGACTCTAAACCCATATCTTTCTATAATAACACTGAATGTAAATGGACTAAATGCGCCAACCAAAATACACAGGGGTCAGAATGGATAAAAAAATAAGATCCATCTATTTGCTGTCTACAAGAGACTCATTTTAGACCTGAGGACACCTTCAGATTGTGAGTGAGGGGATGGAGAACTATTGATCACGCCACTGGAAGTCAAAAGAAAGCTGGAGTAGCCATACTTATATCAGACAAACTAGACTTTAAATTAAGGCTGTAACAAGAGATGAAGAAGGGCATTATATAATAATTACAGGGTCTATCCATCAGGAAGAGCTAACAATTATAAATGTCTACGTGCCGAATACAGGAGCCCCCAAATATATAAAACAATTACTCACAAACGTAAGAAACCTTATTGATAAGAATGTGGTCATTGCAGGGGACTTTAACACAGGGTGGAATAACAGAGGGGCACAGAAGTCCTCATGTCAATCATTGTTGCTTCACTGTCTTACATATTACAAAGTTATATTAAAATAGCATCTATTTTAACTAAACTCTCACTCTGTGCCTTTTCCTACTAAGATTAATATAAAGATACAATTTAGCACATTATAAATAAGCAGAAGCTGAGGTTGTAAATTCTATTCCAAATTTTCATCTTTTTTGAGGGTTAGGTGCCTCCAAAGTGGGATTTTTCAAAGGTCATATCCAAGATATGTTAGGTGAGGCTTTCCTTACATTTTCACCCACTAGTAATTACTTAAATTATTTTTCTTATATAACCACAAGTAAGTATTTCAAAGGGAATTTTCATTTTTTCCAAAATTTTATGTTATTGACATTTTAAATACCACATCCTTTGTTTTCTTACCATAACATCCACACTCCTTATTATTTGAATAAGTAGAATTATGATTCTTTTAAAGAATAGCCTTTAAGGGTAGTTTACCAGTTGTGTTTGATTGACTTTTGCATATGTGATATTTGTATTGATTCTTTGATTCTCAAAAATACTCCAAAATTTTATTTAGTTTCTAACTTCCTGAGTACAAATGATGCCCATTCGGGAGCCTCTGTTTCAAAGAACTTAATTACAGTTTAAATTGAGCTGATTCTGTTGTTTTTGATACGTGGAATATGAGCTTCAGAATTTAAATTGTGGCAGAATGTAACCTTTTACATATTGACAAGGCCCCATTTAGAGTGACATAATGCATTTTTATAGTTTAAAGACTCTGAAGGGGCATTATGAATAATAGTCTATTTCCTCGTTTAATTTACTTAATATATTCCTATGAAGAACACCAGTGGGACAGTACATTGAAGAAACACAAATAAACTTTTAAAGTTTCCAGTGACTTAATTTAACACAAGTTTCCTTGGTATTTGCATACACAGATTGTATTATTTATAATTAAGTTCCCTAGTTGTGTATTTGCAGCTTTCCAAATCCCTCAATATCCTTCTGCCTCTTTGAAAAGTTCAGTCACATTTGACAACACCAATCTGGCATTTAAATGCAACAAATGTAGACACCATACTCTTTCTTTAAATAACATATACAAAGTGACATTCCAGAAGATGGTCTATGTCATGTCCCTTGTCATCTCTGTCTATGGCTCTCATAGATCAAAGGTTCCAACGCTGAGCATTCAGTCTATTACACTGACAGCACGTGCTTTGTTCTAGTTAATTTTCACATTTTAAAAAGGAAAAGATGAACAATCTCATTTTAAATGTTTGTTGCCTCTAGAAAACATTGTAGATAAATTATTATTTGTTTTATTATAATCAGTAAGTCTATAGAAGACTGGAGTTCATTCCAAATGCAGCTTTAAAAAAAAGGAAAAGAAAAATAAAACATTTCAATGGCTCAAGTCTGAGTAGTCTTTACTAGATGCTGTCTCAGTGTATTGTGACTCCCCATTTCATTATAAAGCCATAAACTTGCTTTATAAAAAAAAAACTGTGCTAAATACACCAAATATAGCCAAATTCTCTCCCCCTAATTGCATGTTTTCCTCTGCCTACACATAGCTCAAACCTTATGTTGAATCAAGCTGGATATTTTCTCTTTTATTATATTGATTAGAAAATACTTTTGTGTTTTTTGTCCTATCTTGTTTCAGTACATTTCCTTTTTTTTTTTTTAACGTTTATTTATTTCTGAGACAGAGAGAGACAGAGCATGAACGGGGGAGGGGCAGAGAGAGAGGGAGACACAGAATCTGAAACAGGCTCCAGGCTCTGAGCTGTCAGCACAGAGCCCGACGCGGGGCTCGAACTCACCGACCGTGAGATCATGACCTGAGCCGAAGTCGGATGCTTAACTGACCGAGCCACCCAGGCGCCCGTCAGTACATTTCTTTCATT
This sequence comes from Panthera tigris, assembly GCF_018350195.1. Lineage (NCBI taxonomy): Eukaryota > Metazoa > Chordata > Mammalia > Carnivora > Felidae > Panthera > Panthera tigris. The sequence goes on along the minus strand of NC_056663.1, from coordinate 57,812,079 downwards.
ACTTTTTTTTCATTTCAGCTACCACTGTGGATCCTAAGAACCAAGTGCATCAGTAACTCTTTCCATTTAATTAGTGTTTCCGAGTGGTATGAGAAGGTATGAAAATTTTGTCTTCTTAGCTTGTTCCATGATAAGATATCTTCATGCTGACAGCTACTCAGCCGCAAATCCAGACCAAACTGAAAGTTTGTCTGGTGAATTAAGAGATAGATGTATCACTTGCATTTCGGTAAGCCTGTTGGATGGCAATGAGTCCATCCGAGAAACAAATGAGTAACTTGGTATCAAATTAAAGCCTGGTAGATTGCAGCCTCAAAGAATGCAATTTGGGATCCCACGGGCCATAATTTTAGCGTGAAATTTTCACTCAGAAAGTTCAAAATTAAATAACAGACAGTCAAAACATTGACAGTCACAGAGTCTCACTTAAACATTAAGGGCAGGTGACATTTATTTGTTATGTAGGACAATGTGACCAACATCCTAGTTTGCCTAGACTTTCCGCATTTCAGCACTGAAAGTCCATATCTGGAAACTCCTCAGTCCTAGGCAAACTGGGATGTTGGTATCACTATCATGGGGTCAGTACATTTAATCAATACTCTTCGTTTGTTTTCACTCAATGCATTTGAATAAATTAATTATGGTTTAAGAAAATGAAATGCATTATTGTTTTACAAGCATTTGACTAAACAGTCATCAAATTTATTTCAAATTATCTATTTTTAAGTAGAAATTTTTCAACAAAAATTTTATAGTTTGGCATAATACAACTAAATCTGAGGTTTTAACCAAAATAGACTTTTGAAAGGTACTTTATGTAGTAAAATAACAAACATTAATTAATATTCTTGTTTTAAACTGTTTGCTGGGCCCTAAAATAATAAAATAAATAAAATATAATCTGCTTTTCCTAGAAGCTTACAGCTCCAAGTTTCTATGGAAACAACTTTGCAATTTTATTAGTAGATAATCATATGTGTTCATAATGTCCATAACTAGTTATAGCTACCAAAGAATGATTTGTTTTGTCATAAGTATAATACACAAACATAGGCTAAGTTTTGGCCCTCTTTGTCTTAAGATAGGCTTATTCTTTTGGAAGCAACAGTTATTTGGATCAATTAAATACCAATTTTCAAAAAAGTAACAAATACATGTATTTTTGTATGCTGGAGTCAGGAACACCACATTATTGAAGAAAAATAATGTAATATAAGGAATATACAAATATCTAAGGAATAGCTTAAAGTAAGAGCAGGTGCGGTTATGTGATGGGTTATTTTCCGAGTCTTTTTATAAACTTCGGTACTTGGATGTCACTGGGTCTTGCAAACGATTGTAAAGCTTTGATAAGACTTCCAGGCTAGACCATAAAAATCCATTCTGCACATATATAGACAAAAACTTTATACAAAAACAACAAAGAGAACATATTCCGTAATGCTAGTGACAAAATAAAAAAGAACAAATTAATAAAAATTATTTTTAATATTTCTCCACCTCTCAACCAGTATAATCTTTTGGCAGTGCAAATTTGAATATGTCGCTTCTCTACATATGCATGTCACACATGCACATACACACACGTATTCACAGTTAAAACTCTTGATTGGATTCTCACTGCTTTAAAGATTAGGATGAAAATGAAAATACGTGATTACCATCTTTCTTCTGCACTAGTCCATAGGCTCATTGAATCAGGGGCCACATCTGGTTTTGCTCACCATTGTATTCTCCTAGGCGAGCGTTATGTCTCGCTATGAGTAAGCACCAGACCTGGATAAACACGATTTTGCTTTACATGCTCCGTTTGAAGAAAAGCAGCTTAATTATTAAGAGGATGGCAAGAAAGGTGAAAATAACTTGAAAGGGAAGTTCTAAGGTGTTAGAGGCTCTACTGTTTTTTCCTTACTATTTTCTTACATGTTGCTTCAAAACCCGTGGTTTCCCTTTTTCGTGATGCAGGTAGATACTTAGCACCCCACTAACATCGTGAGGAAAAGTTTTTTAATCCACCAAATGTCTGAAGAAGAGAGAAAGAAAACATTTTCAAGTAGCTGTATTAGTTGGATAATAACAGGAAGTGCTAAGAGTTGATTTGGCAGGATATGTATTTGTACATCAGAAGAATTTGTATAAAGTAGTAATCTGAGAATGGTTGGAGGTCAAAGAAAGTTGCTTGAAGGGAGAAAAGTGATAGAAAGCAGATGAGTCTCTGAGCCAGTTAACAACTAACAACTCAATTCTCCCTGAGCAAGAAAGTGCCTACTGAAGAGTCAGATGGGAAGCAATGGATAATCTGCCCTTCATTTGTACAGAACTAAGGGAAAGCAATGAGGGCCAAAAGTTATTTTGATAATTAGGTGAAAACTACAGATATTAATAAACTGTTAAATTAATGATGACAGGTGAAATTATTGATTGCTGTTTTTTCCAGTAAAAACATAATACCACAGTGCATGTAAATCCTTAGCAAATTAACTGCACTTATACCAAATTAGAAATATTACCACACTTTTGCATTTGAAAATTGATTAAATAATTTAGAATTCAGTATAACTACTTGAATTCTATGTAGTATCATTTGACTTAATACAACAATAAATGGACAGGATGGAAAGATACTTAAGTGACATCTCCACACCCCAAAGATAAAGGGATGTCGCTAATATTTTTAATGATCTTCACAGATGGTAATTAATAGCTTTTCATAGAATCCCATTTCAGTGTTAAATTATACCGTAGTCAAAAATTGTTTTGAGCTTATGTAAATTCTCTCTTGGGGACATTTTAAGCTCCTACAGTTTTATTGGTCTTTTGTGAGGATGGAATACAATTGTTCAGTGCTCCCTTTATGATTAATTCTATGTATATTTAAAAGAGGCTTTTGCAAACTTTACTTTTATATTTTACAGCCTAGCTAAGCCAATGTGTACTATTTGTAGGAGTGAAATAGCTTCCATTCTTTTGAATTCTATTGTCAACTCACAACCATTTAAATTTCTATAGAGCCCTCTTAAAATATAAAAATGTTAAAAGTTCATCAGCCTGGACTGGTCATGAGGTTATAATTATTGAAGCTAGATAATATGTACAAGGATGTTCATTTTACCATTTTTACTTTTGTATATGTTTAAAATTTTCTGTAGTAAAAATTTAAAAAATATATCAAGAGCCTGTTAGCAAAGGGCCAAAGCATGTATGTGTGTATATGCATGTTTGCATGCATGCATGTGTGTGTGTGAATGTGTGTCTGTGCACACGTGTGTGTGTGTGTGTGTGTGTACCTCAGCTGGCCCTTCAACTTTTAGATTCGGGATTACTGACTGTTTCTTTGAGCTCCTATAGCTCTGTTCTTCAGTGATTCTGGGTGATGTTAGTAAAAAATTTATTTTATTAAAGTAACTAAATTTACTCAGGCACGGCATATTGCCCAAAGTCCCCTGGTTTCAATATTTGTATTCTCTAAGTGGTTATTCCATTCTGATAAGAGCCTGAAGAGGGTAGCTTTTTGCAGAACAATATTGCTGTACATTCATAAGTCATGTGCCTGGTAACACTATCTCTATGCTGTATCATCCAGCAGAGAAAACAAGAGTCTGGCTTCTCTTGCAGAACCATTTCATTAGCCAATGTTGCATTTTAGTGGAGAAAACATTCGCCAGGAGTCAGGAAAGGCAAATTTTCATTCTTCACTAGCCACCATCACGGAGAGAAATTCACAGAACCGTGCTTCCTAGCTCACTTAAAATTCATAAGGCCTAAACTCATATCTACTAATCTCATATCTTGTTTATTTCATTTCAACCCTCTGTCATTTCCCAGAAGTCTCCCATTCCACACCCCCTCTTCACCTGGGCTCTCTCCACTATCTACTTCCCTCTTTACTGAGAACACAAGGATCTAGAACACAACCTCTTCCAACTATCCTCGTGTGTATTTATCACTGTCTCTGTATCATTTTCCTTTCATTTTTGTTTCACCTATCTGTGACTTTGCTCACAATTTTTTCTTCTTGAATTTCCTTCCACAACTTACCTACCTGGCAGAATCCTACTTTTTACTCTAGTCACAAGGAAATGTCAGTTGTTCCAGGACATTCCCCCCTATTCCCGCAGAGGCAGAAGCAGTGTCCTCTCTCTTCCTGTGGTGCTTGGCTCCTAGAGCTAGCGTAGTGGAGTTTCATAAAGCGATTATTTTCCTTTGCTTAAATTATTTATTTATTTATTTTTAAATTTTTTTTTTAACGTTTATTTATTATTGAGAGATAGAGAGACACAGAGCGTGAGCAGGGGAGGGGTAGAGAGAGGGGGAAACACAGAATCTGAAGTAGGCTCCAGGCTCTGAGCTGTCAGCACAGAGCCCGACACGGGGCTCGAACTCACAAACTGCGAGATCATGACCCAAGCCAAAGTCGGTTGCTTAACCAACTGAGCCACTCAGGCGCCCCACCTTTGCTTAATTTAAAGGGCTGCTCCTCCCAGTCAAGTATGAGTTCCTTGGAGGACGCACATCTTTCCTCATTTGTATCTCTAATTCCAGGGTACAGAGCATGGAACATGGTAATAGGCACTCAATAAATGTTAGCTGGAATTGAAATACTGTACTTCTCATCTGTGTCTGAAGGAAAAATGGAAGCATGGTGCCTCCTTTTCTAAAACAAACAAACAAAAATGAACGAAAAACACCTCTAAAATGTGTTGTGTTCATATAATATCCTTTATTATGCTTACATATTTTCCTTCTCTACCTGGTTTTGTTTTCCTTAGGAAGTAGATGCTTTTAGCGAGTATGCAAAAAAAGGGGAGAAACATAAAAATAGCATAAGAGTGCAAGAATTCTGTCTTTGGATTTATAAATAGTAATAATAGATATGGTCTTCTTTTGTTCTTCTGACTTGTGCATGGGAGATTTATTACATATATATTTACATGTATATAATATATGCAATATATTTGCTTCCCTCTCTCTCCACCCAGAAATTACTGCATATTAGAGCAAGGCTAGATTTTCACTGATACTTCTCTGTTAAGGAGAAGTAGGGACTAGAAATTGAGCTTTACTGACTTATCCTTGTAGCCTAGTTATTCAAGTGCCTTGTATTACCTGTGGCCAAGATTTCTCCATAACAGCAATCGAAATATTTTTGAGTTTCTTTGTTCGGGCAAAAATCTAATTATGTCTGATTTATCAAAAGTTTATTCCCAATATATTTATAGTATAAATATTGTATAAGGCTTGTATCTTTCCTGGTCAAAGCAGGGTGGAAGGGCTAGAGCGGAATATTGATTATTCTATTCTATATGATTATTATTATTCTATAATAATAATAACTTATTAATTAATTAATTATTTAGAGAGCGTGCATGCACATGTACAAGTGAGGAAGGGGCAGGAGGAGAGAGAGAATCTCAAGCAGGCTCCACACCCAGTGAAGAGCCTGACACAGGACTCGATCTCACCACCGTGGAAATTCTGACCTGAGCTGAAATCAAGAGTCAGATGCTTAACCAACTGAGCCACCCAGGAGCCCCAATAATATTATTATGAATAATAATATAGAATTATTCTGTAAAGAAATATCTCTAATACTCAAAGCCCTGCTTCCTTTCCTAATCTTCAAAAGTCGAGGCCTCCCAAGCAGACTTTTAAGAAATATTTTCTACTTTTACATTTTCAAATTTATGTAATTCTATAAAAAATTTTTTTGACCATGCTTGTGACTTACCATAGTTTGTAAAACTTTTAATTTAACATTTACTAAGTGTGTGTGAATAAGTGGGTTCAAAGTGCTTTTCCTGTTCAATATTGACTCACAAAGATGCTGTGAAGTTAGTGTGTAGTATGTAGTAGTATTGAAACTTCAGCAATATTGAGGACTTACCAAATTCTGTGGTAAATGTTGAGCTCTTAATGCTTATATTATTAGTAATAGCCAAAATTTATTGAGCTACTTTATGCCAGATTCTAAGAGTTCTACATACACTAACTCATTTGAACCATGCATTCACCCAATAAGATAGGTGCTCTTGTTTACCCCATTATATATACGCCAAAACTGATGCTGAAAGATACTAGAAATAGAGACAGTCATTAGGAAATAACAACGTCATGATCTGATCATGTCTTTCCTGTCTCAGCCAGTGGTCTTTAATACATTATATGCCCCTGCTTTGCCTATCAAGCAGTGCATAACATTGACTCCTTTTATTGCTTCCTTTTGCTTACCACCCTCAGAAGCAGAGTGCTTCACAGTTTGACTTCTTCTCTCATCATTGTTTGCAAATTCCTTCAGCAAAGCTGGACAGGAACGGTCGCCTCAGCAAATTCAATTAGCTTTCCTCTTTCCTCACCTCTGATCTTGATACAGTCTGCTTATGTGTAGAGTGGGTATCATAATGCTTATGTTACAGGGTGGTTTTCAGAATTAAATAAGATATATGTGCAAAGTACCTAACCATGCATGGTACCCAGACTTATTTTCATGAAAGAATAATGAGAATTGGGCCTTGAATGGCCCTTAGCACAAAGTTGCATAGAATAAGCACAGATAAGCAACAGAGTAATTGAAAAGAAATTCTGGGGGTGCCTGGTTGGCTCAGCCGGTAGAGCATGCAACTCTTGATCTCCGGGTTGTGAGTTGGAACCACACGTTGGATGTAGAGATTTCCTAAAAATAAAATCTTAAAAAAAAAAAGAAATTCTGAACTCTAATTATGTTTCTCAAAGAACATGAAAGGTGACTCCTATATAACCCCATCTAATACTTACCAAGTGCAGTCTCCTCTCTCCAGATGCCCCACCTCTACTTCTCTGGAGCATTTCACTTTTCAAAGCTGAAAACTCAATCCCAGTTGTATGGTATCTCATTGATTTTTTTTTTCCTCCTCATTCTCTGGCTCTCTCTCTGTTCTTCTAACGCTGCCTCAACGAAAGGTGTGAGTCCAAGGAGGGTAGACAGCATTTTGGAGAAAGAGGGATACCTGTAGGGAGAGGGAAGCAGAAGCAAACATCACCACTCACCCTGAAGGGCTTCCTCCCCGTGATCCCGATGTTCTCCTTTTCCACTTCCCCCAAACACATCGTGTTTATATGCTTGACTGACAGTATTTCTTTCTACTCTAAAAAGTGATTAAAGAAAATAAGCCCCGACACTGTCTTCCATTATCCTTTTCCTCTGGCTGTCTCTCTTGATGTTAAACCTGCTCCAGAAATGTTACCACTTCCATGCATTGACTCCAAAACCCGACCTTCTAATTTCATTCTCTTTCACAAGTTCTGGATCTGCTTTTGCCCCCTTTCATTGGGTAACCTTATCTTCACTCACCTGAGTGGAATGCATTGCCAATACAACAGCCTTAAGGTCAAGATCCTAACCATTCATCTTTTCTCCCGAAATGTACTTTCTGCTGTTGGTTTTATCTGCTTCTGTTCTGGGGCACCTGGATGTCTGTCAGTTAAGTGTCTGACTTTGGTTCAGGTCATGATCTCACTGCTTCAAGCCCCGTGTCAGACTCTGTGCTGACAGCCTAGAGACTAGAGCCTGCTTCGGATTCTGTGTCTTCCTCTCTCTGTCCCTCCCCTACTCATTCTCCGTTCTCTCTCTCAAAAATAAATGAACATAAAAAAATTTTTAAAAAGAGATAGTTATCCACTTCTGTACAAGGCTCTTCCCTTTTATCTTTGACTCACCCTATTCTCTTAATCCTAAATTCAATATGTTGCCACACAGAATCAACTCTACTGCTACTATATTTCTTGTTCCTTTCCTCTACTTTCCATGACCCCTGTCAGTATGCTACATTAAATGTGTATTTCTGACCTATATTACAGTGAAATAAACCCATCTGCCCAGTTCTATTTTCTCCCTGGTATAAACCATTCCTCATAGCATTCACAGATCTATCTTCCTAAACCACAATTTATAAAAAGCTGTTCTCCTTATGAAGAACCTGCAGTGTCTCCTCAGCTTTCTGAATTAAGTTGAAACTCCCTTAGTTGGTGTTCAAGGCCTGTCACCTTTATTTACTGACTCCTATCCGATTTTTACTCTTCCTATATCCAGTGCATGAATCACATTGGAAGCCCTACGACCTCTGAGTTCGCCCTTAATGTTCTCCTGCTACCTTTGCTTCTGTTGCTCTTTCTACCTAGAAGGATCGTCATGGTTTTCATCCACACATGGTGAAAGCTAAGATAGCATTCAAGGCTCATTGACAAGTTCATTAAAAAAAATTCCTATCTTGCATCCAAGCAGAAGCAATCTCTTTTTTGATCTGCTAAGGCACTTTCTTTGCTCTTTTCTATGGCAGTCTATAGCATATATTCTATTAACATATTTTGATACGTGTGTTTTCTCCTCTCATTACTGTGAACTACTTGGAAGCACAGTGTATGCCTTATGTTTTATTTCTTGTAATAGCAGACAGATTAACTTGGGCATAATAAATACTCAATAGATATTATTGGAGTGAATGAATGTAGCTAGAGGATTCTTGGCCAGTGGCGTAAACTCTGAGATACACTTTCCTCATCAGTGAAACTAGGTGATTGTACTATGAATCCCCATTTAGCTTCATAATTCTATAATTATATTTGTAACTAATAACATATATTAATAATTAGATTCATAATTTTTTGGAGTTTGACGATCTGAATGTGGAAGAAGAGTTTTCACAGTCACTATAAACTTTTTAACTGACTTCTCCTAAAATTATTACTTTAAAAGAGACTGAAAGATGAAGAGGGCTGTTGCTTTATTATGCAGAACTAGATCTACATCTCTTACCCAGGTTTTGAGTAGGAAGACTTCTAGAACATTCCTGGAATACTAAGAGCACAAACTTCTAGAGCTGTTAGAGCTTTACTTCATATATATTAAATTCTGAAATGGTTATTGATAACATTTATTGAGCAGTTATTAAATTGCCAGGCATTGTGCTAAAGCTTTCAAGTTTATTTTATCATTCCTCACAGCAACACATAGAGTATGTATGTTTATCCTTATTTCACATATGAAGAAAATTCAGGAGACTGGTACTTTATAAGTATTTAGTAAAGTCTGTGATTACTGTCCTTATGTGTAGTTTGAATCTAAACTCTCATAATCATTATTAAAACTTCTAGAAATTTTGCTGAGCCTTCTGACTGTATTTATTGTTTTTAAAAAGTTTTTTTGAACGTTTATTTATTTTTGAGAGAGAGGGAGAGACAGAATAAGAAAGAGAGAGAGAGAGAGAGAGAGAGAACGAGAGGGGGAGGGGCAGAGAGAGAGGGAGACACAGAATCTGAAGTAGGCTCCAGGCTCTGAGATGTCAGCACGGAGCCCGACACGGGGCTCAAACCCACGATCCATGAGAGCATAACCTGAGCCAAAGTCAGATGCTGAACTGACTGAGCCACCCAGGCACCCTTATTTATTGTATTTTCTATGTCATTAAAAACAATTAATCTTAGCATTTTCTAAGGTTTTATCTTGCATATACGACAAATATAAAACTTGTTCTGAAAATCCCTAATTTCACCCTAGTGGAAACTTGGACATTTATTGACATGAAGTCAAACTTTGCTCCACAGAAGTTTTTATCAATATGTGGCTCATGCCCACTGGTGGCCCTTAGTGGGAGTGGACAGTGTCTATGGACTGGTCAGAGCCTGTTGACTCTGTCAGATTCTGTCAACAAGGGCAGGAAGATATCGATACTTTTGTACCATCGATTTCTAGGCAAGTCAGTAACCTGTCTGGCTAATTTAGTGGGTTTTCATTGAAATGGTAACAAAATAATGTTTTCCTGTGTGTGGTAATGTAAGGCTGTTGCTAATGGCACTTGACCTGAAACTGTAGAGGTATCATTCAAAGTAGTACTCTCCAGAGAGAAACCAGGCACATATTAGCCCATATTTAATAGTGGTTGTACACCAAACTTTATTAGTGGTGAATACAGCTTTGCTCTCATGGAGCTTAGATTCTTGTTGGGAGGAGGCAAATAACAGCCAAGTCAAGAATAATTTCAGATAGTGACAAATGCTCTGAAGAAAAAGAAGAGCTTAGTAATGTCAGGCTATATGTCCAACAATTATGCATCAATACAGCTATCCTTGATAAGACTATGTCCCTTCTGATTGGTGCCCATACTTACACATCATTAAATAATTTTTGATATTCCTGATGGATATGATGGTAAGTGACTGGAACTGTGGTAATATACATGGAGATGTTAGGTTAGATTTTACTGAGGAGACACTTTTATTTTTAAAGTTTATTTTATTTATTTTGAAAGAGAGAGCCAGAGAAATAGGGAGAGAGAGAATCCTAAGCAGGCCCTGTACTGTTAGCATTGAGCCTGACCCGGGGCTTGAACTCATGAACTGTGAGATTATAACCCGAGCTGAAACCCAGATGCCCAAACTGAGGAGACACTTTTAACTGAGATCTAGATGGCAAGAATGAACGAGCCATGTGAAACAGAGGATAGCAGCCTCAATCCATGTGGGGATAGAGGGACAAGCTCATGCAAAGAGACTGTGGCAAGCAAAAGCTAGCACTTCCCATGCAAGAGAGAGAGAACTGTATGACTGAAATATAATGTGTAAAGGAGACAGTGGAAAGAGATAAAATCAGAAAGGTATCAATGGCATACATTGTGGAAGAGTGATTATCTGTGCTTTGGTAAGTATTTTGCTTAATGGGTAGAGAAAGCCCCGATGTAAATCCATTCCAAGTTAGTATATGGTGAAATACACAACAATCTTTTAAACCATGACTGGATAGGGGTGTCTGGGTGACTCAGTGGGTTAAGTAACCAAGTATTGATTTCGGTTCAGGTCACGATCTCATGGTTCATGAGATTGAGCCCTGTATTGTGCTCTGCTCTTAAGGTGTGGAGCCTACTTGGGATTCTCTGTCACTCCCCTGCTCTCTCTCTCTCTCTCTCAAAATAAATAAATACACAATAAAAAACCATGACTGGGTAAAGGATTTTGTTTTCAAAAACAAGCAGGAATCACTACATTTCTCACAAGTATGGTTTTAATATGCAAATAAAAAGTATGCATTTAAATGTCAAATATTTCTATTCAGCCAATAATTACAATATGTTCAATCTGGATTTAATGGTAAGGTAAATAGAAAACATTCTGAATGTGGGTAATCATGACCATTGAATGTCTGACTTTTCAGGTTGCTCTTCAAAGCTACAGGCTAGAAGTGAAACAAGACTCAATTTTCCCCTCTGAAATATGCTAGTTGTCTAGGTGAACGTTGCTCCTGGGAGCTTTTCAAATGAGGGATACGATTTCTTTAAAGATTCACAGCACCAATAAAAGATTAAGGTCTGTTTCTCTGATTCCAGGTACTTTTGCTTTGTGACATCTCTCAAAAATATGTTCAGTAACTTGAATAGTCTAAATTTATTACTTTAGTGACACCATGAAGTTAATATTGATGATAAGACAACAGGATTTCTTAAGAAATCTAAGTTGGTGTATATAGCTCAGTTGTCAAGAATGTGATTCTTTTTCAGCTCTTGAATTCTTCTTCCCTTGTCAGATAAAAAACGAATGACACACTGTGGTATATTTTTAAAAACAGGCTTAAATGTTGCCACAGAACATGAAGAACTATTTTCCATAAATAAATACAAAAATAGACACATATTTTAAGTATATTTACCATTCTGTCCTTTCCCAATCATTCAAAAGCTTTTGAATGTGTTGTAGGAATCAATTAAGCATCTTTTAGTACACGGGACATGGTATTCAATGTGAGGTCTCCCAAAAATTTGAATGCAATTTCGTGTTTGATTCAAATATCTAGAAATATAAGGCAGAGACACAAAAACATTCAAAGTCATTTTGAGTGACATACATTTGTGAGTTAAGAACTTCTGGTTTGGTAGAAATAAAGAATAAATGAATAACCAACTGGATGCAGGACCCATAACTCACGGTATTCATTATTAGGCCTAATAGAAATAAGTTGGTGAAAATTTCAAATAATATCATCCATCTCACTGACACAAAATATTCTTAATATTGTTAATTTAAAATCTGGTTATTAACTTTATTATTTAAAAGCTTGAGATAATCCTGTTTCTCAATTTATCTAGAAGTGGTATCCCATGAATGCAATGAAAGCACATTAAGTGGTCCACAAATGAGAAGCACTGCTCTATAAAATAAGGGATTTGTGCTGCAAATGAGACTTTCCTGAGTGCACAGAGAAGATGGATTTGGGGTTTAGGAATGATAGTTAATTGGAAAGTGTTCATTATCTTAAAAATAATGAGTTCAAAAGTCCATTAATTTTTAAGTCTTTTCTGTAATTAGATTTAGATATATACTAATGCAATTATTATTGCATCAAATAGATGGTTTGGACTTTACCATTGTCAACTGAATGAATGTTTTTGAAAGTGATCTTTAATTTCCTTTAAGGTGTTAACTGAGTTTTCATGTGTACTCTAGAAGAATGACACCTCCACAGAGACACATTGATTTCTGCACATGAACACTATCATATGAAGATTGAAAAGTAAGTTTTTATATTTCCAAAAAGGAAAAAAAAGGCAGCTAAAGAAAAACATCAACAGTGCAAGGAAACATTCAGTCAAAACCAGAATGTGGGGCATTCTACAATGCAAATGATCAGGTTTCTTTAATAGATCAATGACATTAAAAAAAAATGGCGATGGGCTGCTAAAGAATAGAGAAGATTTAAGGGCCTAATGGTGAAATGAAATGTGCAGACCTTATTTAGATCCTTATTCAAAGAAAACAACCATAAAAATTATTGTTGAGATAATCAAGAACAATTAAACATGAATTGATGATATCATATTGGTATGATAATGTGGCATGGTGGTGATATAATAATCTGTTTTTATTTGCTATAATGGAATACTGATATATTTACACATGAAATAACAAGATATCTGGGTTTTCCTTTCACATCTTCAGAAAAAGAGAACAAAGTGAGTAAAATTGGACATGTAAAATATCAATAAGTGTTGAAGCTGGGTGAAAGGCACTTATATTTTCATTATGCTACTTTCTCTACTTTTGTGTACATTTTGTGTTTCCATAATCATAGGTGATTTTTTCCACATTTATTAAAATGACCTATTCAACAGACTACTAAATACATTCTTTTGGTTCAGAGAAACAGGTGTCTCAAGAACCTTAGTAAACAACGTATTATTAGACAATTTGATGACATAATAAAATGCAACTTCAGATATATTTGAAAGTCTGTAGTAAAATGGAATTATTATCTTAATTCTATTTTATTCAGTCTATTCCCATATGTGATTTTTTTCCTTTTACTTTTTTAAACATTTTTTTAAAAATGTGAAATACATGAGGTCACCTGGGTGGCTCAGTCGGTTAAGCCACTGACTTTGGCTCAGGTCATGATCTCATGGCTTATGAGTTTGAGCTCCATGTAGGGCTCTGTGCTGACAGCTCAGAGCCTGGAGCCTGCTTGGGATTCTATGTCTCCCTCTATGCCCCTCCTCTGCTCACGCTCTGTCTCTCTTCCTCAAAAAGAAATAAACATTAAAAAAAAATTTTAATGTGAAATTACATGCAGAAAAGTACATAAAAATAAATGGATAGTTTAATGAATAATTAAAAAGTAAATTCTATGTTACCTTCACCCATATTAAGAAATATACTATTACAAGAACAATAGAAATTTACTTCATGTCCCTTCTTGATAATGACCCCTACTCCTTAAATTTACTTCATGTACCTTCTTGACAATGGCCCCTACTCCTTACCTTGAGACAGTTCTTAATTCTGCCTTAGTTTTGTCTGTTTTTGAAATTTATATAAATGGAGTGATATGGTATATATCATTTGCCCTTTGCTTCTTTTGTACAACATGATGTTTGTGAGATTTGGTCGTGTTTTTGTTTGTTGCTATTGTTCAATCATTTTAATATCTGTATAGTATAACAATGCTGCCATATGCATTCTTGTACATGTATATTTGGGCACATGGGCACAGTTTCCTGAAAACTGTATACTCAATAGTAAAATGGCTACCTCAGTGTGCTGCTCCTTAACATTGATGCTCAGATCACTTATATTTGTCTTTTCCTCTTTTCTACTATATCCATTAAGGTAATGGTTTAACTTCATCCTACTTGATTTGCTATGTAGTATTTTAATTATTGTTAACTTAAAAATGTTTCTAATTTTTATGATTTCTTCTTTGACCTGATTTAGAAGGGCATTTCTTAAAAATATTTTGAAAAAATTTTTTTGAACTTTAAATACAGAAAATTGCACAAATTATAGGTATTATAGAAAAAAAACTCCATATATTTACCATTCAGAAGGCCCTCTCATTCCTCCTATCAAGGCCAAAATGAATGTGGAGCATGAGGGAGTCTAGAAAATGAATTTAACAAGGAACTTATTCTCAGGGTTGGGTAGATACAGAATTGATACCTGCATGAACCTAACAGTGAGTGCCTCCTTAAATTTTGCCTCATTGGTTTCTTGCTTTCCTTACTCCAGTTCAGACCCTGGCAGGCATAGACAATATATAAATGACCATAGCTTTTTTCCAATTAAAACTTTATTTACAAAACAAACAGTGGACCAGGATTTACCTGTGGGCTATAATTTCCTGACTTCTTGTATAAATTATTCCTTCTGACATGTAGACCAGCTCACTAATTCTTCCTTCAGCTTCATCTAATCTGTTGTTAATCCTATTTGCTGGGTTTTTTTTTTTTTTCATTTCCAGAATATCTACTTGGGTTTGTGTGTGTGTGTGTGTGTGTGTGTGTGTGTGATATCTGTGATATCACTATTTACAATTTCCTATTTCCTAAGGATATTTTAAGATTGGCTTTTATTTTTTTTAACCATGGATATTAAATTAAACATAGTTGTTTTATGATCTATGAATGATAATTCCAGTATTTACAATCTTTCAGCTCTGCTTTTGATTTTTACTCATCATATCTGTTTCCTTGAGTGCTTTTTTTCCCTTTTATCATATGCTCCTCAATATCCTTGTGTGTGTGTGTGTGTGTGTGTGTAAATAATCATTTGAGGCCTAGGATAAAGGTATATTCATTTCAAAATGTGGTCCCTGGACCAGCCACGTCAGCATCACTTGAGATTTCGTTAGAAATGTAAATTATTGGGTCTCATCCCAGACCTACTGAATCAGAAAGTCTGGAGTTGAGGCCCAACAATCTGTTTTTTAAAAAGTTTTTTTTTAATGTTTATTTATTTTTTAAGAGAAGAGAAAGAAAGAGAAAGCAAGCGAGCATGAGCAGGGGAGGGACAGAGATAGAGGGAGACACAGAACCCAAAGCAGGCTCCAGGCTCTAGACTGTCAGCACAGAGCCTGATGCAGGGCTCAAACTTATGAGCTGTGAGATCATGACCTGAGCCAAAGTTGGATGCTTAACTGACTAAGCCACCCTGGCGCCTCCAGCAATCTGTTTAAATAGCCCTCATGTGATTCTGCTGCCTGCTCATGTTTGAGAATGCCTGTTTTAAGGAAGATTTTCAGTGCTTATGTTCAGCATTTATTCTATCTAAAATCCAGTTATTTTCATATCTTGAGGTTTTTGAGTAGCTAATTTCATTGACTTGCATAGCTAATTTCATTGACTCGCATAGCAAATTTACCTTGAGGGTATATCCAATCTCCTTTAGACCCTCCACCTTGACAAGACCCCGAATTTTGATTTCTATTCCCCTTTCTATATGCCCCCTCCAACCAAAATTCAAAGTTCCCAGATGCCAAAGTCTTCAAGATAAAAGGAACATCATTGCTGCTTTTCTCTGAATTCAAACATGCCCCTCAGATCTAGCTAGTAATTCCTTACCATCTTGTTAGCTCATTGATACTTTTAAGATGTTTTCATATTTTATCTAGCAATTTCAGTTTGTTTCTAGCCCGAGTTCATCCCAATTTCATAGCCCAGCATTATAGGATATGACCTCATATAGGTATTTCTAGGATTAGTTTGTTATTATCTAAATACAAGAGAAATAAAAAATGTAAAGACAGTTTACTTTAGTGGGAACATGAGACTGATATGAAATGTTCTTAAAGTGCCTACCTTGTGTTTTGAGATTTATGCCTCAAATATATACAGATTTACTCCTCAATAAAGCATGTTGACCTTGTTAAAATTGCTCTCTTTGGATGCTGGAAATTCTTTTGCTTCATTCATACATCACAAGTCTTTGAGAGTGATGTGGCAATCGCCTGAGACTTAAATTTAATCTATGACAGTTTCTATTCCTGTACTTATTATGAAAAATATTCATATCGGCAGAAAGTTGATGGGTTCTATCATTCGGAGGTGGAATGTTGCTATGAGGAAGTGAATTATTGACTGTTCGATGAAAATAATATATTTATGCAAAATATTTCTGTAAAGCAACATCTGCTTTTTGCTTGAAGGAACATAGTCATGCAAGGGTGTAGGCAGAAAAGTAAGTGAAGCTAATTTAAGATCCCAAATCTCTTTATTAGGGCCTTTTTACAGATAATGTGAACATATTGTCTTTCCATTGATAGATATTGAAATTTCATAAAGCCACAGTGATCAGTGGGAAACCTGATGACATTTAAACATGGTGATGAATCCTGGAGAAGGGCACATAGACTCTAGTGAAAGGAGACCAAATGTAATTCTCTGAAGAAATTTGGATTAAGTTAAATCTCTCTGTGTGTTTTTTAAATTACTGTTCTGTCCTTTGAGCATACTGTGTTCAGACAACTAAAATAAATGCTGGTGGAGCCTGGAAAACTCATGAGCAGTCACAATAGCACCAGGATGATTATACAAGAAGAAAGGACTTAAAATATTATCTCAGAAGATTTATTAAGTTATCATGATTAGTAATCGAGTCTATGTGTCTTTTTAAATTTAAATCACAATCTGCATCTTCAGATATTTACTGTTAGTTATGTCAGGGAAAGTAAGCACGGTTAAAAAGGCTGATCTTGAATGTGACACATTTGTGGCAATTTCTATGAAATGAATCTGTGAGTGAGGTTGTTTATTAGCTCAAGTGATATGATTTCCAGATCTCTCAAATTTGTTTCTTCAGTTTTTTTCTTAGCTCTATAGCTAAAATTTGGATGTCTGTGATATGAATTATTGTAAGACGGATCAAGAGCCTAAAATTCCCAGAAGGACCTAGTACCTTAATGAGTAATTTATCTGACAAAAAAATGGCCCTTTTCAAAAGCTCAAAAGCAAGTGTGCTCATTTTCAAGATCACTGAAATATTCTTTGTTAGGACACATTTTTGGGACCTCAACCTGTCATTGGCCTCTTTCAAATGTTTATGTGCCTTTTGTGCTGCTCACTGAAAATACACAAGCTGATCTGCAGGGGGAATTGTCCAAAGGTTTTAGCCACATTTTCTGCTTAATGCCATGACATGAAACTATGCTTTTCTTTCATTTCTTATATCCCAAAGCAAACATGGTTAAGATAGAAAAGAAATTATACCTAATATTCTTTTTCTCCTCTATTGAATCTGTATACCTGTTTTTAGACTATCTCTCCTTTTCTTCTGCCTTGAGTTGTCTTGCCTTGATGTTCCCTTCAAAAATCATAGACTAAGCACCTATTATGTGTTCAATATTATACAAAAAAAAATATAGACACCCATGTCTGACCTTGAGAAGCTCAAACTAATGGCTACCTAGAGAACAAATGAGTATGTGTTCTTGTTTTAAAATAAAGGTATGGGCAATGATTTGTGGGAATTTACAGAATTGGAGTGAGAATTTCTACTATACTAAGGTACAAATTTTTATTTGAAAAATAAATACAGAAAAATCATCACCATAATCCATAATTTATATATGATGAAAATCGGGCCAAGGTACATAGAATCACTTAGAACATCAGCTGGAGAGCTGATACTGAAGAATTGATGAGCAGTTCATCATCATGGCTCCCTGTTAACTGACCCGTGTTCTCGGGTGACCTCTGAAGATCTTGGTGTGATGAAGAATATGGCTAAGTAGCTCGCTGAGCAAGCCCACAGCTGCCCACTTCTAATGTAATAATCCGTTCATGTGTTCTTCCCAACACGGGCACCACAGAACTGATGTTTGGTAAACATGAAGTGATGAGTTATTGGCAGAATTGTGGTAACAATGCTTATAACTGTATGTTTTATACAGGTATTCAAGACGGTTGAATGTCGGAAGGTGCTTTCAGAATATGGTTGCTGAGTGTATGCAAACCTCTTTGACCTACCATTCTTAAGCTTGCTCCTTTGTTTACATGGAGCTCAGAAAAATGAAAGTGGCTCTGAGCAGACTGAAAAATAATACCCCATGCAAGCTCCAGTTATTTGTCAATGACTTTTATCAGCAGTTACATTACACCAGACCTGTTCTTACCATAAATCGAAATTACAGGAGCACAATCATACATGGATTTTGTTTTGTTGTTGCAGTGAAACTGCTATGTTATTTAACCTTTGGAAATAAAAGTTGAAAGTGAAATGTTTATAAGGAAAGGTGAACGTTTAGACCTCTGGGTGTATTATGGCTGTGCCTAACTCAATGCATTTAGGCACTTGACCTCTGTGACCAGTATTTGTAGGATATATAACTGTATGTCTGGGAAACTCTAAGGTGAGTACCTGGAAAATTAACATAGTTAAAAAATATGTGAATAGCCCTGTTGAACATTATTTAAAAATCAATAACTTTTCTATATGCCAGCAATAACCTCTTAGAAAATGTAATAAAAAACAGATCATAGTAATAAACACAGAAAATATTTTAAAAGATCTATAAATAACCTTAACAAGAAATGTACAGGACTTATATAAAGAAAACTCTGAGATATCACTGAGGGTCATAAAAAAAGGAATTTAATGAGTGGAAATCTTTTTTCCCAGAAGGCAAACAATGTAGAAAGATTTTATTTTCTCTAAAATTATAAATATAAATACAATACAATTGCAAACAAAATTCCAACTGAACTATTCCAAAATTTATTGGTAAAAGTAAGTGTAAAAATGTCTAAAACATTTTTTTAAAAGTGGAAAAAAATATGTGGGGCTTGCATTAGTAGATAATGTTATGATGATATTCAATCAAACCATTGGTAAAATTCAGTAAAAGGCAGTTTTCTAATAATAATAAACTATTCAATATATACATGTTGTTGGGATTACTGGTTGTATGTAAGAAAAATATAAAATTGAACTGGAATGCAAAAATAACTGCATACTGGTCTCTGATATAGACTAGTCTCTGACAGGAGTTGCATCAACCTGTCAGAATGGCTAAAATTAACAAGACAGGAAACAACAGGTGTTGGCAAGGATGCGGATAAAGGGGAAACCTCTTGCAGTGTTGGTAGCAAAGCACTGGTGAAATATGGAGTTCCTCAAAAAACTAAAAATAGAACTACCCTATGACCCAGTAATTGCACTATTAGGTATTTACCCAAAGGATACAAAAATACAGATTCAAAGGGGTACATGCACCCCAATGTTTATAGCAGCATTATCAACAGTAGTCAAACTATGGAGAGAGCCCAAAAGTCCATCAACTGATGAAGTGGTACATATACACAAGGGAATATTACTCATCCATCAAAAATAATAAAACTGTGTCATTTGCAATGACATGGATGGAGTTAGAGTGTATTATGTTAAGCAAAATAATTCAGTCATAGACAAATACCATATGATTTCACTCAAATGTGGAATTTAAGAAACAACAGATGAACATATGGGAAGTGGGGGAAGACAAGAGGGAAACAAATCACAAGAGAATCTTAATGATAGAAAAAAAAAACCTGGGTTGATGCAGAAGAGTGGGTGAGAGATGGGCTAGATTGGTGATGGGTACTAAGGAGGGTACTTGTGATGAACGCTGGGTATTGTATGTAAGTGATATATCACTGAATTCTACTCCTGAAGCCAAATTGCACTGTATGTTAACTTAAGTTTAAATTAAAAAAGAAAAGTTGTGTTAATGAAAATGAAGTTTCCATCTTTGATGGAGCAATATAGTGAACTTGTAGAAGATGGATCATCTCAGTGTGTTGCTATTAACAAAAATAACAAAGCTGAAAGAAGACCCAGACTTCTAACAGGACATGGGGCTTGGCAAGCAAACATGGCCCACGTTTTAGCTTCCCTACTCTTTTATCCCCCAGGACTTTGGGCTAGGAAACCTTGTGTAGTGCACATACTCTGCCTGACAGACTTAAGGAGAGCTTAGTATTCACGCAGACATGCTGGAAGGCAATCTGACATATCGCATATACCTATTTTTTCTTTCAGAATTTCCAGCTCTTGAAATGTATCCCAGGGAGATGATGGGAAAAGTACAATAGGGAAAATTTTTATATAAGCAAATTATCAATAAGATGTTGGTTAAGAAATTGTATACATTTACAAAATAAAGTTTCTTTACAAATTTTAACTAATATGATATGTTAAAAGTAGTGTGTTATTAGAGTTATAATTTTCATTTTTTCCACTACTAGCCATATTAAACATTTCTCTGTCAATATTAATTGGCAGTTTGTACTTCTCTAGTTTGTGTCCTTGGAGTATTTTCTTTCTTTCTTTCTTTCTTTCTTTCTTTCTTTCTTTCTCTCTTTTTTCTTTTTCTTTCTTTCTTTCTTTCTTTCTCTCTTTTTTCTTTTTCTTTCTTTCTTTCTTTCTTTCTTTCTCTCTTTCTGTTTTATTATTCACTTTATGTATTTAAAACTTCTTTTACATTGAGAAAATTTTATACTCAGAAAAAGCAGTCTTGAAAAAAAAGAATCCCACAAAACTACTTGAAGGAAAGGCAAGAGATTGGTTTGCTCTTTCTGGAAACTTTCTTTATAATTAAAGAATGGAAGTTAGAAATATTAGCTAAGATCAAGTTTGCAATATGCTTTGAATCCCAAGAAGAGCAAATTGAACTTTATCCTGGAGGCAGTAGAGAACAATTAGAAATTTTGAGTTGAAATGGACAGAGAAAAATGCAGTGTTTTAAGTGTTATTATTTATTTTATAAATGGAAATAGTGTGAAACTGGCTCATCACTCTGTCCCGTGTCTCCCATCATCATGTGGTGACCTGCTCTTTTCTCTTAAAGTTCTCCTTTACGTTTGTATTTTCTTGGTGCGGAAATAGATGAGATATAATGAGGAGTACCAGAAATTTTGCTGCAAGGCGAGGGTGTAAAAATGAGAAACATTTTTTAAAAAGTGTGGTGAGGTGAGGTACTGAAATAATTTAAAATGAGATGGGTCATATACCCCGCTAATAATATAGTATGAAGAATAATTGGAACAAGCAGCTGGGCTTTTGGTGTTTTTCCTTCTCTAATTTCTGTGATTAACCTATTACAAAAGAATTATCTTTTCTTATAAAAATGGTATAAATTTGAAATAACCACAAATAGCCTTTGGTTTCTGATCTTGATTTTTAATTTTTGACCCAAGAATAAGTGGAGCATGGAGAACAGGCTTTATAACCTACTGTCCCACTTTATTTTTTCTGTGTGCAGCCCTAAAGTCGGAGGTCTTAGACATTTTAGTGTTCCAACAGCACTTCGTTAGCCTTCTCATCTAGGAAAGAGCATTCTCTGGGGTGCTGCTATTCCTGGTGTCCTTGGCAAGACCTTGATTGCCTATGCATATTCCTGACATTCCAATCCCCTCTGGGAAGCTGCTTGTAAATCATCAAAGACATCCCATTAAGGGAGTTATGATACTGACCTGAGAAAGGAGAACAAGCCGAACAGTGGTAAAAGAAGTAAACCCATTATTCTCCAGGAAAAACTTGGAGAAAGTGTACATTTTTCTTCATCTTAAAGTGAAAAAGAATTTCAAAATTTGGAGGCAGGAATGACTCAGAATAGGAAAATCCAAAGTCTAAAACCAAGAACACTAAAGGAACCATGATCTTAGCTTTGGCAAAGGGTTTTCTTGTGAGTTTTTGGATGTTTGGGGGCTCCCTGGCTTTGGGGTAGTGTGGAAGAGCTTTGTTAAGGGACAACTTTTTCACCAGTACAAAAAGTGTGGAGCCCATTGCGTCAGACTTGCTCTACTGAGAAAGTTAAGGGGCTTTTAATGTCTCATTTACCTTCTCTGGTCTAGTAATGAGTGAACATCCTAATCTCTGAAGAAATCAAGTGGTTGCCTGTGTTTCTGGGACTTGGAGACAATAAATATTGGGAGGAGGATAAGGCACTCCAACACCCTCTTTTATTTATTTCTGGAATCACATGTTGACGAGACACATGATTGCTTAATGGGATGATACACTTAGCAAGAAATGATTCAGACAATATGGAGCACAACATTTAAATGTTCACTATCCCATTATATATATAAGCCACATTTTCTTAATACTACTTGGCAATGAGAAAGAATGAAATATGGCCATTTGTAGCAACGTGGATGGAACTGGAGGGTATTATGCTAAGTGAAATAAGTCAAGCAGAGAAAGACAGATACCATATGTTTTCATTCATATGTGGATCTTGAGAAACTTAACAGAAGACCATGGGGGAGGGTAAGGGGGAAAAAAAGTTACAGAGAGGTAGGGAGGCAAACCATAAGAGACTCATAAGGACTGAGAACAAACTGAGGGTTGATGGGGGGTGGGGGAGAGGGGAAAGTGGGTGATGGGCATTGAGGAGGGCACTAGTTGGGATGAGCACTGGATGTTGTATGGAAACCAATTTGACAACAAATTATATTTTAAAAAATAAAAAATAAAATGTTCACTCTTATTAGATATTGTAAAAGATCTAAAGGCTCTATGAATATTTTTTCTTTTTTTAAAAAATGTTTTAATGTTCATTTATTATTGAGAGACAGAGAAAGAGCATGAGCATGGGAGGGGCAGAGATAGGAGGAGACACAGAATCTGAGGCAGGCTCCAGGCTGAGCTGTTAGCACAGAGCCTGAGGCAGGGCTCGAACTCACAAACCATGAGATCATGACCTGAGCTGAAGTCGGACACTTAACCGAATGAGCCACCCAAGCGCCCCCATGAATTTTTTTTTTCTTGATTTTCCTAAATCAAAAAGATGATAGAGTACTGGGGCACCTGGGTGGCTCAGTTGAGTAAGCATCTGACTCTTGATTTTGGCTCAGGTCATGATCTCACAGTTTGTGGGTTTGACCCTGCCTTGGGCTCTATGCTGGCAGTGTGGAGCCTGCTTGAGATTCCCTCGGTATTCATCTCTCTCTGCCCCTCCTCTACTCACTCACTCTCTCAAAATAAATAAATAAATAAACTTAAAAAAAAAAAGATGATGGAGTCCTGATTGAATTCCCAGATGTATCAAAGTAAAAGCTAAACTGCTAAACCAAAATAACATGAGTCCAACACAAAGTATATTAGAAAATACATTTATTGAGACTTGACTATATTACTGCATTATGCTGGCCCCTTTGGCATACATCTTCTCTTTTACTCCTCCTGACAATAAAACCCTGTTGGTGAAGGACCAATATTGCCATTTTACAGATAAGGACCAGGAAGCAAGTAAAGGTCAAGCGGCACCTGGGATGCACTGGACATGGGATTCTAACCCAGCTCTTCTGAAAACTATGCAGTGGTCTTTCCCTTGTACCAGAAACATATGGGAGAATTATCAGAATTTACAAAAATGCTTCATTGAATTTTCATCTCAAACTTGAATTTTAGTGGGGCAAAAGAATCAAAATATACTTTAATGTTAGTTCATAGCTGGGTGAATACTCTATTTTTACTTATTTAATTTTGGATTTATAACATTTTGTCAAAACATTTAGTTTTTATATTTAGAAATAAACATTTACAATTGTTGATCATTAATGGAACATTTATAATCCTATGCCACAGCTGAGGTTAGGCTAAGAATGTTGATTTGTCTATTTTGGGGAAATTGCATATTTGTGTCTGAGCTACATTTTTACTTGGTGACAATCTAACTTGATAACTTTCAGTATAGCCAATGATCTCATTTTTTCTAAAACAAACCTCAAAGGCAGTTTTAACTATTACAATTTTCACATGAGAAAGAATGAGGCACAAGACAATTAAATGACTACCTGGATTCATTGGCTAGTGACATAGTTCAAGCTAAAAGATGATTTTAACATAAATCAGGTATTACTCACTTGGATGTCTCTAAGTTCTTCCTGAATTCTGAAGCTATACTTTGCTTTAATAACTAAATTGAATGGGTTGAACCCATATACTATGGGGCTCGAACTCATGACCTGTGAGATCATGACCTGAGCCGAAGTCAGATGCTTAACCAACTGAGCCACCCAGGTGCCCCTTCGTGTTCCTTCTTCTAACCAAATATACTAAGCTCTTTTTTCTAAACATACAAGAAGTTCTTCCCTTGTAAGAAATTCTACCTATAGAACAGGCATAGGTTCAAATTGAAGCTAAGTTTTTAAAGCATAGATTTTGTATTTTGGTTACATTGATTTGGGCAGCTAGAGATTCTCTGATATTCTTTTGCCTTGATTACACTCTTTGCAGCTTATACCTTTACAGTTTCTTACCTAGTGTTCATTTCTCCTCTTCCTCTTTCATACAGGACTACGATGTTTTGGGAGGTGGGGCACAGTGATGTGCTCTGTTGAAATACTGATCTCCTCGTCTCCCTTTTAGCTAGGGGTAGGCTTGTGGACTAGTCAACAGTAGTGATCTCAGATCCAGGCATAAGGGCATCTGCCTTGGGATCTACATGTCAACGAATTCCACATACCACAAACACACACAAAAAGAAGTTATCAAGGAACACAAATGCCTCTGTTACTCAAGATCTGTCATTGAGCATGGATGCACCCTAAACAACTGCTGTCATGAGTGACACTCTTCAGGCCCAGGAAATGGGGCATACTTCACATCTCTTATCCTTTGTACACAAAACAAAAGTCAAGTATACCCAAATGCTAGGATATATTGTGTATTATGCTACTACTAACTTTGAGATGGGCTTATCTTTGAAATCAGGGAGGATTTGAGCAGCAGGAGGGCTTAGCTAAGTAAAAAGAAATACTAATTTGTTAAATCCTACCTCTCATATGAATGAACATGATTCTTCCATAATAAAGTATTGCTTTAGAATAGTGATGAATTTCTATTTTCTCGCTCCTTTTCATGCTCCTATTTGTGATTCCAGAAGCAATCATTAATTAGTTAATATTTACAGAAGTTGTGCATTTACATTTTATAATATTAAACAGTTCATAATACACTTAAATTTGAGTATCTGTAGACCTAGCCATAATGTATGGAGCATAACAATTTTTTTTTATATTAATTAGCAACAAACACTAAAATTGTGAATAGTTTTATTTTTGTAAATATATGTAATGCAATTGAATGAAATTTCAAAATACATAAAACTTTTTTGTACAATCTAAGAAACAATATAAATAACTAAATAAAAAAATTAAATCAAACTTTTTAGTTTAACTTAAACTTAATCTATATAATGGAATAATCTTACTCTGTGTCCCTGGTGTTATAACCACTTATATAGCTAGTTCAGTATTTATAGCTTCTGGCCAAATCATAAAAATGGAGTGAATACTTGTGTCCCTCCCCACCCTCCCCATTCTTACATGAAAGCCCTGACCCCCAATGTTATAGTATTCAGAGCTGGGGCCTTTGGGACATAATTAAGTTTTAATAAAGTCTTGAAGGTGAGGCCCCTATGATAGGATTATTGCCCTTATGAATAGAGGAAGAGAGGCCAGAGCTCTCTCTCCACCATGCCACATGACAATAGTGGTGAGAACATGGCCATCTGCAAGCTAAGAAGAGGATTCTCATTAGGAAGTTAAACTGCTGGTACTTTGATCTTGGACTCCGGCCTCCAGAGCTGTGAGAAGTAAATGTCTGTCATTTTAGCCATCCAGTCGAGGGTATTGTGTTATAGCAGCCCAAGATGATTAAGATGAAAATACTTTGAGAACAAGGACAATGTCTTATTTCAGTTTTACCAATCCCACAGGAGAAATCTATTAACATCTCCTTAACCTACGTTTTCTGCTACAAGAACAGTTTCAGTGGAACCAGTGCTGCTGTTCCTATTGGTAGCTGATTTCTCCATTCTTGATCTGGATCCCATTCCCACCTATCTTCTCAGAGACATACACCTGGAGTTATCCCTTTTCACATTTTTGTCATTAACACCATCTTTACTTGAAACTCCAGTAAACTTTCAAATATTTTATTATATCTTTCATGATAAAAAAAAGAAACAAGTAAAATCTGAACAAATCGTTATATTACTTTCCCTTACAGCTACCATCCGTCTTTACTTGCTTTCACAGCAACAGTTCTTGAATCACCTAAAATCCCTAGTACTATATCCACAGCTCCCATCCACTCTTCAAGTAATTTCCCTGTGGCCTCCATCTCTGCCACTTCATTGAACCTACTTATATAACAAACTTCCATGTTTCCAAATCCACGCAATGTCTTCTGTACTTACTTATTTGAACTATTAGTAACATCCCATACAAATGAATACTCCCTCCTTCTTGAAACATTTGTTCTTTCTTTTTTTTTTTTTTTGATATCTTAACTTTCAGTTTTCCTCCTACATCATGATTTATTTTCAGTGTTGTTTTCTTTCTACTCCTATTTTCTACATTTTGGCCACCCTGAAGGTTTCATAGCCTATATATAATCTAATTGTTTATTCTGTCTAGTCTCATGCCGTTAAGAATAATTAAAGTAACACAAAGGATCAGATTGTAAAATCGGGTTTAAAATAATCAAATATCTTACTACCAAAATGTACTCATAATTTCAAGGGTATGTGTAAATATGAGGCATAGGAAAAGCAGGAAGAGGTCAGGGACTGACAAGACAGCTCTACAGGGCAGCCATAGGAAATGCTCTGGCTCAGATTTGCCGTATGAGATATTTGAGTGGTATATGTACATATATTATGATTATAAGAAGATGTTTTGGTCATGAAACATCTCCATTTTATATGTAGATGTTTATATAAATTAAAAAGTATTCCCCAGAAAGCCATTCCCCATAAACCCACAAATTACAGTTATGTTTGCCCTAAGCAATTCTAGATAGAGCAGATATATCCTGATCAAACTTTCTGTAGATAGGTACCCTCTTAGTAGCAAATTAATGTATTTGTCAGAAGTGTTACTGCAAACTTGTTTACAAAAAGATTTGCTAGGTAACCTCCTTCTTTCTTTCCCAGGGGCATGTTCTAGTAAAGGGAGAAAATGGATTGGAAGCTTGCTGCTAACCTATTCCTCTCAAATTGATGTTGATATTGAGGTGGAAGTGAGTACGTTGATACGTCCCACATGTAAATCTATCTCTCTTTGTGCAATGTCCTACTTATATTTTTTATTATTTACTAGGCACTACCTTAGGTGCTGGATTTTCAAACTAGATTAAGACACAGTCTAAACTCTCATTTGCTCTTCATAAATGTGGTTGTATGAGAGATTCCAATACAAAATAAGGCAGCAGACCAAGATTCTGAAGATGTATATCCAACTCACTCACGGTGATACTCTGAAGAGGAGCATAAAAATTATTCAATCTGTGACAGGCAACTGCTTTCTATAAGAGGTCTAATGGATTTATATAACTAAATTAGGCAAACTATTTTATCACCTCTTTTTTGTAGTTGCTTTATGTCTTATTTTTTTAAGTGAATAAACTTGTATGTTTCCCTATATCTCATAGTTAGCTATAATCAGAACTATGTGGTATAAAAGCAATTCGATGAATTTATCATGAATGAAACATCATGATACTGCTTTCCCCTACTAAATTGTAAGACCATAAATTGTAGGAGTGTTTTCTTTGATTATTTAATCTCCAAGAGTACTAACACTGTGTTACAAATAGTGGATAAGTGTTTTATAGATATTTACTCTTTGAGCCCCTGAGAACATGACTACCTATTGATACAATTTTTTGTTGTTCCTCTTGCCACTCATGTTTTTACCACTCTCTTTACACAGATAGATTTCATGGCTCATTAGCATAATCTTTTCCTTGCATACATTCTTAATAATGCTCTTCTTTTGTTCTATTCACCTGGAAAACCCTGAAACTGGTTAATTTCAACTAGTTCACAAACTTGGTACCTGGACTATGAGAATGAATGTAGCTAAAGAAAGATTATATGCATGATCCACCTTAATTTTGTAAATACTAACATTGAGCAGGTTCATAGTATATTCTGGCAAATTTACTACATTTCCCAGATTCAGTTGTTATCCTACTCTGTTAGGCAATTATTTCATACCTTTTCTCAAACCTCTACTGCTTCTTTTACAACGTGCATTATCAGCTCATGATATTGCCTCCAATTTTACTGAGAACACAGAATCAATCAGAATAGAACTCTCTCTAATTCCCATACTTACCCACCTTACACTGACCCACCTACCTGCACCTGTGTATATGTTTTCTGCCTCTTCTTCTGTAATCATAGGTAAGTTATCCATGATTCAAAGTCAGTAGTTCTGCTCCTGGGATGTTGTGCATCATCAAGTTCTTCCTTTTTTACTTGATTACTGCCATCAGCATAGAAATAGAATGTAAATTCTCCCATGGTAAGGAAAACACATGCTTGACTTCCCTTTTTTCTCTTGCTATTGCCGCATTTCTCTCCCCCCTTCTGAAAAATTATTACTGAAAGTGTTTCTGCGCTTTGATTCCAGTTATCCTCCTCCTATGACTCCTCTCATAGACTCACTCCATTAAGGCTTTGTATTAATTGCATTTTTTAAAGTTTTCAGTGTTTTATGATGGTTTGACATTTGGGGGCATTCAGAGACCCAGGAAGGAACTGTCTTTTGCAGTGTTAGCTAATTCCTAGAGATAACAAACTACTTGCCTGTATATAAACCGAGCATTCTAAAGCCAATATTTCCAACCACCGTTTTTGTTGTTGTTGTTTTGTTTTTAACAAACTCTCACGCGCAAAGTCAATATTCCTGCTACCTTAAATCACCTTAGGACCAGGTACCGGGCAACTAAAGACCACCCTGATAACCTAGAGCCCAACAAAATTATTCAAACTATTCAACCCTAAGTTTTCTCAATAATACCCACCCTGCCTCATTCATTCTTTACTGTGAAAATCCCAATGTAGGCTCTGGCCTATGCTTTCCCCTCACTCTTTCTGTCCCTCCAACTGACTCTGGTGTTCCCCATGAGCCCCTGTATGGTGTGGTGTGCCCCTTTCTCAAGGGAGCTACAACTAATAAAACTTCTTTTAAGGGCATTGACATTCTCTGTGTCATCACTTAGTCACCTCTATAAATTAAATCTCATATATAATCAAATCAGGCTTTCACACATATTTATCAAAAAAAAAAAAATGAAAGTGTAACTACACATCAACTTGCTAAGGTTTCCAACAGAAAAATTTTTACTTCTCATATATCAGCAGTGTTTCTTCAAGAGCCACTTTCAAAATGTGGCTTCTGGTCACGTATTACCCTCTTTATCTTCCTCCAGGACACTTGCCTGAGTCTCCTTTGCTGGGTCTTACTGATCACCTTGACCTCCAAATTTTGAAAGTTAAAAATTTGACATTTTTAGCACTTAGAGCTTATTTTCTCCACCCAAGCTTCCTACTTGGTGTTCACAGATTCAAGACTTTGGATTTTATCTCTGAACTGATAAATTTATATCTCTAGACCAGACCCCTCTTTGGAGCTTCGTGGTTGTATATCTAATTCCCAGATCAACATCTCCACTTTGTAGTCTAAAATATAATTCAAAGTAATATGTCCCAAGGCTAGCTCCTTAAATTCATCCTGGATTATCCTTATTGCCTTTCTTTTTCTCACCCTTACACAATCCATCAGTTAACCCAGGTTCTTCTGAACAGAAGAGCTAGTGTGATGCCTTTAATACTGAAATCATGTCACTTCTCTGCCTCACATGATTTCTCATCTTACACAGGACACAAACAAATTTATTACCATAGCCTTCTAAGGGCTTTCAGTACTATATTAACCATATTCTTCCATTTCCCCCATCTTGCCTCCCTCCTTACTTCTCTCCATTGCTCTGGCCTCTTTTTGCAGTTCCTTAAAATAGGCCCACATATTCCTCCATAAACACCTTTGCTCTTGCTTTTATCTTTGCATAGACCACTTTTCTCCTATAGTCAATCACTGTCTCCTACCCTTCAGGCCTTTGCCTAAATATCACCAATGAGTGAGACATTCCCTGAACACCGTATATAAAAGAGCATGCCACATTAACTCAGCAGCTATATATTTGTCCATAGCATTTAAAATTATTTTACTCATACATTTTTTTACATTTTTATTTGTTGAGCATCTGTCTTTTCTCCACTAGGTCGGTCTTCTCTGTCTAAAATATAATCTCTATAAAGTCAGGGAATTTTGTTTTGCTAGTGATATCCTAGTAAGTAGGAGAGTGCCTGGTACATGGTAGGTGTTCCTCCAGTGTTTGTTGAATAAACAAATGGATCCGCTTTCAATTTAGTGAAATAATAGAAAAAAATTCTTGGTGAGAGGAAGAGTGTGGAAAAATAAATTATTAGAAAGCTGGCAGTATAACCAATTTAGCTTCAATGAGAGGATTTTTATCCAGTTATAATCTTTTCTCTCAATGAAGGCGTCTTTTTTAAAAAAGTATACGTATTTGTTTGTTTTTGTTTGTTTATTTTGACAGAGAGAGAGCAGGAGAGGGGCAGAGAGAGTGGGAGAGAGTGGATCCCAAGCAGGCTCCAAGGTGGCAGCACAGAGCCTGATGAGGGGCTCAAACTCACGAACTGTGAGATCATGACCTGAGCTGAAACAAAGACTTGGACACTTAACTGACTGAGCCATCCAGGTGCCCCTGAATTAAGACTTCTGATATACTTCATGTCCTTTTTCCTTATAGTGGTCTTATTACAAGTCAAGAATCATACCTTTGAGGTTATAAATAATAAAATGCAAATATGAGTCTTGCATGGTTTTATCCATTTACTTCTCAGTTCCCAGCTTTGGTTATTGACCTTAAATGTGAAGTTATCTTGCGAAGTTTCAAAAGATGATTATAATTGCAGTAGATTCAAAATCTAAAGCCCAGATTTAAGCACAAATACTGTAGTATAGTATAGTATAGTACAGTATAGTATACTGTAGTATAGTCCTAAACTCAATGTATTAACTAAAAACCGTATTAATTTTGGTGTGAAATAAATTATTCCCTGGTTATAAAATTAATTAAGGATAATTAAATTCTGTACCAATTAAGGTTAAGGTTAAATTATTTTGAAAATAAGCATTTGAATAACACTGAAATTATTGTTTTTAATTCTATGACTCTCTTTACAAGCTTTGGATATATATGCAAACTAAGGAACAGACTATTGCCTTGCAGCACTTCCTAAATGACTGCATTATTACCTTCCCAAAGGATCGGAGTAGCTCAATATGTTACACATTTCATCCTCTCAGGAAAATGTTTCTTACCTTCAAGTTATAATTGACTTATTCTCTAATGATAGTTTACTCTGTAAAACAAGCTAATCTTTGTAAATCCTCATCTCCACTGGTTATGAGAAAGGTGAATTTAAATATTAATTTAAAAACAACATTCTACTTGTAACTTAATTATTATAACTTTATTTACCTATTTTGCCACAGGTTTAATTGCTTTTTAAGAGACAAAGAAAAATCTCTTGCTCAAGCATTTGGTGAAAGTAAGAAGTTCATTATATGGCCAGCGATGGTTGATAAGCTGACAGCTTTGGAAGAGGGCCAGAAAATGTGTCACATTCTCACCACAGACAAGTTCTGTTTAACAAGCCCTTTTAGTACAGGTTAAACTATTCGATTATTCCTAAAGTGTTTGACCTCTTTCCTTGTTCCCTGCAGGGGAAAACGTTAACGTTTAACCAACAGTGAGGAATCCTTGCTGAGGGTGAAAATATTCTTTTTTCCCCAAGCTAGTTGTCTGTTCATTCAGCTGACTCATGGTTGAAATATTCTAGTTTAGATTTATTGGCTGTGAAGAGCAAATAACAATTTTTTCTTGATTCCATGCTTTCCTATGCTTCATGAATTCCTAGTAGAGGCTATTAAACATATTTTGATATGTTTTCTAAAGAATAAAAATGATCTTCAGTGTTGTCTGATCTGTAAAATATCTTCAATTGCAATTACTTCAGTGGTTTATTTTATTGTTTTTCCAATATGTGAAATATAGTATAAGTTCACAGGAGTATATGAAAACATATATTATAGTTAAGATAAGTATACCTACATATTCACCACCTATATCTATCAATCTATATCTATATATCTATATCTCTATATCTCTATCGATATATAGATACATACACACACACATATACATATATGTGTGTGTGTATACTATATATGTATGTATATATATGTCTATATACATATCTGTATACTCTTTACTTTCAACCTTTATCCATGTATAACTTTCTGTGTTCCTAAAGCAAAGTATAGCTGGATTTATGTTTTTAAATCTTACCTGAAAAAACATTTTAGCTTTCAGGACATCTACCTTTTTAAAAAAATTTACATTTTTAACAGTTTTCTTTTAGGAAAAATTTGAGCAGAAGATACAGAAATTTCTCATATATACCCTGCTCCCACAAATGCATAGCCTGTCCCATTAACTACATCTCCACCAGAGTGGTACATTTGGTATAATTGATGAACCTATATTGACACATCATAATCACACAAAGTCCATAGTTTACATTAGGGTTCATTCTTGGTGTTGTATATTCTATGGATTTGAACAAGTGGATAATGGCATGTATCCATTATTATAGTATCATTCAGAGTATTTTTACTGCCCTAAACATCTTCTTTTCTCTGCCTATTTCATATGTTTCTCCCTACCATCTCTGGCAACCATTGGTCTTTTTACTGTCTCCATAGTTTTGTTTTTTCTAGAATGTCATACAGTTCAAATCATATAGTATGTAGCCTTTTTGGATTGGCTCCTTTCACTTAGTAATATGCATTTAGGGTTCCTCCATGTCTTTGCTTGGCTTGATAACTAATCTTTTTAGCTCTGAATAATATTTTATTGTTTGAATTGCCACAGTTTGTTTATCCATTTACCTACTGAAGGAAGTCTTGGTTGCTTCCAGGTTATGGAAATTAGAAAGAAACTGCTATAAACATTAGTGTGCAGGCTTTTTTTTGACATAAGTTTTCAACTACTTTAGATAAATAACCAGGAGTTGATTGCTGTATCATATGCTAAAGGTATGTTTAGTTTTATAAGAAATCACCAAACTGTCTTCCAAAGTTGGCACTTTTTGGTATTCCAACTAACAATGAATAAGAGTTCCTATTGCTCTGCATACTTGCCAACATTTCATGTTTTCAGTGTTTGGGACTTTAGCCATTCTAATAGGTATGTAGTGGTATCTCATTATTGCCTAATTTGCATTTCCCTGATGATTTGTGATCTGGAGCATCTTTTCATATGCTTATTTTCCATCTGTGTATCTTTGGTAAATTGCCTGTTTGGGTCTTAGAGCATTTTTTAATTAGTTGTTTATTTTCTTATTGAGTTTTAAGCATTTTTTTGCATATTTAAGAAAACAGTCCTTTATCAGGTGTATCTTATATAAATATTTTTTTCCCAGTCGGTGGTTGTCTTCTCATTCTCTTGACATTCTCTTTCACAGAGCAGAAACTTTTAATTTTAATGAAGCCCAGCTTATCAATTACTTCTTTCATGGATCATGCCTTGGTTGTTGCATGTAAATATTCATTGCCATACCCAAGACCATCTAGATTTGCTTGTATGTTATCTTCTAGGAGTTTCATGGTTTCACATTTCCCATTTAGGTCTGTGATCCATATTAAATTATTTTCTGTGAAAGGTATAAAGTCTGCATCTAGATTCTTTTTCTTTTCTTCTTTTTCTTTTTGTATGTTGATGTCCAGTTTTCCAGAATCATTTGTTGAAAAACAATTTTTGCTCTATTGTCTCTGCTTATTTGTCAAAGATAACTTGAACTCATTTATATGGGTCTTTTTCTGGGATCTCTATTCTGTTCTATTGATTTGTCTTTTTTTTTTTTTTTTTTTAATTATATCACATTGTCTTGAGTAGTAAAGCTTCATAGTAAATGAAGCTTGAAGTAAAGCTTCATAGTAAATCTTGAAGTCTGGTAGTGTCATTCCTCCACTCTTGTTCTTCTTCTGGATTGTGTTGGTTATTCTGGGTCTTTTGACTCCCCATATAAATTTAAAAATCAGTTTGTTAGTATCCACAAAATAATTTGCCAGAATTTTTATTCAATTGCATTGCATCTACAGACAAAATTGGAAAGAATGCACATCTTGACAATATTGGGTCTTCCTATCCATGATATGGAATATCTTCCCATCTATTTAGTTCTTCGACTTTATTAGCCAGAATTTTGTAGTTTTTCTCTTGCAGATTATACATATAATTAGATTTATACCTAAGTATTACAATTTTGGGAGTGCTAATGTAAATAGTATTGTATTTTTAATTTCTTATTCCCTTTGTTTATTTCTGGTATATAGGAAAGTGATTGACTTTTATATATTAACCTTGTATCCTGCAAACTTTGTATAATTCCTTTTTTCCAGTTTGTTTGTTTGTTTTTTGTTTGTTTGGGGTTTTTTTTGGTCAATTCTTTTGGATTTTCTACATTAATGATGATGTTATTTGCAAATAAAGACTGTTGGTTCTTTCTTCCCAATATGTACACCTTTTATTTCTTTTTCTTGTCTTATGGCACTACCATGCACTTTTAGTATGATGATGAAAAAGATTGGTGGGGGAAACCTCTTTACCTTGTTTCAGATCTAACTGGAAAATTTTAGTTTCTCACCATTAAGTGTAACGTTAACTGTAGTTTTTTAAAGTAGTTGTTCTCTGTTAAGTTGAGGAAGTTTCCATCTGTTCCTAGTTTACCAAGAATTTTTTCAGAATGGGTTTTGGATTTTGTCAAATGTTTCCTCTGAATCTATTGATATTATTGTGTGATTTGTTTTTTGTTTTTGTTTTTGTTTTAGTCTGATGATATAATGGGTTACATAAATTTGTTTTCAATTGTTGAACCAGCCTTGCATACCTCAGATAAATCCCCCTGGATCATGGTATGTAATTCCTTTTATACATTGTCAGATTTGATTTGCTAATATCTTTTTAGGATTGTTTCATCCTTGTTCATGAGAGATATTCATTTGCATTTTTCTTTTCTTGTAATGTGTTTACACATTACATCTGGTTTTTTGGTAGTAGGGTGATACTGGCCTCATAGAATGAGTTAGCAAGTATTCTCTCTGCTTCTATCTTCTAAAAGAGATTATAGAAAATTAGTATAATTTTTTCCTTAACTGTTTGTTACAATTCACCAGGGTACCCATCTGGTTTGGGTGATTTCTGCTTTGGAGGGTTATTATTTATTGTGTCAGTGTCTTTAATATATATTATGTATACATATATATATATTACATAATATATATACATATATATACATAATATATATACATATATATTAAAGACACTGACACAATAAATACTCACATGATATATATATATATATGTATGTATATATATATATACATACATATATATATATATATATATATATATATTCTGTTTATTTTTGTGTGAGTGTTGGCAAATTATCTTTCAAGCAATTGGTCCATTTTATCTAGGTTATCAAATTTGTGGGCATAGAGTTGTTCATAGTACACTTTTATTATCCATAGGATCTGTAGGGATATCTCCTCTTTCTTTTCTGATAACAATATGTCTCTCTCTTATAGTTAGCCTGGCCAGAAGTTTTCGATCTTATTGATCTTTTCAAAGAATTTGGCTTGGTTTTATTGATTTTTGTCTATTTATTTCCTATTTTCAATTTCATTGAATGATGCTTTAATTCTTATTAGTCCTTTTGTTAGGCTTATTTGGGTTTTAATTTTCTCTTCTTTTTCTAGTTTCCTAAGGTGGAAACTTGGGCTATTGATTTTATATATTTTTATATATATCTTTATTTTATATACATTTTTAATATATTTTATCTATTATATAGTTGGATTAATATCTACCATATTTCTTATTGGTTTCTATTTGTTGCTGTTGTTCGTTGTTCCTATTTTTTTGTCTTATACTATTTTTCTATCATTTGTATTTCTAAATTTTTTTTAAGTTTATTTATTTATTTTGAGAGAGGGAGAGAGAGCAAGTGGGGGAGGGAATCTCAAGTGGGCTCAGCACTATCAGTGTGGAGCTGGATGAAAGCTCTAATTCATGTACAGTGAGAGGATGACCTGAGCTGAACTCAAGAACTGGATACTTAACCAACTGAGCCACCCAGGCACTCCCTGACACTTGTGGTTTTAATTGAACATTACAAATGATCCTATTTTCTC
Organism: Panthera tigris; assembly: GCF_018350195.1. NCBI lineage: Eukaryota > Metazoa > Chordata > Mammalia > Carnivora > Felidae > Panthera > Panthera tigris. The sequence goes on along the minus strand of NC_056663.1, from coordinate 57,775,660 downwards.
TCATTTCATATCAGTTACACCTTTATTTTTTTTTTAATCTTTTTTATAGTTGTTCCCTTAGGGCTAGCAATGTACAGTTACTAGTAATACAAGTCCATTTTAAAATAATAATGTACTACTTCATGGGTAGGATAAGTACCTTATAATAACCAAATAACCTTGTTTCCTCCTGCTCTTTGTATTATTATTTGTTTCACTTACATGTAAGGATGCATAGCATATATATGCAAAAGATACATACATAGTCAAATACATTTTTGCTATTATTATTTTGAACACATTGTTGTGTTATACCAATTAAGAATAGGAAAAATAAAAGTTTTTATTTTACCTTCATTTATTCTTTCTTCAGTGTGCTTCTTTTCTATATGTAAATCTGGAATTTTTTTTTTTTTAATTTTATTTTATTTTTGGGACAGAGAGAGACACAGCATGAACGGGGGAGGGGCAGAGAGAGAGGGAGACACAGAATCGGAAACAGGCTCCAGGCTCCTGGGCTCGAACTCACGGACCACGAGATCGTGACCTGGCTGAAGTCGGACGCTTAACCGACTGCGCCACCCAGGCGCCCCAAATCTGGAATTTTTGACCTATATTATTCTGATCTTATATATAGTTGGCCCTTGAATGACACAGGTTTGAACTATGTAGGTTCACTTACATATAGAATTTTTTGTTTTGATAAATATAGGACAGTAATATAAATGTACTTTCTTTTCCTTATAATTTTCTTTCTTTAAATTTTTTTAAAGTACTCTTTAAATTCCAGTATAATTAACATACAATGTTATATTACTTTCAGGGTTACAATATAGTGATTTAACAATTCTATGCATTACTCAGTGCTCATCATGATCAGTTTATTTTTAATCCCCTTCACCTATTTCATTCATTCCCGCCCCCCCCACCTCCTTTTTGGCAAACACCAGTTTTTTCTCTGTATTAAAGAGTCTGTTTTTTGTTCATCTCCTTTTTCTTTTCTTTTCTTTTCTTTTCTTTTTTTTCATTTGTTTGTATCTTAAGTTCCACATATGAGTGAAATCATCTGGTGTTTGTCTTTCACTGACTTATTTCACTTAGCATTATACCTTCTAGGTCTATCCATGCAATGGAATATTACTCAACTACAAAAAAGAATTAAATCTTGCCATTCCTTGTGACTTTCTTAATAACATTTTCTTTTCTATAGCTTACTTTATTATAAGAATATAATATATAATATGTAAAACATACAAAGTTAGTGTTAATTGACTATTTATGTTAATAATAAGGCTTCTTGTCAACAGTGGGCTGTTAGTGCTTAAGTTTTTGGAAGTCAAAATTATACATGGATTTTAAAGTATGTCTGGGGTTGGTACCCCGACCTCCACATTGTTCAAGGGTTCACTTTATGTTTTCTTTTCCTTCTCTCTAAAAACTTCTTTTAAGGTTTTCTTGCAACACAAATCTACTAGCAATAAATTCCCTTAATTTTTGCTTGTCTGAAAGAGATTTTATTTCTCTTTAACTTTTGAAAGATTATTTTGCAGGATACAATAATCTGGTTGTTTGTTTTTCCTTCTCTCAGCACTTAAAGTATTTCACTCCACTCTCCTCACTTGCATGATTTCTGAGAAGTTGGATGTAATTCTTATCTCTGTTCCTATATAGGTAAAGTGTTTGTGTTCCTCTGGCTTTTTTCAAGATTTTTCTCTTCATCTTTGAGTTTTCTATAATTGAAAATGGTATGCTCAGGTATACTTTTTTGGGGGCCATTTATCCTGATTGCTCTGAACTTCCTGAATTATGGTTTGGTATCTGACAATAATTTGGGAAGTTCTCAGTTATTGTTTCAAATATTTCTTCTGTTCCTTTTTCTCTTGTCTTTTTGATGTTCCTATTATGTATATACTATACCTTTTGTAGTTGTTCCACAGTTCTTGAATATTCTGTTCCATTTATTTTCAGTCTTCGTTTTTTTTTTTATTTTTTATTTTTTTTGTTAATGTTTATTTATTTTTGAGAGACAGAGAGAGACAGAGTGTGAACAGGGGAGGAGCAGAGAGAGAGGGAGACACAGAATCTGAAGTGAGCCCCAGTCTCTGGGCTGTCAGCACACAGCCCAAAGCAGGGCTTGACCCCACAAACTGTGAGATCATGACCTGAGTCAAAGCCGGATGCTTAACCAACTGACTCACCCAGGTGCCCCTGCTTTTTGTTTCTTAGCGTTTCTATTTATAGATCCTCAATCTCAGATGTTTTTATTCAGCCGGGTCCAGTCCAACATTTCTTTCCATCTTAGGCTTTCCATCTTTCTTACTTACACTGCCCATCTGTTCTTGCATGTTGTCTACTTTATCCATTAGAGCCCTTAGCATATATATCATGGTTGTTTTAAATTCCCAGTCTGATAATTCTGTCTTCACTGCCATGTCTGGTACTGATGTTTACTCTGTCTCTTCAGATTGTGTTTGTTTGCCTTTTGGTACATCTTGTAATTTTTTTTTTTTTCTTTCTGACAACCAGCCATGATGTACAGAGTAAAGGGAACTGTTGGAAAATAGGCCCGTAGTGATGTAGTGGTGAAATGTGGGGAGAGGTGAAGTATTCTATAGCCCTAGAATTAGGTCTCAGTCTTTTCATGAGCTTATGCCTCTGAACTGTGAGCTTCACAAGTGTTTCTCATTTTTAGCTTCCCTCTTAATTGGGACAGAATAGCTCAAGTGGGCTGGAGTTGGGTATTTCCCTTGTCTCATGTGGAAGATGCTAGAGCTGATTGGCGTTGGCTATTTCCCTTTCTTCAAGTCAGTTTGGCTCTGATAATAGCCCCAGTAGGCTAGGCTCTGGTTACCTAGTTTCACCTGAGTTCTGGCCTTTTTAAGGAGAAGAGCACTACGCTGTTTTTCAAAAATGGTCCCTTTCTTCTTTTCCCTGTCAGAAGCAAGAAGGCATTTTTGCTAATATTTGCTGTGAGAACCTGGTCAAGCTCCTGGAAGTAAATCTCAAAATATTGTGACTGGGATTCCCTGGAGTTTTTATCTCTCAGGGTTGTTCACACGGGGTCTCCAGCAATTTATCAATTAAAGTTCAGGTTGTCCCACACTAGTACTGCTTCCTGCAGCAGTTTCTGCTCGTGAGCCTCCGCTCAGGTAAACCAGGATTCCCTCTACTTATCTACATGTCTCTTATCATCCTGGGGACAGTGTTTCCCCCTGTGTCCTGCCCTTCTCACAGATTCAAGAGGAATTCTTGGCTTTTCAATCTGTTTGGCTTTCTTACTTGTTGATAGAACAGTGTAATGGTTTGGAAGCTCCTCACATGTGGAACTGAAAACTGGAAGTCATTCCATTTGTTTTTACTTTAATTACCAAGATATTTTAATGCATCCCTGTGTATGTACTTCATATTCATCCCATCTTTACCAAGGTCCTTTTTGTTCATTTCCTTCATTGTTTGGAGCTGGTGGCTTGCTTTTCCTCATTGTATTCTGAATATGTTTTATACTTTGTTTATATTCTGTAAACCTGTTTCTGCTGGATATTGAATTCTTGATTAATAGTTGTTTTTTCTCAGCATGGCCAGGAAAAGTCAACTGTTGATATTTTAGAGAAGTCAGCTGTCAGTTCATTGTCAGTATTTCAAAAGCAATGTTTTCTCTATAGCTTCTTAGATCTTTTGATGGTCATAATTGTCTTATGATTTCACTGTGATATGTCTACATGAAGAGTTTATTTACTCTGGTTCATTTTTCTTGGGCTTATTACATATACTTACTAGAGTCCTTCACCAAGTCTAAAATATTCTCAGCTGTTCCTGTTTTAAATGTTGCCTCTGCATATTTTCCCTACCCTTCCATTCCGAGATTTTGAATGGAGATGTGGTAAACATTTTCATTCTAATTTTCCTGACTTTTAAATTCATTTTCATATCATTACCTCTTTGCTTTCTATCTGCATTCATGACAGTTTCTACAGTTTTATATTTTAATACTTTTCTTCATGTCTAGTCTACTCTTTAACACATATATCAAAATTCTAAGCATACATTGAAGTCAGTATTTCAATTACAAATTTTCATTTCTAGAAGTATAGTTTTGTTATTTAAAAGAAATTGCTATTCATTTCTCAAAGCTCTTTTATGTTTTAAAATACCGTAAAATTCTTATGTGTCTTTTGGTCTTGAGATATGAAGTTTCTGTGGGTCTAAGTTTTCTCTTTATGGTTTTTGTTGGCTTTCACGGATACTGTGGTGTTTCCCTCTGGTATTAGACACACAACAAACAGGGTGTGTGTGTGTGTGTGTGCAGAGAAACTTTAAAGAATTGGCTCATGTAATTATGGAGGCTGAAAAGTTCCAAGATCTTGTCAAAATTTCATCAATAGTAGATATAAAACCACTGTATCATTGAAATAATAAAAGTTTATTGTACATACACACATGTATACACAAAACAGCCCATGAACCACTAGCACTCAAAATGAACATTGAAGGAGGCTCAGAGATAAGTTGTTATAGCAGCTTATATAGTGAGGAGGCAGTGGCCGTTTATTCTTCACAGTGATTGGCTATAACATTGGAGTTTTCCTAGTGACAGGGAATTGGTTGTCATTTTGGAGATTGGTTTAAATTTTTTTCATGATTTTCAGAGACCTTAACAAGTGGCCCAAGTTGTTTCACTTGTTTTGTACAATAAGCGAAATTAATTTTTGCTCGTATGGCAAAACTGCTTTGTATACTCAGGGAATTTCAAATCTGGTGTCTGATTGTGTTTGATTTTAACAAGCTTCAGTTGGCAAGCTGGGGACTCAGGAAAGCTGATGGTATAGTTCCGGTTTGAGCCTAAAAGCCTAAGAACCAGAAGAGCCACTGGTGGAAACTTGAGGCTGAAAGCTCACAAACTGGAGACCAAAGGAGACTGATGTTTACAGAAACAGGAAAAGACCAGTGTCTCAGATCAAATAGGCAGGGGGAAATGTCCCTTGGTGGTGGAAGGGTCAGACATTTTTTTCTATCTAGGCCTTCAACCAATTGGTTGAATGCCACCCACATTAAAAAGGGCAATCTGCTTTATTTAGTATACCAAGTCAACTGTTAATCTCATCCCAAAATGCCCTCATGTCACAGACCTACCCAGAATAATGTTTAAACAAATATCTGGTTATCCTGTGGCCTAGTCAAGTTGAGGCATAAAATATACCATCACATCCTTGTATTTAATTATTTTTGGCAATAAGGGACATAGTTTCCTTGGAGCTTGATCTGTAGAAATTCCTTGAAATATGGGGTGAAGGTGGATTATCTAGAAAATATTTACCAATCCAGAAACACCTGGAGCATAATTCTTAAACATTTTTAGGCAACTCAGACAATATGTATTAGTTTGAAAACACATGTGTTAAATGGGTATGGTTTCTCAAGGAATTTTCTTTCTTACATTGAACACAAAGCTCCCAGACTGACAGTTTACCTGTAGACATTTTGGGAGGTAAGGATTTAATAATGGTTCACCATTTTACCAAAAATGTTAAGAAAGTAACCTCTCTCTTTGAGGTGGGTGGAGAGGATGTGTTTATTTTTCAGTCCTTTGAGTACTGATGGTAAGAAAATTGTGGTAAAATTCACTGGGATTGGGAAAATGCTCAGAAGTGCAAGGGCAACCTCAGGTATTCTGTTTCCCTCTCTGGGTCTGTCTTTACTCATTCCCTGTCCTGACTTCCTCACTGCACTGCCATCTCTTGCCAATGTTCATGCTTTTTATCGTTTGATCTCACACTTTTTGTTATTTTCATAGGCAAATTAAATCTTGTGTTGCTACATGTAAGAGCACTGAGGTACAAACTTCCAGTTATAAAATAAATAAGTCATGTAGATGAAAAGTACAGCATAGGGAATACAGTCTGTAATATTGTAATAACATATGGTGACAGATCGTAACTACTCTTATGGTGAGCACTGTGGAATGTATAGAATTGTTAAATCAGGTGTTGTACACCTGAAACTACTAAATATTGTTTGTCAACTATACTTAAATGATAAAAGTTAAAAAAACTTACATGACTAGGAATTAAACAGTTTGGTTACTAATTTTTTTTTGTTTATTTTTGATAGGGCGAGAGAGAGAGCGCGGCAGAGAATCCCAAGCAGTCTCCACACTGTCAGCACAGACAGAGCCCAATGTGGGGCTCGAACTCAGGAACCATGAGATCATGACCTGAGCCCAAATCAAGATTTGGATGCTTAACCAACTGAGCCACCGAGGCATTCCTCGGTAACTAATAGTAAATAATTCTATTTACCTTTAGTCTGTTCATTACTTAGGTTGCCCTAATATAGCCAGCATATTTTAAAAGCTTACCCTACAAACATAAATTAGAGAGTCTGAAGTTCTGAATTCATCCTTTAGTGATATTAATATTAAAAGTAAAGGAAAGAGAAAAGAAAGCTCCATGAAATTAGGAATCAGAAAATTTGTACCTACTTTTGAAGTTTCTGTAGTTTTTCTAATAAGCGAAAGCAGAAGTAATTAGTTGCATATCATGGATTGTTAAAGAATAGAACCATGAGATTTGTCTAATACATATAAGTAAACATTTTTAGACAGAAGAATGGATTTAAAAAATGCAACAGTGCCATGCCCAAACAGGAAAGGCCTTGTTCAAAGCACTAGGTGAATATTTACCAAATTAGTCCACTCAGGGTAGGGCACACAATCTTTTCACTTGTTCTGTTTAGTTACTTCTCTTTATCAATATCCAAAGGGACTTCCTTAGTTAAAAGCTACTATTTGGACTCTGAAACCAGGTGTAGACAAAAAGTAAATAGATACTGATCTGTTAAATAATGTATACACCAACACAACACAATGGATATAATAACATATATGTATGGCTACAATGTGGTTTGGTTCTTTAATTCTCATCCCTTTAAAAAGTGTATTGTGCAAATCCTAAATAAGCATTTTAATCAAATAAAATGTGTTACCCTGCATTCATCTTCTTTTTCTGGCTAATTATGTGCCATTCTCTATTTATCTTTATTGATCATGGCCGATGTGGGCCTTATTGCAATCTCATTTTTTTTCCCATTAAGACTGTTATATTATTTAAGAACCTGGTGACTCTCTATAGTTGCTTCAAGCCAAGGTTTTGTAATGTCAATGATGATGAACTGATTTTTGTAAGTTTACCTCTTCTGTTCTGATCATTTATCCATGGATCCCTATGATAGCTCTCATATGGTTCACTCTCCCTTTTGTCACTAAGGCTTCTATAATTGCATGCTAATATTGAGAAATGCATTTTCCTGTGCTGATTCAGGAGGTTTTCATTGGTTTCTTGCATTTTCAGAACTTTTCACTTTTAGGTTGAAAATAACCTTATAATGAATCCTTCCATATTGGGTGGGGGGAGCTTTGAAAGTGTTCTATTCTTTTTTGGTGTATGCCATTTTTGAAAAGATAAATTAGTTTATTAAACTTCCAGGTGAAAATCATTCTTCTATGCCTTGCCTGAGAAAATACAGAATGATTGAAACTTTCTGTTCAGCAACTCTTTATTTCCTTTAATTTCATTTTAATTACAGTGTAGTTAACATACAGTGTTGTATTAGTTTTAGGTGTACTATATAGGGATTCAACAATTCCATACATTACTCAGGGCTCATCAAGATAAGTGTCTCTTCATACCTTTCACCTATTTTCCCCTTCTCCCCACCAACCTCCCTCTGGTAATCATCAGTTTGTTCTCTATAGTTAACAGTACTTTTTTTTTCTTGGTTTCTCTCTCTCTCTTTTTCCCTTTGTTCATTTGTTTCTTAAATTCCACCTATAAGTGAAATTACATAGCATTTGTCTTTCTCTGACTGGCTTATTTTGCTTAGCATTATACTCTAGTTCTATCCATGTTGTTGTAATGGCAGGTTTTCATTTTTTTTTTTAATTTATTTTTGAGAGAGACAGTCATAGCATGAACAGGAGAGGGGCAGAGAGAGAGGGAGATGCAGAAGCAGAAGTAGGCTCCACGCTATGAGCTGTCAGCACAGAGCCCCACTCTGGGCTCATACTCAGGGACTGCAAGATCATTACCTGAGCCAAAGTCAGACACTTAACTAACTGAGCCACCCAGGCGCCCTAAGGTTTAATTCTTTTTTAGGGCTAAATAATATTCTATCACACACACACACACACACACACACACACACACACGCACACACACACTGCTCTATCCATTTATCAGTCAATGGACACTTAAGTTGCTTCCATAATTTGGCTGTTGTAAATAATGCTGCTATAAATACAGACAAACCTTTGAATGAGTACATACAAACCTTTGAATGAGTGTTTATGCATTCTTTGGGTAAATAGCCAGTAGTGCAATTACTGGATCATAGGGTAGTTCTAGTTTCAATTTTTCAGAAACCTCCATACTGTTTTCCACAGTGGCTACACCAGTTTGCATTCCTACCTATAGTGCACTAGTGTTTCTTTTTCTCCATATTCTCGCCAACACTTGTTTCATGAGTTTTTGATTGATATTAGCCATTCTGATAGGTGTAAGGTGATATCTCATTATAGTTTGATTTGCATTTCCCTGATGAGTTATTCAGTAAATGTAAATAAATTAAAATTAAAATTTTTTTTTCATGTTTATTCATTTTTGAGCGAGATAGACAGAGAGCCTCAGTGGTTGAGGGGCAGAGAGAGAGAGGGGGAGAAACAACTTGAAGCAGGCTCCAGGCTCTAAGCTGCCAGCACAGAGCCCTATGTGGGGGCTTGAACCCATGAACTGTGAGATCATGCCCTGAGCTGAAGTTGGATGCTCAACTGACTGAGCCACCCACGCGCCCCAGTAAATTGATATTTTTTAAAGCAATTCAGCATCTCCACCAGAAAAATAGGGGCTTATAATGTGAAAACGTTTTTTTTTTTTTTTTTTTTTTCCTGGTCTACTGAGAATGTTTGATGGGTGTTTGGATTCAGAATGCCATGAATTGAATAAATCTATAATCATCCCAGCTCTTCATGGCCCAAAGCTTAGGAACAACCACTCTGAGTTTACCTCCTAAATCCTGTTAAGTGGCTCACTCAAAAGCCTGCACTTCTGTTCTTTTATCATTTCTACCTTACCAGAGTTCTTTGCTGCCAATAACAGAAACTCTTACTAGGTAAGCAGGAAATGCAATTATCATAAGGGTTGTGAATTGCTCTCAAATTGGTAGGAAGCCTTGAGAAAAACAGAAATTTTTCAGAACCCTTGTCATGTTTACACCACACACACAGCTGTGATTGGGCTGTTGGTTCTGCTCTCCCCTCCATAGAATATTCAGTTTTATAAGGCTGACCTTGCAACTCTGTTTTTCTTGCCAGGAGATACCTCCCAAAGTCCTGCCCTTAAGGAAGATGGAGGGTTTTGTTTGTTTGTTTGTTTTTCAGTTTTTTTAATTTTATGTTTACTTTTGAGAGAGAGAGAAAGACAAAGGATGAGCAGGAGAGGCGAAGAGACAGACACACAGAATCTGAAGCAGACTCCAGGGTCTGAGCTGTCAGCACAAAGCCTGACCTGGGGCATGAACTCACGAACCACTAGATCATGCCCTGATCAGAAGTCGGATGCTTAACTGACTGAGCCACCCAGGTGCCCCAAGATGGAGTTTTATCAAGAAGATATAACTTTAACATGTGTACCATTAGAGGGAAACTTGAGATAAAATACACCAAAATAGGAGAGGTTCCGGAAGATGGCAGCGTAGGAGGACGCGGGGCTCACAGCGCGTCCGGCCGATCACTTAGATTCCACCTACACCTGCCTAAAGAACCCAGAAAACCGCCAGAGGATTAGCAGAAGGGAGTCTCCGGAGTCAAGCGCAGACCAGAGGCCCACGGAAGAGGGTAGGAAGGGCGGCGAGGCGGTGCGCGCTCCACGGACTGGCGGGAGGGAGCCGGGCGGAGGGGCGGCTCGCCGGCCAAGCAGAGCCCCCGAGTCTGGCTGGCAAAAGCGGAGGGGCCGGACAGACTGTGTTCCGACAGCAAGCGCGACTTAGCGTCTGGGAGGTCATAAGTTAACAGCTCTGCTCGGAAAGCGGGAAGGCTGGAGGACAAAGGGAGGGAGAGCTGCTGAGCCCCCGGACGGCAGAGCTCAGCTTGGCGGGGAACAAAGGCGCCAGCGCCATCTCCCCCGCCCATCCCCCAGCCAAAATCCCAAAGGGAACCGGTTCCTGCCAGGGAACTTGCTCGCTCCGCGCAAACACCCAACTCTGTGCTTCTGCGGAGCCAAACCTCCGGCAGCGGATCTGACTCCCTCCCGCTGCCACAGGGCTCCTCCTGAAGTGGATCACCTAAGGAGAAGCGAGCTAAGCCTGCCCCTCCAGCCCCCCGTGCACCTTGCCTACCCACCCCAGCTAATACGCCAGATCCCCAGCACCACAAGCCTGGCAGTGTGCAAGTAGCCCAGACGGGACACGCCACCCCACAGTGAATCCCGCCCCTAGGAGAGGGGAAGAGAAGGCACACACCAGTCTGACTGTGGCCCCAGCAGTGGGCTGGGGGCAGACATCGGGTCGGACTGCGGCCCCGCCCACTAACTCCAGTTATACACCACAGCACAGGGGAAGTGCACTGCAGGTCCTCACCACGCCAGGGACTCTCCAAAATGACCAAACGGAAGAATTCCCCTCAGAAGAATCTCCAGGAAATAACAACAGCTAATGAACTGATCAAAAAGGATTTAAATAATATAACAGAAAGTGAATTTAGAATAATAGTCATAAAATTAATCGCTGGGCTTGAAAACAGTATACAGGACAGCAGAGAATCTCTTGCCATAAAGATCGAGGGACTAAGGAACAGTCACGAGGAGTTGAAAAACGCTTTAAACGAAATGCAAAACAAAATGGAAACCACAATGGCTCGGCTTGAAGAGGCAGAGGAGAGAATAGGTGAACTAGAAGATAAAGTTATGGAGAAAGAGGAAGCTGAAAGAAAGAGAGATAAAAAAATCCAGGAGTATGAGGGGAAAATTAGAGAACTAAGTGATACACTAAAAAAAAAATAATATACGCATAATTGGTATCCCAGAGGAGGAAGAGAGAGGGAAAGGTGCTGAAGGGGTACTTGAACAAATTATAGCTGAGAACTTCCCTGAACTGGGGAAGGAAAAAGGCATTGAAATCCAAGAGGCACAGAGAACTCCCTTCAGATGTAACTTGAATCGATCTTCTGCACGACATATCATAGTGAAACTGGCAAAATACAAGGATAAAGAGAAAATTCTGAAAGCAGCAAGAGATAAACGTGCCCTCACATATAAAGGGAGACCTATAAGACTCGTGACTGATCTCTCCTTTGAAACTTGGCAGGCCAGAAAGGCTTGGCACGATATCTACAGTGTGCTAAACAGAAAAAATATGCAGCCGAGAATCCTTTATCCAGCAAGTCTGTCATTTAGAATAGAAGGAGAGATAAAGGTCTTCCCAAACAAACAAAAACTGAAGGAATTTGTCACCACGAAACCAGCCCTACAAGAGATCCTAAGGGGGATCCTGTGAGACAAAGTACCAGAGACATCACTACAAACATAAAACATACAGTCATCACAATGACTCTAAACCCATATCTTTCTATAATAACACTGAATGTAAATGGATTAAATGCGCCAACTAAAAGACATAGGGTATCAGAATGGGTAAAAAAACAAGACCCATCTATTTGCTGTCTACAAGAGACTCATTTTAGATCTGAGGACACCTTTAGATTGAGAGTGAGGGGATGGAGAACTATTTATCATGCTCCTGGAAGCCAAAAGAAAGCTGGAGTAGCCATACTTATATCAGACAAACTAGACTTTAAATTAAAGGCTGTAACAAGAGATGAAGAAGGGCATTATATAATAATCACAGGGTCTATCCACCAGGAAGAGCTAACTATTATAAATGTCTATGCGCCAAATACCCGAGCCCCCAGATATATAAAACAATTACTCATAAACATAAGCAACCTTATTGATAAGAATGTGGTCATTGCAGGGGACTTTAACACCCCACTTACAGAAATGGATAGATCATCTAGACACACAGTCAATAAAGAAACAAGGGCCCTGAATGATACATTGGATCAGATGGACTTGACAGATATCTTTAGAACTCTGCATCCCAAAGCAACAGAATATACTTTCTTCTCGAGTGCACATGGAACATTCTCCAAGATAGATCATATACTGGGTCACAAAACAGCCCTTCATAAGTTTACAAGAATTGAAATTATACCATGCATACTTTCAGACCACAATGCTATGAAGCTTGAAATCAACCACAGGAAAAAGTCTGGAAAACCTCCAAAAGCATGGAGGTTAAAGAACACCCTACTAACGAATGAGTGGGTCAACCAGGCAATTAGAGAAGAAATTAAAATATATATGGAAACAAACGAAAATGAAAATACAACAATCCAAACGCTTTGGGATGCAGCGAAGGCAGTCCTGAGAGGAAAATACATTGCAATCCAGGCCTATCTCAAGAAACAAGAAAAATCCCAAATACAAAACCTAACAGCACACCTAAAGGAAATAGAAGCAGAACAGCAAAGGCAGCCTAAACCCAGCAGAAGAAGAGAAATAATAAAGATCAGAGCAGAAATAAACAATATAGAATCTAAAAAAACTGTAGAGCAGATCAACGAAACCAAGAGTTGGTTTTTTGAAAAAATAAACAAAATTGACAAACCTCTAGCCAGGCTTCTCAAAAAGAAAAGGGAGATGACCCAAATAGATAAAATCATGAATGAAAATGGAATGATTACAACCAATCCCTCAGAGATACAAACAATTATCAGGGAATACTATGAAAAATTATATGCCAGCAAATTGGACAACCTGGAAGAAATGGACAAATTTCTAAACACCCACACTCTTCCAAAACTCAATCAGGAGGAAATAGAAAGCTTGAACAGACCCATAACCAGCGAAGAAATTGAATCGGTTATCAAAAATCTCACAACAAATAAGAGTCCAGGACCAGATGGCTTCCCAGGGGAGTTCTACCAGACATTTAAAGCAGAGATAATACCTATCCTTCTCAAGCTATTCCAAGAAATAGAAAGGGAAGGAAAACTTCCAGACTCATTCTATGAAGCCAGTATTACTTTGATTCCTAAACCAGACAGAGACCCAGTAAAAAAAGAGAACTACAGGCCAATATCCCTGATGAATATGGATGCAAAAATTCTTAATAAGATACTAGCAAATCGAATTCAATAGCATATAAAAAGAATTATTCACCATGATCAAGTGGGATTCATTCCTGGGATGCAGGGCTGGTTCAACATTCGCAAATCGATCAACGTGATACATCACATTAACAAAAAAAAAGAGAAGAACCATATGATCCTGTCAATCGATGCAGAAAAGGCCTTTGACCAAATCCAGCACCCTTTCTTAATAAAAACCCTTGAGAAAGTCGGGATAGAAGGAACATACTTAAAGATCATAAAGGCCATTTATGAAAAGCCCACAGCTAACATCATCCTCAACGGGGAAAAACTGAGAGCTTTTTCCCTGAGATCAGGAACACGACAGGGATGCCCACTGTCACTGCTGTTGTTCAATATAGTGCTGGAAGTTCTAGCATCAGCAATCAGACAACAAAAGGAAATCAAAGGCATCAAAATTGGCAAAGATGAAGTCAAGCTTTCGCTTTTTGCAGATGACATGATATTATACATGGAAAATCCGATAGACTCCACCAAAAGTCTGCTAGAACTGATACATGAATTCAGCAAAGTTGCAGGATACAAAATCAATGTGCAGAAATCAGTTGCATTCTTATACACTAACAATGAAGCAACAGAAAGACAAATGAAGAAACTGATCCCATTCACAATTGCACCAAGAAGCATAAAATACCTAGGAATAAATCTAACCAAAGATGTAAAAGATCTGTATGCTGAAAACTATAGAAAGCTTATGCAGGTAATTGAAGAAGATATAAAGAAATGGAAAGACATTCCATGCTCATGGATTGGAAGAATAAATATTGTCAAAATGTCAATACCACCCAAAGCTATCTACACATTCAATGCAATCCCAATCAAAATTGCACCAGCATTCTTCTCGAAACTAGAACAAGCAATCCTAAAATTCATATGGAACCACAAAAGGCCCCGAATAGCCAAAGTAATTTTGAAGAAGAAGACCAAAGCAGGAGGCATCACAATCCCAGACTTTAGCCTCTACTACAAAGCTGTCATCATCAAGACAGCATGGTATTGGCATAAAAACAGACACATAGACCAATGGAATAGAATAGAAACCCCAGAACTAGACCCACAAACGTATGGCCAACTCATCTTTGACAAAGCAGGAAAGAACATCCAATGGAAAAAAGACAGTCTCTTTAACAAATGGTGCTGGGAGAACTGGACAGCAACATGCAGAAGGCTGAAACTAGACCACTTTCTCACACCATTCACAAAAATAAACGCAAAATGGATAAAGGACCTGAATGTGAGACAGGAAACCATCAAAACCTTAGAGGAGAAAGCAGGAAAAGACCTCTCTGACCTCAGCCGTAGCAATCTCTTACTCGACACATCCCCAAAGGAGGGAATTAAAAGCAAAAGTGAATTACTGGGACCTTATGAAGATAAAAAGCTTCTGCACAGCAAAGGAAACAACCAACAAAACTAAAAGGCAGCCAACGGAATGGGAAAAGATATTTGCAAATGACACATCGGACAAAGGGCTAGTATCCAAAATCTATAAAGAGCTCATCAAACTCCACACCCGAAAAACAAATAACCCAGTGAAGAAATGGGCAGAAAACATGAATAGACACTTCTCTAAAGAAGACATCCAGATGGCCAACAGGCACATGAAAAGATGCTCAACGTCCCTCCTTATCAGGGAAATACAAATCAAAACCACACTCAGATACCACCTCACGCCAGTCAGAGTGGCCAAAATGAAGAAATCAGGAGACTATAGATGCTGGAGAGGATGTGGAGAAACAGGAACCCTCTTGCACTGTTGGTGGGAATGCAAATTGGTGCAGCCGCTCTGGAAAGCAGTGTGGAGGTTCCTCAGAAAATTAAAAATAGACCTACCCTATGACCCAGCAATAGCACTGCTAGGAATTTATCCAAGGGATACAGGAGTACTGATGCATAGGGGCACCTGTACCCCAATGTTTATAGCGGCACTCTCAACAATAGCCAAATTATGGAAAGAGCCTAAATGTCCATCAACTGATGAATGGGTAAAGAAATTGTGGTTTATATACACAATGGAATACTACGTGGCAATGAGAAAAAATGAAATATGGCCTTTTGTAGCAACCTGGATGGAACTGGAGAGTGTGATGCTAAGTGAAATAAGCCATACAGAGAAAGACAGATACCATATGTTTTCACTCTTATGTGGATCCTGAGAAACATAACAGAAACCCATGGGGGAGGGGAAGGAAAGAAAAAAAAAAAAAAAAAAAGAGGTTAGAGTGGGAGAGAGCCAAAGCATAAGAGACTGTAAAAAACTGAGAACAAACTGAGGGTTGATGGGGGGTGGGAGGGAGGGCAGGGTGGGAGGGAGGGCAGGGTGGGTGATGGGTATTGAGGAGGGCACCTTTTGGGATGAGCACTGGGTGTTGTATGGAAACCAATTTGACAGTAAATTTCATATATTAAAAAATAAAAATAAAATAAAATACACCAAAATATAAAATATATGTTTGGATTAATGAGAGTTCAAGAAGAGATGCATTATGGTTAAATTATTATCATTGTGGAAAACTCATTCAACAAATAGATTCAATGATGGCTTTGGGTGCATATAGTTTATCATGTTGGCTGCTTATCAGCTACTTTTAAACGAAGCACTGTGACCTCAATTATAACAAAATTTGTCACTTTTGCTAGAGTGACCGTGCCATTGCATTTTTCCTTATAAATCCTTTTTTTCTCCCCTGTGGATTTATATCCTGTGATGTTAATTTGTTTGAAGATGGAAGCTGGCATTAAAAGTGATTCAGTTCATGTGAAAATTTATTTCTAAAAATTGTTTAAATCAGTATTTGCCACAGAGCAATCAACTGAACCATAATTTATCTAAAAAACTAACTACTCTTCCAACTAAAACAGAAGTTTATTCTGAACAATAACAGTGTACCAGCAGGTAGTCTTTCCTTCAGGTTAGTTTCTACTGGCATTTAAAAGTATTAACATAATAGTTATTTTATTTTACTTTATCTTTTATTTTAGAGCGAGAGCATTGGCAGGGGAGGAAGAGGAGAGGGAGAGGCACAGGAGGAGAGGGGCAGAGGCGGGGAGAGGGGGAGAACAAACCTTAAGCAGGCTCCATGCTGAGTGTAGAGCCTGACACAGGGCTTGATCCCACGACACTGGGATCATGACCTGAGCCAAAATTAAGAGCTGGATGCTCAACCAACTGAGTCACCCAGGCACCTCTACAACAGTTATTTTCAACTGAAGCACAGTTGCCTCTGAATAGGTCTGCCTATGAAAACTTTTTTCCCAATTGTTATTCCAGAAATGAACTAACCAATTGCTTATTCTTATTTACTCTTTTTTTTTATTATTATATTAGGTTGCACTTCTGTAATACATTTAGAAAAGTGTTTATAAACACTTCTAATTTTTATAAGAGTACTCTGCTAAAAAGTGGAAAATGTCCACTTATTTAAATTAAATTGACATGTAACATTATGTAAGTTTAAGGGGCATTACATATTGATTTGGTATATTGAAGTATGATTGCCATTGTAATGTTAACTAATCTATCAGTCATATTGCATAGTTATAATTTCTTCTAGTGGTGGGAACAATTAAGATCTACTCTCTTAACGAATTTAATGTTGACACGTGTTTTTTTGTCTATAGTCACTGTACGGTGTGGCAGATCTCCAAAACTTATTTATCTACTTAATTGCAATTATGTACACTTAAAATCATCTCTCCTACCCCTCACTCCCTAGTCCCTGGTAAGCACCACTCCACTTTGTTTTTTTTGAGTTTGTTTCTTTTTAGATTACCCATATAAGAATATCATACAGTATTTGTTTTTCTCTGATTTATGTCACTTAGCATAATGTTCTCAAGTTCAATCCATGTTTTTTCAAATAGCAGGTTATACTTTTTTTCTCATGGCTAAGTTGTATTCCATTTTGTGTGTGTACATGCATGTGTGTATATATTTATGAATGAATAAATGAGATATGGTATATATTTATACACATATGCATGTATGTGTATGTTTATATTTTATACATATACATTTATATGTATATGTTTATGTGTGTGTGTGTATGTATAATGTGTGTGTGTGTTTATTCTATATCTTCTTTATTCATTCATCCATTGATGGGCACAGGTTGTTTTTATGTCTTGGGTATTATGAATAATGCCATGATAAACATACGAGTGCATATATCTCTTTGATAACCTGTTTTCATTTCCTTTGGATGTGTACCCAGAAATGGGATTGCTGGATTGTATGGTAGTACTAGTTTTATTTATTTATTACTTAATTTAAGAACCTCCATACTGTTTTCCATAATGGCTGAACCAGTTTACAATTACACTAAGAGTATACAAAGTTCCCTTTTGTCCAAATCCTTTTACAACACTTGTTATCTCTTGTCGTCTTGATGATAGCCATTGTGACACAGGTGAGCTGGCATTTTGTTGTAGGTTTCATTGACATTTCCCTGATGATTAATGATATTGAGTAACGTTTCAATGTACCTATTTACCATTTGCATATCTTCTTTGGGAAAGTGTCAGTGTAGTTCCTCTGCCCATTTTTAAAATATGATTGTTTGTTATTGAGTTGTATGAGTTCTTTATATATTCTGGGTATTCAGTCCTTATCTGATTGTTTTGCCAATATTTTCTCTCATTCCATAGGTTGCCTTTTCATTTTGTTGTTTATTTTGCTTTGCCAGTGTCTTTTTTTTTTTTTTAAATCCTAGTTAGTCAACGTATCGTGTAACAATGATTTTGAGAATTGAATTTAGTGATTTATCACTTACATATACCACCCAGTGCTCGTCCCAACAAACACCCTCCTTAATGTCCATCACCTATTTAGCTCATTTCCCCACCCAACAGCCAACCAGCAACCCTCAGTTCTCTATATTTAAGTCTTGTGTGGTTTGTTTCCCTCTCTGTTTTTATCTTATTTTTGCTTCCCTTCCCCTATGTTCATCTGGTTTTTTTCTTAAATTCCACATATGAGTGAAATAATAGGATATTTGTCTTTCTCTGACTTACTTAGCAAAACATAATACAGTTTAGTTCTATCCATATTGTTGCTAATTTCAGTGCCAATGTCTTTAAGTATGATGTACACTTGTTGATTTTTTTTTTCTTCTGTCACTTGTGCTTCTGGTGTCATATTAAAAAAAAAAATCATCGCCAGGGCAATGGGGTGGCTCAATAGGTTAAGCGTCAGACTTCGGCTCAGGTCACGATCTCATGGCTGGTGGGTTTGAGCCCCGCATCAGGCTCTGTGCTGACAGCTCAGAGCCTGGAGCCTACTTTGGATTCTGTATCTCCTTCTCTCTCTCTGCCCCTTCCCCACTCACATTCTGTCTCTCCATCTCTTAAAAATAAATAAACATTAAAAAATTTAAAAAAATCATTGCCAACACCAAGGGAAGAAGCTTCTCAGCATATATTTTTTCCAGGAGTTTATTTTTCAGTTTCAGTTTCAGTCTTACGTTTCATAAGTTTCAGTCTTATGTTTAAGTCTTGGATCTATTTTACGTTAATTTTTGTGAGTGGTGTAATATAAGGGTCCAGTTTCATTGTTCTACAAGTGGTTATCCAGGTTTCTCAGCACCATTTGTTAAGGAGATTTTTCCCATTGGATATTTTAGGATCCTTTATCAAATATTAGTTGATTATATATATGGAGTTTTATTCTGGGTTCTCTATCCTGTTCTATAAGTCTATTCTATTTTTAATGCCAGTACCATACTGTTTTAATCACTATGCCTTTGTAATATATCTTGAAATCAGGAAGGGTGATGTGTTTGTGTGTGTGTGTGTGTTCTCATAATTGCTTTCTCTATTTTGGAGTCTTCTGTGGTTCCACACAAATTTTAGGTGTTTTTTTTTTTATTATTTTTTCTATTTCTGTGAAAAATGCCATTGGGTTTTTATTAGGGATTGTGTTGAATCTTTAAATAGCTTTAGGTAGCATGGACATTTAAACAATATGAACTCTTCTAATCCATGAATGCAGGATTTCTTCCATTTGTTTTGTATCTTCTAATTCTTTCAAGTAAAGTCTTGTAGTTTTCACTGTCCCAATCTCTCACTTCCTTGGTTAAATTTATACCTAGATATTTTATTGTTTTTGATGCTATTGTGAATGGGATAGTTCAATTTATTTCTTTTTTCAGATGCTTCATTGTTAGTGTATAGAAATGCAACTGAATTGTATTGTCTTACCTACTCTTTAAACTGCTACTTACAAATAAATGACCTTGATGTTTGAATATGTATCTATTTGCATAACCGTGTCACTATATCCTATTAACTGTAATGTAAGTTGGGGAGTTGAGTAAAGAAGTCAAGACTGGTAGGGAGAGTTGTTGAGCCCCACCTACAGAGCTCAGCTTGACAGGGAACAAAGGCACTCGCCAGTGCCATCTCCCTCACCCATCCCCCAGCCAAAATCCCAAAGGGAACCAGTTCCTGCCAGGGAGTTACTTGCACCATGAAAACACCCAACGCTGTGCTTCTGTGGATCCATCCCTCCAGCGGGTCTGACTCCCTCCTGGTGCCGCAAGGCCCCTCCCGAAGCAGATCTCCAAAGGAAAAGCGAGCTGAGCCTGCCCCTCCTGCCCCTGTGCACCTTGCGGATCCACCCCAGCTAATACGCCAGATCCCCAGCACCACAAGCCTGGCAGTGTGCAAGTAGCCAAGAGGGGCCACGCCACCCCACAGTGAATCCCATCCCTAGGAGACGGAAAGAGAAGGCACACACCAGTCTGACTGTGGCCCCAGCGGTGGGCTGGGGGCAGACATCAGGTCGGACTGTGGCCCCGCCCACCAAAACAAGTTATTCAAGACAGCACAGGGGAAGTGCCCCGCAGTCCCACACCACTCCAGGGACTATCCAAAATGACCAAACGGAAGAATTCCCCTCAAAAGAATCTCCAGGAAATAACAACAGCCAATGAACTGATCCAAAAGGATTTAAATAATATAACAGAAAGTGAATTTAGAATAATAGTCATAAAATTAATCACTGGGCTTGAAAACAGTATAAAGGACAGTAAAGAATCTCTTGCTACATAGATCAAAGGACTAAGGAACAGCCAGGAGGAGCTAAAAAATGCTATCAATGAGTTGCAAAATAAAATGGAGACAACTACGGCTCAGATTGAAGAGGCAGAGGAGAGAATAGGTGAACTAGAAGATAAAATTATGGAAAAAGAGGAAGCTGAGAAAAAGAGATAAAAAAATCCAGGACTATGAGGGGAAAATTAGAGACGTAAGTGATGCACTAAAGAGAAATAATCTACACATAATTGGTATTCCAGAGGAGGAAGAGAGAGGGAAAGGTGCTGAAGGTGTACTTGAAGAAATAATAGCTGAGAACTTCCCGGAACTACCCTTCAGACCTAACTTGAATCGATCTTCTGCACGACATATCATAGTGAAACCGGCAAAATACAAGGATAAAGAGAAAATTCTAAAGTCAGCTAGAGATAAACGTGCTCTAACGTATAAAGGGAGACCTATAAGACTCGTAACCGATCTCTCTACTGAAACTTGGCAGGCCAGAAAGGAATGGCAGGAGATCTTCAATGTGATGAACAGAAAAAAATATGCAGTCAAGAATCCTTTATCCAGCAAGTCTGTCATTTAGAATAGAAAGAGAGATAAAGGTCTTCCCAAACAAACAAAAACTGAAGGAATTCGTCACCACTAAACCAGCCCTAAAGGAGATCCTAAGGGGGATCCTGTGAGACAAAGTACCAGAGACATCTCTACAAGCATGAAACCTACAGACATCACAATGACTCTAAACCCATATCTTTCTATCATACACTGAATGTAAATGGACTAAATGCACCAACCAAAAGACATAGGGTACCAGAATGGATAAAAAAACAAGACCCATCTATTTGCTGTCTACAAGAGACTCATTTTAGACCTGAGGACACCTTCAGATTGAGAGTGAGGGGATGGAGGACTATTTATCATGCCACTGGAAGTCAAAAGAAAGCTGGAGTAGCCATACTTATATCAGACAAACTAGACTTTAAATTAAAGGCTGTAACAAGAGATGAAGAAGGGCATTATATAATAATCACACAGTTTATCCATCAGGAAGAGCTAACAATTATAAATGTCTATGTGCTGAATACAGGAGCCCCCAAATATATAAAACAATTACTCACAAACATAAGCAACCTTATTGATAAGAATGTGGTCATTGCAGGGGACTTTAACACCCCACTTACAGAAATGGATAGATCATCTAGACACATGGTCAATAAAGAAACAAGGGCCCTGAATGATACATTGGATCAGATGGACTTGACAGATATCTTTAGAACTCTGCATCCCAAAGCAACAGAATATACTTTCTTTTCAAGTGCACATGGAACATTCTCTAAGATAGATCACATACTGGGTCACAGAACAGCCCTTCATAAGTATACAAGAATTGAAATCATACCATGCGTACTTTCAGACCACAATGCTATGAAGCTTGACATCAACCACAGGAAAAAGTCTGGAAAACCTCCAAAAGCATGGAGGTTAAAGAACACCCTACTAAAGAATGATTGGGTCAACCAGGCAATTAGAGAAGTAATTAAAAAATATATGGAAACAAAATAAAATGAAAATAAAACAATCCAAACGCTTTGGGATACAGTGAAGGCAGTCTGAGAGGAAAATACATTGCAATCCAGGCCTATCTCAAGAAACAAGAAAAATCTCAAATACAAAATCTAACAGCACACCTAAAGGAAATAGAAGCAGAACAGCAAAGACAGCCTAAATCCAGCAGAAGAGAAATAATAAAGATCAGAGCAGAAATAAACAATATAGAATCTAAAAAAACTGTAGAGCAGATCAATGAAACCAAGAGTTGGTTTTTTGAAAAAATAAACAAAATTGATAAACCTCTAGCCAGGCTTCTCAAAAAGAAAAGGGAGATGACCCAAATAGATAAAATTATGAATGAAAATGGAATGATTACAACCAATTCCTCAGAGATACAAGCAATTATCAGGGAATACTATGAAAAATTACATGCCAACAAACAGGACAACCTGGAAGAAATGGACAAGTTCCTAAACACCCACACGTGTCCAAAACTCAATCAGGAGGAAATAGAAAGCTTGAACAGACCCATAACCAGCGAAGAAATTGAATCAATCATCAAAAATCTCCCAACAAATAAGAGTCCAGGAGCAGATGGCTTCCCAGGGGAGTTCTACCAGACGTTTAAAGCAGAGATAATACCTATCCTTCTCAAGCTATTCCAAAAAATAGAAAGGGAAGGCAAACTTCCAGACTCATTCTATGAAGCCAGTATTACTTTGATTCCTAAACCAGACAGAGACCCAGTAAAAAAAGAGAACTACAGGCCAATATCCCTGATGAATATGGATACAAAAATTCTCAATAAGATACTAGCAAATCGAATTCAACAGCATATAAAAAGAATTATTCACCATGATCAAGTGGGATTCACTCCTGGGATGCAAGGCTGGTTCAACATTCGCAAATCAATCAACGTGATACATCACATTACTGAAAGAAAAGATAACCATATGATCCTGTCAATCGATGCAGAAAAGGCCTTTGACAAAATTCAGCACCCTTTCTTAATAAAAACCCTCAAGAAAGTCGGGATAGAAGGAACATACTTAAAGATCATAAAAGCCATTTATGAAAAACCCACAGCTAACATCATCCTCAATGGGGAAAAACTGAGAGCTTTTTCCCTGAGATCAGGAACACGACAGGGATGTCCACTCTCACCGCTGTTGTTTAACGTAGTGTTGGAAGTTCTAGCATCAGCAAGCAGACAACAAAAGGAAATCAAAGGCATCAACATTGGCAAAGATGAAGTTAAGGTTTCACTTTTTGCAGATGACATGATATTATACATGGAAAATCCGATAGACTCCACCAAAAGTCTGCTAGAACTTATACATGGATTTAGCAAAGTTGCAGGATAAAAAAATCAATGTACAGAAATCAGTTGCATTCTTATACACTAATAATGAAGCAACAGAAAGACAAACAAAGAAACTGATCCCATTCACAATTGCACCAAGAAGCATAAAACACCTAGGGATAAATCTAACCAAAGATGTAAAAGATCTGTATGCTGAAAACTATAGAAAGCTTATGAAGGAAATTGAAAAGATATAAAGAAATGGAAAAACATTCTGTGCTCATGGATTGGAAGAATAAATATTGTCAAAATGTCAATACTACCCAAAGCTATCTACACATTCAATGCAATCCCAATCAAAATTGCACTAGCATTCTTCTCGAAACTAGAACAAGCAATCCTAAAATTCATATGGAACCACAAAAGGCCCCGAATAGCCAAAGTAATTTTGAAGAAGACCAAAGCAGGAGGCATTACAATCCCAGACTTTAGCGTCTACTGCAAAGCTGTCATCATCAAGACAGCATGGTATTGGCACAAATGGAATAGAATAGGAACCCCAGAACTAGACCCACAAACGTATGGCCAACTAATCTTTGACAAAGCAGGAAAGAATATCCAATGGAAAAAAGACAGTCTCTTTAACAAATGGTGTTGGGAGAGCTGGACAGCAACATGCAGAAGAATCAAACTAGACCACTTTCTTACACCATTCACAAAAATAAACTCAAATGGATAAAGGACCTGAATGTGAGACAGGAAACCATCAAAACCCTAGAGGAGAAATCAGGAAAAGACCTCTGACCTCAGAGGTAGCAATTTCTTACTTGACACATCCCCTAAGGCAAGGGAATTAAAAGCAAAAATGAATTACTGGGACCTTATGAAGATAAAAAGCTTCTGCACAGCAAAGGAAACAACCAACAAAACTAAAAGGCAACCAACGGAGTGGGAAAAGATATTTGCAAATGACATTTCGGACAAAGGGCTAATATCCAAAATCTATAAAGAGCTCTCCAAACTCCACACCTGAAAAACAAACAACCCAGTGCAGAAATGGGCAGAAAACATGAATAGACACTTCTCTAAAGAAGACATCTGGATGGCCAACAGGCACATGAAAAGATGCTCAACGTCACTGCTCATCAGGGAAATACAAATCAAAACCACACTCAGATATCACCTCACGCCAGTCAGAGTGGCCAAAATGAACAAATCAGGAGACTATAGATGCTGGAGAGGATGTGGAGAAACGGGAACCCTCTTGCACTGTTGGTGGGAATGCAAATTGGTGCAGCCACTCTGGAAAACAGTGTGGAGGTTCCTCAAAAAATTAAACATAGACCTACCCTATGACCCAGCAATAGCACTGCTAGGAATTTACCCAAAGGATACAGGAGTACTGATTCATAGGGGCACTTGTACCCCAAAGTTTATAGCAGCACTCTCAACAATAGCCAAATTATGGAAAGAGCCTAAATGTCCATCAGCTGATGAATGGATAAAAAAATTGTGGTTTATATACACAATGGAGTAGTACGTGGCAATGAGAAAGAATGAAATATGGCCCTTTGTAGCAACATGGATGGAACTGGAGAGTGCTATGCTAAGTGAAATAAGCCATACAGAGAAAGACAGATACCATATGGTTTCACTCTTATGTGGATCCTGAGAAACTTAACAGAAACCCATGGGTGCGGGGAAGTAAAAAAAAAAAGAGGTTAGAGTGGGAGAGAGCCAAAGCATAAGAGACTCTTAAAAACTGAGAACAAACTGAGGGTTGATGGGGGGTGGGAGGGAGGGGAGGGTGGGTGACGGGTATTGAGGAGGGCACCTTTTGGGATGAGCACTGGGTGTTGTATGGAAACCAATTTGACAATAAACTTCATATATTGAAAAAAAAAATTTTTAAATAAATAAATTTTAAAAAAGGAAAAAAAAGAAGCCAAGACTGCATTACTGCAAAGGAGATTTTAAAAGTGAGTTAATTAAAATTTTATTTTTTGGTAGTGGAGATAGGTCACGGTTCATTTTTCTTTTCCTACCAAACCCACATGTTGTTAATTTTACTTATATTTATTGGCTTTGGTTTTCCATAACTATGAAGAGTTTAGAAGCAAGTGATAAAAAATGAAGAGTGGTCTTTCCAACCCCCCCTTATCATTACCTAAACTGGGTAACTTTCCCTTTCACCTTCCAATTGTTCTTAAAGATTTCATGCTTTAAGAAAGTGGTAAATTCATGAATAGGTATTTGCTTCACTACATGGCAGCATTGTTGGAGCTAGAAATAAGTCAACTGTTCTTATCGTTGAGAATCCTTGCCCTCCATAGCTTTTGAGGTCTGTATTGCATCAGATTAAGAACGCACATACCTAGAATCTGGTAAAGATGAACTGTATAGTTTAATCCAGGTCATACTGACCCTAAACTTTAAGATTTTTATAAATTAGTTTGACTATCAAAGTTCTAATTCCCAGTGATTTCATTTGGCACTATATAATTGGCGTCAGGCATGACAACTGACTTTATTATAGGAGTGTTGGGACTTGAGCACTCTAAGTGTGAAAATGTTTATTGGGATAGATTTTTATACATGCTACTTTTAGGCAGTACTTAAAGAATTGAAAGAAAAATAAACCATTCCTATTTTTTCTCTCCCTTTTTATTTTTGTGTGCTAAAAATTGATAAGTAAGTTGTGAACATACCAATAAGAAAAATATTTTGGGGGGCACCTGGGTGGCTCAGTCAGTTAAGTGTTGACTCTTGGTTTTGGCTCAGATCATGAGCCCAAGGTGGTGAGGTTGAGCCCTGTTTTGGGCTCTGTGCTGAGTATGGATCCTGTTTGAGATTCTCTGTCTCTTTCTCTGCCCCTCCTGCACTCTCTCAAAAAAAAAATTGGTTTGGTCAGGTTAAAGTCAATTATATCTGATGCTTGGAAATTTCTGGAAATCTTCCAACGAGACTTTTTTTTGGGGGGGGGTGATTTTATCTGCTGGAAGCATTAAAGAGAAACTGTGGCTTTGTAAGAATTCTGGTTTCTTTTCTTGACATTATTGTCTCCAGCCCAGTTAAATGTCTAGTAAAAAAAAAAAAAAAAAAAAAAAAAAAAAAAGGAAAACTGATCCTACTACATTAGCACTGTCCAGGAGTCAGTAATTACTTGAAGTCAAGTGAGGCATTTTAAAAATGTAGATTACTGGAACCCACATAAAAACTTCTGAATCCTCATCCCTGGAGAAAGATCCCAGGAATTTGCAAATGCTAACAAGAAGGACAGAGGAGTCCATGCCACAATCATTCAGGAATTCAGGATTCTCCTCTACTGTTTACTTTTGAGGAGAGTTTACCTTGACCTAGAGAGTTTACCAAGACCTACTATCCCTGGTCTCTTTCCAGTGCCTTACTTTATACTCTAACATCTTGCTTTTTTTTTTTTTTTAATACACATTACTACTTGAAATGATATTCTATATTAACCTTTTCAGATTTCTTCTTCCTTACTGTAAACCTGATACACGCAGGCACTTGACCTGTTCTCTTATCTTTTCTCCTCCTTTACCTTCCCTCTTCTTCCCCACCCCCATATGTGAAATGAATACACGGAACCTGAAATGGAGTCTCAATTCATGTGCTGAGGTTATTTTATTGCGATTTCCTTTTACTATTATATGAGTAAGATGAAATATACCTAAATACTAAAAGTTGTTGCTTCTAGAGAATGAAGTTAGGACTTTAAAAAATGCCTGTCCATTTTTAATAATTTTTTAAATTGAAAATGTATTATATTATTTTATAACCATAAAAATATATTTAAGGCATGCTGCTATTAAAACCGATTTCAATTTAACATGCAGTGTAGATTTCCATTCTCTCCTTATCTCAAACAGGTGTGCTAACTTTTGTTGAATAAAATGAGCACCATGTATATTCCAAAATTCTCTAAAATTACACTGGAAAAGAGAATCACAGATGGTTTTTTAATTCACCACAAGGGAGCTTAAACTAAAGTGTAAGACCTTTGCAGATAATTAATGTAAGATTTTATGGATAAAATGGTTTTATGGAATAGAGAAAGGAGTGATGATAGAGAAAACATAGTAAAACATTTTCATTTGATTCATGAGGGCCACATTCCAAGAATGGGGTGACTCCTGGAAGCAACTATCTCTGTGTGGGGGTTTTTAGAGTCATTTCAAATGCATCTCACATTTCCATCTCCTGTATTCACATTTCCACTCAATATTTAACTGATTATACCCAGACATAATTTCTAAAGGCATACTGTGAATAACATTGCTGTTCTCATTCTCAATGCATGATTCACAGGGAGATAAGAGCATTGTTCTCTGCATTTGGGGACCTAGGTGGTTTGTCCAACTGTGCATAATGCATACTCTGCCACTTGGTAGAGAAGGAAGATGTAGGCTGTACTGGTTGATGTTTTGAAATACTGCAATCACTAAAATTATTATTTTTCTATAAAACTGGCAGCCAAATATAAGAATGACAATGTGTGTGCATGCATACATAACCCAAACGCCATTAAAAAGGTTCCATCACATTTTTATAATGTTTTCAAATTACCTGTCCAGGAGTTGTAATAAGGCTTGTTTTGAATCTTCAGGATATTTAACTGTCAGAGAATTTAGAAAGTGATAACCCAATGCTAAGCAACTAAGCTGGATTTTCTTAGCTAGTAGTTTACCATAACACTTAACATTTTCAAAAGGAAATGGATATGAAATGGATTCTCTTTACCTCCATGAAGGAATCTGACCCTTGGAAGAACTAAATCTGTGTAAGTAATTCACACAGAGAAACAAGCGATTAACTCTAAAGAATATAGTTTGAAAGCAGAAAGAAAAAAATATGTAAACATTTACAAGCATCACAATATAAATTTTGGTCCAGGGGAGTGTGGACAGTATGAAAGGAAAAAAAAAAAAAAAACACTAGTCCGATATTGGGTGACTAGAATCCAGACTCCTCTCTTCACTGTGTTTGTGATCTTAGCCAACCTAGCAAACCTTTTTGAATCTCCGTTTACAACACTAAAAGTTTAGTAATTAGATTGAATTTATCAGCTCAAAACTCAATTTATTCTTCTATACAATTTGCTCCTATACCTTGAGGGATTATATGTCAAGTTTTGTTATTTGTTATTTGTTCAGTTGAAACACAGTACCCAGGTGGATTAAGTTCGGAATTCACACCGGCACCTTTACGCAGCAGATTTGCTAAACAGCAGAGGAAAACTCCATATATTTACCCTCTTTTAGAACTAATCACCCAATTTGGAAAGAGTGATGATAACAAATCTCTTCTAATGAAGAGAACTCGAGTGACTAGGATTAGTAATAACTACTGCTGGATGATCTGTCACTGCTTCTTTAGAGCACAACCATCAAATAACTTGATTCTTGGCTAGATCTACTGAAAATAAATGAAATCAATAATTTCTCATCTGACTTGGTTGTCAACAGTACAAATTCATCAGAATACTACTAACTTCTCTTTTCAATTGAGTGTGTAGAAGAATGGCTTTTCTGAAAAATGGCTTTATCTTGAAAAGGCTGTAATTTGATTCCCTTAGTTGAAATAGTACGTTTTGCATAGAGTAGGCTTTCTTTAAGCTTAATAACTTTACATTTATTTTAAGCTATTACATACAGACAAGTGAATAAAATACATGCCAGTTTAATAACTCTAAAGTGAAAACCCAAGAAAGGAATATTTAGAACCAGAAATAAGACTTTGCCAGCACCCCAGAAGCCTGCCCCTCTGATGTGCTCCTCCCTAATCACAGCCCTACCTCTCTCACTGTTAGCCCTGTTGTGATGAACACGCTTTTACTTTTCTTAGTATTTTCCTTCCATGTTTGCATTCCTAAAATAAACTTTGTATGAATAGACCCATTAATAGAATTGCATTATTTATTTTCTGCTTTTTTCCCCTCAACGTTCTTTAATGCATTTCATTCAAGTTGTTACATGATGCACGGTTTGTGTTTTGTTTGGTTGTTTTTTGGTAGGCAACACTCAGTTGATGGAGTAGTTTGAATGCGTTCTATTATAGATAACATGTATGTTCTAGCTTCAGGCTATTATAAATAATGCTGCTATGAACATTGTTGTCCATGTTGTACATTATGCAGGTTGTACATGTATCCTTGTATTTGTCTGCATCAGAATCTTAGGAATGGAATTACTGGAAAAGGGATTGCAGACAGATCTTGGGAGATCCAGCCAATGAAGTCATTTGGGACTGGAATTTTCTTTTTGGGAAGAGTTTAACTACTAATCCAATTGCTTTAATTATTAAAGGACTATTCAGCTTTTCTAGGTCTTTTTATGCATGTTTAGAACATTGTATTTGTCATTAGAATTTGTCCTTTAAGTTTTCAAATGTGCTAGTATAAACTTGCTCTAACACATCCTTTTATGTAGCATCTCCAGTACTGCTTCTCTTTTTCGTTTATGATACTCATTTTGAGTCTTGTATTTTGCTTTTTCCCCCTCTTTTGATGCATCTCTCCAGTGCTTTGTCAGTTAAAAAAAAATCTCTCCAAAGAAAGATAAACTACTGGCTTTATTATTCCTTTCAAATTTATAGTTTTCCATTTCATTATTTTTTCTTCTTATAACTTATTTCTTTTTCCTTTAAACTTCTTTTGGTGTTGCGATGGCTTTTCTTTTTAATGTACTGACAGAGATATTTAGTATACCATAACATTTATTATTAATACATGCATTTGAGGCTGTGGTGGCTTTATAATGTAACGACTTGGCTAAACTAAATGACACTGTCCATTATTCCCCTGTATATTTTCAGCTAACAGTGGGCCACAGAGATACTTGTACGAGATTCAGAAAGCAATTTCATTTATATGTGGAATTTAAATTTCACAAAAGAGCGGTGGTTCTCAAAAGTTGGAGGGTGCAGAGGGAGAGGGAAATGGGCGAAGGAAGTCAAAGAATACAAACTTTCCGGTTATAAGATAAACAGATCCTGGGGAGGTAATGTATAGCCTGCGGACTATAGTTGACAATACTGCATTGTATATTTCAAAGTTGCTAAGGAAGGGGATTTTCAAAGTTCTCACTGCAAGAAAAAAATATAACTGTGGTGACATAGGTTAACTAAGTCTGCTGTAGTAAACATTTTGCAATATATACATATCATTATGTTGTACATCTTAAATTAATACAAAGTTTTATGTCAGTTATATCTCAATAAGACTGGAAAAATTTTCAACACAAACAAAACAACAAAAGCAACAATAAAAAGATGCGGAGGGCAGCAGTGAAGCAGCAGCTCGTTTGGGAGCTCATCTGTTCATTTTTTTTTTAAGTTTACCTTCATTTATTTTGAGAGAGAGATAGTGAGCAAGGGGGGGAGGGGCAGAGAGCGAGGGAGACAGAATCACAAGCAGTCTTCATGACATCAGTGCAGAGCCCGATGTGGGGTTTGAACTCACGAACCGTGAGATCATGCCCTGAGCCAAAATCAAGAGTTAATGCTTAACTGACTGAGCCACCCAGCCATCTCTCATCTGTTCATGTTTTGACCACTGATATGCTGACTCGCTTTTCTGATGTGGGATAGTGGCCGGGCCTGAAATTGCTCCACTTTCCGCTGGTTCTCCTCTACCTTCTTGCACTACTGAATCAGGTGTATGCATTTTGTTGTAAAGAATCTTGATTTCTTCAAGGCCATCCATGCAACCATGGGCAGAGAAAGCAAGAGCTGATAGGGGTTTCAGTATTGTCAGTAGGGCTTGTGAGTTCCAGCTTGTTTTTGCTGTCTTCCAGCTTCTGTTCATCTTTCCTTCCCAACTGCCTGTGCTATGGACATCAAGCTCTAACATTGAATACAAAGACACAGTCTTTCAGACACAGCTTACACAGCTTCTGTAAAATCAAATCTTTGAACCAATTCTGGAAATTCAAATCTTTGAACCAATTCTGTGAAGTCAAATCTTTGTAATAATTCTCTTAATATACGGAAGCTTGTGATTCTGTTTTGGTGGTTGATTTCTGACTGGTACAGAGAGTATACATTTTTCTCCAAGTTGTTTTTTAAATTAGAATATATTTGACATATAACATTGGATAAATTTAAAATGTGCAACATGTTAATTTGATACATTCATATATTATAATTGCCCTTGCAGCAATAATTAACGTCTCTATCACATTTCATAATTATCCTTTTTAGTGGCTGAATAATTAAGTTCTGGTCTCAGCAAGTTTTATTATAATACCATATTGTTGTCTATATTTACTGTATTGTGCATTAGATCTCTAGGGCTTATTTACTACTTGTTGCAAGTTGGTATCAATAAATAACATCCGTCCTAACCCCCTACCCCCATCCCTTGGTGACCACCATTCTATTCTCTGTTTCTATGACTTCGACTTTTTTTTTTTTTTTAGATTCTGCGTGTAAGTGGTATTATACAGCCTATATCTTTCTCTGACTTATTTCACATAGAATAATGCTATCAAGGTTGTTGCAAATGGCAGGATGTCATTCTTTCTCGTGGCTGAATATTTCATTGTGTATATGTATGTGTGTATAAAAGTGTGTACATGTATAAGTGTATGTATGTGTGGAATCACATTTTTTTTACCCATACATGTGTTGATGGGCACTTAGGTTGTTTCCATATCTTGGCTATTGTGAATGAACATGGGAGTACACATATCTCTTTGATATCTTGTTTTCATATTCTTCGTGTATATATCTAGAAGTGGAATTGCTGGATCATATGGTAGATCTATTTGTAATTTCCTGAGGAGCCTCCATTTTGTTTTCCACAGTGGTTGAGCCAATTAATAGTCCCACCAATAGTGAACAAGGGTTTCCTTTTCTCTACATCTACAGATAACATGTGTTATCTCTTGTCTTCTTGATGATGGCCATTCTAACATGTGTGAGGTGTAATCTCATTGTGGTTTTGATTTATAATTCTTCCATGATTACTGATGTTGAGCATCTTTCTATAAACCTGTTGGTCATTGGATGTCTTCTTTGAAAAAAAAAGTCTATTTTAGTTCCTCTGCCCATTTTTTGTTTTTATTGTTTCTTGTTACTGAGTTGTATGAGTTCTTTATGTATTTTGGCAATTAACCACAATATGATTTCCCAAATTTTTCTCCTATTCTGCAGGTTGCCTTTTTATTTGGTTGACTGCTTCTTTTGCTGTATAGAAACTTTTAAGTTTGATATAGTCCAACTTGTTGATTTTTGCTTTTGTTATTTGTGGTTTTGGTGTAATATCCAAAAATTATTGTCTAGATTAGTGTTGAGGAGCTACTGCCCTGTGTTTTATTCTAGGAGTTTTGGGGCATCAGATCTTATGTTTAATCTTTGATCCATTTTGAGTTACTTTTTGTAAAGGATGTAAAATATGGATCCAATTTCATTGTTCTACATGTGTTGATTCAATTTTCCCTACAACATTTGTTGAAGAGCCCATTTTTCCCCCATTGGGAGTTCTTGGTTTTCCCACTGAAAATTAGTTGGCTGTATATGCAGGGGTTTAATTCTGAGCTTTTTATTCTCTTTCATTGGCCTATGTGTCTATGTAAACAATTCCATACTATTTTTATTACTATATCATTGTGATATAGTTTGAAAATAGGAAGTATGATACCTCCCGGTTTTGTTCTTTTTCCTCCAGATTGCTTTGGCTATTTGGAGTCTTTTGTGGTTCCACACAAATTTTAGGATTGTTTTTTCTATTTCTGTGAGGAATACCATTGGTATTTAGATAGAGATTCCATTGCATCTATATGTAGCTTTGGGTGATAGGAACAATTTAACAATATTCTTCTCATCCATTAACATGGGATGTTTTTCCATTTGTTTTTGTCTTTTGTGATTTCTTTTGATAAGGTTTTATAGTTTTTGCTGTACACATCTTTCACTGTATTGGTTACAGTTATTCCTAGGTGTTTTGCTTTTGATGCTATTCTGAATGGGATAATTCTCTTTATTTCTTTTTCAGAGGTTTTATTATTAGTGTATAGAAATGCAACGGATTTCTGTATGTTGATTTTATATCTTGCAATTTTACTGAACTGTTGATTAGTTTCAACAATTTTTTAGTTGAATCTTTAGGACTTTTTATATGCAGAACCATATTATCTGCAAGTAGAAACAATTTTATTTCTTTCTTTCCTATTGGATGTCTTTTATTTCTTTGTTTTGCAAAGTTACCCTAAGTAGGATTTCCATTATTATATTGAATAAGAGTGGTGGGAGTGAAAATCCTTGTATTGTTCCTGATCTTAGAAAAAAAGTTATCTGTTTTTCTTCCACTGAGTATTCAACTTTGGGTTTGTCACACATAGCCTTTATTATGTTGAAGTATTTTCCTTCTATTCTCAATCTGTGGAGAGTTTTTTTTTTTTTAACCACAAAAGGATACTGTATTTTGTCAAATGATTTTTTTTTGTGTGTGTCTAATTGAGACAATTGTGTGTTTTCATTCTATTTATGTGATGTATTATATTTATTGATTTGCATATGTTGAACCATCCTGGCATCCCAGAGATAAATCCCATCTGGTCATAGTGTATAATTTTCTTAAACTGTTTTTGACTCTGGTTTGCTATTAGTTTTGTTGAGAATTTTTATATCTGTGTTCATCATGGATATTGGCTTGTAGTTTTCTTATAGTGTCCTTATCTGGCTTTGGTATCAGGGTAATGCTGGCTTTATCTGCCACCAACCGCTATTATATCTTATATTTTATTATATATTTAGTTTTGATTATAACTTTCTTTGATTCATGACTCTTTTACACACATTTATAATTTCCAAACACACAAAAATTCATTTGCCAGTCTGTAAATGGCTTCCTATTTAATTACAATGTCAGAAAACATGCTCTATATGATTTAAGCTTTAAAAAATTATTTATGGGTCCTATATGATGAATCTTTGTAAATGTTCCCTGAGTGTTTGAGAATAATATATGCTCTACAGTAGTTTGTTATGCTGTTCTGTATAAAAGTCAATTACACAAAAATTTAATCATGTTTAATATTCTATATTTTCTTGGCTTTTTTTTTACCTTTTTGTTTTGTCAATTGTTGAGGTAGTCTTTTTAATATCTTACTTTGTATATTTTTTATATAGCTACTTATGCTCTAATAATTTTTTCTTTGTGCATCTTAATGATATATTATTACTACATTTTTTGTATCACTCTTCCATGTTGCAGTCACCTACCATCCCTCTTGATAAAACCTTTTCATTTATTAAAAATTTACCTCCTATTCCCTATCATTCCCAATATTATTTTTATATTTTTCAGTGATCTCAGTATCCATGTAGATTTTCTTCCAATATCTTCACCATTCTTGGCACCCTCTTTCTTGTGGTCTTATCTTCCACCTTTCCTCAGAGAACACACTTGTCTTAATCATTGGGAATAAATCCTCCACAATATCAAAAGCAAAAACTCTTTTCTTGGCCCACCCCATCTTTCTAGGTTACTTCTTCTAATATCCTTATGCCAACAATCTCTTGCCTTGTCCTCCCATCCTCCAATTTCACTTTTCCTCAAACCCCTTAGATCTTCATTCCTCTTTTTACATAACTTATATTCATGTTAAATCATTCTATTCATAACTTGCTACTTGTGCTACATTCCCTTGTCCTTTTCTTCCTTTATCTTAATTGCTTGGATAAGTAGAACCTAAGTTAAATACAAGCCTCTTTCTATTCCATGCCTGAATGCAATCACCTAAGTACTATTGGTGAAAAATAACAAAACTATGGTGACTGGTCTCCCTTTAAATCCATGATCACTGGGGCGCCTGGGTGGCGCAGTCGGTTGAGCGTCCGACTTCAGCCAGGTCACGATCTCGCGGTCCGTGAGTTCGACCAGTGATGTGTGGCTTCAGGCTCTGGGCTGACGGCTCGGAGCCTGGAGCTTGTTTCCGATTCTGTGTCTCCCTCTCTCTCTGCCCCTCCCCCGTTCATGCTCTGCCTCTCTCTGTCCCAAAAATAAATAAAAAACGTTGAAAAAAAAAATTAAAAAAAAAAAATCCATGATCACTAACCTCTTCTGGGCTTTTTTTAATTGCTAAGGACCCTTACATTTATCTCTATTACTCTCTCCTGGACAACTTTTTCATACTTCTTTTCAAACCTCCACTTTCTGCTCCATACTCACTTTTAATTAACAATCTTATTTACCATTTCACTATGGAATAAAAACGCTTAAAACTGAATGCCCATAATAAACATAGTCATTATTGAAGCAGACATCCCAACTCTCATATCCTTTCTCTTTACTTATAATTGTCTCCCCCCCAAAACCAACGCTGGTTAAATCTAACACTCCAAAGATTACTAGTGCCATAGCAGATTAAGTGGAAAAACATGTCCGTGCTGACTCCTGTCACTCTGAATTTGTGACCACACACCCATCTCTAGCAGGATCTCTGC
Organism: Panthera tigris; assembly: GCF_018350195.1. Taxonomy (NCBI): domain Eukaryota; kingdom Metazoa; phylum Chordata; class Mammalia; order Carnivora; family Felidae; genus Panthera; species Panthera tigris. Next base: position 57,740,060 of record NC_056663.1, on the reverse strand, counting down.
TGATGCCCATAGTGCTTTAGTCCATTTTCTCTTACTCTCCAATACTCTCACCTACTTAGTTCACATCTCTCTGTCCTCCAATACCTAACATGCTCTCCTTCTCCTCAGTCTCAATGACCCTGCTTTTTTACTTCCTAAACCAAATAATCAGAAGAAAATTTTGTTAGCCACCACCAAATCTGCCATTCCGTTTACTTAAGGCTGAAGATCCACATCTCCTCTCCATTTTCACTTACTCAAGAGTCTTACTATTGCAATTACCCTTGCTTTCTCATGAAATATCAATATTTCACCTTCTATTGGAATATTTCAATACACATCAAATACAGTGGCCTTACCCTTTAATAATTATTTGTTCTTCTTCCATTTATAGCAAACTCTCAAAAGAGAAGTCTAATTCACATTTCCCTCTCCTTTCCCTCCTTTCCTGAATATCTTCTAGTCAAGCCTTTTACTCCTACCATCCCATTGACACTTTCTTTTTTTAATATCAAGATCAATGTCTACTGTGTTGCCAGATTTGACCATCATTCCTCCATTCTTCCTTGACCACACTCTAAGCAAAATTTGACATGGCTTGTCATACCATCCTTTTCAAAAGTTTTTTTGTTTTGCTTTTTTCCCCCTCTGTCCTTCTAAGGCACCATGTACTTCTAATTTTTCTCTTTTCTCATGCAGAAAAACAAGTTGAAAAGAAAAAAGAAGATAACTTTCATTAGTGAAAAGAGGAAAGAGACTTCCCTACCCCATGCTTTTCTAAGTACATTATTTATAAAAAACAAAAAATAACCAAATGAATAATTATAAGATCTTCCTCTGTTTCTTTGAAAGTCATGTAAATTTTCAATGGATCTTGCCTGTTGTAAGAATCAGGAATATCTTAATAAGCAGAGAAGCGTCTCTTTGAGATGTAATCATCAGGGAAGGTAGGGCCCCTATCTCTCAGTTTCTATGGCAGGATAATAGCCCAACTTCAGTGGATGCTTTGCTCCAAGTTGCAAAGCTACATCCTAAAATAAAGATTTGAGAAGTTTCTTTTTCCTTTGGATAAAGCCGGTTAGGTAACACAGATGGTCATTTCAGTTGCCAAATAAATCTAGAAGGAACTTTGTATGAAAAATGGTACTGTCAAGTACTCTTACTTAAGGCTAGCTATTGTTTATCTTACATGTATATAATGGACCGTAGCTCCTTGGTTATATAATACAGTGAGATTTCTTTCTGTCTTTGTGCTCTTTTGGTGGATTACCTGGGGCACACAGCACATTCTGGTTTAATGTTTATTCAATAATAAAACCATTTTCTTTGTCTTCTACCTTTGTGGAGAAGTTTTCTGGGTTGGCAGGATATTTTGTTTTAAATTATATTTCCACAACCCACAATATTTCATTTCTTGCCTGTAAATTTTGGGATGCCCAGTGCTTCTTTGTTGGATGTCTTCCCCCCGCCCTCCAACTTTACTCACTTCTTAAATAATCTTCTTTAGTTCAGTGGCTTTAAATGCTATCTAAACTATTAATTTATTAGGTTTTCAGACCATACCAATCTTTCCTTACACACACACACGTGCGTGTGTGTGCACGCGCACACGCACACTACAAAAGTATAAATCTTTTATTTGATAGTTCCACTTGTATACACTGTCCATGAATGAACCTTTATAATAAGATTGTCTTTATTGTCCATAAATTGACTGTATCATCAACATAAATCTTACCCTTCTTTTGTGAGAGTCACCATTATTCACAGGTTACAGACTTTGTTTTTTATTTTGTTATTGTTTTTTTAATTTTCATATACCACAAAATACATCCTATAAGTCTGCTTTCAAAAAATATCTGGAATTTTATTACTTACACATGTTTCATTATTTCCATCTAACATTTACATTGACCCCTTGGCCCCCACACTTCCCCCAGAGAGAAGGTAGAAGGGAGAGGAGACCAGGAGACCTAATGGAGTGTGGCTTTAATAAACCAGAGAAATGATCATGAGTGTGCATACTAAAGAAGTAAAAGCAAAGATACAAAGGTTAAATTCAATATTTTAAACCAACAGTATTTGGAATTGTCTATGGTGAATGAAATTGTGGAAGTCTATGTTATGCTCAGATAAAGTTTATGGAATAAGAAGATAAATGGACCAATGTTATAATAATGAGGAAACATTTATAGGTTACAAATAATAACTATTGAAAGGAGCAAAAAATGAGGATTGAAAAAGGTGTAAGAAGAACCCTCAATGAATAAGTACCCAAGATTCAAGGGGAAAAATTACAAGTAAGGCAAATCAAAAGAAAAGCATTGAATGCTGTTTTAGGTAAGATCATAAACTTAAGGGTTATGGCCAAATCTTGGAATATTTACAATGGAAAATGCTGGACCCAAAGTCCATGGTAGACACCAATAAGAATATGATGGCAAGATAAATAAGCTCTCTTCATTTAAGGACACGGAAATGTATTAGATAAAATGGAAGTACAAATAATTTAAATACAGTATGAGAACTGCTATATCTTAGGAGACTTTCAATTAAACCTATGAGAGATTTGGAGGGAATATTTTGTTCAATGTAGGGGGGCAATGAACAGAAAAAAAGTATTGTTTTACGTAGACTCAAACTCTAAGCTGTTTGGCAGTGTACAGCAGAGGGCAATCAAGAAATAATGCAGTCTTAATTATGGATAGGAGAAATATCAAGGTGTAAAAGATGTGAATTTTCAATCTCGATTGCTGGGGTGCAAGAATTGTATTGCTAAAAAAATCATTTGTAATAACCTTTTATCTCTTGGGCTGACCAAGAACTTAATCTTAGACATTAGTGAACTTTTTCCCTTTATTTGTGTCTTCACATTAAAACCCGAGGAAGAATTCCTGGGGTCACTGCTTCTGAGATGCCCATTGTTTTAATAGTTACCAATCTTTCAGGTCCATTAGTTGGTTTGGATGATTTTCTGCTGTTCATGGGTCACAGGTGAGTTTGACAAGACTGGGAGAAGCAATTGCAATAGGAGAGCAAAATACTAATACAGTAAAACCTTGGTTTGTGAGCATGATTCATTCCAGAAATGTGCTTGTAATCCAAAGCACTTGTATATCAAAGCGAATGTCCCCATAAGAAATAATGGAAACTCAGATGATTTGTTCCACAACTCAAAAATATTCATATAAAAATGATTACAATACTGTAATATTATGAAAAACAATAAATAAAATACAAAATATAAAGAAAAATAAACAAATTAACCTGCACTTACCTTTGAAAACCTTTGTGGTTGGTATGAGGAGACGAGAGAGAGGAGGGTTATTGTGTGTGATGACTTTCGCTGTCACTAATGGAATCACAGCTATCTATTGGCTCAAAGAAATGTTTTTTTTTTTGTTTTGCAACTTTAACAAGGAACCTATCTAATGACCTAGAATGAAGCGAAGTATTCCAAAGCTTACTCTTGTATGGAAAAGCAAAGGACTGTCCATAGGTGCTTTGAAGTGACAAAAAATGCACCAGTGCCAGTCGTGGGTGCCTTCCAATGTTCTGAAAAATCACTGATTTCTGCCAAACGCCATGGTCTGAGACCAAGCATGGGAGATGATCACCCACAATTCCGCAGCAAGGGAGGGAGAGAGAGAAAAAGAGAGAAAAAGAAAAATTGACTCAGTTGTGATCATATGACATTCAGTGTCACGCACTACTCATGTTGCAAGACATCACTCGGTTACCAAGTTAAAAATTATTAGAGATGTTTGCCCACAGGGTATCTGGGTGGTTCAGTTGGTTAAGTGTCTGGCTTCTGCACAGGTCATGATCTCATGTTTCACAGGTTCGAACCCCGCATCAGGCTCTTTGCTGACAGCTCAGTGCCTGGAGCCTGCTTCATATTCTGTGTCTCCCTCTCTCTGCTCTTCCCCCACTCATTCTTTCTCTCTCTCTCTCTCAAACATGAATATTAAAGAAGAAACATATTTTCTTGTCTTGTAGAACACTCACAAACAAGTTACTCTCAATCAAAGATTTTACTGTACTAGTATTTTTATTGCTTGTTTGCTAACAGGGACAATAACATTAGCATGATATTAAAGTGTTAGGACTACATAAAAAAAGAAATCAGTAAAATGGAATACATAATTCATTAAATTTAAAAGCAACTAGAAATTCAAATTAAATATAAATTTAACAAAAATATAAAACATGCTGATAAAATTAATATAATTAATATCATCAAAAAACCAGTACTACATAAAAGTGAACAAAATTTAGTTGTCATAACTTGTTAAAATAATAGAATGGAATTCAATTCCTTTGTAAAACTCAGATCCTCTAAAAATTACATTAATATGATTATTATTGAGCCGAGTACTTTTTTGTGTGTGTATGTGTCAAAATATTTCCATCTGTTGGAAAGGCATTCAAATCCTCACTAGCAGGAGAATTTTTAGTAAACCTTTATAAATTAAGTCTAAGTATTTTCCCTGGAGTCCCTTACTTTTAAATAATCATCTATTGATAACACTGAAGATATTTTTTCAGCACCATCCTACAATACAGTACTAAATACAAACTATCAATTTAATATCATAATGCTATTTCTCTTGTTCAAAAGGTCTCTGAAATATGGCAATAATTATGCTTAAAATATAATTTTTTAAAATAATAGGATATGGTTGTTTATTGTAATGTGTGCAGGAGTAAATTCTCCTGGGCTTTGTTTTGTCTTTTCTGCACATATTGACCAGATATGTTATTGATTTCATTATCAAGATATAAATGATTTAAATATCATGTTCTTTCAAACATAGAAATAACAAAATTGCATTAAAATTTCAGTACATATGCCTGACATTCTAATCACCATCCGACAGTGTTGTGAGTTGGCTCTGTCTCACCCTAAAGGCACCAACCAGTTATTCTCTCTGAGTTCTGGCCACACTTCCAGTTAATAAACTCTAGACAGTACTTAGATTCCCAATCCTCAGTCCCCTTTTCTGTATTATGGAATATCTCTTATTTCTAACCTTCCTTGCTCTGGGATACTTGCCAGTATGTCTTCCATGATTTCAGAATTCTCAAAAGATAGAATCAGCTTTAGTTTTCCATGAACAAAAAGGCACAAGGTAAGAAAATAGCAGGTCTGACCAATCTTCTTGGAATGAGGAAAAGGGGAAAATACAGTGAACAAAACATATGTTTGTATTTCAAAAGTTAGGTATCACAATAGAAGCATTTAGAATTGTCATTCAAGCCATTATTGCATTAATTTTTTTCTTGATTAGAATCTATACTGCTACATGCATGGATGGACTTCTTTTTGTTTAAAATACATTGTGTAAATCAACATTTAGTATCAACATAGAATTTGGGACGATAGAGATTGCTATGCATGTGTTATTCAATTTATACGTTTATATTTAGAAAGAAAACAACTTAATGTGCATAAATTAATATTCTGTAGAAACAAGGTACACATTACTATACTTGGTAAAGATAATAGAACTGGAGACATGAACACCTGTTTAGAGCTGTACTAAAAGTTTACCTTTGTACAAGTCATCATTTGGCTCATCTGTGAAATAGAACCTAAAACTTTTCTGGGGGTAGGAATTATATATTTACTGCTTCTAATATTGAGAGAATCTAACATAATTTTGGAAGGGAGTATGCTCTTAATAAAATATTTATAACGAGTTGGGTGTCTGAGTGGCTCAGTCGGTTAAGCCTCTAACTTTGGCTCAGGTTGTGATCTCACAGTTCATGAGTTCAAGCCCCACAAGGGGCTCTGTGCTGACAGCTCAGAGCCTGGAGACTGTTTCCAATTCTGCGTCTCTCTCTGTGTCTCCCCTGCTCATGCTCTGTCTCTCTCTGTCTCTCAAAAAATAAATATTAAAAAAAAAATTTTAAATGTTTGTAATGAGTAATCGACTTATCAATGAACAAATTTCTCTTCCTATTTCACAAGGATTTGTGAACATGAATTTTGAATGCTCATTAGGGAACAGTTAAGGAATAGTTATTTGTGAAATGACTACATGAACTCATAAGTTTATGCCTAAATAATTTATGGTTTCCTTTATGTTATTGCAAGTGATCTTTACAATATTGCAACATAGGCTGACAATATTACCCACTTTTGTATATAAGGGAAAGAAGATTTGGAGACACAAAGTGTTTTACTTAAAAGTGATTTATCGGCAGAGCTGGGAATGCAATCCAAGTTTTATGCCTCCATGTTTAAAGTTTTGCGGCCATATAGTGTGATCTGCCAGTGGGAAATGATGGCCATCCCTCACAGGATTATAACCATGATACCATCTCTTCATCATGAATTCTGACTGTGCAACTGGTATCGGTGATTGAATCTCTCACTAGCTTATAAATAGAGTGGGAGAAAAATAGTAAAAGTCTATGGACTTTGGAATACAAGAAGACTTAAGGTTGACTTCTGACGCCAACATTTACTGATTACTTAGGCAGACTACTCAACTCTATGTCAGAGTGATAACACCAAACTACTACAAAATCATTTTGAGATTAAATAGCATAATCATAAGAGAAGACAGTTTACAGTAAACATGCAGCAAGAGCATTTTATGGGAACACTTTAATCTTATTTTGTTAGTTCACTACTGCCCGCTTCTTCTAAGGTTTCCTCTTTATTGCCTAAGAGAAACCTAAAGTGCCTTTTCTAAAAGTTCTTTCTCCATGTGGTTCAGACTCAGTCCAATCATAAGAGGCACTTAAATGATATTTGGATGATGAAGAATTGGCAGTATGTGGTAAAGAACCTTAATGACATGCACAGATTCTCTTGATGAGGAAATCATAATTGCGAGGAGAGATGAGAGTAATATTAGGGAGCAGCACACAGGGCTATGATAGGAATAGCCCTCATTAAATGTGTCATATTCTGCCATTCTTTCACATGGTGGAATAACACTTGGAAATTGGGTGAGACCATATGTTTGGTTCTGACCAGTGAATTATAAATCACTTTCATTTCTATCTCTATGAGACCAAGCATTTAATTGCTCCCGAGAGTTCTCTCCCCTATGTTGTGGCTAGCATTGCTCAACATGGTAGCTAGTCTAAAGCTAGGTTTAGAGGTGAGTCCTGTAGATTGTCAGTGCGCATGTACCATGAGCAACAAACAAATCTTAGCGATTTGTGTTAGAGTAATATCTTCCCCAAGATGTCTATGTCCTAATCTGCAACCTGTGCATATGTTACCTTATTTGCCAAAGACATTATGCAAATATGGTCAAGTGAAAGATCTTGATTTAGGAATATTATCTTGAATTATCTGGATGGGCTCCTTGTAGTGACAAGGGTCCTTCATATGTCCAGGGAAGCAGAGGTTGTACTGTTGTGATTGCTGGCTTTGGAGATGTAGGAAGGGGCCAAGGAATTCAGGTAGCCTCTAAAAGTTGGAATAAGCAAGGAAATGGATTTTTTTTCTAAAGCCTCCAAAAGAATTTGAGCCCACTGAAACTCATTTCAGGCTTCTGAGAAACCTAAGATAATACATTTGTATTGTTTTAAGCCACTAAGTGTATACTGGTTATAAAAGTAGCAATAGGAAACTAATAGACTATCATAAGCCATTTGAAGTTTGAGGTTGTTAATTATATCAGCATAACCCAGTCTGTCTTGATTGATACAATTCTCTTATCTTTTCAAATGGTCAACACTGACATTAAGAAAATAAACTTAAAATTCAAGTGGGTGTATTTTTACCATAACCATCTATATTTATAATCTTTCTCTGGTTGCCCTCCTTCTATTTTTTGGAAGGGGGGTGAATCAGAGTATAGATAAAATTTTAGATTATTATTGGCTACATAGTTCCCATAATATGTAGGACTTCACCCTAAAAAGCAGTATAGTTCCATCTTTAAAATTGTCAGATGTAGTTATTTTAGAATTCCAGCTTTGTTCTCACTCTTCATTTGTTTATAAAACATAGAATAAACTTTCATGCCTCTGAAGAAGATGAAAAGATAACCCATAGATGCTATGCAGGAGATAAACTAACACAGTGACTTTACTAACAATTTTATTTGGTGACATATATTCTTTCTTCAAGAAGATAAAAGTGGTAAACTGTCAAGGAAATTGTAATGTTGAAATCAAAGTGAAATTTCACTGAAGAACTCAGCTATAGAGTGTCACACATGAAAAGGGATTAGAAGCTGAGCTATCGTGAAGTGAGGAAGATGAAGAAGTGCTTTCAGAATGTGTTTCTTATGTGAACTTCTGTATGGAGTCCAGAAGTGACTAAGTTGATGCAGGAGCTAGAAATATGAAAAGGAAAACATCATATTCTGAGATTCAAGACTTTCTCTTTGTGTAACTCAAACCCAGAGTCGAATGTGAGAGAAGGATTCACTTCTGAAATAATAGCACTTAGACCTAGAATCAAATAAAATGACTTCTGTATTTGATAATATAAGAATATAGGGATAAATAATAAGGAAACTTACTAGAAGGGCATGAATTCTATTTTTTATCTGGTGGTGTCTTCATCTATTTTTTGTTCCTTTTCTCTTTGTTTTATCTGCATACCTGACACATACAATCATGTGTGCACACACATGCACACACAAGCCTATGTATATACATGCCTACATGTGCATATATGATCATTTCCCAGGTATCTGGGAACAATTATTCAGAGTCCCCCTCCCTGGAAGTACACTGGGAAAAAGAGGCACCTTTCTCTGTGGTTCCCCTGAAATGCTGTACGGAATTTTTCTTTACAAGGCTATTATCAAGGAGTTTGTCTGAAAGTGTTGAGAACACCCATTCCCCTTGCCCTCCACTCCTGACCCCTGCAACAGGACACATAACATCTCTGCATTTTCTCAATATTTTCTCTCTCTTATAGTTTTGAAGACTTGCTGTCCACTACAGTACTCTACAGTCTTGGCATGTCTCGTAGGCAGAATATCACTTGATATCTTGTTGGTTAATATTTTGTGGCTATAAATATATCTTATAAATGAATGTCTTAGTCTTCCTAGCAGCATCTAGTTCCAGTATAATTTTGTACATCCTTCACTGTGCAGGGATAGCCTTAGAAAAGCATTGCAGTTAAAACTATTCTTTAAACAACAATATTTTCTGTTCACTTTCTAAATTAACATCTTTTGCGCACATATACAGAATCATCATAGTTCTGCTTGCCAAAATTCTTTATGCAGTCGTTACATATAATAAAATCTTTATTATATCAGCAATCATTATATTAAAGAATTCTATTGTCTGGTTTTTTAATGTTTATTTTTGAGAGAGACAGAGAATGTGTGCATAAGTGGAGGAGAGGCAGAGAGAGAGGGGGACAGGTGATCCAAAGTGGGTTTGTTCTGACAGTAGAGAGCCCCAAGTGGGGCTCAGACTCACAAACCGTGAGATCATGACCTGAGCTCATGGGGCACTTAACCGACTGAACCACTCAGGTGTCCCAAGAATTCTGTTGTCTTAACACACATCCCAGGTCCTACTTAGTTCAAATACTACTAGATAATCAAGGAAAACTGTCCCGCGTCCTCTTTGGGCACAGTGTAGGTTAGGTTTCCTCTTATGTATTCTCAAATACCTTTTGCATGTCTCTATTACTACAGTGCCCAAATCCATCACATTAGATATGAAGGTCTTGAAAACAAATGCACCATTACAGCAATTCTAGACATGTGTTCATAAATATTTAACAGCCACTTCTCCAAAAACAAGAGTATGCATATACATGTACATGAGTATTTCCTGGATTTTCCTGATCTAAAGATTGTGTCGCATGTGATATATAAGTAGTAATTACACGTACAATGCTCTTTATTAATAATCCATATAGTCAACTGATTCTCCAAAAACACTTTGGCTGATTTATACTGAACTTCTTATCCATAGTCAACCTTTCATTGCAATGAATGTGTGAGCATAGTTCTGACATGAATGTTGGTGGATATTCTCATTTATGTTCATAAGATGAAAGCAAAACAACAAAGACCTGTGTTGGGACTTGTTAGTCACTGATGTGAGTGACTTGATTAATTACATAATAGCTGTAAACACTGAAAGCATATTTCTTCAAAACTTTGTTTATTGAGAGTGTATCAAGTACTTTTTAAGTTAAAACCATTATTAACAGGTTCTCCATTATTTTCTTAGGTCTGGACCATTAACAACAAAAACTAAACTCTGATTAGTGGCATTTGCTGATTGCTTGGAATAAGTATTTCCACCCTGACCTATTCCGAGTTACCAATATGTCATCACTGAGAGCAGAGTTGGGAGAGATGCAGAACAGCACAGCATTATATTGTATTTCCATTGTACAGATACAGTAGATGTAAATAGTCTCAAGTACATAAATAATAGTAAAATGACTAAGAAATTATATGCTTTGAATATTTTTTAGATAAAATACACTGTGAGTTTATACAATTTAATTTTTAACAATGACTAACAATCGGCTCTCAAAAAATTCATGAAAATATAACAATTGGTTCTTGTAAACTAATGAGGATTGGCTCTCCCTTCTCTATCTTGTTATGTTGGCACCTAGCACATAGGAGGTGATCAGAGAATATGTTTATAATCTTACCCAGCGTGGTACACCAATATTACTTTTAGTCCGTGGTGACTCTTGTAAGCAGTGTTGCCTTCTCTACCCAAAAGGCTTAATGAATAATTGAACTTATTTTCTTTGACATGTTTTAAGCTTAGTGAAATTTATAACAGAATGTTCCATCTATGACACTTGAGTTCTGGAAGAATAATTAATTAATCATAGAACAAACCCCATCACTTTCATACTAAATACTTTCTGTGCTTAATGGACTGATGTATTCAGGTCTTGTTTGTAGTCTTTTTTTTTATGGTAATACTAAGTTTATTTATTTATTTATTTTTTCAATATATGAAATTAATTGTCAAATTGGTTTCCATACCACACCCAGTGCTCATCCCAAAAGGTGCCCTCCTCAATACCCATCACCCATCCTCCCCTCCCTCCCATTCCCCATCAACCCTCAGTTTGTTCTTAGTTTTTAAGAGTCTCTTGTGCTTTGACTCTCTCCCACTCTAACCTCTTTTCTTTTTTTTCCTTCCCCTCCCCCATGGGTTTCTGTTAAGTTTCTCAGGATCCACATAAGAGTGAAACCATATGGTATCTGCCTTTCTCTGTATGGCTTATTTCACTTAGCATCACACTCTCCAGTTCCATCCACGTTGCCACAAAAGGCCATATTTCATTCTTTCTCACTGCCACGTAGTACTCCATTGTGTAAATAAACCACAATTTCTTTATCCATTCATCAGTTGATGGACATTTCGGCTCTTTCCATAATTTGGCTATTGTTGAGAGTGCTGCTAGAAACATTGGGGTACAAGTGCCCCTATGCATCAATACTCCTGTGTCCCTTGGTAAACTCCTAGCAGTGCTATTGCTGGGTCATAGGGTAGGTCTATTTTTAATTTTTTGAGGAATCTCCACACTGTTTTCCAGAGTGGCTGCACCAGTTTGCATTCCCACCAACAGTGCAAGAGGGTTCCCGTTTCTCCACAACCTCTCCAGCATCTATAGTCTCCCGATTTGTTCATTTTGGCTTGATTACAGTGTAAACTGTTGAAGTTTGCTTTAGTATCCTTTTGTTTTTATCTTTTCTCTGTTATTAACTGATTCTCTCCTCTCTCACTACTGAGAATTTTCTGAAGGTCTCCACTCAGGTCAGCCTCCCAGAATTCTTAACCTAGGGCGTTATTAGTATTATTGTTGTTAAAATAATCTTTTCCCCAGCTCCACATCAAAACTCAAATGTCAGTTTTGTCATGTCAGCCCATAGACCTGATTTCCAAATTACAGTTAATCGATTAGGTTAGTATTAGTAGTAGTAATAATGAAATGATGAAATCCTAAGTATGATATATCTTTAAACAGAAGCCTCTGGAAACAGTGGCTTCTCCTAAGTGGAGAAATCTCGTGGTGGGGTTTCCTGGAGCTGTGGCCATATTTGCTAGAAAAATTGAGAACCTGGAGGCACTGTGAGGCCCTTCTAACTGTATTCAGTTTTTTGCTCTCTATAGGTGCACTCCCAAAGAGATGCCCTAGAGTGTCAATGCGGGGTTCCCCTGTACTGTAGGAAACACTAATAAAGACATGGGAAAGAAATAGGCAGCTCCAAGTTTTTAAAAATATTTTTTTCTAAGAAAGTGATAAGGTCAGTGATTTTACAATAATGGCATAAAACCAGATTTTATAGCAAGAAATTATTTTTAAATATTTAAGTTTACATTATGATAAAGAGACCAAAGGAACAAAGTTAAAAGCACAAAGGTGAAATGTATGTATGTGTGTGTGTCTGAAAGAGAATAGGAAGTGAGAGGGAAAGTGAGATCCTGACAGGGCAAGTTGACTTTATTATGCACTTTCCTCAACCTCCCTGTCATCCTTTGTCTCTCATTGCTCCCTCTTGGCTTCAGCGCCTAATTCTTAACATCTCCCCATTCCTGAGCTCCTTTTCCTGAAGATTAAAAGAAACAGAAGTTAATGCACCCCTTCTATAGAAGCTCAAAATCACTTTTAATTGAGTCTGCTCAAACACAGACATAGTTTCATCTAAGACATTTCTTTTTTCCGGGATGCCTGGGTGGTTCAGTCAGTTAAGCATCCAACTTCAGCTCAGGTCATGATCTCATGGTTTGTGATCTCAGGGTTTGTGATTTTGAGCCCCATAGCGGGCTTTGTGCTGATATCTCAAAGCCTGGAGCCTACTTTGGATTCTGTGTCTCCTTCTCTCTCCCTGCCCCTTCCCAGCTAGTGCTCTGTCTCACTCTCAAAAATAAACATTAAGAAAAATTTAAGACTTTTTTTTTCAAAGTTTATTTATTTATTTTGAGAGAGCCAGTGAACATGAGTTGGGGAGGGGGAGAGAGAGAGAGAGAGGGAGAGGAGAATCCCAGGCAAGCTCCCCTCTGTCAGCTGTCATCCTCCAACTCAGGGGTTGATCTCCTGAACCTGGGCGGTCATCACTTGAGCCAAAATCAAGAGTCAGACACCCAAGTGACTGAGCCACCCAGGTATCTCTCATTTAAGAAATTTTTAAAGTATAGTTGGTGTGTGCATGTTTTGGGTTCAGATAGACCTGCGTTCACAATCTGATTTCTGAAATTTTCTAGTTATGAAAAATTAGTCAAATAGCTTAAATTCTAAGAATTTTAGTTTCTCTATCTTTAAAACAGGACTAATAACATTGAATTCAAATGACTGTGGAGAATGTTAAATTAGATAATGTATATTATGTCTTTAACACATACTATAAAGACTTGCTAAATTATTATTTTTATTGCCATAATTTTATTACTATTGATATAAGAATAGTTGAAAATACTTAATTTAAAGTAATTAACATACTTTCATTACTATTAATATAAGTATAATTGCAAATAGTAGTGAAGTGCACAAGTGTAAAAAAGATGAATCTAATGAAAGAGTTAAAGAGAATCATTGGATATCATCTTAAGAGGTAAATAGTGAAAAAGTCAAATAATCAAAGAGACGTACTAAGAAAGCCTTTAAATTGAAGCCAAAGGTCCATTTCTTAAATATCAATTTCATGGAAAGAGAAAGAAGATTAGACAACATCAGAAAATGGTGGAAGAATATGTACTTGTTCAAGTTGGAAACCTATTCTTTTAATATTCTAAAGTTAGACCTCTCTTCACTGGGATTTTGATCCAGTGACATCTGGAGAAATATGACTTCTCTTGTCTCTAAAGACAAGGTCTTGAAAGTATTTTAAAATGGCTCAAAAAACTCATTTGTCATGACCTAACTTTTTAGAAACAACTTTTCTGTGACTTAAGTGACAATAAATCTGAAGCACACTGATGAAGTTTTACCCTGAAATGCCTATGGGTTTAAAGATTAAAAGGCAAAGACCCAGGAAAGACACAGTTTAGACATTGCCAAAGGCAATGCATTTGACCAATTATTTAAGTCACGAAACAAAACAAAGTACCTTGGTTCTATCTTTTTTTTTTTTGGTCTGTGGTACCATCACAAGCTATAGGATAAAAATTTTTTAAGTTTATTTTCATTACAATTTTTGTATTACTATTCATTACAGAGACAAAATAAAAAACCTAACTATGAAGTTTTTCTATTACTACACTTTAGTCAAATATTTGTCAATGAAAGTTTAAAAATTGGGCATCATTATTAGAAATTTGTTTCCAATTTTGCAATTTTTTTTTGTAAATTGAAATTCTTTCTCCTTTACTTAAAATACACTTAAAATTTCTCTTTGCTTTAGCAACAGGATTGGCTCTTCCTAGAATCCTATGTAGCTAGAAAAAGCAATAAAAAGAAATTAAAATGTATATATTTAAATGCATTATGAATAAAGCGCTATTATGACAAAATCTATCCATTTATTAGCTAGGAATAGAAAGTTGAAATTACTGAAGTAAAATTAATGACACTAAAGTTATGCAGAGTTAATGATTTCCTTTCTCTTTACTTTCGTCTGTAGAAGCAAATTCAGTTGTTACTGAAGATCAGTGGAAGTTACAAAATAGGCTGGATGATTAAGCAACGAATATGAACACAGAGAAAAAAGGCATAAATTATCCTGAGGTCTGGAGGTACCCGTGACTTGTGACAATCAGTACGTTTCAAACTGGGTCACAGTAGTGTCGACTTTTAAACTCTATTACCCTGGAAAGCACAGGAGTGACCTCTTAACTTCCTTCCTTTGAGAGAGATTGAAACAAGTCATTAAAGACTACATTAAATGCTCACAAATAGCCAAGGTAGTGACCAACATGGTTTTGTGAAAACCTAGTCAAGTTTAACTAATTTAATTTGATTTTATGATAGAATGACAGATAAAATCAATGAAAAATAGTTTAAAATATTTTGACTTAATAATAATTTTACTTTTAGAGGAGGAACGATATGATTTTCTTTAAGCCAATATTTTACAGCGATATGTCAACTCAGTTACTATTTAAATGTCAAAATCCTAGGAGTTGACATATAACTTCTATCATCTTTAACTAGACTAGAAATAGGCACCCTTACTTAATTCCCAGTTCACATTAGTAGGGGATGCAAAGAGTAATTTCTACCAGTCATTAAAGTTTTAAGACCCTTAAAAGACAGAAAATGTTAAAAAGAAATTATTAGATTTTGACCTACTTTGTTCAAGCTCTTATAAAAACTTTCAGTACTCTAGGTTCACAATATAACAATTATATCTGTGTCCCCCAAAGAACATTTCCTTTTACTTCTTCTTTGAAATCTAAAAGATGTTTGAAATAGTCTTCTATTTCAATAATCTGGCTACTGTATTTTGTAACAGAACTGCCAGGGATCTCTTAATAACTTTTAACTGTACCTTTGAAATCCTCTCAAAATATCAAATTGGACAACAAGCAAAATCCCATTTATTGTGTTTTTTTTGTGTGACCAAATTTCACATGATTTAATTTTCCCAATAATGAGCGCCAAGCATAAGCCAACTGGTTAATTGATTCATTTAAGACCTATTTGTTGGATGCCTATGCACTGTTAGTCACTGTGCTACGCTCTGGGTGTGCAGTCATGAGCTAAAAAATGTATGATGCCTGTCCTTACGTTGTACATACATTAGTTGAGATGACAAACATAAATAACTACCTGTAGTCAGGGAAGGGTATTTATGAGTACGTAGCAAGGACACTGACATTAGTATGCATGTGGAAGCCAGGAGAAGGTCCAGAGATAGCTTTCTGGTGGAAATAATACATAAACTTATACCTGAAGGATAAGTAGGAGCTATCCAGTGCAGTGAAGGAAATGGCATGACAAAGGCAACAACATGATTGAGATTTGCAGAAGAGAACAGCAAAGACTAATTCAACAACTGAAAAAAAAAAATCAGTCTCTAGAGCCCTGGTGTGAGGACAAGAGAGACAAAATGAGACAGAGTAGGTGGTGAAGAGCCTGGTATGCCATTCTGAGAAATGAGACTTCATGCTAAGGCCGAAAGGAAGCTATTAAAAGATTCAAAGCAGGGGACTAAAGTGATCATAATTGCATTTCGTAAATGGAGTTATTAAAATGATAATTTTCCATTTTTGTTTTTGCTGTGAGACACTAAGTGCTGAATATTGTGAAGAGTAGACCACCTGAGGAGGGTTTGCAAAGGGGGCGGGGGCTCTCCGATGAGAGATTTTGTGACCATCAACCTCCAGACTCTAAAAACAGGTGGAGACCCTGAGATACAGAAGTGTGAGATTAGACGGATAGATGATTTATGTGGAATCAGAATGCTATGAGATGTATCACTTCTCCCTTTGAGAGAGAGGTAGGATGCCAAGAGGGATATTTCAGATAAGTTAATATTTGTCCCCCATAGTCTGAAGGATATAGGCCTGAGAAAGCTGAAGGATGAAATCCTGGATGCAATAGCCTGTAACAACCAAGTATAAGTTGTGGAGCGGTTTGGGTGGTCACGGGTCTATGTGTATAGTTTCTATTAATCTGATGTGTTTTGTTGGGGGGGAGGGCGTGGTGAAGAGCGAGCTGAAGATCAAACAATGAAGGAAACTTGTAGTTATTTTTCTTAGAATAAATTTATCCAGTGTGATATGCAGACAGTGATGACTGAGAAGCAGGGACTTGAGGGGGCAAATTCAAGTGGCCTTGCAGACAGTGTATCACCGATGCCAGAAATATGTATCACCCATAGACATAAGCCCTCCAAGAGAATTCCCCATTTCAGCAAACACCACTGTATGAGCCATGGATCTCTGGAGAAAGAACCAATAGTGTGTGTGTGTGTGTGTGTGTGCGCGCGCGCATGTGTGTGTGTGTAAGTATGTATGGATGCATTTTAAGGAGTTGATTTATGTGGTTGTGGAAACTGGAAACTCCAAAATCTTTAACCTGACAGACTAGAGACCCAAGGAATAGATGATGTTGCACCTACAGTCTGAAGACAGTCTGGGGGAAGAATTCTCTTTCCTTCAGGGGATATTAGTCTTTTTTTTTCCTCTTGAGGTCTTCAGCAAGTCTACAAACTCAAATGTTGAGCTTATCTAAAAAATGTCTTCACAGCAACATCCAGATTAGTGTTTGACCAAATATCTTGTGCTGTGACCTAGCCAATTTGACACATAAATTAACCATCACATTCACAGGTGGTTGTAAATGTACATTCAGTGACAGTCAAGAGAGAGCTTTTCTGTCTCCTTACTTCCTGTCCTTTCATCTACTCCAACCATGGAGACATCAGTAGTCACACAACTAGCAGGGAGAAGGGCCAGCAGAGTTCTTTTCTACTGCAGGCCTCCCACAAACAGGAGGTCAGGGCTGGAAGAGAAGAAACATCTCTATATTTCAGAGCGTTTATTATTTCCCTGGGACAGACACATTCATTACTATCTCTTTAGGATTGTCTAAAGTGATAGGGGACAGTAGGAAGAGATCAAGCTCCACTGAGCAGGTTTGTAGGAGCAATAGGGGAAAAACAAAGTTGTTCTAACCCTGTGTCTTGAGTGTGCCGCACTTCTAGGAAACCGGATCCATCGGAGGATATCTCTGCCTCCCATGTGAGAATGATTTTAACATCCCTTATTTTTATGCTCTGTTTGGTGTATACATGTTAAATTGTTATGACTTCCTGGAGAATTGACTCAGTTATCATTATGCAATGCACCTCTTTATCTCTGATAATGTTCTTGTTCTGTAACCGGCTTTGCTTGAAACTAATATAGCTACATCCACTCTATTCTGATTAGTGCTCGCATGGAATGTCTTTGTGCATCCTTTTACTTTTAACCTATCTGATCCTTTATATTTAGAGTGGGTTTCTTTGGACAACATACAGTTCTTGTTTTTTATCAACTTTCATAATCTGCCTTTTAGTCAGTACATTTATACCATTCACATTTAAATTGATTATTGATATCAGGCACCTAGGTTGAGCCTCTGACTCTTGATTTCCACTCAGGTCATGATCCCAGGGTCGTGGGATGGAGCCAGGTGTCAAGAACCATGCTGAGCATGGAGCCTGCTTAGATTCTCTCTCTCCCTCTGCCCCTCTTCCCTGCTCATGTGCCCTCTCTGTGTCTAAAATTTAAAAAAAATTAAATCGATTATTGATAGCATTGGGTTAATATTTCCCATATTTGTTACTGTTCTATTTGTTGCACTTTTTTGTCCCCCACTGCTTTCCCCTCTATCTCTGTTTTTAACTGAACATTGTATATGATTTCATTTTATCTTGTCTGTTAGCATATCAATTATGTTATCTTTTTAACTTTTTTTGTCGGTTTCCCTGCAGTTTGCAATACACAATTACAACTGTTCTAAATCCAACTTCAAATAACCGTTGATGCCTCATGGGGAGTGCAGGTACCTTATATCAGATATTTCTCAGTTCTTTCGTCCAGTCACTTATGGCATTACTGTGTTTAATTTCACTTATCCACATGCTATGATTACTTATAGTTTTATTACTTTAAACAAAAATTATCTTTCAGATCAATTAAGAATACAAAAAATAAAAGATTTTGGTTTACATTCATTTACTGCTTTTACACTTTTTCTTTGTGTAGATTCTAATTTCTAATCTATATCATTTTTCTTCTTCCTAAAGATATTCTTTTTACATGGCTTGCCTGACAAACAAACAGGTTGTTTGGCAATTGATTTCTATAGCTTTTGTTTTTCTGTGAAAGTCTTTAGTTTTCCTTCACTTTGTAGGGCAGTTTTATTGGATACAGAATTCTAGGTTAGTGACTTATTTCCCCAATATTTTAAGTAAATACTCCATTCTCTCTTCCTTGCTGGTTTCTGATGATGAGAAGTTCTGTTTATTACTCTCCTATCAGTGTTGCTCTATAGGTTAGGGTTTTTTCTTTTCATCTGGCTTCTTTCAAAATCTCTCCTTGTATTTGGTTTTCTGTAGTTTAAATGTGAAATGCTTAGGCATATGTTTTTATGGAATTCATTCTGCTCCATGTTCTTAGCTTCCTGGATTAGTAATTTGGTACTTGTCATTAATTGTGTAAAATTGTTAACTGTTATGCCTTCAGATATTCTTTTTGCTCCATTCTCTTTTTTCTCTTTCTAGTATTCCATTTATGTGTGTGTTAAATTTTGGAAATTGCCCCTCAGTTCTTGGCTCTTCTTTTTTTTTTGTTTTTTTTTTTTTGTTTTTTTGTTTTTTTGTTTTTCACTCCTGTTTTTCTTTGCATTTCAGTTTGAGAGTTTCTACTGACATATCTTCAAACTTATTTATTCTTTCCTTGGCTCTGTTCAGTCTACTAATGAGCCTATCAAAAAAAATTGCATTCTTCATTTCTGTTAGAGTATTGTTGATTTCTAGAATTGGTTTTACATTTTTCTTAGAATTTGCTTGTTGCTGCTTACGTTATCCATATGGTTTTATGTGGTTTCTTTTTTCTATTAGAACTTACCATATTAGTTATAGTTATTTAAATTTCCTATCCCATGATTCCAACATCTGGGTCCTAGCTGAGTCTGATTCTTATTCTGACTTTTTCTGTTCTGGTCTTGTAATCTTTTATAGAAAGCTGGACATGATATATTAGGTAATAGGAGCTAAGGAAAAAGCCTTTAGTATGAATTTGTTAATATGACCATGACTAAGGCTGTGTCTAAAGTTTATTGTATCCATAAATGCCAGTGGCTTCAAATTCACCTGGTGTTCCTGTGTTTGTATCTTTAAATTGAGTCTATTCTTCTAACACTGGAGCCTCACTAATGTGATGGAAAGGAGGGAGAAGGATGGGGGAGATATTCTATAAACCTTACTCCTTGAAAACGTTTTTTAATTTTAATTTTCAGTTTTATTTAATTTTAATTTCAAATTTTATTCCAAAGTAGTTAACATGCAGTGTTACATTAGTTTCAGGTATACTGCAACTCCAATTCCATATATTGGTGCTCATCAAGATAAACATACCCTTAGTCTCCACTTCTAAATTTACATTTTTTTTAATGCTTGTTTATTTTTGAGACAGAAAGTAAAACAGAGCATGAGCAGGGGAGGGGCAGAAAGAGAGGGAGACACAGAATCCAAAGCAAGCTCCAGGCTCTGAGCTGTCAGCACAGAGCCCAACATGGGGCTCAAACCACGAACCGTGAGAACATGACCTGAGCTGAAGTTGGATGCTCAACTAACTGAGCCACCCAGGCAACCCTAAATTTACTCTTAAATATCACTCTGCTAGTAGGCCTGTGTCCCTGACCTGTGACCATGATACTGTTTATTAATTTTCTTTTTAACTGTGTCTAAACCTATCCACTGAGCTTTTAATTACTAGATTTCATTTCTAGAAGTGTAATTTGTTCTTTTCGCAAAATTCATTGTTTTAAGCCTCTTTTATTTTTTGAATGCTATCAAGGATACTTTTAGAAATATATTCCTTGATTGAAAATTCAGCATCTAAAGGCTCTGTGGGTCCTTTCTGTGTTTTTTTCTGTTTACTCTTGCTTACATATGAATTTTCCTTGTGCATTTTGTGATTTTTACTATTAGTTGCTTTTATCTTTCTTAGAACTTTATATTTGTGAATTTTTTTTTTAGGCTTGAGCTAAGGTAGGTTTAACCAGACAGGATTTTTTCTTGGCTTATCTTAAGTACCTGTGAGTCTCAGGACTTTAAAATTTAAGCCATGTTCTTGGCTTAAAATTTTTCTTGTTAAGCAAGCAATGTGAATTAGGCCAGAAAAATCACACGAGTTCTTTTATTCATTTTTAGTAAAGATGCCTCAAACATCCCTCCTTCCTCCACTCAGTGTAAAGATTTGAGACATTTTATTTGCTTGCTAGCTTATTTATCAAGAGTAGTAAATGCAGAGAACTTGTATTTGTATTCTCATACAAAAGGTGAAGCATTTTGGGTTCTTGCTTCATACTGGAAACCAAACTACTAGCCTCTCCATTTGGAGAGACCTTTGGTCATTCTGTTCTATTTCTACAACACTCTGAAGCTTTAAATTCAGTCCACTTTAGCACTTTTTACAATGTATCTGCAACCCTACCTTTGCTTAAATCTTAGCCAGAATATTCCTTTCTCTTTTTTTTTAAAGTTTATTTATTTATTTGGAGAGAGAGAGAGAGAGCACGCACAGGTGGGTGAGGGGCAGAGAGAAGGAGAGACAGAATCCCAAGCAGATTCCATGCCAACAATGCAGAGCCCGATGTGGGGCTTGAACTCATGAACTGAGATCATGACCTGAGCTGAGATCAAGAGTCAGATGCTTAACCGACTGCACCACCCAGGCGCCCCCATAATATTTCTTTCATAACAACTTCTGGATACATTTATAAAGACCTATTTGCATTTATCTACAAATTTAATTGGGGTACTTGACCAGTCATAGTGCTGAGAAAAGAAGCAGTAACAGTGATTCTTTGTTTGCTGGAATTCTGATAGGTGCATCATTTCTGTGAAGTTGGTTATAGATCTGCCTCTCGAATGTGGATCTACTCTTGGGGTACTGATAAATTCAGAGTTAGATGTGCTTGTTTCTTTCTTTTGAAATGTTGATAAGATCTATACATAATAGATGAAATATATGATAGATGAAACAGATATTGCTTTTATCAACATGATGG
Source organism: Panthera tigris (assembly GCF_018350195.1). Taxonomy (NCBI): domain Eukaryota; kingdom Metazoa; phylum Chordata; class Mammalia; order Carnivora; family Felidae; genus Panthera; species Panthera tigris. Next base: position 57,718,435 of record NC_056663.1, on the reverse strand, counting down.
TTGAATTGTAGCCTAGCTATGGAGTATATGAAATTTTGTTTTTAACAACCAATCCAAATTAATGATACTGATAAGTCTTGAGGATATTTATTTTTATCTTCTTATTTTTCTTCCAGTGGTTATTTTATATTGTTAACCATTTTATTGTGGGGGAGATCTATTTATTACTGAAGAGTTTGGCTGATTTATGATAGTACTCTTACATATCTTGAATATTTAATTGTGGCAGTATAGCTCCTATCTTTGGAGTCACATTGCCACTTACTAGCTATGTGTCCTTGTACAATTTACAGAGTTCTATGTGCCTCCAATTCCTTTTTGGTAAAATGGGGCTAAAAACAACATCTACCTTATGATGATGATGATGATGATGATGATGATAAACCTGATGACTAAGATGGATCTAGGAAAGAAGAAAACATTTACAAGTCTTAGCCTAACCTTCTCCTTATGATTCTTTGCCCTGGTTTTTATTTGCACTTAGAATGTAATTTGCTGCTTTAAGATCTCAGTTTCTACAGAATGAGTTAGAGGGTCAGTTTTAACCCATGTGTATTTTTTTTAAAAGAATTTGATTAGAATTAAAGTAAAGTTCTTTAATTATTTCTTCCCTAACTTGATCGTATTTCCAACCTCACCAGAGAATCATCACTGATTTTATTGCATATGGCATTTTTTGAGAGGTCAGTCTAACGTGTCCATTTTCTCCAAGTGAGAAATAAAATAATAATGATAATCCCTTTACAATCTTTAAACCACTTTCTAGGGATTAAGTCTGAGGCTTTTCCATTTGCTCCATTAAAAATTGACCTCAACCTTACTTTCTAGTTTAATTTTCTCCTAATGTCCCTTGCAATCTAAGCTGTTCACTCTTCTCTGAATGCACATAATTTTCACATCTTTGTCTTTAAGGCTTTGTTCCAACTATTCCCTCTGAAAAGAATGTCCTGCTCTATCTTCTTTCTTTTCTAGATTGATTCCTCCTCCCTGCCTCCAGACTTCCTTCCTTGAATACATTCATTACACTGTAACTGGATTGATCTTTGGAAAATGCAAATTGATTATGTCAGTCCCCTGCTCAAATCCCTTGAATAGTTGCTACTTGCTCTAAGGAATAGAATTCAGTCTCCTTAATAGAGTTTATCATGTGTTCTTCATCTTTCTGGACTTATCTTTGTTTGGCTTGCTTCATGGTGTATAGACTCACTCTAGCCCTTTTAGATGTTGTTTTCTTCTTTTCAGATGGTCTCCCAGTTTCACCCACACATACTTGGTAAGGAAAAACTGTTTGATTCATCCTTCAGATTTAGGGCTGTCAGATAAAATATAGGACACCATTTGAAATTTGAATTCCATCTAAATAGCAAAACAATTGCTGTAGAAATATATCCCAAATATTGCATGGGATATACTTCTACTAAAGAAGATTTGTTGTTTCTGAAATTGAAATTGAAATGGGACTCCTGTATTTTTATTTGTTAAATCTAGCAATTCTACTCAGATTACAACTAAACCTTCTGTTAGAACAAAATCAGGTATTCCTCTTAACATCCTGGACTTCATGGATCTAATTACCATATGTTGAAACTGCTGTTCATCTGTTTTTCTATTCTACTAGATAGTTTTCTCTTTGGAGACAAGAACCATATCTTTAACATTGTATTCTCTGCAGTCATTACTGGGGAGCATAGTACCTGGAACATAAAGTCATTGAACAAAAATTTCCTGAATGAATGAATAGATGTATTGACAAATAAATGAATGAGAATAAAAAGAAAAAAAACACAAAAACCATAGAATACCTGTCCAATAGAATCTTCCCTGCAAACCTCCTAAGCAAAAGTATTTGGTAATCATCTCTGTGTTTTGATGATACTCTTTGTATCTTCCTTTCATAACTCTTATCACACATTTTCCATTCATAATACCTAAAACTATTTACTTATATGTTTATAAAACTTCTTACTTGGTATCCATGATTGTGGCCTCATAATTTCATGGTTGTATTTTCTACCTTTTACATTGACTTGCTAATCACTGGTAGATGCCAAACAAGGACTGTGATTTAAAATTTTTTTAACGTTTTATTTATTTTTGAGACAGAGACAGAGCATGAACGGGGGAGGGGCAGAGAGACAGGGAGACACAGAATCGGAAGTAGGCTCCAGGCTCTGAGCCATCAGCCCAGAGCCCGACGCGGGGCTCGAACTCATGGACCGCGAGATCGTGACCTGAGCTGAAGTCGGCCGCTCAACCGACTGAGCCACCCAGGCGCCCCAAGGACTGTGATTTAAAGAAGAAACATGCAGGGGGTGCTTGGGTGGCTCAGTCAGTTAAGTGTCCGACTTCAGCTCAGGTCATGATCTCGTGGTCCGTGAGTTCAAGCCCCACCTCAGGTCCTGTGCTGACAGCTTGGAGCCTGGAGCTTGCCTTGGATTCTGTGTCTCCCTCTCTCTCTCCCCGTCCCCCACTCATGCTCTGTCTCTTTCTTTCTCTGTGTCAAAAATAAATAAACATTAAAAAATTAAAAAATAAATAACATGCAATACACTATTTGGGAAGAAAATATTTAGCTGCATATGAACATTGTATGTTATTATTGACAAAGAATATGCTTTTCAATGATGTTAATAGCAAAATGGCGGCTGCCAAATCATCTCTTGGTTAATTTGCTCAAATTTGAATAACTTATTTTAAGAAAGATGTAAAATAGAGATTATCCAGAGAAGAGTCCAAGGCAATAACAATAACTAGTATTATGTTCCAAGTAGTGTGCTATGTGATTTAAATAAATAATTTTGATTAAGTTTCATAACTGCCTTGAAAAAGCATTTGATAAAATTCAACATTCATTCATGATAAAAACTCTCTGCAAAATAGATTTAAAGGAAACACATAAAAATAATAAAAGATATATATGACAAACCCACAGCTAACCTCATACTCCAGTTGTCACCACTGAGACTAGACACAAGACAAGGATGTAAATTGTCACTACTTTTCTTCAACATAGTAGTGGAAGTCCTAGCCACATCAATCAGATTAGAAAAAAAGAAAAGGCATCCAAATTGGTAAGAAGGAAGTAAAATAGTCGCTATGTGTAGATGAAATTATACCAAATGTAAAAAACCCCAAAGATGCCACCAAAACACTATTAGAAAAAATGAATCCAGTGCAGTCTCAGGATATAAAGTTTACATCCAGAAATTGGTTATGTTTCCGTACACTAGCAACAAAACTATCTGAAAGAGAAATTAAGAAAACAGTCTCATTCATAATTGAATCAAAAAGAACAAAATTCTAGGAATAAATTTAACCAAGGAGATGAAAGACCTGTACTCTGAAAACTATAAGACATTGATGAAAGAAACTGGAAGCACAAATAAATGGAAAGATATACCATACCCCTGGATTGGAAGAATTAATATTGTTAAAATGTCCAAATCAACCTACAGATTTAATGCAATTCCTATCAAAATACTAACTATTCTTCACAAAACTAGAACACACAATACTAAAATTTGTTTGGAACCACAAAAGAGCCCTGATAGACAAAGGAAAGTTAATAAGGAAGAACAAAGTTGGAGATATCACAATCCCAGATTTCAAACTATCCTACAAGGTTATAGTAATCAAAACAGTATGGTACTGGCACAAAATAGACACAGAGAGCAATAAAACAGAAGAGAGAACCCAGAAAGAAACCCGTGTTTGTATAGTGAGTTAATCTATAACAAAGAAACCAAGGATCTACAATGGGGAAAAAAACAGTCTCTTTAAATAAGTGATGCTGGGAAAACTGGACAGCTACATGCAAAAGAATAAAACTGGACCACTTTCTTACACCACACACAAAAATAAACTCAAAATGGATTAAAGACCTAAATGTAAGACCTAAAACCATAAAACTCTTAAAGCATATGATAATTTCTTGAACATTAGCATCAGTAATGTTTTTCTGGATCTAGCTCCTCAGGCAAGGGAAACAAAATAATCTACTGGGACTATCCCAAAATAAGTATTTTCACAGTGATGGGAACCACCAGCAAAATAAAAAGGCAACCTACCGAATAGAAGGTATTTGCAATTGATATATCAAATACTGGGTTATATGATCCTCTCAATAGATGGAGAGAAAGCATTTGACAAAATACAGTATCCTTTCTTGATAAAAACCCTCAAGAAAGTAGGGATAGAAGGATCATACCTCGAGATCATAAAAGCCATATATGAATGACCTAACGCTAATATCATCCACAACGGGGAAAAAACTGAGAGCTTTTCCCTTAAGGTCAGGAACAAGACAGGGATGTCCACTCTCACCACTGTCATTCAACATAGTATTTGAAGTCTTAGCGTCTGCAATCAGACAACACAAAGAAATAAAAGGCATCTAAATCAGCCAGGAGGAGGTCAAACTTTCACTCTGCAGATGACATGTTACTCTATATGGAAAATCCAAAAGATCCCACCAAAAAACTGCTAGAACTGATTCATGAATTCAGCAAAGTTGCAGGATATAAAATCAATGCACAGAATTTGGTTGCATTCCAATACATCAACAATGAAGTGACAGAGAAATCAAGGAATCGATCCCATTTAAAGTTGCACCAAAACCCATAAAATACCTAGGAATGAATCTAACCAAAGAGGTGAAAAATCTATACACTGAAAACTATAGAAAGCTTATGAAATAAATTGAAGAAGACACACACAAAAAAATGGAAAAAGATCCCATGCTCCTGGATAGGAAGAACAAATATTGTTAAAATGTCGCTACTACCCAAAACAATCTACATATTCAATGCAATCCCTATCAAAGTAACACCAGCATTCTTCACAGAGCTAGAACAAATAATCTTAAAATTTGTATGGAACCAGAAAAGACCCTGAATACCAAAACAATCTTGAAAAAGAAAACCAAAGCAGGAAGCATGACAATCCCAGACTTCAAGCTATACTACAAAGCTGTAATCATCAAGACAATATGGTACTGGCACAAGAACAGACACTCAGATCAATGGAACAGAATAGAGAACCCAGAAATGGGCCCACAAACTTATGGCCAACTAATCTTTGACAAAGCAGGAAAGAATATCCAATGGAATAAAGACAGTCTCTTCAGCAAGTGGTGCTGGGAAAACCGGACAGTGACATGGAGAAGAATGAACCTGGACCACTTTGTTACACCATACAAAAAAATAAACTCAAAATGGATGAAGGACCTAAATGTAAGACAGGAAGCCATCAAAATCCTTGAGGAGAAAGCAGGCAAAAACCTCTTTGAGTTGGCCACAGCAACTTCTTACTCAACACGTCTCTGGAGGCAAGGGAAACAAGAGCAAAAATGAACTACTGGCACCTCATCAAAATAAAAACCTTCTGCACAGCAAAGGAAACAATCAGCAAGACTAAAAGGCAACTTACAGAATAGGAGAAGATATTTGCAAATGACATATCAGATAAAAGGTTAGTATCCAAAATCTACCAAGACCTTATCAAACTCACACCCAAAAAACAAATAATCCAGTGAAGAAATGGGCAAAAGACATGAATAGACACTTCTCCAAAGAAGACATCCAGATGGCCAACCGACACATGAAAAAATGCTCAACTTCACTCATCATCAGGAAAATACAAATCAAAACCACAATGAGATACCACCTCACACCTGTCAGAATGGCTAACATGAACACCTCAGGCAACAACGGATGTTGGCGAGGATGCGGAGAAAGAGGATCTCTTTTGCATTGTTGGTGGCAATGCAAGATGGTTCAGCCATTCTGGAAAACAATATGGAGGTTCCTCAAAAAACTAAAAATAGAACTACCCTACAGCCCAGAAATTACAATACTACACACTTATCCATGGGATACAGGTGTGCTGTTTTGAAGGGACCCATGCACCACCCATGTTTATAGCAGCACTATCAACAATAGCCAAAGTATGGAAAGAGCCCAAATGTCCATCGATGGATGAATGGATAAAGAAGAGGTAGTCTATATATACAATGGAGTATTACTTGGCAATAAAAAAGGATGAAGTATTGCCGTTTGCAACGACGTGGAAGGAACTGGAGGGTATTATGCTAAGTGAAATTAGAGAAAGACAAAAATCATATGACTTCACTCATATGAGGACTTTAAGAGACAAAACAGATGAATGTAAGGGAAGGGAACCAAAAATAATATAAAAACAGGGAGGGGGACAAAACAGAAGAGACCTATAAGTATGGAGAACAAACTGAGGGTTACTGGAAGGGTTGTGGGAGGGGGAATGGGCTAAATGGGTAAGGGGCATTAAGAAATCTACTCCTGAAATCATTGTTTCACTATATGCTAACTAATTTGGATATAAGTGTTAAAAAATTAAAAAAAATAAATACTGGGTTAGTATCAAAATTATATTAAAAACTCTTACAAGTCAACATCAAAACAAAAAGAAAACCAAAAACGACAAATAAACCAATTGAAAAGGGAAATTTAATAGGCATTTTTCCAAAGAAGATCTACAGATGACCAACAGGCACATAAAAAAGATGCTCAACGTCACTAATCATTGGGGAAATGCAAATCAAAACCACAATAAGCTATGACTTCACACCTGCCAGAATGTTTAACATCAAAGCAAAAAGACAGGAAATAACAAGCATTGGTGATAATGTGGAGAAAAGGCAATCCTCATGCACAGTTGGTGGGAATGCAGACTGGTACAGCCACTGTGGAAATGGTAGGGAGGTTTCTCAACAAAGTAAAAATAGAAATACCATACAATCCAGTAAGTCCACTCTGGGTACTCTACCTGAAGAAAACAAAACACTAATTTGAAAAGAGATACAGGTGTATACTTATATATTTACTATAATATTATTTAAAATAGCAAGTATATGGAAGCAGCCTAAGTGCCATCAATAGACAAATGGATAAAGAAGATAAGGCATATATATTTTGTGGAAAATTCTATATATGGGATATTATATATATGGAGTATTACTTGGCCATAAAAAGAATGAAATCTTGCCATTCATGACAATATGGATGGACCTAGAAGGTATTATACTAAGTGATGTAAGTCAGACAGATATAGACAAAAACCATATGATTTAACTTATTTGTGGAGTCTAAAAAAAACCCAAACAAATATAGAAATAGGCTCATAAATACAGAAAACAAAGTGATGGTTGCCAGAGGAGAAGGTGAGTGGAAAAACTAGGTGAAGAGGATTAAGAGGGTACAAAGTTCTAGTTATAAAATAAGTAAATCATAGGGAAGAAAAGTACAGCATGGGGTAGCCAATGATATTACAACAACATTGGTGACAGATGGTAACTAAATTTTTTGTGCTGAGCACTGCATAATGTATATACTTTTGAATCACTACATTGTATACCTGAAACTAATATAATATTGTATGTCAGTTACTCATTAATAAAAAATTCATAACTGCTGGATGAAGTAGGTACTTGTCTCTGCATATCCACATATTAAAAATGTGAAAATTAGGCTTAGGGTTGTGCTCAAGATTCTATATATTGCTAAATTGTGGAAAACATCTAAGTTCTCTTGCTAAATAAGCCAGAGCTGTTTAAAAGACCATATATAATATGAAAAATAGTTGAAGGAAAAGAGGTTATTTATCATGAGGAGAAAAAAATTATAAATGTCAGGTATTTGGAGGATCAGAATTTTTGTGTTTCCAGGGAGCAGAATTAAGACAAATGAAAAACGTATATTGCTAGATAAAAGTGGGGATTGCCTAACACCTAAGGTTTGAGTGTAAATAATTTATTCAGAATTGGCATAATTGAATTTGGAATAGAATTGATTTGAGACTTTTCTACAAAGAGCACTTTTCTAATTCTTTGAAGATTTAAGAGGCAACAGAGTAGAGGATTCAGTACGTAGCTTGACCGAACAGATTACAGTGTACAGATTACAGATAAACAAACAAACAAACAACAAAACTAGATGTCTGGTATTTTAAAGATGTTAGATTTAATGATTTTATAGTAAAGAGTCCCTTGGCTGAAACTTCAAACATTTTTTTGTAAATTTTTTATAGATCTGGTAGTATCTTGGTAAAGATGACATTTTAAATCCATAAACATTTTAATCTCTGAGGTAAGGATTTAAATATCTGCATTGGCCATTCTTGTTTCACTACTTTATAGTAACTATCTAAAAGGATATTATATCAATGCAAAGCATGCCTCCTATTTTTCTTTGGGGACATTTTGAAAAAACTATTAGCTTTGAAAAAGAGGTTTTGGACTGAGAAGGGATGTGTTACTTTTTAGGATTGTGCGTAGTTGTGTGTTATTGAGACAGAACTCTATCTTCACAGGCTTTCTGCTTATAAGGGAGAAAAATGTTTCTTTTCTCCATGTAGATTTAGATTGTACTTTTCTCTAAAAAGTTGCTTGCTGCGTTTGTTCCTGTTTGAAGATTCATGGACAAAAGATACAAAATAGTGTTCTAGAAGACTGCAGGAATAAATTGTACTAGATTGAGGTAGTTAAAGTTCAACTTGTACTGTGCCAGGAATGACCTGCACATTTCATTCTACATAGGTCGATAACCAAGATGTGGGATGTACTGCCGGTGGAATATTACATTCTGATGTGACTGTGCTTTTAAAGTCACTGAATAAGAGTGTATGTATGCATCGTAATTTCCTTGAGTGGACTCTAAATTCCCACTGTCTATTATCCTATTGCAGCAAATACAGGACCTAAGTCTGGGACCACTCTTTGGTTCAATTATGGAGACCTGATTCTGAGCAATAGCTTTCCTTTAAAGGCACTCTCATTGGTTGGGTTAGCTAGTCCCTCTTACAAAGAGGCAGGATTGATATTGAAATAGGAGATAGTGTTCTAAATATCCAAGTATGAAGGCACCTTCCCAAGGAGGATTAGCTAGAGCCTTTGAGCGCTGAGAGTAGCCATGTACACTGTAAGTTGTAAATTGCTGTGTTGCAATTCTCTCATGTAAATTAATTCAAGCTTAGAAAACATCTCATCAAAAACTACAAACTGTTTTCTTCTGTGTTAGGAAAACTAAGTGAAGGGTCAGTGCCTTGCTTGGGAATAATGATAAAGTACAGACAATAACACTTTCCCTGATAACACTCCTTTACTTCATCCTAGGATGATGTGCCAGTAATAGATTGCCTTAGGTAGGTAGCTTAAGAACTGTCAGAGATTATTATTATATTATTTATACAATAATCAGAGATTATTGTGAGAGGTAAGAACACAGAGAATAGCAGTAAGGATCCAAAATGCCAGAATCAAAACACAGACTGATGCCTAAAAACCCATGAGTTGTGCTGCCTTGTCTGATGACTCATTAGGAAACACTAGGGGTCTGTGGTGGCCATGAAAATGCTGCCACAAAAGTATCCTATTCAAATAGCCTGCTACAAAGTACAGTTGACTGTCAGCCCAGCTGCTCCCATCTAAGTCCACCGTTGAGTTCATGCCAAAGCTGTGGTTCTCCCAAGATGTTGTCAGCTATTGTCTGAGCACAACAGAGAGACTGATCTGGCACTATTCTGGCACACTAGTCTGCCAGACTATTTCGGTGAAGCACAGCTCCTCTAATAGATTACTATAGCTTCACGACTTCTCATCGGTCTGGTCAAAAGTTTTCTAAAATGAAGCAGCAGTCTTGAGACTCCTCATCTAATCCTTCCACTTCACCCTCTCTTTTTACAGAGGTCAGAATAGCATCATGGTCTGAAGGCTCTACCTATCTACTTCTCCCTTCCTTTTCACCTTCATGAGTGCTATTTCCTTGCTAAGGTCTTCTCATGGGACCAGAACTAACACAGACACTGTGAAATTTAGCATAAATGGCAGATATAAGCTGAGAACAATCGTAATTTGGGTGTACATATAAATGTGATGTAATTGAGCTTGGACATTTCAGTTATATATGCAAGTGTGTGGTAAGCACATCAAATTGAAAAGTCACCTAAAAAAGAACTTGAGCTACTTCAAGCTGGAAGAATCTGGGAAGGTGTTGTGTGCTATTGTGATTTATAGGAAGGTGAATATTTGGTTTTCATCCCCATTTCTGGCACTGAGCTCCTAAAACCTTTGCAATTTTTTAAGTGCTAAGAATGATAAAGGTGTCTTTTATTATGTTAATGAGATGACTTTGGATGGCACTTAAAGATGGGGCTGGTTGCCAGGAGAATGAACCATGTGATTAAAGGGTTGGAGATTCCAGTCACCACTTCCCCATCTACTATGAGGAAGGAGGGGTTGCAGGTCAAATCGGTGGACAATGAACAATGATTTAATCAGTTATGCCTAGGTAATAAAGCCTCCATAAAACCCAAAAGGATTGGGTTCTTTGAGCTTTTGGGTTAGTGAACACATGGAGATTCAAGGAGAGTATAGTGCTCAGGGAGGGCTTGGGAGCTCCATGTCCATTCCCCATACATATGTATCTCTTCCATCTAGCTGTTCTTGAGTTATATTGTTTTATAGTAAACTGGCAATCTAGTAACTAAAATGTTTCCCTGAGTTATGTGAGGCACTCTAGTAAATTAATCAAACCCAAGAAGAGGATCATTGGAATCTCTGATCCATAGTCTGTTGGCCAGAAGTACAGGTAACAACCTGGCTTTGCAATTGTCTTCTGAAGTTGAGGGGGGGGAAGGGTTGGCAGTCTTAGAGAACTTGAGACATGTGGGATCTGACACTATCTTTAGGTCAATCAATAGTATCAGAATTGAGGATACCCAGCTGGTGGTATGGGGAAAAAAACCAACCCACACATAATGGAATTCAAATCAGAATTATTGGTTGTTAATGAAATCATAAGTGTTGGTAGAACAAGAGAGGCGACCCTATGGTAAAAACAAGGAGTGGGATGGGAGAAAAAATATAGTTGCCAAAAGCCTGGCAAGAAGGGATGGCATTAAGAGAGGAGTTAGATACAGAGAGTTAGAAAATAAAGAGGTGCAGAAAAATAGGTTCAAGATGTGATGTAGCATAGCAAGAAAATGAAGAAGAAAAAAATCCAGTGCATATGTGCAAAAATATAGATTCCAGAAAAAATGCCGAAATAAAGGAAAAATTCTTGGTAGGGTATATACGGTATAAGTCTAAAAGCTATCTTCAGCTTGTTCATTTATGAATATAGGCAATGAAACTGAAGGATTTTATGATAAATCACTTCAGGCAGGATGTCTAAGGAAATCCAAGAATATGGGTCAATCAAGACAAAAGCCAGGATTGAATCCAATATGAAGAAAATATGAAATAATGAAGAAAATAGAGATAATGAAGTGCTGTTGTTACATGTGATCCCTAATTCATCTTTCTCTGAACTACGGTTCTTCCTATTAGTGAAAGAAAAGTGTTAAGGAATTACCATTGGTATTAGTACATTAGATGGACATATCATGAAGTTTAATCATTCAAATCATTAAATATTTGCTGGTATCAAACAATATGAAAAATAAAATAATTAGGCATATACCCTTAGAAATAGCAAACATATATTTTTAGGTATAAGTGGATTAATCACCCGGTACTAAAGTAATAATGTTTAACTGGATCTTGCTTTAAATGTCGCCCCCCCCCCCCACACACACACATGCTGTAGTAGATATGGATTTATACAATCTATTAACAAATTTTCCTAGGGTTCACTTTGGGAGCCCTATTCAAATACCAGAGATTCAGAATCAAGTAGTCAGTTTTTGATTTTCAAAGTGTTTCTAGTTGACCTCTACAAAGATTGTTTTTAATTTATTTATTTATTGAGAGAGAGAAAGAGGGAGAGAGAAGAGAACATGAGCAGGGGAGGGGTAGAGAGAGCACGAGTGGGGGAGGGGTAGTGAGAGCATGAGTGTCAGAGGGGTAGAGAGAGAGAGGGGGACAGAGGATCGGAAGCAGGCTCCGCACTGACAGCACAGAGCCCGATGTGGGGCTTGAATTCCTGAACCATGAGATCACAACCTGAGCTGAAGTCTGATGTTTAACCAACTTATTCACCCTGGTGCCCCTCTACAAAGATTTAGCCCAAGCAAAGGGAAAATTAGATGAAAAAGTAGTCACTTAAGCATAAAATAGAAAAATATCAACTTGATTTTAATTGTTTTGACTTAGTTATTTAAAACTAACCAACAAACAGAAACCAATTACCCACTCTCCCATCTCCATTTTCCAAGGATTGGAATAAGAAGATCTTCTTTTATTTCAAATAACAAGTGTATCTAGTTGTTTCACATAATTGGTGATTGTTTCCTATAGTGTAAAAATGAAATATTACTAATTCCTAACTTACAAGGTCATAGTGAAGAAAAAAGTGAGTCATATTCAACACATCTAATAGATGACTAGCATCTTGGGTTCTCAACTTAGTCACTATTAACTCATTGGGAGTTCAAAAATTGGGTATCATTAATAAACATTAGTTAAAGAAAGGGAAGGTGGATATCTAGGGAAAGGCATAAAGGTTTTATCCAATGAAAAATCATAGAACATAAGAAATCTAATTACTAATGTAAGAGAAAGGAACATAGAATCAGATAAATCAAAAGAAAACCTTCAAGAAGAATGCATGTTTTGTGAAGAAAAATGTGGTTTCATAAATATATGTGAATTGAAAAGACAGGAAAGGAAGATTATAAGCCCCTTGAGAGAGATTGAAATAAATTCAATAACAAAAGGGGCAAATGCAGCAAGAAAAATGACTGACTTATCTGTTTAAGTGCTCATTGGTGTTGGAGGAGGTCATTGAAAGGATGTGACCACTCGTTGACCCATGAGCGAGACCTGGGCTGTGGGAGGCTCCTTCCTCCACTCCCCTATCCTTGGAGTATGCATTCTGCATTGAACTCAGCTCCCAGAAGCTGTCCCAACAACATAGCCTTGAGATAGTGCACGTGGTTTTGAGACCATCTGGGTGGTGTATGTGACTGAACCCAGTAAAACCCTTTATATAAACTTTTAAGTTTTGGTGAGAGGTGTGGATATCCACTTGTTTGGCAGCCACCCAAGACAAGCCTTGAATACAAGTTCCTTTGCTTATTAAACTTACCACCTTCCAATCTGGAATAGTCTGCTTTTTCCTTCAGTTTCTCCCTGCATTCCATGTACAGTGGCTTGTTTTAGATTTTTTAAAATGTTTATTTACTTGAGAGAAAGACAGACAGACAGACAGAATCCAAAGCAGGCTCCAGGTTCTGAGTTGCCAGCACAGAGCTGGATGCAGGGCTCGAACTCACAAACCATGAGCCGAAATCAGCCGCTTAACCCACTGAACCACCCAGGCACCCCTGTAGGGGCTTGTTTTAGATCAAACTTTAGGAAGTTCCCAAGGAGGTTGCAAACAATTGGGAAGAGTTTGAGGCTGTAGGAGAAAGTGAAGGTTCCCATAGGGAGATGGCTAAGTCCTAAAACCAAAGAACTGGAAAATCATTTACATAGGTAATGTTTCATAATAAAACCTCTAGTACCTTTTAATTGTCTTATTGGGGCCAAATTTTGTTGAAATGATTTCAGGTGTGGAATCCTCTACAAATGGAGAGATTTGGAATAATGACATCTGCACATTAAAAACTACAGAAAATAATGCATTTTGCACATAGATTTGCCTCACACATTATTTATGATAGAGAAGTATACAGTCTGTAAAAATACAAGAAGAGTAGAAGGGGTAAATACTTTATAAAATGTATGTGATGAAATATTTTGCTCATACAATAATGCTTATAAAAGTCATTAATACATGTGATATATTAAATAAAAGGGAATTGAATATATAGAGTTAAATTGGAGGAGCTAAAATTAAAAAAAAAAGATTGAGGAGATCCATAGGAAAATGTTAAAAATTATTATCTCTGGGTATTGAGGCTATTTATTATTTTTATATTCTTTTCATTTTTCTGAATTTTCTAAAATCATGTTCTTTTCACATACAGGTAGATGTTCCTTCTAAATCTATATTTTATAAATAAATACTTATATCAAGTTTTAAAATCAACTCATTTTATAAGGGTTATAATTAAAAACAACATCCCCTTTCTCCACCTTTTTTGCTTTCCCAAGACAGCCACTTGCAAACCTTTTAACTGTTTCTTCTAAAATTTACCTCCTATTTCTAAATTACTGCCATTTATTTTTAAGGGGTTATTTATTGACTTATTCATGTGGGAAACAGATTCACTTTTCTCCTGTCTCTGCCACCAACATCCATGTAAATATTTTCTCCCTTTATCTTCCCACTACATTTATCTCAGATATTTAGGTTAAATAAATATTTTGTGTTTATCCATAGTGAGGACATATAGTATAATAGGACTTTTATTTCTTCCTTGTACAAGTCACTTTCCTTGTGGTTTAATAATTCCTTCTTTTGTCATTTTCATAAGAACCTACTCCCAAACTGTCAGGTGTAAACTCCTCCCAATGTATTTAAAGAGATCAGCTAAGGCCTTAGTTAAAGTCCCCTAGAAATAGAGCTTGAGAAAGGGATCTGGATACATTTAGTTTATTAACTAAGCACACTCTGGAGAAGAGAAGCAGGAGAAACACTTGTCTGGAACAGTAAATAAACAAGGATAATAGTCTTTCGATTGGGGTCTAGCTTTCATCTGATCCTAAGGGGAAAGCTAAGGCAGAGTTACCTTTGAGCAGTTTCTGGCACTGAGAAGCAGGGAGCTGCAGAGTTTATAACTTTCATGGCATGGTGACTTCCTTTTTGCCAAGGACAATTCCCCAGAGGAGGGATAGATGGTGGGCTTAACATCCATCAGCTGGAGAATGAGAGCACTGGCCCAATAAAGTGGATTGAGGCAGGGTACAGTTGATCCAGTATAAGGAACCTGGAGCTTTTTCCCTTTGCTTCTCTCTCTCTCTCTCTCTCTCTCTCTCTCTCTCTCTCTGTGTGTGTGTGTGTGTGTGTGTGTGTGCGCGCGCCTGCCTTGGGGACATTTTTCCTGGGTGTCCAGATATAAGGATATATAGGTTTTTCTCTTGAAAGGGCCTGGTTCTCTAGACAGTAAAGTAGCCTCTGGTCTGAGGCATGCATGCATAACTTATTTTCAGCATTCTTGGAGCCAAGAAGGGGCAATGGCCTGCTTCATCATATTTTGTAGCACATAGGCTTTCATGTATGTCTTATGCTTGTTCCAGTCTTCTGCCACTGTGTGTGATCTTAAGCCCAGTCCTCTCTCAGGGAGACAAAGAGGCAATAAAGGGATGAAATTCTGGGAGTCGAATTGTTCTTAGATTTTCAATATATGCCTCTGGTGTTAGTCCCTCATCTATACCTCTGCCTTAAGGAGTGACTGGTTTCCCCCACACCTGAACCATTCCCACGTCCTATGACACAAAATATTTTGTCTTCCCCCCTTTTCCCCTTCCTCCTGACAGCTGGCTTAATGTTTCACTTTCCCTGGTCTGCTTCATAAGAAGTTGTAATGTGTCCTGCTTTCCAGATATAAAAATTCCCTTGAGATCATATCTGCTGCCATTTTTTTACAATTTTCTTTGTCTTTTGTGGTTTATTCCACATCCCCCCCCCCATTACTCTCATTATGGTTGATTTTAGGACATAAACTCATAAATTCAATCAAAATGTTAAAATATACTGTTTTTAATAAAATAAATTTTAATGTGCTGATTTGACCTATATTGACACAAACTGTAAAGATAAATTGGTAGTTACATTTTAATTGTGTTATGAAAATCTGCAGATTATCAAGAAAAGGAAAAAACAAAAATACAGTAAAATAAATATGATAACCTACCTTTCTTTAGCAAAGACAGTTCATGAACAAGAATAATATTTGAATTGATGGGGAAAATAGCTATAACCTGCAGTATTAGATTGTGTTTGTATAAAGAAGGTACATTGATCTGTATGAAATCCTGGTTATTATTGAGTCTCAGAAGTAACATTCTTTGTGTGGATCTGGGATGAGACTTTGGATTCTCAAATTCCCAGCATATGAGATTCTGTAATATACAAGTAGAGCTTGTACTTCTCACTTTCTTTTGTCCCTGTATAAGTAAGATTGTAGGTTTTTTTTTCCCCAGAATAAAATTTTCTGGAGTGCATCTTCACTGTAAACAATGCCTATAACAAAAAGAAAACTCTGCCTCTCTGGAGAATAACAGCCAAAGAAGTTCCATTTTTATGAGAAAGCATACTTCCCCTTGAAAGAAATCTTGATTGGGTTGGACGCTAAAAACAGAATTCCTGCCAGAGTACTGACAAGGGCATATCACAATGATCCTGTATTATTATTATCAATATTATTATTATTATTATTATTAAATTCTGATATGAATGAAATTTGTTGCTAATTTGCTCAAGTAATAATTAAAATATTGCTTTGTAGGGTAATTTACGTGTCTCAATATTATCCCATCAGTTGCTAATTTTATTCTTTTGTTTAATTTTTTTTTAATGTTTATTTATTTTTGAGAGACAGAGAGAGGCAGCATTAGCAGGGGAGGGGCAGAGAGAGGGAGACCCAGACTATGAAGCAGGCTCCAGGCTCTGAGCTGTCAGCACAGAGCCCGACACGGGCTCAAACTCACAAGCCGCGACATCATGACCTGAGCTGAAGTCGGATGGTCAATGGACTGAGCCACCCAGGCACCCTGAGTTGCTAATTTTATTCTTACTATAGTTACAAGAACAGGTAGCAGGTGGTTTTATTCATATGTAACAGGTAGAGTAACTTGAGTGAATTGCCAAGCACACCACAGCTATTTAAGCATCAGACCAAAGTGCAGAACTGACATCCTGTGAATTGAGTCCTGTATTCTCTTAACTATACAGTTCTGGCTCTCTTTTATATGCTCTGCACTCACAGACAACTCATATGCTTTGTTCTGAGGTCTTATGATTTTAAAAGAATATTTGTAACTACTATAAGGGTTGCATTATTCCCAAGTTGCCTTATTATCTTGGCAGAGAATCACCTCTCTATGTCATTCATTAAATCTGTACTTTCTTTTAGTTAGTTGTTGTTAGCAACTAAATTGCACTTTACTATTCATGTTTCAGTACAATCTGAACTTTAGCTTTCTTGGCTTTTTTTTTTTTTTTTTTTTGAGGAGTGCACGTCTACCTCTGTGATATTCATTCTTGGTTTTGTGCTATTATTTCTTTTTATATCTTATTTTTTTTTTCATCCCTTCATACCCTGCTACCTCCAAGCCTCTCTGGGTTAAGGGAACTTATATAAGCATTTTCAAGAGAAAAGCCCTTGTTCACAAGGTAGCAGTTTGGACAGTGGTTGAAGGGATCACTGAGCAGTGGTTGGAGGTCAAAGGAAATACAACTTAAGCATATGAGATATACATCTTTTAGAGAAAGGATTATCTCCCTTAGAAATAAAGCCTACAATGCATTAAACAGTGACTTGGGCTCAGGTCATGATCTCGCGTTCGTGGGGTTCAAGCCCCACATGGGGCTCTGTGCTGACAGCTCAGAGCCTAGAGCCTGCTTCGGATTCTCTTTTTCCCTCTCTCTGCCCCTCCCTGGCTCATGCTCTGTCTCAAAAATAAATAAATGTTAAAAAAAAAAAATATTTATTTTTGAGACAGAGACAGAGCATGAGCAGTGGAGGGGCAGAAAGACAGGGAGACACAGAATCTGAAGCAGGCTCCAGGCTGTGAGCTGTCAGCACAGAGCCCCATGTGGGGCTTGAACCCACAAACTGTGAGATCATGACCTGAGCCAAAGTCAGATACTCAACCGACTGAGTCACCCAGATGCCCCCCGCCAAAAAAAATTTTTTTTAAAGAAATAAAGCCCACGGGTATTCTTGTAAGAATTAGAGTTACAGGGGCGCCTGGGTGGCTCAGTCGGTTAAGCGTCCGACTTCGGCTCAGGTCATGATCTCGTGGTCCGTGAGTTCGAGCCCCGCGTCAGGCTCTGTGCTGACAGCTCAGAGCCTGGAGCCTGCTTCCGATTCTGTGTCTCCCTCTCTCTTTGCCCCTCCTCCATTCATGCTCTGTCTCTCTCTGTCTCAAAAATAAATAAACATTAAAAAAAAAAAAAAGAATTAGAGTTACAGAGAATCAGCAACATGACTGCAGAATTGCTGCTAAATAGGTTTTAGGAGTGGCTTACTTGTATATTTTAGAAATAGATTCTCTAGGACCTGTAACACCAAAATTATTCCATATATAATTCCACATAGTATATTGTACAATTTCTAATAATATAAATTATTCCATTCTGCAAGAATATTTCCTTTGTGGAGCTCAATAAAGATATATTTTAAGTGAAGGAGAGAATGGAATTATTGGTGAATGCAATATTTTCACAGTGTTCAAAAGAAGAATTGAAAAATGATATCAAGGAGTTACTGTTGTTGCCCACAAAATTAATGTTTTCCAGAGTTCAGCAGCTTGATTGTTGGTGATTTCATCCTAATCTTACCTGAATCCTACCATGCAATCAGCCTGTTCTCTTAATGCCTTAGTTGAAACTAGGGTAGAATTCAGCAAGGGCAAAGACTTTATGCATCCAATTGCCAGTAGCTGCCTCAGGACCAATGGAGAGAACAAATTGTGGGCTGGCAAAATTGTGGGCTGTTCCAGGATACCTGATATTGAGAAGTGAGTAAACATATTGACAGGAAATGATGCAACTGCGATGTGTTCTTTACCAAAGTGATTATTATGAAGAGAGTAAGGCATATATAATTGGGATGGAACAAAGTCAACAATGAAAGCAAACACTGAGAAGATAGCTACACAGGGACCAGGAGTAAGGGAAGGTCAGGTAGAAATAAGCTTCTCACTGGAGATGAGATGTGGGTGAGTCAAATAGAAAAATTCATGTGAATTGAAGAGATATAAGGTTAGGTGGTGAGGTTACATAACAAGCTGGTAACTGCCAAGGAGGAGTTGACATGTAGAGATGAGGTAAGATAAGAAATGGCCTCTGTGAAACAGAGAGCTCCTTACGTTGGCATCCTAGAGCCACATTACTGTGCCCAAAGAGAAATTTTTCTGGAGTATTCTTCAAGTATTTTCAAAGACCTTTACAATTGTGTCTTCTGGTTAAAAGATAATAGAAGGAAAACCGTATGTTTACTTGGGAGTAATGATGGCCCCCTGATATATCTGACACGATTTGGGTTATTGCCCCTTGTTTTTATGTAGATTGATAAAGCAGGAATCATAAAATTAGATAATAAAATAAAATACAGTACATTTTTGTTTGTATTATAGTCAATGTCAATCTTGAGTTTAGTGTTTATTATGAACCAAAACATACTACAAGCATTTTTTAAATTTACATGTCTTTTTAAAATCTTATATTTCCCCTGTGCTAAGTAAAATACGTGCTTAATAAATACTTGTTTTTATTAAATATTGAGACTTTATTATTTCCTTCCGAGGATACAATTTTAATGAGCTAATTTTAATGGGAAAATAGCCATACATTTCACTTTGTTGTTTTATTGTTTATGTGGGTTTATAGTCAACATTTAATATTAGGCTCAGGCTAATTGTGGACATCGCCCCATTGTTTTATATTGCCTTGACTGGGAGTGAGTAATTCATTTTATAAAATAGCATTTACCTTCTCTGTTTCTTAGTTTCCTCAGGTGTAAAATGAGAACATTTGATGACATGACAGCTAAGACATTTTCTAAACTATTTTCCATTCTATGTACATTGAGTTCATGCTACTCCTAATGCATACATAATTCCTTCATTGCATATTCTCCTCTCTCAGAATGGAATCGTTTTATATTTATATATTCTTTGTCCCTGTACATTAGATATTTATAAGCTTGAAGATTCTGTGCTGTGCGCATGTTACCGCAGCAATATTTTCTTTTGTTCTCTGATGCACTAATTCCAGAATGGCTATCCTCTTTGCTTCTTTTCTGTTTAGCACTTAGGTCCCTCATGATTAGGTTGAAGTGAATTTCTTCATCTGTCAGTGGCTTATTTAGGTCTCAGGACAGACAATCCATTTTTACAATTTACTTTTTTTCCCCGTTCCATTTGTACAATTTACTCCCTTACTGCAAGGACCGAAATGATACTCTTTGCATTTTCTGTTGATTTTCATGGAGGTTTGGCCCATTATGCCTGATGGACTTCTAAAATCACTCACTGAGTCCTGTGGAATTACTTGTGTCTGTTTCTTGGAAATGTGAAAACTTATTTACCCAAGTGATGTGATCCTTTCTTTTGTGTTTTTGCTTTTCTCCTCCCAACACACAAGGCAACTTGTCTTTGCCACAGTAATTCTGTTTCTCATTTTTTATCTTCTGCTGAATTCTCAAGAAAGAAGTCTTGGTAGAACGGAGAAACAGTGGGTTATTTGTTTGCTCCTTGACATTCTCCCCTTTTTTTGCATCCATTAGCATAGGCCCTTGTTAAAATCGGTTCATATGCAAATTTGCTCTGAGAATGTTAGTTAACAGTCAGATTATCTATTCTCTAAAAGTACACGGAAATACCATAGGACTGTTTTAAAATGGTGGAGCTGAGAAAATGGATGATAGCTGTGCACTAACCAGCCTATAAATCACCTTTCACTGTAACTTAAGGAAGGGCTACTTGAAAGATAGCCTTTTTGATTTGTATAGGTTCTATTATAATCCCTAGAAAGAACAGAAGAGAGAATAGAAGGAATTTAAAGAAAGCTTGTAAAGTTAGTAACCTTTGTTCGGGTCTTTGATTCCTTTTTCTGAACCATTTCTACACATTTGATGTAAAATAGAACATTTCAGTCAAATTCATGAAATAGGTTATATTCTTAGCCCATTTTTCATTCTGTGTTTTGTCCCTGGGCATTCTCGTAGCTTTAATGATTATATTCTCTTAGTCATGAATAATATAACAAGGAAGAAAACCCAATTCAAACTATCTAGAAAATATTATAAACCCAAAGATGAAGCTCATGGAAATCAGAACTGCAATGTCACTAGGTTTCAATTCTGTATCTTTCAAGAGCTTCCTGTTTTGCTACTTCATTTCCCTCTCCTTCTGCAGTCTAAATTTTTACAGCTATTTGTTTATAGCCTACCAAGATTGCTTCAACATACAGTATTGCTCTTAGGCAAAGGCAACAGGAAATTCTTTCTAGGTTCTGCTCAATTTTCACTCCCTTTTTTGACCTAGTTATGGGTTCTTGGGTCTAGAATTCTCTGATATACTAGCCTCAAACACCCTACCAGCACCTTTGGAAACTGTCTTCTCAGGAGCATCTTTCTGAGAATGCAGTAGGCGTGAGCCCATGTAGTAGGTGTGTGCCTCCTTGGGCCCTAGTGTTGGCTATGAGACCTAGGATTACAGGAATTGGATTGCTCTTGGCTATGTGACACCCTTGCTTTATGGACAAGGCTGACCCTAGAAAGAGAAGAGAGGTAGGCTATGATCCAGGGCCACTGGCCAGTTCTTCCTGTGTCTCTACATTCTTTTTTTTTTTTTTTTTGGGGGGGGGGAGTATTTGTTTATTTTTGAGAGAGAGAGAGCACAAGTGAGGAGGGGCAGGGAGAGAGGGAAACACAGAATCTGAAGCAGGCTCCAGGCACTGAACTGTCAGCACAGACAGCAACACAGGACTCAAACCCACGAACTGTGAGATCATGACCTGAGCTGAAGTCAGATGCTTAACCCACTGAGCCACGCAGACACCCCTGTGTCTCTACGTTCTTGCAAGAAATTTTAAAAGTTCTAAAAATTCTGTATTTAAATCTGTTTTTGTCTAAATTCATAGTATATGAAGTTCCATTTGTATTTTTGCCCTGGATCCCACAAATACTATAGTAGAGGCATGCTAATGTGAGTACATACAAAATATTCCCCAATAAGTAACAGATTTAATCTTTCTGTTGCATTTCAAATTCTCTAGGGATAGAAATTAATTTTTCTGGGGTGCCTGGGTGGCTTAGTTAGTTAAGCATCCGACTCTTGGTTTCAGCTCAAGACATGATATCTCTGTTTGCAAATTTGAGCCCCACATCAGGTTCTGTGCTGATGGTGTGGAGCCTCCTTGGGATTCTCTCTCTGCCCTTCACCCACTTGTGCTCTAAATAAATAAACAAACAAACAAACAAACTTTTATGACTTGAGTGTTATACCTGAATGTTACCTAGGAATGTCCGATTCATGTTGTTTAAAATTAAATCCATGTTTTTGTGCTACTAATATGCTACTTTTATATTTCATTAATTTGGCACATATATTTTTATTGAAGTAAATTTGCATATAACATTATATAAGTTTCAGATATACTACACTATAGTTCACCATCTGTATATATTACAAAGTGCTAATCACCAAAAGTCTAGTTACCATTTATCACAGTACAATTGACCCCCTTTTTAACTCATTCTGCCCACTCCCAGCCCTGCTTCCCTCTGGTAACAATCAATCTGCTTATCTATGAGTTTGTTTCTTTGTTTTGTTTTGTTCAAATATTTTGTTTAGTTTTAGATTCCACATGTGAGTGACATCATATAGTATTTGTATCTCTCTGTCTAATTTATTAACTTAGCATACTATCCACAGAGTCCATCTGTGTTGCCACAAACGGCAAGATTTCATTCCCATTTATGGCTGACCAGTATTCCTTTGTATACATATGTACCACACCCTCTTTATTCTTTCATCTGCCAGTGGACATTTAGGTTGCTTCCATATATTGGCAATTGTAAATAATGCTACAATGAATAAAGAGGTGCATATATCTTTTTCAAATTACTGTTTTTGTTTTTGTTTTTTTCAGATAAATATCCACAAGTGAAATAGCAGGATCATATGCTAGATCTACTCTTAATATTTAAAGAAATCTCCATACTATTTTCCATTTGCTGCACCAATTTACAGCCCCACCAACAGTGTCTAAGGATTCCCTTTTTTCCACCATCCTCATCAACATTTATTATTTCTTGTCTATTTTATAATAGCCATTCTAACAGGTGTGAGGTGATATCTCATTTTGATTTGCATATCTCTGATAATTAGTGATGTCGAACACCTTTGGATGTGCCTGTTGGCCATTTTTATCTCTTCTATGGACAAATGTCTCTTAAAGTCCT
The DNA here is from genome assembly GCF_018350195.1 of Panthera tigris. Classification (NCBI taxonomy): domain Eukaryota; kingdom Metazoa; phylum Chordata; class Mammalia; order Carnivora; family Felidae; genus Panthera; species Panthera tigris. The sequence goes on along the minus strand of NC_056663.1, from coordinate 57,695,383 downwards.
CTGCCCACTTTTTATGTTTGTTTTTTTTTAAATTGTTCAGTTGTAAGCATTCTTCACGTATTTTGGATACTAACCGCTTATCAGGTATAAGATTTGCAAATATCTTTGCCCATTCAATAGATTACCTTTTACTTTTGATAATGGTTTCCTTTACTATGTAGAAGCGTTTTAATTTAATGTTGCCCCATTTGTTAATGTATGCTTTTCTTTTCCTTTCCTAGCTTTTGGAGTCAGAGCCACAAGCACTTCAATAAAACTGATGTCAAGGCAGTTATTGCCTATGATTTCTTCTAGGAATTATATGGTTTCAAGTCTCTAATTCAAATATTTAATCTATTTTTAGAAACTTTTTGTGTATGGTGTAAAATAGTGGTCTAGTTTCATTCTATTGCATTTGGATATCCAGTTTTCTCAGTACCACATTTTGAAGAGACTATCCTTCTCCTGTTGTATGTTCTTGGCTCCTTTGCCATAATTTAGTTGTCCACATATGCATAGATTTATTCCTGGGCTATCAGTTAGGTTTCATTGATGTATGTCTTTTTTTATGCCAATACCGTACTTTTTTGATTACTATAGCTTTATAGTATAGGGTTGCCTGGGTGACTCAGTCAGTTGAGCAGTCAACGCTTGATTTCAGCTCAGGTCATGATCCCAGTGTTGTGGGATTGAGTCCTGCATCAGACTCAGCCCTGCTGAGCTTGGACCCTGCTTGAGATTCTCTCTCTCCCTCTGCCCCTCTCCTGTGCGCTCGCTCACACTCTTTCTCTCTCTCAAATAAATAAATAAAAACCCAAGCCAAAACAAAATAACTATAGCTTTGTAGTGTAATTTGAAACTAGGGAGCATGATACTTTCACCTTTATTAAAATAGCTTGACTATTTGAGATCCTTTGTAGTTCCATATCAATTTTAGGATTATTCTAGTTTGTGAAAAATGCCATTAGAATTTTATAGGGATTGCATTGGATATGTAGATTGCTTGGATAGTATAGACATTTTAACAATATTACTTTTTCCAATCCATAAGCACAGAATATCATTTCATTTTCCATGTCTTTCATTTCTTTCATCAGTGAACTCACGAACTGTGAGATCATGACCTGAGCCAAATCAGACACTTAACTGACTAAGCACCTAGATACCCTATATTGCTTTCTTAATTTCTCTTTCTGATAGTTTGTTGTTAGTGTATAGAAATACCATAGATTTCTGTACATTGATTTTCTGTCTTGCAACTTTATTGTATTCGTTTACTCTAAATTTTTGGAGACTTTAGGGTGTTCTATACACAGTATGATGTCATCAACAAATAGTGACAGTTTTGCTTCTTCCTTTCCAATTTGGATGCCTTTTATGTCTTTTTCTTGCCTTATTGCTGTGACTAGGACTTCTAATACTATGTTGAATGAAAGTGGCAAGAGTGGGCATCTTTGTCTTTTTCCTGATCGTAAAAGAAAAGCTTTCAGTGTTTTATCATTGAGTATAATATTAGTTGAGGGTTTGTCATATATGACCTTTATTATGTTGAGGTATGTTTCCCTATGCCCACTTTGTTGAAAGTTTTTACAATAAATATTGTTGAATTTTGTCAAATGCTTTTTCTACATCTATTGAGATAATCATAAGATTTTTTGCCCTTCATTTTGTTCATGTATATAAATAATATTGATTTGTGGGCTTTGAGCTATACTTGCATTCCTGAAATAAGTTCCACTTGATAATGGTGTAGGATTCTTTTAATGTATTATTGATTTTGGTTAGCTAAGATTTTTTTTCAGGAATTTTTCATGTATGTTCATCAGGGATATTGCTGGTAATCTTATTTTTTTGTAGTGTCCTTGTCTGGTTTTGGTATCAGGGTAATGCTAGGCTTCATAAAATTATTTGGTAAGCATTCCCTCCTCTTCAATTTTTTGCAAGGGCTTGAAAAGGAAAGGTATTAAATTTTCTTTGAAAATTTAAAACTGTCTAATTCTGGAATTTTCTTTGTTGGGAGGCTTTTGATTAATGATTTAATCCCCTTGCTGGAAATTAGTCCATTCGGATTTTCTATTTCTTTATGATTCATACTTGGAAGATTGTATATTTCTTGAAATTTATCCATTTCTCCTAGATTATCCAATTTTTTGGAGTGTAATTACTCATAGTAGTTTTTTATAATCCTTGTTTACATTTATGTGGTCTTAGTTGTAACTTTTCCTTCTTTCTGATTTTATTTGAGCCCTCTTTTTTTCTTGGTTAGTTTTTGTCAATTGAAAACTTTGTTTCAAAGAACCATCTTTTGGTTTCATTAATCTTTTTGTCTTTTTAATCTTTATTTCACTTATTTATGCTCTGATCTTTATTATTTCCTTTTCTCTAAAACTGGCTTCAGTTGGTCTTTTTCTAATTATTTTAGGTGTAAAGTTAGATGGTTTATTTGAGATTTTTCTGGTTTCTTGATGTAGTCCTGTATTGTTATAAACTTTCTTCTTAGAACAGTTTTTGCTGCATCCCATAGATTTTGGCATGTCATATTTCTGTTTTTATTTCTCTAGGTATTTTTTATTTATATTTTGATTTCCTCATTTCTCGTTAGTTGTTCAGTAGCCTACTGTTTAATCTCTACATATATGTGGTTTTCCAGTATTCTTACTGTAATTGAATTCTAGTTTCATGCCATTGTGATCAGAAAAGATGCTGGATATGATTTCAATCTTCTTGAATTTATTAAGACTTGTTTTGTGGCCTAACATGTAATCTATCCTAGAGTCTATTCCATGTGTGCTTGAAAAGAATATGTACTCTTGGCACCTGGGTGGCTCAGTCTGTTGAGTGTCCGACTTCAGCTCAGGTCATGATCTCCCAGTTTGTGAGTTCGAGCCCCATGTCGGGCTCTGTGCTGACAGCTCAGGGCCTGGAGCCTGCCTCAGATTCTGTGTCTACTCTCTCTGCTCCTCCCCTGCTCATACTATGTCTCTCACTCTCTCAAAAATAAATAAACATTAAGGGAAGGGAAGGGAAGGGAAGGGAAGGGAAGGGAATGGAAGGGAAGGGAAGGGAAGGGAAGGGAAGGGAAGGGAAGGGAAGGGAAAGGAAGAAAAGAAAAGAATGTGTGCTCTGCTGCTTTTGGAAGAAATGTTCTGTATATTTCTATTAGGTCCATCTGGTCTAATGTGTCATTTAAAGTCAATGCTTCTTTGTTGGCTTTCCATCTAAATGATCTATCCAATGATGTAAGTAGGGTTCAAGTCCCCTAGCATTATGTTATTGTTGTCAGTTTCTCCTCTTAGATTCATTAATATTTGCTTTATATAATTTGGTTCCCCCAATTGGGTGTATATATTTTAACATATATTATACCTTTTTGTTGAATTGACTCTTTAATACTACATGATGCCCTTTCTTTGTCTTTTATTACTGTATTTGTTTTAAAGTCCATTTTGTCTAATATGAGTATAACTACAACAGCTTTCTTTTTGTTTCCATTTGTGTAACGTATCTTTTTCCATCCCTTTACTCTCAGTCCATGTGTGTCCTTACTTTTGAACTGAGTTTCTTGATTGCTGCATATACATGGAGATATATATATATATATATATATATATATATGTGTGTGTGTGTGTGTGTATACACATATATATATTATCCATTTAGCTTTTCTTTGTTTTTTGATTGGAGAATGTAGTCTGTTTCCATTTAAAGTGATTATTAATAGGTGAGTACTTATTGCCATTTTGTAAATTGTTTTCTAACTGTTTTTGTTACTCTTCTCTGTTTCTGTCATTTCTTTCTCTTCCCTTGTCTTATGATTGTTTTCTTTAAAGTTATGTTTATATTCCTTTTTCATTTTCTTTTGTGTATTTACTATAATTTTATGTTTTGTGGTTGCCATGCTTTACATATAATATTCAATGTATATTTTGGTTGGTTTTAGGTTGATAGAAACTTAAATTTGAACACATTCCAAAAGTATACATGTTTTATACTTGTGATGTCACATTTTGCATCTTTTTACTTTTTGTATTCCTTAGATAATTTTTGTAGTTTTAGTTAATTTTACTATTTCTGTCTTGTAACCTTCATACTTGCTATATAAGTGATTGATATTCTATCTGTACTATCTTAACCTATTCCCATGAGATTCTTACTTTCATATGTTTTCTTTTTATTAATTAATGCAAGTTCTTTTCAGCTTAAAAAGTCCCTTTAGCATTTCTTCTATGATTTACTTAGTGGTAATGAATTTCTTTAGTTTTTCCTTATCTGGGAATCTGTCTCCCTCTTATTTCTGAGTTATAACCTTGCAAGATAGAAAATTTCTGGTTGGCAATTTTTCCTTTCAGAACTTTGAATATGCACGCCATTCCATTGGCCTGTAGGATTTCAGCTGAAAAATCTACTGATAGCACGAAGGGGTTTCTTTTTACATAACAAGTTGTTTTTTCTCTGATTTTAAGACTCTTGATGTTTAACTTTTACCATTTTATTATATGTCTTGGTATGAATCTCTGTGGATTTATTTTATTTGGAAATTTCTTGACTTCCTGGACCTGAATCCCCAGATTAGGGAAGTTTTCAGCCATTATTTCTTCAAATAAGTTTTATGGCCCTTTGTCTTCTTCTTTTGGGACCCCAGTGATGTACATGCTGTTTTACTTGACATTGTCCCAAAGGCCCCTTAAGATATTATTTTAAAGTTTATTTATTTAGAGAGAGGTATAGAGCACAAGCTGGGGCAGGGCAGAGAGAGCAGGAGAGAGAGAGAATCCCAAGAAGTCTCTGCATTGTCAGTATGGAGCCCAATATGGGGCTCTCCTCTGCCTCTTTAATCTGTGCTATGGCCGCCTCCATTTTATTTTGCATCTCATTTATAGCACTTTTTAGTTCCTCATGATTATTTCTTAGCCCCTTGATCTCTGTAGCAATAGATTATCCGCTGTCCTCTATGTTTTTTTCAAGCCCAGCGATTAATTTTATGACTATTATTCTAAATTCTTTTTCCGTTATATTGCTTAAATCGTTTTTGATCAATTTGTTAGCTGTCGCTACTTCCTGGAGTTTCTTTTGAGGAGAATTCTTCCATTTAGTCATTTTGGATAGTCCCTTGGGTGGCGCTGAACTGCAGGGCACTTCCCTGTGCTGTCTGGAGTAACTTGTGTTGGTGGGCGGGGCCACAGTCAGACCTGATGTCTGTCCCCAGCCCACCGCTGGGGCCACAGTCAGACTGGTGTGTACCTTATCTTCCCCTCTCCCAGGGGCAGGACTCACTGTGGAGTGGTGTGGCCCCTGTCTGGACTACTTGCATACTGCCAGGCTTGTGGTGCTGCTTGGATGGGATCTGGCATATTAGCTGGGGTGGATCTGCAAGGTGCACAGGGGCAGGAGGGGCAGGCTTAGCTCGCTTTGCCACAGGTGGTCCCCTGCAGGAGGGGCCCTGTAGCACGGGGGCGGGGGGGGTAGACAGACCCATCAGAGGGATGGATCCACAGAAGCACAGCCTTGGGTGTTTGCGTGGTGCAAGCAAGTTCAGTGACAGGAACTGGTTCCCTTTGGGATTAGGGCTGGGGGATGGGAGAGGGAGATGGCACTTGCCAGCACCTTTGTTCCCCACTGAGCTGAGCTCTGTCTTCCGGGGCTCAACAACCTTGCCTCCCGGTGTCCTCTTGCCCCCCCTGCCCTCCGAGAGCAGAGCTGTTGACTTCTAACATTCCAGATGTTAAGTCCTGCTGACTGTCAGAACTCATGCAGTCTGGCCCCTCTGCTTTTGCAAGCCAGACTTCACTTCAGGAGCTCTGCCTTGCCAGGCGGGCTGCCCCTCCATCGCCCCAGCTCCCTCCCACCAGTCTGTGTAGCACTCACTGCCTCTTTACCCTTTCTACCCTCTTCCATGGGTCTCTTGTCTATGCTTGGCTCTGGAGAGTCCATTCTGCTAGTCTTCTGGTGGTTTTCTGGGTTAGTTAGGCAGATGTGGGTGGAATCTAAGCAATCAGCAGGACAAGGTGAGCCCAGCATCCTCCTACACCACCATCTTCTGTAAATTGCACCTCAAGGACACCAGGAGCAACATCCCATCATCAAACACATTAATATATGTTAAAACAAATATCCAGATGCTCTGGCATTGTGAACAGTCTTGTGCTTTGTTGTCAGTACCCAGAAGATCTACAGGAACAAAGGAGACACTGGAGTTCAGTAGAGTAGGGGCAGCACCCAAGAAACAGCAGAGCCTGGTCTTCCTAAAGCAGGGACACTGGCCTACACCTTTAAATAAAATGCAAATGCATTGCTTTGTCCTTCAAAGCTCTACATGGATTGCTCAGATTACCTACCCAGCAACAATAAATAAAGAACTATTTTATATTTGGTTTGTCCTCCAACTCCTACCTCCTCTGCCACATCCCCAGTCTCAGCTGATGATCTCGCATCTTATTTCACTAAGAAAATAGAAGCAATCAGTAGAACATTTCCAGAAGCTATTGCTATCATATTTACAGACGTGACCTCATCTGTTCTCATATACTCTGGCTCCTTTGTTTTAGTAGAGATGAACTGTCTGTGATGTCATCTAAGCTCTCCTCCCCTACATCTCTTAAAAGTCTACCTTCTCCTCTAGCCTCCTCAGGCCTATGCCTCAGGAGTATTCCTCTCTTGATGCACCAAATTTTTCTTCTCCATTGAACTAGTCAAATATGCTCTTATTTCTTCCATTAATAAAGTATTCACAATGTTACTTCTCTTCTTGCTTTTATAATAAAAATCTTCCAAAGACTTGACTGTATTGTCCCTAATTATTTTCTATCCTCCATTCTCCCTTTAGACCACTCCATGCAAGTTTGTGTTGCTAAGGCAAGCAATGACTTACGCTCTGTTAAATCCAGTAGTTTGTCCTCAGTCCACTTCTCTGTTAACCTGTTGGCAGCATTGGACCCCACTTATAGCACGCTCCTCTTTACAACAATTTATTCACTCTTTTCTCCCTGGTTTTTCTCCACTTCACTGTTTGGTCTTTGTCTTCCTTGCAATTTTCTTTGGATCTTTCAGGTTACTTAGTATTGGTGTGGAGGAATTGGCAGTTCATTTTTTATTACATGTTATCTTAAAATATATTGAAACTGTTCACTGTTTTTAGACTATTAACAAACCAAACGTGTTTTGTTTTGATACTGTGGTTGTAGGTTTGTTTCAATGAATATTTCTTATGATCTAAGCTATTGGAAGAGCTCAGAGAAGACTAAGTCAGAACAGGTAACATCATGGCCCTACCTAACTGAATATACTCAACACAGGGTTAAACTCATTGCTTGCCCCTCACTTTTTTTTTTTTTTAACACAGTTCAGTTTAGAGCTGTCATAGGACAATAGGAAGGGGCCCTAGCTTGGACGATAAACCAGTTGACAAAGTGATTCCTAGCGGGATTCAAAAAAATGCTTAGTGCTCTGGTAATTCCAAAGCACTGTCCTCCAATATCCTGTGCAGGAACCTTCTATAGCAGGCATGTAGGGAGACCTGAGCTATTGGGAGTCATCACTTGGGCATAAGTTTGTACTTCTCTGAGTAGTTACAAAAGGATCAAGATCAAAGCTGACTTTCAGGGAGCCCACAGTTGAGTAAGAGAAAGAGAAAGGAAATGCTATTTAATAATGGCATACTAGAACTTGGGAGACAGATCAGAACTCCAAATACTGATTTGGGGGTCATCAGTGTATAACATTAATCATTGATGTTTGAAGTGAAGATGAGCTCACACAGGGAAAAGACTACACAATTTAGGGGTATGCTTAGGGATTGTGGGGAGACAGACAAAAGCATGGGGGACTAGTCAATGTGGCAAGAGTGTGAAAAGTCTCTGTACACTGTGATTAAAACTATATTGCTAAAACAAATAAAACAAAGTACAACCTCTGTTTTATGCTTGTGTATCGTTTTTGAAAATTAGATGAAACTCTGTCTCAAACTTCATAAATTAAGCTTTGAATTCATATTTCTTCAGGAACACTTAGGAATAGTTCTTGATCCTTAAAGGGCCACACACTCACTGAGAATGTAACAAAAACTTTGGATCCTTCCCTGGAAAAACAAAAATTAAACAGAATTCTGACAAAAAAGTCACAGGCCTCATGGTGCTGGTTATTATTTGCAGCAAAAGATATGGTTGGTAATTTATTACATCCAGATTGAGGTTGTTGCTGCTACTTTCTTATATTCACTTGAGATTTTGTTATTTGAGTAAAATAGTGTTGACTCATTGTTTAGGTTGCTAAATTCTATTTTCTAATATCAACACTGCCTTTTGTGATCTTATCATACATATGCTTTATCTGATATATGTCAACATAATAATATTTTTTTTTTTTGCAGGGAATAGGACAACTTGTTGAATTGGCACTAGTTGAATTACAAACTGGTGAAGGGAACAATGTTAATGCTCCAGTAAAATTGAATCATTATGCTTTTTCTGGTTAAATTAAATTGAGGGATTAATATTGCTTTTTAAACTTCAGAAAGAGTTATCACGTAAGTCAACAACATTATTTACTTGATAAAATGTCTTCCATAAAATTTAATAAAGGTTCTTAAATAACAAATTTACTTTATCCCTCTTTTCCCAAATAAGAATGAGAGACAAATATAATTTATCCTGCTTCCTCTCCCCCACTCACACTCTGTCTCTCTCTCAAAAATACACATTAAAAAAAAGAGAAAAATTGGCTTAGTATATAGTGAAGCTAATTGTATCTGAAATGAACATGGAAATATCTCCCAAAATTTCAGGTATACTTGCCCTAAAGATAAATTGGAACATATATTACTGAAGGGAAAGCTCTTTACCAATTTTAGAGATCAGCGTATATGTACTTTCTTAGTAGACGCCTTCACTAAACATCTCCCAGATACTTGAAACTGACCATATTCCAGGCCAATTTCATCATCTCTCCCCCTAAAACCTATAATTACATCTGCTTCTCTGACTTAATTAGTGGCACAGTATCTATCATTCCAGATAACAATGTATCATCTTTAATTAGTCTGTCTTCCCTTTTACGTACATCTAATAAATCATCAAATGACACAGAATTCACCTTCCAAACAGCTTTTAAATTCACCCCTTTCCTTTAGCACTACTGCCTTCTTCCACCCTGTACCCTCATCTTTCACTCAGACAATTTCACTAATCTGTCAAGTGTTTCCCTTGTCTGTGATTTGTTTTCCTCAACCTGTTATCCATATATATATGACATTTCACTTTTTAAACTGCAACTTTGACCTATTAGAACTTTGCTCTTAGCCTCTCAATGACCTCTTCATGTCCGCAGGATCAAATCAAGCTCCTCAGTAGAGCACATGAGTCCCCTCGTGACATGACCCCAACTTTGGCCTCCAGTTGTTCTCTGCTTCATCCTTCTCTGCTTCGTTCCTTTTACTCTGCCACATGTTTTGTATCCTAGCAACAGTACATGATGCTAATTTCCCCTTCTTTACACCAATAATATGCACTTACTTTCTTCTCTTTAAAATCCTGCTTCTCCCTAATTGTTGAATTAATCTAAACTATTTAAAATCCAACTTGAGGGGCGCCTGGGTGGCTCAGTTGGTTAAGCGTCTGACTTCAGCTCAGGTCACGATCTCACGGTTCGTGAGTTCGAGCCCCCCGTCGGGTTCTGGGCTGATGGCTCAGAGCCTGGAGCCTGCTTCCGGTTCTGTGTCTCCCTCTCTCTCCGCCCCTCCCCTGTTCATGCTCTGTCTCTCTGTGTCAAAAATAAATAAACGTTAAAAAAATTAAAAAAAAAATAAAATCCAACTTGAGTTATAAAAATAAACTAAAATGGCAGTAAGAATTGTCTCTCCTATGATGTTTTCTTTCCTCCTGAATAGGTCCATTTTTGTCCACCAAGACAGAGTTATTCACCATCTTTTTGCTATCTTTCTAGTTTACACATGTTTCTATTTCATATAGCAAGGTATATGAAGGTATATGAAGGTATATGAAAGGTATACTTTTCATATAGCAAAGTATGCTTTAAATTATTTATATGTACTTTTTTCCTTAACAGTATATGTAAGTTCCTGTGTAAAGGGAAATGTGTCTTCCCTTCTAGTACCTCACTGTCTGTTCCATATGCTGGCAACCATCTCTTGAATTCTCTTAACCTAATTCTAAAACCCACCTTATAGTAACTGGCTTCAGTGCTGGGCTCGTTCAATGCCATATCATTCAGTGGGCTCTAACGTTAGATGATTTGAAACAATAGGTGTCAGTGGTTAAGACAATATCTTTAATCATGTAATATTCGATATAAAAATTATAAATATTCAGGGACACCTGAGTGGCTCAGTTGGTTGAGCATCCGACTTCGGCTCAGGTCATAATCTCGCGTTTCATGGGTTCCAGCCCCGCATCGGGTTCTGTGCTGACAGCTCAGAGCCTGGAGCCTGTTTCGGATTCTGTGTCTCCCTCTTGCTTGCCCTCTGTCTTGTTCGCCCTCTGTCTCTCTCCATCTCAAAAATAAATAAACATTAAAAAAAATTAAAAATTTTAAATATTCATTTAATGTTTCAGTGTCTTATCGAAATATGTTGTTGACATTGGATGAACATAGGTGTAATGGGAGTAGCAGGAGTATGCATACAACAGTGGTTGATGTTGTTGTGTTTATTAGAAATATTATTTAATAGTAATAAGTATTTTGAATATCATGTTATTAACTTCCTATTGCATTCCTAGTCCTGAAATTTGTCTGTATACTGGAAAGTATAAACTGGTTCCCAACATGCCCTTTGGTGTAACTTGCAGCACTATTTTAAAGAGTGTATTTTATGCCACGTGTGGGATTAGAACCTGGTCATGAAATATGTGGATGTAATAAAATATCCTAAAAAATTACAGTAGTCAGTACTGATGAGGCATTTTTATCTTCAAACTGTAGCCTTCTTAGCCTTCTCAATGTAATCAGAATAGGAGATTTTCTGCATTTGACTATATTACCTACGCACTCATATTCCGCTTGACACTGATTGTTACGGATACAATCAACGCATCCAACACTAAACATTTGTTTTGTGAGCATGTCCTTTATTGCTTAGGTTTCCACAAAAACATGGCCTAACTTTTTCTTCATATTCTCTGCCTTCAGTAAAACATACCTTGTGTATTTTTTTTTATGACAGGTATTCACAAACCAATAAGTATTGTGGTTTTGCACCCAGTTCTGATGCTCCAGTGTTTATATACAGATTGCAATTCACCAATTATTCAGAAAGTTGTCTCAATTCTTTTGGCTCAGTTCTGCTCTCTCATATAGGCATTCTAAGTTGTCAAGAATTTTTCTCAAAATTTGGCCCAGTGTCCACAACATAATATTCTACCAAAGAATCAAAGGCCCAACCATCTGTTTTTAATTGTTGGTATTAGATATTGCATTTATGTCAGTGCATTCTAAAATCACATTAGCGTGAGACTAATATAATGTTAACTATACTGGGATTAAATTAAATGAAAAAAAAATCACATTAGCTTTTAAGATACCTGCAAGACACATTTGACTTACTGATCTTAAAAGGAACAAAATGTTTAGGTATTTTTTGATATGTTCTACCATTAAGGTATATTTCTTTCATGCTATAATTTTTCTTTTGGTGCAGTGTAAGATTTAAAATTATTATTAATTTTTTTTTATTTTGTTACTTAAGTTCATAATTTGATCTCTCCAGACTTGTTTTAATTCATACCTTTGTTTTATTTATTATTTAGTTGTACAAGTTGGGGGCACCTGGTGGCTCAGTCGACTAAGCATCTGACTCTTGATTTCCTGCTCAGGTCATGATCTCACAGTTCAGGGCATTGAGTCGTAGGTGGGGTTCTGCACTGAGAGTGCAGAGCCTGCTTGAGATTTTCTCTTTCCTCTTTCTCTCTTCCCCTCCCTCACTGTCTGTCTGTCTGTCTGTCTGTCTCTCTCTCTCCAAATGAATAAATAAACACTTAACAAATAAATGTACACATTAGTGCGGGGAATGGTGAGGTAGGCAGACTTTGCTAAGACAGGAGATGATGGAAGTTGAGTCTCTCAATGAAACTAGCTTTTTACTCTTGCTCATTAGAGCTTTATCTGGCCAGAAAAAGAATGGAGAAACTAACTTCTCTGAGCAGCTTAGCTCCACTCCTTGGTCTGTTTCTGGTTTGAAGGACACCCCTCAAACCCACCTTAGCTTTGCCATTACTTACTGTAAGTTGTCTAGCTGGGCTGAAACTCTAAGGACGTGTTTACTTTTTCTAAGTGCAAACTGAAAGGGAGATGTTGTGTTATTCTTGGTGGCTTAGAGGAGCTGGGCAGTGACCTCACTGATCTTGAATCAGAGCCAGCTGGCTCCATTTGTCACACTTTTGCTAGAGTCCCAGGCCTCAACTTTTGAGCAGAATGAGGGATGAGCAGGCTTGAATGGTAAATGTCATCTTTCTGATCCTTATACCTCAGGATTCACTTTTTAATTTAAGATGTGGTTGTGTTCTTAGGAATTCAGAATCCAATATAAGGCCTTTAGCCATCCTTTTCCATGCCCCACTCTGAGTATTCTTGTTAATGAACAGTAAAGGGATGTGCTCATTGTCTTTTAAGACATTTAAGGCATGCTAGGGGCATCTGAGTGGCACAGTTCATTGAGCATCTAACTCTTGGTTTTGGCTCAGGGTCATGATCCCGGCATCAAGGGATCAAGCCCCATATCAGGCTCCACCCTGCCTGGGATTCTCAATCTCTCTTTCTCTCTCTTCCCCCCACTCACATTCACGCACGCGCGCTCTCTCTCTCCCCACCCCCACACTCACATTCATGCTCTCTCTCAAATACAAAAATAAAAGAAATGAAAATATTAAAATAAAATACATTTAAGGCATTCTAATTTTAAAATCAGCATAATTGATTGGAATTATATTTGAAATCAGAATTTATGGACAAAAGTTAATCCTACTTCAGCACATCAAATATTTCGCAAGATTATAAATTGTCCTCAAGATAACAGAGTCCTAACTCTAAGGTTGGGCTCTTAATTATGATGCAGATAATAGGCTGCACTAAGGTTTTATTTTTATTTTTATGTTCTGGGCAGATCTCCATCTCTAGGAGGCTTGATATTTAATATAAAATAAAAATTCAAGTTTATAAAAATATAATATTTTTTATAATTAAAAATAAATTACCATTATGACTTATTTCACAGGGTAGTTGAAACTGTTCTCATCAATCTGGAGTCCTACTGCATTTTCCCTAGAGTTGCTCCTAAATTTTGGGGTACTTTTGTAATTCCAATGAATTCATGGGTAGGTGGCATATTGTCTTGATAACCATCAGGCTACTCTAGAATGAACTAAGCTATCTTTGTTTTCTGCTGGTGTTTTATCCATGAAGACTAGTTCTGAGTGGTCTCTTGTTTTACTAGTCTCATTTGAGGCTCATTTGGGGAAGGATGTGCTTCTAAGGCTGTTGTCAGCAGTTAATTCCTTGCATGCTTCACGTCGGAGAATCTCATGTAGCCCGACTGTCTTTCAGCTAATTCCATTGCTCCTGGTGGACCCATGCGTCCTGCTTCCTTGTATGTGACATAATATGGCTGTGAGAAACTCTATGAGACTGTTTAAACACTACTTTTGTACAACTGTTAGGAGTAGGAGTAATATTTTTCTCTGTCTCTGGCTGCCTCCTCGGCTTTACCTGGAAAGAAGACATAGTTTTCCTCCGTGTTAGGACCCCCCCGCCCCCGCCGATCTTTTCTCTTGCTCTCTGGGGGCATATCCAGGGTTTCCTGTTATCTTCATTTCCTCTGATGATGCTGCAAGGGCAGGACTCTGCTTTCTCCAGGACCCACACTGTGCACTCACTCCTTTTTCCTTTCCTGAAGCTCCTTTCTTCTTTGTCCTCCCAGTCCAAGGAAACTGTCTCGTATCTGGATTTTGGGGGTTTTGAGCAGAAAGTTGTGTTTCTTGTCATAATGTAAATCTATCATTTGTACTGTAAGTGATTCCAATTCTCATGATTTCTAAGCTTTTGAATTTCAAAAGTCACAATGTGTATTTTTGTTTTACCTTGTTTCTGATGTTTAAACATTTTCATGAGTGAACAGAATAGAGAATGCCTTACAGCCTGCCTAAATGGAAAAAAATAAAACACTTTGACTAATCTATCAAAACATTATTCTTCTAAGGATATAGTATGAATCTCTCTTTTTTCTCTCTTTCTATGTGTATGTATGTATGTGTATATAATTATAATATATAGAATTTTACAAAATCTACATGTATCTTAGTCAACCAGTTCTACTAAAAATGTAACATGATTTAAATATATTGTAATTATTGAATTCTTCAGTCTCTTTATGATTGTCTTGCCTAGAGAGAATGGCAAGACATGTGCCAAATATATTTACAAAACGCAATCATTTAATAATGTAACCAACGCGTCCCGCTTCACTTTTGCAGGACCAAAGAAGATAATATATTTTAAAATATTAAATTAAGTGATTCTGAGTCAATAGATTATTTTTAGAACCAGAAATCTGTTCGTTCTGTAAATTTTCTTACTCTGGTAATATGCGAAAACACAGAGAATACCCAGAGGTCTCATGACTCATTCTTACTTAATGTCAGTCATTTCCATCACCTATTGGAGGGCCTTATTAATCCACTGTAACCCTGAAAGCCTGTTCTCCCAATGGCAGACCTCTGTGACCTTTCCTGCTGCTCTTGTGGTTTTTTTTCTCCCCTCAAAACTATCCATTGATATGGCTGCCTCATTATGCCACTGCCCTGCAAGTGAAACTGCTCAGGAGTTTGAAGAACATTCTCTTCCTGCAGCCAGTGTTATGGGGGTGGGAGCGGCGGGTAAGACAAAGTGTATTATAAGTACCAGAGAAGCCCAGTACCCTACGCCAAGGCTGAAATATTTAATAGAGAAGGAAAGAATACTTTTTCTCCATTTTTTTTCGATCTAGGATGTTGTAAGTCTATTCATACACATCTAGTCATTTGCCCATGGCACATATTTGATGACAACGTAAGTGGACAGCAGAGAAATTTAGTATCAGTGCATGTATTTATTAGAGGCAACCCCTTAACATTTGAATTTTCAAAAAACCCCATGAACATTCCCCTTCTGTCCACCTCAAGGCCTAATGTATTTTCCTTTTGCAAGATTTATCACTAACTAATCTAGACATTATCTAGATTGCTATTTCCTTAAGGTAAAACAAAGAAGAAAGTAATAAGCATAAAACTGTTATTATGGTTTCTCTTACTGAAGAAGATCAAGTGATTGAACCAATAGAAATTAGGCTAAATTTTCTAATGATTAGGTCTTAGGAGTAAAGGGGTCAATGAGAAGCAAGCCCTAGCTCTGAAATCAAAATGAAGACAGGTGAACTAATCAGAAAGGGGCCTGATCCATGTAAGACTTGAGTGCTGTGCTGTGGGAGTTGTATAATACTTTGAGAGAAGATTTATCACAGGGCATACAAATGAACCAGTAACTGATGAATGAGTCCCATCATTGTCAAGCTATGGTCCAAGAAGAGTCACTTAATGTTATTTCAGTCACCAGGCATAGCCATTCTGGAGAAGGCCTTGAGACACCTCCCTTTTCATGCTGTAAATAACAAGTGGTCTCTGTTGTTTTCAGTATCCAATACAAACTCTCTGATATGTGAATAAGGGAGGCTTGTAATAAGCTATTTGTAGTTGCCCTTAATATCTCAAGCTAATTTGTGAGATATTATTAATCTAATATTATTATTTCTTTGTAAAACCACAGTGGGGCTTTTATTGATCAGTTTCCTTTTCTTTGGAAAAAATGCTTAACTAAATTTGAGTTTTATACTCTCCTCATCTTTACTGTATAAAGTATCAGGAAAAATGGTTTTTATCTAAGGAGTTTAGACCTTGCTTCATAAATAAGGTGAAATGGCCTGTTCCTTTAATGTTTAGCAATAATGTTTTCATATAGTACATTTTGATCTTAATTTTAAAATTAAATATCAGACAATCCCAACACTTTTAGAAAAGGAAGAATAAACATTATAGAGTTTTGTATTTGTTTATCTCATTTTATAGAATACAATTATTACTTTTACCTTAAAGTATTCTAGAGAAAGAATTCAATTGCTTTATTTTTCAAAGTCCTATCTCATTTACCATGATGAAAACACATCACATTATCAAAATCTTTTCAGAATTTTATGTTTTTGTTAATTTTTAATTAAAAATAGAATAGTCAAAACAATGTTATGTGAATTCACTATGTTTAATTTGTAAAAAATTATGCCTCAATTCATTGTTCCTTAATTAGTAGCCACAGATACAATATTATGTACTACTATTAGATATAATTAAAATCAATAAATATTATGTCCCATTAATTGAAGATCACTACAGAATGCTTAGGTTATTTAAATTACAAGTTTACAAAACACTCATGGTATTTCACCCCAGGTTTTATATATACTACATTACATTATGTGCTATTATTGTCTTTATATATGTACTATATGTGATATATAGTATATTATGTATAATACATGTACATTTACATATATATTATAATACATGTATATACTTAGTATTAACAGTATTCCTACTATGAATATAAGAGTAGGATAATAAAAATATTGTAATATACTTATTCAGCAGATTTTGTTATAAATTAGTTAAGGAAAAGGAGGAAAAAATAACTTCATAATATATGGCAAGCACTGTTTTACAGAGCAAAGGTATAACTCATTTGAATCCAAAGCCCACATTCTTTACCAAGTTAATGATTAGAATGAAAAAAAAAAGTGTTCTTGTTTGGTGATTTTATCCTCAATCATAGCTAGAATGATTATTCCAGTGGTCATTCAATATGATCTTAATCAACATGCTCTTGCATGTGATAATTTCTATTCTGAATGAAGTTAGACTTGTTACTGTGATTCACTGAATATATAAAAAACAATGTTTAAGAACATTCTGATTCTAGGGGCATCTGGGTGGCCGAGCCCCTCTCTACACTGAGCGTGGAGCCTGCTTGAGAGTCTCTCTCTCTTTTTCTCTCTGCCTCCCATCCCCACTCACATTCTCTCTCTCTTTCTCACTAAAAACATAGAAATTAAAAATCAAAAAAAAATTCTGATTCTATTTAAGTCACTAAAACTCAATCTAGTTTCTTAAAAATTCTTATAAATCACAGTAATCTTTTGATAGTATGAAATTATTCCTCCACCTGATAGTGTTCTTAATAAAATACATATAAATTTTTATATTAGATGCTATATATCATTAAATGATTGGCATAGGCCTCATATAGAGAACATGGGGATCCCATGTTTTACATATACTACCATTGATAAAGAAACCAAATTTCTAATCTATGAATTCATTTTTCTATTTAAATTTTTTTTGCTGGAAAATAAGTATTGGAAAAATTAGATATATATATAATATATATAAATATATATTTGTTTATAAGTATATATTTACAAATACATAAATTTATATATAAGTATATATATATATATATATATATATATATATATAGTTAGAAACCTAAATTGAATGCAGAAGAACAGTATTCTCTATAGTAAGGATCATAAGTTTCACTTGTCTGTCAACTAGTCACAGTGTTCATGTAGAAAATGCCATGGCAAAAAGAACACTGTCCTCAAAGAAGTCTGTCCTATCTCACTTATAAAATGTTAATGTATTTTTTTATTTAAAATTGTCTTATTTTACTAAAAACACTTCAAACCCCCTCTGGAAAAATATTTCATCTCCTGTTAAGTAAAAAGTGGACAACAATTTTCCTAGGTATTGCCTAGTTATACTGACTTCATGGAAGGAATGGGGAAAATCCCTAACAACAAAAACTTGATGACATGTAGCTCCCTTTTACCTTGATTTTTTTTATGAGAAAAATTCTTAAAGTAAATTCTAAAAACAGAAACCAATTTAAGAATAAAGGTAAGCCCTCCACGTCTTTTCAGATCAAAGAAATTGTTTTCAAGGCAAGTAAATTGTCAAGTCTTGTATGTTTTTATCATGACAAATAGATGCCCCCCACCCAAGATTTCAGTAAACCTTTGCTGACAGGCACTGTTTGTTGTCTTTCCCTGCCCCTTGCACCCAGACATCTAGACTGTAAAATTTGATTCCAGCCCATCAACCATAAGCAGAAATAATTATTTCTCAAGTAGTGAAAGTGAAGTGTGACAACCATTTCATATCAGAGGGCTTTCCCAAGCTCTGTAAAACTTCTAGGTTTCTTTTTCTTTTGTACTTCTTATGGACCATCTAAAAAGGGTAGAAATCTAGGGCAGACAAGACTGAGGGTTTCCTTATATGCTATTTTATCAATCAAAGTATATTTTAAAATTAGACTTAAAAACAACAAGCAAAAATAAAAACACACTTTATAGTTTTCCAGGCTCTTTAAACTTAACTGTGATATGTTATGTTCTTAATAAAACTGTTAATCTTAGTCTCTTAAAAAAATATAAAATAAAAAAACAAAAAGACCTAACACTGTAGTTTGGTTCACTGAATGATCATTGGAGAGGAACTCTACAGATTGTAGAGACTATCATCTTACTGCTATAGTGTGGCCTTAATTTCTATGATATTCTTGGTTAATCATGGCAGGGACACTTAATTACATTAGTCAGAGATTTTAATCATGTAATTAAAATGTTAAAAATTTCATGTCTTTAGAAGTTTTTTTTTTCTTTTTTTTTTTCCCCAAGAGAGAGAGCTTGAGTGCATGAATGCACACAAGATGGGGAGGGAGCAGTGGGAGAAGGAGAGAGAGAGAATCTTAAGCAGGTCCCATGTCCAGCATGGAACCCAACATGGGTCTTGATCTCACAACCCTGAGATCATGACCTGAGCTGAAATCAAGAGTGCAAAGCTTAACCACCTGAGCCACCCAGACACCCCTAAAAGTTTTCATTTAGAATTAATATTGCAAATTTTTGTTACTTGCTTTAAACACATACTTACACTTCTCAAAGTGGGTAATTAGACATTAGAATCACTTGAACTGATTCTGTCTTGTCTAAACTTGGAAACTATCAGTTTAGACACAACTCAGAAGTCAATTTTAATGGCTTTAAGAAAAACAAGCCATGCCAGATCAATTTGCTTTTCATTTAAATCAAAAGGATAAGCTTTGTAAATGGAGGTAAATAGTTTCACTTTTTATTTTAACTTTGATTTTAGAAAAATTGTATGCTGAAAATGTAAAGGATTTGAAGAATGGATCTTACTATCTTGGAGAAATCTAGATGATCATCAAATCGCAAAGGATCTGGTTTTTGTATCCCATCAGAAAAATGGAAAAATGCAGTGCTTAGAGTGTACCTGGAAATTTGGTATTCAAAAAATGTGTGTAAAATGAATAACTGCATATCAATATAGTAATTAATATTAATATCAATGAGCTGAGTCATGTAATTCTATAATTATACTTGTCTCTCCCCAATTTCTTATTTGAATCTAATAGAATGTTTTAAACTTTGGAATTGTCTATTTTTCATTATGTGTGTTTCTCTACATTTGATTAAAGGTAATATAGATGAATGTAGGTAGCCTTTCTATCATATTAACAGTTCTGGAAGAAATATTAACTTGTTTTGATCAAATTGCTAGGCATTATATTTAGAAGTTTATATAAAATTCTCAATTAATTCTCAGAATAACAGATATCCCCATTTTACAATTGTGACCATTTAGACTCAAACTTCCTAAGTACCTTTCAAAAATACTTCAGTGGCTGACGAGTAGGCGGAGATTTGAACAGAAATGTGGCTTAACACAAAGTCTGTGTTTTTAGCTATTACACAACACTGCTCTATTGGTTTTCATGATGAAAGGAAGAAGAGGCTAGCCCAAAATAAGACGACTAAGTGGTAAGATATCACCTCCATATCTTCCTGCCCTTTTTGAAAACTCTGATGTTATTTCATTCATTCTTTACTCACTTATTTATTTAACTTATGTTCTATTAGGAGAGATACAGTGGTCAAGAAGAAAAAACAAAAACAAAAACAAAAACAAAAACAAAATCTATGTCTCTGTGGAGTCTATATCCTAGAGGAAAAGACAGAAAAAGTAAGGAAATCAAGAAGTAAATACGTTGAAAGTCAAGAAGTGTTAAGTGCTACAAAAAAAGTAGAATGCTATGATATAAAAAGTGACAGTTGGGAGTGTTGTTTTGCACTAGTTATTAGGGAAAACTTTTGTGAGGAAGTGGATGAAGCACATCTATGAGGGATGAGCACTCCAACAGAGGGAACAGTAAATGTACATACCTCGAGTTCAGAGTGTGCTTGAGTGTTCCAGAAGCAAAAGGAAGGCTAGTCTGGCTGGAGCACAGAAGGAAGTGGTATAAGTGGAGGCCAATGAGGCAGTGGAGAGGTAAGGACTTGACTGTTCTCTGGAGGCTAAAGCTCGACTTCGGTTTTTCTTCTGTGTATGATGGCAGGTTCTCCGAAATTACAGACCTACCGTCTTGGGATCTGCTAAGCACGAAGGAGAAATTCAATGCTTTATTTTTATTGAATTATGGATTCATCTCCTTCTAAACCCTGACTAGATTGAAGGTACTGAATCCATTTTCTTTTAGAAACCAGTGCAGTAGTATAGGTATTAAAAAAAAAAAAAAAAAGACTTTCATTGCCAAAACTAAATAATCCTGATAATTTGGGAGGCTGCAAAATAATCTTTATTTTCTGACATTGGAGCTCAAGTAGTATGTGTATGTGTGAGAATGTTTGTATTTCAAGGACACAGGCATGTGTTGCAATCTCTAATTCTCTCTGAATTTATTTCATATTATTTTTAGATATGCCCTCGTTTTACATATACAGAATTGCTTTATATATGTGCACATGAAATACATTCAGTATGTGAAAAAAATGCTTTCTTTAAAAGCTTTTATATCTAGTGGAGCTTTTTTCCCCTTTCTATAAAAAGAGACATATGGGAGGAGAAATGATCAAATCCCCAGCAGGAAGTTAATACCTGCTGAGCTGCTCTGACAGTGGCAAGACTCCTACAAAGCCTCCTAAGTGTGTGAGATCCAGTCTTCGTAGAAATGAGTCAGGGCTTGCTCTGTGACAGGTAAAATCTTCCATTTCATAAGTTATTTTTAACTTAAAAAAATAACAATTTCTGCGAGTTCTATGCTACGGAACCTGTTTTCTACTACTTAAGCATGTAGGATTTTTTTGAAAGGATATAATGTGCATTTGCCTTTTGAATATTTGATGATAAACAGTAGGAGAGGGAAAACACACAAATATGCATCACCAAATATCTTTGGATTCCATTTTCACTTTGGCAGTGCTATATGAGATCAGACAAAATTAAATGCATATACGCATACCGGTAGTTGTAAGCTGTGAAACACAAGAAAAGGACCTTCAAGTCTCAATGACTTAAAGTGTACGGAGATTTCTTCTCATTTCCATGTAATGTGTGGTACATCATTATTATTATCATCCTTCTCAAAAGTATCAGCATTACACTGTTACTCATCAAGCTACTATGTGGACATAAAATCTGGTCCATTATCATACAGATTAAATGTTTCTATCATTCCTTACTTTGGTGATTTTTTGGTTTTTAATTTTGATACTAGCAAAATATGATTAACATTTTATTATTGATAATCCCACCAGTAACATCTGATAATTAGGTAGAGTTATGTCAGAAAAGTCAGGAGTTCCATTAACTAAATAGAATGCCACATAAAGATGCAGTAAATTTTAGAGCCTGTCTATACAGGTGATTGGATTGTTAATTTTACAGTTCACTTGCTAGAGCATGAATAGTACATAATTGGTCTGTTTCACAGAGATAGATTATTATGAGAGTTCGAAAAACCCCATCAAATCAACTCTAATGAATTCATATGATCACCTGCTACATGAACCTTAGTTTTCTGTATTTTTGTAGCATTTTAGAAACTTTTGATCAATTACTTATATGGCCTGTAATGAAATTTTCAACATGCAGCCAAGATTCCAGTTTAACATTAATTTTCAAATTACCGTGGGCATATTTATTTATTAACTTGTGCAGATAGTTTTAGAAGACTGGATGGCATATGGTACAATCTTTTATAATAAAATTGTTCAAATAGTCGAAGCAGGTTTTCCTGCTGTATAAGTGCTGAGATTTCTCTTCATCTATGTTTACAGTATTTATCTGGATCAGCTGATTGTTACCATTGGCCACAAGCTTCTATCAGAAAAAAAGTCATGTGTTCTATCCACAATGCAGTTTAGATAAAAGAGGTTTGCAGTCAGTGGAGGGGGCCACAAAGGGAAGCAGAAAAAAAAAAAAAACCAAAACCAAAAACAACCCCAATATTCATGGGCTGACTGCAGCAAAGAAAATAAGGAATTCCATTCATTAAACTGGGTTCAGAATAAGACAGAATAATTTTAGGGCAGTGGTGTCTCGGTGTTTGACGTAGTGGCCTGCCACTTAAGCATACAACATAGTACATTAGGAAATATGAATTGGTTTGGGGAGGGTATAGTGTGGATGTGTGGTCCAAGAAAATTTGGCATAATTTCAAGATACAAACATTAAGCTCTGTTACATTTTAGGGGTCACGCTACCCTACTGTGGCATCTTCCCTTAACTGAGCAGAACCTGGAGAGAGAATTTACTCCTCACTTGGCTGAGCTGTCATGTCACTCAGTATTTTGCAAGCCTTAGGGGTTGGGCAGGTGTCAAAATCAAGCCTCAGGGAGATCAGTGGTCTGGGTGGATGCTGGAACAAAGAAGACAGAGACATGGTGGGGGCAGGTGAGTCACCTTCTGAAATTACCAGGAAGGTTTGGAAACTTTGTATCCTGCTTTAGCGGTTGGGAGACACAAAGCGAATAATTAAGATATTTTGTTTGTGGCAATCTAATTTCACGCCTAAATACTAGCGAACTAGAGTGATTTTGTTTAGTAACAAACCTAAAACCTTAAGACTCTGATAAATTCATTAAGTCTCAGTCTTAGATACTTTGGCACAATGTTGTTGGTAAAGATAAAATGATATTTTTCAAACTGATCCATCTGTGGAATATTTTAATCTTTAAAATTTAGTTAGGAAAATGTATGACAACTGGAATATGAAAGATGGGGAAGGGTTATGGCAGCCTATTTATTTATTTAATATTTGTTTATTACTGAGAGAGAGAGATACAGAGTGAGAGCAGGGGAGGGGCAGAGAGAGGGGGAGACACAGATCTGAAGCAGGCTCCAGGCTCTGAGCTGTCAGCCCAGAGCCCAACACAGGTCTTGAACTCACAAACCGTGACAGCATGACCTGAGTTGAAGTCTGACGCTTAACCGACTTAGCCACCCAGGCACCCCTATGGTAGTCTATTTAAAGGCTTAAAGAAAGTCTGCAAAACTTGCTTAAGATAATTTCAGTTGTGAAAGTTATTTGTTGACTTGCTTATGTTCATCAATTTTCCAGTCTTGATTGTGAATATCATACTTTTTTCCTAAACCTCCTAAATTATTCCAAAATTTCTTTATTAATTAATGTCAAATTATGAGTTAATAGGAGCAGAGCTAGTTAGACATATGTTTCTTTTATTTAAAAAATAACAAATTATAGGGGTGACTGGATGGCTCAGTCAGGGGAGTGTGCAGCTCTTGATCTCAGGGTCGTGGGTTTGGAGCCCCACATGGGTGTAGAGATTACTTAAAAAAATAAAATGTTTTTAAAAAATGGCAAATTGCAATGATGAAGCACAGTTTCAGATTTCTATTTGATCATTGTATGTAACAAGCTTTAATTTTTTTTTAAATTTTTAATGTTTATTTTTGAGACAGAGAGAGATAGACCATGAGTGAGGGGAGCGGCAGAGAGAGAGGGATACACAGAATCCGAAACAGGATCCTGGCTCTGTGCTGTCAGCACAAATCCTGATACAGGGCTCCAACTCATGAACCATGAGATCATGACCTGAGCTGAAGTCGGACACTTAACTGCCTGAGCCACCCAGGTGCCCCATTCAATTTTAATTCTTTCATTACACACATGTATGCATACATATATAATATTTTGTGTTGTGTTGAATTTTCTGAAATGTGCTGAAAAGTATCCAGTGAATAATAAACATTAAGAATAAAAGAAAATATTGCCTTCAACAAAAATGAAAAGAGCAATGTCAGAAAACATGATTGGCATTTCTATAGGGATTTGCTAAGATTATGTTAAATAGACCTTGAAAAATGTCTCAGGCAAGATTCAGTGAGCAAGAACTAAACAAACAGAAACAGATGCATGAATGCAAAGAACAAACTGATGATTTCCAGAGGGGAGGGGGCAGATGAGATGGGCAAAAAGGAATGAATGGGAGTCGGAGATACCAGCATCCAGTTATGGAATGAATAAGTCCTAGAGATGAAGGATATAGCGGAGAGAATGTAGTCTGTGGTATTGCAATGGCGGTGTATGGGAACAGGTGGTAGTTTCACTTGTGGTGAGTTTAGCGTAAGGTAGAGAGTTATAGAAACACTATGCTGTATGCCTGAAATTCATGTAACATTGTGTGTCAACTATAATTCAATCAATCAATCAATCAATCAACCAATGCCAGCTTTTTGAAAAATATATTGTAAATTACACAAACTTTAAATAAAATAAATTTTTTTAAAAGGCAGCAGAACAGTGTTCTTTCTTTCTTAGGCAGGAAACAAAAATCATGTGGATGATAATATATTTGGTGCATTAAAACCTGTACCTCTAAAACAGTTCTTAGCAATAAGAGGCATCAAAGATTCTTGTGTAAGTAAAAAAAAAAAAAAAAAAAAAAAAGTGAGAAAATTTTTAAATGAAAAAATTAAGTGGACATCTGGGATTTTTTATTGGGATTTCATCAATGTCCAGCTTTGGAAATTGAGTCATGGAAGAACACAGTATATTGGGGCTCAATTCAGTCAATGCTGGGCCAGTGGTTTATCCCGGTGTCAATTCCTCCAAGTCAAGAGTTTCAGTGTCACCCTCAAATTTGGTCCATGGAGAATTGGAAATACTCCTAACTTAGCAACCTCAATGAGCCTGGCA
The DNA here is from genome assembly GCF_018350195.1 of Panthera tigris. Taxonomy (NCBI): domain Eukaryota; kingdom Metazoa; phylum Chordata; class Mammalia; order Carnivora; family Felidae; genus Panthera; species Panthera tigris. The sequence goes on along the minus strand of NC_056663.1, from coordinate 57,670,300 downwards.
CATCCAGATAATGAAATCTCATCACTCAAATCAACCAGCTTTTCCATGATTTGCATTATACTTTGAGTATAGACATTTATCTTGTGTTTTACTTCCTGTGCAAAAAATGTCTGATAGCACTAGTAAATCATCTATGTTTATTATCATCATAGAACCCAGGTAAATGTTTGTATTTTTCTCTGTTAAAGATATGGCTTCTCCTGTCCCTAGATAATATAATGATATACAAAATACATAATATAATGATATTATAACAATAAGAGCCAGCACTTACGAGCATGTACTAGTACCTGGTACATGTGATGGGGACCTGGCAGTTACTAAAGTATTTACTCTTCAGGAAACCTAGGGAAAAAGGAGTTATGCAACATAATGTGGATCATTAAAGGGGGTATGAAGCCTTGGCTTTGCACCAAAGCAGTGTGGCTCCAAAGAGTAGGTTCTTAAGTTCTCCATCCTGTGGTCTCTCACAGACCAAGAACAAACTATATATCTACACAATGACCTGTAGGCACATAGTATGTGCATAAAAGCAGTTATCTATTTTATGCATATTGATATATCATATATTAAATTACTTAAGTAAAAACAGAAGTTTTCCAACGCAGAGAAAGTATGTGTGTGTGTGTGTGTGTGTGTGTGTGTGTGTGTGTGTATTCTGCATATAAACTGCAACCATCCAGAAATAAATATGTACTTATTTTTTCCCTTTCTTTCAGTCTTTCTGTTTTTCCAGTCAGTTTTAGAAAAGTGACCATGTCTCATATTTACTCTATTCCCTATGGCATGTAGTCCAGTTCTGTGAACACCTTACAGTTCATAAATATGTATTTGCTGATGTCTTGACAACTGGATCTTAAATCTTTAGAGGAGCAGTCCTATTTAGCTCCAGGTGCTCGACACATAATAAATACAACCTCCCAACACCCTTGCTTTTCCACATCTCTGGTTCAGAGAGACAGTTCTGCCTTATACTTTGTTTCCCAGCATGTTTCTTACTCATCAGCACCGGGCCACTTGTTTCTTGTTTATGCTTTCATACTCACTGTCAGATCTGCTATCACAGAACAAGTTGTTAGTCATTGATGCTGATAGCAGCAATTCCTTGGAAGTGATTAATCCTGGCCTTTTAGGGTTCATTTGTTTCTAGCTATTTGCTACCACCACTTTTACCCTGCTTTACCTTGGTCACATCCCAAGATCCTCAATGCTACCATTTGCTATGTCTCTTGATGATGTCCTGTCAATGTACAATCCCCTCAAGCTGCTTGCTCTCAGATTCTTTTTCTCATGCTCTAAGACGTCTTTCCAAGTCCACTTGCTGTGATGTTTTCTTCCGTGTTGTATTCTTTCTTGACCTCGCCTTTCTCTTAGCCATGCCTCCACTCCACATCTCTTCACTTGCTTACTTCCCTGCTTAAAAAGTATGACTAACATACATAGACTTCGAGGACAAATGAAAATAATAAAAGATAAGTGATTGAAGTTTCTTTTATTTATTTAGGAAAAATGTGTAGCGAGTAGATTTTTAAACCTAAGTTCCAAGAACTTAGCAAATAGAACAAGTCAACTGGACAAAAGGTAAAAACCCTAAAAGTAACCAAGCTTCAGTAACTTTTGAAAGGAATGATTCATCATTTCACATTCTGTTTTTCATTTCTAGGAAAAAAGTGAATTAGCATTCCTGTGGTCAACTTTAATTTTTTTCTATGTGATTAAATACAGTCTAGCATTATAATAATCTATGAAAACTCAGGATAAATTATATGACTTTAAAATTGTCAAGTTACTGCTGTCTGTACTAGTGTCTCTAAAAAGTGTAACTCAGGGAAACCGGAAGGTAAATTAGATAGAGGACGTGAAATTTAGAGAAGAAAAGAACATTTACTCTACAGTGACAAAAATGCAGTTACACTGTACATTAGCATTTTGTAATAGGGGAGTAATTTGAGGAAAATTAAAATGATCCATAGGACTTTTGTAGATACCAACATAAAACAAATACGCATAAACAAACTTCTCTGTACCTCAAGTCATCTGTATTCTGCCATGAAATAAACACCATTTATGTGCAGTTATATGTGGCTAGTGGAGTTGACTACTAGGCCACAGTGATGGCCATTCTTCACTGCTATTCAGTGGATATTAAATTAAAAATATTTACTAGGTGCCAGGTGCTCCAGCTATTCTAAACACTGCAGTGGGTGCTAGACATACAGTAAAGTCTAATAGTTGGGTTCATGGGCGTTGGAATAAAAATACCAAGCTTCAAGTCCTCTAACATTTATTTAAGCTCTGTGGTGTTGAACAATTTGCTTCACCTCCCTGAGCCTCATCTAGGAAGTGAAAATCTTCTTTAATCTCTTATTCTATATGGAACCTAACTTTCCCTGAGCATACTTCTGGTTCCCCAGATCCCTCTCAAGCAGAGTCCGTTTCCTTGAGCACAACCCATACACTGTAGGTGGGAAAGCATCCTCCACATTTACCACTATGAGATCATTCTCACATCTTTCTTCCTACAACCCTCCAGGTTTGAATTTCATGTCAAAAGACTAGAGCAACCATTACCTGACTTATTGCAGTTTTCCCAATTACTTTCCTTCATTCCTTGACATTGCTACTGCTGGCTCCTTGTCCCTTTTTCCCCTGCCATCACAAATATTAAAATTAGTGATTTCAATAACCATAAGGATGACCTTTCCAATGCCCTGGATTTAGTTTCCTGAAAATCTTGTTTCCTCTCTGACCTCTTCTACTCACTTCTGTGGTCATACCCCTAGACTGCATGGCCTAATATAATAGCCATTAATCACATGTGACTAATAAAGGTTTTTAAATTAGTAATTTAGTCCCTTAATTGCATTAGTGACATTTTCAGTGCTTAATATGTACATGTGACTGGTTGGCAAACCATACTTGACAGCTCAGAACATTTCCATTATTGTAGAAAGTTCTAGTGAATAGTGCTGCCCCTAGACTCCTTTATCTATAAGTGAAATTCCTTCATAATCAGTTTTATACTTCCCAGTGTCTGACCCTTAATTTCTATTTTTCTAGTTTACTGCCTTTAGTTACCTGGGTCAATCTTTGACACCTCCTGGGTATATGATTAATCAACCCTAGAAATTTTTTTTCATACTCCTTGATCTCTTTATGTTCTTACCAGTCTGTTTAATTAGCTTGAAATTTTATTTCTTATCCAATCAAATTTTATAATCCCTATGTTGCTTTTCTCCTTAACTCCCTTACACTTCCCTCATTTCTTGATATTCTCCTGATTAAAATACAAACTTGGTTAAGTCAAACCACCTTCATAGTTGTCTATTCCCAGAAGCTGTAAAGGGTTGAAGAATGTTCCATAATGCTTCCTGGCCTAATTTTGCACCTATGACCCTTAATCAAGAGATAAATAGAACTGTTTTTGAGATGGTAATTTCTATTGATTGGTCTTCTAGTTCACTTACACTTTTTTTTCTGTATTCTTCAAACTATCATTGAGCTCTTTTAAAAAATTTCACTTTTCTATTCTCAAATTTTCATTTGGTTCATTTGTAGATTTTCTATTACTCTGTGCAGATTCCTCATCTATTTATTCTTGATGTCCATATTTTCTCTGATATTTGGATTTATTTATAACAGTTCTTTTAAAGTCTTTACTGATTTCAACATCTAAGACATCTCAGAATCTGTTCTAATTGTATGACTTTTTCTTCTTGAGTATGGGTTCAGTTTTCTGTACTTTTTGCGTGCCAAGTTGTTATAGCTCTATGCTAGATAATGTGAGTGATATGTTGTAGGGAATCTGAATTATCTTCTCTTTGTTTATAGGTTATTGATTTTTGTTCTGGATGACAGTTGAATTACATGTAGAGTTTTTTGAACCTGCCAGACTTGGCTTTATGTTTGTTGGTTCTGCTGTTCACTGCTTTTATCTCTTTGGCCTTTTCAGTTTCAGCAAGATTGCCATACTGTTTTGGAACTCCACCTTTATGAAGGGAAACTGGGGCAATGTAGAACTCACCTCATGTGTTTCCCTTCTCTTAAGGATCACAGTACTTTACAACTCTCTATCCAGTGCCTGATATTTATTTTTTCAGTTGTCTCTTCTATTTTCTCCAGTGTTATAACTGTTTAGAGCAGTAAGTCAAGTCCAGTCTCAGTAACTTTGTCATGGATGAAAGCAGAGTTCTGTGCCATCTAGAGATTTATTTTGCAAATAACACACATGTAGAAATAAACATAAAATATGGAATGCAGCTTACTGTTTAACAGAAAAGAAACCATAAATGAATCTACTACCTATGTCAAGAAGTAGAACATTTTCACTACTGTGGAAGTGTGTCTCCAAACCTGAATAGCCATTCATAATCTAAACCCCATTCTCTTTCCTAAATACAATCACTATTCTTATGGTATAGTAATCACAAATATAAAATATTTTTATAAAAAATTATATATATATATTTTAAAAATTATATTTTTACTATTTAAAAATATTTTAAAATATTTTACTTATATTTTTGCTGCTTCATTGGACATTTTTTTAACTTTATTTTTTATTTTTTAAAATTTACATCCAAATTAGTTAGCATGTAGTGCAACAATGATTTTAGGAGTAGATTCCTTAATGCCCCTGACCCATTTAGCCCATCCCCCCTCCCACAACCCCTCCAGTAACCCTCAGTTTGTTCTCCATATTTACGAGTCTCTTCCATTTTGTCCCCCTCCCTGATTTTATATTGTTTCCCTTCCCTTATGTTCATCTGTTTTCTCTCTTAAAGTCCTCATATGAGTGAAGTCATATGATTTTTGTCTTTCTCTGACTAATTTCACTTAGCATAATACCCTCCAGTTCAATCCACGTCGTTGCAAATGGTAAGATTTCATTCTTTTTGATTGCTGAGTAATACTCCATTGTATCTATATACACCACATCTTCTTTATCCATTCATCCATCGATGGACATTTGGGCTCTTTCCATACTTTGGCTATTGTTGATAGTGCTGCTGTAAACATGGGGGTGCATGGGTCCCTTCAAAACAGCACACCGGTATCCCTTGGATAAATGCCTAGTAGCACAATTGCTGGGTCGTAGGGTAGTTCTATTTTTAGTTTTTTGAGGAACCTCCATACTGTTTTCCAGAGTGGCTGCACCAGCTTGCATTCCCACCAACAATGCAAAAGAGATCCTCTTTCTCCACATCCTGGCCAACATCTGTTGTTGCCTGAGGTGTTAATGTTAGCCAATCTGACAGGGGTAAGGTGGTATCTCATTGTGGTTTTGATTTGTACTTCCCTGATGACGAGTGAAGTTGAGCATTTTTTCATGTGTTGGTTGGCCATCTGGATGTTTTCTTTGGAGAAGTGTCTATTCATGTCTTTTGCCCATTTCTTCATTGAATTACTTGTTTTTTGGGTGTTGAGTTTGATAAGTTCTTTATAGATTTTAGATACTAACCCTTTATCTGATATGTCATTTGCAAATATCTTCTCTCATTCTGTTGGTTGCCTTTTAGTTTTGCTGATTGTTCCCTTCACTGTGCAGAAGTTTTTATTTTGATGAGGTCCCAGTAGTTCATTTTTGCTTTTGTTTCCCTTGCCTCCAGAGACGTGTTGAGTAAGAAGTTGCTGCGGCCAAGATCAAAGAGGTTTTTGCCTGCTTTCTCCTTGAGGATTTTGATGACTTCCTGTCTTACATTTAGGTCCTTCATCCATTTTGAGTTTACTTTTGTGTTTGGTGTAAGAATGTGGTCCAGGTTCATTCTTCTGCATGTCGCTGTCCAGTTTTCCCAGCACCACTTGCTGAAGAGACTGTCTATTCAATTGGGTATTCTCTCCTGCTTTGTCAAAGATTAGTTGGCCATAAGTTTGTGGGTACATTTATGGGTTCTCTATTCTATTCCATTTATCTGAGTGCCTGTTCTTGTGCCAGTACCATACTGTCTTGATGATTACAGCTTTGTAATATATCTTGAATTCCAGGAGTGTGATGCCTCCAGCTTTGTTTTGTTTTGTTTTGTTTTGTTTTGTTTTTCTCTCAAGATTTCTTTGGCTGTTCAGGGTCTTTTCTGGTTCCATACAAATTTTAGGATTATTTGTTCTAGCTCTGTGAAGAATGCTGGTGTTACTTTGATAGGGATTGCATTGAATATGTAGATTGCTTTGGGTAGTATCGACATTTTAACAGTATTTGTTCTTCCTATCCAGGAGCATGGGATCTTTTCCATTTTTGGTGTCTTCTTCAATTTCTTTCATAAACTTTCTATAATTTTCAGTGTATAGATTTTTCACCTCTTTGGTTAGAGTTATTCCTAGCTATTTTATGGTTTTTGGTGCAACTCTAAATGGGATCGATTCCTTGATTTCTCTGTTGCTTCATTGTTGATGTATAGGAATGCAACCAAATTCTGTGCATTGATTTTATATCCTGCAAAATTGCTGAATTCATGAATCAGTTCTAGCAGTTTTTTGGTGGAATCTTTTGGGTTTTCCATGTGGAGTATCATGTCATCTGCAAAGAGTGAAAGTTTCACCTCCTCCTGGCCGATTTGGATGCCTTTTATTCCATTGTGTTGTCTGATTGCAGAAGCTAAGACTTCCAATACTATGTTGAATAACAGTGGCGAGAGTGGACATCCCTGTCTTGTTCCTGACCTTAGGGGGAAAGCTCTCAGTTTTTCCCCATTGAGGATGATGTTAGCGTTGGGTTGTTCATATATGGCTTTTATGATGTCAAGGTATGATCCTTCTATCCCTACTTTCTTGAGGGTTTTTATCAAGAAAAGTTGCTATATTTTGTCAAATCATTTCTCTGCATCTATTGAAAGGATCATATGGTTCTTGTCCTTTCTTTTATTGATGTGATAAATCACGTTAATTGTTTTGCAGATATTGAACCAGCCCTACATGCCAGGTATAAATCCCACTTGGTCGTGGTTAATAATTATTTTAATGTATTGTTGGAGCTGGTTGGCTAATATCTTGTTGAGGATTTTCGCATCCATGTTCATCAGGGAAATTGGTCTATAGTTCTCCTTTTTAGTGGGGTCTCTGTCTGGTTTTGGAATCAAGGTAATGCTGGCTTAACAGAAAGAGTTTGGAAGTTTTCCTTCCATTTCAATTTTTTGGAAAAGTTTCAAGAGAATAGGTGTTAACTCTTCCTTAAATATTTGATAGAATTCACATAGAAAGCCATCTGGTCCTGGACTCTTGTTTTTTGGCATATTTTTGATTACTGATCCAATTTCCTTACTGATTATGGGTCTGTTCAAGTTTTCTATTTCTTCTTGTTTCAGTTTGGTAGTGTATATGTTTCTAGAAATTTGTCCATTTCTTCCAGATTGCCCATTTTATTGGCACATAATTATAATATTCTCTTATTATTGTTTTTACTTTTGTTGTATTGGTTGTGCTCTCTCCTCTTTCATTCTTGATTTTATTTATTTGGGTCCTTTCCTTTTTCTTCTTGATCAAACTGCCTAGTGGTTTATCAATTTTGTTAATTCTTTCAAAGAACCAGCTTCTGGTTTCATTAATCTGTTCTACCTTTTTTTGGTTTTGATAGCATTAATTTCTGCTCTAATCTTTATAATTTCCTGTCTTCTGCTGGTTTTGGGTTTTATTTGCAGCTCCTTAAGGCATAGGGTAAGGTTGTATATCTGAGATCTTTCTTCCTTCTTTAGGAAGGTCTGGATTGCTATATACTTTCCTCTTATGACCGCCTTTGCTGTGTCCCAGGGTTTTGGGTTGTGGTGCTATCATTTTCACTGACTTCCATATGCTTTTTAATTTCCTCTTTAACTGCTTGGTTAGCCCACTCATTCTTTAGTAGGATATTTTTCAGTCTCCAAGTGTTAGTTTCCTTCCCAAATTTTTTCTTGTGGTTGATTTCGAGTTTCATACCATTGTGGTCTGAAAATATGCACGGTATGATCTTGATCTTTTTCTACTTTCTGAGGGCTGATTTGTGTCCCAGTATATGGTCTATTATGGAGAATGTTCCATGTGTACTGGAGAAGAATGTATATTCTGCTTTAGGATGAAATGTTCTGAATACATCTGTTAAGTCCATATGGTCCAATGTGTCATTCAAAGCCATTGTTTCCTTGTTGATTTTTTGATTAGATGATCTGTCCATTGCTGTGAGTGGGGTGTTGAAGTCTCCTACTATTATGGTATTACTATTGATGAGTTTCTTTATGTGGTGATTAATTGAGTTATGTATTTGGGTGCTCCACATTTGGCACATAAATGTTTACAATTGGTGGGTCTTCTTGGTGGATATACCCCTTAATTATGATGTAATGCCCTTCTTCACCTCTTGATACAGTCTTTATTTTAAAGTCTAGATTGTCTGATAGAAGTATGGCTACTCTGGCTTTCTTTTGTTGACCATTAGCATGATAGATGGTTCTCCATCCCCTTATTTTCAATCTGAAGGTGTCTTTAGGTCTCAAGTGGGTCTCTTGTAAGCAGCATATAGATGTATCTTGTTTTCTTATCCATTCTGTTACCCTATGTCTTTTGATTGGAGCATTGAGTCCATTGACATTTAGAGTGAATACTGAAATATACTAGTTTATTGCCATTATGATGTTTGTAGAGTTGGAGTTTCTGGTGGTGTTCTCTGGTCCTTTCTAATCTTTGTTGCTTTGGGTCTTTATATATATATATATATATATATATACACACATATATATATATACACACGTATATATATACATATATATACATGTATATATATATATATGTATATATATATATACACACATACACACACACACACACACACACACACATATATATATATATATATTTTTTTTTTTTTTTCATCTTTTCTCCCCTCAGAGCATCCCCCTTCAGATTTCTTGCAGGGTTGGTTTAGTGGTCACAAACTCCTTTAATTTTTGTTTGTCTGGGAAACTTTTTATCTCTCCTTCTATTTTGAATGACAGCCTTGTTGGATAAAGAATTCTTGGCTGCATATTGTTCTGATTCAGCATACTGAATATATCCCGCCATTCCTTTCTGGCCTGCCAAGTTTCTGTGTGTAGGTCTGCTGCAAACCTGATCTGTCTTTCCTTGTAGGTTAGGGACTTTTTTCCCTTGCTGCTTTCATGATTCTCTCCTTGCCTGAGTATTTTGTGAATTTGACTATAACATGCCTTATTGATGGTTGGTGTTTGTTGAATCTATTGGGAGTCCTCTGTGCTTCCTGGATTTTGATGTCTGTGTCTTTCCCCAGGTTAGGAAAGTTTTCTGCTATGATTTTCTCACATAACCCTTCTACCCCTATTTCTCTCTCTTCCTCCTCTGGGACCCCTATGATTCTGATGTTCCTTTTCCATGAGTCACTGATTTCTCTAATTTTTAAATCATGCTCATTTGCCTCAATCTCCCTCTTTTTTTCTGCTTCGTTATTCTGTATAAGTTTATCCTTTATATCGTTGAATCTCTGTTCTGGCTTGTCCATCCTTGCCACCGTGGCATCCATCCATGATTGCAGCTCAGTTGTAGCATTTTTAATTTCGTTCTGGCTATTTTTTACTTCTTTTTCTCCGCAGAAAGGGATTCTAGTCTATTTTCGACTCCAGCTGGTATTCTTATTATCGTGATTGTAAATTCTGGTTCCGACATCTTGCTTTTATCTGTGTTGGTTAAATCCCTGGCTGTCGTTTCTTCGTGCTCTTTCTTTTGGGGTGAATTGCTTCATTTTGTCATTTTGAAGGGAGAAAAGGAATTAATGAGGTAGAAAAATTGAAATTAAAAAAATTAAAATTAAAAAAATATATTAAAATTGAAAATTAAAAATTAAACACACACACACACAAATCGAATAGATGATGTTAGATCCTAGGTGTGTTTTGGTCTGGGTGTTGAAAGTGGTTTGACAGTTTAGAGAAACAGAAAAAAAAAGGGTGGGGGGGAGGGAAATTTTTTGAGAATTTGAAAAAATGAATACACTAAAGTAGACTAAATTGAGATGATGTGTGTTAAATGGAATTTGAAATAATATACACAAAAGTTGAGAATATAGTAGAAAAAAAGAGAAACATTTTAATAAAAATTAAAAAGAAATATGAATTTTTTTGTTTTCTGTATTTAAGAAAAAAGAAATGAAAAAGTGAAAAAAGATAAAAAGGAAAAAAAGAAAAAAAAAGAAATCATTTGAAAATTTGAAAAAGTGAATACACTGTAGTAGACTGAAATAAAATATTAGGAGTAAGATAGAATTTGAAAAAAATTACATAAAAGCAAAAAATACAGTAATAAAAAGTAACTAAAAATATTTTTAAAAGAAATTGAAAGTAAAAATGAAGTTTTTCTCTTTCTGCATTCAAGAAAAAGAAAAGAGATGAAAAAGAAAAAAAAAGAAAGAAAGAAAAGTAAATTGTTTGAAAATTTGAAAAGGAGAGTACACTGAAGTGGATGAAAATAAAATGATGGAAGTAAAGTAGAATTTGAAAAAAATTACACAAAAGTAAAAATAGTAATAAAAATTAAAGACATATTTTTAATAAAAATTGAAAATAAAAATGTCTTTTTTCTCTTTCTGTACTCAAGAAAAAGAAAAGAATTGTAAAAGAGAAAAAGGAAAAAGAGAAAAAAAAGAAAAAAGAAAAAAAAATTTAATAGATGAACCTGCTAACAGATTGAAGTAGGACTGAAATTGCTTCGTTTTCCCCTAGAGGTCAGTCCATGTAGCTCTTTATAGTCCATAAATTAAGCTGGTGGTGAGGTTTGTGTTCTTGAAGAGGGAAGTTGGCCCAGTTGGGCGGGGCTCGGTGTAAGAGCTCCGCTCTCCACTAGATGGTGCTGCTAGACTAATGTGGTGGATTGTTGCAGTGCTCATAGGTATGCACGCTCATGCGCGGAAGCAGTGAAAATGGCACCACCCAGCTATCCAGTCTGTTTTTGCAGATCAGCAATTGCGCACCTGTCCTCGGTCTTCAGCTCTCTTCCAATCTCCACTTTTCCACTCTCTGTGACCAGGCCCCAGGCAGTACCTCTCTCCCAAGTTTTGTCTCAGATGCAGCTGTTTTTCCCCGCCCTTTACTTCTGAAGGACTGAGGCTTTGACCCGTTTTGCCCCTCTGCAGGAGGGTCTCACCAAGCAATGGTCGAATGAGCAATGGCCAAATATCGGCTGCACCCAGAAACACCCGCTGGACACTGTTGTTGCCAGTGCCCCGAGACTGCGGCCAGGTGCCAGCCCTCCTGAAAGGAAGGGCTGAAAAAGTTCACAAGATAGTGTAGCAGTAGCATCTCAAGGAATATGGAGAATTGCAACACACATCTGGCACCAGGCTTCACCCTCAATGACCTTGCCCCAGCACCAGTGAATGTGGCTGCCTTCCAGGGTCTGCTGGGACCAGGTGGCTTCAACAGTCTCTACCAAATGTCCTCTAGCAGTGGAACTGCTTTTCCCCATGTGGCCTGAGAACCTCCTGGACTCCACTCTGTTCCTGGGGATTCTCCCTTCCCACCAGAGCACTGCCAGGTATCGAGCTGTGGAGTTGCAGCCTATGCGCTCCCCTTGTTTGCAGTCTTAATGGAATTTAAACCCTCTCCTTTCTCCTTTCTCCCTTTTTAGTTTAGTCCCTGCTGCTGTTTCCAATTTTCCACTTCTCTCCAGCTGCCTTTGGGGGGGTGCTTTTCCCATATGCTTCCCCCCTTCCCAGTCTCTGTCCTCTCTCTGCCCACAAAAGGGGTTCCCTACCTTTCGTGGCTTCTTGCTCCACAAGTTCAGCTCTTCGTGTCACATACCTCCTGAATTCTGTGGTTCAGGTTGTGCAGATTGTTGTGTTAATCTTCCAATCAGTTTTCTAGGTATGTAGGATGGTTCAGTGTTGGTCTGGCTGTATTTCATGGATGCGAGACACACAAAAAGCTTCCATGCTGTTCCACCATGTTGGCTCCTCCTCATTTGGACATTTCTAAAGACTAAGATTGAGTTTGGCCTGTTTGTGAATTATATAAATGTAATAATACATATAACAGATGTGCTTTTGTGACTGTTTTTTCCCTTAACATTGTTTAATGATATTTATCCATGCCACTGAATTATAATTTATTCATGTTGATCCATTTCTTTCTTCAACTCACTCCAATAAGTCTCTTTCTATACCATTTCACCTAAACTGTTCTTGTCAAGCTTGTCTATGACCTTCATCAAGGTTAGACCATTCCTCTTCTCAGTTTAAGGCACTAGACCCTCTAAATTTTTTTGTGTGTTTATTCATTTTTGAAAGACAGAGAGAGACAGAGAACAAGCAGGGGTGGGGCAGAGAGAGAGGGGGACACCGAATCTGAAGCAGGCTCCAGGCTCTGAGCTGTCAGCACAGAGCCCGACACGGGGCTTGAACTCACAAACCGCGAGATTATGACCTAAGCTGAAGTCAGATGCTCAACCAAGTGAGCCACCCAGGTGCCCCAAGTACTAGACCCTCTAAACTTCTTCCCTCCTCCTCCTCCCTTCCATCTCCAGTTTATTCATTCAGTTCATAGATAGGTCCTTAGGCATGACCCCACAGCAGTAAAGAGGATATGTGTGCAGATCACTAAATTTTGTGGAAACCATGGAATGTATGTGAACATATCTAAAGGTAGTGTACGTATCTACTGTAGTTCATCTGAGATATGCCAGATTCCTCTATGTAACCACTGAATATACATATCAGAAAATGAATAAAGATTTGGTTGTTTTTAAAATGATTCCAGGGAGAAACATATGTAAAAAGAATCTGTCTCTTTTTTACAAAAGGTAATCAGAAAGTCAATCTCTGGTCCTTGGTCAACAAAATTTCATTTAGGTACAAAAGGATAAAAGAATTATGGAATGAGGGTATTTTTAAACTTGTTCAAAATTCTGGAACTTATGTCTTTCATTGTAATAGAAAATTGATCATCTGGGAGAGGCATTAAATGGAAATAAAATTCTTTCTTTTATTGCTAGGAAAGAAGTACTTCTTTAATTTCCTCAGATGTTAGACTATCTTTGAAGTCTTATCTTATATGCTAAAGCATATTTTTTGAATTATCCAAAAGGGCCCTGTTCTTATTCTCATTTTAGTTATTAGCCTGGAAATTGCCACCATTCTGGGATCTCTATGACATTCTATATTATAGCCAAACCCAAGAGCCAATTTACTTATTAGTGGCACGTGAGTGAAGAGACCATAAAGTCAGATAGTTTTACATTAGGCTTGGGATCAGTGCCCAGAATTACCACTTCCATGTAAGAACTACATTCTAAGTCTTGCAGCTACTCTTACTTCTGAAAATTAGGTAAAATCACCATTTTCCTTTGAATTACCTAGATAAATTTTCTCTTTTAAAAAGTACATGGAGTATATCAATTATTCTGATAACTGTGTGAAATTCTTCATTTTGCTAGAGGAGTTGAGAAGAAACTTTTCCTACTGAGGCAGTTTTACCACATGCAATTATGTACTCTTGAGAGTACGTCAAATTAAAAAAAAAACCTTGGATTTCCTCTTTCCTCTGATCTCATTGATTAATATGAAGATATTTTCAAAGGCTGACAACTCCTGTAAGTGTGGAAAGACAGTGAGTGACTCTACATTGTTGGGATACAGAAAAGGACCTGGAGTGGCTACATTTGTGTTGCATGAAATGCACTGTGATATCATGTGTTCCCTCTTCATCACAGCATCCAATACTAGCCAGAGGATACTATGGTCCAGCCCTATTAATATTAGAGTGTGCTTTGTCGTCATTGGGTAGCCCAAAATACTAGAGAGGTATGGTATGTTTACACTCCCCATTTCACATGCCTCTATCTTTATCAGCTCAAATTTGACTTAACAGAATGATGATCTAGCATCCATGGTAGGAAATTCAAGGGAATTATTATTTTTTTTAAGTTTATTTATTTTATTTTTGAGAGAGAGCAAGAGTGAGGGAAAGGCAGAGAGAGAGAGAGAGAGAAAGAGAGAGAGAGAATCCCAAGCAGGCTGTGCACTGTCAGCACAGAGCCCTATGTGTGGCTCAAACTCGCCAACTGTGAAGTCATGACCTGAGCTGAAATCAAGAGTCCGAGGCTTAAGTGACAGAGCCACCCAGGTGCCCCTCAAAGGAATTATTGATTGATGAAGCTAAAACATAGGAAGGGAGACTCTGAACAAGTTGTCAGTCCAAGAAATATTGGTGTAAGGACAGTTTTCTCCTTGAGAATAAACTGTTAGATAGTCCAAGGACAGGAAAAAAAGTAATGCAATCTATAAAGGGTAATCAGAACTTGAATCAATGTAAGCAGGTAGAAACTTACGATCTCATCTGCCTTCACATCTCCGCTATGCTGGTTTTGCACGGTGGTGATTCTGGGTGTGTGTGTGTGTGTGTGTGTGTGTGTGTGTGTTTGCCTGCCCACACCAGAAATTATGGTAACTTGGTAGACTTAAAGTCCATGCTCATACTTTGATGTATATGAAAGGTACATCAAAAATGATCAATTTCATAGTTTTCCCAGAGCTCTATAATGAGGTATTTTCTTAAATATGGATGAGGGCCAAGAAATTTCAAAAGTTATGTATGAGAGTGACAGATGGTTATCTGCCTGAAATCTACTCTCTACTTCTTCATCAGTTAAGGAATCCCAATTTTATTCACAGTAGCAATATTCCCATCTCAATCATCCATGCACCTAGGTGTGGTCCTGTGACATTTTTCTTTTAAGTTTATTTATTTTGGGGGGGGGGGAGAGAGAGAGGGGGAGAAAGAATCCCAAGCAGATGACATGGGCTCTAACACACGAACTGTGAGATGATGATCTGAGCTAAAACCAAAAGTCAGATGCTCAGCCGACTGAGCCACTCAGGTGCCCTGTAGGGTCTTAGGACTTTAAAAAAATTTTTTTAATGTTTATTTATATTTATGTTTGAGAGAAAGAGCTAAAGTGAGCAGGGGAGGGGCACAGAGAGAGAATGAGAGACACAGAATCCAAAGCAGGCTCCAGGCTCTGAGCTGACGGCATAGAGCCCGACGTGGGGATTGAACTAGCAAACTGTGAGATCATGACCTGAGCTGAAATCGAATGCTTAACCAACAGAGCCACCCAGGCACCCTGGGTCGTGTGACTTTTGATCAATAAGAGCAAGCAGACTTAATCAATACGAGGTATCGCATCAGAATTCTAGGTATCTTCTTCAAAGTGATATGACCTAATTGGGTTAAGCATCCTTTATGATTTCCTCCCCTCCCCTTTCTTATTGCCTGAAGTGTGGATATGACTTCTGAAACTGTAGTAGCCATCATTAAAAGTGTCCTTTCGTGTAAGAATGGCAGTCATATGCAAAGAGGGTGGAGGGGAGATGAATGATCCTAGGTCCTCGGTGAGTTTGTTGCTACTGTTCCTGCTTATGACTGTCAGTCTCTGTTCTTTTTTTATGTGAGGGAATAAGTAAGCCACTGGTTTTTTGAGGTTTCTTCTTTTTAGCAGCCAAATCTAATCCTAGATTATATATGTTGAAACAGAGAAAGACTTAATGATAAATGCAAGGAAAACTTTTGATCAGAGGCAGAAATATGACATTTGTATGACATATTTATGTGACAATTTTGACACTCCTTTTAATAATAGAAAATAATTCACATAGTCCTCATTTCATAGTTTTCTCAAGTGATGATTAAAAAGCAAGTATTCTTATACAAGATTTCCTGACTGCCAAGACATTTGTGCTCTAGGGTGTGTGTGTGTGTGTGTGTATGCATGCATGCACACATGTATATGTGTGTGTGTGTGATTGTGCATGTGTGTACATGTGCTACGGGCGGGAGAGAAAGAAGAGCTATTCTTATTCTTCTGTAGATGCATAATGGCAAATTGTAAAACTAGATTTTTTAAAAGTATTTTATTGTAAAATTTAAAACTTGCAGTAACTTTTCCCAAGTCATTTAAGAAACTACAACTGAATGTGCAGTGTTTAGATACTGGCTTTGTTCTTAATTAGATGTATTCATGAATCATGGTGTTCCCTCTCATTTGAAATAGATTCCGAGTCTCAAAATAAAATTGTATTTTAGGCTTTTAGTCTTAGTTATTCTTACTGCACTTATTCAGGTGTATGTATGTGCACATGTAGGTTTCTATTACTTATCTAGAATTGTTTTTGTCACATGTTCATGTTTGCTGCTTCTGTCTTTATACACAAACGTGTGTGTGTGTGTGTGTGTGTGTGTGTGTGTACACATATGGGGATGCTTAAGACATGGTCAGGATATATATGTAAATATATATATCTCCATCCCCCATATACATTTGCATATTTCTACCTCTTAGATCATTTTGTGCTTTTTATTAACACTCACTTTTTACCTTTGTGGCATTAGCTGATACATGAAGAAAAGGAAAATGGGGTATATAATTCCTCCCCCCAATGCTTTCTATCCCCTTTTCTACTTTATTCTTATTATGCACTTATGATCTAACATGCTATATCTTGTATGCATTTCTATTTTTTTATTTCCTGCTTTTCCCATTAGATTATAAATTCCATGGAAATGCTAAGGTTGGGTTTTTGTTTTTGTTTTTGTTTTTTCTTCCACTTTATTCACTCTTGTATTCCCACCACCTAGAATAGTATCTGGTGCTTTGTAAGCAAATAAATATTTGTTGAATGAATGGATTAATTCCAGTAACTGGTGAAGATAGTTACTAATTGAAAAGTCCTTTTTCCAGAAATACCACATTAGGATTCAGTTCTATGAGACATTCATATTGCTCATTTTAGCAGTGGCATCAGATAATAACATTTTAGGAGGAGGCCTCTTCCTGATGGTAGATTCTTTTGAACATCCCTCACTTTTTATGTTTCCCAAGTCATTTTGGAGGTGACTATTACATGCTTAAAAATGCTAACTTCCAAATAATTTGGGAAGTAATAAAATGTAAAGGATGTCTGAAAAAAATTAGCAAGAGGCCCCTTCTAAAATGATATTATCTTTGACTATTTGCGATAGAGGATGCCTTAGAGGGAAATGAGTACAGTTTTATTCATTAGGAAACTGAGGCCCATGAAAGCTAAATGGTGTGTCCAAGATAACTCAGTTATGAGTAGAGCTACTGACCAAAGCCTAGGCTTTCTGTAGGCACAAAAGTGAAGCCAGACAGCTTCACTGGTTAGTTGGAACCAGAAGTTGTGTTCTCATGTTTAGGAATTTTATGACCTTGAGCAAATGATGTGACATTCCTTAGTGTCATTAATATTAGTAACATACATTAAAGGGTAGATGTGAATAAACCATAAAAATTTAACAATCTTTGTTTTTATTCATTTCTCATACTATTCTTATTACATGTTTCTGTGTTTACTTGGTATTTTATGAAGTGAAATTAGGTGACTTTGTTGGGAGGGAGAATTTGACAGACTTTTTGTCATATGAATTGCTATCTAAAAATGAGTAAAACCCTTTAAAATACTTTTAAATTTTTCAGTGGTTCAATTTTGGATAATGTCAAATAAAATAGGATACTATTAATCTAATGTTATTAGTATTGCATATTCTTTTAGAACCATTTACTATTAAGCCGTACTATTCATGTATATGATCTCTTTACTATTTTGAAATAAGGAGGTTCTGTCTGGTACATATTTATCCTGATAAAGGACACAAGCTACTTAAATTATAGGACACAAGGACAAAGGATATGTTTAATTCCTTTTCCCTTAGAAATTTAGTTTCTGAGTTATTACATTTTATAAAATCCACTAAGTGTCTTGAGATTAAGAACTGACTTTATTTTGGTGCACTGTGTCTTAAAGCCTGTCAACAAATATTTTTGAGATTCTGTGCTACATGCTAAGAATATAAAGAGGAGGAAAGTAGTATTTGACCTTGCTAAACTCAGCACTTATTCAGGTGCCTGAATAATTATATAAGATACAGCATGTGATGGGAGTGCCCAGGGAGGCCTCCTCACAGAATACCTGTGTTCAAACCAGGCTTTCTGGAGGATGTGGTTACATGTGAGCAGTTGTCCCACCATTGGAGGAGAAGAAGAGTGCTTTTTCAGGCAGTGGAGCAGCATCAACAGACCAATAAGTAATATACAAGAAGATGAACAAGGTACGGGGTTAAAAATTGCTCAGAAGGGCTCAAGTGCAGCGCAATATGGGGGCGTGACCATGACACCTAGAGTGGCGACTAAACCTTGCCCTTTTTCCCCAAGCCTTTTGAGATATCTGAAAGCAAAGCATTTTTCACAAGAGCCTCCAAAGTAGCCATTCTGAAAGTTTACAGAATATTTTTTAAGTTTTTTAATATTCGAATTATTGGGTAGTATTTTGGGGGATAGCATCCTAGGACCTAGAGGGGTGATAAAACAATTTTCCATCTTGGTAATACTGCTGGTGACATATTCAGAAAGATCATTTAGATTTGAAGGTATATTGTGATGAAGGGTAGGAATTAAGTTTTTTTAAGCCAAACTAATCAACGATAAAAAGGAAATATAATATGTAAGTTATTTTTCTTATTTTCAGTTTATTGCACCTAACACACGTGGGTAATTTCTTGCTATATTTCAGTCACCTTTTTGTGAACAATATTAAGTGCACACTTTCAGTTTATGTAGATACTGTATAAACTTTAAAATTCATTTTCATTTGTCAAGAACTCTGAATATTTCCAAATTTCAGCTAACATTTTACACAGTATTCAAGCATGGCTACAATCTTTGTGTATAGTGAAAGACATTCATGATTACTGCACTGTAACAGCAAAGAACAGTGGGTGATTTATCATGATACCATGGCTCTTGTAGTTTAGGCCTGTCATTCTCAACTAAAGTCAACGATTAAATACCTAATTAAGAAGAAAGATGGTCTATTAGGTAAAACCTTTTTTACATTAAGTAATAAACCCAGACAGTTTTCAAAATTCTTTCTATATATAAAACAATAGGGAAAAAATATCTGTGATTTTGAACTCATCATAATTCCACAAAAATTCCGATTCTGGAAAATATGTACTTTGATACCAACGCTTTGACACAATAGCATGCTTAGAACTATGTCAATGCCCAGGTGCCTGGGTGGCTCAGTCGGTTAAGCATCTGAATTTCACTCAGGTCATGATCTCGTGGTTCATGGATTCGAGCCCTGCATTGGGCTCTGTGCTGATGGCTTAGAGCCTGGAGCCTGCTTCGGATTCTGTGTCTCCCTCTCTGTGCCCCTCCCCTGCTTGCACTCTGTCTCCCTCTCAAAAGTAAGTAAACATTAAACATTAAAAAAAAAAGAACTATTTCAATATCATGTCACTTCTTAATCTAAATGATTCTTGAAAATTGATATGTAATATCTATAATGGCCGTGCTTTGAGTCATTTCCTGGATATTAATGAAAGAATGGATTAAAGACCCTCAACATTTATTTTTAATTTTTAAAATTTATATTTTAGTTAACATACAGTGCAACATTGGTTTCAGTAATAGAATTCAGTGATTCATTACTTACATATAACACCCACTTCTCATAACAAGTGCCCTCCTTAATACCCATCACCTATCTATCCCATCTCCCACCCACCTCCTTCCATCAACCCTCAGTTTTTTCTGTCATTAAGAGTCTTTTGTGGTTTCCCTTTCTTCTCTCCCCCCACCTCTGCCAATGTGTTCATCTTAAATTTGTTTCTTAAATTCCACATATGAGTGAAATCATATATTTGTCTTTTTCTGATTGACTTATTTCACTTAGCATAATACATTCTAGCTCTGTCCACATTATTACAAATGGGAAAATGTCATTATTTTTTGATGACTGAGTAATATTCCATCATATATCTATATACTGCGTCTTCTTTATCCATTCATCAATTGATGAACATTTGGGGTCTCTCCATAGTTTGGCTATTGTTGATAATGCTGCTATAAACATTGCGGTGTATGTACCCTTTCGAATCTGTATTTTTGTATCCTTTGGGTAAATATCTAATAGTGCAATTGCTAGGTCATAGGGTAGTTCTATTTTTAGTTTTTTGAGGAACCTCCATATGTTCGCCAGAGTGGCTACACCAGTTTGCATTCCTACTAGCAGTGCAAGAGGTTTCCCCTTTCTCCACGTCCTCGCCAACATATGTTGTTTCTTGTGTTGTTAATTTTGGCCATTCTGACAGGTGTGAGGTGGTATTTCATCATGGTTTTTATTTGTATTTCCCTGATGATGAATGATGTTGAGCATCTTTTCATGTGTCTGTTAGCCATCTGGATGTCTTCTTTGGAAAAGTGTCTATTTATGTATTCTGCCAATTTCTTAACTGGGTTGTTTTTCAATCTTTAAGATTATTTATTTCAGAGAAGTGGTCTGAGGTGAAATCATTGTTGCTTCATTAATATTTTTTGGACTGTTGATGTTTTCAGAATAGAATAGTGTGTTTTGAAAGTATGCATGCTTTTTTTTTTTTATAGAGCACTGAAAGTAGTAATTTTTATTTTATTTTATTTTTTTTATTTTTTAATTTTTTTTAACGTTTATTTATTTTTGAGACAGAGAGAGACAGAGCATGAAAGGGGGAGAGTCAGAGAGAGGGAGACACAGAATCTGAAACAGGCTCCAGGCTCTGAACTGTCAGCACAGAGCCCGACGTGGGGCTTGAACTCACTGACCGCGAGATCATGACCTGAGCCGAAGTCGGCCACTTAACGGACTGAGCCACCCAGGCGCCCCTGAAAGTAGTAATTTTTAAAGAAACCTTGTCTTCCATGTGTGATGGGAGAAGAAATCTAGGTAGAAATGGAGATTTGATTTAATTTTGCTCTGGGACATTCTCTTTAATGTATCATGCCTGCGTTTCTTGTAATTAGGCTCTTATTAGAAACACGTAAATAACTATGCTGAGTTTGGAACTTGAGTCAAGTTATCCTGAGTTTTTAAAGGTGCTTAAAATTTTGTAGCAA
The DNA here is from genome assembly GCF_018350195.1 of Panthera tigris. NCBI lineage: Eukaryota > Metazoa > Chordata > Mammalia > Carnivora > Felidae > Panthera > Panthera tigris. The sequence goes on along the minus strand of NC_056663.1, from coordinate 57,649,384 downwards.
AATATCTTCTCACACTGAAAAATATAAAATAATATATATATTTGCCTTTGTAAATCATCATTAACTTTTATTCAATTCAAAAGCAAATATAAAGAATACAAAATTGGAAAGCATTACCCAATTAAAGTGTTGGAGCTGTCCTAGAAGTTACCTACTTTTGTATTTGAGTCTGTTTGCATTGTTCACAAGAACACTAATTGTTATCATTGATAATTATCTATGAGTTAGATACTGGATTTGGCATGTTAAATACTGCAATACAGCAACATGTCTCTGACACTACCTACCCAGGATTGTGACAGACTCCACAGCTTTAATGGCCCAGTCCCCACCAACACTGTTACCACTTCAGATGCAGCCATGAGTTCAGGGGTACCTGCCCTTCTGACCAACCGTGCAAATTCAGGGGTTTCCATGACCCCCCTCAGGTTTGATGATTAACTAAAATGTCTCAGGAAAACACAATTCTTACAATTACAGTTTTATTATAAAAGATACAAAACAGGGACAAGGCAAATAAAAAGACACCTAGGGAAAAAAGTATGGGAGGATCCCAAAGGCAGAGCTTCTCTGTTCTCTCCTTGTGGAATCTGGATGTGTCATCCCACTGGCATCCTGCTGACACATCACTGAGTTTACTAAACAGGAAGGGTCACTGAGCTGCAATGTCCAGAATTTTTATTGAGATTTCATTATGTATACTTGACTGATTGTACCATTGGCCATGTAATTAAACCTGATCTCCAGTTTTCCTCATCTCCCTGGTGTTGGTGAGGTTGATGTCACTTGCACAAAGCCCCAACCTTATAATCACATGTTTTGTCTTTCCCGGGTGACAAGCTCCTTCCTGGAGTTACTTCATTAGCATAAATTAATTCATATTGAGGGGCCCACAATGAATAACAAAGACCCTACTCTCACTTGGAAAATTCCAAGGATATAGAGGTCATCTCCCAGGACCTAGGGACAAAGACCAGATTGATTCTTTATTATATAGCAAATGTATATGTTCTTTGATTATTTACAGCAACCCTCAAGATATGCATTTTAATTAATATTTTATAGGTGTGAAAGCGACGCTTAGAAAAGCACATGTGCCCAGCAAAAAACGCATTACTGCTAGTGCTGGGGTCAGGATTCAAACCCAGGTCTTCCCTATTTTAGTGTTCATTCATCTGGAACTCTATATCAGCTCTATCCTACTTGATACCATATTTTTCCATCTTGGTTTTTCCTGCAGCACAGGCTCAGAGAGATTTAAAAACCTGCCGGATATAATGCAGTTCATATGGAGTAGTGCTGGAATTTGAGCCAGTATTCATCTTAACACAGCGATTGCGTACCTAGGCCCGCTGTAAGAGAGGAAAAAGAACAGGTCACACAAAATGTAAATCCCGTACTCCTCTGGGAGTTCTTTCTCCAGTACTAAAGAACACCTTGACTTTGGTATTTTTAAAACTTCAGATATGCATATTTTCCCTTTCCTGGAAACTGTAGTTTAAAAAAAGATTAGTATAAGCTGTAAAATAATTGTCCTTGCAATTTCTTGACAAAAATGAAAAAAAAAAAAAAAAGGAAATTGCAGGTTATATGTCCTCTCATCTCAATATTCTTCCCATTAACATTTATTCTATATCCAAGATTACAAAGGAGTCCTTATATCAGTCTCATACACAGTATTATAGGTATGTTTTTAAAATTTATTTAAATTCAAGTAAGTTAACACACAGTGTATCATTGGTTTCAGGAGCAGAACCCAGTGGTTCATCACTTACATGTAACACACAGTGCTCATTCCAAATGCCTTCCTTAATGCCCACCACCCATTTAGCCCATTCCCTCACCACCTCCCCTATAGGTATTGTTTTTATTTCAATGTTTTCTTTGGTTTAAAGTGGTACACATCTTAGTGTGTGAAAAAAGTCTAGAAAGCAGCAGAATTAGGGTGTATTCAACCCACTATAAGCCAAAACATTATAAAATATGCGTTTCTAAATACCTTGCCGAGTTTTACATATAAATGTATTTCATATTTGAAAAGTGTTTCATATTTGATATCTTATTTTCTTATCCCAAGGTAATTCTGCTTTTTTTCCCTTTTTTCCCCCTCTTTTACATTTTATAAATAACTACAAATGCTGCTATTGTTAATTCACAATTATCCACTAAACACATGTACACACATACACAAAAGAAAGCTTTACACAATTCGGGCTTGTGTGTTCCAACAATGTACAAAAGCACATTCAATATAATATAGTCCAACAAACTATGGTAACTGATATTCATTCAAAAGATTATCAATGTCCTGATATATTTGCAAAGATCCGTCCATACATTCTTGATGTATACTAAAGCATTTTATTAAGTTGTTGTCTTTGTCTCCATCATTATCAGTTAACTTTCATGTGAATGGCAGATGCTCCTTCAAACATCTCTTTCCTTCTCCCTCGTCACTCCCATCCATCTGGGCTCTGTCCTTTCTTCCTCTTCCCTTTCTGTTGCTTCTGTTCTCTCTCCAGTCCTCTGGAGAAATGTGGGTCATTTTAAATTTGTTTCTCTCTACCTTTTGTCTGTCTCCCAAATACCCAGGAAATGGGCTGGCAAAGAAATTACTGTATTTAGCAGGCAGATGAGAGATCAAGTTTCTAAATTCTGTGTATCCCATGGTTTCCCATCCAGTTCATATATATTTCAAACACACTCTAAAAAGTTAGGCAACGATTATACATACACAGTTGTCTTAAAGAAAAAATTTTCCCTGTTTTAAAATTTAGGATTAACCCTTTTCTCATTGGTACCATCTGACCTCGACTACTAAAATAACTTTATGAAAAGCTTTTGCTCTTGTGAATCTGTTGTGTTCTGGTTCTCCTGGGAATTCTAGATTTATCATAGTGGAAACAGAAAAATGGTCAAGGTAAGGACACGTCACTAAATTAGTAGAGATTATCCCTTTATAAAAATTGGTGAAATCACTGAATGTTAACAATGATCTCTTCTGCTTGTATGAGGAAATTATACATTAAAATACGTGGCCTCATTTTAATGAGATCCATGTTTTATAGGATTGATATAAAAAGATAGCAAGTGCAAACAAGTGTTTGCCAGGCTTGAGAGGACACTCCAATTAAAAAACATTTAAATGAGGGGTGCCTGGGTGGCTCAGTCAGTTGAGCGTCGGACTTTGGCTCAGGTCATGATCTCACAGTTTGTGAGTTCGAGCCCCGCGTGGGGCTCTGTGCTGACAGCTCAGAGCCTAGAGCCTGCTTCACATTCTGTGTCTCTGTCTCTCTCTGCTCCTTCCCTGCTCATGCTGTGTCTCTCTCTGTCTCAAAAATAAATAAACATTTAAAAAAAAATTTAAAAAAACCATTTAAATGAGACATTGGAAAACATGGAAATTTCTTGCTAATAAAATTATTTGAAATATAAGGATATATTTATTCACATTTTGTCCAATTAATTTTTTTCTCCTCTTACAATAAGACTTTGGACCTTCTCAATACTCTTAAGATATAAAAGAGAACAGCAACAATTTTTATCCTTTTTAGGTGTTATACTGGTATGAAATTAATAACAGCAATTGTTTTAATATACTTTATTATATCAAATATACTCAATACATTTCCTTATATAAAATATTTTGAAAATATAATTCCTCCATAAAATCACAAATTAAAAAACACAGATCAATGTTGAAAGCATATTCACAGACCTTGAACAAGTCATTAAATCTGTCTCATTAGATGGGAAAGAAACAAAATGAAACAAAACAAAAATTGGCAATTGTTGTGATGTTAACCTACCGACGTAGGTTAGTAAAACGACTTAATAATATGCTAATGTTTTTTATCCTCAACTTCTCTCCCAAATGAGAACAATCTGTTATGAATCTATGGAGAAAGATGCTACATGTTTATTTTGGGAAATGAGTGTCTACTCTCATTCACTTTAAAATTCTTATGTAGCTCTTTGGGCAAATGTTCATCTGTCCATATATACATGACATATAGTGTCTTCACAATTTGCTTTTCTTTTATTTTTTTCCCCTACAATGCCCTTCCTAACAAAAATACACTCATCCATTAAGATTCATGCCCATTTACTACATGTAACTTAATCCTAGTATCTCTAATTAGGATTAACCTTTCTTGGCTGACATGTTTTTATATCATAAAAATATCAATTCTTAACAAAATTATCTCTGAGTGTAATCTAGTGCAAATAAAATCTATTTTTTTAATTTATATTTTTGATCTGTTGGGGTCAGCGGAAAATGGAAAAGTAATATCCTATAGAAGAATAAATGTGAATATTATAAGTAGTCCTTAAAGGAAACATTAGTAAGGTTAACTTCACCCTATAATCAAGGCAGTGTGGGGTTGGCATAAAATTACCCAAATAGATATATTTATTAAAAATAACACTGACAAGATGATCATGCATATTTCACCTAACATCTGTCTTAGTTTCAATATTCTACGTCTCATGTATGAATATGATGTTGCCAAGGAATTGGAGAAATTGTGTGGAGAATTCAACAATAAATCGCCTTGATTTTGCTATCAAATTACATGCCAAATTGTAGCATTTTCCTCACTTACTGATGGGAAAACTGAAGTTCAAGGAACCTTGATAATCAGGAAGAAACAGAGTAGGACTTCAGTCAAATCAGGTCTGCCCAACTCCAAGACCAGTCTATCCTCAATGAGTCACATTCACCAAATTCTCTTCCTTTTAGTTTTACTTTCTAATTCTTTTTCTTTTTTCTTTTAAACTAGATCGAAACCAAGTCTGCTCCCCATTTTTGAAAGTAACATCTTAATTAATATTTAAGTGTATTTCATACTATACTTAATTTTACAGTAATATGTGAATAACATCACTTGTTCTTAACCACATAAAGACATACCTCAAAATCAGTAGTTTAAACCAAAAGCAAATCTAATTATTTCTCACATTTATGTTGTTGACGAGGCTCAGCTGATCAGTTTTGGCTCAAAGTCTCTCAGGTGGTGAGTCAAATGGTTGCAGGGGCTGGAGTCATCTGAAGCCTCATGTAGGCTGGATGTCTAGGACGTCTCACTCATATGGTGGCCCTTGATGCTGCCTATAAGCTCAGCTAGGGATGTTGACCAGAATGTTCACACAGAACTTCTCCTTCCCCTTGTGGCCTGCATTTCTCAGAGCTTAATGACCTGAGCTTGGTCTTGAGAAGTAGCTCCCAAAAATTAGTGTATAAGAGGCCTAGCCCCGTAACTGTAAGTTCTTTTATGCCTTAGCCTTGGAAGTCTAAGAATGTTACTCTGTAAGATTCTATTTGTTAAGCAAGTCACAAAATCTAGCCCAGTTTTAAGGGGAGGGGACTATACACGTTTGTAAATATGGGGAGGCATGTTTTATTAGGATATCTTTGGAAACTAGGTACCATAATTACCAATATGTTTTATGGCAGTCTCTGCCCTCATTATTTTCCTTTTATTCTTTTCTACTTCCTTCCACAATTCATATTAACAATTTCACATATATATCCCTCCAAGTTTCTACCCATAATTTGTGATCATAAATTTTTGCACATTTAACACATATTCACTATTTTATTTTTTTAATAAAAAAATTTAGATTGTATACCTACATTTTCTATGCTTAAATTTTTTATTGAATATTTTATAGAGATCTCTCTGAACCTTCTTTAGTCTTAGTAGATGCAAAAGTTCTATAATGTGGATATGCTATACTTTATGAACAATCTAATTATAAGGAGACATTCACTCTGTTTGCATTTTTGCATTAACAGTGACTTCCTAGGGGCTCCTGGGTGGCTCTTTGGGTTAAGCATCTGACTCTGTTTTGGCTCAGGTCATGAACTCACAGTTCATGAGTTCTATCCCTGCATTGGGCTCTGCACTGACAGCGTGGACTCTGCTTGGGATTCTCTGTCTCCCTCTCTCTCTGACTCTCTCTCTCTCAAAATAAATAGATAAACATTTAAAAAAAAACAATGACTTAAACATCGTAGTTAATGTATTACTTCATGAATGCTTTTCTAAAAAAATTTATTTTTATTAAGATATAATTGACATATACGATTATATTAGTTTTAGGTATATAACAATGATTTGATATTTATATATATTATATATATTGTAAAATGATTACACAATAAGTTAATATCCATCACCATACATAGTTACAGGTTTTTTTTTCCTTCTGATGGGAACTTTTAAGATCCTACTCTTTTAGCAACTTTCAAATATACAATATAGTATTGCTAACCTATGGTCACCATGTCTATTCATATCGTACCCCCCCAAATTATTTACTTTATAAATAGAAGTTTGTAATTTTGGTCTTCCCTAATTTTGTCCAATACTCCCACTCCCTCCCACTTGTACTAACCACCAATCTGTTCTGTGTATTTATGAATTTAGTTTTATTTTAGAATTCACATATAAATTAGATTATATGGTATTTGACTCTGACTTATTTTACTTAGCATAATGCCCCAGGGTTCATCCATGTTGTCAAAAATGACAGGATTTCCTTCCTTTTTTTATATCACTGAATAATATTCCATGTGTATGTGTTACATTTTATTACACATTGAGTTAACTTTTATTACAATTTCTTTATCCATACATCTATCATAAACAGGTTGTTCTGTGTTTTGACTATAACAAATAATGTTGCAATAAATATGGGGATGCATATATCTTTTTGAGATAGTGATTTCTTTTCCTTCAGATAAATACCCAGAAGTAGAATTACTGAATCCTATGGTGGTTCTTTTTTAATATTTGAAGACCCTCCATATCTTTTTCTATAGTGACCACACTAATCTACATTTTTAACAAGGGTGCACAAAAGTTCCCTTACTCTACATTCTTCCGGTTCTTTGTATTTCTTTCTTGATGATAGTCATCCCAACAGGTTTGAGATGATATCGTGGTTTTGATTTTCATTTCTCTGATGATACGGGATGTTGAACATTTTTTATGTACCTGTTGGCCACTTGCATGTCTTCTTTGGAAAAATGTCTGTGCAGATCCTCTGCCATTTTTAATCAGACTTTTTGTTATGAAGTTGTATGAGTTATTTATATATTTGGATATATATATATATATATAATATATATATACAATCATATACATAGTTGGCAAATATTTTTTTTTCCCATTTGTAGGTTGCCTTTTCATTTTGTTGGTGGTTTCCTTTGCTCTGCAGAGCTTTTTTGTTTGATGCAGTCCTACAGGTTTATTTTTGCTTCTGTTGTCTTTGCTTTTGGTATCACATCTTAAAAATTATTGCAAAGACAGGATGTCAAAGAGCTAACTTCCCATGCTTTCTTCGAGAGGTTTTATTGTTTCAGGTCTTGCATTCAAGTCTTTCATCCATTTTGAGTTAATTTTTGTGCATGGTGTAAGGTAGGCATGTAGTTTCATTCTTTGCATTCAGCTCTCCATTTTTTCCAGCACCATATATTGAAAAAACTATCCTTTATCCATTGTATATTCTTGGCTATTTTGTCACAAATTAAATTTTTTTAATGTTTATTTAATGATTATTTATTTGAGAGAGAGAAAGTACAGGCAGGGGAGGGACAGAGAGAGAGAGGGAGACACAGAATTCCAAGCAGAATCCAGGCTCTGAGCTATTGTGCAGAGCCCAATGTGGGGCTCAAACCCACAAACCATGAGATCATGACCTGAGTCGAAGTCAGACACTTAACTGACTGAGCCACGCAGTCTCCCCTGTCACAAATTAGTTGAGTATATATGCATAGGTTTATTTCTGGGCTATCCATTCTGTTCCATTGATATATATCTATTTTTATGTCAATACTATATTTTTTAAATTACTATAGCTTTGTAATATAGTTTGAAATTAGGAAGTGTGATGACTCCAGCTTTGTTCTTCTTTCTCAAGATTGCTTTGGCTTTTTGGGATCCACATAAATTTTAAGGTTATTTGTTCTATTTCGGTGAAAGATGCCTTTGGAATTTTGATAGGGATTGCATTGAATCTGTAGATTGCTGTGGGTAGTATGGGGCATTTTAACAGTATTCATTCTTCCAATCCATGAGCATGGAATATCTTTACACTTATTTTTTTTCTTCTTCAGTTTCTTTAATCAATGCCTTATAGTTTTCAGTGTACAGTTCTTTCACCTCCTTGATTAAATTTATTCCTAGGCATTTTATTATTATTATTTATTTTATTCTAATGTTTATATATTTTTGAGAGAGGGAGGAAGGGAGAGAGAGAGAGAGAGCGAGAGAGAGAGGACATGAACAAGTGAACAAGTGGGAAGAGAGCAGAGAGAACGAGGGAGACACAAAATTTGAATCAGGCTCCAGGCTCCGAGCTGTCAGCACAGACAGGGGCTCAAACTCACAAACTGCAAGATCATAACCTGAGCTGAAGTTGGATGTTTAACTGGCTGAGCCACCCAGGCGCCCCTATTTATTATTATTTTAAATGGTTATTCATTTTGAGAGAGAAAGCATGTATGAGAAGGGAAGAGTCAGAGAGAGAGGGAGAGTAAGAATCCCAAGCAGTGATGTCAGTACAGAGCCTGACATGGGGCTTGATCCCACAAATTGTGGGATCACCACCTAAACCAAAATCAAGATTCAGATACCCAACTGACTGAGCCACCCAGGTGCTCCTATTTTATTATTTTTGATGCAATTATAAGTAAGATTATTTCCTCACAGTTTCTTTCTGATAGCTCATTATTAGTATATAGAAACAAAACCAAATTTTGTGTATTAATTTTGCTTTCTGCAACTTCACTTAATTCATTTATTCCAACAGTTTTTGTTGGAGTCATATATATATATATATATATATAGGATATCATGTCAGTTGCAAATAGAGACAACTTTATTTCTTTCTGATTTAGATGCTTTTTTTTTTGTTTTTTGCATAATTCCTCTGGCTAAGAATTCCAGTACCATGTTGAATAAAAGTGGTTAGGGACACCTGGTGGCTCAGTCAGTTAAGTGTCCAACTCTTGGTTTCTGCTCAGGTCATGATCTCACAGGTGGTGATTTCAAGCCCTGTGTTGGGCTTTGCATTGACAGTGTGGAGACTGCTTGGGATTCTCTCTCTCTCCCCTCTCTCTGCTACCCCCTCTAAATAAATGAATAAACTTAAAAAAAAGTGGTTGGCATCCTCATCTTCCTGATTTTAAAGGAAAAGCTTTCAATGTTTCACTATTATGATGTCAGCTATGATCTTGTCATCTATGATCTTTATTATATTGAGGTATGTTGACCCACTTTGTGAGGGTTTTTATCATGCATGACTGTTGAATTCTGTCAAATGTTTTTCCTGTATCTATTGATATAACCATATGATTTTTATTATTTATTTTGTTAATGTGGTACACCACTGTGATTTGTGGATGTTGAACCATCCTTGCATCTTTTGAAAAAACTCCCATTTGATCATCTTTTAAATGTGTTGTTGAATTTGGTTTGCTGATTTTTTACTGAACATTTTTGGATCTTTGGTCATCAGAGATATAGCCTGTAATATTTCATTTTTGTTTTTATTCCTTATAGTGGCCTTAATATTGGTACCAGGTTAATGCTAGTCTTGTAAAATGAGTTTGAAAGTGTTCCCTCCTCTTCTAATTTTTTGGAAGAATGTAGGAGGGATGAATATTAATTCTTACTTAAATGTTTGGTAGAATTCACCAGTGAAACCACCTGGTTCTGGACTTTTGTTTATTGGGTGGTTTCGATTATTGATTCAATATCCTTTCTTTTGATTGTTCAGTTCAGATTTTCTATTTCTTCATTATTAAATTTGGCTATTTGTATCAGTCTAGATATTTGTCCCATTCTTCTCTGTTCTCTAATAATTTGGCATGTAATTGTTCATAGTAGCCTCCTATGATCTTTGCTTATTTTTGTGGTATCAGCTAACATCTCCTCCCTCATTCATTTCTTTTTGCTTGATGAGTCTAGCTAAAGGTTTGTCTCCTGTGTTTAACACTTTGAAAAATAACTTAATCTCATTGGTCTTTTCTATTGTGTTTTTAGTGTCTATTTCATTTAATTTCACTTTGAATTCTGTTATTTTTTTACTTCTACTAACTTTGGTATTCGTTTGCTTTTTCCTAGTTCTTTGAGGTGCAAAGTTAGGGTGTTTATTTGAGTTCTTTTTTTTTTCTTATGTAGGCATTTATCACTATGAATTTTCCTCTTAAAACTTCTTTTCTGCATTCTATACATTTAAATATGTTGCGATTTCATTTTTATTTGTCTCAAAAAATTTATATTTTTTCTTTGTTCCATTGGTTTTCTGGTAGCACGTTGTTAATCTCCACATACTGTGAATTTTCTAGTTTTCTCTTGTGGATCTGCTCTAGCTTTACTACATGTATAACATTCCAATATGTGAATATGCTGAACTTTGTGGACCATTTATTACAGGTAGAAATTCACTTTGCTGTCATTTTTGTCATTATTAGGAAAGATTTAAGAAACATCCTAGTTAATGTATTATTTCATAATATATTTTGAAGAAACAGATCTCCAGGAATGTGTAAAAGGCATCTATCTATCTATAATCTATAATGTATTTATTTTAAATATGTTGCCAGAGAGCTTTTCAAGAAGGCTTTGATATTTCTTATTTTGACCAACAGGTTAGAAACACATCTTTTCCCCATTTGTTTACCAGTGGTGATAGTTTTTTTGGTTTTTGAGTTTTTCCATTTTGATGGGTATAAAATGATATTCCACTATTATTTTAATTTGCATTTACCTGAATACCATATGCTGTTCCTACAAAAGGGTGTATTCAAGAGATAATATCAGAAAGGAATAAGTTAGAAGACAGCAAATTTGTGGCAATGGATAGCTTACTTCTCCTGAAAGTGAACACATGTATGAAATAACTGGACAAGTTATATTACCTCTAATTTAGTCAGCTGCAGCTATTTTTCTCCAGTCTTTCATTTTTTTAATTAAAGTATAATGGACATACAATGTTACAGTAGTTTCAGGTGTACAACATATTGATTTGACAATTCTACACATCACTCCATGTTCAGCACAATAAATGTAGTCATCATCTGTCATCATACAATGTTGTTACAATATTATTGACCATATTCCCTATGCTGTACTTTTTATCTCCATGACATATTTATTTTACAACTGGAAGTTTATACCTCCTAATCCCTTTTATCTTTCACCCATCTCCCATCCACCACCCCTTGGACAACCACCAGTTCTTAATAACCAGTATTGAAGGAGATACTTTTGTTGTTCATTCTTTTTGTTTTTTAGATTCCACATATAAGTGAAATCATTTGGTATTAGTCTTTCTTTGTCTGATTTATTTCTCTTAGCATAATGTCCTCTAGATTCATCCATGGTGTTAAAATGGTGACATATTATTCTTTTTATGGCTGAACAGTGTTGTTATATATATATATATATTTATATTTATATTTATATTTATATTTCATCTTCTTTATCCGGAGCAGTGGATACTTGAGTTGTTTCTATATCTTGGCTTTTGTAAATAATGCTATAACAAATATAGGGATTCCTATCTTTTCAATTGGTGGCTGTTTGTTTGTTTGTTTGTAAATATCCAGTAGTGGAATTATTGGATTATATGGCATTTCTATTTCTAATTTTTTGAAGTCTCCTCCGTACTGTTCTCCACTAGTGGTTGCATGAATTTATGTTCCCACCAAAAGTGCATGGGGGTTCCCTTTTCTCTACATCTTGCCAGCACTTGTTTCTTATCACTTTGATTATAGCTGTTCTGACTGCTGTGAGGTGATATCTCACTGTGGTTTTGATTTGTATTTCCTTAATGATGAGTGATGTTGAGCATTTTTTCACGTGCCTGTTGGCCATCTGTATGTCTTATTTGGAACAATGTCCATTCAGATTCTCTTCCCATTTTTTTAAACCTGGCTTATTTGTGGGTTTGTTTTGTTTTGTTTTGTTTTTGTTTGTTTGGTTTTGGCATTTGTTTTTAATATATTTTGGGTAAAACACCTTATATTTGCAAATATCTTTGCCCATTCAGTAGGTTGCCTTTTTGTTTGTGGATGGTTTCCTTTGCTATGAAAAAGCTTTATTTTAGCGCAGTTTCAATAGTTCCTTTTTTTTTTTTCTTTTTTGCTTGTTTGTTCCCCTTACCTGAGGAGATATATCCATAAACATATAATGGACAGTATAGAAGATATATACAATATATAAGATATTAACTGCTTATATTTTATTTTAGGAGTTTGGTGGTTTGAAATCTCACATTTAGGTCTTCAATCCATTTTTAGTTTATTTTTGTGTATTGTGTAACAAAATGGACCAGTTTCACTTTTTTTGCATGTATTTGTGAGTTTTCCCAACACCATTTATTGGAAATATTGTCTTTTCCCCACTGTGTGTTCTTGCTTCCCTTGTGGTAGATTAATTGACCATATAGGTGTGGATTTATTTCTGGGCTATCTTGTTCCATTGATCTATCTGTCTGTATTTGTGCCAGTAATATACTGTTTTGATTACTATAGCTTTGGAGTATATTTTGAAAGCTGGGATGTGGTACCACAAGCTTTCTTCTTCCTCAAGATTGCTTAGCTATTTGAGTTAATTTGTGTCTCCATAAAAATTTTAGGATTATTTATTCTAGTTCCGTAAAAAATGCTATTGGTATTTTAATAGAGATTGCATTGAATCTGTACATTGCTTTGAGTCATATTATTTTCCTCTAATCTTATAATTTATCCTCATTCCCGGGGTGCCTGGGTGGCTCAGTCAGTTGAGCATCCGGCTTCAGCTCAGATCATGATCTCACGGTTTGTGAGTTTGAGCCCCGCATCAGGCTCTGTGCTGACAGCTCATGGCGCCTGCTTCAGAATCTGTGTCCCTCTCTCTCTCCACCCCACCCCTGCTTGTGCTCTGTCTCTGTCTTTCAAAAATAAATAAACATTAAAAAATTTAAAAAATAATTTATCATCATTCCCTTGTCTTCCTTCACCTCATTTCTCTCCTCTCTTCTCTTCCCCTCCTCCTATTTGTTTTTTCCCCTTACCTTCTATTTTACACTTTTTCACTACCATTTCTTTCAAGTTTTTCTCTCATTAGGAATTTGTCATACAGCTATCTTTACAGCAGGACACAAAATTATACTTACAGAAATTTTCATTGTGAAAATATTTGGAAAAAATGGGAACAATCTATGGAAAACATCATTGACTAGCTCAATTAAAAATTCCAACCCTTTAATAATTTAATTTAATTTAATTCATTATTTCCTTAGTCAACTTCCCATGCCACCAAGAGTGGCCATTTCATATCTTTCTGACAATGAGATCTAAGCAGAAACATGTTAAGGAAGTTTGTGGGAAAGTTCTCACTTTCCTGATGAAAAGGACAGACAATTATGATGCATTCTTCTTCCTTTGAATGTAGACATGATGATGATCTAGGGGATTTTGTAACTTTGAGGATAAAGGCTAAAAGAATCATAGTCACCAACATCAATATCAAGGGGCTGTTAAATAAATCTGCCAAATGTTCCGCTAGAGACTTTTTGTTTATATGGAAAAAATGTCTTTTTGTCTAAAATACTATATTTGGGCATCCTGTTCTGCTGCAAAAGAGATTCCTAACTGATATATAGTCTACTATCCACTAATTAGGGGCTGTTAATTAACTATGATGTACTCATAAAATGAAATGTAGTCATGTAATAGAAGATAAAACTACAGAAATGGACATAGGGAGATGCCCATACTAGGCTCTGAGCTGTCAGCACAGAACCTGACATGGGGCTTGAACTCATGAACTGTGAGATCATGACATGAGCTACATTGGATGCTTAACTGACTGAGTCAAACAGGTGCCCCCTAGGACACACTAACATTCAAAAAAGAGGTTAGATTTTTAAAATCCAGACATCTTTTCTATCCACCCAATTGTTTTATATTCTCTACTACTAGGCAACATAAGAATGTAGTAAACACCCTGATCCTGCAGTTAGAAAATCTATTTTCTACATCTATTTTCTATCTCTGTCTCTAACTTATGTTCTAGATCTTGGACTATCTGTTTGCTTCTCATTTTATTAAAATTTAAGGCAAATTAGTTGCCTGAGGGTTTTTCCCCACTTACCTGGTTTTGATATTCAATAATAGACGGATAAGGGTGTGGTATTTGAGAGTACTCACTTTGGGCTACCATATACTACAAATGTAATAGTTTATTACTCAGATTGATAAAAGGTAAAGTTGTGGGTTTAGCTCAGCATACCAACTTCTCTCTGAATAATGGACTTTATGGAGTGCAGTTGCACCAAATATCAGTCTTGAGTGTTGTACATCTTGTTGAAGATATGCTTCAAAGTGGATTGATAAAATGGGGTCACATTTTATCTTCAATTATCAGAAAAAAAATCCCAGTAAATATTTTGTCATATAAATTGTGAATAATATTTTAGAGAAATCTGTCTGGGTTGTAGCATTGCTGAAAATGGTATATTCTCTTTTCTCTGGGTTAAACTTTCAGAGTTTAAGTATTCAAATTTTCCTTTTTCTGTGTTTTTTGTTTTTTGGTTTTTTTTGCTTTTATTTATTTATATTTTTGGTACTTTAAAAACAATTTTTAAATAGGCTTCATGTCCAACATGGGGCTTGAACTCACCCCCCTGAGATCCAAAATTGCATTCTGTACTGACTGAGCCAGCTAGGTCCCAAAATATTCAGATTTTCTAATTTTATTAAAATATATACATTTTAAAAGTGATAATTAACCTTAAAACTTCAGCTACTTCTTGTATTTTTTTCTTAAGTATTATTTAGTTATTTAGGGAAATTTTTCATACATGGATTAGATTACTTATAAAAAATTCTTGGCAGTAAATTTTGTGAGTGTAATCAAATAGTGAATATGAGAATTTAAATGTTGAAAATTCCCTCAAACATTTATAATACACAGATTATTCCTTGTTTAGATTTTTCTGTGGTTAGCCCCATATAATTTTATAATTTAGATTATAATGAGAAAAGCACAAAAGCCTATGTTCCATTCACTGGGAATTTTTTTCCCCAAGTAATTATTTGGAATAAATACTTTTCAAAAATAAGTACAATTACATTTTCAATGTGTCTTGAAGACTGTGTCTATTCTAGGTCTGCCTTTGGCTATCTTCGGGATTTCTACAGGCTGATACCATCATCCTTTCTTGTGGAAGCAGGACTTGAGCACTTCATAACATTAGTTTGTTAATGTTTAATAGTATAGATTATAGATTTCCTTATAAGTAAAAAAAGAACCCTTAATCTCACTTTCCCACAGATCCCATAAGAGTTCATATTAAGTCTATGCTACCCACCTTTATAGTTTGGCTTTGTTTTTAAAGCCATATGTTAAAACATATGGCCAATCATCTCCTAAAAGTTACATATTTTAATTTACTGATAATGGAAAAAAGTATAGGACACTGTAAATCACTTCCTGTATAAACTGTTAGGAAGAACAGAGATTATTTTTAGGTCAGATTAAATATTGATAATATTATCACATAAAATATGGTGTAGGGATGCCTGTCAGTCAATCGGAAGACTCTATTTTGGCTCAGGTTAGGATCCCAGGGTCATGGGATCCAGCCTCACATCGGGCTCCGTGCTAAGTGTGGAACCTTCTTAAGTTTCCCCCTCTCTCTCTCTCTCTCTCTCTCTCTCTCTCTCCCCCAACCTCTGCTCCTCTGCCCTCCTTGTGCTGTGCTTTCTCTCTCTATTAAAAAAAAATATGACCTAAATAATACATCAAGGACATTATAAATCAGTGGCTTAAGCATATTCTATAGATTTTTATGATCAATAGAAAATGCTATGTATATTTTAATATAATCTAGTGTTCTATACTTATATAGGCATGAAAAACATCACAATAAGTTATGCTTTCCTGTGAACAATCATACTCTTACCTGAAATATTACTTACTGAAAGAATCATCCTCAAACTATTCTAAATAGTAGTTACTATCCAATAAAGTGTTAAAAATGTAATGGCATTTTAATCTTCAATATTGATTTTGGGCCAAATATAACTTGCTAGAAATTTAAAATTTAATTGATATCATTAAAAGTTATGAAGCTAAGAAAGTTTATATTGTTAAACTGATATATATGGTATTGGTGCTATGACTGGACTGCCATAAAATTATTCTTAATAAGTTAACCATTTCAAAAAATGTCTATATTTACATGTCCATCAGGTACCAATATAATTTATTAAACTCTCCCTCATCCTTATAAACCAGGTATATTCAATATATATGCACATATATTTAATATATGTGCACATACATTTAATACATAGGTATTATTATAATATTGCATATATATTTAATATATAAGTATTAAATACAATCAGGATGACAAAATGGAAATAAAAGTAAAAGTCTAGGAAGTCATCAATGAGATATGCAGGTCAGTGGTCCTATACTTTACTAACATTAAAACAGATATTTATTTTTAAGCTCCTTGGGGCTAAGGCAAAGAAAAAAGAAATTAGACCTTTGAAAAAAAGTCCAATTAACTTTGCCATAGGAGAGGTAAAATGCTTTTAACACTTAATTACAGAAAAGTTTCTTTTCTGCAATGCAAGACAGAGCACATTTGAATTATATAATGGTCATATCTTCTAAATACCCCAACAACAAATATTATATCAGGTTTAAGTTATTATAGTATTTATTCTCCAATAAAATCTGAGATTGTAAGAGTTAACCACAATTCAATAAAAAACAATTCTGCTGGTTCTCAAGACAGTATTGTCTAATTAACAATTAAAAACGTGATTATGCAAGTCATTGTTTGATGAATTTGATTTCATAAATTGCTAGACAAATTGTGCATTTATGTAGATATATTAAACAATTTATTGGATGTGAACTTATCTAAACAAGCTTTTAATATATACGGATTTACTTTTAAAATTCTCCTTCTACCTCTTTTGATTTTGTTGATTTTGTGTACTCTGCTGTTGTTGGAATAATGTATAAATATCAACTACATACAGTTCATTGATAATGCTGTTCAGGTCACCTCTAACCTTATTGATTTTCTGCTTATTATTGTAAATTATTATTTTTTTATAGTTTATGTATTTTGAGAGAGAGACAGCATGTGTGCATGCACATGTGTGGGGGAGGGTCAGTGAGAGAGGAAGAGAGAGAATCCCAAGCATAGAGAATCCATGCTGTCAGCACAGAGCCTAATCCAGTGTGGATCTCACAAAGTGTGAAATCATGACCTGGGCTAAAACCAAGAGTCTGATGCTTAAAGGACTGAGCCACCCAGGTGCCCCAATTACTGTAAATTATTGACAGAAGTGTGGTGAAGTCTCCACCTCTATAGTGATTTCCTATGTGGTTGCATCATTTTACATTCCCACTAACAGTGTATGAGGGTTCTGATTTCTTCACATACTTGCCCATACTTGTTGTCTTTTTGTTTATAGCCATTGAGTGAGTGAAAAGTGGTATTTTATTTTGATTTCAATTTGCATTTCTATGATGCATAATAATAATACTGAGCATTTTTCACAGGCTTAACCATTTGCATATCTCTTTTGAAATATATCTATTAAGTTTCTTAGTCCACTTTTAATTGGGTTGTATTTTTATTATTTAATTTTTTATATATTCTTTATATACCCTGAAACAAGAACATTTTCAGATATATATGATTTCTAAATATATTATCCCATTTAGTGGGTTTTTTAAACTTTATTGACTATGTTTTATTTCTAGTTTTATTGACATATTGATATATAACTCTGTATAATTTTAAGGTAGATAGCATAAAGTTTTGAACTATATATGTTGTGAAATAATTGCAACAATAAATTTAGTTGACATCCATCATTTAATATATATACGAAAAATATTATATATATATATATTAAAAATATTTTTTGTCTTGTGATGAGAACTATTATTATTTTTCTAAATATTTTGTCTTGTGATGAGAACTATTAGGACCTATTCTCAACAACTTTTATAAATACCACACAGCAGTGTTAACTATTATCATCATCTCATCAGGTTGTACGTTTCTACTACTTATATATCTTAGAAGTTTGTACCTTTTGTCCATCTTCATCCAGTTTCCCCTTATGGGCTATCATTTCTGTCCCATTGATGGATGTGTTTATTTTTATGCCAATACTATACTATTTTAATTACTATAGCTTTGCAATATACTTTGAAACCAGGAACTTTTCATACTCCAGTTTTGTTCTTTTTTCTCAAGATTGCTTTGGCTATATGGGGTATTTTTTGGTTCCATATAAATTTTAGAATTGGTTTTTCTACTTCTGTAAAAAAATGCCTTTGGAATCTTGATACAGATTTCATTGAATCTATAGTTTTGGGTAGTGGGAATATTTTAACAATATTAAGTCTTCTAATTTATGAACACAGAATACCTTTCCATTTATTTGTGCATTTAATTTCTTTCATCAATGTTTTTCAGTGTATTTTCAGTGTAGTGATGCTTTCACCTCCTTGGTTAATTTATTCCTATGTATTTCATTATCTTAATGCTATTGTAAATGGATTGTTTATTTTTCCCAAATAGAAATATATAGAAATTCTACTGTTTTGGATGTTCAATTTTTGTATGCAACTTTATTGAATTTGTTGATATGATCTCAGAACTTTTTGTGTTTTTAGGGTTTTAGGGCCATATCTATCTATCTATCTATATATCATATATAAATGCCATCTGTAAATAGAGACAATTTTACTTCTTCCTTTCCAATTCTTATGGCTTTTGTTTTTCTTGCCTGATTGTTTTGGCAAAGACTTATAAGTGTTAGGTTAAACAATAGTGGTGAGAGTGGGCACTCTTGTGTTGTTTCTGATCTCACAGGGAAAGCTTTCAGCCTTTCACCATCCAGTATGATGCTAGCTGTAGTGTTGCCATATATGGTCTTTAATAAGTTGAAGAAAATTCCTTCCATTCCTAATTTAAGAGTTTTTATCATGAATAAATGTTGAATTTTTCTTCAAATGTTGTTTTGCATCTGTTGAGATGATTATATGATTTTCTTTCTGTTCTATTAATGTGACACACCAAAAATGATTGATTTTCATATGTTGAAACATTTTTGCCTTTCCAGGATAAATTCCACTTGATCATGGTAAATGATCCTTTTAATGTGCTGCTAAATATATTTCACTAGTATTTTATTGAGAATTTTTGTATGTGTGTTCATCAGGGATATTGTCCTATTACAGCAAAACCTTTGATTGGGTGTAACTTGTTCCACGAGTATTCCAGAAAATAAGCAAACATTTCTAATACATTTTAACTTGATAAATGAGTGATATGTGGTACAAAATGTTACATGATCACAACTGAGCCAATGGTTTTCTCTCTCTCTCTCTCTCACTGCAGGATTGCGGGTGATTGTCAATGCAATGCTGCATTTCTGTGAAATCCTCAAAAGGAGGCAAAAGCAAGTGTCATTGGATAGATTCCTTGTTAAAGCTGCACACACACACACACACACACACACACACACAAAGATTCCATCGAGCCAATAGATAGCGGTGATTCCATTAGTAATAGTGAAAGTCGTCCTACACAATAACCCTCCTCTCCTGTCTCCCTCATGCCAGCCATGAAGGTTTTCAAAGGTAAGTGCAGGTTAATTTGTTTATTTTTCTTTATATTTTGTATTTTGTTTATTATTTTTATTATATTACAGTATTGTAATCATTTTATATGAATATTTTTGGGTTGTGGAACAAATAATCTCAGTTTCCGTTTTTTCTTGTGGGGAAATTCATGTTGATATCCAAGTGCTTTGGACTACAAGCATGTTTCCAGAATAAATTATGCTCACAAACCAAGGTTTTACTGTATTGTAGTGTGGTTTTGGTATTTTTTGGCAGTTTGAGACAGATTGGTGTTAATGATTGTTTAAATCTTTGGTAAAATTCACTAGTAATCTATTCCTGGCCTTTTTTTCATTCAGAAATTTTTGATTACAAATCCAATCTCCTCACTAGTGAGTGGCCTAATCAGATTTTCTATTTCTTCCTAATTCAATCTTGGTAAATTATATGTTTCTAAGAGTTTTTCTGCTTCATTGAGTTGTTCAGTTTGTTGGCTTATAATTGTCCATTGTGGCCTTTTATGATCCTTTGTATTTCTGTAGTGTTAGTGGTAATGTCTCCTTTTTCATCCATAATTTTGTTGTTTTTTCCCCCGTGACTGGTCTAGCTAAAGGTTTTTCAATTATTTTTTTAAATGTCTTATTATATTATTTATTTTTGAGAAAGAGACAGAGTGCAAGTGGCAAAGGGGCAGAGAGAGAGAGGGAGACACAGAATCCGAAGCAGGCTACAGGCTCTGAGCTGTCAGCACAGAGCCGGATGTGGGGCTTGAACTGCAAGATCATGACCTGAGCCTAAGTTGGAAGCTCAACCAACTGAATCACCCAGGGGCCCCAAGTTTTTTCAATTTTGTTTTCGTTTTGAAGAAACAAATCTTAGTTTCTATTTTTTTTCAAATTTTTCCCCTTTTCCATTTCATTTACTTATCCTAATCCTTGTTTTCCTTTCTTATGCTAACTTTGCACACATTTTATCTTTTTCTAGTTCCTTAAGGTATAAACTGTTGTTTGCAATTATTCTTGTTTTTTAATGTAGATATTTATTGATTAAATTTCCTTTTGGAACTGTTTTTGCTGCATCTCATAAGGTTTGGTATGTTTTGTTTCCATTTTCATCTGTCTCAAGATACTTTTTTTATTTTCCCATTAATTTCTGTTTTGATCCATTGGTTTTTCAGCCAAGTATTGTTTAATATATATGTATTTGTGACTGTTTGATTTCTTCCTGTTATTATTTTCAGTTTCATACTATTTTGGTTAGAGAAGATATTTCTTATGATTTCAAACTTCTTGAATTTCCTGTGTTTTTTTTGTGGCCTACATATGGTCTATCTTTGAAAATGTTACATGTACACTTGAGAAAAATATGTATTCTGCTGTTTTCAGATAAAATGTTCTGCATATGTCTGTAAGTTTCATTTGGTCTATAGTGTTGTTTAAACCTACTGTTTCCTTGTTGACTTTATGGCTGGATAATCTATTCATTGTTGAGAATGGGATATAAAGTCCCCAAGTAGTATCGTATTGTGTATTTCTCCTTTTTGTTCTGTTAGCTTTTGCTTTATATATTTAGGTGTGCAATGTTGGGCACATAATTATTTACAATTGTTATGTCTTATTGATGGAATAATCCCTTTGTCATTATACAGTGAGCTTGTTTGTCTCTTTACCATTTTTAAATTCTATTTTGTCTTATATATGTATAGCTACTCCTGCCTCTCTGTGTATGTGTGTGTGTGTGTGTGTGTTACTATTTGCTTATAACATTTTTTCTATCCCTTGTTCTCAGTGTATGTATCTTTAAGGTTAATGTGGGTCTCTTATAGGCAGCATATCATTGGGGCTATTTTTTTAAAACCATTCAGCCATTCTATTATATCTTTTTATTGGAAAATTTAATCTGTTTGCATTTAAAGTAACTGTTGAGGGGCGCCTGGGTGGCTCAGTCATTTGGGTGGCTGACTTTGGCTTGGGTCATGATCTCATTGTTTGTGGGTTCTAGCCCCGCATTGAGCTCTGTGCTGACAGCTGGGAGCCTGGAGTCTGCTTCAGATTCTGTGTCTCCCTCTCTCTCTGCCCCTCCCCTACTTGTACTCTGTCAAAAATAAATAAACATTAAAAATTTTTTTTAATTTAACTATTGATAGGTAAGTTCTTACTATTGTCATTTTAATTGCTTTCTTGCTGCTTTGTAGATCTGTTGTTTCATATGCTGCTTATTTTTACTTTTTGATGTTTTTTGGTATCATTATACTGGACTGATCATGTTCTTTTGTGTAATTGTTGTTTAACTAGTAACAGACTTTTGAAGCTAGTAAAAATAACTACTTTAGCTTCTAAACTAGAGTTGTAAGTGGATTATGTACCATCATTACCATATTAGAAAATCTAGCTTTCAGTACATATTTATCATTACCAGTGAGTTTTATGCTATCTTCTCATATTATTATGATATGTATTAGTGGTGGGTTTTTTTTTCAGTTCTACTCAAAGGACTCACTTTAGCATTCTTTGTAAGGCAGCCTAGTAATGATGATTTATTTCAGCTTTTGTTTGTTGGGTAAAGTCTCTATTTCTCCTTCATTTCTAATTTTTTAATGTTTAGTTATTTTTGAAGAAGAAAGAGACAGAGTGTGATGGGGGAGTGGCAGAGAGAGAGGGAGACACAGAACCTGAAGCAGGCTCCAGGCTCCCAGCCTTCAGCACAGAGCCCAATGTGGGGCTGGAACCCACGAGCTGTGAGATCATGAACTGAGCCAAGGTAAGATGCTTAACCGACTGAGCCACCCAGGTGCCCCATCATTTCTAAAGGACAGCTTTGCTAGATGTATACTTCTTGGTTGAAATTTTTTTATTTCAATATTTTGAATATATTCTCCTGTTATCTTTTGGCTTAAATTGTTGTTATTGTTGTTGTTGAGACAATAATGTGTTTTAGTGTAGCCTTATTTGGGTTAGATTTATTTGGGAGACATTTGGGCCTCATAGAAATGCCTGTCCATTTCTCTACCCAGGTTTTGGAAGTTTTCAGCCATTATTGCTTTAAATATACTTTCTGTTCCTTTTTCCTTTTCTTTCTGGAATTCCCATCATGTGGATATTATTTATTTGATTATGTCTTATAAGTCCTAATGGTTTTCTTTATTTTCCTTTTTTGCTTCTATAATTTTAAATGTCCTGCATTCTAGGTCATTGATTCTTCTGCATGGTTAAGTCTCCTTCAGAAACCATTGAATTCTTGAGTTTAGTTATTGTATTTTGCAGCTCTAGGATTTCCATATGTTTTGTTTTTTATGAACTTTTCATTTTGTTCATGCATTGTTTCCTAATTTTTTGTCTGTGTGTTCTTGTAATTCATTAAACTTCTTTAAGAGGATTATTCTGAATTATCTTATAGTTCATAGATCTCCCTTTCTATATGGTCAGTTCTCAAAGCTGTATTAGTTTTCTTTGCTGGTGTCATGTTTATCTGATTTTTCATGATCCTTCATTCCTTACATTGGTATCTGAACGTTTGAGTTTTGTATCAGCTCAGTTCAGGTTTCCAGATTTGCCTGCTGGTAACGTCTTTGGGCAAGTGAAACATGCTATCAGTGTCTATATTTAGGTGAGGCCACTGCCCAAGTTCTTCATCCCACAGCAGGGGAGGGATTTATTGCTGGCTGAGAACAGATGTATAGGCTGTTGGCTTTGATTTCCTGCTTAAACAAGACTGGAGGATGTGCTCTATGGTTGTCTGGGTTCTCTGTTCAGGCCTATTAGACAGGACTGGGCACTACACTCAACTGAAGTTAGAGCTATAAATTAGTTGGCAGTGGAGCAAGATAGGTCTCATGCCCTGCACAGTTCACTGGGACCCAAATCAGGCAAGACTGTGAATTGAATTCCTTGGCCAGATGGTGCCACTGGTTTTACTCTGCAGATGGGGAAAGCCACACAATGAGCTTTCTTTTAAATGTCACTGTAGGTAGGGCTGTTTACATAGCTTCTTGGACCACTGTCTAGATCCAGAAAAGTTCTTTGCTTGAGGACCCAAATCAGACAGACCTGTACCCCACCAGGTTCACTGGTAAGACTGTACCAGTGGTTCTGACTTGGTTCTGCAGATAAGCAAAGCTATTGGCTGGGACTACTGCTTGGACACTGCACATAGAAACTCAGTCTTCCAATATCCAAGTGCTAATATTTGCAAGCCCATTTTGCCTTCTCTATTATAGTGAGATTCCCAGTAGCCAAACCCTACAGATTCTCCTGTAATCCCCATAAGACTAGATGAGAGTAGGAGCCCCCAAGTGGCAAGCCATAACACTGGGGGAGTTTGATGTCCACCCACAGCTCTGTTTTCCCTCTGGAGGAACTATAGGTTCAGGGGAGACCTCCTGGTGTGGTATAACACTGTCCTGGAAGAGAGCAATGCAGTCTTCATGTATCTTTTCCTCTTTGCCTTTTGATACAGTCTGTTTTGGTCTCTGTGGTGCAGGGGGTGCTTCAGCCTCACCCCCGTGTTCTAGGATTCTCTCGGTGGTGTCTTGTCCATAAGTAATTGTTCTTCTTATGAGAGGGGGCAAAGTCAAGAATGACCTATGTCACCATTGTCATAGACTCTAAGTCTAATGTTCTCTCTTGGCCAGCAAGATAGAAGACTCAGGATTAAAAGCGAGAGATGACTAGTGTCTGTGAAAAGACAAGAGCCCTGAATAAGTGTCCTCGCCCTGTATTTATTAAGATCAGAAGGCTTACAGGGGCGTCTGGGTGGCTCAGTCAGTTAAGCGTCTGACTTTGGCTTAGGTCATGATCTCATGGTCTGTGAGTTCAAGCCCCGCATCAGGCTCTGTGCTGACAGATCAGAGCCTGGAGCTTGCTTCAGATTCTGTGTCTCCCTCTTTCTCTGCCCCTATCCTGCTTGCACTCTCTCTCTCTCAAAAACAAACAAATAAATAAATAAATAAATAAACAAACAAACATTAAAAAAATTAAGATCAGAAGGCTTACAAATGTGATGGGCGTGCACAAAGAGACAATGAATTGGTGAACATTAACTCATGGGCATGAGGGAAAAGGGGGTTTTGAAGACATACGGTGTTTGGGGTTTGGGTCAATATAAAACAAAATCCTGGTCCGGAGCAGATGGCTGTTAATGGCAGATAGGAGGTGCCATGTCTGTTTATCTTAGCTAGCCTAGGGGGTAAGACAGAGCAAATAACCTCAGGGTTAACAAGGCACCTTTTCTTTTGCTAATCAGCTCCTCTCTGGGCAGCTTCACCCACAGCGGTGCAGCAGTCCACAGCCCTATATACCTGTTTACCTAATTTGTTCCTTCCTTCCTGTGAAAGCAGCTTTCTGCTATAGTACTAAATTGGGGGGGGGGGGGCGTTTTCGCCCTGAATGCCTAATCTTGCTTGCCTCATATTTCTTTTTATTGGGGGCCTTTGCCCCTCCCTATCTTGGGGGTCTTGGCCCCTCCCTACTTTATTCTGGGGGGTCTTATCTTGGGTGAAAGCTTCCTATGGCTTTGTAATTCTTTATGCCTTGTTAACCCATTGGTGAAAGCCCAGGGAATTTCTAAGCTTATCCCCCATGACCATCTTAGTGATATCACTTCCCCCCTTCTTATTTTCTTGATGATGTCTTATAGAACATAGAAATTTTGAATTTTGATTGA
Source organism: Panthera tigris (assembly GCF_018350195.1). Lineage (NCBI taxonomy): Eukaryota > Metazoa > Chordata > Mammalia > Carnivora > Felidae > Panthera > Panthera tigris. The sequence goes on along the minus strand of NC_056663.1, from coordinate 57,624,053 downwards.
GTTCAATGTAACCATTGTTACATCAAGGTCATGATTTACACCTATGTTTTTTTCTAATAGTTTTAGAGTTTCAGATTTTATAGTGAGGTCTTCAATCTATTTGGAGTTAATTTTTATGGGTGATATAGGGAAGAGGTCCAATATTGTTGTTTTTAATGTGGATATTCAGTTTTTCAGCACCATTTCTTTTTTTTTTCAAAATATGAAGTTTATTGTCAAATTGGTTTCCATACAACACCCAGTGCTCATCCCAAAAGGTGCCCTCCTCAATACCCATCACCCACCCTGCCCTCCCTCCCACCCCCCATCAACCCTCAGTTTGTTCTCAGTTTTTACGAGTCTCTTATGCTTTGGCTCTCTCCCACTCTAACCTCTTTTTTTTTTTTCCTTCCCCTCCCCCATGGGTTTCTGTTAAGTTTCTCAGGATCCACATAAGAGTGAAACCATATGGTATCTATCTTTCTCTGTATGGCTTATTTCACTTAGCATCACACTCTCCAGTTCCATCCACGTTGCTACAAAAGGCCATATTTCATTCTTTCTCATTGCCACGTAGTATTCCATTGTGTATATAAACCACAATTTTTTTATCCATTCGTCAGTTGATGGACATTTAGGCTCTTTCCATAATTTGGCTATTGTTGAGAGTACTGCTATAAACTTTGGGGTACAAGTGCCCCTATGAATCAGTACTCCTGTATCCTTTGGGTAAATTCCTAGCAGTGCTATTGCTGGGTCATAGGGTAGGTCTATGCTTAATTTTTTGAGGAACCTCCACACTGTTTTCCAGAGTGGCTGCACCAATTTGCATTCCCACCAACAGTGCAAGAGGGTTCCCGTTTCTCCACATCCTCTCCAGCATCTATAGTCTCCTGATTTGTTCATTTTGGCCACTCTGACTGGCGTGAGGTGATATCTGAGTGTGGTTTTGATTTGTATTTCCCTGATAAGGAGCGACGTTGAATATCTTTTCATGTGCCTGTTGGCCATCCGGATGTCTTCTTTAGAGAAGTATCTATTCATGTTTTCTGCCCATTTCTTCACTGGGTTATTTGTTTTTCGGGTGTGGAGTTTGGGGAGCTCTTTATAGATTTTGGATACTAGCCCTTTGTCCGATATGTCATTTGCAAATATCCCTTCCCACTCCGTTGGTTGCCTTTTAGTTTTGTTGGTTGTTTCCTTTGCTGTGCAGAAGCTTTTTATCTTCATAAGGTCCCAGTAATTCATTTTTGCTTTTAATTCCCTTGCCTTTGGGGATGTGTTGAGTAAGAGATTGCTACGGCTGAGGTCAGAGAGGTCTTTTCCTGCTTTCTCCTCTAGGGTTTTGATGGTTTCCTGTCTCACATTCAGGTCCTTTATCCATTTTGAGTTTATTTGTCAGCACCATTTCTTGAAAAAAAAAAACTGTTCTTTACATATTGAATTGCCTTGGCACCCTGAGTGAAATCACATGTATGGGCTTATTTATGGACCCTCCATTCTATTTCATTGACCTCTTTGTCTTTATGCAAGTGTCACAATGTCTTGATTCCTTTAGCTTTGTAATATGCTTTAAAATTTGGAAATATTTTCTTCAATTTTGTTCTTTTTCAAGACTATTTTGGTTATTATGCATCCCTTAAATTTCCATATAATTTTTAGGATTAAGCTTTTCAATTCTGCAAAAATTTTTACAAAGAATCTGCAAGTTAAGGAGTGTTGCTATCTTAACAATATTAAATCTTTTACCTATGAACATGGATGTTTCTGGGTTATTTATATTGTTTTTGATTTTTTTCCACACATTTTAGTTTTCAGAATACAAGTTTTACTTTTTTTGGTTAATTTTATTAAATATTTTGTTCTTTTTGATACCAAATAAAATTGTTTAATTTACTTTTAGATATTTCATTTCTTGTTGATTTTTATTGATCTTATACTCTGATACCATGTTGAACACATTTATTACTTCTAGTGATATTTTTTAAAGCTAATTCCCTAACATAGTCTATATATAAGGTTAAGTTATCTGCAAATAGAGATTGTTTTACTTCCTTCCAGTTTGGGTATCCTTTATTTCTTTTTCTTGTTTAGTTGCCCCGGCACAATCAACATGACAATGTTGAATAGAAATTACTTTGTAACAGTCACATATATGTTTTGGTTCAAACGTGGTGTTTCAAATAATATATTGTAGTAACTCTGGATACTGATTCTCCCTGACTACTGGGCATTATTGTTGCTTATTTATTCAACTGACTGGACTGTTTGAGAAAGGTCTATTTCTCCTACAGTGTATAATTTCTGATGTTGCTCTTCCACAGAGTGTCACCCCAGACAGGACGACTTAGATGACAGTCATTTGAGCTGTATGCTCTTTGCCTCTTTCCCTGATCTATTAAGCCATTTGTGACTTGGTATCACACTCAGCTGTTAGTCCTCAGTTATAGTTACCAGCTTATTTCTATAGTATTTTTCATAATGTGTGACATAAATTTCTCTATACTCTGATTTAATTTAATTGGGTCAAATTTCAAGGGAATGCGCATTCTAGGTTTAAATAAGTTAGTAAATATCCTATGGATAATGAGTTCTCATTGTTAAAGATGAGTTATAAGTAAAACAGGGAGTAGACAAAAACCTATAATGCTGGTTGAAATCAGAAATATCAAGAGGTACTCATGGTTTTTAAAAAGATGACAGATGCAGAAATAAAAATATATATGAAGATAGATATACATATTTCTTAACTATATCTATCCACTGAGAGAAGAGTAACATATCAGTGTCAGTAAGGACAACTAACATTCTGATCTTGATATCTGAATGTTCTTCTTTAATAAAAGGAATAAGGACTTCTTGGAGGATAGTTTAATTTTAAGTTTGGGGTAAACACTGCATAAGAAAACCTAAAACAGGGGTACCTAAGTAGCTCAGTTGGTTAAGCATCCATCTCTTGATTTTGGCTCAGTCATGATCTCACAGTTGTGAGATGGAGCCTGGAACCCCATGTGGGGCTATGTGCTGGGCATGAAATCTGCTTAAGGTGCCCTCTTCTTCTCCCTCTGTGTGTGAGCACACACACTGTCTTCAATTAATCAATCAATCAATCAATCAATCTTTTTAACTAGAAATGAAGGGAGTGCTCAAAGAGGAATTGTTATATAGCAAAACTACAAAGAAGTCAGCTTTATAGGATACTTCTGGGCAAATATGAGAAGACAGTTATAGAAATAAACTATAATTTTTGGAATACAATACTCCCTAAGTACACCTTGATATAAATAATAATTTAAATGAATGTGAATTACTAAACATTATTATATGATATAAACGGGTAGTCAGATTCTTTTTTTAAAAAATAGAGTATTGGAAAATAAAATATAAAATATTCAATGTCACATCTGTGAATAACCACAGATTATGATATTTTTAGCTTTAGTATCTATAATCTATCATTTTATAAAATAGTAACTCATAATTTTTAAAATAAACTTTCCATTTTCTTTAAAAAAAATTTAATTTTTTATTTTTGACAGTGAGAGAGAGTATGTGCATTGGGAGGGGCAGGGAGAGAGGGAGATACAGAATCCAAAGCAGGCTCCAGACTTTCAGCTGTCAGTACAGAGCCTGACACAGGGTTCAAACTCATGAACCACCATAAGGTAACTTGAGCCTAAGTTCATTTAACCTACTGAGCCACCCAGGCGCCCCAAACTTTCCATCTTCTTATTACATATTGTGTGCATACTAGAAAATAGGAACAAAACATTAAAAAACCCTCAAAGACCCAAATTTGAAATTTCAAAATATATTGCTCAATGCCTCTTTGACCATTCTTTGTAACCAATAGTTCAAAAAATTTCCAACATACATAGAATCATTAAACTAGTAATAGCACATATTTTAAGTTACATGAGTTTCAATTTTATTTTTCATTGACAAAGAATAGGAAAAATCATAAAAATCTACTGTAATTATTTCTATAATAGTAAATATTAAAAATATTTTTCTTTTACATTCTGATTAAACTCCTACTTAAGACTTAACCTGGATAGCTACAACTACTGTAAATATAAATATTTTCTTTGTATATATCTTTGCTTTTATTATGTTCAGTTATAGGGTTAATTTTCTTGTGGTATTTTCAGTATAGTTGTAATTTATTGTTATATTTTTAAAGGTCATAATTTTCTAACTGAAATTATTTTGTAGCATTTTCACATCAGCACTTCAAGAAATATATACCTGGAGCTCCTATTTACATAGAAATTAGCTTATAATAATCTTTTGCAAAATACATTACAACTTTTCAAAATAAGGCTTCTTGCTATTTCTTAGAAAATAGGAATTATTTTCAAAGAAAAAAATTCTAAAGCCTTAAAAAGTGTTAAGTACTTTATTGGATAGCCAACAAATTCAGGAATTTTCTGTTCCTGTCTCTAACAGTGAACTGATAAGAATATCTAGTTAAATATAATGTATTCATCTAAGAAAGCAAGCTAAGATACATACCATATATCTGTTCTTTAATTCTCATGTGTGTTTTGGTTTTTAATGCTATTCTTTATGCATCTAATTTTGAAAATCTTTCTTCAGAATAGAATGGATAGAAAATTTTTCTCTGTATTCAATTTATAAGTCCCCTAGCTCAATCTCATCTAATTATCTTTAGGTTTGTTTTTGTATTCATTAATCAACTTGAGTTCGTTCAATGATTTATTGAATAAGCATGAAATATGATCCTAGGTGTTACAAACCTGCTTTCCCCTAGAGCCATATGTGGATGGGTCCCTGGTTAATTCAAGATTATAAGAGCATAGCTGGATTGTAGAAGTGCTTGTGTTTCTTCATTTATTTTTATTGTCTTTTTAAAGTCAAGAATACATTAAAGTAATGGCATATTTTGAGTTCTACTTAGTGGATTGCCTTAGGGGAATTCATTGTGAACAAATGTGGAGTGCCAGACAAATTATGCCTTCAGAAAGCATATTGATATTGATAAATAAATACAATTAATACAAATACACATGGCAAAAAAGTTAAAAAAAAACAATTTAAAATCATGGGCATTACAGTTGGACACTTGAGTTGAAATAATGGCTCATCTCCACAATTTTGAGGCTCTCTGGATCAAGGGTGACTTTCATAATGTTCAATATTTCTCTGAGATAATATTTAACCTTACATATTATCATAAATAATATGAGATAAAGTACTTAGCATATAAAGGAATGTTTCCTTTATAAGTATTTATTGAGTGCCAGCTTTAGAATTCTTCCCAACTTTAAGGGTATAGAAGGAAAATAGACGCAATTTTTGCTCTCATTAGAATTTCTTATTAAAATTTTACCATGAACATTAAGATAATTTCATAACTGAGTGCAACTTAAACTTTCAGAAACACTTAATTCCAATTATATGACATAATATATTTCTAGACCATAGAAGCTGAATTACTTAAGCTTATGAAGCTATAAGAAAAATTTTAAATTATATCTAGAAATATATAATTTAAAAAAATGTTACACAATAGAAATAACTGTTTTGTGGTATTACTTATACAATTCAAACTTGTTCCAGGAAGATAGACTAGACATAGTTCCAATCAAGAATTCAACCCAGACATTCTATCAACATGTTTCTTGAGTCAACAAATTAAAAGAAAAATCATTATATTAATAGACTTAAAAATGATATTTGATGAAATTTACCTGAAAAAAAAAAACCCAACTAAATATTAAGGAAAAAAATCCTCTCTATAATAGAAGGAAATAGTTTAAGTCAAAATCTAGCAGCAAATGTTAGAATAAATTTTTTTTTAATTTTTTATTTTATTTTATTTTTAATATATGAAGTTTATTGTCAAATTGGTTTCCATACAACACCCAGTGCTCATCCCAAAAGTGCCCTCCTCAATACCCATCACCCACCCTCCCCTCCCTCCCACCCCCCCATCAACCCTCATTTGTTCTCAGTTTTTAAGAGTCTCTTATGCTTTGGCTCTCTTCCACTCTAACCTCTTTTTTTTTTCTTCCTTCCCCTCCCCCATGGGTTTCTGTTAAGTTTCTCAGGATCCACATAAGAGTGAACACATATGGTATCTGTCTTTCTCTGTATGGCTTATTTCATTTAGCCTCACACTCTCCAGTTCCATCCACGTTGCTACAAAAGGCCATATTTCATTCTTTCTCATTGCCACGTAGTATTCCATTGTGTATATAAACCACAATTTCTTTATCCATTCATCAGTTGATGGACATTTACGCTTTTTCCATAATTTGGCTATTGTTGAGAGTGCTGCTATAAACATTGGGGTACAAGTGCCCCTATGCATCAGTACTCCTGTATCCCTTGGATAAATTCCTAGCAGTGCTATTGCTGGGTCATAGGGTAGGTCTATTTTTAATTTTGTGAGGAACCTCCACACTGTTTTCCAGAGCGGCTGCACCAATTTGCATTCCCACAAATAGTGCAAGAGGGTTCCTGTTTCTCCACATCCTCTCCAGCATCTATAGTCTCCTGATTTGCTCATTTTGGCCACTCGGACTGGCATGAGGTGATATCTGAGTGTGGTTTTGATTTGTAATTCCCTGATGAGGAGCGACGTTGAGCATCTTTTCATGTGCCTGTTGGCCATCCGGATGTCTTCTTTAGAGAAGTATCTATTCATGTATTCTGCCCATTTCTTCATTGGGTTATTTGTTTTTGAGGTGTGGAGTTTGGGGAGCTCTTTATAGATTTTGGATCCTAGCCCTTTGTCCGATATGTCATTTGCAAATATCTTTTCCCATTCCGTTGGTTGCCTTTTCATTTTGTTGGTTGTTTCCTTTGCTGTGCAGAAGCTTTTTGTCTTCATAAGGTCCCAGTAATTCACTTTTGCTTTTAATTCCCTTGTCTTTGGGGATGTGTCAACAAAGAGATTGCTACGGCTGAGGTCAGAGAGGTCTTTTCCTGCTTTCTCCTCTAGGGTTTTGATTTCCTGTCTCACATTCAGGTCCTTTATCCATTTTGAGTTTGTTTTTGTGAACGGTGTGAGAAAGTGGTCTAGTTTCAACCTTCTGCATGTTGCTGTCCATTTCTCCCAGCACCATTTGTTAAAGAGACTGTCTTTTTTCCATTGGATGTTCTTTCCTGCTTTGTCAAAGATTAGTTGGCCATACGTTTGTGGGTCTAGTTCTGGGGTTTCTATTCTATTCCATTGGTCTATGTGTCTGTTTTTGTGCCAATACCATGCTGTCTTGATGATTACAGCTTTTTAGTAGAGGCTAAAGTCTGGGATTGTGATGCCTCCTGCTTTGGTCTTCTTCAAAATTACTTTGGCTATTCGGGGCCTTTTGTGGTTCCATATGATTTTTAGGATTGCTTGTTCTAGTTTTGAGAAGAATGCTGGTGCAATTTTGATTGGGATTGCATTGAATGTGTAGATAGCTTTGGATAGTATTGACATTTTGACAATATTTATTCTTCCAATCCATGAGCACGGAATGTTTTTCCATGTCTTTACATCTTCTTCAATTTCCTTCATAAGCTTTCTATAGTTTTCAGCATACAGATCTTGTACATATTTGGTTAGATTTATCCCTAGGTATTTTATGCTTCTTGGTGCAATTGTGAATGGGATCAGTTTCTTTATTTTTCTGTTGCTTCATTATTAGTGTATAAGAATGCAACTGATTTCTGTACATTGATTTTGTATCCTGCAACTTTGCTAAATTCATTTATCAGTTCTAGCAGACTTCTGGTGGAGTCTATCGGATTTTCCATGTATAATATCATGTCATCTGCAAAAAGTGAAACCTTAACTTCATCTTTGCCAATGTTGATGCCTTTGATTTCCTTTTGTTGTCTGATTGCTGATGCTAGAACTTCCAACACTACGTTAAACAACAGCAGTGAGAGTGGACATCCCTGTCATGTTCCTGATCTCAGGGAAAAAGCTCTCAGTTTTTCCCCATTGAGGATGATATTACCTGTGGGTTTTTCATAAATGGCTTTTATGATCTTTAAGTATGTTCCTTCTATCCCAACTTTCTCGAGGGTTTTTATTAAGAAATGTTGCTGAATTTTGTCAAAGGCCTTTTCTGCATCGATTGACAGGATCATATGGTTCTTATCTTTTCTTTTATTAATGTGATGTATCACATTGATTGATTTGCAAATGTTGAACCAGCGCTGCATCCCAGGAATGAATCCCACTTGATCATGGTGAATAATTCTTTTTATATGCTGTTGAATTCAATTTGCTAGTATCTTATTGAGAATTTTTGCATCCATATTCATCAGGGATATTGGCCTGTAGTTCTCTTTTCTTACTGGGTCTCTGTCTGGTTTAGGAATCAAAGTACTGCTGGCTTCATAGAATGAGTCTGGAAGTTTTCCTTCCCTTTCTATTTTTTGGAATAGCGTGAGAAGGATAGGTATTATCTCTGCTTTAAACATCTGGTAGAACTCCCCTGGGAAGCCATCTGGTCCTGGACTCTTATTTGTTGGGAGATTTTTGATGACCGATTCAATTTATTGGCTGCTTATGGGTCTGTTCAAGCTTTCTATTTCCTCCTGATTGAGTTTTGGAAGCGTGTGGGTGTTTAGGAATTTGTCCATTTCTTCCAGGTTGTCCAGTTTGTTGGCATATAATTTTTCATAGTATTCCCTGATAATTGTTTGTATCTCTGAGGGATTGGTTGTAATCATTCCATTTTCATTCATGATTTTATCTATTTGGGTCATCTCCCTTTTCTTTTTGAGAAGCCTGGCTAGAGGTTTATCAATTTTGTTTATTTTCAAAAAACCAACTCTTGGTTTTGTTGATCTTCCCTACAGTTTTTTTAGATTCTATATTGTTTATTTCTGCTCTGATCTTTATTATTTCTCTTCTTCTGCTGGGTTTAGGCTGCCTTTGCTGTTCTGCTTCTATTTCCTTTAGGTGTGCTGTTAGATTTTGTATTTGGGATTTTTCTTGTTTCTTGAGATAGGCCTGGATTGCAAGGTATTTTCCTCTCAGAACTGCCTTTGCTGCATCCCAAAGCATTTGGATTGTTGTATTTTCATTTTTGTTTGTTTCCATAAATTTTTTAATTTCTTCTCTAATTTCCTGGTTGACCCACTCATTCTTTAGTAGGGTGTTCTTTAACCTCCATGCTTTTGGAGGTTTTTCAGACTTTTTCCTGTGGTTGATGTCAAGCTTCATAGTATTGTGGTCTGAAAGTATGCATGGTATGATTTCAATTCTTGTATATGTATGAAGGGCTGTTTTGTGACCCAGTATGTGATCTATCTTGGAGAATGTTCCATGTGCACTCGAGAAGAAAGTATGTTCTGTTGCTTTGGGATGCAGAGTTCTAAATATATCTGTCAAGTCCATCTGATCCAATGTATCATTCAGGGCCCTTGTTTCTTTATTGACTGTGTGTCTAGATGATCTATCCATTTCTGTAAGTGGAGTGTTAAAGTCCTCTGCAATTACCACATTCTTATCAATAAGGTTGCTTATGTTTGTGAGTAATTGTTTTTATATATTTGGGGGCTCCTGTGTTCGGCGCATAGACATTTATAATTGTTAGCTCTTCCTAATGGATAGACAGTGTGATTATTATATAATGCCCTCCTTCATCTCTTGTTGCAGCCTTTAATTTAAAGTCTAGTTTGTCTGATATAAGTTTGGCTACTCCAGCTTTCTTTTGGCTTCCAGTGGCATGATAAATAGTCCTCCATCCCCTCACTCTCAATCTGAAGGTGTCCTCAGGTCTAAAATGAGTCTCTTGTAGACAGCAAATAGATGGGTCTTGTTTTTTTATCCATTCTGATACCCTATGTCTTTTGGTTGGAGCATTTAGTCCATTTACATTCAGTGTTATGATAGAAAAATATGGGTTTAGAGTCATTGTGATGTCTGTAGGTTTCATGCTTGTAGCGATGTCTCTGGTACTTCGTGGTCCTTGCAAGATTTCACTCACAGAATCCCCCTTAGGATCTCTTGTAGGCCTGGTTTAGTGGTGACGAATTCCTTCAGTTTTTGTTTGTTTGGGAAGACCTTTATCTCTCCTTCTATTCTAAATGACAGACTTGCTGGATAAAGGATTCTCGGCTGCATATTTTTTCTGTTCATCATATTGAAGATCTCCTGCCATTCCTTTCTGGCCTGCCAAGTTTCAGTAGAGAGATGGGTCACCAGTCTTATAGGTCTCCCCTTATATGTTAGAGCACGTTTATCTCTAGCTGCTTTCAGAATTTTCTCTTTATCCTTGTATTTTGCCAGTTTCACTATGATATGTCATGCAGAAGATCGATTCAAGTTAGGTCTGAAGGGCGTTCTCTGTGCCTCTTGGATTTCAGTGCCTTTTTCCTTTCCCAGATCCAGGAAGTTCTCAGCTATTATTTAAGTACACCTTCAGCACATTTCCTTCTCTCTTCCCTCTCTGGAAAACCAATTATGCGTAGATTATTTCTCTTTAGTGCATCACTTAGTTCTCTAATTTTCCCCTCATACTCCTGGATTTTTTTTATCTCTCTTTTTCTCAGCTTCCTCTTTTTCCATAATTTTATCTTCTAGTTCACCTATTCTCTCTTCTGCCTCTTTAATCCGAGCCGTACTTGTCTCCATTTTATTTTGCAACTCATTGATAGCATTTTTTAGCTCCTCCTGGCTGTTCCTTAGTCCCTTGATCTCTGTAGCAAGAGATTCTCTGCTGTCCTCTATCCTGTTTTCAAGCCCAGCGATTAATTTTATGACTATTATTCTAAATTCACTTTCTGTTATATTGTTTAAATCATTTTTGATCAGTTCATTAGCTGTTATTCCTGGACGTTTTTCTGAGGGGAATTCTTCCGTTTGGTCATTTTGGGTAGTCCCTGGAGTGGTGCGGGACTGAGGGGCACTTCCCCTGTGCCCTCTTGAATAATTTGCTTTGGTGGGCGGCGCCGTAGTCAGAAACTGATGTCTTCCCCCAGCCCACAGCTGTGGCCACAGTCAGACTGGTGTGTGCCTTGTCTTCCCCTCTCCTAGGGGTGGGATTCACTGTGGGGTGGTGTGGCCCGTCTGGGCTACTTGCACACTGCCAGGCTTGTGGTGCTGGGGATCTGGAGTATTAGCTGGGGTGGATCGGCAAGGTGCACAGGGGCGGGAGGGGTAGGCTCAGCTCGCTTTTCCTTTGGAGATCCGCTTTGGGAGGGGCCCTGCAGCACTGGGAGGGAGTCAGACTCACTGGAGGGATAGATCCGCAGAAGCACAGCATTGGGTTTTTGCGTGGTGCAAGCAAGTTCCCTGGCAGGAACTGGTTCCCTTTGGGATTTTGGCTGGGGGATGGTGTTGGGGAGCGCCTTTGTTCCCCGCCAAGCTGTGCTCTGTCATCCAGGGCTCAACAACTCTCCCTCCCGTTGTCCTCCAGCCCTCCGGTTCTCTGAGCAGAGCTGTTAGCTTATAACCTTCCAGATGTCAAGTCCCGCTTGCTGTCTGAGCACACTCTGTCTGGCCCCTTGGCTTTTGCAAGCTAGACTCGGGGCCTCTGCTTGGCAGGCAGGCCACCCCTCCACCCGGCTCCCCCCACCAGTCCATGTAGCACGCACTGCCTCACCATCCTTCCTACCCTTTCTGTGGGCCTCTCATCTGTGGTTGGCTCCAGAGACTCCATTCTGCTAGTCTTCTGGTGGTTTTCTGGGTTATTTAGGCAGGTGTAGGTGGAATCTAAGTGATCAGCAGGACGTGCGGCGAGCCCAGCGTCCTCCTACACTGCCATCTTCCCAGGATCCTAGAATAAATTTTGTAACTATTTTTTACTTATATATGTGATTTTTTATAACAATCATGAATAAGATATAAATGATCTAATTCCCTGTCAAATCCCACAAATTTAACATAAAAATTAGGATGTAGTTCTGATTATAATCCAGTACTAATTTTGGGGGGCTAGGAGGCAAAGGAGAACTGGAAAAAATCCCATAAAGCTACAGAAGGAATCTTAATTCTGACTGAGCATAGCGAGGAAGACTATAAGAAAGAATGGAAAAAGGACTTGATTATAAGGAATGAGGCTATATGATCAATGTCACAATATAACACTGAAGTAGGTCAATTAGATCAGTGAAATTTAATATATGGGATATATACATATATATCCCCACACACACATCAGTTTAATGAGAATTAAAAAGTGGTATTTAAATTCAACAAAAAAATATTTTTAGTCAGTTTGTTCAGTTTGTCATGTGATGTTGCAACTACTGTCTCTATGGAACTAAAATAGTAAATTTGAGATCCTATTTTATATATTTAGACATATTTGCCTACATGTCTAATATAAAGAATGTTTTAAAAATTAAAAATTAGGTATTTTTAATTGCTAAGAAAAAGACTAGAGATCTTAAAGAAAAATAAACACAACTATAAACAGATAATTGACAGAGATGCAAACTTAATTCCCAAAACTTGAAAAGTACCCAATCTCACTTTTCATGAAAGAAATACCAATTAAATAGGAATCAGCTTTTGTTTCTAATTCTCAGAGTGGTAAATATTTGAAAAGTTAGAACACCCAGTCCTGATGAGAACACGAGAAAAGTGTACTCTATTATGATTTGTTATAGCTTCTGGTATAATAAATTTTACTCTTTGGTTTTACTTTAATTTTAATTACTGATCATTTAATAAGAAATCCAAATACTTGAACTCTATTCCATTAAAAGAACAGCCCCAGTAAGTGACAATACACATGCTTGGTTGTTTAATAAAATATTGTTTATCATGGTAGAAAAGAGCTTTAAAAGAAATATGTGACTCTCAAGAAGAGTGTTTTTGTTTTGTGTGTGTGTGTATTTAGAATATTGTGTTACTCCCATGCCATGGGATGTCTTGAAGCCAAAGGAAACGATAAACAAAGATAGACATATATTAGGTGACTTGGAGAAATTTCCATTATCTAGTATTAGTGAGAAATGCAAGGAAGGTGCCCAGAATGATGACTGATTATAATCTAATCTTCATTTCAATCAATATGGATGCCATTGTCTAACACTGTTCATTTCATATTTATAACAGATATATGTCTCTATACTTATGTATGTTTGTATAGTCATTTGTACGTTTTTATTCCATTAACAAATATGTCTGAAGAACTTCTATGACAAATTAAAAAAAAAAATCCCTGCCTTCATGGCTTCAGTTAGATGATGATAGGTACTCTTGAAAAAAACAGAAAGATATGGATATGGAGTAGAAGATGACATATAGAATTGAATAGAAAATGGTAGCACCTTAATATAATTATATCTTCTCTTCCATCTCTGGTTCTTATATCCATTCCCAAATCCTCTTGGAAGTGACATTTCTATGTCTGCACTCATGTACTCATCTCTTTGGTATTCTTTAAGGTCATTTCTCAAAACAACTTGCCCATTTACTGATTTGTTATCAGAATTGGGTTTCACTGCTCCCAACCAAGAAAACTGCCCATGTCCATCTTTTTTGTAGGAAGATATTATGAAGTCAAAGTTGTACCATATTTTATAGTTATAATAGGCCAAAATGTATTTAATTTTCTTCAAGGTGAATTCTCTGATACACAAAGTGTCATGCTAATTGAAAACTTTTTCACATGACAACTCTCTGACTTCTGAGATCTTTCAAATAATTAAAGTGAATAAGGCTAAAAGTTTTCCATATTCATTATATCAATGGGCTTTCTCCTCACTATGCATTTTCTCTGACTGGGGTGATAACTTACCTTTGGGTACAAAGAAAAAACCATAAAAATGTGTCAAGGGGAACCTGGGTGGCTCAGTCAGTTAAGCGCTGACTTCGGCTCAGGTCATGCTTTCACTGTTTGTGACTTCAAGCCCTGCATCAGGCTTTGTGCTGATAGCTCAGAGCCTGGAGCCTGTTTCAGATTCTGTGTCTCCCTCTCTCTCTGCACCACCCCCACTCATGCTCTTTCCTAAAAATAAATAAACGTTAAAAAAAATTAAAATATGTATATAATACCAACATGTATGAGAAAAATTCAATCCATGTAAAATTAGAAAAAAATATTTTTATAATGTATTTATATTATGAATATATAAGTATATCACTATAAAAACATTTATGAATATTTATAGGAGAGTCCCCAGAATCAAAATGATGGTTAATTCATTAAGATAACTTGGAATTTCAAGGACTTTTGATTTTACTTTCCTATACACTTATATATTAATTTTTGATAATTTTAAAGTAAATATTACTAAAAATATCAAGATAACAGAAGGTAATATACTAATAGTTATTTGCTAAACATAATTCATAATTGTGTTGTTATATTGGGTACCACAAAGTATAACATACAAAATACCATTTGTTTAAGTCAATTCTGTTGACCACAGTGGTGTAATATTAGCAAAAGGTGACAAAGGGATGAGTTATTAAAACAGAACATTTATTAATAACAATAAAAACAATAAGGAACTTCTTTTCATTCACTAAACAGGCAAATATTTAGGAAAATACACTCTTGTTTGTGATATATAAATAGAAAATTTTTATAAAGGGCAATTTGGAAATAGGCAATAAGTGGCCTAAATACCTAAATATTTGGCTATTAGGGTACTTTAATATGTATCTGGTAATGAAAATTAGTAAAGTACTACAATATTGATTAGATACAAAATATGGTATTTTTTCTATTCAGTGCACTTACCTGTATATTTAAATATTTTAACATATAAAAGAATACTAACATAAGTATCTTGTCAAATATTATAGCAAGTTTTTAAGTCTTTATGTAAATATTTTTGAAACACATGACTCCTATTTATATCTAACAGAATAGACTTAGAGGTAGAACAGTAATGAATGGGTAGATTTGAAAAAGTGACTTCAATACTCATCAAAGGCATAAAAAATGTAATCTACCTTTCTAACACTGATTATAGATGATCTATATATTTTTTTCTTTTTCTCTCTACAGTGAATATTTTAATATGAAAATTTCTTTCATAAAAATATAAAACAAAACAATTGACATAAAGAAAACCTGATTTTAAGATTTGTAGAGGTAGAATTATGTGATTTGATATTCCAACTAAATTATCAGATCATAGTTTGTCTAATTGTGAGAAGTATAATTTTAACCAAAGGTGAATATTTGGAGCAAATAGGAAACACAGCAGAATGAGAGAGTGAAAAGTCTTATGAAGGGAGAAGTACTATGAGAGAGAATGCGTAAATTAAAAAGGGGGATAAGCTACTGAAAGTTTTTATTAAAAAACTGAGTTTTCTTGGGGTGCCTGGGTGGCTCAGTCATTTAACCAGCCAACTGTTGGTTTTGGCTCAGATCATGATCTCAAGGTTGGTGAGTTTGAGCCCCGCTTTAGGCTCTGCACTGATAGTGCAGAGCCCACTTGGGATACTCTCCCCCCTCCCTGAACACCCCCCCCATTCCTTCTTCTCTGCCCCTCCCCCACTTGGGTCTGTATGTGTGCTCTCTCTCTCTCTCAAGATAAAGAAACTTAAAAGGAGATATAAAAGCCGGAGTTTTCCAGGTGCCTCTGTAGTATTTTTATATTTGGCAATCCAATATTCTCCTGTGATGTCTTGAAATTGCACACTTCAAAGAGCTAACACACTGCATGATACCAAGTTGAAACTGTGTAGGAGCAACGAGGGAAGGACAATATTTTCCATCGTCTGTGAAATGCAAACTCATTATTATTTTGCAGTGATAGAAGAAAATTACCCAATAACCTAAAAAACAAAAAAAAATTCACTGGGAGATATTATATTCAGCTACATCACATAACAACTCCCAATCCTCATGGATTAAAATAATTTTAATTGCTCACAGCTTTGTGAGTCAGGAATGCAGGGAGGGCTCAGCTGGGTGGCTCACTTTTGCTCCCCAGGACATTGGGAACCATGACAACTGAGAAGCCTGGAAAATTCATTTTCAAGATGACCCATTCACATGTGTTTCAAACTGATGCTGACTCTCTGTTGGGAACTTAGCCATGACTGTCAACCAAAACTGTCAACTAAGGGTTCTTGGTCCCTCTTCATGTGAACCTGTTTTCCTCTCTACCTCTTACTATGAGAATTTCAAGAAGCTGCCAATCTTAGTCTCAGAAGTCCCGGAGGGTCACTTCCATTACACTCTTTTAAGCAAGCCTTTTAATAAATTTAAACAAGTCACTTATTCAGCCTAGGCTCAAGGGGAGGGAACATGATTTCTTAACTAGAAGAATAGCAGAACATTTTTGTTTTTTAACATTTATTTATTTTTGAGGGGCAGAGAGAGGGAGACACAGAATCCGAAGCAGGCTCCAGGCTCTGAGCTGTCAGTACAGAGCCTGACGTGGGACTCCAACTCATGAACCGTGAGATCGTGACCTGAGCTGCAGTCCGATGCTTAACCAACTGAGCCATCCAGGCGCCCCGCGTTATTTTTAATCTAACTACAGGAAACTTGCGTTCTGGCTCCCTTTTATTGCCAGTATTTACCTGAAGTTCTAAATCATACTTTAACTTCTGACATAAATTTAGTTGAAAATGGTCAGTAACATTCTGTACCTAAATCTAGAAAATATCCATTTGGAATGCTATGTTTTTCAATAGCAAAACATTTAAAAGCCTATCTATCCATGTTTTTTTATGTGTTTTAATTCATTTAATAATCTAAACTCTGTATGCAAGATTTTAATATTGGTTTAAAAATATGGAGATATTAAGTCATTTGCTCAAGGCCACACATAGAAAATGGCATATCCAAGTTTCAGAAATAGGCCATCCGACCCTGTGAAAAAACTCCTAATGTCTTACATTTATTTTGGAAATATTTAAGCAAAAACAGTCACATTAAAGACAAAAGAAAAAACAAAAAAAATCTTTAAGTACAGTCTGAACCCTCATTTCAAAAGACTATCAATTTTCCTCAAATACCTGAGATTTAATCTGGTCCTCAATGAAGATATCACTTGTATTTATTTTATGTGTATTCCAAAAACAATCAACTAATTATAGCAATGCTATCATCTCTATATGCTAGAGAAGGTCTTTAAAAGATAGAACCTCAAAGTATTTTTCTTCTAGTAGTTTCCTTAGCATTTTCAAGCTATTATTTTGGCATTATAACCATTAAGTGTCAATTAAAGGATACTTGAATTAGTAATGCCTTCATTTATCCACCTTTATGAAAAGTCTTGCTACAAGTTTGAGAATTATTAACTCTGTTGAGAATTCTATGAAATATTTTCACTAGTTTTAGGAAAAAAATATGCATTTAAAAAACATTTGTTGAATACATTTGACATAGATGATATTATGTAGAGGAAACCAGAATATTAATGGGTTAAATACATTTTCAACAACTATCATAACAAAAGTTTGAGTAAATAGGTATCATTTGAAGGAATGAAGATAGTTGATATCTTTCTTAAAATGAGATTTCATTTATTCTTAATGCTAGGGAAAATTTTGAAAAAATTCTTCTTCTTGGCACACATTTTTTTAGAAATTTCTTAGAAGCAAATAAAAGCACAACACCTGTCACAGAATGAAAAGGGCAGAATAATGTGCTAGAAAATGACACTCCCATAGTGAGAAATCTAAGCAGACTTCTTAGCTGTATGTCTTATTAGGAAAACAAGAAGCATGCTTTAATGTGATATTAGTGATTTGGATGCAGGAGGTATACTCATTTTGTAGTGTGTGGAGTTAAAAGCATTCCATGAGCATCAAACTGGCTTTAATGTCTAAAGCTCCTAAGAATAACTGATGCATCTAAGACAGTCGACAGTGTTTTACAAGTGCAGAGACATCTTTCTACAGCTGACAAACTCATTTTCATATAAATTAAAAAAGCTTGTCCATGTTAAGTTTTATAAGGGTACATTATAAAAGAGAAATTACATCATTTTCCTGATTAAATTGCAGAGTTTATTTAAAAAATTGACCAAGCAAGCAACAGAAGCTTTAGATGTTTAAGGTGTGGGCCAGTTTGTGAATTTTGTGGAGTACTACATAGTGCTTTCACAGTATACTTTGAAACCTGCAGTCCTTCTATAAAACTGCAATAATATTTTCTTTGATAAATAACTGCACAAATAAATAAAACAGAGCATAGAAGAGGGGTCAGTGATTTAGCCTCAGTATTCTGTTGGCAATAATCAGCAACTTATCCAGGCTATTTCTGCCTTGTCAAAGTGAGTTAACAAGGCTCAAAATCCTTGTCTGATTATGAAAATTAGATATAGCTTCATCTTCAGGTTTTGCCGATCTGAGCTCACAAAGCAAACCATCATATTGACATCATGTGAAGTGTCACTAACAATGATCTTCATTAGGGGAGTTATGTGGCAACAGACTACAATTTATGGATTGCTTACTCTCTCCCTTTTATTATGTTAACATTTATTTCCATCATCTTATTTTTCACACAACTCCATAGTATAGGCTTCCCTGTTAAGCCTGTTCTTTAAGCCAATACTTATAGCTCCATGTCCTTAACAGGACCTGAATTTGAACATAGACCTACTTGATTCCAACATCTTACTCAATTCTTATATCATACCATTTGTTGATTGTAATGATTTTTTTCAAGACAAAAACATCAGAGGTGGACTGAGACCAGGAGCACTCTAATTAAACCCTACCATCTGACTTCTTGGTGGTATGGAAAAAGCAATTCTTTGACTATTTAAAAACAATCTCTTACCATAAACTTGAGAAATAGCATGATAGACAGTGAGATGATAGTACCTCCTCCAACCAAATCTCTACTCAGAACTTCAGAATGTGACCTTATTTGGAAATATGGTCTTTGCAGATGTACCTAGTTAAGGATCTCAGAAAGAAACATCATGGACCCTAAATCAAATGACTGGATTTATTTATAATAGAGAAGAGTGGAAGATTCGGACACAGAGAGACACAGGGGAAAAGGCTGCATGAAGACAGAAGCATAGAGTTATGGTGCCAAAGGGCAAGTTACACCTGTGGCCACTAGGAATTGGAAGAGGAAAGGTCAGGTTCTGTCCTAGAGTTTTCAGAGGGTGCATGCTGATGACTTGATTTCAGGCTTCTGCACTCCAGAACTGTGGGAGAATAAATTTCTGTTATTTTAAGATGCTCAGTTTGTGGTAATTTGTCATGATAGCCTCAGGAAATGAATACATCACATACATTATTTTATCCCATACAAATTGAAGATTAGTCTAGTATAACACCTAAAAAAATAAATGTAAAAAATGTTCTGTTTTTTATAAAACCATAAAAAAGGGTTATTTTATAAATGACTTAATTGATGAAGTTATGCCCCCCCACAGCTTTAAAAAAATCACAACAAAATGATTTTTTTGAAAGTTTAACACTGATTTAACAAACACACCAGCTACAGTAATAATGCACACTTATTGCTAAGATATTCCTTAGGTAGACTTGGCCTTACTTTAAGGTGGTTTTTGAGAGAGAGAAATAAGATATGCAACTAACAAACTTGTATACTCTATATATGCAGAAGTGTGTGTGTGTGTGTGTGTGTGTGTGTAGATGCATATCTATATACATATATACATATAAATATATAGAAAGAATAGACTGTTAATCAGGACAAATCTGTCGATTGTGCAGGTTAAATCTTATTTGATGAATAGCCTTATTGATTTTTAGTCAGCTTGTTTATCAGCTATTGAATGAGATGTGTTAAAGGCTTCTTTGTGAGTGTGGATATTTTAAAGGTATGGTATCAGATATATAAAGAGTTAGGATTGTGATACCTTCTTGAAAATTTGACTGGTTTATTCTTATGACATGTTTCTCATCTCAGTGTTTTTTGCCGTAGGGCATTTTTGACTGATATTAAAATAGGTACATTGCTTTCTTTTGGCTATTTTTAAATGTTTCTTTTTGTCCTTTATTGAATTCTTCTTATATTGAAGGGGTGTCTCATATAAGCTGCATATAGTTGCTTTATATATTTTTAATCCAGCCTGATATTCCTTTTATTATTTGATTTTCCCTCTGCTAACTTACTAATGGTCTGTATTTTTATTTGTTACTATAGAGATGACCAGTTCCTTGAGATATCTCACTAAAATTATTTTTATCTCCTGTCCAATTATCAAAGCATCTTTGAATGATTAAAATTAAGAATTTTAACTTTCTTGAAGTGCATTATAACAATGCAAAGAGTACAAGAAAATTATTAAGATATTGTTGCTATTATTTCATTCAGTGAATGAATATGTAATTAGTATATATTTATATAGACATATATATTAGCACTTTAACTTTATTCTTTCTTAAATTTTGTATTATCTTCTGAGATCATTGTTATTTATGCTGAGATCATTGTTATTTACCTTTTATATATCCTTATTTGTCAAAATTTTTGGAGATTAATGCTTTCATTTTCTGTTTCTCTAATAAGTATATTTCTTTTATGTTCATGTTTGAAAGATTTCCATAGGGTATAAAAATATAGGTTGAACCTTATTTTCTTTTAGAAATTTAAATATTTCATTCTGTTATTCTATTATGGTTGCTTAATAGTTACTGAGAAATCCTTTGAAGGTAATATTTTCCTTCCTTTTGGCTGCTTTTATGTTTCATTAAAAAAATTCAACAATTATAAAATGATGTGCCTAAGTGTGAATAACACGCAGTTAGAAAAAGCAATGACAGGGGCGCCTGGGTGGCTCAGTCGGTTGAGCGGCCGACTTCGACTCAGGTCATGATCTCTCGGTCCGTGAGTTCGAGCCCCGCGTCGGGCTCTGTGCTGACAGCTCAGAGCCTGGAGCCTGTTTCAGATTCTGTGTCTCCCTCTCTCTGACCCTCCCCTGTTCATGCTCTGTCTCTCCCTGTCTCAAAAATAAATAAAAAACGGTAAAAAAGAAAAAGCAATGACAGGGGCGCCTGGGTGGCTCAGTCAGTTAGGTGGCTGACTTCAGCTCAGGTCATGATCTCATAGTTTGTGGGTTTGAGCCCCATGTCAGGCTCTGTGCTGACTTTCAGAGCCTGAAGCCTCCTTCACATTCTGTGTCTCCCTCTCCCCCTACCCTGCTCATTCTCTGTCTCTCTCTCTCAAAAATAAATAAATGTTAAAAAAAAAAAAGAAAGAAAAAGCAATGACAGGTCCTAAAGATAAGATCTTGGCTTGGCATTGGTTTTATTTAGAAAGTCAGAAAGAATAGAAGAATAATTTTTTTTAAAAAGATAATGAATGTGTATAAAATATCAATTTTCTTTTCTAAAGGTGTATGTTTTAAGGAGTTTTGGGTAAGAAAAAGTGGAAGTTGAAGAATATTAAAACTTTAAAGAAAAACAATCAGTATATGGATAATTGATAGAGATTTTTCACTCTGCTACTTTATATTTATAGAAATATTGATCTAAATGCAATGAAAACCTCAACTTTCTTCTCTACAACATACCTTTTAATTAGATAAATCCCAATTACAGATGTTCTGTTTTTCAATATTTAAAATGGACAACATTGAGAGAGATTTTTGAGGTAGAATATCCAGGCCATCATGGATGTGGGGAAGAACAAGAGAGAGAAAAATCAATGTTTATATTAATAATTTTTGGTGTGGCCAACTAGATGAATGGTGGTGCCATTTACCAAGCTGAAGAAAACTGGGATAGGAAACTGAATACATTTTGGATATGCTAATTTTTTCTCTATGCGGTGTATATAAAATGTCATTTTGCATATGCATCTATTATCCAAATGAATGTCCTTTCCTTGAGAAATACAGTCATCTTCATATGATTAGTACTTCAAATAACTGAATCGGTTGAATATTCCAAGAACAGGTTGGAGAGAAATAAGTGAAGAGCCCCCAGACTAAGCATTCCAGAATTCAGAGATCAGAAATAGGAAAATAAGTCCAGCTCCAACTAGTAGTCACAAGTGCTAAGAACACAAAATATTTCAAGAACAAGGGATCATACAACTTCAATGAACAAAGGAGTGTGTAAAATCAAGTAGCTTATGTGTCATGATATATTCAAAATGCCTGAATGTGAAAAACCTGTAAATATCGTATCCAACCAGGCTATCATTCAGAATAGAATGAGAAAGAGAGTTTTCCAGACAAACAAAACCCAAGGGAGTTCATGACCACTAAACCAACCCTGCAAGAAATATTGAACGGGACTCTTTGAGTGGAAAGGAAAACCCAAAAATGACAGTATGAAAGTAGAAAACACAAAAGCAGTAAAAATGAATATTTCTGTAAAACATCTATCAAGGAACTCCCAAAATAAGAGGATGTAAAACATGGCAGAAGAAGAGTAAAGAATAGGTTCAAACTTAAATGACCATCAACATAATAGAGAGGGCTATATGCAGAAGATGTTATATACAAACCAATGGTAACTACAAATAAAAACTAATAAATATGTAAGAATAAAGAGAAATCCAAATAAATCACTAACAACCAGCAAACAATGAGAGAAAGGCAAGAAATGATCAGAAAAAATTTTTAGGAACAACTACAAAACAAGGAATAAAATGGCAATAAATATATATCTGTCAATAATTACTTGAATATTAGGACACCTGAGTGGCTCAGTCAGTTAAGCATCCAACTTCGGCTCAGGTCATGATCTCATAGTTTGTGAGTTCGAGTTCCACATTGGGCTCACTGCTGTCAGTGCAAAGCCCACTTTGGATCCTCTATTCTCTGCTCTCTGCCCCCTCCCTCCTTGCGCTCTCTCGAAATAATAATAATTACTTGAATGTAAATGGACTAAATGCTCCTATCAAAAGCCATAGGGTGACAGAATGGATAAAAAAAAAACAAGACCCATCTATATGCTACCTAGAAGAGACTCATCTTAGACATAAAGACACCCACAGATTCGAAGTGAGGGGGCAGAGAAACAGTTATCATGCAAATAGATGTCAAAAGAAATCCCCAGTAGTTACATTGTACAAAATAAACTAAAAAACAAAGACTATAACAAGAGACAAAGAAGGACATTATATATTAACGGGGACAATCCATCAAGAAGGTATAACAATTGTAAATATTTATGCACCCAACATAGAGACACCCAAATATATAAAACGGTATTAACAAATATAAAAGAACTAATCAGTAATAGCAAAATAATAGTGGGGGACTATAATACCCCACTGACATCAGTGGACAGGTCATTTAAACAGAAAATAAAGTAGGAAGAAATAGCTTTGAATGATACACTGACCCAGATAGATGTAACAAATATGTTCAGAACATTCTATGCTAAAACACCAGAATACACATTCTTTTCAAGTTCACATAGAATGTTCTTCAGAGGGGTGCCTGGGTGGCTCAGTTGGGTAAGCGTCTGACTTTGACTCAGGTCATGATCTTGCAGTTTGTGGGTTTGAGCTGTACTGACAACTCAGAGCCTATTTCAGATTCTGTGTGTATCTCTCTCTCTCTCTCTGCTCCTCCCCCACTTGTGCTCTCTTTCTCCCCCCAAAATAAATAAACATTAAAAAAATGTTCTTCATAATAGATCACATATTAGTCCACAAAACAAGCCTCAACAAATTCAAAAAGATCAAAGTCTTTGATCTTTCAAAGTACCACACATCTTTTCTAACCACAATGCCATGAAACCAGAAATTAACCACAAGAAAAAATCTGCAAAAACCTCAAATACATGGAGGTTAAAGAATATACTAATAAACAATGAATGGGTCAGCTAAGAAACAAAAGAAGAAATAACAAAGTACATGGAAACAAATGAAAATGAAAACACATATTTCAAACCCTTTCAGACACAGGAAAAGTGACTCTAGAGGGAAGTTTATAGCTATACAGGCCTAACTCAAGAAGCAAGAAAAATCTCAAACAACCCAACCTTATACCTAAAGAATCTAGAAAAAGAACAAGAAAAAAAACCCCTAAAACTAGCAGAAGGAAGGAGATAATAATGATTAGAGCAGAAATAAAAAACAAAACAAACAAAAATCCCATGGAACAGATCAATAAAACCAGGAGATGGTTCTCTGAAAAAGTTAGTTGATAAACCTCTAGCCAGGCTCATAAAGAAAAAAAGAGAAAGGACCCAAATAAATAAAATCACAAATTAGAGAGGAGAAATAACAAGCTAAAACAAAAAGAAATAGAAACTTTGAACAGACTGATTATCAGCAAAGAAATTGAATCAGTAATAAAAAAAAAAAACTCCCAACAAACAAAAGTCCAGGACCAGATGGATTCACAGGAGAATTCTACCAAACATTTAGTGAGTTAATACCTATTCTTCATACAGTATTGCAAAAAAAAAAAAAAAAAAAAAAAGAAAAGGAAGAAACACTTACAAATTCATTCTGAGGTCTGCAATACCCTGATACTAGAACCAGATAAAGATACTACACAAAAGAACTACAATCCAATATATCTGAAAAACGTAAATGCAAAAATGGTCAACAAAATACTGAGAAGCCAAATCAACAATACATTAAAAAAAATCATTGACCATGATCAAGTGAGATTCATTCCTGAGTTGTGAGGGTGGTGTAATATTCCCAAACCAATCAACCTGATACATCACATCAATAAGATAAAGGAAAAGAAACATATGATCACTTAAATGCAGATAAAGCATTTGACAAAGTACAATATCCATTCATGATAAAAATCCTCAATAAAATAGGTTTAGAGGGAACAGACCTCAACATAATAAAGACCATCTGTGTCAGCTAAAAATATCCTAAACAGGAAAAAATTGAGAGCTTTTCCTCTGTCGTCAGAAATAAGACAGGAATGTTTGTTCTCACCACTCTTTTATTCAACATAGTGCTAGAAGTCCAAGCCACAGCAATCAAACCACAATAAGAAATAAAAAGCATCCAAAATAAGTAAGGAAGAGAAATAAAACTTTCAGTACTTGCAGATTACATACTATATATATTTCTATATATATAGAAAACACAAAAGACTCCACCACAAAACTGCTACAACTGATACATTAATTTAGTAAAGTCATAAGGATATCAAATCAATATACAGAAATCTGTTGTATTTCTACACAGCAATAATGAAGCAACTGAAAGAAAAATTAAGAAAACATTCCCATTTACAAGTGCACCAAGTACAATAAAATATCCAGGAACAAACCTAACCAAAGAGGTGAAAAATCTGTACTTTGAAAACTGTAAAACACTAATGACAGAAATTGAAGACAACACAAAGAAATGGAAAGACTTTCATGGATTGGAAGAATATTATATTGTGAAAATGTCCATACTACGCAAAACAATCTACCCATTTAATGCAATCCCTATCAAAAGACCACCAGCATTTTTCACAGTGCTAGGACAAATATTCCTAAATTTTGTATGGAACTATGAAAGACTGTAAATGACAGAGCAACCTTGAAAAAGAAAAGCAAAACTGGAGACCTTATAAATCTGAACTTCAAGTCATATTACAAAGGAGTAGTGATCAAGACAGGAGGGTACTGGCATTATACGGTAAATTAATTTTCAACATAAAATAACATGCAAGAGAAAAAGAATGTCTCTTCCACAAATGGTGTTGGGAAAACTGGAGAGCAACATTCAAGAGAAGAAAACTGGACCACTTTCTTACACCATATACAAAAATAAATTCAGAATGGATTAAAAACCTCAGTGTGAGATCTGAAACCATAAAAATCCTAGAAAAGAACACAGGCAGTGATTTCTCTGACATTGGCCATAGCAACTTTTTTTCTAGATTGGTCCCCTGAGGAGGGAAATAAAAGCAAAAGTAAACTATTGGAACTTCATCAAAATAAAAAGCTGCTGTACACCAAAGGAAACAATAACAGAACTAAAAGGTAACCTATGGCATGGGAGAAGATATTTGCAAATGACATATCTGATAAAAGGTTAGTGTCCAAAATATATAAAGAACTTCTAAAACTCAACACCCCCAAAACAAATAATCCACTTAAAAATGGGTAGAATACATGAACAGACCTTTT
This sequence comes from Panthera tigris, assembly GCF_018350195.1. Classification (NCBI taxonomy): domain Eukaryota; kingdom Metazoa; phylum Chordata; class Mammalia; order Carnivora; family Felidae; genus Panthera; species Panthera tigris. The sequence goes on along the minus strand of NC_056663.1, from coordinate 57,598,141 downwards.
TCCAAAAAAAGACACCCAGATGGCCAATAGACCTAAAAAGATATTCAACATCACTCATTATCAGGGAGACATAAATCAAAACTACACAGAGGTATCATCTCACATCTGTCAGAATAGCTAAAATCAAAAACTCAAGAAACAACATGTGTTGGTGAGGATGTGGAGAAAAAGCAATATTTATGCACTTTTGGTGGAAATGCAAACTGATACAGTAACTGTGGAAAACGTAGAATTTACTCAAAAAGTTAAAAATAGAACTGCCCTATGATCCAGCAATCACATTATTGGGTATTTACCCAAAGAATGTAAAAAACATGAATTCAAAGAAATACATGCACCCGAATGTTTATAGCAACATATTTACAATAGCCAAATTTGGAAGCAGCCCAACTGTCTATCAGTTGATGAATGGATAAAGGAGAGGTGGTACACACACACACACAGACACACACACACACACACACACAGACACACTGGAATATTATTCAGCCATAAAAAATAAAAAATACCTTGCCATTTGCAATGACATGGATGGAGCTAGAGACTATAATGTTAAGTGAAATAAGTCAGAGACAAATACCACATGATTTCACTCATGTGTGGAATTTAAGAAACAAAACAAATGGGCAAAGGGAAAAAAAATAGAAACCAAAAAACAGACTCTTAACTATAGAGAACAAACTGATGGTTACCAGAGGGGAGGTAGGTTGGTGAAATAGGTGATGGGGGTGAGGAGTCACCAGGTGATTGAAATAAAAACTTAATTTTTTTTTTTTAATGAAAGAATTGGTGTCCAGGAGACCATCAAAACTTTCATCAGGAGAGTTTCAGAAAAATGGTGGGACAGAAAAGCACTTATTAGGTTTAATAATGTGGTAAATTAGAAACTTTCTTTAGAAATAATTGATTGGAAAAAATACAGAGAAATGGAACATGGAACAACATTTGTGACAAGGGAAGAGTATATCAGCAGAAAACCTGTTTGGAAGCTGTACTCTTACTCAGAGTAAGTAAGAGACTGACAATTTAGGAGTGACAATGTATAATTTAAGGTGTTAAAGTCAATGAGTCCACAGCACAAATGGCAAAATTTACATTTGACAAAGGGAATCACATGCCCATTTTAATCTGCCTTGTAATTCATTATAATTTATTGAAAAGAAGATAGGCATTACATATTTTGGTTATAGCAAATGACATACTTAGGATGTGAAGACTTCTGAATTGCTTAGGAAACTAATTATAAATTCAGAAGCTAAAAATGGAACACAAGAAGAAGGGTGATATGTGAGAAGTGTGTGAGAAATAGTCATCATAGAGACTAAGAGCAGGTGTTCAAGAGAAAAATACTGAGATTACACGGTGCTGTTGAGTATCCATGTAAATCAGTGATCACGAACACAGAGTGAAATTATTCTGTGTATGATTTTTTTTGCAGCAAAGTTTTCTGCACATGTGTAAGCATGGGGAAGTTTGATAAGTCCCTCCAGAAATATACATGATTGTGCAAGAGAGCTTACAACTTGTAAATTTTTTAAAGAAATTGAGTCTTCAATGATATTAAATGATTAATAAAATTAATGCTTACATAAGTAAAATATAGATTGTTTGAAGGTTTTGGGGGTAATGCAATTTCTGCTGATAAAATCCCATGCTATAATATGGGACTAGGGTAAATGGATGGAATGGAACACAAGTTCACTAGTGATCTAGAGGTTAAGTATATTGGAGGCAGGTGGGCCAGATAGTCTAATCATGTGAAGTCACCGAGAACAGAAGGATTAGTTATGAAGCAGGTGGTAAATCTTCCTAATATAATACGGCAAGAGAGCAGATTGGTTTGTGGAAGACACACACAAAAAAATGGTGGAAAAACAATGTCATAAACATAACTGAATGATGAAGGGATTTTATAAGTAGAAGGAGAAAGTGGTTTGGAGACACCACTAGATTGTGAGAAACGAACCCCACCTTATGATTCTGATGTGAGTGGCATGAAGAAAAAAAATTATATTTAGGAGAAAATTACTCTTTTCAAGGAAGGTAGCACAAATATTCTAGATGATGATGAAGATATAGTAGACTGATGTGGTCAAAAATAAATTCCCTGGGGCATAGTGGTATGATTTGGGAAAGAAGGGGAGAATAGTGGGAATGAAATGTTACGACATATATAGAATCAGATATAGAAAATAATGTATAACATCTAAGAAGGCTAGACTCCTGGTGGAATTGTGAAAAACCAGTAAGCATTTTTAATATGTATTAATGCAGTGGAGATGATACATTTGATGGGAAATTTTCATGATATAGTGAACAGAATAATGCTTGCTCTGACATTCCACTGGGGAGTGACAGAATACAGATAATCTTATAGACTAGGAGGTAATAGTGCTCTGAATACAAATGTGGTAAGATGAGGAATATGGGGTGTTGGGGAAGTGTTATTTTACATATGGTATTTAGAAAGAACTCTTCAGTTAAAGTGATATTTGAACAGAGTATAGTGGTGCCAGGTCTGTGGTAGGAGATAAAGTGGAAAGTAGTTGGAAGCCAGAATGTAGAGGATTTAGGAGCTCCTATAAAGTGTCTGACTTGCTTTGAGTGAGTGGAAAACCACTGCATGATTTTGAGCCAAACAGGGATTTTATCAGAAAGAAATTTTAGAAGTGGTATTCTGGCTGCTTCGTTGAGAATTAGCCTTAAATGGATAAGAACAGAATCAGCAAGATCAATTTAAAGATTACTGGATTAATCCATATACAAGTTAAGGATGGCTTGGAATAGACAGAAAAGACTGGTTTCGTGATGTTGATTCTCTCTTCAAAATACATCATTTGGTGCTGTGTTGCAAAGATAGGCAGAAGAGAAAAAAAAATAATCAAGGAGACCACTAAGTTAATGTATATTTTTCCTGTTAAATGGATAAAATAGAATCATTCTATATTAAGATGGAAAGACAAAGAGCAAATTTGTGTGTTGAGAATAGCAGTTTGGTTTTGGATATCCTAGTGGGATTGTCTAATAGGCTAAGTAGGTATGTATATACTTGAGTTATAATTTGAAAGTAAATAGCATGTATTTATATTTATAAATATATCCATGAGACTGGTGGAGGTCATGTGGAGAGCTTATATCATTAAAGAGAAGGATTTAGAGAACAAATTCTGGGAGACTCTATATTTTAGAGATTAAGAAATGAGGAGGAACAAGCAAAGTGGTTGACAAGGACTAGTTTAAAGTATAAGAGGAGAACTAAGTGGTGAAACAAAATGTTAGCTCTCCCTTCCCTTTTTATCATACCTCCATTAACTTCATTTTCCTTATTATTTTCAGCTCACTTGTTTTTAAAATAACACTATGAACAGTTACTGAGATTCTAGTTATCACTATCTCATTTAATATGGTTTGTATTTAAAATCACTCTTTAAGCCTTTCTCTGGTATGTGTTAATAAAGATTAAAGAAAAAAAAGCCATTGCAATGGTTTATCCAGAGCTTGGCATGGCCTTTAAAGGTAGTTATTTCAGTTGTGATAAATGTGATTAATTTTGCACATGGCAGAAGCTTGGAATTGGAAAATAATCCTTTGAAGGATAAATTTAAGATGGGGTACTAATGCATACTTTTTAAATGATTGAAAGGGTTAATAGTTGGCATTTATGAAAGAGAATTGTTCTGAGTATTTTTAGCAGAAAGAATAAATAATTTACCAAAAATAGAAAAGAGTTGATCACATAATTTTAAATTGCTATTAAAAATTTCCAAAACTCCATTAAGCTGGAAAACACTATTTAAAAAAGTAGAGAAACCCATTTCTATAATTTTGCATTTTTGTCTAGGATTCTTTTTGTTTTCTTGGGGGCTAATTTAGCAGAGATTGAAGCTAATTTTGGAAAAAAATATTCTCATTTGCTCATTATTCTTCCAAACACATAAGGGAACATCTGACAAACTTTAGTAAAATCTTACTGTCTGAGAGCTAAATAAATCCCACATATTAATGAAGCTCTGTAATGGTTATGTAACTCTGGAAATCTGGCTATTAGAAATAATAATGTCTCAGGGGAATTAAGAAGCCCTTGGCTATGTTTTGAGAGTTAGAATATGTCAAGGCCATAATGTTGCCTGGCTACTGAAATGATAATACACTCATTCTAAAATACTCCTTCTTAAAGGAAATGTGAACTATATTTAAGTTTTTGTTCAAATTTTATTTGAATAAAGAGTATCATCATGTTCCTCTAACTGTACATGCCAAAGATTTATAAACAATTTAAATTTAGACACTTCCAGTTTTTCTATTAATGAATTTAATTTTAATATTTATAAACATATTTTCATAGATCACTTCATAAACTATTATACATGCATATATAATGAATGTGTACATAATGTAAGTCTGTTGAGGTCCATATTTGCAATTCTCATGTGTACACCTGCCTGGATATATGTGTGCACTGTCAAAGTCTAGGTTTATAAGTAAAAACTTTTATAAAATCCCGATTTCTATCTCATTCTTAACCTAATGAATTGTGTAAATTGCATCATTTTTGGAGATTTCATTTCCTGATCTGTAAAGTTGAGTTAAAAGTACTCTACAGCACATTTTTAAAATTTATTTATTTAATTTGAGAAAGCATAATCGGGAAAGGAAAAGAGAGGGAAAGAGAACTTCAAGCAGGCTCTGCACTGTCAGCACAGAGCCCAATGCAGGACTTGAACTCAAGAACCATGAGATCATGACCTGAACCCAAATCAAGAGACAGATGCTCAACTGACAGAGCCACCCAGGCACTCCTCTTCTGCATGTTTAAAATAGCTGTTACAAGGACAAAATTTGATCTTTAAAGCACTGTTATACATATGATTTGTATTTATATAAATATATATATAAATTTAGAGTAAAAGTCTAGAAAAAATATCAGAATAATTTTTGAGTGGCTCCAAGAAGACAAAATCATTCAATAACTATTGAATATTGATCATTTTACTATGTGTCAAGCACCATATTAAGTATTGAGGATTCAGTGGAAACAATTTTCTGATATTCTAAAACTTACATTCTGGCGACATGAGACATGTAATGAGCAATATAAAAATATGCTGGAAGATGACAGATTATGCAAATAAAACCGTTTTAAAAGGGAAACTGGTGTGCCTGGAGGTTTACCATTTTAATTAAGATGGTCAACATCACTGGGAAGATCACATTTGAACAATAACTTAAAAACATGAAAAAAAAAAAAAACGTGTAAGGACATTTGGAGGCATAACATTCCAGAAAAAGGAAACTTCAGTGCAAAATTTTGAGATCATAGTGGAAGCCTAAAAATTTTTTCAAAAAAATATTTTAAACTGAACAAAAATGAAAATAGAACAATAAAACTTTTGGAGATACAGCTAAATCAGTGTTAGGAGAGAAATGTAAAGCATTGAATGCTTACATTTAAAAAGTCTTGGGGCACCTGAGTGGCTCAGGTAGAAGAGTGTCCGACTTCGGCTCAGGTCATGATCTCGCGGTCTGTGAATTCAAGCCCTGCGTCAGACTGTGCTGACAGCTCAGTCTGGAGCCTGCTTCCAATTCTGCGTCTCCCTCTCTTTCTGCCCCTCCCCTGCTCATGCTCTGCCTCTCTCTCTCTCTCTCTCTGTCAAAAATAAACAAACAGTCTCAACCCTCCCCAACTCATGCTTTGTCTATCAAAAATAAAACATTTAAAAAAATTTTAAAAAAAGGGGGGTGGGTGCCAGGGTTGAGTGTCCGACTGGCTCAGGTCATGATCTCATGATCTATGAGTTTGAGCCCCTTGTTGGGCTCTGTGCTGACAGCTCAGAGCCCGGAGCCTGCTTCAGATTCTGTGTCTCCCTCTCTGTCTGTCCCTCCCCCATAACAAATATACATCTGTTTTTAGAGCAATACCTCCTGAAGAAGAACTAATGGCTGAATGAAAAGTTTCTGTACAAGAAAAGGCGGAGAAACCACGTAGAGAATGTCAAGAGATCCCAGAAACATAACAAAGGGAACTCTCACACCCAAAGCTACAAAAGACAGTGGAGAGACATGACATACTCAAGGTCCCTGGGTAGATTCATCTGTCCTTGGGCACAGAATAAAAAGCTGCTGTTTAAAAGAGCAATTCAGGTACAAAGGAATGAACCCTAGATGTCAGTCAAACAGCAGCAAAAGAACTGCTAGAATTCTCTCTGGGTCAGAGCAGTTGGTGAATGCCATAGCTTATAGTCCCTCCCCACCTTGACAGTGTGGATGGGAGCAAGATCCTAGTAACCTAGTCAGTCTACCACTTCAGCCATCCCACCAAAGCTACCTCCTGCACAGTTCACACTGAGACACCCCCGGTCAGCACTCACTATAGCTCCAGCCATCATGCAAAGGTGATATAGGTACAAAATACCCCCAAATACTCCAGGCCCACATAACTTCAGCTTCAGACAACTTGCTAAAGCCCCCAAAGCATGAATGCTATGGGACCTCCTGGCTCACACCTGCTTCAGGTCCAGCCACTCTGTCAAGGTACCCCCCTGTGCGGAGCTCCCTGAACACCCCTGGCTTGTACTCACAGGTGAATTCTACCAAACACTTAAAGAAGAATTAATACCTATCCTTATGAAATTATTCCAAAAAATAGAAAGGGAAGGAAAGGTTCCAAATGCATTCTATGAAGCCAACAGTACCCTGATAACAAAATCGAAAACACTACCAAAACAAACAAACCCAAAACAAAAAAATAGGCCAGTATCCCTGATGAAAATAGATGCAAAAATCCTCAACAAAACACTAGCAAACTGCATGCAACAGTACATTAAAAGGATCATTCACCACAGTCAAGTGGGATTTGTTCTGGGGATGCAAGGATGCCTGAATATTTGTAAATCAGTCAACTATGACACACTACATTAAAAAACAAAGAGTAACAATCGTATATGATCACCTCAAAGCGGAAAACATATCTGACAAAATTCAACATCTTTTCAAGATAAAAACTCTACAAGGTGTATTCAGTGGGAACATACCTCAATATAATAAAGGCCACATATGAAATCCTACAGCTAATATCACACCCAGTTGTTAAAAACAGTGCTTTGCTTCTAGGGTCAGGAACAAGACAAGAACGTTCACTCTTACCACTCTTATTCAATGCGTGAAAGTCGTAGTTACAGTCATCAGATAATAAAGAGTAATAAAGGCATCCAAATTGGTAAAGAAGTTAATCTATCACTATTTGAAAAGAACATAATGCTCTACATAGAAAACCCTAAAGAATCAGCAAACAACAACAGCAACAACAAACAAAAAAACAACTATTAAAACTAATAAATGAGGGGCGCCTGGGTGGCTCGGTCAGTTGGACGTCCGACTTCAGCTCAGGTCATGATCTCACGGACTGTGAGTTCGAGCCCCGCGTTGGGCTCTGTGCTGACAGTTCAGAGCCTGGAGCCTGTTTCAGATCCTGTGTCTCCCTCTCTCTCTGCCCCTCCCCTGTTCACGCGCTGTCTCTCTCTGTCTCAAAAATAAATAAACATTAAAAAAAATTTTAAAAAAACCTAATAAATGAATTCAGGAAAGTTGCAGGATACAAGTCAATACACAAAAATCTGTTGTTTCTATCATTAATAATCCAGTAGCTGAAAGAGAAATTAAGAAAACAATTCAAAATTCACCAAAAACAAAAACAAAAACAAAAAACATAGGAATAAACTTAGCCAAAGAGGTGAAAGACATACTCTGAAAACTATAAAACATTGATAAAAGAAACTGAAGACAACACAAACAAATGGAAAAATACTCCATGCTCCTGGGGTGGAAGAATTAATATGGTTAAAATGTCCATCCTATGCAAAACAATCTACATGCTTAATCCCTTTCAAAATAAAAATAGAATTTTTTGCAGAACTAGAACAAATAATACTGAAGTTTGTATGGAACCACAAAAGACTCTGAAGAGCCAAAGCAATCTTGAGAAAAAGAAAAAAGCTGGAGGTATCACTATCCCAGATTTCAAAATATACTGCAAAGTTTAAGTAATCAAAACAGGATGATATTCATAAAAGTATAGACCCAGGGATCAGTGGAACAGTATAGAGAGTCAGAAATAAACCAACATGTATATGGTCAATTAATCTATGACAAAGGAGCAAGAATATATAGGATAGAGAAGACAGTCTCTTTAATAAATGATGTTGGGAAAATTGGGATATATACATGCAAAGTCATGAAACTGGATCACTTTTTTTTATACAACACATAACAATAAACTCAAATGGATGAAAGACCAAAATATAAGACATCCAAACATAAAACCCTAGAATAAAACATAGGCAGTCTGCACCCAATTAAAAGGCTTTTGCATAGCAAAAAGCAACCTACTAAATGGAAAAATATATTTTCTAATGATATATCCAATAAGAGGTTAATATCCAAAACATATAAAGAACTTATACAACTCAACACAGAAAAAAAAAAAACAATTAAAAACCAAGCAGAGGACCTGAATAGACATTTTCCAAAGAAGACATACAGATGGCCAGCAGACACATGAAAGCTCAACATCTAGTCACTGAGAAAATGCAAATCAAAACCACAAGAGATTATCACTTTAAACCTGTCAGAATGAAAAGAAATGAAACAAGCATCAGCATATATGTAGAAAAAAAGGAACTCTGATGTACTGTTGGTATGGATGTAAATTGGTGCAACCACTGTGGAAAACAATTTGGAGGTTCCTCAAAAAATTAAAAATAGAAATACCATATGAGGGGCACCTGGGTGACTCACTTGGTTAAGTGTCTGACTTTAGCTCAGGTTATGATCTTGTGGTCTGTGAGTTCAAGCCCTGCATCTGATCTGGCTCTGTGCTGACAGCTCAAAGCCTTGACCCTTCTTCAGATTCTGTATTTCCCTCTCTCTCTGCCTCTCTCTCTCTCTCTCTCTCTCTCTCTCTCTCAAAAATAAATAAACAGTTAAAAAATAAAATAAAAAGAAATACCATATGATCCAGTAATTCCACTACTGGCTATTTAGTACCCTATCCCCCCAAAACACAAAACACTAATCTAAAAATATATATGTACCTCTATGTTTATTGCAGGATCATTTAGAATAACCAAGATATGGAAGTAACCGAAGTGTCCATCCATAGATAAATGGATAACCAAGTTTGTGTGTACACACACACACACACACACATACATATTTATATGTAATGGAATATTATGCAGCCATAAAAAAGGAGATCTTGCCATTTGTAACATGGATGGACCTAGAGGGTATTAACTAGAGGGTATTATGCTAAGTGAAATAAGACAAGGAAAGAGAAATATACCATTATTTCACTTCTTTTTTTTTTTTATTTTTTTAACGTTTATTTATTTTTGAGACAGAGAGAGACAGAGCATGAACAGGGGAGGGGCAGAGAGAGAGGGAGACACAGAATCCGAAACAGGCTCCAGGCTCCGAGCTGTCAGCACAGAGCCCGACGCGGGGCTCGAACTCACCATGAGATCATGACCTGAGCCGAAGTCGGACACCTAACCGACCAAGCCACCCAGGCGCCCCCCATTATTTCACTTCTATGTAGAATATAAAAGAAAACAAGCAAATAAACAAAAAGCAGAAACAGATCCATAAATACAGAGAACAAACTGATTGTTTCCAGAGAGTAGGGGGATGAAGGAATTGTCAAAATAATTATAGAAAATATATTACTTCTGGAGGAGTTAAGATGGAGGAGCAGCATGGAGACCCTGAGTTTGTCTTGTCCCTGAAACACAGCTAGATCAGCACCAAACCATTTTGAACACCTAGGAAATTGACTCGAGGATTAACACAACAGTCTGCACAATTTAAGCCACAGATCTCAGCAGGTACACGGTGCAGAGGGGTGAACTGGGGGAGAGAAAGGCCATGGATGGTAGAGAGCTGTTTTTGCAGAGAGAGGACAGAGAAAGGGGGAGAATGCAGCACATCAGGATTGTGCAAGAAAAGCAATCCCACAAAAGTAGCTGGAGACAGCGAAAGAGTGAAAACACTCAAAGGGAATTAAACAAGAACTCTGTTCCCCAAACCATTGATGGGAAGAGTGAAGAGGGTTTCAATACCACCAGGATTATATAAACAGTGGGGCACAGAGTCTGAAACTTCAGAACTCAGTGCCTGGTCGTGCTCTGGTGAGGAAACAGGGCAAATCCCCAGGAGTAGACAGTAGGATCTGAAGGGTCTGTGTGCCACAAAAGGTGAAGCAGTTCTCCTGATACAGGCCAAATGGCTTCCCCACAGGCAAAGGTGCCAGCAGACCCCAGAGAGTAGCCACATTTTCTGGTACTGGGACAAAGACACCAGACTATGGTGAAACCTGGCACTAGCTGTGTTGTGATTTGTCATAATCTCTGAACTTCTGCCAATGCATGATCACATGAACATTTTCTGGGGCAAGTTGGCACCCAGCCAGGCTCAGCAAGACCCTCCTCAGAGGGGTCTCTGAAGTGAGGGGTTTTGAAACACAACACCATCTGAGATAAAACTCTGAAGTGAGGTGCCACCTAGCAGGTGGACAGCTTGGACAAACAGGGCAGAGGTGGGGAGTGGTGGAGGCCTGAGACAAAGAAGGAGTCAGTGAGAGCATGAAGTTCCTATGCCAGAGACTAGGGAGCTGAGTGAAGCCATTTTCACCCTTCCTGCGCATGTGTGCCACACGGATCCACCCCAGTAAGCTAAACAGTGACACCTAGTGGAGAACAGAGTCATTACACCAAGCCCAACCCAACTTCACCCTCCAAGCACATCAACTACAAGACAAGCACAAGTCATATTGTACCTGCTTAGTGTACAATATGGAGGGCTTCAAGGTATCAGTTCTAGGGGAAACAGAATGTAACTTTATTTGGGTTTCATTCTGTTTGCTGGTTCAATTATTTGTTCATTTTCTTTGTTGCTGTTTTTTCTTTCTTCCTCTTTTCTTGGATACAGAAAGAGAAAATTTTATTTTTATTTTTTAACTTTATTTTTTTTTTAAATTTATTCTATTTCATTTTATTCTATTTTCTTATATTATATAATTTTTTTTAATTTTTAAATTTTTTCTAACGTTTTAAAAATTTTTCTTTCCCTTTTTTTGTATATTCTATCACACTTCCTTCAACAAGAAAACCAAAACACACCTAAGCTCCAGATTCATTAATTTGATTTTTTGTTTTGTTTTTAATTTTTTAATTTTAATTTTTGGGTTTTTTTTATTTATTTCTTCCTCCAAAATGACAAAATGAAGGAATTCACCCCCAAAGAAAGAAAAGAAACAAATAACACCCAGAGGTTTAATCAACACAGATATAAGCAAGATGTTTGAACTACAATTTAGAACCATGATAATAAGAATTCTAGCCAGGGTTGAAATAGCATAGAGTCCCTTTCTGTGGAGATAAAATAAATAAAATCTAGTCAGAATGAAATTAAAAATACAGAGATGCAGTTTCAAATGGTGCCATGCCAGCAAGGATGGATGAAGCAGAGCAGTGAATCAGCAACTTAAAAGATAAAATTCTAGAGAATAATGAAGCAGAAGAAAACAGGGAAACAAAGCCAAAAAAGCACAATACAAGACTTAGAAAACTCAGTGGCTTATTAAAAAGGATTAACATCTGAATCATAGAAGTTCCAGAAATGAAGAAAGAGAAAAAAGAGGCATAGGGTTTATGTGAGCAGATTATAGCAGAAAAATTTCCTAATTTGGGAAAGAACACAGACATCAAAATCCAAGAAGCACAGAGAACTCCCATTAGATTCAACAAAAACCGATCATCACCAAGGCACATCAGTCAAACTCACAAAATACACTGACAAGGAAGGAATAATGAAAGCAGCAAGCATGGGGTTGGGGTTAGGGGGAGGAAAGTCCTTAACCTGTAAGGGAAGACAGAACAGGTTCACAGCAGACCTATCCATAGAAACTTGGCAGGCCAGAAAGGAGAAGCAGGATATATTTAATGTGCTGAATCAGAAAAATATGCAGCCAAGATTTCGTTATCCAGCAAGGCTGTCGTTCAAAATAGAAGGAGAGATAAAGAGTTTCCCAGACAAACAAATACTAAAGAAGTTTGTGACCACTTAACCAGTCCTGCAAGAAATTTAGGGGAAGACTCTTTAAGTGGAGAAAAGAATAAACACAACAAAAAAGACCAAAAGCAACAAAGACTAGAAAGGACCAAAGAACATCACCAGAAACACCAACTGTATAGGCAACACAATGGCAGTAAATTCATATCTTTCAGTACTTACTCTAAATGTCAGTGGACTAAATGCTCTAATCAAAAGACATAGGGTATCAGAATGGATAAGTAAATAAGACCTAACTATATGCTGCTTACAAGAGACTCATTTTAGACCTAATGTCACCTGCAGATTGAAAGTAAAAGGATGGAAAACCATCTATCATGCTAATCATTGTCAAAAGAAAGCTGGGGTATCCATACTTACAAGAGAAAAACTAGATTTCAAAACAAAGACTGTAACAAGAGATGAAGAAGGGTATTATATAACAAATAAGGAGTCTATCCACCAAAAAGATCTAACAATTGTAAATATTTATGTCCCCCAATTGATAACACCCAAATATATAAATTAATTAATCACAAACATAGAGAAACTCATTGATAATAACACCATAAGTAGGGGACTTCAACACGCCACTTACAACAATGGACAGATCATCTTGTTTTCAACAAGAAAACAATGGCTTTGAATGACACTCTGGACCAGAGGGACTTAAGAGATATATTCAGAACATTTCATCCTAAAGCAGCAGAATACATATTCTTCCCAAGTGTACATAGAACACTCTCTAGAATAGATAACATACTGGGACACAAATCAGCCCTCAACAAGTACAAAAAGATTGAGATAATACCATGCATATGTTCAGATCACCTTGCTATGAAACTCAAAATCAACAATAAAAAAATTTGGAAAGACCATGAGTACATGGAGATTAAAGAATACTCTACTAAAGAATGAATGGGTTAACCGAGAAATTAAATAAGAAATTAAAAAGTACATGGAAGCCAATGAAATTGAAAATACAACAGCTCAAAACCTCTGGAATTCAGCAAAGGTGGTCATAAGAGGGAAGTATGTAGAAATCCAGGCCTTCCTAAAGGAGGAAGGGTCTCAAATGCAGAACCTAACCTTACACCTAAAAGAGCAGTAAAAAGAATAAATAAAGCCCCAAACCAGTAGAAGAAGGGATATAATAAAGACTAGAGAAGAAATCAATGGTATTGAAATTAAAAAACAAAAAAGAACAGATCAATAAAACCAGAAGCTGGTTCTTTGAAAGAATTAACAAAATTGATAAACCACTAGCCAGTTTGATCAAAAAGGAAAAGACCCAAATACATAAAATAAAAAATGAAAGAGGAGAGATCACAACCAACACCACAGAAACACAAACAATAATAAGAGAATATTATGACAACTTATATGCCAACAAAATGGGAAATCTGGAAGAAATGGACAAATTTCTAGAAACATATAAACTACCAAAACTAAAACAGAAGGAAAGAGAAAATTTGAATAGACCCCTAACCAGTAAATAAATTGAATCAGTAATTAAAAGTCTCCCAACAAATGAGTCCAGGGTTGGATGGCTTTCTAGGGGAATTCTATCAAACATTTAAAGAAGACTTAACACCTATTCTTTTGAAGCTGTTCCAAAATATAGAAATGTAAGGAACACTTCCAAATTCATTCTATGAGGCCAGCATTACCTTGATTCCAAACCAGATAAAGACCCCCCCAAAAAGGAGAACTACAGACCAATTTCCCTGATGAACATGGATGCAAAAATTCTCAACAAGATAATAGCAAATTGGATCCAACAATACATTAAAATAATTATTCACTGTGATTGGTGGGATTAATTCCTGGGGTGTAGGGCTGGTCCAATATCTGCAAATCAATCGATGTGATACATCACATTAATAAAAGAAAGGATAAGAATCATATGACCCTCTGAATAGATGCAGAGGAAGCATTTGATAAAACCCAACACCTTTTCTTGATAAAAAAAAAAAGCCCGCAAGAGGGGAGAAGATGGCAGTGTAGGAGGACGCTGGGCTCACCTCGTCCAGCTGATCACTTAGATTCCACCCACACCTGCCTAAATTACCCAGAAAATTGCCAGAAGACTAGCAGAACGGACTCTCTGGAGCCAGCGTGGACAAGAGGCCCACAGAAGAGGGTAGGAAGGGTGGAGAGGCAGTGTGCTACATGGACCGGTGGGAGGGAGCCGGGGCGGTGGAGGGGCAGCCCACCCAGCAAGGTGAAATCCCCGAGTCTGGCTTGGAAAAGCAGAGGGGCTGGACTGCATGAGTTCTGGCAGCCAGCAGGACTTAACATCTGGAATGTTATAAGTCGACAGCTCTGCTCAGAGAGAGGGAGGGCAAAAGGACACTGGAAGGGAAAGGTGTTGAGCCCTGGAAGACAGAGCTCAGCTCTGTGGGGAACAAAGGCACTGCCCAGCGCCATGTCCCTCTCCCATCCCCCAGCCAAAACCCCAAAAGGAACCAGTTCATTGAACTTGCTTGTACTGTGCAAACATCCAATGTTGTGGTTCTGTGGATCCATCCCTCTGACAGGTTGGCCTCACTCCCAGTGCTGCAGGGCCCCTCTCACAGGGGACAACAGACTGCAAAGCGAGCTGAGCCTGCCCCTCCTGCCGCTGTGCACCTTGTGGATCCACCCTAGCTAATATGCCAGATCCCATCAAAGCAGCACCATAAGCCTGGCAGTGTGCAAGTAGCCCAGACAGGGGCCATACCACTCTGCAGTGAGTCCTGCCCCTGGGAGAGGGGAAGATAAGGTACACACAAGTCTGACTGTGGCCCCAGTGGTGGGCTAAGGACAGACATCAGGTCTGACTTTGGCCCCGCCCACCAACACAAGTTACTCCAGACAGCACAGGGGAAGTGCCCTGCAGTTCAGCACCACCCCAGGGACTATCCAAAATGATGAAATGGAAGAATTCTCCTCAAAAAAACTCCAGCAACTAGAGACAGCTAATGAATTGATCAAAAGCGATTTAAGCAATAAAACGGAACATGAATTTAGAATAATAGTCATAAAATTAATCGCTGGGCTTGAAAAAAGTATAGAGGACAGCAGAGAATCTATCGCTACAGAGATCAAGGGACAAAGAAATAATTATGAAGAACTAAAAAATGCTATAAATGAGGTGCAAAATAAAATGGAGTCGACCACAGCTCATATTGAAGAAGCAGAGGAGAGAATAGGTGAACTAGAAGATAAAATTATTGAAAAAGAAGAAGCTAGAAAAAGAGAGATAAAATCCTGGAGTATGAGGGGAGAATTAGAGAACTAAGTGATGCAATCAAACGGAACAATATCCATATCATAGGAATTTCAGAAAAGGAAGAGAGAGAGAAAGGGGCTGAAGGTGTACTTGAACAAATCATAGCTGAGAACTTCACTGTTCTGGGGAAGGAAAAAGATATTGAAATCCAAGAGGCACAGAGACTTCCTTCAGACGTAACTTGAATCGATCTTCTGCACTATATATCATAGTGAAATTGGCAAAATACAAGGATAAAGAGAAAATTCTGAAAGCAGCTAGGGATAAAGATGCTCTAACATATAAACAGAGACCGATAAGACTAGTGACAGACCTATCTACTGAAACTTGGCAGGCCAGAAAGGAATGGCAGAAAATCTTCAATGTGATGAACAGAAAAAAAAATATGCAGCCAAGAATCCTTTATCCAGCAAGTCTGTCATTCAGAATAGAAGGAGAGATAAAGGTCTTCCCAAACAAACAAAAACTGAAGGAATTCATCACCACTAAACCAGCCCTACAAGAGATCCTAAGGGGGATTCTGTGAGTGCAATGTTGCAAGGACCACAAACTACCAGAGACATCACTACAGGCATGAAACCTGCAGACATTACAATGACTCTAAATCCGTATCTTTCAATAATAACACTGAATGTAAATGGACTAAATGCTCCAACCAAGAGACATAGGGTATCAGAATGTATAAAAAAACAAGACCCATCTATTTGCTGTCTACAAGAGACTCATTTAGACCTGAGGACACTTTCAGATTGAAAGTGAGAGGATGGAGAACTACCTATCATGCTACTGGAAGTCAAAAGAAAGCTGGAGTAGCCATACTTATATCAGACAAACTAGATTTTAATTAAAGCCTGCAACAAGAGATGAAGAAGGGCATTATATAATAATTACACGGTCTATCCATCAAGAAGAACTAACAATTATAAATGTCTATGTGCCGAATACGGGAGCCCCCAAATTTATAAAACAATTACTCATAAACATAAGCAACCTTATTGACAAGAATGTGGTAATTTCAGGGACTTTAATACCCCACTTACAACAATGGATAGATCATCTTGACACAAGATCAATAAAGAAACAAGGGCCCTGAATGATACATTGGATAAGATGGACTTGACAGATATGTTTAGAACTCTGCATCCCAAAGCAACAGAATATACTTTCTTCTTGAGTGCACATGGAATATTCTCCAAGAAAGATCACATACTGGGTCACAAAACAGCCCTTCATAAGTATACAAGAATTGAGATCATACCATGCACACTTTCAGACCACAATGCTATGAAACTTGAAATCAACCACCGGGAAAAGTCTGGAAAATCTCCAAAAGCATGGATGTTAAAGAACACCCTACTAAAGAATGAATGGGTCAACCAGACAATGAGAGAAGATATTAAAAAATGTATGGAAACAAATGAAAATGAAAATACAATCCAAACACTTTGGAATGCAGCAAAGGCAGTCCTGAGAGGAAAATACATTGTAATCCAGACATATCTCAAGAAACAAGAAAAATCCCAAATACAAAATCTAACAGCACACCTAAAGGAAATAGAAGCAAAACAGCAAAGGTACCCCAACCCAGCAGAAGAAGAGAAATAATAAAGATAAGAGCAGAAATAAACAATATAGAATCCAACAACAACAACAAAAAGAAAACAGTAGAGCAGATCAATGAAATCAAGAGTTGGCTTTTTGAAAAAATAAACAAAATTGATAAACCTCTAGGCAGGCTTCTCAAAAAGAAAAGGGAGATGACCCAAATAGATAAAATCATGAATGAAAATGGCATTATTACAACCAATCCCTCAGAAATACAAGCAATTATCAGGGAATACTATGAAAAATTATATGCCAACAAACTGGACAACCTGGAAGAAATGGACAAATTCCTAAGCACCCACACACTTCCAAAACACAAACGGAAAGAAATTGAAAACTTGAACAGACCCATAACCAGCAAAGAAATTGAATCAGTTATCAAAAATCTCCCAACAAATAAGAGTCCAGGACCAGATGGCTTCCCAGGGGAGTTCTACCAGACATTTAAAGCAGAGATAATACCTATCCTTCTCAAGCTATTCCAAAAAATAGAAAGGGAAGGAAAACTTCCAGACTCATTCTATGAAGCCAGCATTACTTTGATTCCTAAACCAGATAGAGACCCAGTAAAAAAAGACAACTACAGGCCAATATCCCTGATGAATATGGATGCAAAAATTCTCAATAAGATACTAGAAAATCAAATTCAACAGCATATAAAAAGAATTACTCACCATGATCAAGTAGGATTCATTCCAGGGATGCAGGGCTGATTCAACATTTGCAAATCAATCAACGTGATACATCACATTAGTAAAAGAAAAGATAAGAACCATATGATCCTGTTAATCGATGCAGAAAAAGCATTTGACAAAATTCAGCATCCTTTCTTAATAAAAACCCTCGAGAGGGTCGGGATAGAAGAAACATACTTAAACATCATAAAAGCCATTTATGAAAAGCCCACAGCTAATATCATCCTCAATGGGGAAAAACTGAGAGCTTCCCCCCGAGATCAGGAACACGACAGGGATGTCCACTCTCACCGCTGTTGTTTAACATCATGTTGGAAGTTCTAGCATCAGCAATCAGACAGCAAAAGGAAATCAAAGGCATCAACATTGGCAAAGATGAAGGAAAGCTTTCACTTTTTGCAGATGACATGATATTATACATAGAAAATCCGATAGACTCCACCAAAAGTCTGCTAGAACTGATACATGAATTCAGCAAAGTCACAGGATACAAAATCAATGTACAGAAATCAGTTGCATTCTTATACACTAACAATGAAGCAACAGAAAGACAAATAAAGAAACTGATCCCATTCACAATTGCACCAAGAAGCATAAAATACCTAGGAATAAACCTAACGAAAGATATAAAAGATCTGTATGCTGAAAAGTATAGAAAGCTTATGAAGGAAATTGAAGAAGATATAAAGAAATGGAAAAACATTCCGTGCTCATGGATTGGAAGAATAAATATTGTTAAAATGTCAATACTACCTAAAGCTTTCTACACATTCAATGCAATCCCAATGTAAATTGCACCAGCGTTCTTCTCGAAGCTAGAACAATCCTAAAATTCATATGGAACCACAAAAGACCCCGAATAGCCAAAGTAATTTTGAAGAAGACCAAAGCAGGAGGCATCACAATCCCAGTCTTTAGCCTCTACTAAAAAGCTGTAATCATCAAGACAGCATGGTATTGGCACAAAAACAGACACATAGACCAATGGAATAGAATAGAAACCCGAGAATTAAACCCACAAAAGTATGGGTTTTGTCTTTGACAAAGAAGGAAAGAATATCCAAAGGAAAAAAGACAGTCTCTTTAACAAATGGTGATGGGACAACTGGACAGCAACATGCAGAAGGATGAAACTAGACGATTTTCTTACACCATTCATAAAAACAAACTCAAAATGGATAAAGGACTTGAATGTGAGACAGGAAACCATCAAAACTCTAGAGGAGAAAGCAGGAAAAATCCTCTCTGACCTCAGCCGCAGCAATTTCTTACTTGACACATCCCCAAAGGCAAGGGAAGTAAAAGCAAAAATGAACTATTGGGACCTCATGAAGATAAAAGGCTTCTGGACTGCAAAGGAAACAACCAACAAAACTAAAAGGCAACCAACAGAATGGAAAAGGATATTTGCAAATGACATACTGGACAAAGGGCTAGTATCCAAAAATCTATAAAGAGCTCACCAAACTCCACACCCAAAAAACAAAAAATCCAGTGAAGAATGGGCAGAAAACATGAATAGACACTTCTCTAAAGAAGACATCCAGATGGCCAACAGGCACATGAAAAGATGCTCAACGTCACTCCTCATGAGGGAAATACAAATCAAAACCAAACTCAGATACCACCTCACGCCTGTCAGAACAGCTAAAATGAACAAATCAGGAGAGTATAGATGCTGGCGAGGATGTGAAGAAACGGAAACCCTCTTGCACTGTTAGTGGGAATGCAAATTGGTGCAGCCACTCTGGAAAACAGTGTGGAGGTTCCTCAAAAATTAAAAATAGATCTACCCTATGACCCAGCAATAGCACTGCTAGGAATTACCCAAGGGATACAGGAGTGCTGATGCATTGGGGCACTTGTACCCCAATGTTTATAGCAGCACTTTCAACAATAGCCAAATTATGGAAAGAGCCTAAATGTCCATCAACTGATGAATGGATAAAGAAATTGTGGTTTATATACACAATGGAATACTATGTGGCAATGAGAAAGAATGAAATATGGCTTTTTGTAGCAACGTGGATGGAACTGGAGAGTGTTATGCTAAGTGAAATAAGACATACAGAGAAAGACAGATACCATATGTTTTCACTCTGAGATCCTGAGAAACTTAACAGAAGACCATGGGGGAGGGGAAGAAAAAGGAAGGTTAGAGAGGGAGGGAGCCAAAACATAAGAGACTCTTAAAAACTGAGAACAGAGGGTTGGTGGGGGGTGTGAGGGAGGGGAGGGTGGTTAATGGGTATTGAGGAGGGTACCTGTTTGGATGAGCACTGGGTGTTGTATGGAAACCAATTTGACAATAAATTTCATATTTAAAAAAACCCTCAAGAAAGTAGGGATAGAAGGATGACACTGCAAGATCATAAAATTATATATGAAAGACCCACTGCTAATATCCTCAATGGGGAAAAACAGAATGGACATTTTAGGAGAGTGACATCACCACGATGATGACACAGATTGTTCCTGACATCATTCCACCTCCCAAGAACAGCTAACAACTATTCAAGGACAACTATTCAATAACTACTGGGAGAACACCACTGGGAGTGTGACTGCTGCACCCCACTGTAAGAGAGACCAAAAAAGACCACATTATAAGGGGTAAGAGGAGCAGCTACATGTTGACTTTATTGCCTTGGACTCCCTCAGGCCAGGGCAATATCATGCAGAGTGCTTCGTTAATGCTCTGGTTCATTCAGTGGGAAAAGAGAACCCAGGGAGAATAACCAGACCTTCCAGCATTGTGGGTCACTTTATAGGAACACTTATTCTGATCTCAACCTATGGAGACTGCAGGGGAATCTGCAGTGGTCAACCACTGGGAGCCCATGACAAGATGGGGAGGGGCTTACAAAATCCAGTACACATATCTTGGCAAAGTTCATACCTGAATGCCTAAGTAGTAATCCCAACCAGTGGTTTTGGTCAGCTGCAGAACCAAGTTAGTGGCACACTCTCACCACGAGCTCAGGACAGGTGCAGGTCTGCGTATTTCAGATCCTCAAATGGTCAGTTTTGCCTGCCCTAGAGCCTGACCTGGAAGCTATGTTAGCCAGTGCCACTTGTGTTAAAAGAAGGGCAAGCAAGCCAATAGTTTGCAGAGAAAAGCAGTGAACCTGTTTGACCAGGAAATTTAGGACATGGGTCAGCTTGAGTTAAGATAATAAAGAGGTTTAATAGCGTTAGAACTGCTGCTTCCATTCACTGGGCAGCAAAACTAATTCAGAGCCCTGCTCATTGCTGGTTATAGCCTCTAGCCTGCCAGACCAGGGAAACTAACCAGAGCATATGGGATGCTGTATAGCCAACCCAACAGCTTTGCCTACATTGGCACTTTAACAGCATGCACAGTTTATGGATTTCCTTATCTGCAGAAAGGAACTAGTATCCTCACTTGGCCGGGGAATTCAGTGCATATTTTTATGTGATATACAAACAATACATACAATCCCTGAGTCCCAGCCTGCTGCTCTGTCAAGGCAGGAAAGCTAATTCATATCTCCATCTACTACTGAATACAGTACACAGTCCCAACTACCTAATCAGAATGACCAGAAAATCCACACAACCTTATAGTCCATCCTACAGCTTCACTTGAGTACAGGACCAAGACACAATCAACTGTTTTCAGCCAGTGGCACACCAACCCATCTTTGACTTCCATCTTGAATAATTGTCCCTCCCCCCAAAATAGAGAGTAATAACAGGCCCCACATGCCCACAGACATTACTGAAAGACATGCCTAGAAACCCAAAATGAGTTGGCTGGGGAAGATCTGTCTCTGCTTTTTTAGCAAACCTAAAATGTATGGAGGATAAACCTGATGAATCAAATGATACAAATGTAAGGAATAAAACAAAAAGCTCGGTAAATATGACACCACCAAAGGAAACTAATAAAGCTTTAAAACCGATCTAAAAGAAACAAAGATCTATGAATGTTAGACTAAGAATGCAGAATAATCCTCTTAAAGAAGCTGAGTGAACAAGAAGAAAATACAAACTAAATGAAATTAGGAAAACGCTACATGAACAATATGAGAAGTTCAACAAATTGGTAGAAGCCACACACACACACACACACACACACACACACACACACACAAACACACAGAAATCCTAGCATTAAAAAACACAGTAATTAAACCAAAGAATTCAGTAGAGTTTCAAAAGCAGACTTGACCATGCAGGGAAAAAAAAATATCAGTGACCTGGAGAATAGGAAATTAGAAATAATCCATTCCAAAGAGCAAAAAGAAAAAAGAATTATTTTTTTAACATTTATTCATTTTTAAGAGACAGAGACAGAGCACCAGTGGGGGAGGGCAGGAGGAGGGGGAGACACAGAATGCAAAGCAAGTTCCAGGCTCTGAGCTGTCAACACTGAGCTCGACAGGGCTTGAACTCACGAACCCCAAGATCATGACCTGAGCCAAAGTTGGACGCCCAGCAAACTGAGCCAACAGGCACCCCAAGAAAGAAGAATTAAAAAGAGTAAAGAAGGGCGCCTGGGTGGCTCAGTCGGTTAAGCGCCAGACTCCGGCTCAGGTCATGATCTCACAGTTCGTGGGTTTGAGCCCGCATTGGGCTTTGTGCTGACGGCTTGGAGCCTGGAGTCTGCTTCAGATTCTGTGTCTCCCTCTCTCCCTCTCTCTCTCTGCCCCTTCTCGGTTCTCTCTCTCTCTCTAAAATAAATAAATGTAAAAAAATTTTTTTAAAAAGAGTGGTTTATGAGAATTATAGAACACAATGTAAAGAAACAATATTCACATGATGGAAACTCCAGAAGGAGAAGAGAAGCAGAAAGGGACATTAAGAAATTATATTTAAACCTTTAATGGATGAAGTTTCCCAAATGTGAGAAAAGAAATGGACATCCAGATCTATGAGACCCAAAGGCCCCAAATAGGTTGAACTTAAATTGACCTAAACTGAGACACATTGTAAATTATATTGTCAAAAATAAAACAAGAAGAAATTGTTTTTAATGTTTATTCATTTTTGAAAGAGAGAGAGAAAGAGAGAGGGGGAGAGAGAGATAGTAAGCAGCAGAAAAGCAGAGAGAGAGGGAGACACAGAACCTGAAGCAGGCTCCAAGCTCTGAACTGTCAGCACAGAGCCTGATGCAGGGCTTGAACCCATGGACCACAAGACCATGAGCTGAGCCAAAGTGAGATACTCAACTGAGCAATCCAGGTGCCCCTAAACACAAAGAAACTTAAAAACAGTAGAAGAAACAGAAATTTTAGACACATGGGAACCTCCATAACATTACTGGCAGATTTCTTAACAGAAATACTTCAGGGCAGGACAATGGGATTATATATTCAAAATATTGAAAGATAATATCTGTCAACCCAGAATCCTATACCCAGTGAAGCTATTCTTTAGAAATGAAGATAAAAACTTGTAAATAAACAAAATCTGAGAGAGTTTATTACCACTAGACCTCCCTTACAAGATAAAGTAAATAGAGTTCTTTGAGTTGAAGTAAAAGGATGCTAATTAACATCATAAAAACATAAAAACATGGCATAAAACTCACTGGTAAACACATAGATATATAGTAAAAAATTATGTAATTAGATAATGGTGGTAATAATTCACTGACAACAATAGTTTAAAAAATAAAGGATGAACATTGTAAAAATAACCGTAGTTATAATAATCTGTTATTAGTTACATAACATTAAAAATATGTAAATTGTGGGGCACCTGGGTGGCTCAGTCAGCTAAGCGTTTGACTTCAGATCAGGTCATGATCTCGCAGTTCATGAGTTTGAGCCCCCCATCGGGCTCTGTGCTGACAGCTCAGAGCCTGGAGCCTGCTTCTGATTCTGTGTCTCCCTCTCTCTCTGCCCTTACCCTACTTACACTCTCTCTCTCTCTTTGAAAAATAAAGATTAAAAAAATGTAAATTGTAATAGCAATAACCTAAAATATGAGGGAGAATATAAGTAAAAGTATAAAATTTAGAAATTCCATTAAAGTTGTTATCAACTTAAAATAAGGTGTTTTCCTTTTAAGATATTTTATGTAAGCCTCATAGTGTGAGCACAAGGGAAAAATCTGTAACTATTAAACAAAAGAATATAAGAAAGAAGTCAAAGAATAATGATACGAAAAGACATCAAAACCTGAAAAAGACAGCAGGATAAGAAACCAGGAAAAAGTAAATCTATAAAACAAACAGAAAACAACAATATGGCCATGGTAAGTCCTTACCTATCAATCACTTACTTTAAATGTAAACAGGTTAAATTCTCCAATGAAAAGACACATAATGGCAAAATGAATTGTAAAAACACTATTCAATAATACGTTGCCTACAAATAGCACACTGGCTTTTTTGTTTAAACATTCTTTTATTAATTTAATTTCTTTTTAAGTAGGCACCACTCCCAATGTGGGTCTTGAACTCATGAAGCTACGGTCAAGAATCACAAGCTCTACCTATTGAGCCAGCCAGGCACCCAAGCACACTAGCCTTAAAGACACATTTAGAATGAAAGTAAAAGGATTCAAAGGGTCATTTCAAGCAAATGGTACTCCTTCTCCCTCCCAAAAATACTGGGGTAGTTATACTTAGACAAAATAGACATTAAACTAAAAATTGTTAAAAAAAAAAAAAAAAGAACACACAAAGGTCAAGACATAAGGATAAAGAGGCCAATCCATTAAGAAGATGTGGCTGGCTGTAGGGGTGCCTGGGTGTCTCAGTTGGTTTAGCGACCGACTTCGGCTCAGGTCATGATCTTGCAGTTTGTGAGTTTGAGCCCCATGTCGGGCTCTGTGCTGACAGCTCAGAGCCTGGAGCCTGCCTCAGATTCTGTGTCTCCCTCTCTCTGACCCTTCCCCACTCATGCTCTGTCTCTCTCTGTCTCTCAAAAATGAATAAACGTTAAAATTTTTTTTAAAAAAGGAAATATGGCTGTAAATATTTATGTGCTAAACATCACAGCACCCAAATATATAAATCAAAAACAGAGCTAAAGAAAAAATAAATAATATAATAGTAGTTGGGACTTCAGTATCCCACTCATAACAATGAATAGGTCATCCAGACAACCAATCAATAGGGAAACTGGAAAAAAACTATAGATCTGATACACTTAACAGACATATACAGAACATTCCATCCACTGACAGCAAGAACCCATTCTTTTCACATGCACATGGAAACTTTTGTAGATTATAGCATATGTTAGGCCAAAAAACAAGTATAAATAGAGTCAAGAAGACTGAAATCATACCAAGTATCTCCTCTGACCACAATGGCATGAAATCAGATATCATTAAGAGGAAAATTGAAAAATTCACAAATTCATGGAAATTCAACAACACTTTACCTGAACAACCATTGGATGAAATTCAGAAACTAAAGGAGAAATACAAGAGTTTACTGAGATGAACAAAAAATGGAAACACAACACATCAGAAATTATGGCATGCAACAAAAGCAGTTCTAAGAGGATAGTTCATAGCAATAAATGCCTACATTAAGAGGAGAAAGACAGTCCAGGAACAAGAAGGCATCATAGGAAGACCCTGAGCTTACCTACTACCATAGACACATTGAATCTGCTCCTACATATAAAGCAATTCTTCCCAAAGAAGAACCAAGAGCATATTGAACACCTTCAGCATGATGAGGGATAGAGAGATAACATAGAGAACAGCAGAAGAAATGGAAACATGGTAACAATAACACCACACTTCACACTGTAAACTACAGTGGGAGTGAGAGTACTGAGGCACTTGCAAGCAGATTCACCTGCCCTGGGGCATAGGGGAAATTATGTGTTTTAAAGGAGAAGTGGACTAAAAGTGAAGAAAACCCATTCATTATCCCTTGAGCATATGCCTAACTGAGATAACATCTGGAATTACCTGTAGGGTCAGAAGTGCTATTATTATGTTTCCCCCTCCACATAGATAGTGTATGGGAGAAGGGTCCAGGTGCTCTAGTCAGCCTGTTGCCTCAGTAATCCCCTAACCCACATCAGGTCCAGCCATCTCCCCAAAGCAGTCCCACACCTGCACCTGCCTGAGCTTCAGCCATCCTGCCAGGGTACCCCCTGCATGGAGTGCTCCCAGATCTCCAGCCCACATCCATTTCAGCACCAGCTGTTCCCCCAAGGGTTCCCCAATGCTGAGCACCCTGGGAATCCTGGGACACCCCAAGCCCACACCTCACTTAGCTCTATTTGTACCACCACAGTGGCCTTGGTAATGAGTGCCTTAAGGTCTCAAACCCATGCTCACTAGATTTATAGCCAGGCACCATACCCACCAGGACATGTAGTCTACACAGGGTACCTTTCTACACAAAGCCATTGCTTCAGACTGCGAGAGGTAGCTGCTTTACATAACTCATAGAAACAAACACAGAAAGTCAAATAAAATGAAGAGACCAAAGAATATGCTCCAAATGAAAGAAAAAGACAAAACGTAGGGAAATAAAAACTAAAGATAGATAAGTAATCTACCTGATAAGAAGTTCAAAGTAATGGTCTTAAAGATGCTCATCAGATCTGAATGAAGAGGGAATGAACTCAGAACTTCTACAAAAAAAGAGAAAACATAAAAAAGACTCAGAATTGAAGAATACAATAACTAAAATGAAAAATACTAGAGGGAATCAACATCAGATTAGAAAATGCAGAACAGATCAGTGATCTGTAAGATAGGGTAATGGAAAATGCTCGAGCCGTATAGCAAATAAGGAATTCTTTAAAATGAGGATAGGTTAGGGGCACCTGGGTGGCTCAGTTGGTTAAGGGTCCGACTCTTGATTTTGGCACAGGTCATGATCTCACAGTTCGTGAGTTCAAGCCCCATGTAGGGCTCTTTGCTGACAGCTCAGAGCCTGGAGTCTGCTTCAGATTCTGTGTTTTCCTCTCTCTCTGCCTCTCCCCGGCTCACATTCTCTCTCTCTCTCTCTCTCTCTCTCTCTCTCTCTCCTTCTCTCTGTCTCTCAAAAATAGAATAAACATTTAAAAATAAAATAGATAAAATAAAATAAAATAAAATAAAATAAAATAAAATAAAATAAGGATAGGTTAGGGATTACTGGAACAACCTCAAGCATGATAACATTTTCAACATAAGCGTCCCAGAAGAAGAAGAGGAAGGAAAGGGCAAAAAAAGAGAATGTTTTGAAGAAATAATAGCTGAAAATTTCCTAATCTAGGGAAGGAAACAGACATCCAGGTCAAGGAAGCACAGTGAGCCCAAAACAAGATGAACCCAATGAAGTCCACACCAAGACATGTAATAATTAAAACTCCAAAAATTAAGGATAAAGAGAGAATCTAAAAAGCATCAAGAGAAAAGTGACTAGTTATATCAAAGAGAAACCCCACAAGGTTATCAGCATATTTTTCATTAGAAACTTGGCAGGCCAGAAGGGTGTGGCATTATATATTGAAAGTAATGAAAGGGAAAAAACAATACAACTAAGAATATTCTACATGTCAAGGTTATCATACATAATTGAAAGATAAAGTTTCCAGGGTTCCTGGGTGGCTCAGTTGGTTAAGTGTTTGACTCTTGATCTCTGCTCAGGTCGTGATCTCAGGGTTTGTGAGTTTGAGCCCCACATCAGGCTCTGCACTGGCAGCACAGAGTCTGCTTGGGATTCTGCCTTTCCTTCTTTCTGCCTCTCCCTCCTTCTCTCTCTTTAATTAAATAAACTTAAAAAAAAAAAAAAGAACGATAAATTTTCCCAAACAAAAGGTAAAGGAGTTTATCACCACTAAACCAGTCTTATAAGAAATATTAAAAGGACTTCTTTATTTGGACAAGTAAAGAACATGCACAGAAAGAAAATCATGAGGGGTGCCTGGGGGCTCAGTTGGTTAAGCCTCTTGACTTTCGCTCAGCTCATGATCTCGTGGTTTGTGAGTTTGATCCCATGTCGGGCTCTGTGCTCACAGCTCGAGCCTGCAGCCTGCTTCAGATTCTGTCTCCCTCTTTCTCTGCTCCTTCCCCACTTGCTCTCTCTTTCTCTCTCTCTCTCTCTCTTTGTCAAAAATAAACAAACATTAGAAAAATTTTTAAAAAAGAAACAAATTCAAAGGTAAAAACATAAATAAACACAGATCACTCACTTATAAAGCTAGTACAAAGGTTAAAAAAACCAAAGAAGTAAAAGCAATTGCATTTAAAATATTAAGAGGTTTACAAAATAAAGGATATATAAAATATGACATCACATACACAAAATGTGGAGGAAGGAGTAAGAGTGTAGTATGTTTAGAATGTGTTTGAACTTAAGCAACCAGCACTTAACATACACTGCAATATACTTTGGATGTTATATATCAAACTCATGTTAACCACAAACCAAATTGTCAAAAAATAAAGATAAAAGAATTCAAGTATAACACTAAAAACATCATCAATCACTAGGGAAGAATGAAAAAACAGAAAAAGAACAACAAAAACAACCAGAAAACAATTAACAAAAGGGCAATAAGCACATACCTATCAATAATTACTTTAGAGGTCGGTCGGAAGATGGCGGCTTAGAGGGCGCTGGGCTCACCGCGCGTCCTGCTGATCACTTAGATTCCACCTACACCTGCCTAACTAACCCAGAAAACCACTAGAAGACTAGCAGAACGGAGTCTCCAGAGCCAAGCGCAGATGAGAGGCCCACGGAAGAGGGTAGGAAGGGGGGAGAGGCGGTGTGCACTGCACGGACTGGTGGGAGGGAGCCGGGGCAGAGAGGCAACCTGCCAGCCAAGCGGAGCCCCCGAGTCTGGCTGGCAAAAGCGGAGGGGCCGGACAGACTGTGTTCCGACAGCAAGCGCGACTTAGCCTCTGGGAGGTCATAAGTTAACAGCTCTGCTCAGAAAGCAGGAAGGCTGGAGGACAAAGGGAGGGAGAGCTGCTGAGCCCCCGGATGACAGAGCTCAGTTTGGTGGGGAACAAAGGCGCTCGCCAGCGCCATCTCCCCCGCCCAACCCCCAGCCAAAATCCCAAAGGGAACCAGTTCCTGCCAGGGAACTTGCTTGCTCCGCGCAAACACCCAACTCTGTGCTCCTGCGGAGCCAAACCTCTGGCAGCGGATCTGACTCACTCACTGCCACAGGGCCCCTCCTGAAGTGGATCACCTAAGGAGAAGTGAGCTAAGCCTGCCCCTCCTGCCCCCGCGCACCTTGCCTACCCAATCCACCTAATACGCCAGATCCCCAGTACCACAAGCCTGGCAGTGTGCAAGTAGCCCAGACGGGCCACGCCACCCCACAGTGAATCCCGCCCCTAGGAGAGGGGAAGAGAAGGCACATACCAGTCTGACTGTGGCCCCAGCAGTGGGCTGGGGCAGACATCAGGTCGGACTGCGGCCCCGCCCACCAATTCCAGTTATACACCACAGCACGGGGGAAGTGCCCTGCAGGTCCTCACCACTCCAGGGACTATCCAAAATGACCAAACGGAAGAATTCCCCTCAAAAGAATCTCCAGGAAATAACAACAGCCAATGGACTGATCAAAAATTATTTAAATAATGTAACAGAAAGTGAATTTAGAATATTAGTCATACAATTAATCGCTGGGCTTGAAAACAGTATAGAGGACAGCAGAGAATCTCTTGCTACAGAGATCAAGGGACTAAGGAACAGTCAGGAGGAGCTGAAAAGCGCTTTAAACGAAATGCAAAACAAAATGGAAACGACGACGGCTCGGATTGAAGAGGCAGAGGAGAGAATAGGTGAACTAGAAGATAAAGTTATTGAAAAAGAGGAAGCTGAGAAAAAGAGAGATAAAAAAATCCAGGAGTATGAGGGGAAAATTAGAGAACTAAGTGATACACTAAAAAGAAATAATATACGCATAATTGGTATCCCAGAGGAGGAAGAGAGAGGGAAAGGTGCTGAAGGGGTACTTGAAGAAATAATAGCTGAGAACTTCCCTGAACTGGGGAAGGAAACAGGCAACGAAATCCAAGAGGCACAGAGAACTCCCTTCAGACATAACTTGAATCGATCTTCTGCACAACATATCATAGTCAAACTGGCAAAATACAAGGATAAAGAGAAAATTCTGAAAGCAGCAAGGGATAAACGTGCCCTAACTTATAAAGGGAGACCTATAAGACTCATGACTGATCTCTCCTTTGAAACTTGGCAGGCCAGAAAGGATTGGCACGATATCTTCAGTGTGCTAAACAGAAAAAATATGCAGCCGAGAATCCTTTATCCAGCAAGTCTGTCATTTAGAATAGAAGGAGAGATAAAGGTCTTCCCAAACAAACAAAAACTGAAGGAATTTGTCACCACGAAACCAGCCCTACAAGAGATCCTAAGGGGGATCCTGTGAGACAAAGTACCAGAGACATCACTACAAGCATAAAACATACAGACATCACAATGACTCTAAACCCGTATCTTTCTATAATAACACTGAATGTAAATGGATTAAATGCGCCAACCAAAAGACATAGGGTATCAGAATGGATAAAAAAACAAGACCCAACTATTTGCTGTCTACAAGAGACTCATTTTAGATCTGAGGACACCTTTAGATTGAGAGTGAGGGGATGGAGAACTATTTATCATGCTACTGGAAGCCAAAAGAAAACTGGAGTAGCCATACTTATATCACACAAACTAGACTTCAAATTAAAGGCTGTAACAAGAGATGAAGAAGGGCATTATATAATAATTACAGGGTCTATCCACCAGGAAGAGCTAACAATTATAAATGTCTATGCGCCAAATACCCGAGCCCCCAGATATATAAAACAATTACTCATAAACATAAGCAACCTTATTGATAAGAATGTGGTCATTGCAGGGGACTTTAACACCCCACTTACAGAAATGGATAGATCATCTAGACACACAGTCAATAAAGAAACAAGGGCCCTGAATGATACATTGGATCAGATGGACTTGACAGATACATTTAGAACTCTGCATCCCAAAGCAACAGAATATACTTTCTTCTCGAGTGCACATGGAACATTCTCCAAGTTAGATCATATACTGGGTCACAAAACAGCCCTTCATAAGTATACAAGAATTGAAATCATACCATGCATACTTTCAGACCACAATGCTATGAAGCTTGAAATCAACCACAGGAAAAAGTCTGGAAAACCTCCAAAAGCATGGAGGTTAACGAACACCCTACTAAAGTATGAGTGGTCAACCAGGCAATTAGAGAAGAAATTAAAAAATATATGGAAACAAACGAAAATGAAAATACAACAATCCAAACGCTTTGGGACGCAGCAAAGGCAGTCTTGAGAGGAAAATACATTGCAATCCAGGCCTATCTCAAGAAACAAGAAAAATCCCAAATACAAAATCTAACAGCACACCTAAAGGAAATAGAAGCAGAACAGCAAAGGCAGCCTAAACCCAGCAGAAGAAGAGAAATAATAAAGATCAGAGCAGAAATAAACAATATAGAATCTAAAAAAACTGTAGAGCAGATCAACGAAACCGAGAGTTGGTTTTTTGAAAAAATAAACAAAATTGACAAACCTCTAGCCAGGATTCTCAAAAAGAAAAGGGAGATGACCCAAATAGATAAAATCATGAATGAAAATGGAATGATTACAACCAATCCCTCAGAGATACAAACAATTATCAGGGAATACTATGAAAAATTATATGCCAGCAAATTGGACAACCTGGAAGAAATGGACAAATTCCTAAACACCCACACTCTTCCAAAACTCAATGAGGAGGAAATAGGAAGCTTGAACAGACCCATAACCAGCGAAGAAATTGAATCGGTTATCAAAAATCTCCCAACAAATAAGAGTCCAGGACCAGATGGCTTCCCAGGGGAATTCTACCAGATGTTTAAAGCAGAGATAATACCTATCCTTCTCAAGCTATTCCAAAAAATAGAAAGGGAAGGAAAACTTCCAGACTCATTCTATGAAGCCAGTATTACTTTGATTCCTAAACCAGACAGAGACCCAGTAAAAAAAGAGAACTACAGGCCAATATCCCTGATGAATATGGATGCAAAAATTCTCAATAAGATACTAGCAAATCGAATTCAACAGCATATAAAAAGAATTATTCACCATGATCAAGTGGGATTCATTCCTGGGATGCAGGGCTGGTTCAACATTCGCAAATCAATCAACGTGATACATCACATTAACAAAAAAAAAAAAGAGAGAAGAACCATATGATCCTGTCAATCGATGCAGAAAAGGCCTTTGACCAAATCCAGCACCCTTTCTTAATAAAAACCCTTGAGAAAGTCGGGATAGAAGGAACATACTTAAAGATCATAAAAGCCATTTATGAAAAGCCCACAGCTAACATCATCCTCAACGGGGAAAAACTGAGAGCTTTTTCCCTGAGATCAGGAACACGACAGGGATGCCCACTCTCACCGCTGTTGTTTAACATAGTGCTGGAAGTTCTAGCATCAGCAATCAGACAACAAAAGGAAATCAAAGGCATCAACATTGGCAAAGATGAAGTCAAGCTTTCGCTTTTTGCAGATGACATGATATTATACATGGAAAATCCGATAGACTCCACCAAAAGTCTGCTAGAACTGATCCATGAATTCAGCAAAGTTGCAGGATACAAAATCAATGTACAGAAATCAGTTGCATTCTTATACACTAACAATGAAGCAACAGAAAGACAAATAAAGAAACTGATCCCATTCAAAATTGCACCAAGAAGCATAAAATACCTAGGAATAAATCTAACCAAAGATGTAAAAGATCTGTATGCTGAAAACTATAGAAAGCTTATGCAGGTAATTGAAGAAGATATAAAGAAATGGAAAGACATTCCCTGCTCATGGATTGGAAGAATAAATATTGTCAAAATGTCAATACTACCCAAAGCTATCTACACATTCAATGCAATCCCAATCAAAATTGCACCAGCATTCTTCTCAAAACTAGAACAAGCAATCCTAAAATTCATATGGAACCACAAAAGGCCCCCAATAGCCAAAGTAATTTTGAAGAAGAAGACCAAAGCAGGAGGCATCACAATCCCAGACTTTAGCCTCTACTACAAAGCTGTCATCATCAAGACAGCATGGTATTGGCATAAAACAGACACATAGACCAATGGAATAGAATAGAAACCCCAGAACTAGACCCACAAACGTATGGCCAACTAATCTTTGACAAAGCAGGAAAGAACATCCAATGGAAGAAAGACAGTCTCTTTAACAAATGGTGCTGGGAGAACTGGACAGCAACATGCAGAAGGTTGAAACTAGACCACTTTCTCACACCATTCACAAAAATACACTCAAAATGGATAAAGGACCTGAATGTGAGACAGGAAACCATCAAAACCTTAGAGGAGAAAGCAGGAAAAGACCTCTCTGACCTCAGCCGTAGCAATCTCTTACTCGACACATCCCCAAAGGCAAGGGAATTAAAAGCAAAAGTGAATTACTGGGACCTTATGAAGATAAAAAGCTTCTGCACAGCAAAGGAAACAACCAACAAAACTAAAAGGCAACCAACAGAATGGGAAAAGATATTTGCAAATGACATATCGGACAAAGGGCTAGTATCCAAAATCTATAAAGAGCTCACCAAACTCCACACCCGAAAAACAAATAACCCAGTGAAGAAATGGGCAGAAAACATGAATAGACACTTCTCTAAAGAAGACATCCGGATGGCCAACAGGCACATGAAAAGATGTTCAACGTCGCTCCTTATCAGGGAAATACAAATCAAAACCACACTCAGATATCACCTCACGCCAGTCAGAGTGGCCAAAATGAACAAATCAGGAGACTATAGATGCTGGAGAGGATGTGGAGAAACAGGAACCCTCTTGCACTGTTGGTGGGAATGCAAATTGGTGCAGCCACTCTGGAAAGCAGTGTGGAGGTTCCTCAGAAAATTAAAAATAGACCTACCCTATGACCCAGCAATAGCACTGCTAGGAATTTACCCAAGGGATACAGGAGTACTGATGCATAGGGGCACTTGTACCCCAATGTTTATAGCAGCACTCTCAACAATAGCCAAATTATGGAAAGAGCCGAAATGTCCATCAACTGATGAATGGATAAAGAAATTGTGGTTTATATACACAATGGAATACTACGTGGCAATGAGAAAAAATGAAATATGGCCTTTTGTAGCAACGTGGATGGAACTGGAGAGTGTGATGCTAAGTGAAATAAGCCATACAGAGAAAGACAGATACTATATGGTTTCACTCTTATGTGGATCCTGAGAAACGTAACAGAAACCCATGGGGGAGGGGAAGGAAAAAAAAAAAAAGAGGTTAGAGAGGGAGAGAGCCAAAGCATAAGAGACTGTTAAAAACTGAGAACAAACTGAGGGTTGATGGGGGGTGGGAGGGAGGGCAGGGTGGGTGATGGGTATTGAGGAGGGCACCTTTTGGGATGAGCACTGGGTGTTGTATGGAAACCAATTGGACAGTAAATTTCATATATTAAAAAATAAAAAATAAAAAATAAAAAAAATAATAAAAAAAAACTGAGAACCAACTGAGGGTTGATGGGGGGTGGGAGGGAGGGGAGGGTGGGTGATGGGTATTGAGGAGGGCACCTTTTGGGATGAGCACTGGGTGTTGTATGGAAACCAATTTGACAATAAATTTCATATATTGAAAAAAATAATTACTTTAAATTTAAATGGTCCACATGCTCTAATCAAAATCACAGGGTAACTGAATGGATTAAAAAAAAAAACAAAACGGACACATCAACATACTGTGTAAAGAGAATTCAGCTTTAGACCTAAAGATACACACTAAAAATGAAGCTATGGAAAAAAAAATCCATGCATATAAAAATGAAAAAGAAGGGGGGAAAAAGCTGAGCTGGCAATATTTATATAAGTCAAAAGAGACTAAAACAAAGTCTATAACAAGAGAAAAAACGGCATTACATAACGATAAAGTGATCTACCCGAGAATAGAACTATTATAAATATGTATGGACCCAACATAAGAATGCCTAATATACAATCAAATATTAACAGATACAAAGGGAAAAACTGACAGTAATAGTATTACTTACATATAAGCAATAATATTACTTATATTACCCTACTTATATGGATTGAATGATCATCCACAGAGAAAATCAATAAGGAGACTGGTTTTGAAAGACACATTAGACCCGATGGATTTAACAAATATATACAAACATTCCATCTAAAGACATCAGAATACGTATTCTTTTCAAGAACATATGGAACATGTTAGGCCAAAAAACAACTCTCAATAAATTTACAAGTTTGAAATCATACCAAGTATTTTTCTGACCACAACAATATGAAACTAGAAATCATTTATTCGAAACAAAAATGAGAAACACAAAAACATGGAAGCTAAACAACATGCTACTAAATAAACAATGGATCAATAAAGAAATCAAAGAGGAAATAAAAAAAAATACATGAGGACAATGAAAGGGCAAACAAAATGGTTCAAAATCTTTGAGATGCAGCAACAGCAGTTCTAAGAGGGAAATTTATAGCAATACAGGCCTCCCTCTAAAAACAAGAAAGGATCTCAAGGGCACCTGGGTGATTCAGTCAGTTAAGCATCCAACTCTTGATTTCAGCTCAGGTCATGATCTCACAGTTCATGGGATCACGCCCCATGTGGGGCTCTTTGCTATCAGCTGTGCTGATAGCACAGAGCCCTGCTTGGGATTCTCTCCCTTGCTCCCTCTCTCTGCCCTTCCTTCACTCTCTCTGACTCTCAAAATAATTAAATGATAAAAACATTAAAAAAAAGAATCTCAAATAAACAATCTAACCCTACACCTAAAGGAAATAAAACAAACAAACAAACAATGCCCAAAGCAATGAAATAAAGACAAAAAAACAACAGAAATATCAATAAAACCAAGAGCTGGTTCTTTTTTATTGTTGTTTATTTATTTATTTTGAGAGAGAGAGAGAGAGAGAGAGAGAGAGAGAGAGAATACCAAGCAGGCTCCACACTTTCAGCATGGAGTCCAACATAGAGCTTGAACTCACGAACTGGGAAATCATGACCTGAGTTGAAATCAAGAATTGGCCGATTAACTGACTGAGCCACCCAGGCTTCCCCCAAGAGCTGGTTCTTTAAAAAGATAATTAAAAACACAATTGATACACCTTCAGCCAGAGTTATAAAGAAAAAAAAGAGAGAGATCTCACAAAAAGAAAATCAAAAATTAAAGAGAGGAAACAACTAACACCACCAAAATACAAAGGATTATGAGCGAATACTATAAAAATTGTATGCTAACATATTACACAACCTGGAATAAATGTATAAATTATTAGAAATATATAATCCCTATCAAAATACAGATTTTTTTTGAAAAATTAGAATAAATAATACTAAAATTTGTGTGGAACCACAGAAGACCTCAAATAACCAAAGCAATCCTGAGAAAGGAAAAGAAAGCTGGAAGTATCACAACCCCAAATTTTAGGATGTACTGCAAAGCCGCAGTAATCAAAACAGTATGGTACTGGCACAAAAACAGACACATAAATCAATGGAACAGCATAGAGACCTTAGAAATAAACCTACATTTATAGGGTCAAATTATGACAAAGAAGGCAAGAATACACAATGGGGACAAGGCAGTCTTTTCAATAAATGGTGCTGAGAAAACTGGAAAGCTACATGCAAAAGAATTAAACTGGACCACTTTCTTATACCATAAACTAAAATAAACTCAAAATGGACTAAAGACCTAAACATGATACATGAAGCCATAAAAATCCTAGAAGAGAACACAAGCAGTAATGTCTCTGCTATCAACCCTGGCAACATTTTTTAAGATAGGTCTTCTAAGGCAAGAGAAACACAGCAAAAATAAACTATTGGACCTACATCAAAATAAAAAACTTTGCACAGAAGAGGAAACCATCAACAAAAGGACAGCCTACTGAATGAAGAGAAAATATTTGCAAATGATCTATCCAAGAAGGGATTAATATTCAAAAAATATAAATGACTTACACAACTCAACACCAAAAATTCTGATAAAAATTGGACAGAGGACCAGAACAGACATTTTTCCAAAGAAGACATACAGATGGGCCAACAGACACATTAAAGATGTTCAACATCACTCATCATCAAATGCAAATGCAAAACCACAATGAGATAGCACTTCACTACTGTTAGAATGGTTAAGATCAAGAAGACAAGAAACAAGTGTTGGTGAGGATATGAAGATAAAGGAACCCTTCTGCGCTGTTGGTAGGGATGTTAATTATATAGCCACTGTGAAAACAGTATGGAGTATCCTTAAAAAGTTAAAAATATATGGGGCGCCTGGGTGGCTCAGTTGGTTGAACGTCCGACTTCAGCCCGGGTCACGATCTCGCGGTCCGTGAGTTGGAGCCCCATGTCGGGCTCTGGGCTGATGGCTCAGAGCCTGGAGCCTGCTTCCGATTCTGTCTCCCTCTCTCTCTGCCCCTCCCCCGTTTATGCTCTGTCTCAAAAATAAATAAACGTTAAAAAAAATTTAAAAAGTTAAAAATATAAATACCATATAATCTAATAATTCTGCTATTGGTCATTTGCCCAGGGAAAACACAAATACTAATTTGAAAAGGTATGAGCTTCCCTATGTTTATTACAGCGTTATTTACAAGAGCTGAGATGTGGAAGCAACCTAAGTGTTCATGAATAGACAAATGTATAAGGAAAGTGTGGTAATATATATACATAGTGGAATATTACTCAGCTTTAAAACAGAATGGGATTGTGCCATTTGGGACCACATGGATGGTCCTGGAGTGTATTATGCTAAGTGAAATAAGTCCGGCTGAGACAGACAAATACAACTCGATTCCACTCATAAATGGGATCTAAAGAGTGAATAAACAGAAACAATCAGACTATAAATACAGAGAACTGATGGTTGCCAGGATGGAAAGGAGCAGGGGGATGGGCAAAATGGGTGAAGGAGAGAGGGGGGGTATACAGGTCTCCAGTTATGGAAGTAAATTACAGAAATAAAAAGCAGAGCATAAGAAATATAATCAATGATATGGTAATGATGATGTAATTGGACAGATGGTGACTATACTTGGGGTGAACATAGCATAAAGTATAAACTTCTCAAATCACTGAATTGTATACTTGCAACCATACTTAATAAAACAAAGAGACATACCATCTCCCAAGACTGAATCAGGAAAAAATAGAAAATCTGAACGGACTGGTTATTAGTAAAATAAGAGAATTGGCAACAAAAAAAAATCCCAAAAAACAGAAGTCAGGACCAGATGGTTTCACAGGTGAATTCTGTAAAACATTTAAAGAAGAGTTAATACTTTTCCATAGGAATAAACTTCTTAATATGGCTCTTGGTAATCATTTTTGGATAGGACACCTAAAGCACAAGCAACAACAGAAAAAATAAGTGGATCTACATCAAACTAAAAAACTTCTCCACAGCAAAAGAAACCACCAACAAAGTGCAAAGACAGTGTACAGAATGGGAAGCCACATATCTGATAAGGGGTTAATATCCAACATATATAGAGAATTCATTTAACTCAATAGCACAATAATAAATACTCCAATTACAAAATG
Organism: Panthera tigris; assembly: GCF_018350195.1. NCBI lineage: Eukaryota > Metazoa > Chordata > Mammalia > Carnivora > Felidae > Panthera > Panthera tigris. Next base: position 57,559,899 of record NC_056663.1, on the reverse strand, counting down.
GGCAAAGGACCTGAACAGACATTTTCCAAAGAAGGTATGCGAAAAGCCAATGGGTACATGAGAAGATGCTCAATATCACTAGTCATTAGGGAAATGCAAATTAAAACCACAGTAAGATTACTTCCTGCCTATTAGAATGGCCATCATCAAAAGACTAGAGATGACAAATACTGGCATCGATGTGGGAAAAGAGAATCCTGTGCATTGAAGATGGGATTGTAAATTGGTATTGCCATCATGGAAAACAGTATGGAGAATCTTCAAAAAAATTAAAAATAAAAACTACTATATAATTTGGCATAAAAGGTATTATGCTAAGTGAACAAGGTTAAAGAGAGATACATAGTGTATAATCTCACTTATGTGTGGAAGCTTAAAACAAAACAAAACCCTACCAAATTCATAGAAAGAGAGATCAGATTTGTGGTTACCAGAGGTGGCAGGTGGGGGAAGTTACAAACTTCCAGTTATAAGAAATAAGTACTAGGGCTGTAATGTACAACATCATAACTATAGTTAACACTGCTGTATGATACCTAGGAAAATTGTTAAGAGTAAATCCTGAGTTCTCTTCATAAGGAAACGTGTTTTGTTTTTTTCTTTTTTAATTGTATCTATATGAAATGATAGATGAACCTATTGTGGCAATGATTTCACAATATATGTATATAAATGAAACCATTACGATACATGCCTTAAATTTATACAGTGGTGCATGTCAACTATTTCTCAAGAAAACTGGAAAAAAACGAACAAAAATTATGCATTTTGAGAAAAGGAAACTTGAAAGGCCAATAATCATCTGAATAGGTGCTTTTCACTAGACATGTTACAACCACAACTTATGTCATTTATTGGTCACACGGCAAGGAGCTACCTGTGGCTTCTAGGATCTGAAAGCTATCTCTATCCACAACCACACAAACTTTCAATCCACAACCACAAGGAATAAACTCTGCTAATAACCTGGAGCACCTTATGAGCAGATCTTTCCCATCTGAGCCTCCAATGTGACTTCAGCCCTGCCTCGCTCATAGCCCTCAGAGACCCTGAAACAGACGAATTAGCTAGATTGCTGCCAGGAGTTCTGATGTACACAGACTGAGAGGTAATAAATGTGTTTTTGTTTAAGACACTAAAACTGTGTTAATTTGTTATACATAAATAGAAATCTTATATAATCATTGTTCTCAGTTTCTTCAAAAGTAATGTGGAGATAATAGTATTTAGTTCACAGCACAGTTTTGAAAATTAAATATATATTCATTTATATCATATTTGAAAACTATTATTCTTTTATTTTTCCATATCTGAATTTAATTTCTTTTATGACTCCTCATTCCTTTGGGTGTCAGGAATACAAATTCAGTTAATTCTTAATTTTCCTGCAATATATATATTATTAATCTGATAGGGCTGGCAGTTAGAGTTGCAACAACCTTCAGTTTTCAGGGGGTTATCTGACTTACAACCAATGAGGAGATGTGCACTTTTCTATTGAATAAAACTAGTGTTTTGCCATAGCATCTTTTGAAAAATGGGTTTGGATATTAAATTTATTTCTAAACAAGTGTAGGCTGGTGCTTTCTTCTACAATTCTCTTAGCATAGCATTATTTTATCTGTTTTTGCTGTAAAAGTGTAATTCTGAATGATACCTAAGTACTTTTGGACTCTACTCTTATAGAGATAAATTTAAAAGAAACTTATCCTAGAAGGCACTGTTTTACACTTTCTCAGGAAAAAAATCAAATGGTTTACCAGAAAGTTCACTGTGCTTTGTTAACAAATTGCATAAAGTGTTGATCTTTTATTCCACTATCGGATAAAGCTTCTTATTAGTCAATGCACTAGAGACTGCCAGTCCAGTAAAATCCATTTTTCAGACATACACCTATCTTTTTCCTCTGCTCTTTTAAGAAAACATAACTCTCTTACTTTAAGTTACCCTAGCACATACTGAGTCACACTGTGCATTCTCATTGGTGTCTTTTTTTAATTTTGGAAAGTTCTTCTTCTCTAAGTTATAGTGTATGCCATGCTAATAGTTAACAGTTATTATCAATTTACTTTTATAAATTGGCCATGCAATGCAACAATAGTTAACAGTGAAAAGTACAATTAGTCTTACATTTAAAATGTGTGAAATATAGGTGAATAAAATTATATTTCCTTGCTATTTTTTTCTCAGACACCACTAGTTGGTAGACTATAGAAAACCACCTGTGTTCTTTGGACAAATTTTAAGAAAGCTACTCATGGGGAAGAATGTAAAACATTTTACTTGTGCTCCTTGGTTCCTGAAACATGATTTATGCTTGTGTCAGGATAGTATATTAAGATGCTAATTTTTGTCTCCTCACATATGTAAAAGGGAAAAATGAAAAAAATTCTAATATCCCTTTCCCCACCTCTCACCCATTAAAACATTCTCATCAAGCCTAGTTTTCTAAGGTATAGGCTTTTCTTATTTCCAGAAGAACTGTCTTTGAGTTTCTAAATCCTATTTAGAGAAAATCTTCAGCCAGCTGATGAATAGCTCAGCATCATTAAAGGCAGCCAGAATATTTCTAATTATCCTGTTATAAAAAAAATCTGCTGTGAAGGGCAAATCTCAGCTTTAAAAGTTGTCAAAAGTTGGCATAGAACAGAGGACAAGACCAATAGTTTCTTGTAGCAGAAGCAGGAAAGACAAGCAGTGTCCATCATCATGTACTAAGGCCTCTTCCCATTTCCAGAAACAACATAAATCCCTTTGAGTTCTGTCCTAAGCAATAGAAAAGAACAAGGACCCCAAAGATTACCTAAACTAGACGCCTCAGTACCCATGATAAGTAGGTAGGGTGCTCCCATGAGATTTAATTTCATTTAGAAATTTTAAAACATAGTTATGTTTTTTGTATATGAGTTTTATGAAAACAAACTCCCATCTATCTATATGTTGGATATCTGACAATAAAAAAAAATACAAATGGATAAGTGAAGGTTGAAAAAGGCAGAAAGAAAAATAAGAAAAAGGCCCCTTGGCTGGTAGCTTGGGACTCATTTAGTAATGAGATTGCAATATTCAGTTTTACTTATAAAAGTATTCTTGATCCTCTAAAAGTTTTTCAGTAATGTCATAGTGAGATATAAAAGTGGTGAGAATAGATTACGAGCACTGAATCTTTATTTGGTTACATATTATGGAAAACAATTCTCTTTAATCCTTTGTCAGACTTAAACCTAACAAAATCTTAGGGTTACCTAAGATTTATAGATGCTATAGATAAAGGTTTCTTTACTCCTCAATAGGCACTAAATAGTACTTCTTTTAGGAGGTAATAAATGGTTACTGGTGAATCTTTTAAATTCCTCAGTGATTTATTTTATTTTATTTTATTTTATTTTATTTATTTATTTATTTATTTATTTATTTATTTATTTATTTATATTTATTTTTACGTTTATTTTGAGAGAGAGAGAATGCATGCACATGTGCACATGAGCAGGAGAGGGACAGAGAGAGAGAGGGAGAGAGAGAATCTTAAGCAGGCTTCCACTGTCAGTGCAGAGAACAACATGGGGCTTGAGCCCATGAACCGTGAGATCATGACCTGAGCTGAAATCAAGAGACGGATACTCAACTGACTGAGCCACCCAGGACCCCCAGGTATAAAGATAATTTTAAAAGTTGTTTAGCTAATTTATGCCTAAAATATGTACTGCATTTTTCACAAATGCAACTTAAAATGTAATCTTGTTAGCTCACAGTACAATGTTACTTATATTCTGTTAATTATTATATATTCACAACTTTAAAACAATTAAATTAAAGGTGAATTAATATCTGAAATGTATGACTCTTATGTTCTGCACAGTTCTGCCCTTTTCCTTCTGAGGTTGTATCCTCGAGTTGTCTTTCTTTGATTCAGAGAATGATATAACCACATGTTGATTATCCAGGAAACTATACAAAAATGTTGGCAGTGGGAGAAGATATTGAAACCATCAGGCAAACTGAGCAAATATTTTAACATTAAGTTTTGAAGTACAAAAAACATGTATAGAAATAATTCTGATAAAATCTAATGAACTCATTATATTTTGTGGAAATACTTTTCTATTTTGAAGTGTAAATGAAGTGTCTTCCCTCAAATTTCAAGTTAAAATTTAAGTATAACCAATTTTTCAGGAATCTTTGGAATCTTGATTCTTTAGAAACAAATAAACAAGGATATTATAATTTTATGTTAAAACTGACTGGATTTAAACTCTTCTAAGAAACTAGGACTTAAAAATCAGGTCCTTAAAGTCCTTAAAGCAGGACTTAAAAATCATGAAAAACATTAACAAAAGATAGATGGGGCTTCCTTTTTCTAGCAGAGGCAGCTTCAGCAATTAGCATCAATTAATTAACTCTAAATTTAGATATAAACACAACAAGAATGAATAAAATAAAAACAACATGGCAAAGAGACAACAAAGTTTTCATTAATACCCTAGACACATCTGATTGAAATCACAGAAAATCAAAGAGAAAAATATAAAAGTAGACACAAATAATTACCTTTAAATGACAGACATCTGACAGCTGGAAGACAGTAAAATATCTTCAATCTGCTGGGGGAAAAATGTGCCTTCTTAGATATCTATTACCAGTGACAGTATCTGTCAAGTTTGACGACAAAATAGAATTGAGATAAATAAAAACTGAGAGTTCACTACCAAGAGACTCACAGTAAAGGGAATTTTAGAGGATGTATTTCACCTAATAGGAAATGATTCCAGTAGAGGCTATGTGTGACTCAAGTAATGAAGGAAACCTGAAATAACAAAACAAAACAAAATGAGATAAATAAAAAAAAAATCTGTGTTAAATAATGATAGGGATTCTTTATAATTTACAATTTTCCTTCTTATAGAGATGAGAAAATGAGAGACTAGCAAGTTAAATAACAGCTAATGATTTTAAATTATATAGTGGAAACAAAATCCTCAGGAGTGATTCTCTTTTTTTTTTTCTAATTTTTTTTGATGAACATGTAAAACTTGTATAATAAAATAGAAATTATGAAACTGATTGAGTATGGAGATTATTATCACCAATAAGAATTAATTGAGTTCAGTCCTCAAATTTAATGGGTGTCTGCTAAAGTGTTACCACCATTTTTTTTTTTTTACAGCTTCAGATTAATTTGGGACTGATGTACATCAAAATATGTGGTAAATGAACAAGGTTAAGTAATCAGCATGCATAAATCCAGATTCTTCTTTGCCATTCTAATAAGCTGGAGTACTTAATGAAGTTCACCAAACAGATCAGAGAATACACTTGTAATAAATGATGGACATAATTCACATCAACACTGTAAACAATATATAAATTTAATTTTTGGCTTATATAATAATTATGTATTCTAAATTTAAGTGTAATTAGAATTTTTTAAAAGGCTTCCTATATCCCATTTAAACTTTTCTCACAAATCATTTATGATTCAAAAGCCTGAGGAGTATGTGAGTCCCAAGGAAGGGATTTCTTTACTACTTCAGTAAAAATTACTCATTTCCAAAAGAGTAAGTATTCTTCTCAATCTTCAAGGCTAGGATTTATATGATTAACAGACATCTCATGATCAAATTAGAAATACTAACATCAGCAACATTTTCCAACTATCCATCATGGAATAAATTTACTAATACTACATTTATAGTTACAAACTATTTGAATAGTAAATGCTTTCCTATATATTTTTTCTATGTTTCACGATGATTGATTTACTAAGAGAGCATCTATATAATGTTTCTCCTGTTACATTTAATTGACGCATTAAACTCTGATTTTTACTCTCTGAACTTTTATGAGAGAAGTTTTAAATTTTTATTTGGGTTTGAGGGTGCCTTGGTGACTCAGTTGGGTAAGCCTCTGACTTTGGCTGGGGTCCCGATCTCATGGTTCACGAGTTCAAGCCCCGCATCGGATTCTGCCAATGTCTGTCTGATCCTCTGTTTTCCTTTCTCTCTGCCACTTACCCACTCACATATGTGTGCTCTCTCTACCTCAAAGTAAATAAACATTTAAAAAATGTTTTCATTTGGTTTTTACATATATTAGAAAAATTCATAAATGCCATGGTGTGGTGAAAAGAAATATGGCAGAGAGAATTAATACTTTTGATCTGATAAGACAGTGTAAAAGGCAAAAGCCAAGAAGAAGTGCAAATAAGGAGAGAGCGTAATTTACAACGGAAGAAGCATAGGTTTTGAGTATAAGGTCAATTACATACTACAGATACTATATTGTAAAGCTAAAAAGTCTTGTCTTTAGGGTACCTGATTTGATAAGTAACAGAATTAACACTGAATTGATAGAAGCAGATAGAAAATCAAATGAGTCTGGCAGGTTTAATGAAGCCAACAAAGAGTAAGAAAAATTAGTTTGGAGCCTACTACAACAATTCAAGGTTGAGGGGTATTATAAGCTAATAAAGTAAATGAGGTATTTTGAATAATAATGATAAAAATAAAAATTATATGAGAACTGAAAGTTACTACATGAATAGTATATGCATGCTTTTTTGAAAAACAAAAATATTAAGAAATGATTTCCAATAAGTAAAACAGGGGAAATAAACAGATAACTTCTCTAAAAATGGAGAATGAATAATTGAGGTATCACTAATAGAAGTAAAGGGCTTAGGAAAAAAGATTCATTTATTCATTGACTAATTTAACTGGTATTTATAGATTTTCTACTATGCATAGAGAATTATGCTATATGATGGGTGTAAAAGTATGAAGAACAAAAAGAGTTGCTGCCCTAGTGGAATTTAAAGTTGATGTGTGAAATAGGCATTCATTAAACAGTTCACACGGAGATGTGAAATTACAACCACAATTAAGCTTACAAAGAGGTTCATGTTGGTAGGAAGCACACTATAAGGAAGATTTGGTCTGACGGAAGAGTGGGAATGATTTTCTGAAGTTCACTTGGGATAGAATGACAGTAGGCAAAAGCTTAAGGCTATGACCAAACGTTGAAGAATTCCCACAGGAAGACACGGTGATAAAATACTTCAATAAAAAGGTCTTAGCAGAGTTTTTTTGTTTGTTTTGTTTTTTTTTTTTAAACTGAGAAGAACGAAGAAAGATTTTATAAAATGAGTTGCTGGTCAAACAAAAATGATATTTAAATAAAAATGTGAAATTTTGGATTTTCCTTAAATGTGGCACCCTGATAAGCATTGAGATAACAGATGAAGTAGCTCACTATAGACTTTACCTTTCTAGTCCTTTTTTATAATAAAAATTTCCCAGATGTAAATGTATCATTTTCCAAATATCATATTTAGAATTTTAGACTATCTGAATTACACAAATGAGATTATTACTGCTACAATTTCTGTTATAACACAATACACTCTCTTCCTGCAAAGCATCTTATATAAATTACCACAATCTTAATGTTAAATGTTATTTTAACACTTGTGTTTGAACTCCAACATAGAATTATATTACTTACTTTATTAGCTCATTTACCACCTACTATGCTATATTATTAGATAATACTTTGAACATGATTTGTTTGGGGTTACTTCTGGTAGTAATTTAAGCACCCCTTTGGCATGCCATTTACTGTCTGTTTCTATAACTGTTGCATATCTGTGGTCTTTGTTAAAAAAATAAGCTAATTCAATCAGTCCTTAAGACAAGTGTTAGATTCAGATGAGGAATTGATTAGTCCTGAAGTCATATTACCATGTAATTTGTAAATTATTTATCAAAAATAATGTATTCAAGCCATCACCTTTTACTGGATTATTTATGCTAACATACATTTTAAATAATTTTTATAACTTTTAATAATTTGTGACCTTTTCCTTCTATATTTACAATACACGAAGTAATCAGATCTGTCTACTCTCATTGTTTATATGTAGGCTTTATAATCATAGACATAAATATAATTTAGTATACCTATAACTAGCAGCAGTGGTAACTGATTCACATCTTCCACATTCATCAAATTTACATAATATATATAACATACATTATATGTATATTTATATATATGTGTGTGTATGTGTATATATATATATGTGTGTGTGTGTGTGTGTGTGTGTATACACACATGCCTTACTGTTTATTGTAGATAATATGATTATATATTTTTAAATTTAATTTGGAATTTATTTTATAATGTAGCTTCTGGATATAGAAAGGAAACTAAGATTTTATTCTTGAAATATATTTAACAATTTAGCAGAGGAATTTTAATACCTTTATGGTTTTCATTTTATATTTCAGTTTGTGGGAATAAAATCAAGATATTTTTATCACTTGGGCCAATTAGATGTTGTAAAAAACATTCTTCAAAAACATTCTTATTAAATACATGGGAATATATGACTAGGATATTACATAATTATTAGTCATAATATTTCATGTGGGCCCTTTGAGTTATAGCTTTACATTTGACCTATTATTTTGATGCTTATTTTTGTGATCATTAATTGTTGCAAGCCCATTGAAACTCAAAGAAAAAATTGACATAGTAATTAAAATGTTACCTGCATTCTAATTATGCATGGAAAGCTATTTGTATCTTGTGTAACTTCATTGTGATAC